>NC_079197.1:46068520-47443020 GCF_029499605.1 Hyla sarda
TACCCCATGTGTGGACGTCAAATGCACTGCGGGCGAAATACAATGCTCAGAAGAGAAGGAATCACATTTGGCTTTTGTAAAGCAAATTTTGCTGAAATGGTTTTGGGGGGGCATTTCTCATTTAATAAGCCCCTATGGTGACAGAACAGCAAAAAAAAAAAAAAAAAAACAACTACTTAGCATACTATTTTGGAAACTACACCCCTCAAGTAAGGTAACAAGAGGTACAGTGAGCCTTAACACCCCACAGGTGTTTGACGACTTTTTGTTAAAGTTGGATGTGTAAATTAATTAATTTTTTTAACTAAAATGCATTTTTCCCCCAAATTTTAGATTTTTACAAGGGGTAATAGGAGAAAATTACCCCAAAATTTGTAAACCCATCTCTTCTGAGTATGGAAATACCCCATGTGTGGACGTCAAGTGCTCTGCGGGCACACACACACATGTGACCCCATTTTGGAAACTACACCCCTCACAGAATTTAATAAAGGGTGCAGTGAGCATGTATACCCCACTGGCATTTGACAGATCTTTGGAATATTGGGCTGTGCAAAATTTTATTTTTCATTTTCATGGACCACTGTTCAAAAAATCTGTCAGACACCAGTGGGGTGTAAATGCTCACTGCACCCCTAGTTACATTCCTTAAGGGGGGTAGTTTCCAAAATGGGGTCACATGTGGGGAGGGGGGTCCACTGTTCTGGCACCATGGTAGCCTTCATTTCCAGATACATTCTCTCTCCAAAAGCCCAATGGCGCTCCTTTTCTTCTGAGCATTGTAGTGAGTCGCAGAACACTTAACGTTCACACATGAGGTATTTATATACTCAGAAGAAATGGTTTTACAAATTTTGGGGGGCTCTTTTCCAATTATCCCTTGTGAAAATGAAAAATTTGGGACAACACCAGCATTTTAGTGAAAAAATTTTACATTTTCATTTTCATGTCCAACTTTAACAAAAATTCTTCAAACACCTGTGGGGTGTTAAGGCTCACTATACCCCTTGTTACGTTCCATGAGGGGTATAGTTTCCAATATGGGGTCATATATGGTTTTCTTTTTTTTTTTTTTTGCAATTATGTCAGAATTGCTGTAACAATCAGTCACCCTTGTGCAAATCACCTCAAATGTACATGGTGCTCTCACTCCTGAGCCTTGTTGTGCGCCCGCAGAGCATTTTATGTCCACATATGGGGTATTTCCGTACTCAGGAGAAAATGTGTTACAAATTTTGGGGGTCAATTTTTCCTTTTACCTCTTGTGAAAATAAAAAGTATGGGGCAACACCAGCATATTAGTGTTAGAAATATTATTTTTTTACAATAACATGCTGGAGTAGACCCCAACTTTACCTTTTCATAAGGGGTGAAAGTAGAAAAAGACCACCAAAATTTGTTAGGCAATTTCTCCCAGGGCTCTGAAGTGAGAGAGCACCATGCGCATTTGAGGCCTAAATTAGGGATTTGCATAGGGATGGGCCTGGATGCAAGAATAAGACTTGCCTCCGATATCAAAATTACCGTACGGCAGTGTTTCCAAACAGTGCCGTACCAGACGTTAAAATATTTTTTTTTGAGTGGGGGACTGTGTAGGGGTATGTGTATATGTAGTGTTTTTTACTTTTTATTTTGTGTAGGTGTAATGTAGTGTTTTTAGGGTACATTCAAACAGTTGGGGGTTTACAGCGAGTTTCCCACTGGGAGTTTGAGCTGCAGCAGAAAGTTTGCTGCATCTCAAACTTGCAGCGAGAAACTCACTGTAAACCCCCACCCCTTTGAATGTACCCTGTACATTCACATGGGGGGGGGCAATCCTCCAGCTACATGCTGGGGGTTGTAGTTATGCAACAGCTGGAGGCACACTGGTTGCAAGACACAGAGTTTGTTACTTAACTCAGTGGGCCACTCATCCCCAGCATGCCCTTTGGCTGCCCATGCATGCTGGGGGTGTAGTGATGCAACAGCTGGAGGCACACTGGTTGCAAAAAACTGAGTTAAGTAACAAACTCTCAGTGTTTTGCAACCAGTGTTGCATCTGAAACTCAACCACTGCAACCAGTGTTCAACAAATCTGAAACTCCCAGCATGTACGGTCTATCAGTGCATGCTAGAAGTGAGAAACACTGAGTTAGGTAACAAACTCTGTGTTTAGCAACCAGTGTGCCTTCAGCTATTGCAAAACTCAGCAAAGGGCATGATCGGACTTGTAGTTATGCAACAGCTGGATGCACACTACTGTAACTCCCAGCATGCCCTTTGGTAGTTTGTACATGCTGGGGGTTTTAGTTATGCAATTGCTGGAGGCACACTTTTTCATAGAAAAAGGGCATGCTGGGAGTTGTAGTTGTGCCTTCTGCTGTTGCATAACAATAACTCCCAGCATGCCCTTTTGTTCATGCTCGGAGTTGTTGCTAAGCAACAGCAGGAGGCCAGCCTTATCCCCTGCTGCTGCACACGCCGTATCCTGCCTACCCCCACCGCCGCTGTCTCCGCTATGGGGATCAGGGGCCCCCGCCAGGGATCAGGGGTTCCCACTGGTACATACTCCCAGCACCTGCTCTCGCCCTCCAGAGTAGGGGCAGAGCGGGTGCCATTAGGGACACCCCCACAGCAGGCATCCTGATTCGTCGGCCATTAGCGGCCGATGAATCAGGATGATCATGAGGTGGAACCAGTGCCACCCCACTCCTGCTGCTAAAGGGTGATAGGTGCTGTGTTGGACGGCACCGATTACCCTTTTTTCCAGGTCACCGGGTCACCAGGGACCCGATTGACCCGGAATCGCCGCAAATCCCCAATCTGAACCCCCCAGGGGTTTTCAGCATGCAACGCGGTCCAGTCCCCGCCCCACGGGCATACAGGTACACCTTGGGTCCTTAATGGGTGAAGAAGTGCACTTATGCGTGTACCTTATAAGGACCAACAACTGTCCAAGCATGCTGACAGTTGTAGTTTCGTCACAGCTGGAGGTCCACAGTTTGGAGAACACTGTACACAGCGTACATCATTTAAAGGACAACTGTAGTGCAAGACTTTTATATATTGCTGTGTCCGGGCTGCAAAAATAAACAAAATAAACTTTAAGATACCTTCCTACGTGTCCCCGTCGGTCGAGTACCAGCTTCTCGGTCAAGCAGTGCGAACCACATTCAACTTCCTGGGGACGGAGATGTCACAGAGCCGTCGGCGTATCCCCGGCCGCAGCGATGTCCCGCCCCGGCCGGTGATAGGAGCTCTGGCAGGCTTCTTAGATGACAGTGCGCTCAGCCTATCACCGTCCGTTTGGGTTATAAATATTATACAAGATGTGATTTATTTATTTACAAATATTTTAATTTACTTTCTATAAGATGCAGTACTGGTCATGGTTGGCTTGCCCCCAGATTGAAATCTTTTCTTACATATAATAACTCAAGAATATAGATATGGGCTTTAAACACCTTTAAGATCAGCAATAGAAGCAAAGGATCTAAGGAGCTGTCCTATATGCAAGGTGCTGAAACTCTCCTCTGATGTCCCTGCATAGTATTCAGTTAAAGGAGTATTCCAGGAATATTTTTTATTTGACTATGCTACAGGGGCTGTAAAGTTAGTGTAGTTCATAATATAGTGTCTGTACCTGTGTGTGACGTTTTCTTACAATTCTTCTGTGATTTTCACCCCAATATTTATTTTTATCAGCATATAAAATGACTGTTGTCTCAGATTTTTCCAAGCTTGCAATGCGGCCGAGACCTGACTCACTAGTCAGCTGATGACAGGGAGCCTGTCTGCTTCAATGGGTGGAGGGATCGCTTGGTGGGAGAGAGATCAATATGCAACTAATAGAACAGCTGTAGGCACCCTGATTGAAAACCACAGGTCTTTTGATGGATGCAGCTCATTTATGTTTCAATGGGTGGGGTGGCTGATGTGTGGGAGGGAGTAAAATTGAATTGTGGGATTTGTAGTCAAAAAAGAAAAGTCAAACAGGAAATACCAGTTCACAAAAAGCTAGCCACAGTGTTATGGTAATTTCATGACATAGCCATTTAGCCCCAAGAGAAGCACAGAGCCTTCCTAAGCATGTCCATTACTGCCTGCCAGATACGTACTAAAATCACCTTATGGTGGATAACCCCTTTAAGGTCACAGTCTAAAAAGGCAGACACAGAACACAAAGGAGGAGCCAGTAGGAAGTATTCAGAGCTTAAAAGGCAATTGTCATCTCCAGTGGCAACAAAGAATCAGCATATCCTGAAAAACAGCTTCTTTCCTGGACGTGTACCTCTAGGGGATAGTCAGCTGATCCCATACCAATGGTTGGCTTGGAAAACTTTGATCTTAAATATATATATGGTCAACTTAAGACATTGGTGGAAATGTATCAAAAATACAAAGAAACGCTGTTGTTCAAAGCAACCAATCAGCTTCAAACCTTCATGTGGCAGAGGCCCTGTGGGGGGAAAAAAAGCCTTTAAAGGGGTACTCCGGTAGAAAACATTTTATTTATTTTTTTTAAATCAAATGGTGCCAGAAAGTTAAATAGATTTGTAAATTACTTCTATAAAAAAATCCTAATCCTTCCAGTACTTATTAGTTGCTGTATGCTAAACAGAAAGTTGAGTTGTTCTTTTCAGTCGGACCACAGTGCTTTCTGCTGACACCTCTGTCCATGTCAGGAACTGTCCGGAGAAGGATAGGTTTGCTATGGGGATTTGCTCCTGCTCGGGACAGTTCCTGACATGGACAGAGGTGTCAGCAGAGAGCACTGTGGTCAGACAGAAAAGAACAACTCAACTTCCTCTGCAGTATACAGCAGCTGATAATTACTGGAAGTATTAAGATTTTTTTTTATAGAAGTAATGTACAAATCTGCATAACTTTCTTGCACCATTAGATATATAAAAAAATGTTTTCCACTGGAGTACCCCTTTAAACTGAGTCATTATTAGAGATGAGCGAAGTAAACTCGTAGAATCGGGTTTCGTGTTTTGCTCACAACTTTGTCTTAACCCCTTAAGGACACATGACGTACTGGTACGTCATGTGTCCGCTCCCGATCTATAACGCGGGGCCACGGCCGTGGCTAATAGCGCGCTGCATTGATCGCGGTGCTGCGTGCTATTAACCCTTTAGACGCGGCGTTCAAAGTTGAACGCCGCGTCTAAAGTGAAAGTGAAAGCATGCCGGTTAGCTTAGGGAGCTGTTCGGGATAGCCGCGGCGAAATCGCGGCATCCCGAACAGGTTACAGGACAGCAGGAGGGTCCCTACCTGCCTCCTCGTTGTCCGATCGCCGAATGACTGCTCAGTGCCTGAGATCCAGGCATGAGCAGTCAAGCGGCAGAATCATTGATCACTGGTTTCCTATGAGAAACCACTGATCAATGTAAAAGATCAGTGTGTGCAGTGTTATAGGTCCCTATGGGAACTATAACACTGCAAAAAAAAGTGCCAAAAAAAGTGAATAAAGATCATTAAACCCCTTCCCTATTAAAAGTTTGAATCACCCCTCTTTTCCCATAAAAAAAAACACAGTGTAAATAAAAATAAACATATATGGTATCGCCGCGTGCGGAAATGTCCGAATTATAAAAATATATCGTTAATTAATCCGAACGGTCAATGGCGTACACGCAAAAAAATTCCAAAGTCCAAAATAGTGCATTTTTGGTCACTTTTTATAGCATGAAAAAATGAATAAAAAGATCAATAAGTCCTATCAACGCAAAAATGGTACCGTTAAAAACTTCAGATCACGGCGCAAATAATGAGCCCTCATACCGCCCCATATGCGCAAAAAGAAAAAAGTTATAGGGGTCAGAAATGACAATTTTAAACGTATTCATTTTCCTGCATGTAGTTATGATTTTTTCCAGAAGTACGACAAAATCAAACCTATATAAGTAGGGTATCATTTTAATTGTATGTACCTACAGAATAAACATAAGGTGTCATCTTTACCGAAAAATGCACTACGTAGAAACGGAAGCCCCCAAAAGTTACAAAACGGCGTTTTTTTTTTCAATTTTGTCTCACATTGATTCTTTTTCTGTTTCGCCGTAGATTTTTGGGAAAAATTACAGACGTCTTTACAAAGTGGAATTGGTGGCGCAAAAAATAAGCCATCATATGGATTTTTAGGTGAAAAATTGAAAGAGTTATGATTTTTTAAAGGCAAGGAGGAAAAAACGGAAATGCAAAAATGGAAAAACCCTCGGTTCTTAACCCCTTAACTACGCAGGACGTATATTTACGTCCTGCGCCGGCTCCCGTGATATGAAGCGGGATTGCGCCGCGATCCCACATCATATCGCGTCGGTCCCGGCGCTCATCAACGGCCGGGACCCGCGGCTAATACCACACATCGCCGATCACGGCGATGTGCGGTATTAACCCTTTAGAAGCGGCGGTCAAAGCTGACCGCCGCTTCTAAAGTGAAAGTGACCCGGCTGCTCAGTCGGGCTGTTCGGGACTGCCGCGGTGAAATTGCGGCGTCCCGAACAGCTTACAGGACACCGGGAGGGCCCTTACCTGCCTCCTCGGTGTCCGATCGGCGAATGACTGCTCCGTGCCTAAGATCCAGGCAAGAGCAGTCAAGCGCCGATAACGCTGATCACAGGCATGTTAATACACGCCTGTGATCTGTGTAAAAGATCAGTGTGTGCAGTGTTATAGGTCCCTATGGGACCTATAACACTGCAAAAAAAAAGTTTAAAAAAGTGTTAATAAAGGTCATTTAACCCCTTCCCTAATAAAAGTTTGAATCACCCCCCTTTTCCCATAAAAAAAATAAAACAGTGTAAAAAAAAAAAAAATAAACATATGTGGTATCGGCGCGTGTGTAAATGTCCGAACTATAAAAATATATCATTAATTAAACCGCACGGTCAATGGCGTACGCGCAAAAAAATTCCAAAGTCAAAAAAAGCGCATTTTTGGTCACTTTTTATACCATTAAAAAATGAATAAAAAGTGATCACAAAGTCCGATCAAAACAAAAATCATACCGATAAAAACTTCAGATCACGGCGCAAAAAATGCGTTCTCATACCGCCCTGTACGTGGAAAAATTAAAAAGTTATAGGGGTCAGAAGAGGACATTTTTAAACGTATAAATTTTCCTGCATGTAGTTATGATTTTTTCCAGAAGTGCGACAAAATCAAACCTATATAAGTAGGGTATCATTTTGACCGTATGGACCTACAGAATAATGATAAGGTGTAATTTTTACCGAAATATGCACTGCGTAGAAACGGAAGCCCCCAAAAGTTACAAAATGGCGTTTTTTCAATGATTTTTTTTTCCTTTTCGCCGTGCATTTTTGGGTAAAATGACTAATGTCACTGCATAGTAGAATTGGCGATGCTAAAAATAAGCCATAATATGGATTTTTTGGTGGAAAATTGAAAGGGTTATGATTTTTAAAAGGTAAGGAGGAAAAAAATGAAAGTGCAAAAACAGAAAAACCCTGAGTCCTTAAGGGGTTAAGGGGTTAAATTCTGTTTTGTGCACATTAGAACTTTGCGCAAACCTGATAATGGCGCTATCAAAGGAGATGGGATGAAAAACACATCATGTTCCTCAAATGACCGCAGGTAGCCAATCGTTTGCATTCAACTCCCAGGCCAGCAGACAGCATGGGATGGGTCTTAAAGGACTAAAGTGCACTACAGATCCCAGCACTATGAGCACTATAAAGCCCACCCAGACAAAACTGTGCACTGCAACGCAAAGCAAAGCATTCTAGCATCTAAATTGTGTGGTGGGCTGTACGTTTCATGCCAATTTATAGTTCAGCCAGTGTGCGTGCACAACAAAGACCAGTGTACATGTGCAATACAACAGAAAGTGCTTCTGAAAGCCGCAATTGCCTTCTCTCTCTGTTTAGGTTTAGAAGAATACATAGGTCAGGGTCAGGAGGATCACAAAAAAATGTTATGCATTTTTTGCTGTGAGAAACTTGACTGGCCCTTTTGCACCACTTTATCTTTAAGTTAACAAAAATTACTGGTAGTATGAGTGTCACATCTTTGCTACATCATAGAACTATATCATTATCAGATTAGCGCCTTGTACATATAGGACAACATTTTTATTTTCAGTTGCTGTGCATAAATCTGTAAAATACGGACTATGGTCTATTATTGATATACTGAATATATTAGAAACAGATACCGCCCCATGAACTATACTAAGTGTGCAGGTCTGCCATCATTTATAACCTTATAACCCAAATGAATAGTCTATTAATATTAATTATAATTTTTTATTATCATTTATTATCAATTTTATTAATTCTTTGCAATTTTATAAAACATTAATTATTGTGCATTGAGTACATCTGCAAGGGCCCTGCAGTTAGTGCTTTTTTCATTCGCATACTTGAATTTTCCCTAATACATTTACATATATAAATTTTTCATACTGGACTGTTTTAGTTTATTTCAAGGTATTTTTTGTATCCACACATACCCCACCTTAATATCAAGTGCACATTTACCTTTTATTACCTAGTAGGACAGTTTTTTGTCTTGTTGTATTTCTAAATCTATCACTAGTCCACCACTGACTGCTATCCGCTGGCTACTATAACTACCACCAGTCCTCTACTGCTTCCTGTCCGCCGGCTACCACTATCTGTAGTCCACCAATGCCTGCTGTCCGCTGGCTACCACTATCTGTAGTCCACCAATGCCTGCTGTCCGCTGGCTACCACTATCTGTAGTCCACCAATGCCTGCTGTCCGCTTGCTACCACTATCTGTAGTCCACCAATGCCTGCTGTCCGCTGGCTACAACTACCACCAGTCTGCCACCCTCGCTTCAGCTACTACCAGCTAGGCCTACAGGTGCAAAACCCTCTATGATCTCAAAAAAAGGGATATTTTCTGGGGGGCTTTTCACACAAAACTATTTCTTCTCACTATTTTAGGACACCAAACCTGTTGCAACTTTTTGGAGCTATTGGAAAAAGCCATTGCATCTTCCCACATCTCTGTGTGCATTTTAACACTGGCAGGCATCTGCCAACAGAATCAGATATTTTATGCACCTTTATTTTAATGTTAAAAAGCATTCAAATTCCACCAGCACAGTGTGCTGTTAGTTCCCATGGGTTACTGCATGTCGCCATAACTTTGACAATTATTTTAAAACTACTTTAAAACTACTTGAATACATTCCTAGATGACCTATTCAAGTGAAGTGTCTGTTGTGTTCCCACTCATTTCAGGGTCCGTTTGGCTCAAGAAAAAATAAATAAGAGAAACGAACAGACCCTGAATGGGACAGAAGACAACGTCAATGTGAATCTAGCCTTATAGACATCATTTTATTTTGCGTTTACTAGAGGCTAAAAGCAGAGTTTAAAAACAAAACAAAAATTATACTTTGTTCAGTTCTAAATTTGTTATTCAGTTCCCTTATAGCTAAGATGTTTCTTGACCCTTATTAGTTTAATTGTGGATCTTTTGTATCTATTTCACCTCCTGGACATCCTTTCTGTGAACTAGTGCCCCATCCTTAACAGCATATTCCAGAGGAGGCCACACCAATGCTTTATAAAGTGGTAACATTATGTCCCTGTCCCACGGGTCTGTGTCTGTTTCAATATATGGCCTTAGAAGCAGCTGCTTGACATTGCACGAGATGTTCTGTAGATTAGATTGGTTTAACAACTTTTGTTCTTAGTAAAGCCATGCTGGCTATCACTTATAATACTATTACCCCTTACATATACATAGGGGGTAATAGTATACAGCAGGGGTACTCAACTATTTTTAGTGAGGGTTCGCTTTTCCAGGTCTGCCATCTGGTGAAGGTCCGAGCTGAACCCTAAGACCTCGTTCACACCTAGCGGCCACAGTGCCATGCCAGAAATAGGCGCTGCCTGTTGCAGAACATAATAAGTACTTAAGTCATAACCGTTCTCCAACTGCTACACACTGTGCCCCTGAATATATAACTGCCACATACTGTGCCCCTGGTATTTTACTGTCGCACACTATGCCCCTGAAAATAATACTGCCACATGCTGTATACATAAATAGAATGCTGTCAAACATGATGCCCCTGATATAATACTGCCACACACCTGTCCCTGAGTATAATACTGCCATACACCGTGCCCCTGAGTACAATACTGCCACACATTGTGCCCCTGGGTATAATATTGCCACACACTGTGACCTTGGGTATAATACTGGCACACACTGTGCCCCTGGGTATAATACTGCCACACACTGTGACCCTGGGTATAATACTGCCACACACTGTGACCCTGGGTATAATACTGCCACACACTGTGCCCCTGGGTATAATACTGCCACACACCACACCCCTGAGTACCATACTGCCACACACTGTGCCCCTGAGTATAATACTGCCACAAATTGTGCCCCTGATTATAATTCTGCCTCACACTGTACCCCTGAGTATAAAACTACCACATGCTGGGCCCCCAAATATTATATTGCCACTTGCCCTGAAGTGAATTATACCTCTTTGTCCCTTAAAACAATTAATAAGGTGCCCCCACCCCATATGAACTCTCCAGCTGTTGCAAAACTACAACTGCCAACATGTAGATAGAAGAGCATGATGGGAGCTGTAGTTTTGAAACAACTGTAGAGATAAAGGTTGGGAAATTCCTGTAATACACTTACTTCCAGAGTCGGACTGGGAGCAAAAATAGGCCCGCACATATTAGACTATGCAGACCATTTTTTTACGGTGGGTGTCGCAGAAGTCCTTAAAATTAATATAGGCTGCATACTCTAAAATCACCTCGGTTTAAGTGGCTCTCCAGCTGTTGCAAAGCTACAACTCCCATCATGCCTTTAAAGCTTCAGGCATTATGGGAGTTGTAGTTTTGTGACACAGATTGGGGTACAGTGTCACCCATCGTCACTGCAGAAATGACCAGTGACTCCAGCTCTGATGGGACAGTCAGGAGAATACACAATTGTATAATGACTCACAGGAGACATCTTCCCTGTGTCCTTTCCTTTTTCTTCTTCATCTGGTCCTTGTCTTCTTTCAGCTCCATCTTCTCTGCAGAGTCTGACACCTGCACATCATTTGTTACTTTGTTAGCAGATCCTCATCCTCTGTATAACAACAATAATCATTATAATTATGCCAGACACCATGACCCCTAAAATAATACTGCCAGACACTGTTTCCTCTGTTTGTCAGAATCCCAACCCTGTTCTCCCCCCAGACCCATTTTCCCCTCCTCCAGCAGACCCTAAGGGCTTCTCCACACTGTGGACATTTAGTTGGCGGAATGTCTGCTTGCTGCAGGCACGGCTGAAGCCATTGGCGATAGGAGACGGATGGGCACCATCTCTATAGTTGACAATGCAGTCTGGTGAAATTCCCCCAGCAGAATGGACGTCCACCCAAAGAACATGTTCATTCTTGGCGTTTACGTCCATTCTGCTGGGGGAATTCCACTGTGGCGATTCCACAGTATACACAGAGCAGCAGAAAACCACTGAAAACATTAGGACTCTGCTGCAAGCATATTTCCGCCAGAGGAATGTCCTCAATGTGGATGGGCCTTAAGTCCCCCCAGACCCCTAGGTCCTCATCCAGACCCCTCTCCCCCCCTATAGATACCCCCAGACACCTCTGCCCCCCTGACCCCTAAGTCCTCATCCAGACACCTCTGCCCCCCTGACCCCTAAATCTTCATCCAGAATCCTCTGCCCCCCTGACCCCTAAGTCCTCCTCTAGACTCCTCTGCCCCCCCAAGACCCATGCATCATCCTTTACATCCCCCCAACTCCTCTGTCCCCTTCTGTCCTAACACTCCCCACCCACCAATACCTCTGCATCATTCTTCTTTAAACTTTTCTGCCCCCAGACCCCTCTGTTCCCTTCTGCCCTAATACCCCTCACCCCCAAGATCCCTGCATAATTTTTCTTTACACTTTTCTGCCCCCCCCAGACACATTTATCCCCTTCTGCCCTAATACCCCCCCACCCAAGATCCTATGCATCATTATTTTCACTTTTATGTCCCCCTCAAACCCCATTCATCCCCTTCTGCCCTAACACCCCCCCAAGACCCCTGCATAATTCCTATTTTCACATTTATGCCCCAGACCCCTTTATTGCCTTCTGCCCTAACACTCCCCCACCCCCAAGACCCCTGAATCATTCTTATTTTCCCTTTTCTGCCCCACCAGACCCCTTTATCCCCTTTTGCCCTAACAACCCCCCCGACCCCTGCATCATTCTTATTTTCACTTTTCTGCCCCCCCCTTCCCCAGACCCATTTATCACCTTCTAACCCTAACGCCAACCCCCCCCCCCCACCCAAGACCCCTGCATCAGTCATATTTTCACAGAACCATTTATTCCCATCTGCCCTAACACCACCGCCCCCCACCCCAATACCCCTGCATCATTACTTTCACTTTTATGGCTCCGGGCGCAGATGGCTGGCCCCGCAGACGGCCCGGTTCTGATGTTTCTTAGGTCCCGCACTGCTCCGCTGCTCTGGCCTCTTCTAGTTAGGCCTGGCCAGGGCAGATGATGCAGGCAGCACTAATCGTGCCACCTGCATCATAGGAGAAGCGCTGGCTGGGCAGGGAGCACAGTGTTCCCTCGCTCCGGCAGCACTCAGCTATTCATTTGTATCGGTGTCTTAAAGACACCGATACATATGAATGCCAAGACAGAGGCTGCCATATCTGAACCAGCCGGAGGTCCCTGAACCGGCCGGAGGTCCGGATGACTGGCGGCCACGGTCCGGATCTGGACCGCGGTCCGCCAGTTGAGTACCACTGGTATACAGTTTTCCCACAATAGGCTTATTGGTTTATAATTACCTGGGGGAATCCTAGAGCCCCTTTTTAAAGATTGACACCAAATTTGCCTTGCACCAGTCCCTCAGCACAATACCAGTCACTAAATATTATCTCTAAATATTATAAAGAAGGGTACAGAAATAACTGAACTTAGTTCTCTAATAGTGTTGCTCGCGAATATTCGCAATGCAAATTTTAACCGGATATTGCCAATATAGCACTATATATTCGCAATTACGAATATTCATTTTTTTTATTTTAAAAACAGTACACATCACAGTGATAACTGATAATCCCTCTCTGTTTCCAGCTTGTGTTTGGTCCAAAGAAGGCTCTAATACTACTGTGCGAGACTGGTGTGCAAATATTCACGAAGCTTGTGGTCCAATGAGAATTATGCAGATACAGCTGTCACAGGTTAGCAACATCCACAGCAACCATTATAGGAAAGTATCCCACCCTTTCACTTTATAAGATTCCTCCCAGCAGCAGCTCCCTGCAGTTTCTTGTGATGGATAATGTGATAGGCTGTCCGGGCATGCTGGGAGTTGTAGTTTTGCAACATCTGGAGGTCCTCAGGTTGAAGACCACTGTGATAGAATAGAATACTGTCCGTGGACTCCTGTGTATGACCGTGAGCATCGGAGCGATGCTCGCGTCATACACGGCTGGACCCGCTGGTAATGGCTGACATCCGCGATCACACGGATGTCCGCCATTAACCCCTCAGATGCCGTGATCAGTACAGAACGATGATCTGTGCCGATTCCGGGTCATACGGGTCTATGGTGACCCGGTGACCCTGGATATAAGGGGGATCGCAGTTGTTCAAGACACCCACGATCCCCCTGAAGGGATAGGAGTGAGGTGGCAGGGGTGCCATCCCTCCTATCCCTGCTATTGGACGTCAAGAAGCGACGACCAATAGCAGATCGGGGGCAGAAGGGTTAACTTTCTGTTTCCCCGTTCTGCCCACCCACAATAGGCGCCGAACTCCACTTACCCATCAGCAGCAGCAGCAGGCAGCGTTCGGTGGAGGGGATCGACAGAATAAGAGGACGGCGATGCGGATCCCTGGATCCGACGGAAGCCGGTGAGTTGCCTAGCAACATCTGGAGGGCTACAGTCTGAGACCACTATACAGTGGTCTCTAAACTGTAGCCCTCCAGATGGTGCAAAACTACAACTTCCAGCATGCCCAGACAGCTGTTTGCAGTGTGGGCATGCTGGGATTTGTAGTTTTGCAACAGCTGGAGGGCTGCGGTTTGGAGATCATTTTGCAGTGATCTCTAAACTGTGGCTCTCTAGATTTTGCAAAACTACAACTCCCAGCATGCCCACACAGCAGTTTGCTGTCTGGGCATGCGGGGATTTGTAGTTTTGCAACATCTCTAGGGCCACAGTTTGGAGATCACTGTGTAGTGCTCTCTAAACTGTAGCCCTCCAGATGTTGCAAAACTGCAAATTCCAGCATGCCCAAACAGCAAACAGCTGTCTCGGCATGCTGGGAGTTGTAGTTGTGTACCTCCAGCTGTTGCATAACTACATCTCCCAGCATGCCCTTCGGCGATCAGTACATGCTGGGAGGTGTACTTTTGTAACAGCTGGAGGCACACTGGTTGGAAAATACTGAGTTAGGTAACAGAACTTAACTGAAGGTTTTCCAACCAGTGTGCCTCCAGTTTTTGCAAAAGTACAACTCCCAGCATGCACGGTCTGTCAGTGCATGCTGGGAGTTGTAGTTTTGAAACAGCTGGAGGTTTGCCCCCCCCCCCATGTGAATGTACATGGTACATTCACACGGGCGAGTTTACAGTGAGTTTTCTGCTTCAAGTTTGGGCTGCGGCAAATTGGATGCCGCAGCGCAAACTCCTAGTGGGAAACTCACTGTAACCCGCCAGTGGGAATGTACCCTAAAAACACTACACTACACTAGCACATAATAAAGGATAAAACACTACATATACACCCCCTTACACTGTCCCCCCCAATAAAAATGAAAAACGTATTGTTCGACAGTGTTTCCAAAGCGGAGCCTCCAGCTCTTGCAAAACAACAACTCCCAGCATTTCCGGACAGCCACTGACTGTCCAGGCATGCTGGGAGTTTAGCAACAGCTGGAGGCACCCTGTTTGGGAATCACTGGCGTAGAATACCCCTATGTCCACCCCTATGCAATCCCTAATGTAGTCCTCAAATGCGCATGGCGCTCTCTCACTTCGGAGCCCTGTCGTATTTCAAGGAAACAGTTAAGGGCCACATATGGGGTATTTTCGTACTCGGGAGAAATTGCACTACAAATTTTGGGGGGGCTTTTTCTCCTTTTACCCCTTATGAAAAGGAAAACTTGGGGGCTACACCAGCCTGTTAGTATAAGAAAATTAAAATGTTTACACTAACATGCTGGTGTTGCCCCATACTTTTTATTTTCACAAGCGGTAAAAGCAAAAAACAGACCCCCAAAATTTGTAAGGCAATTTCTCCTGAGTACCGAAATACCCCATATGTGGGCGTAAAATGCTCTGTGGCCGCACAAGGCTCAGGAGTGAGATGTACATTTGAGGCCTAAATTGGTGATTTGCACAGGGGTGGCTGATTTTACAGAGATTCTGACATAAACGGAAAAAAAAATACCCACACGTGACCCCATTTTGGAAACTACACCCCTCACGGAACGTAACAAGGGGTATAGTGAGCCTTAACACCCCACAGGTGTTTGAAAATTTTTCATTAAAGTTGGATGGGAAAATGAAAAAAAAACTTTTTCACTAAAATGCTGGTGTTACCCTAAATATTTCATTTTCACAAGGTAAAATAGGAAAATGCCCCCCAAAATTTATAACCCAATTTCTTCTGAGTATATAAATACCCCATATGTGGATGTAAAGTGCTCTGCGGGTGCACTACAATGCTCAGAAGAGAAGGAGCACCATTGGGATTTTAAAGAGAAAATGTGTCCGGTATTGAAGGCCACATGTGTTTGCAAAGCCCCCATAGTGCCAGAACAATGGACCCCCCCACATTTGACCCTATTTTGGAAACAACACCCCTCATGTAATGTAATAAGGGGTACAGTGAGCATTTACGCCCCACAGGTGTCTGACAGATTTTTGGAACAGTGGTCCGTAAAAATGAAAAATGTAATTTTTAATTTGCACAGCCCACTGTTCCAAAGATCTGTCAAACGCCAGTGGGGTGTAAATACTCACTGCACCCCTGATTAAATTCTGTGAGGGGTTTAGTTTCCAAAATCGGGTCACATGTGGAGGGGTCCACTGTTCTGGCACCAAGGGGCGCTTTGTAAACGCACATGGCCCCTGACTTCAATTCCAAACAAATTCTCTTTCCAAAAGCTCAATGGCGCTCCTCCTCTTCTGAGCATTGTAGTGCGCCAGCAGAGCACTTTACATCCACACATGGGGTATTTCCATACCCACACATGGGGTTACAAATTTTGGGAGTAATTTTCTGCTATTTCCCCTTGTAAAAATGTAAAATTTGGGGAAAAAACTGCATTTTAGTGAAAAATTTTTTAGTTTTTCATTTACATATCCAACTTTAACAAAAAGTTGTCAAACACCTGTGGGATGTTAAGGCTCACTGTATCATTTGTTACGTTCCTTAAGGGGTGTAGTTTCCAAAATAGTATGCCATGTGTTTTTTTTGCTGTTCTGGCACCACAGGGGCTTCCTAAATGTGACATGCCCCCCAAAAACCATTTCAGCAAAATTTGCTTTCCAAAAGCCAAATGTGACTCCTTCTCTTCTGAGCATTGTAATTAGCCCGCAGAGCATTTTACATTCTAACATGGGATATTTCCATACTCAGAAGAGATGGGGTTACAAATTTTGGGGGGCATTTTCTCCCATTACCCTTTGTAAAAATGGTAAACGGGAAAAAAACTGCACTTTAGTGAAATTTTTTTTTTTCATTTACACATCCGACTTTAACGAAAAGTCGTCAAACACCTGTGGGGTGCTAAGGATCACTGGACCCCTTGTTACGTGCCTTAAGGGGTGTAGTTTCCAAAATGGTATGCCATGTGGGGGCTTTCTGCTGTTCTGGCACCATAGGGGCTTCCTAAATGCGACATGCCCCCCAAAAACCATTTCAGCAAAATTCACTCTCCAAAATCCCATTGTTGCTCCTTCCCTTCTGAGACCACTACTGCACCCACCGAACACTTGACATACACATATGAGGTATTTCCTTACTCGAGAGAAATTGGGTTACAAATTTTGGGGGGGCTTTTTCTCCTATTACCCCTTGCAAAAATAAAAAACAGGGTCTACAAGAACATGTTAGTGTAAAAAATTTTGATTTGGAATTTTCTCCTTCAATTTACTGCTATTCCTGTGAAACACCTAAAGGGTTAACACACTTTCTGAATGTCATTTTGAATACTTTGAGGGGTGCAGTTTTTATAATGGGGTCATTTATGGGGTATTTCTAATATGAAGGCCCTTCAAATCTACTTCAAACTGAACTGGTCCCTGAAAAATTTCAATTTAGAAAATTTTGTGAAAAATTAGAAAATACCTGCTGAACTTTGAAGCCCCCTGATGTCTTCCAAAAGTAAAAACATGTCAACTTTATGATGCAAACATAAAGTAGGCATATTGTATATGTGAATCAATATTTAATTTATTTGGTATGTCTATTTCCCTTACAAAATAATATGAGACAGGTCAGGTATCTATAAACCTAGGTATGCAGTGCTCGCAGTCAATATCAATATGGCAAATGATGGGGAGTGACATAAAACATAACTTTTACTAGTTTATCATTAAAAACATATATTTAATAGTGAGTATATACATGGGCAAAAAGTTGGCCCTCCAAAAAGACACAATATATGGACTCCTTTTAAAGTCAATTACAATATCTCAGTGCTTGCAGATATAGTCACTATCTCAGTCTGCATGTCTCCAAATTGTAGCCCGACGCGTTTCTGACAAAAGTCAAATGTCTTCCTCAGGGGAATAAGAGGATACAGTGACTCAGAAGATATATAAGTATATTTAGTTTAGCATAGAGAGATCAATACTCTCTCTGAGCAAAAAGAAATCAATATCTGAATAATATCCCAGTCGCTGATACAGTAGCAGCTGGGGTTGTGCCTGGAATGAGTAGATACAGTACACAATAAAACAGTGAGCAGGGAATGCCTCAAATTATCCAGTCTGTAGACCCTGAAATAAAAACACATATAGAAAATATGTTGTGAGGCTTACTTGTTCTCCCATTAGACCTGTGGAAAAAACAGAAGAGGTCTTACTCACTGTTTGAGTTGCTGCGACCACGCTCGTCTCTCGCGCAAACCCGCTGTGACGGGGAGCCGTGCAGTTGGGCCGGCTACTGTGCGCACGAGTGAGCTAGAGCGGCGTCTGATCTCATCTCCGCTTCCGGAGCAGCCACCCGCTGGTTGGTGACATGTGCCACAGCTGACGCCGTAGTGGTGCACACGTCACTCGCGCACAGAACACTGTGAGCGAACGAGGCTGTGTTAACTACCGCAGGCTGTAATACGTATCACTGCAGGTAATGGTTTGTAATAGGCTAATCTCCACACATACTAGAACGGGATATAAGACCCCCTTGGTGTATATGGATGTGTCACTGATAACGGAAACATATACATTAATTGAGGTAAATCAGTTAATTTCTCAGAGAATTATGGATAATAGGCTGTGTAGGTACCAACGAGGCTCGAGAAGGAGGATAGACAGCACGGATAGAGGAGTAAACAGTGGATCTGAGGACCTATGTCATGTGTATGGAAATATTTCTGGAGTCGACAGTAGGGTGGGATAACCTAACGGGGAGGGAGGAATAATAGCGGGGCCTCGGGAACCTTTTAAGTCCTGGATTCACACTGGACTAGTCCCTAAGCCTAGGCGGGGTGGCCGCCCAAAAAAGGGAGGTCCCGCACAGGAACCTACCCTATATGCCCTGTTATTCCCTCCGCTAGAAAGGGTGTGCTACCTCAAGAGCTGACTACAGCTCCACCTACCTGCCTATCCCACACCCCTGATACCCTCTGTCGACCATTATATAAAACTTGTGAAACATAATTGTTCATTCAAGCCACGAGGAGTGGCTGTGTCCAATGTATAGATCCATCTGGTTTCTCGCTGTAATAAGAGGTTGTCAAGATCCCCTCCCCGAGGAGAGGGATTCATCTTCTCTATCCCAAAGAAATGTATCTCTTTTACATTCCCTCCATCTGTGTCATTCATGTGTCTGGCTAATGCTGTGTCCCTTTTATTTCTGATGTCCCCAATGTGCTCCAGTACCCTCTTGCGTAATTCGGGTATAGTTTTTCCGACATATTTGAGGTCACAGGAGCACATGGCGACATAGACCACCGCTTTAGTTGTACAATTAATAAACTGTCTAATCTTGTATGTCCTATTGTCTGGTGGTAACAGAATATTTTGTGTTTTTTTCATAAAGTTACAAGCACGGCAGTGTCCACATGGATGAGAGCCCACCACTGAATACTTGGATAACCAAGTCGTTGGAGTAGTAGTGGGTGACAAGTGGCTATGTGTGACCATGTCTCCAATACTTTTCCCTTTTCTATATGTAACTTACTGTCCAAACTTGACGGGATAGAGGTGGAGGAAGAAACTCTTCTTGTGGGTTTGGATGTAGAAGCTCTCTACTCTTCCATCCCACACGAAGCAGGACTACAGGCAGTTGCATTCTACCTGTCCACAAGACCCACTTACCTTCAGAAACATAATGAATTCATCCTGTCTTTACTAAGGTTCATCTTGTGTCACAACTACTTTCTCTTCGACGCACGCTATCACCACCAGCTCAAGGGGACTGCCTTGGGCAGTCCCTGTGCGCCTACATACGCTAACATCTATTTAGGCTGGTGGGAAGCAACTATAGCGTTCGTCAAGGAGAGAGAAAGCTACTGTGAACGTGCCGCACTATGGGCACGTTATATAGATGACATATTTATTCTGTGGACAGGTACCTCGTTACAACTAAGAGAATTTATGAAATTAATTAATTCCAACTGTATCGGCCTGACTTTTACGTATACGGTTGAGAGAAGTTCTATTGCCTTTTTGGACCTTACAATCAACGAACAGCCTCCTGAGGTGGGAGAGTTGTCATCCGGGCCCCCTCAAAAGGGGGATCCCCAAAGGACAATATCTCTGCCTCAGGAGGAACTGTTCAAACGAAGCTGAATTCAAGGTGCAGGCGGGAGACCTGAGGAGGAGGTTTAGGCAGCGTGGATATCCGGACCATGTCTTATCACCAGCATATAGGACAGCTTTAACTACCCCGAGGGACCACCTATTAATTCCTAAACAGAAAAAAGAGGATCCTCCCATCTGTCGTATTATAGGCACGTTTGACAACATGTCTATTCCAGTCAGAGAGATCATTCAACGACATTGGGGCATCCTTCTCATGGATAATGACTTGAGAGCATATGTTGGAGAATACCCGCAAATTACATATAGAAAAGGGAAAAGTATTGGAGACATGGTCACACATAGCCACTTGTCACCCACTTCTACTCCAACGACTTGGTTATCCAAGTATTCAGTGGTGGGCTCTCATCCATGTGGACACTGCCGTGCCTGTAACTTTATGAAAAAAACACAAAATATTCTGTTACCACCAGACAATAGGACATACAAGGTTAGACAGTTTATTAATTGTACAACTAAAGCGGTGGTCTATGTCGCCATGTGCTCCTGTGACCTCAAATATGTCGGAAAATCTATACGCGAATTACGCAAGAGGGTACTGGAGCACATTGGGGACATCAGAAATAAAAGGGACACAGCATTAGCCAGACACATGAATGACACACATGGAGGGAATGTAAAAGAGATACATTTCTTTGGGATAGAGAAGATGAATCCCTCTCCTCGGGGAGGGGATCTTGACAACCTCTTATTACAGCGAGAAACCAGATGGATCTATATGTTGGACACAGCCACTCCTCGTGGCTTGAATGAACAATTATGTTTCACAAGTTTTATATAATGGTCGACAGAGGGTATCAGGGGTGTAGGATAGGCAGGTAGGTGGAGCTGTAGTCAGCTCTTGAGGTAGCACACCCCTGCTAGCGGAAGGAATAACAGGGCATATACGGTAGGTTCCTGTGCGGGACCTCCCTTTTTAGGGCGGCCACCCCGCCTAGGCTTAGGGACTAGTCCAGTGTGAATCCAGGACTTAATAGGTTCCCGAGGCCCCGCTATTATCCCTCCCTCCCCCGTTAGGTTATCCCACCCTACTGTTGACTCCAGAAATATTTCCATACACATGACATAGGTCCTCAGATCCACTGTTTACTCCTCTATCCGTGCTGTCTATCCTCCTTCTCGAGCCCCGTTGGTACCTACACAGCCTATTATCCATAATTCTCTGAGAAATTAACTGATTTACCTCAATTAATGTATATGTTTCCGTTATCAGTGACACATCCATATACACCAAGGGGGTCTTATATCCCATTCTAGTATGTGTGGAGATTAGCCTATTACAAAGCATTACCTGCAGTGATACCTATTACAGCCTGCGGTAGCAGCAGCTGTATCATGAGATGTCCAATCCGGGAGCGACAGAGTTAACACAGCCTCGTTCTCTCACAGTGTTCTTCTGTGCGCGAGTGACGTGTGCACCACTATGGCGTCAGCTGTGGCACACGTCACCAACGAGGCTCCACCCGCCGCTCCGGAAGCGGATATGAGATCAGACGCCGCTCTAGCTCACTCGTGCGCACAGTAGCCGGCACAACTGCACGGCTCCCCACCACAGCGGGTTTGCGCAGGAGACGAGCGTGGACGCAGAAACTCAAACAGTGAGTAAGACCTCTTCTGTTTTTTCCACAGGTCTAATGGGAGAACAAGTAAGCCTCACTACGTATTTTCTATATGTGTTTTTATTTCAGGGTCTACAGACTGGACCATTTGAGGCATTCCCTTCTCACTGTTTTATTGTGTATAGTATCTACTCATTCCAGGCACAACCCAAGCTGCTACTGTATCAGCGACTGGGATATTATTCAGATATTGATTTCTTTTTGCTCACATAACTGAGTATTGATCTCTCTATGCTAAACTAAGTATACTTATACATCTTCTGAGTCACTGTCTCCTCTTAAGCCCCTGAGGAAGACATTTGACTTTTGTCAGAAACGCGTCGGGCTACAATTTGGAGACGTGCAAACTGAGATAGTGACTATATCTGCAAGCATTGAGATACTGTAATTGACTTTAACAGGAGTCCATATATTGCGTCTTTTTGGAGGGCCAACTTTTTGCCCATGTATACACTCACTATGAAATATATGTTTTTAGTGATAAACTAGTAAAAGTTATGTTTTATGTGACTCCCCATCATTTGCCATAGTGCTATTTCCCTTACAAGCAGAGAGCTTCAAAGTTAGAAAAATGCTATATTTTCAAATTTTTCGTGAAATTCTGGAATTTTTCAACAAGAAATGATGTAAGAATTGATCACAATTTACCACTATGTTAAAGTAGAATATGTCACGAAAAAATATTCTCGAAATCAAGTTCATAAGTAAAAGCATCCCAGAGTTATTAATGCTTAAAGTGACAGTGGTTAGAAGTGCAAAAAATGCACTGGTCCTTAAAGGGGCTCTCCGGTGCTTAAACATCTTATCCCCTATCCAAAGGATAGGGGATAAGATGCCTGATCGTGGGAGTCCCGCAGCTGGGGACGCCCGTGATCATGCACGCGGCACTCCGTTTATAATCAGTCCCCGGAGCGTGTTCGCTCCGGGTCTGATAACGGGCGACTACAGGGCGGGCGGCGTGTGACGTCACGCCTGCGCCCCCGTGCGACGTCATGCTCCGCCCCTCAATGCAAGCCTACGGGAGGGGGTGTGATAGCTATCTTGCCCCCTCCCGTAGGCTTGCATTGCGGGGCGGAGCGTGACGTCACACGCCGTCGCAGGCATGACGTCACACGCCGCCCGCCCTGTAGTCGCCTGTTATCAGACCTGGAGCGAACATGCTCCCGGGACTGATTATAAACGGGGTGCCGCGTGCATGATCACGGGCGTCCCCAGCTGCGGGACTCCCGCGATCAGGCATCTTATCCCCTATCCTTTGGATAGGGGATAAGATGTTTAAGCACCGGAGAACCCCTTTAAGGTGAAAATTGGCTTGGTCCTTAAGGGGTTAATACACTGTAAACTAGAAAAGCAAAACTGTATTAAAGCATATTAACAGAGATGGCCTATTAGTGAAAGAATAATTTGATCTAAAAGTGAAATACCATAGACAGACTACAGAAGTCACATGTTAAATAGATAGGACTGTGCATAAAGAGTTAAATGTTCAATGGGAAGTTCTGCTTTTCAATTACATTCTACAATATTTCCCACTTTATTCTTCATACAAAGTTGTGTCACTTTGTAAATTTTTTTCTTTACTTGATGGGGAATATATGATTGTGGGATTTAATAAAAAAAAGAAAAAGTGTCATCAGACAATGACCTATTGTATGTTAATACATTTCTTTGTTAAACATTCTTGTTGTTTTCAGTATCGCCAATAGGCCTAATAATAAACTGACACTTCTTGTTCTGTGCAGATCACTTTCCAGTAATCTCCTTACAGACAGGAGTAGCAAATAAATAAGACATTAGATGATGTTGGCAGCTCAACCTTGCCCCTCCCTGTGAAATGACCTCTGCAAAGGTCACAGAGCAACTTCAGAAACCTTTTCCTTCATGGGTCCTAATGTAAAGCATGTCTCTAAATGCTGTTAAACAGCTCAAGCAAGATGGCATCCCTCGTAATGTTATACAAAAATTAAATAAAGAATACAATCAGGAAATGAAACAGATTAGGAAATAAAACATGTTACCACTACAGATGCTCAATGTATTTTTTTTGTTCTCTAGCTTAGAATTTTTTTTATTATTATTATTAATATTATTATTATTAATAATAATAATAATTAGAGATGAGCAAATTTTGTGAAAAATGCGATTCGACCGATTCGCCTAATTTTCCGAAAAAATTTGATTCAGTCCAAATTTAATCACAGTGAAATTATATAAAAATGGCTATTTCTCGCCTACAGAGAGCCTCAATAGGGTTGTAGAAAACTTTTCCTTGCTGTAACATGCATAGGGTGTGTGCTGGGTTAGTGAAATAATACTGTTATTCAGTATGACATGCAGATCAGTGGCGTCGCTATTAGAATTCCTGTCGGAGAGCGGCACAATGGCAGAGCCTGGAGGTGGCATCAGTATAAGGAGACCATATAGTGGCTGAATGACACAGCCTGGTGTTTGCGGCAGCATGAGAAGACCATGTAGTGGATGTGTAGTGGATGATTGACACAGCCTGGAGGTGGTGGGAGCATGAGGAGACCATATAGCCTCAATAGGGGTGTAGAACACTTTGCCTTGTCCTAACACGCATAGGGAGTGTGCTGTATTAGTGAAATAATACTGTTATTCAATATGACATTTAGATTTCAGGCATCGCTATTAGAATTATGGTAATGTGACAGCAGGGAGATCATATGGCATTAAAACTGAAGAGACTAAAGAGATTTTTTATGTAAATTTTATTTTATTTTATTTGAATTTATAAAAAATTTTTGAATAACCATTTTGGTTACAATCAAGCTGTAGGTTCTCCGCCAGGTGAGATACCACCTGTTACAGCCCCTGCCTCTCAGTGCCCCCATGACTGTGAAAGTGCGAATGTTTAATTTAATCAGTTATGGTTCATTGTTACCACTCCAAGCTGTTTCATTGGATTCTTGTGGTAATTCCACAGGTAATATATGACGTCGACGACCATAGGGCCTCAGTCTTGAAAAGATTACATCAATTTATTTAAATTTAAAATGTATATTAGATTCCCAAGTTTAATGTCCCGGCGTTAACTTTGACCACAAAACCAAATCTAACTAGGAGTCACATGGCGGCACATTCACAGAGCCTAGAGGTGGCCTCACAATAAAAAAGATTAAAGATATTTTGTAAAATTTAAATAGAAGATTTTAGATCTAAGGTGCCAACAACATAAGGAGCCAATATGGTCTCACAATGACACAGCCTGGAGGTGAGAGCAGCATGAGGAGACCATAGGGCCTCACAATTCCAAAGATTAAAAGATACATTTTAAAATTTTAATTGAAGATTTTTGGTAGCTAGTGCTACCATAAATGTTTTTTAGGTAATGTCCCAGCAGCATGATGAGACCATAGGGCCTCACAATCCCTAAGATTAAAAGATACATTTTCAATTTTTTATTGAAGATTTATGGTAGCTATTGCTACCATAAACACTTTTAGGTAATATCCCAGCAGCATTGAGTTGGCGACAGCATGAGGAGACCATATAGGGGCTTAATGACACAGCCTGGAGTTTGTGGCAGCATGAGGAGAACATATGGTGGCAGAATGAGACAGCCTGGAGCTGGCATCAGCATGAGGAGAACATATGGTGGCAGAATGAAACAGCCTGAAGGTGGCAGCAGCGGCATCAGGAGTCCTGAAAGTGACACGGTGACAGAGTGGTGCGGTGGGTGGCAATACCAGTACCTGGTGACGAAGATGGGTGAAAAAAGGAGAATGTGGCATCAGATGTGACGCATCAGGTGGGTGGCAGGATCAGAAAAGTAGCTGAGGAAGGTAGGCAGAAGAAAATGGTCTCGTTTGTAAAAGTGTTAGTGTGCACAAATAAGTATTGAGGATCTGGATTACCTAAAGCGCATATCTTTTAATAATATGCTTAGGATAAAATATATGGACCTAATTTTTTTTAAAATCAGACAAAAGGAAAGGTGTGCAAAAAACACCTCATGCCACCCACACCACCAAGTATTGATGTGATGCAAAGACCTCTGAAACGTGGAAGGGAACAACGTATGGTCCATTGTCTATTTACACCTAAAACCCCTGGGAAATGGCAGTGTTTGTAGGGGGAAATAGGGAGAGGTTCCTGTGTGGGGCCACCCTTTTTAGGGTGAGTAACACTTGCCAAGAAGGGAATTTATAATGTTAGAGGAGGGCCTTACAGGAGAAGTTTTTACCCCCACCGGTTACAATGGACCATATGTTGTTCCCTTCCACCTTTTAGAGGTCTTTGCATCACATAATACTTGGTGGTGTAGGTGGCACATGGTGTTTTTTGCACACCTTTCCTTTTGTTTGATTAAAAAAAATGTTTTAGCACCTATATTTTATCCTAAGAAAAGTTAAGTTTTAGCTAATGCATATCCTCAATACTTACTAGTGGTCTGATGCCGAGGAATGTCTGTAACTGGGGAGCAGCACCTTAAACATGTTTTTCACTATCCATATTTGTGTTGGTGTGGTACCATGGTCAATCTACTCTGATGCATCAGGCATTGGTGGGTGGAAATCCTGGCTGATCCATGCCTGATTCTTCTTCACAAAGGTCAGTCTCTCCACATTTTTCGTGGACAGATGAGTTCTCCTTGGGTTTACTATGGCCCCCGCTTCACTAAACACCCGCTCTGATTGCACACTACTGGCCAGGCAGGACAGCTTTTCCAGGGCAAATCTGCTAGTTGCGGCAACAAATCAAGTTTGGCTGCCCAGAAGTTAAGCGGATCTTCAAGGTGTGTTGGCATGGTCATGTCAAGGGATGATCACCTGCTGGTTCAGGTCCTGCTCCAGGTCTACCTGCTGCTGATGAGTTGCTTCACTATGCGGGTGAAGAAAGCTACTCATCAGCGACTGTAGACTCAGGCTGCTGCTGATGGAGCTGGTACTGCTCCTGCCACCCCACCTCTCCCTAGTAGCCATGGCAATGGAAGGTGAGTGCAGAGGGCCCCCCGAGTCATACCTGCAAGAGGATGGACGATGGCGCAGAAAGGCATCGGCCAACTGACTATGTAGGATGTCTCTGTAGTAGGTCAGTTTGTCCTCCCTCTCAGTGGGTGTGAAAAAGGCCCACATTTTGTGCCGGTAGCGAGGGTCCAATAAGGTGGAGAGCCAGAAGTCATCCTGCTGCCGAATGGTGACAGTTTGACGGTCACTACGCAAGCAAGTGAGCATGCATCGTGCCATTTGTGCAAGTGACTTGGAGGGACTCCCTGCCTCCATCTCCATTGCATACTGCCACGGTGTGTCTGGGTCCTGTGTCTCGCCTTACTCATAACCCTCTAGCTCCTCTAGTTGCTCCTGCTCTCCTGTAAGATGACTAGAAAACCACCCATTTCGTAAGCCTAAAGCCTAAACTGTGCTCCACTGTGCTCCTCCCCCTCCTCTTCCTCCTCCAGTTCAGCCCCCACAGGGCTCATGTGGCCGTGAGATGTAGGCGGCATGTCTCCAGTGCCCTAACCAGCCATCATTTCCAACATGTGTTGTAGTAGATGAAGCAGTGGAATGATGTCCTTTATCCTCTAATCCTGGCGACTGACTAATAATGTGGCTTCCTCAAAGGGCCTGAGCAAATGGCAGGTGTGAAGTATGAGCTGCCATTGGTTGACATTGAAGTTACACAGGGGAGTCCCCCTATCCGCTTGGATCATCAAAAAATCGGTGATGGCTTTTCTCTGTTCGTATAGTTGGTCCAACATATGGAGGGTAGAATTCCAACACGTGGACTAAGTTGGGATGCCGTTCTGACGGGTGTGCTTTGCGGTGCATGCAAAGTTTCCTTCCCATTATTAGGATATCTTGCAGATGGGGGGAACACTTCAGGAACAGCTTGACAACCAGATTGAACAGTTGTGCCATGCAGGGCACATGGCTCAGGCGTCCTTTTCGCAGCGCAGACAAGATGTTCTTCCCGTTGTCAGTCACCATGGTTCCCATTTCCAGTTTTCGTGGAGTAAGCCATGATTCGATTTCCTTATGAAGGACTTTTAGCTGTTCCTCCCCTGTGTGACTCCGTATGCCAAGGAAAACCATGTGAAGAACAGCGTGACACTGCTGTGCCCTGCACACATGGTATGCTGGAGGGGCTCTGAGACTTGTCCATGCAGTGGAGGCTGAGGACACGGTGGAGGATGAGGAGGCGGAGTCGCACACTGTCACAGGACCAATGGCCTGAGAGTGTGGAGGCAGAAGCGGCATGATCTGTCCAAGTTGCTGTTTTTGCTGTGAAGGAACCACATTCACCCAGTGGGCCATAAAGGACATGTATTGTCCCTGACCGTAGTTACAGCTCCACATGTCAGAGCTGCCGTGCACTTTGGTACACACGACAGGCTGAAGGACTGGCCCACCTTCTGTTCCACAGAATTGTGCAAGGCTGGTACTGCCTTCTTTGCAAAGAAATAACGGCTTGAGACTCTCCACCTCGGCTCGGCACAAGCCATCAGTTCTCTGAAAGGTGCAGAGTCCACCACTTGAAAAGGGAGGGACTGCAGCACCAGCAACTTGGACAGGAGCACATTCAGCTTCTGCGTCGTTGGATGAGTGGGCACATACTGTTGTCTCTTGGACATGGCTATGCCGATGGATTGCTGGCGGAATGACTGACTAAAAGTAGGAGGAGCAGGAGCATCTGGAGAGACAGAAGATGGGTATGACACACAGCTCCCTTCGGTTGAGGTGGCGGAACCTTGGCTGGCTGAAACAGGGAGCGGCGTGCCACTGGGTGATGCAGCAGGTTGGACCACCACATTGGAGCCAAGGTTCTCCCAGGCCGCTTCATGGTGACACTGCATATGTTGACGCAGGGCCGTGGTGCCAACATTGGGACCCTGGCCATGCTTCACCTTCTGCCGACACATCTTGCATGAGGCCATGTTAACCTTTTCCGGATGCTTGATGAAAAACTGCCACACCGCCAAGTAGCTGATTTTCCTCCCAACAGTCTGCACTGATTGACTGCTACTGCCGCTGGCTCCAGGAACCCCTGTTCCACTACCTCCTGGAAAGGTAGGCTGCCACAAAGCAGGTGGTCTACCCCGGGCACATTTGGCTCCAGACTTTCCACTTCTGCCACCATGCTGACTGTCAATCATGCTACCACCTTGCTGGCTCAGCTGCTGCCACACGGGCAACCTGCAACCCTTTTCTCCTGATGATGATGAAGCCCCTTCTGTACCCGGCTCCGAAGTGCGATCGGCTTCATCATCATCGAGTTGTGTCTGCACGTCACTGATGTCCTCCTCAGGTTCCTTAACAGTGTCTGCTTCAGGAGCCTGAACGCTCACAGCACCACCTCCGACGCCACTCTCCTCATCACTACTTGCCCGCCTAGCGGAGGAAGCAGCGGATGTCTCCTGCACTTCTTGGCTGGGCAGTAGCTGCTGACTGTCCTCTAGATCGTCCTCACTAAATAGTGGAGCTGAACCCACTGCATAAGATACTTCTGTCGGGGAGAGAACAGCATAGGGCAGAGGCAATGGGAGGACAGGGACTGCTTCCGTTCCATGCCAACTGAGGGTTGTGTCTGAGGAAGCCACTGACTGTTGACTGTGGGTGGCAGATGTCACTTGTGATGAAGTGGATGACCGTGTTAACCAATCGATAACAGCAGATTAGTTGCTGGTCGAGCTGATACCGGGAGCTAAGGCTGCCACTCGCCCCTAGTCTGCTGCAACCTCTGTCTGATAAATGTAGGCCTTTTAGGATTTTTGACCATCCTTTAGCATCAGTTATGTCCCGATATGACTAACATGAAAAAGGGTCCCCTTGTGACCACAATCCCTCCAACAAAGATCAATACTTGCCGGGTTGAGGAAGTGTAGCCTGGAGGGCGTAAAGTACCACCTGTATATGGTCTTCAGGATCGCCTCCCTATGATTGGTTGAGCGTAAGAGTGTGCTGAAATTCCATAGTGCTTGAAGCCATTGGTCAACAGTAAATGTTTCACCCAGGTCCTTCTCCCATTTGTCCATAAAGGAGTGTCTAGTGTTGTCATAAAATTGAGCAATCCCTTTCTTGTTGGTGGAGGATTGTTGAAAAAAAGCTAATATGCGTGGTGGTATGAGAGTATTATGTAGAAAATCAGGTGTCAGCAAACTTCTGATCTGAAGTCCCTTGTAGAAATCCGAAATCCGAACTTCTCTCTGAAGTGGGGGAAATGAACGGTATGCCGATCATTAAAAAGATCACCAACTCCGGTCATTCCATTCTGGAGCCAGGTAGATAAGTTCAATTCGGGGATATAATGGGAAAGGAAATCAAGAGGGATTTCTTTCAGTGGGACCTGTCACTTGTGAGTGGATTGTCGTAGAAAGTACCGCCATAAGTTGTCTGAGGTAGTGACAGATGTAAAAAAGTGTGTGTGTGTGTGTGTGTGTGTGTGTGGGGGGGGGGGGGGGGTCGGAGCGTCCATTAGCTGCCACTAAAAGGCGTGACTTAAGAGAGATTGGGCAGGAGGAAGCTTCTTCAATCCCTATCCAAAGCTTGGTCTTATTGTTTGACCACCAGTGCTGAAGCTGGCCTAGTATGCAGGCTCTGTAGTAGTCCGCGATGTGAGAGAAGCCTAAACCGCCAGCATCAGCATGCGTCATCAAAAGTTTTCTGTATCGCCAGGTTCACCCTGTCGAACACTTTTTCAGCATCTAGCGTAAGGAAAGCAGCAGGGGTACTGTGGTGTTCACAATGTTGTAGAAGGGACCCGGAGTGAAGCCAACCTGGTCGGCTCCAATCAAGTAGGGGAGAATGGGCAGGAGCCGGGATGACAAGATTTTAGCATAGAGTTTAATGTCTCCGTTCAGGAGTGAGATAGGGCGGTAGCTGGGAGTTTGATCTGGGGGTTTGCCGGGTTTGTGAATGGTAGTAATAAGAGCCGTAAGCATTTCCTGGGGGGAAAGAGCCCGAAGACATGGCGACATTAAAGACTGCATGTAAATAGGGGAGGAGAATATCTTTGTATCTTTTATAGTACTCGTTAGGCAGACCGTCCGGGCCGGGTGTTTTGTGGGGGAGGGGGGGGGGGGCAAGGACGCTATGGCAGATTCAATTTCTGGGAGGGTGATAGGCAAGTTAAGTGATTGTAGAGCAGAGTCAGATAGGCGGGGAAGGAAGAAAAGAGTCAGATAGGCGGGGAAGGAAGAAAAGAGTCAATAGCTTCCTGGGTTGGCTGGACCGTCTGGGGGTCAGACTGTAGATTGTATAAACCACAATAGTAAGACTTAAATGCATTAGCGATATCCCTGGGGGAGTGGAGGACAGAGGTAGGATGCCTGAAAACGCCAATTTTACATTTAGTTCTGGGTGGCTTAAGACATTTGGCCAATAGGGAGGTTGGTTTATTATCCTGGGTTGTAAAAGCAGAATTTTGACCTATGTGTATCCCTTTCATACTGATAGAGTAAAAGTTTCCGTAAGAGGGTGCGAGATTGTAAGAGCTGGGAGTATAAATCTGTCGAGGGGGTGGCCTTATGTAAAGCTTCCAACACAGCGACCCTGTCGATAGCTTCTTGTACAGCAGCAGTACGCTTTTTCATGAGAAAGGAACCCAGACGAATGAAATCGCCACGAATGACCATCTTGTGGGCTAGCCACAAGGAGGCACTCGTGATATCAGGGGTAGAATTTAAACAAAAGTATTCCTCCAAAGAGGAAGCAATAGTTTTGCTATGTTCAGCATGCGCAATAACATACACATTAGCTCTCCAGACAAAGTCGCTGTGTGTGGGAGCAGAGAGTGTGAAGGATAACAAGGTAGGTGCATGGTCTGACCAGGTAAGTTCCCAAATGCCCGAACTAGTCGTCTGTTCAAGTAAGCCCCGTGAGACCAAAGTGAGATCTATCCTAGAGTATGTACGTAATCTAGGGGAAAAGTAAGTAAAGTCGCGCTCCGCGGCATGGTGTATTCTCCATATGTCAAACAGGTCGTAAGTGGAAAGGAGAGTGCCAAGGGTGCAGGAGCATCTCGTTATTAACCCAGAGAGGTCTGCACACTATCATCTCGCCCACTCAAACAGAGAGCAGCAATTTGAAAAGTCGTCGCAAAAAGCAACCCTGTCCACTGTTGGGGGCATACAGGTTAACCAAAGTTAACCAATGGTACCTACTATGACAATGAACCGACTATGGGGGTCTACAATCTGGTGGGAGATACTCACAGCAAGGTCATCAAAGGCAACTATGAAGGCAACTAATACCGCCCTCTTCTTCTTGGCATAGGAGGAATGGATAATCACAGGGAATCTCCTATGGCAGAGAGGGGGAGGATTATTAGAAGAGACATGCGTTTCTTGTAAGCATACAATCGATGCGTCGCGTCTCTCCACATCCCACCACAGGAAATGTTGTTTTTGGGGACTATTGAGGCCATTTACGTTCAGGGAGATAACAACGGGACCCATGTTCAGCAATGGGGGGCGGGCCCCAGAGGAGTGGAGAGATAGATTAAAAACTCGACTGACCACCTAGTGGTACAGACGAGGATGTCACAACTCAGAAAAACAGGGGGAGTAGCGTGTGAAGGGGAACAATTAAAAACCTGACTGAACCCAAAAGGGCCCAGATGGGGATGTCACAAATACAGACCTGGATCGCCCTCTGGTGTAGCTAGGAGATGGACTGGCGCTGCTGGTCGGTGATCCGATGAAGCACGAAAGCACTAGGCTGGAAGTCACAGGAAAAAATCAAATCTTAGCACAACGGTCAGTATGCAATACAAGCTGAGCAATAACACTATCTGTATACAGAAGTAGGATGCGAAAAGGGGTGGTAGAGTAGGTAGTGAAGAAAGAAAGCAAGAAAAGTGATAAGAGGAGAGAACACTACAGGTTACAGTAGTAGAAAAGGTGCTCCGGTGAGGTAGTTGAGGCGTATCACCGAAGCGGGGGGGGGGGGGGGGGGGGGGTAACCAAAACACCAACATAACAGATTAGAGGAAAGGGGTCCAGGGCCAGGAGATACCGGTTCATCGTAACATACGTCCATTATTTTTGATGGGGCAAATAACGGTACATGCACTAACTTTTGTCCCATTATAAATAACGGTGGAATAATGGATGTTAAAATTTTAATATTAAACTCTATGAGTGACAGATGTTCACAAATGGAATCCGTTATTGTCTGTTATTTTTATGTTCCATTATGATCTGTTATTGCTACTGAGCATGCTCAGTACAGTATCACAACCAGAAAGTTGCATGGAAATAACGGACATACTGGCCCTCATTTACTATTGCAAACCTGACATGTTTTGTCGGGACATGCGCCATTTTCGGGTGCATTGCGCCTGAAATTCTGTCTGCGCCAGAATTTGCGCCTGAAATTATGTCTGCGCCTGAATTTGTTCCTGAAATGGAAAAAACCCAACTAACTCTCCATTTTGCTAAGAAAACCCCGGAAAAGGGGCGTGGCCATCGGAAAAGGGGCGTGGTCGCAAAAAGGGGCATGTTCCCGACATTTTCACAAAATCACATCATATTTACTAAAGTTTCCACAGAAAATGTGGTGGATTTCAGCTGAGGAAAACCCTACAAGTCAGAGCATGTGTAAAAAAAGCAAAGTGTAGGGAAAGTGGAAACCAGGGCCGGACTGGGTGTGAAAACCAGCCCTGGAAAAAATGACATACCAGCCCCATAGTGTTATGTCAGTATACCAGCACGTCGTCATTTTCTTGTTCATAAAAGGTAAAATCATGCATTTTAAAGCATATTAGTTTCCCCACATTAGGTGCAGTATAGTCCCCCCCACATTAGGTGCAGTACAGTTCCCCCCACATTAGGTGCAGTACAGTTCCCCCCACATTAGGTGCAGTACAGTCCCCCCCCACATTAGGTGCAGTACAGTCCCCCCACATGAGGTGCAGTACAGTTCCCCCCAAATGAGGTGCAGTACAGTTCCCCCCACATTAGGTGCAGTATAATTTCCCCAAATTAGGTGCAGTATAGTTTCCCCACTTTAGGTGCAGTATAGTTCCCCCACATTAGGTGCAGTATAGTTTCCCCACATTAGGTGCAGTATAGTTCCCCACATTAGGTGCAGTATCCCCCACATTAGGTGCAATATAGTTCCCCCACATTAGGTGCAGTATAGTTCCCCCACATTAGGTGCAGTCACTGAGGACAAGCAGGGCTCTGCACACTACGGACAAGCAGGGAACTGTACACTGAGGACAAGCAGGGCTCTGTACACTGAGGACAAGCAGGGCTCTGTACGCTGAGGACAAGCAGGGCTCTGTACACTGAGGACAAGCAGAGCTCTGTATGCTAATGACAAGCGGGGCTCTGTATGCTGTGGACAAGCGGGGCTCTGTACACTGAGGACAAGCGGGGCTCTGTACACTGAGGACAAGCGGGGCTCTGTACACTGAGGACAAGCGGGGGTCTGTACCTGAGGACAAGCGGGGCTCTGTACCTGAGGACAAGCGAGGTTCTGTACCTGAGGACAAGCGAGGTTCCGTACCTGAGGACAAGCGGGATTCTGTACCTGAAGACAAGTGGGGCTTTGTACGAGAGAGCAGCCAGGGCGGCGGGCGCACTGACCGGTGGCACAGTGAACTCCGACATTGCGCTGCTGCATTTAGACGTGAGGTCACATCCCCCCCCATGGTGATGTGACCTCACGTCTAAGCGCAGCAACGGGCCACACCGGAGTTCAAAGCGCCTCTCCCAGGCAGCCGACCACCCAGGGCCGTAAGTAAAAAGCAGGGCCAGCCTGGGACAGTGCAGGGCCAGCCCTCTAGACTTTTTGAGGCTCTAGACTTTTTGAGGCCTTAGGCAAAATAAATCTGAGGCCCCCCAAGCACAATAAAAAAAGAAGAAGAAAAAATAAGAAAAAAATGAAATTTTTTTCTCCCGCGGGGCTCCCCTACTGAGGTTGACGAGCAAAAATAAAGGATAAAATGGTAAAAAGAAAAAAAAACTGCAATGCACTATATCTATTTATCAGTGGGTATGCAGTTTAAAGTGCTGCTTTATACAGCAACTCACCAATGACGTCTTCTCTAATTTGCTTCGTTGCCTTCTCTTCTCCATTTGGTCCGGGCCATCATCACGATTTCTTCCACACACAATTCTTCACCGTTAAACCTGCAAAACAAACCTATTAGGCTCCGCACTTTTTTTTCCCGTGGGTGACAGAGGGGGTGTAGAAGAGTGTACATGGGTAACAGAGGGGTGTAGAGGGGTGTACAGAGGGTTGTAGAGGAGTGTACATGGGTAACAGAGGGGTGTAGAGGGTTGTACATGGGTGACAGAGGGGTATAGAGGAGTGTACATGGGTAACAGAGGGGTGTAGAGGGTTGTACATAGGTGACAGAGGGGTATAGAGGAATGTACATGGGTGACAGAGGGACGTAGAGGAGTGTACATGGGTGACAGAGGGGTGAAGAGGAGTGTACATGGATGAAATAGGGGTGTAGAGGAGTGTACAGAGGGGTGTAGAGGAGTGTACATAGGTGACAGAGAGGTGTAGAGGAGTGTACAGAGGGGTGTAGAGGACTGTACATGGGTGACAGAGGGGTGTAGAGGAGTGTACAGAGGGGTGTAGAGGAGTGTACAGAGGGATGTAGAGGAGTGTACATGGGTGACAGGGGTGTAGAGGAGTGTACAGAGGGATGTAGAGGAGTGTACATTGATGAAATAGGGGTGTAGAGGAGTGTACAGAGGGGTGTAGAGGAGTGTACATGGGTGACAGAGGGGTGTAGAGGAGTGGACAGAGGGGTGTAGAGGAGTGTACATGGGTGACAGGGGTGTAGAGGAGTGTACAGAGGGATGTAGAGGAGTGTACATGGATGAAAGAGGGGTGTAGAGGAGTGTACAGAGGGGTGTAGAGGAGTGTACAGAGGGATGTAGAGGAGTATACATAGGTGACAGAGGGGTGTAGAGGAGTGTACAGAGGGGTGTAGAGGAGTGTACATAGGTGACAGAGGGGTGTAGAGGAGTGTACAGAGGGGTGTAGAGGAGTGTACATAGGTGACAGAGGGGTGTAGAGGAGTGTACAGAGGGGTGTAGAGGAGTATACATAGGTGACAGAGGGGTGTAGAGGAGTGTACAAAGAGGTGTAGAGTAGTGTACATGGGTGACCGAGGGGTGTAGAGGAGTGTACATAGGTGACAGAGGGGTGTAGAGGAGTGTACATGGGTGTCAGAGGGTGTAGAGAAGTGTACATGGATGAAAGAGGGGTGTAGAGAAGTGTACAGAGGGGTGTAGAGGAGTGTACATGGGTGACAGAGGGGTGTAGAGGAGTGTACATGGGTGGCAGAGGGGTATAGAGGGGTGTACATGGGTGACAGAGGGGTGTAGAGGAGTACATGGGTGACAGAGGGGTGTAGAGGAGTGTACATGAGTGACAGAGGGGTGTAGAGGAGTGTACATGGGTGACAGAGGGGTGTAGAGGGGTGGACATGGGTGACAGAGGGGGTATAGAGGAGTGTACATGGGTGACAGAGGGGTGTAGAGCAGTGTACAGAGGGGTGTAGAGGAGTGTACATGGGTGACAGAGGGGTGTAGAGGAGTGTACATGGGTGGCAGAGGAGTATAGAGGGGTGTACATGGGTGACAGAGGGGTGTAGAGGAGTGTACATGGGTGACAGAGGGGTGTAGAGGAGTGTACATGAGTGACAGAGGGGTGTAGAGGAGTGTACATGGGTGACAGAGGTGTAGAGGAGTGTACAGAGGGATGTAGAGGAGTGTACATGGATGAAAGAGGGGTGTAGAGGAGTGTACATTGGTGACAGAGGGGTGTAGAGGAGTGTACATGGGTGACAGAGGGGTGTAGAGGAGTGTACATGGGTGGCAGAGGGGGTGTAGAGGAGTGTACATGGGTGACAGAGGGGTGTAGAGGAGTGTACATGGGTGGCAGAGGGGGTGTAGAAGAGTGTACAAGGGTGACAGATGGGTGTAGAGGAGTGTACATGGGTGACGGGGGCATAGGGGGTGACAGAGGGGTGGACAGGAGTGACAAGGTGGTAACAGAGGGGTGGACAGGAGTGACAGAGGTGTGAATAGGGGTTGGACATGGGTGTCAAGGATGTGGTCAGGGGGGTGGACAATGGAGGGTGTACATGGATGACAGGGATGGACAGGGGTGACAGAGGGTTGGATGGGGGGGTGGATATGGATGACAGGAGGGTGGACATGGGAGACAGGGGGTCAGAGGGTTGGACAAGGGGGTAAAAGAGGGAAAGGAGTGACAGAGAGGGGAGGACTGGGGTAACAAAGGGACAGATGGGTGAACAGGAGGGTGGACATGGGTGACAGGGTAGACTACGGGGGTAGACAGGGTAAACATGGGTGACAAGGATGGACAGGGGAGTGGACAAGGCGGACATGGATGACAGGAGGGTGGACATGAGTGACGGGATGATAGGAGGGTGGACATGAGTGACGGGATGATAGGAGGGTGGACATGGGTGACAGGAGGGTGGACATGGGTGACAGGGGGGTAGACATGGGTGACAGGGGGGGTGAACATGGGTGACGGGGGGTGGACATGGGTGACAGGGGGGGTGAACAGGGGTGACAGGGGGGTGGACATGAGTGAGGGGATGATAGGAGGGTGGACATGGGTGACAGGGGGGTGGACATGGGTGACAGGGGGGTGGACTTGGTTGACACGGGGGGTGGACATGGGTGACATGGGGTGGTAAACATGGGTGACAGGGGGATGAACAGGGGTGACGGGGGTTGGACATGGGTGACAGGGGGGTGGACATGGGTGACAGGGGGCTGAACATGTTTTATAACATTATTACGGACAGTGTACATACCTGACATCCTAACTGGCCATTGTGTGGGATGAATATGAACTGGATCGGTGTTTCCCAACCAGGGTGCCTCCAGCTGTTGCAAAACTACAACTCCCAGCATGCCTGGACAGACTTAGGCTGTCCGGGCATGCTGGGAGTTGTAGTTTTGCAACAGCTGGAGGCACCCTGGTTGGGAAACACTGGACTGTATACTTATATAATTGAGTATATTGCTATATTTACATCCAGAGCTGCCAGAGTAACACCACTTAAAGGGCCCCTGATCCTCGATGAGCCAGCAGGGCTCCAAGGGGTTTCCGAACACCACAAAATGAAAAAATGAATGGCCATGGGTGAGGGGGGGGGGGGGGTAGACATGGGTGACATGGGGTGGGGTGGTAGACATGGGTGACAGGGAGGAGGACATGGATGACAGGGGGGTGGACATGGGTGACAGGGGGGAGGACATGGGTGACAGGGGCATGGAGATGGGTGACAGGGGGGAGGACATGGGTGACAGGGAGGAGGACATGGGTGACAGGGGGGAGGACATGGGTGACAGGGATGACAGAGGGGTGGACATGGGTGACAGGGGAAGGACATGGATGACAGGGGGAGGACATGGGTGACAGGGATGACAGGAGGGTGAACAAGGGTGACAGGGGAGTGGACAGGGGTGACAGGGGGTGGACATGGGTGACAGGAGGGTGGACATGGGTGACAGGGGGTGGACATGGGTGACAGGGGGGAGGGCATGGGTGACAGGGGAGAGGACATGGGTGACAGGAATGACAGGGGGGTGGACATGGGTGACAGGGATGACAGGAGGGTGAACATGGGTGACAGGGGGGAGGATATGGGTGACAGGGATGACAGGAGGGTGGACATGGGTGACAGGGGGGTGGACAGGGGTGACAGGGGGTGGACATGGGTGACGGGGGTGAACATGGGTGACAGGAGGGTGAGCATGTTTTATAACAATATTATGGACAGTGTACACACCTGACATCCTAACTGGCCATGGTGTGGGATGAGTATGGACTGGATCGGTGTTTCCCAATCAGGGTGCCTCCAGCTGTTGCAAAACTACAACTCCCAGCATGCCTGGACAGACTTAGGCTATCCGGGCATGCTGGAAGTTGTAGTTTTGCAACAGCTGGAGGCACCCTGGTTGGGACACACTGGACTGTATACTTATATGATTGATTATATTGCTATATTTAAATCCAGAGCTGCCAGAGTAACACCAATTAAAGGGCCCCTGATCCTCGATGAGCCAGCAGAGCTCCAAGGGGTTCCCCAACACCCCAAAATGAATGGCCATGGGTGACAGGGGGTAGACATGGGTGACAGGGGGGGGGGGTAGACATGGGTGACAGGGGGGGTAGACATGGGTGACAGGGGGGTGGGGGGGGGGTAGACATGGGTGACAGGGGGGTGGGGGGGGGGTAGACATGGGGGACAGGGGAGTGGGGTGGTAGACGTCGGGCACCATTTTCGGCCCACTGTGCCGCAAGGGGGATGGGGGAGGGCGGGGTTTGGACGCAGAGGACGTAGGGGAAGCAGGAGGACGCTGTGTGCGCAGTGCGCACATAGGATTTCCTTCCCCCCCCCCGCGCGCAGGCCGGGGCGGGACATTTGAAAAAAAAAAATAATAATCTCGCCAAAATCACTGCTCTAACTACACGATTTAGGCGGCCGCGAGGCCCCCTTTAGCGCGAGGCCTTAGGCGGCCGCCTATATTGCCTAATTAGAGAGCCGCCGGGCCCTACGTTAATCCGGCCCCAAAGCGGCCCCAGGCCCAGCGGCCCACCGGTATAATTCCCGGTATCCCAGTAGGCCAGTCCGGGCCTGGTGGAAACTGTAGGGAAATCTTAGTAAATACAGTGGAAAATAAATTGTAGGGAATTAAAACCCACAAAGAAACCTACACTCCACTCTTAGTAAATAAGGGCCACTGTCTGTATCAGACCTGCCATGGAGAGAGGTAGTCAATTCTTCACTTATCTTGCAGCTAGTTGCAGCCAATCACCGCTCTCAGAGGGAAATATGAATGAGTGATGTTCTATTCACATCACTGGCCGGAGTATAGTGCAGAGATGCGAGCGCTGTATAGAGCTGCTCCGCATGTCTGCAATAGATAGACGATAATAATAGACGATCGCATTGGGTTTCAGGAGTGACATCCGCTGTGATCTATCCTTAATTGCAGGTACTACTACTCCCAACATGGAGCACACTCTGCTCCATGCTGGGAGCTGTAGTACCTGCATTAATAGACAGATCGCGAGTGTAACTTCTGTCACCTGTTGCGATCTGTCTATTAATGCAGGTACTACAGCTCCCAGCATGGAGCAGAGTGTGCTTCATTTTGGGAGTAGTAGTACCTGCAGTTAAGGAAAGATCACAGCGGATGTCACTCCTGACAGCCGCTGTGATCCTTCTGTATATTGTATAGATGCGGTCGGCCGCTCTTCTATGGTCCCTTGCACTGCCGTATATATACACCAATTCATATTTCCCACAGAGAGTTATGATTGGCAGGAACCATCTGGCCAATCACAGCTCTCTGTGGGAAATATGAATAGGTGTATATATATGGCAGTGCAGGGGACCATAGAAGAGTGGCCGACCGCATCTATACATTATACAGGAGGATCGCAACGGGTGATCTGTCAATTAGTACAGGTACTACTACTCCCATCATGGAACAGTGTGTGCCATACTGGGAGTAGTAGCACTACGTAAAAAATGTTAAAAAAATAAAGAAAAAAAGTGAAAAACACACACACACTACATTTTTATTATTGTCGGCTACATTTTAGTGCCCTGCCCGCCCACATAAATTGATCCCTGTTTTAAAAATTTATAAAAAATTTTATTACAAAAAAATATTAATTTTGTTAGATACAATTTTTTCCACCACGATTTCAGGGAAAAACACGCCATTGGCTCAACATGCTACAACTTTGCAAAACTGCCCAAGAGCTAAAAAAAAAAAAAGTAAAAAAACGCCAAAAGGATTTAAAAAAACGCCAAACTGAAAAACACCAAGTGGAAAAAGAATTTAGCGATTTCTCATTGATTTACAGCTAACATCTGGCCGCAGCGTTTTTTGGCTGAAAAAAACGCCATGCGGCAGATTTGGCGTTTTTCTCTATGTTTCCCCCGCCAAAAAAAAAATCTCTACTTTGTGTAGCCAATGAGTCAAGGTGAAAGGGAGGGATTTATATTGATCTAGTATATAAGATCTGGCTGTGTTTGCAAGGTGTTTCAGAATGGAGCCCTGAAATATTTTTAAATGATTTTTTGAAATTTTTCAAATCAAATTAAATAGATAAAGTCAGCATTACATTCTAAAGCAAGCCAATAAAAGTAAATGTATGTAATATTAGAATTGACCAAAACATTTTGTTGCATCTTTGGCCTACAGCTTAGTTTTGGATATATAAGGTATATATAACAATGAGATAATAGAGAGATAATAGTGATGCCAAAGAAATTTTATTAAGGTATAGAAATTAGGTAAAATTTTTGCTGCTAAATCGCTTTCTACCAATTATTAAAGAATAACTCCAGCCAAGTGTAAAAAATCATCAAACACTGTTGTACTGTAGGGAAAAGGGAAAACAATCATAGTTTGGAAAGGTAAATTAGAAATATAGTTTACTCACCTTAAACATTGTTCCCCATCCAAGACAAGTTAGTGAGGCAATCACAGAGTCAGTTTGGGTTACGTTGCAGTTTGGTAATCATGCAGTAACTCGTGCAGGGGTGATATACAGACCACCTGGCCAAGTTAAAGAAGTAGATGATCTACTAGTTGAGAAATATCTAAAATGACAATAAAAGGAGAAGTTATCATTATGGGAGACTTCAATCTTCCGGATATAAACTGGAAAACCAAAATAGCAAGTTCTGCCAGGAGTACAGATATTCTAAATTCCCTACTGGGATTATCTTTACAACAAGTGGTTGACTAGCCAACGCGGAAGGAGGCCATTTTGGATTTGGTATTCACAAATGGGGATTTGGTATATGATGTTATTGTTGGCAAAAGCTTGGGATCTAGTGATCACCAATCAGTGTGGTTTAATATAGGAACAGTGAAGGAGTCACACCACACAAAAACAAAAGTTTAGATTTTAGAAAAACAGACTTTTCAAAAATGAGATTAGTCATAAATGAGTCCCTATCAGACTGGAACAAATTACATGGAGTTCAGGAGAAATGGGACAACTTAAAAGACGCTTTATTAAAGGCTACAGAAAATTGTACTAGACTTGTCAGTAAAAGCAGAAAAAGGAAGAGACCACTGTGGTACTCAGCAGAAGTGGTCAAAATCGTAAAAAACAAAAAAATAGCATTTAGTAATTATAAAACAACCCAGAGCAATGAAGATAGGGAAATCTACAAGACTAGGCAGAAAGAGGCCAAGTAAGTTATAAGAACTTCTAAAGCACAGGCAGAAGAAAAACTAGCTCAGTCTGTGAAAAAAGGGGATAAGACATTCTTCAGATATATAAATGAAAAAAGGAAATCAAAACAAGGAATAACTAAATTGCAAACAAAGGAAGGAAGGTATGTAGAAGAGAATAAGGGGCTAGCCGACTGCCTTAATGAATACTTCTGTTCAGTTTTTACAGAAGGAAAAGGACCTCCATTAGAGAGGAAAATTAAGGAATCGTTTGATGCATGTGTCTTTACAGAGGAAGAGGTTGCACGTTTGCTTTTTAAAGTGAAGACAAATAAATCACAGGGGCCTGATGGGATACACCCAAAATTATTAAAAGAGTTTAGTGGTGAGCTAGCAAAACCGTTAGCAGATTTATTTAACCAATCAATGGTAATTAACGGAAACCCTACTAAAGTATAGGATTGTGGAACATCTAAAATCCCATGGATTGCAAGATGAAAAACAACATGGGTTTACTTCAGGAAGATCATGTCAAAAAATCTTATTGATTTTTTTGACTGGGTGATTAAAATAATAGATGGCCGAGGGGCAGTAGACATCGCATATCTAGATTTTAGTAAGGCTTTTGACACTGTCCCACATAGAAGACTTATCAATAAACTACAGTCATTGAGCTTAGACTCCAATATTGTTGAGTGGATTAGGCAGTGGCTGAGTAACAGACAACAGAGGGTTATAGTCAATGGAGAATATTCAGAGCAAGGTCTTGTCACCAGTGGGGACCTCTGGGATCTGTACTGGGACCAATATTGTTTAATATCTTCATTAGCGATATTACAGAAGGTCTCGATTGTAAGGTATGTCTTTTTGCTGATGACACAAAGATATGTTACAGGTGTTACGCCGAGCGCTCCGAGTCCCTGCTCCTCCCCGGAGTGCTTGCGGCATTCTCCTCTCTGCAGCGCCGGGACCGGGAGCGCTGCACTGACATTCACGATGGGGATGCGATTCGCATAGCGGGACGCGCCCGCTCGCGAATCGCATCCCAAGCCACTTACCCGTCCCGGTCCCTGGCTGTCACGTTCTGGCGCGCGCGGCTCCGCTCTCTAGGGCGCGCGCGCGCCAGCTCTCTAAGATTTAGAGGGCCAGTGCACCAATGAGTGGTGCCTGGCCCAATCAGTCTAATTAGCTTCCACCTGCTCCCTGTCCATATAACCTCACTTCCCCTTCACTTCCTTGCCGGATCTTGTTGCCTTGTGCCAGAGAAATCGTTTAGTGTTGTCCAAAGCCTGTGTTCCAGATCTTCTGCTGTTGCCCCTGACTACGACCCTTGCTGCCTGCCCTGACCTTCTGCTACGTCCGACCTTGCTCTTGCCTTGTCCTTTTGTACCGCGCCTGTCTCAGCAGTCTGAGAAGTTGAGCCGTTACCGGTGGATACGACCTGGTTGCTACTGCCGCAGCAAGACCATCCCGCTTTGCCGCGAGCTCTGGTGAATACCAGTAGCAACTTAGAACCTGTCCACCGGTACGGTCCACGCCAATCCCTCTCTGACACAGAGGATCCACCTCCAGCCTGCGAAATCATAACAGTAGATCCTGCCATGGATCCCATTGAGGTGCCACTGCCAAGTCTCGCTGACCTACCCACGGTGGTCGCCCAGCAATCTCAGCAAATTGCCCAACAAGGACAGCAGCTGTCGCAGTTGACCGCCATGTTACAGCAACTTCTGCCACTGCTACAGCAGCAACCATCTCCACCGCCAGCTCCTGTAACTCCTCCGCAGCGAGTGGCCGCTCCTAGCCTCCGCTTGTCCCTGCCGGACAAATTTGATGGGGACTCTAGACTCTGCCGTGGTTTCCTGTCTCAATGTTCCCTACATATGGAGATGTTGTCGGACCAATTTCCTACAGAACGGTCTAAGGTGGCTTTCGTAGTTAGTCTTCTGTCTGGAAAGGCCTTGTCTTGGGCCACACCACTCTGGGACCGCAATGATCCTGCCACAGCCTCAGTCCAGTCCTTCTTCGCTGAAGTCCGTAGTGTCTTCGAGGAACCAGCCCGAGCTTCTTCTGCCGAAACTGCCTTGCTGAACCTGATCCAGGGAAATTCTTCTGTAGGCGAATACGCCATTCAATTTCGTACCCTCGCCTCTGAATTATCTTGGAACAACGAGGCCCTCTGCGCAACCTTTAAAAAAGGCCTATCCAGCAACATCAAAGATGTACTGGCCGCACGAGAAATTCCAGCTAGCCTGTCAGAACTTATCCTTTTGGCCACCCGCATTGACAAGCGTTTTTTCTGAAAGACACCAGGAGCTCCGCCAGGAAAAGGACCTTGATCTCTGGGCACCTCTCTCCCAGTATCCTTTGCAATCTACCCCTGTGCCTCCCGCCTAGGACGCTATGCAAGTGGATCGGTCTCGCCTGACCCATGAAGAGAGGACTCGCCGCAGAGATAAAAATTTATGTCTGTACTGCGCTAGTACTGAACATTTCTTGGTGGATTGCCCTATTCGTCCTCCACGTCTGGGAAACGCACGCACCCTGTTCAAATGGGAGTGGCGTCCCTTGATGTGAATTCTGCTTCTCTGCGTCTCACTGTGCCCTTGCGGATTGCTCCTTCTGCCAACTCCTCCTTCTCAGCTGTGGCCTTCTTGGACTCTGGTTCTGCTGGAAATTTTATTCTGGCCTCTTTGGTTAATAGGTTCTGCATCCCGGTGACCCGTCTCGTCAAGCCGCTCTACATTTCTTCGGTCAACAGAGTAAAGTTGGACTGCACTGTGCGTCTGTATTCAAGGACGCCGGCCCCAGAGCGTGACGTGACGGTACGCGGCTCGCAGGATTACCGCGCTGAGTGACTGAATGTTATTTCAATCTGCCTACTGGGTCTGGGGGGAGGGGGTTAATCTGGGGCACCGTACTATCTTCCTACAGGGGGGGGGATAGGGTTAATCTGGGGGGGTACTGCATTCCTACTGGGGGGTACTACCATCCTACTGGGGGGGGGAGGGTGTCATCAGGGGGGGTACTACCTTCTAACAGGGTGGGGGGATAGGGTTAATCTGGGGGGTACTGCATTCCTACAGGGGGGGGAGAGGGGGTTAAACTGGGGGGTACTACCATCCTACTGGGGGGGGAGGGGGTCATCAGGGGGGTACTACCTTCTAACAGGGTGGGGGCATAGGGTTAATCTGGGGGGTACTGCATTCCTACAGGGGGGGAGAGGGGGTTAAACTGGAGGGTACTACCATCCTACTGGGGGGGTTAATCTGGGGGTACTACCTGCTTGCTGGAGGGAGGGGGTTAATCTGGGGGTTACTACCTGCCTGCTGAGGGGAGAGGGTTAATCTGGGGGTACTACCTGCCTGCTGGGGGGAGGGGGTTAATCTTCGGTACTACCGGTCTACCGGGGGGGGGGGAGGGGGTTAATCTGGGGCCCCGAGTAGGTAGGTAGTACCCCCAGATTAACCCCCTCCCCCCCAGTAGGATGGTAGTACCCCCAGATTAACCCCCCCAGTAAGAAGGTAGTACCCTCAAATTAACACCCTCTTCCTGCCAGTAGGAAGGTAGCACCCCCAGATGCTGGTGTCTATTTTGCTTTTGTAGGGAACTGTACTGCACCTAATGTGGCAAATTATACCGCACCTAATGTGGGGGAACATACTGCACCTAATGTGGGAACTATACTGCACCTAATGTGGGGAACTATACTGCCAACCTAATGTGGGGGAACTATACTGCACCTAATGTGGGGAACTATACTGCACCTAATGTTGGAAACTATACTGCACCTAATGTGGGGGAACTATACTGCACCTAATGTGGGGAACTATACTGCACCTAATGTGGGGGAACTATACTGCACCTAATGTGGGGGAACTATACTGCACCTAATGTGGGGGAACTGTACTGCCAGCCTAATATGGGGGAACTGTACTGCCAGCCTAATGTGGGGGAACTGTACTGCCAGCAATGTGGGGGAACTGTACTGCACCTAATGTGGGGGAACTGTACTGCACCTAATGTGGGGGAACTGTACTGCACCTAATGTGGGGGGGAACTATACTGCACCTAATGTGGGGGGAACTATACTGCACCTAATGTGGGGAACTATACTGCCAACCTAATGTGGGGAACTATACTGCCAACCTAATGTGGGGAAACTGTACTGCACCTAATGTGGGGGAAGTATACTGCACCTAATGTGGGGGAAGTATACTGCACCTAATGTGGGGAACTATACTGCACCTAATGTGGGGGAACTATACTGCACCTAATGTGGGGGAACTATACTGCACCTAATGTGGGGAACTATACTGCCAACCTAATGTGGGGAACTATACTGCCAACCTAATGTGGGGAAACTGTACTGCACCTAATGTGGGGGAAGTATACTGCACCTAATGTGGGGGAAGTATACTGCACCTAATGTGGGGAACTATACTGCACCTAATGTGGGGGAACTATACTGCACCTAATGTGGGGGAACTATACTGCACCTAATGTGGGGAACTAAACTGCCAACCTAATGTGGGGGAACTATACTGCACCTAATGTGGGGGAACTATACTGCACCTAATGTGAGGGAACTATACTGCACCTAATGTAGGGGAACTGTATTGCACATAATGTGGTGAACTATACTACACCTAATGTGGGGGAACTGTACTGCACTTAATGTAGGGGAACTGTACTGGTGCAGTACAGTTCCCCCACATTAGGTGCAGTACAGTTCCCCCACATTAGGTGCAGTACAGTTCCCCCACATTAGGTGCAGTACAGTTCCCCCACATTAGGTGCAGTACAGTTCCCCCTCATTAGATGCAGTACAGTTCCCCTTCATTAGGTGCAGTACAGTTCCCCCACATTAGGTGCAGTACCGTTCCCCCACATTAGGTGGCACCTAATGTGGGGGAACTGTACTGCCAACCTAATGTGGGGGAACTGTACTGCCAACCTAATGTGGGGGAACTGTACTGCCAACCTAATGTGGGGGAACTGTACTGCCAACCTAATGTGCGGGGACTTATACTGCACCTAATGTGGGGGAACTATACTGCACCTAATGTGGGGAACTATACTGCCAACCTAATGTGGGGGAACTATACTGCACCTAATGTGGGGAACTATACTGCAACTAATGTGAGGGAACTATACTGCACCTAATGTGGGGAACTATACTGCACCTAATGTAGGGGAACTGTTCTGCACATAATGAAGGGGAACTGTACTGCACTTAATGTAGGGGAACTGTACTGGTGCAGTACAGTTCCCCCACATTAGGTGCAGTACAGTTCCCCCACATTAGGTGCAGTACAGTTCCCCCACATTAGGTGCAGTACAGTTCCCCCTCATTAGGTGCAGTACAGTTCCCCTTCATTAGGTGCAGTACAGTTCCCCCACATTAGGTGCAGTACAGTTCCCCCACATTAGGTGCAGTACAGTTCCGCCACATTAGGTGCAGTACAGTTCCCCCACATTAGGTGGCACCTAATGTGGGGGAACTGAACTGCACCTAATGTGGGGGAACTGTACTGCCAACCTAATGTGGGGGAACTGTATTGCAAACCTAATGTGGGGGAACTGTACTGCCAACCTAATGTGCGGGGACTTATACTGCACCTAATGTGGTGGGACTTATACTGCACCTAATGTGGGGGAACTATACTGCACCTAATGTGGCGGGACTTATACTGCACCTAATGTGGGGGAACTATACTGCACCTAATGTGGGGGAACTATACTAACTGTGTGCGTATATATATACATATATATATATATATATATGCACGTGCGCAGCGTGAGTTTGTGCTTTAGGGTGCACACCCTAATGCAATAGGCTGCGCACGCCTATGTAGATACTCTAGAGAAAGTTCAAAGAAGAGCTACTAAACTGGTACATGGATTGCAGGATAAAACGTACTAGGAAAGGTTAAAGGACCTTAACATGTATAGAAGAAAGAAGAGACAGAGGGGATATGATAGAGACTTTTAAATACATAAAGGGAATCAACACGGTAAAGGAGGAGAGCATATTTAAAAGAAGAAAAACTACCACAAGAGGACATAGTTATAAATTAGAGGGGCAAAGGTTTAAAAGTAATATCAGGAAGTATTACTTTACTGAGAGAGTAGTGGGTGCATGGAATAGCCTTCCTGCAGAAGTGGTCGCTGCAAATACAGTGAAGGAGTTTAAACATGCATGGGATAATCATAAGGCTATCCTTCATATAAGATAGGACCAGGGGCTATTGATAGGATTCAGATTATTGGGCAGACTAGATGGGCCAAATGGTTCTTATCTGCTGACACATTCTATGTTTCTATGTGTGACTATCCATGAATCCCGAACAAAGGAGCCATTAGGTGCATCTACAAAAGTAAGTTTCTCTATAGTGATAAACTGTAACTTACTTTTTTATTTTTCATTTTACCTGAAGTGTTAAATATATTTGTAACTTTCTCTCATCTCAGTATACTAAATGATGCGCCTTTTCCGATGGTGGTCACATGACCCAATCTCCTTCCACTGATATTTTAGACCATGCCCTACATCTAGCACATCATCTTGTCTGCCTAGTTTCTTTCCCTAATGTACATGTTATCAATGCCGATGTTAAGCGTAGTGTATGCAATGAGGATCAAATGGAGAAAAAAATGTCTGATACCAAGACAGCAATTTACCTTTCTTGCATTGCAAAATATGTTTGCACAGCATTTTCTAGATTTCCCAGTTTCTATAAAACCCCCTTTAAAGGGCTTTTTTTTGGTTCATTTTGATGGTCCTCCATAATCTGTTGCTATAACTGGGGGTTCCGTCAGTTGGTGTTCATTTCCCCTTCTGTGACTCTACTGGAGAAGATTTAAAGGTGTACTCTGCCCCTAGACATCTTATCCCCTATCCAAAGGATAGGGGATAAGATGTCAGATCACCGGGGTCCCGCCGCTGGGGACCCCCGCAATATAGCAAGCAGCACCCACCTGTAACTGCTTCTGGAAGCACTGGAGGCTCGCCTCCTCCCATAGACTTGCATTGAGGGTTACAGTTACAGCTGGGTGCTGCTTGCTATATTGTGGGGGTCCCCAGCGGCGGGACCCCGGCGATCTGACATCTTATCCCCTATCCTTTGGATAGCATCATAGTCCATGACTTTTATTTATTTTTATGTTTAAAAAGAACCTGACCCCAAATAAACTGTACTAAACTAACTCCAGCCCTTAAAAAAAATCTGAGCTTTAAAAAGCTGTGTATCATATATTTCTTCTTGCCCATAGTGCAATTTCCTTGCAGGAGAAAGTGGGCATTTCCCAGCAGGCTTGACATCACTGTAGCCTGCTGGGGGACCACTTCCGCCCTTACATGGTTGCCATGCTGTGATGAATAGAAGACCTCAGGCTCTGCATGTTTCATTCTGTGTTGCTATCAGTGAGGCTCTCCTGCAGGTTTCAGTCTGTGTGGCTTTCTGTGAGAATCTGTGGAGCTTTCACTTTCTGTGCAGTTGTCAATCAAGCTCAGTGCAGCGAGGAGCACTTCCTGAGTTTGGACACCTGCCAGGCTGGGAGGAGACCAAACTTACTGTATTAATTGTGGCAGCGAGCAGAACAGAGCCACCTAGTGGCCGTTTTTATATTACATTTTAAACATATTTATGTTGATAATTTTATAAGCAAGTGAATGGGAAAGTGTCTGCTAATTACACAAGAAACACTTTATTAACCCCTTAAGGACCAGGTGTTTTTCTGTTTTTGCACTTTCGTTTTTTTCCTCCTTACCTTTTAAAAATCATAACCCTTAAAATTTTGCACCTAAAAATCCATATGATGACTTATTTTTTGTGCCACCAATTCTACTTTGTAATGACATCAGGAAACAGGCGAAACAGGAAAAAAAATAATTGTGCGACAAAATTTTAGAAAAAAACCCATTTTGTAACTTTTGGGGGCTTCCGTTTCTACGCAGCACATTTTTTTTTGTAAAAATGACACCTTTTTTTTTTTATTCTGTAGGTCCATACAATTAAAATGATACCCAAGTTATATAGGTTCGATTTTGTCGTACTTTTGGAAAAAATCATAACTACATACACGAAAATTGATACATTTAATATTGTCATATTCTGACCCCTATAACTTTTTTATTTTTCCGCATACAGGGCTATATGAGGACTCCTATTTTGCGCCGTGATCTGAAGTTTTAATTGGTACCATTTTTGTTTTGATCGGACTTTTTTCACTTTTTATTTATTTTTTTAATGGTATAAAAAGTGACCAAAAATATGCTACTTTGGAATTTTTTTGTGCATACGCCATTAACCGTGCGGTTCGAACGTTTACGTTTATTTTTATTGTGTTTATATATTTTTTATATAGAATATAGGAAAAGGGGGGTGATTTTAACTTTTAATAAGGAAGAAGTTAATGTGCTTGTTTTTAAACATTTTTTATTACACTTTTAATCCATCTAGGGGGCTCTTAGGAGGAATCATTTGATTCCTCATACAGATCAATATGGTTCCAAAACCACTTTGATCTGTGTGCTCTGCACTTGATTGATAAAGCCTGGTCCTGTCAGGCTTTATCATTGTCAGAGCCACAGCAGGACGAGAGACTACCTTAGCAGTGGATCGTCCCCCCCCCCCCCCCCCCCCCCCGCTGCGATCATGCTGAGGGGGGGGGCACGGGTTTAGGGGGCGATTCGACCCACTGACCCCTATAACTTTTTTATTTTTCCGCGTACAGGGCTATATGAGGCCAATCTTATTTTGCGCCGTGATCTGAAGTTTTAATCGGTACCATTTTTGTTTTGATCGGACTTTTTGATCGCTTTTTATTCATTTTCTTATTTATTGGTATAAAAAGTGACCAAAAATACGCTACTTTGGAATTTTTTTGTGCATATGCCATTAACCGTGCAGTTTAATTAATTATATATTTTTATAGTTTGGACGTTTACACACGCAGCGATACCACATATGTTTATTTTTATTGTGTTTATATATTTTTTAAATGGAATTTAGGAAAAGGGGGGTGATTTTAATTTTTAATAAGAAAGAGGTTAATGTGTTTGTTTTTAAACATTTTTTTTTTTACACTTTTAATCCACTTAGGGGGCTTTTAGGAGGAATCATTTGATTCCTCATACAGTTTAATGTGGTTCCATAAAACCACATTGATCTGTGTGCTCTGCACTTGATTCATAAAGCCTGGTCCTGCCAGGCTTTATCATTGATCATTGTCAGAGCCGCATCAGGACGAGAGGCTACCTTAGCAGTGGATCGTCCCCCCCCCCCGCGCGATCATGCTGGGGGGGGGGGGGATACATGGGGTAGGGGGCGATCCGCTCCACTGGACCACCATGGACGGGATAAAGGCACCTTTAGACGCCTCTGTCAGCTTTGACAGCGGCGATCTAAAGGGTTAATAGCCAACCGCGGTGATCCGCTATTAATGCTGACCCCCAGCTACAGGAATCAGTTGGGGGCCGGCCGGTATGACGCGGTCTCAAGTCAGGAGCCTGTGCCATACCACGTTAACTGCACATGGACGAGTATACATGCCCATGGTCGTTAAGGGGTTAAAAGGGGTTGACAGGTACTCTTTAAGGCTGAAAGTATTCATACACCATAAATGTACATTTTTTAACCACAGATGTCCTCCATTATAGTACATTATTTATTTATTGTTTGGTCTTTTACTCCTACATATATCCAGACAATCACTTGTTATCTTACAGATCCACATGGAAATTCTATATATTCTGTAGTCTTAAACAAGACAGGAACTTGTCTCTTTCTCCTTGGGGCTGACATATTGTGGACTTCTTCTGATGATAGACATCGGAATCTTTTCAAGGCCATTGTTAAATGAAAACCAGTTGGTTTAATGCTCATTGCCTAGGAGGAAAAAGTGACTCATAAGGCAGATCAGAAAATAAGGAACATTTAATTCTCTTTATAACTCGGCACTGTCTGTGTGTATTCAACAGCGCAAAGAAACAGGTACTGTGTGCTTTATATGTTGTATGTTCAAACCCTTCATATGATTTTTCTTACTATGTGTACACAAAAGCATGCTTTATTCTGCATATTCTTCTTTTATCCACAGGGAATCAGGAAAGGACAAGCAAAAAATAAATTTATCCTGGCAAAATAATCCATCTTACTATTCAATTTCCCATTAGATGGAAAAAAAAATCAAGGCTTTTAACCCCTTAAGGACATAGGGCATACAGGTACGCCCTGACTTCCTTGTACTTAAGGACACAGGGTGTACCTGTACGCCCGTGGGAATTTCGGTCCCCCCGGATGCCTGCTATCTATCAATTCAGACTAGCGATTTGCGGTGAATCCGGGTCAATCGGGTCTCTGGTGACCCGGTGACCCGGAAAAAAAGGGTGAATTGGGCTGTCCAAGACAGCTCCATTCACCCTTACCCAGCAGGAGTGAGGTGGCACGGGTGCCACCTCCCGATCATGTGATTGGTTGGTTGGAATGACCGACCAATCACAACCCTGCTGGACAGTGATCGGGGAGGCAATGATGGCGGCTATCGGGGCCAGCGAGGGTCTCTTACCTCTCACTGGCCTGGCGGGTGTCCCCTCCGGTGCGGCAGTGGCGAGAAGAGCCACAGGAGCGGTGGCAGCAGTGGCAGCAGACACGGTGGCAGGATACAGCAGGAGGTGAGTCCTGTTCACCTCCTGCTGTTGATTAGCAACAACGCTCAGAATGCGCAGCCAAAGGGCATGCTGGGAGTTGTAGTTTTGCAACAGCTGGAGTTCCAACTACAACTCCCAGAATGCCCTTTGGTAGTCTGTGCATGCTGGGGTTGTAGTTATGCAACAGCTGGAGGCACGTGTTTTCTGTGAAAAAGTGTGCATCCAGCTGTTGCATAACTACAACCCCCTGCATGCATAGACTACCAAAGGGCATGCTGGGAGTGTTACGTTATGCGCTCTGGCCTCACACGCTGGCCGTGAGAGCATGGTCCTATTACCTGCTGCTGCCAGCGGGGCTGGGACTCGCATTGCTAGACGCGCCCGCATGTGAGCCCCAGTCCGTCACTCACCTGGTGCTTCTCCTGCCCCAGCCTCTGCCTCACTGTTCTGGCACGCTTGTCCCCGTCCCCTAGGGCGCGTGTGCCGGAGCTTTAAGATTTAAAGGGCCAGTGCGTTCATTAGTGTGATTCACCTGTGGCTCATTTATATATTCCTCTACCCTCCTCACCCCCCTGCCAGATCTTTGTTGCCTTGAGCCTGAGAGAAAGCATTCCTGCTTCTGCCTTGCGGTGTATCTGATCCTTCGCTTTGGGACCCGACCTTGCTTCTCTGCCGCATGCCTATTGACCTCCTGCTACGTCCTGACTACGTAACCGTGCCACCTGCCCTGACCTTCTGCTATCCAGACTACGAGTTGCCTTATCCCCTCTTTTCCTCGCATCTCCTCAGCCGCCTGTGTGGTCGAGCCGTGCAGGGGGTAGCGACCTGGGTGCCGCCTGCCGCAGCAAGTCCATCCCGCTTTGAGGCGGGCTCTGGTGAAAAGCAGCGGCACCTTAGACTCCGCTCACTGGTACGGTCCGAGTCATCTGCCACACAGGTCCAGCGGATCCACATCCACCGGGGGCTCCTGTCTTCTGAAACGTGAGTGTTACAGGGAGTTGTAGCAGTGTGCCTCCAGCTGTTGCAAAACGACAACTCTCAGCATGCCCTTCGACTGTCAATGCATGCTGATTGTTGCACCCACGCACCTTGGCCAACTTGAGCAGTTTGTGAACAGCGGATCCGCAGTTGCAACACGCCGTTGGAATACAAAACATCCTCAAATAACAACCCACCAGTGCCCGCCTTGGAAGCCAGCACCAGCTCCCCAACTCGCAAAGCCCCAAAAAACGCCACACAAAATACAGCCGAGTATAATGCTGCCTCAAAGGCCAAGGCATAACAACTGGCCATAGCCTGAAGAAGCGAAAATAACAATGGGTATGACACCGGCCTGTGCTGTTCTCTCCGAACATGCGTTCGCTGCCTGCCCTTTAACGACTGCTGAATCAGGAAACACTTTGGGACATCCTCCCAACCCATTAACTTAAAATGGAAACTGACACCCGACAGCCGACGCCATGCCACCAACGCAGATACATTAGCAGAGCGCAGGGACAATATGTAAACCACCGTAACCACCAACTGCTCCTCCATACTCACCGCCACATTGCGCCCAGTAACCAACGCACACCACTCATCCCACACCTTACCATGCCCGGACCATGTGGATGCTGCCACCGAAAATTCAATCAGTGGCATCTTCCGTCACTAAGCCCCATACCAACGGCGGGTAGGGTAAGCCCTCCAACTCTGCAGCTGGGCACAGTCTCCGAAATTCCTGAAACTGAAAATGGGAGAGAGAGTCAGCAATAGCATTGTCAACCCCCGGCACGTGCCGAGCCCTGAACGAAATATTAAATTCTAGGCATCTCAGGACCAGGTGCCGCAGGAGGGACAGCACAGGAAGGGAAAAGGAAGATAAACCATTAACGCAGTGCACACACTCGCATTGTCAGTCCAAAAACAAACGCGTTGGTTCACAAAGCGGCAACCCCAAATCTCAAGTGCCACCATGATAGGAAACAATTCCAACAAGGTCAAGTTCCGGCACCAACCATGCTCCTGCCACTCCAGAGGCCACGCCTACGCACACCACTCACCAGCAAAAAACACCCCAAAACCAGCAGACCCAGCCGCATCCATAAACAGCTGAAGCTCTACATTGCAAACCTCCACAGACTGCCAATCGGTGCGTCCATTGTATTTCCGAAGAAACTCCCACCACACCAACAGATAAGAGAGCATACACCTTGTAATGCAGATACGATGGCCCGGGTGGGAAGCGTCCTTTGTGGCCAAAGAAAGCCGTCTAGAGAACACTCGACCCATCGGCATCACCCGACAGGCAAAAACCAGATGATCCAACAAAACCTGCATCTGGCAAAGCGTAACCTTGCGCACCTCACAAAAACTCTCTACCCACTGTAACAAACGTTCCAACTTGTCAGACGGCAACCGGAAAACCATGTTAACTGAATCAATCTCCACACCCAAAAAAGACATAACCGTGGCAGGATCGTCAGTCTTTTCGGCTGTCAAAGGAACACTAAAACGTTGCATCAGATAATTAAACGAGTTCAACGAAAACCTACACCTAGAGGAACCTGCAGGGGCCACAAACAAAAATCATCCATAGAAGAACCGCCCACTCCAAAAACGTACTGAACAATTCGAGGTAGTGGCACAATATAGAACAACCCATAGGCAAACACACATCATAGTAAAACTCACCATCCAGACAACACCCCAACAGGTGGTAACATTCCGAAATGCCGACTCAATATCGGACTTAGCCATCAACGCAGAGGCCCCTGCACCCTGAACCAACGCCACCGCACGGTCGAAAGACACATAAGAAACGGAAGCATCCTCTTTAGGAATGCTGTCATTAACCGATAAACCTTTTGGATAGGAAAGGTGGTGAATGAGCCGAAACTTACCAGCCTCCTTCTTCAGGACCACACCAAGAGGGGAGACCCTCAGGTTGGAAAAAGGAGGGGAAACAAATGGGCCCATAAAACGACCCAAGGCAACTTGCTTACCAATTTTATCCCTTAACACTTCAGGATGCTCCCTGGCAGATTTCAAATTTCCCGGGTACTCCTCAACCACCGACCCCAACACAAAAGGAATGAAAAAACCAAACATAAAACCGTCCCGCAACACCCTCACCCCTTCCCTATTGGGGTACAGATCTAACCACTGGCCCATTGCGGCCACGTTCACTGGCGTATTTCCCTTCAGTCGGGACCGAAGGCTGACCTGGCTGCTTCGTGGCCTGTGGACAACGCCCTGCCACGTGTCCACCTCCACAGGACAAACACTCGTGCTTGTACTTGCACAAGCTGAGGAACCGACGGTGCCCCTCATTGTATAGCCAACAAGCGCCGGGTCGACGCACGGCCACTTATCCCGCAGCCCCGGACTGACCAGCAGCCCCGGGCTGAAAGGATGCCCCTTTTTGAGCCATCATAAAGCGCAACCACATGTCAGTTGCCTTGACTCCCCAACCCACCTCCGACATCAATGCCAGCTGGTGGCGAAATTCCTCATCATAACGCCACCAGGCCATACCCCCATGAGCCTTATAGGTGTGGTGTCCCGGTACCGCGTCTTATACGGTACCTATGTATGTGTGGGTCCCCATAGCCAGAGTCCCTAGGAAGTAGGGATCCCTGTTGTGTAGCCTACCCCTTGTCACCTATTCCAACTAATAGTTCAGTAATTTATGTAAGGTTGATGTAAATATGGAAATATATATGTAAATAAATAGTTAATTACCTGTACCATAGCGTTGCAGGACCTGCGGGTAAACTCTATGGTATTCTGCTTAAGGACCTTTGGAGGCCCTGTGACGTATGCAATCCCATTACTCTGTGTAATGGTGAATGACAGATGTTCGGACCAATCGGATTCACCCTGCCCATATAAGGGAGCGGCGGCCATGTTTTCTCTCTCTTGTTCCTGGGCTGTCAAATGAGAAGGAACTGTGGAGCAACTATCGCAGTAAGTTAGGCCCTAGCCTTGCGGCAACGGCTGAGTAATTCAGAATAGAGAATGTATCAATCCCCAGACACTCTGCAGCCTCACCGGACCTAATATAACCCCTAAATCCGGACGGATCTGCAAATATCTACCCTAAATTCAGAGACTTTCTAAATAGCTCAAGGTCCACAACAACTGTCAGTCACTGAGTGATATAAGGACTATTTGCATGAGACTGTTACTGTGCCTTGGATGTATCGCAAGCACTTAAGTAAAGTTGTTCAAGTTCAAGTTCAATCTCCTTGTGGACCTTCAGTCATTTCATGCACCTATGGTTACTGGTAAGGACGGCGATAGGCTGGAGCATTACCTCAGCATACCAGCCCTCAGCCTGGCGTCACAAACTATAGGGTTAACATTAACCCATCATATACCGATACCATACCACCACTACCATACACCCCCCAAGGGCTACCACATAGGCGTTGTACACCGAATCCATATAAACGAAATGCAGCCCATGACAGCTTCCTTGTGAACACCTGCCCTTACAGGGGACACCTTCCTAACCGGGGCCTAAGAGCCAGGCTGCTGCCCCTCCAATCTAGCAAGAATGGCCTTAAGAGTGGGCAACAACTTAGCCGCACCACCCGCATTACCCAAAACCCCAGCAACATTAAATTCACCGGTCTGCGCAGGAACACCCGCAGAAGATGTTGAGGGTCCACCAGAGGATGTCGTAGGAACCGGCTCCACCTCCTCCGCTGGCGCAAGAACCGCAACCGCGCAGGGCGACCGCCCAGCTCGTCTGCGAGACCTCCTATCCGGGCTGGCGGGGCTCCAGGAACTCTCCCCCGAGGATGAAGGAGACCACCAGCGGGAGGACTGGGACCTATCCCTGCTCTTGGACTCCCGGCGGTAACGTCTACGGTACCTCCTGGAAGACCCAGCGGTCCTACTCCGCCTAGAACGGCAAGAACCCCGGGAGGACAATCTAGATTTGCACGGGAATGCCGCACAGACCTAGAAGCTACACGGTCACACGGTAGCTGCATGCTATCATTAAACAGTAGGGGGGTCTGGGGAGGGGGGGAGGCAGGACCATGCTATAACTTATTTTAGTTTTTTCGTATATAGTGATGTATGAGGGTAATTTTCTGCGCCATGATCTGTAGTTTTTATTGGTACTATATGCTGTGGGTCCTGGCTGTTCATAGCATTCAGGACCAATCGGGTATGAAGCATGCTCTTGCGCACTCTTCATATAATGGGAGCAGTAAAGGTACGCCTGATTTCTTTAAGATGTTAATCCACAATGGGGGGGAACGTATCTAAACCATATAGGGGGAAACAGTGGGGGCCCTCCTTCTGATAAGATATGGTGCTTCCCCCATATGAATTTGAATTTTTTTTGCGTAAAAAAGTTGCACGTACTTGCGCACATGCAACTTCTCTATACATGCTGCGGCTTTTTGATTTTTGCTTATTCCAAAGCACATTTCTGAAATCTGCTCACATACTAATTTTTTTTTTCTTACTTTGCAGTGGTCATGTATTTATCAAATGCGATAGTCGCTTTTTATGAAGAAAAAAAGTAGCATTTCCATTTAAAAGTTGCATATGTATTCCAGGTCCAACCTGGCTTACAGAAAGTGCATATGTACGCAGAAAATGACATTAACACCCACTTTAACTACTGTTCTTGTTCTGCATCATGAAACAAAGCTACTACATTAATGTTAATTATAGAAAAAAATATAACTCAATTAATTTAAGGTTGAAAATACACACTGCACACCTTGTTAATTTTAGGACATGTACATTCTGGCATACCCACTAAATTTTAAAATGAATGTTGTGTTAAAATAGAATAAGGCACAAAATGCTTGTGTAAGAATTTTTACAGACTACGTAAATGACCCATATGTGGCACTAAGAATTTTCCTTTAAAAAAAGAAACATCCATAGTAATACAGCTTCATGCACATTTTGGGGTGGGTAATGTACCGAGCCATTTTTTTTTTAATTTTTTGTGTCTTCACTATTGTTTATGATGGTGCTGTCTTCCTTCCTGACGTAAACTCCGGCCTCAGCGCAGCGACGCAAGACTCCGTCCACGAACGTCACAAAATGCAGGCTTAAAATTAAACAAAAAAGCCTCCAGAGTATGGATATTCATGGTGCGGCATAGTATGTTTTTAATATTTTTTAATTTCTGAGGAGGGTGGATGGGTTGTTGAGGGATAGTTGAAGTGGAGCTATTTAGTACCAGGTCGACCAGTCAGGGTGTCACCCCATGTGGTACGCCCTCCCCCCCTCCCCGTCACTCTAAGGAACATAAGGAAAAACTTTTCTGCTCTAAAAAAATGCTTTTGCAAACGGGTTTTGCTTAGGTGTGATCTATTTATGAAGGTCGCGCGATTATTTGATAAATAGGTCGCATGTAAGCAAAAGTAAGTAAAAAAAAAATTGTCATATAAAAGCCATACAATTGAAAAGAATAATAAATCTCCTTCATATTTATTTAGTGATCCCTCAACTTACAATGGCCTCAACATACAATAGTTTTAACATACAATGGTCTTTTCTGGACCATTGTAACTTAAAACCAGACACAACATACAATGCTACGGACAGTCCAGATCTGTGAAACGTGTCAATGGCTGGAAGAATCGACCAATCAGAATGGGCATTTTACTGGTAAAACACCTGTATTACTAGAGTGCATGCACTGACTGGTGTCTGGTAGCGCCTCCTACAGTACAGGGAGGTTTTACATTTCTGTACTCTTCACCTGTATTGCTGAAGTGTATGCACTGACTGGTGTCTAGTAGCGCCCCCTACAGTACAGGGAGGAATTAAATGTTCTTTCCTACTCTTTACCTGTGCCAGGATTAGCTGCTCCTTTGGACACCAGGTGGGGGCAGCTCCATTTGACTTTTTTAGGACATTGCGTGTACTGTACAAGACCCTGAAGAAGCTCCTGTCCTCTACATAGACAGTGATTTACAGCTCCCAGCAGCTCTCTCTTACTCTTATATGTAAGGACTTGCTTTATCTATATTAGTTATCTACTTATTTTTCTTTCATCGTCATTTTTCCTATTTTTGGATGACATTTTGGGGGCTTCAGACCCAATTACCAGGTTCTATAGAGTTATGGTTTCAACATACAATGGTCATCCTGGAACCAATTAATATTGTAACTTGAGGGACCACTGTATAGTATTAAGAGTCACACATTGTTGATAAGAATGTGTATTATTCTATTATCCTAATGTACGCAGGCTACAGCATATGTGGGCTATAATCCATATAGGAAGGCACAGTATCTAATCCTTTATGGTGTATTCACACATACAGTTTCCTGCACAGGATTTGATGCGCAGGATTTTCTGCTACACATTTCAATGTAAACTAAATGACTGAATACAGCTTCAAATCCTGCGCAGGATACTGTACGTGTGAGTAGACCCCTAAAGGGAATCTGTCATCAGTATCACCTGCACCAACCTGTTAGTATAGTAGGCTTGTAGTGCAGGTAAAACTGATTAAAATGATACTTACCAGGGGCCGATTATTCGATTATATAAAAAAAAAAAAAATTTATTTGGAGGGTGGGGGTGCTGGAAATAGAAACTAGGTTCTCCTCTGTATAAAAATAACGATGCACAATGCACACACAATGCATACATCCTGAAGGTGCAAGAATTTTCACAAAGTATGCATGCAGTTTTAAAATTACAACTGAAAACAGATGATCATGCACATGAATGAGGGGAAGGGAGTAAGCTGCTGCCAGACACATTTACATTTGGCAGCAACTTATCTCCCTTGAGAACAGAAGAATTGGGCATTTTGATATGAAGCTGTCTAAGTTTTATTTATTTATCTATCCTTTATTTATTTATCCTTTCTTAAAATTTATAGAGAAGTGTTGACTACCAGAGAGCTAGATCATGATCCCCAGGATAGCCCCCAGTGGGCTGCATTAGATACACCTACACAACAGATCCAGAGCAGGTAAGGTTCCGACCAAATTCAGAATATGACTTCAAATGTTAGGCCAGGGTCAGAATATGGATTATCCAAGATCAAGCAGAATCAGGTGAGCCAATTCAGGGGGAGTCAAGGCATTGGGATGTCATGGCTCCCTACAGACCAAAATGTCATTCACTTGGCTGGAGAATTATACCAGTACATGTATAAGCACTGTAGCGCCGAGCGCTTCGGGTCCCGCGGCTTCCCCGGAGCGCTCACGGCGTTATTGTAACAGTAGCGCGCCGGTCTCTGTCTATGACCGCGAGCGCTGCTGTGTTCATGCCGGCGGGGACGCGATCCGTGTGGCGGGTCAGACCCGTTCACGGATCGCGCCCCGTTCTACTCACTCTCCTCCTCCTCCTGTGGCTATCTCGTCCCAACGTGCGCGGCCCCGCTCCCTAGGGCGCGCACGCGCCGATGTTCTAAGATTTAAGGGGCTAGCGCACCGCTAATTGGTGCCTGGCCCAATTAGTTCTGTCACCTCCCTACTCATAAATACTCACTTCCCCTTCCCTTCCTTGCCGGATCTTGTTGCCTTGTGCCCTGAGAAAGCGTTATAGTGTGTTCCCAAGCCTGTGTACCCAGACCTTCTGCTGTTGCCCCTGACTACGAACCTCGCTGCCTGCCCTGACCTTCTGCTACGTCTGACCTTGCCTCTGTCTAGTCCTTGTGTACCGCACCAGTCTCAGCTGCCTGAGAGGTCGAGTCACTACTGGGGAACACGACCTGGTAGTTACCGCCGCAGCAAGTCCATCCCGCTTTGCGACGGGCTCTGGTGAACACCAATAACTGCTTAGAACCGCTTCCCCAGTATGACCCGCGTACAGGTACAGAGGATCCACCTCCAGCCGCTAGTCCGGACAGTAGATCCGGCTATGGATCCCGCTCAGTTACCGCTGCCAAGCCTCGCTGACCTCACCTCCGTGGTCGCCCAGCAGTCCCAACAGATTTCCCAACAAGGACAACAGCTGTCGCAGTTGACGGCTATGATTCAACAGCTTCTGCCTCCACAGCCTCAACCATCTCCTCCGACAGCTCCTGCATCCCCTCCTCTCCGAGCTGCCACTACCACTGCTAGAGTCCGCTTGTCTCTCCCGGATAAGTTTGACGGGGACTCTAAGAAGTGCCGGGGATTCCTGTCCCAATGTTCCCTGCACCTGGAGATGTTGTCGGACCATTTCCCCACGGAACGGTCTAAGGTGGCGTTCGTGATCAGCTTACTATCTGGGAAGGCCTTGGCCTGGGCCACGCCGCTCTGGGACTGCAACGATCCTGCCACTGCCTCCGTCCTGTCCTTCTTCTTTTCTGAAGTCTGCAGTGTCTTTGAGGAACCTGCCCCTGCCTCATCCGGGGAAACAGCCTTGCTGAGCCTTGTCCAAGGAGATTCTACAGTGGGCGAATATGCCATACAATTCCGTACTTTGGCCTCTGAGTTGGCCTGGAACAATGAGGCTCTCTGCGCAACCTTTAAAAAAGGTTTATCCAGCCACATTATGGATTGTCTGGCCGCACGAGAGATACCCTCCACTCTGACTGAACTAATCCACTTGGCTACCTGCATTGATTTGCGATACATTGAAAGATGTCAGGAGCTCCGCCAGGAGAAAGATCTTGTTCGCACCAGGCGATACCCACACCTGGCTCCTCTCTTCCAGCTTCCTTTGCAGCCTGTTACTGTGCCTCCCGCTGAGGAGGCCATGCAAGTGGACCGGTCTCTCCTGACTCAGCAAGAGAGAACTTGCCGGAGGAACGAGAACTTATGCTTATACTGTGCTAGCTCTGAGCATTTCCTAAAGGACTGTCCTCTTCGTCCTCAGCGTCCGGGAAACGCTCGCACCTAGTGACCGTGGGAGAGGCGTCACTGGGTGTAAATTCTTCCTCTCCATGCCTGACTATTCCAGTGCGGATTTCTCCAGCCGCTACAGACTCCTTCTCTGCGGAGGCTTTCTTGGACTTAGCAGGATACTTCATTAAAGCCTCCTTCATCAACCGGTTTAACATCCCTGTTATCCGTCTTGTTAAACCCTTCTTCATTTCTTCGGTTAACAGAGAAAAACTGTGCTACCGCACAGAACCCGTGCACATGACCGTGGGGGTTCTGAATCAAGAAACTATAGAATTTTTTGTTTTGCCAAACTGCACCTCTGACATCCTTCTAGGCTTACCCTGGCTCCAGCAACACTCTCCTACCCTCGACTAGACCACTGGGGACATTAAATCCTGGGGCTCTTCCTGCCACACACGCTGCCTTAAGTCGGTACCTACTAGCCAAGTCTCCATCGCTTCTCCATTGTTCAGCCTTCCTAAGTCCTATCAGGACTTTTCTGACGTCTTTTGCAAGAAACAGGCAGAGACCTTACCACCACATAGGCCCTACGATTGTCCTATTGATTTGCTCCCTGGTACCACACCGCCCCATGGCAGGATTTACCCTCTCTCCGCTCCTGAAACTAAGGCCATGATGGAGTATATTCAGGAGAATCTCAAGAAAGGTTTCCTCAGGAAGTCTTCTTCCCGCGCCGGAGCAGGATTCTTCTTTGTTGCCAAGAAGGACGGGTCACTACGCCCTTGCATTGACTACCTCGGTCTCAATAAAATCACTGTAAAGAACCGCTACCCTCTACCTCTCATCTCGGAACTCTTTTACCATCTGCGCGGAGCTAAGATTTTTACTAAGCTTGACCTCAGGGGCGCATGCAACCTCACCAGAATTCGTGAAGGAGATGAGTGGAAAACCGCTTTTAACACCGGAGATGGTCACTTCGAATACCTCGTCATGCCGTTTGGACTCTATCTTGATGACATACTAATCTTCTCCTCCAACTTAGAGGAACATCGCCCCATGTTCGACAAGTGCTCCAGTGCCTCTGTGTTAACCATCTCTACGCCAAAATTGAAAAATGCCTCTTTGAACGTACCTGTCTTCCTTTCCTGGGACACCTGGTCTCGGGACAAGGTCTTCAAATGGACCCCGACAAGCTCTCCGCGGTCTTGGATTGGCCACGCCCCTCGGGACTTCGCTCTATCCAGCGCTTCCTCGGATTCGCTAATTACTACCGTCAGTTCATCCCCCACTTCTCCACTATCGTGGCTCCCATTGTGACACTGACAAAGAAAGATACGAATCCGAGATCCTGGCCTCTCCAAGCGGAAGAAGCTTTTACTCGCCTTAAGGCCGCCTTCGCCTCCGCTCCCGTCTTGACTAGGCCCGATCCCCTGAAACCATTCTTCCTTGAGGCAGATGCTTCTTCGGTAGGAGCCGGGGCGGTGCTTCTTCAAAAAACCGCTAAAGGAAAAAACGTCACATGCAGTTTTTTTTCTAAAACGTTTTCTCCTCCTGAAAGGAACTACGCTATTGGTGACCGTGAATTGTTGGCCATTAAGTTGGCCCTAGAGGAGTGGAGACATCTCCTGGAAGGATCTCTTCACCCTATCACCATCTACACTGACCACAAAAATCTGTCCTACCTACAGTCCGCCCAGCACTTAAATCCTCGCCAGGCCAGGTGGTCGTTGTTCTTTGCCCGCTTCAATTTCCAGATCCATTTTCGTCCTGCTGACAAGAATGTCAGGGCGGAAGCCCTATCACGTTCCACTGATGCCACAGAAGCTGAAGTCTCTCCTCAACACATCATCCCTCCTGAGTGTCTGATCTCTGCTGCTCCTGCTTCTCTGGTGCCTGTTCCTCCAGGAAAAACTTTTGTCCCTCCACATTTTCGCCTCCGGACTCTCAAATGGGGTCATTCCTCCCACTTGGCAGGTCACGCTTAAATAAAAAAATCCATTCAGTTGATTGCCAGACACTATTGGTGGCCTGCCTTTGAAAAAGATGTGACTGAGTTTGTACAGTCCTGTACTGTCTGTTCACGGAGACCTAAGGGTGGGGGTGGGGGGTATTGTAATGCCGAGCACACCGGGTCCCGCGGCTTCCCCGGAGAGCTCGTGGCGTTATTGTAACAGCAGCGCTCCGGTCTCTGACCGCGAGCGCTGCTGTGTTCATGCTGACGGGGACGCGATCCGTGTGGCGGGTCAGACCCGTTCCCGGATCGCGCCCCTTTCTACTCACCCTCCTCCTGTGGCTGTCTAATCCCGGCGCGCGGCCCCTCTCCCTAGGGCGCGCGCCGATGTTCTAAGATTTAAAGGGCCAGCGCACTGCTAATTGGTGCCTGGCCAAATTAGTTCTATCACCTCCCTACTCATAATTACTCACTTCCCCTTCCCTTCCTTGCCGGATCTTGTTGCCTTGTGCCCTGACAAAGCGTTATAGTGTGTTCCCAAGCCTGTGTACCCAGACCTTCTGCTGTTGCCCCTGACTATGAACCTCGCTGCCTGCCCTGACCTTCTGCTACGTCTGACCTTGCCTCTGTCTAGTCCTTGTGTACCACGCCAGTCTCAGCTGTCTGAGAGGTCGAGTCGCTACTGGGGAACACAACCTGGTAGCTACTGCCGCAGCAAGTCCATCCTGTTTTGTGGCGGGCTCTGGTGAACACTGGTAACTGCTTAGAACCGATTCCCCAGTACGACCCGCATCATCGCCTCTCAGGTACAGAGGATCCACCTCCAGCCGTTAGTCCGGACCCTGACAAGCACAAAGCACCTTACAGTAAAAAAACTGTTCTGAATAAGACAATTCCAGCTCCTAAAGGTGCACACTTGTTCCGGTGAGTAAATTTCAGCTTTGAGCCTTCTAGTTCACATAATTCAGAGAATAAGCCTGGAGAGAACTAAATCACACCTAAGTTCTGGGGCCCAAAACTTTGCCTAATCAAGCATATGAAAATAGTTGTTCCTGAATTTGAATAAAGCAAGAGTTATTATAATACAGACAGGAAAATGGCTTAAAGGGGTACTCCGTTGGAAACATCTTATCCCCTATCCAAAGGATAGGGGATAAGATGTTGGATCTCGAGGTTCCTGCCGCTGGGGAACCCCTCGATCTCTGGGCCAGCAGCAGCGGCGTCCAGAACACAGAAGCCTGCAGCTTCCGCATTCGTGACATCACACCACGCCTCCTTCCATAGACGTCAATGGAGGGGGCATGGCGGCTTGCATCGGCAGTCATCGGGTACGGAGCTGAGTTCTCTCCGTGCAATGAATGACAAGGGTGCTGTGCCGGAAATCGTGGAGGTCTACAGCGGCAGGACCCCTGCAATCTACCATCTTATCTCCTATCCTCTGGATAGGGGATAAGATGTTTCCAGTCGAGTACCCCTTTAAAGTTATTTCAAGTGACTTTTCAGAATAAGCTGTCATGAGGTTGTATTTCTGATCATTGACGTTGACATAGACTCCCTTTTCCACCAATTGTCTCCTCTGCAGACTTGCTCTCTAAAATTTAGTTCTCCATAAGTTCATCTCTTACAACACCTCCTCCATAGACTTCTGCAGCATGTAACTGAACCCTTAGTGAGTTGATAATCCATCTTGTCTCTTTTCGAAGGAGTTCAGCAGTGAATTGAGGGTAAAAAATCAGGCAGAGGGAGAAGAAGTGAGTCATGAGTGCAGAAAGGGGCTGTTCTTATAATACTTATATGGTTTCTTACATCTGCTTGTTATGATTTAAAAAAAAACTATTGGAGACAGCATTAAAAGTTGGTGTTGGATCATATGAATACTGGCAACACTATACAGATAAATGATGAACTGCTTTCAGGAAATACTGGGTAAAAAAGGCCAAAAGATACTAATAATTTAGGCTGGAATTTTCTTCTAGCTACTTTACTACTTTCCCACAAATTTGTATCTACTACATAAGGGTTTTGTTTTGTTTTATTGTACCTTACTATGCAACTATTATATAAAGAAAAACACTCTTACGGTAGGGTCACACATAGCGTATATGCAGCGTATTTCATGCTGAGAGAAATCCGCCAGGCAGCGGGAGATACATTTTGCTTTGATCAGACAAACAGGGCTTCCCTGTCCCAGCCATGTGTGTGTAATAAGGTTTGGAAGCAGGCCCATGCGTCACAGTCACGTCGGCCTGCAAATCATACTGCGCATGCAGGACTGTGGCGGGAAAGCCCTGTATGTCCAATCATAGCACAATGCACAGTGTATTTCACGCTGCAGGAAAACGTCAGGCAGCAGGAAATACACTGTGCAAACCTTAATGAACACACAAGGCTGCGACGGGGAAGCCCTGTGGCGGTGATAGGACTCAGGACCCCAGGACAGGCAGGGGGAGAGAAGCGGGTGGCGGCGGCGGTCTCTGGCACCGCAAAAGCCGCTGCAGTTCATTGATTTAAAGAGCCCGCTTTAAATCAATGATCTGCAGCGGTGTCGCCGGGGGGATAAATAGCCATTAACTTATACCGGAATATCGGTATATGTTAGGTATCGGCCCTAAAATAACGATATCGGTCGATCCCTAGTCCTTATGGACACAGGATTCAATTAACTATTTTTTTTTTGGCAATTACTAATCCCTATTATGTTTTATTCTTTCTGTTTCTGCTTTAGTTTAGAACTTTTCCACATTTGTATTTTTTTCTCCAACAGTTTCTACAGATTTATTTGATCTTTTGTCTAATAATTACATTTTCATCATATAATTTGTTCTAACCTTTTCCATGATATTTTAAGAATTCACTGCTCTTGTCTGTTGCAGTTGTAGAAAAGGGTATGTTGCTACATTACAGGTGAGCTTGTTCTAGTCCCATCCTGTACCGATGTGTCTGCAGGAACATAGTTACGTAGTTACATGTCCTTTATAGTTCATACTTTGTCATATCAATTATATTTATTTTTAATGCTAGACTGTACAGTCAGCTCTGGAAGTATTTGGACAGTGATACATATTGAGATCACATATTGTCCAGTTTCTTTTTAGCCTGAGAAAATGGAGGGATTATTTAAAAATGTTTGTCATTCCTAAATAGTAAATGCAATATTAGATTTTTCAACCCCTTGAATAAAAGCTAAATATCTGCACTTCAATCACTTATTGATGCCTTAAATCTATTGTGATTGTGTACAGAGGCAAAATTATTTCAACTGTATCAATGTTAATGTCACGATTCAGACTGGCTGGAGGTGGATCCTCTGTGCCAGAGAGGGATTGGCGTGGACCGTGTTGGTAGACCGGTTCTAAGTTGCTACTGGTATTCACCAGAGCCCGCCGCAAAGCGGGATGGTCTTGCAGCGGCGGTAGCAACCAGGTCGTATCCACCAGCAACGGCTCAACCTCTCTGACTGCTGAAGATAAGCGCGGTACAAGGGAGTAGACAAGAGCAAGGTCGGACGTAGCAGAAGGTCAGGGCAGGCAGCAAGGATCATAGTCAGGGGCAACGGCAGGAGGTCTGGAACACAGGCTAGGAACACACAAGGGAACGCTTTCACTGGCACAATGGCAACAAGATCCGGCGAGGGAGTGCAGGGGAAGTGAGGTATAAGTAGGGAGTGCACAGGTGAGAATACTGATTAGGCCTGCTGCGCCAATCAGTGGCGCAGTGGCCCTTTAAATCGCAGAGACCCGGCGCGCGCGCGCCCTAAGGAGCGGGGCCGCGCGCGCCGGGACAACACAGACGGGGAACGGGTCAGGTACGGGAGCCGAGATGCGCATCGCGAGCGGGCGCGTCCCGCATCGCGAATCGCATCCCGGCTGGGAGTAATATCGCAGCGCACCCGGTCAGCAGGTCTGACCGGGGCGCTGCGAATGAGAGAACGCTGCGAGCGCTCCGGGGAGGAGCGGGGTCCCGGAGCGCTCGGCGTAACAGTACCCCCCCCCCCCTTGGGTCTCCCCCTCTTTTTGGAGCCTGAGAACCTGAGGATAAGACTTTTGTCCAGGATGTTGTCCTCAGGTTCCCAGGATCTCTCCTCTGGGCCGCAATTCTCCCAGTCAACCAAGAAGAATCTTTTACCTCTGACCGTCTTGGATGCTAGAATCTCCTTCACAGAAAAGACGTCAGAAGATCCGGAAACTGGAGTGGGAGAAACAACTTTGGGAGAGAAGCGGTTAAGGATGAGTGGTTTAAGGAGAGAGACATGGAAGGCATTGGGAATACGGAGAGAAGGAGGAAGAAGGAGTTTGTAAGAGACAGGGTTGATCTGGCACTTGATTTTGAAAGGACCAAGATAGCGTGGTCCCAGTTTATAACTGGGGACACGAAAGCGGACATATTTAGCGGAGAGCCATACCTTGTCTCCGGAAGCAAAAATGGGGGGAGTTCTTCTTTTTTTATCAGCAAATCTTTTCATCCGGGATGAAGCCTGTAAAAGAGAATTTTGGGTCTCTTTCCATATGGTGGAAAGATCACGAGTCACTTCATCCACAGCGGGCAAACGAGAGGGCAAGGGAGTAGGGAGGGGAGGAAGAGGGTGACGGCCGTACACCACGAAAAATGGGGATTTAGCAGAAGATTCGGAGACTCTGAAGTTGTATGAGAATTCGGCCCATGGTAGAAGATCTGCCCAGTCATCCTGGCGGGAGGAAACAAAATGCCGTAAATAGTCACCCAGGACCTGATTAACTCTTTCTACTTGCCCATTGGATTGGGGATGATAAGAAGAAGAGAAGTTTAATTTGATCTTGAGCTGTTTACAAAGGGCCCTCCAGAATTTAGACACGAATTGGACGCCTCTATCCGAGACGATATGCGTGGGCAAACCGTGAAGGCGAAAAATGTGTACAAAAAATTGCGCTGAAGGAAGACCAGGAAGAGGAATAAAATGTGCCATCTTGGAAAATCGATCAACGACCACCCAAACAACTGTGTTGCCACGGGATGAGGGCAAGTCCGTAATAAAGTCCATACCAATCTGTGACCAAGGCTGTTCAGGCACAGGCAGAGGATGAAGGAGACCAGCAGGCTTCTGGCGAGGAGTCTTATCCCGGGCACAGACAGTACAGGCCCGCACGAAATCAACAACATCAGTCTCCAGAGTCGGCCACCAATAAAAACGAGAGATGAGTTGCAAGGATTTTTTGATGCCCGCATGGCCTGCGAGGTGGGAGGAGTGTCCCCGTTTGAGAATCCCGAGACGCTGGCGTGGAGAAACGAAGGTCTTCCCTGGAGGAGTTTGCCTGATGGAAGCTGGAGAAGTGGAGATCAGACAGTCCGGAGGAATGATGTGTTGTGGAGAGACCTCTACTTCAGAGGCATCAGAAGAACGAGAGAGGGCATCGGCCCTAATGTTCTTGTCAGCAGGGCGAAAATGGATTTCAAAGTTAAAACGGGCAAAGAACAACGACCACCTAGCCTGGCGAGGGTTCAGTCGTTGGGCAGACTGGAGATAGGAGAGATTCTTGTGATCAGTGTATATGATAACTGGAAATTTTGATCCCTCCAGCAGGTGCCTCCATTCCTCAAGCGCCAATTTAATGGCCAGTAGTTCACGATCACCAATGGAGTAGTTTCTCTCCGCCGGAGAGAAGGTCCTAGAAAAAAACCCACAAGTAACAGCATGCCCGGAAGAATTTTTTTGTAGAAGGACAGCTCCAGCTCCCACAGAGGAGGCATCTACCTCCAATAGAAAGGGTTTAGATGGGTCAGGTCTGGAGAGCACGGGAGCAGAAGAAAAGGCAGACTTGAGATGTTTAAATGCGTCTTCCGCTTGGGGAGACCAGGACCTAGGATTGGCATTTTTCTTGGTTAAAGCCACGATAGGAGCCACAATAGTGGAGAAGTGTGGAATGAATTGTCTGTAATAATTGGCGAACCCCAAAAAACGTTGGATAGCACGGAGTCCGGAGGGGCGTGGCCAATCTAACACGGCAGATAGTTTATCTGGGTCCATTTGTAGTCCCTGACCAGAGACCAAGTATCCTAGGAAAGGAAGAGATTGACATTCAAAAAGACATTTCTCCATTTTGGCATAAAGTTGATTGTCCCGAAGTCTCTGAAGAACCATGCGGACATGCTGGCGGTGTTCTTCTAAGTTGGCAGAAAAAATCAGAATATCGTCCAGGTAAACCACAACACAGGTATATAGGAGATCACGAAAAATTTAATTAACAAAGTCTTGGAAGACGGCAGGGGCGTTGCACAGGCCAAAGGGCATGACCAGATACTCAAAGTGTCCATCTCTAGTGTTAAATGCAGTCTTCCATTTGTCCCCCTCCCTGATGCGGATGAGATTATAAGCACCTCTTAAGTCCAGTTTGGTAAAGATGTGGGCGCCTTGTAGGCGATCAAAGAGTTCCGAGATAAGAGGTAAGGGGTAGCGTTTTTTTACCGTGATTTTACTAAGTCCGCGGTAATCAATGCAAGGGCGTAGGAAGCCATCTTTTTTGGACACAAAAAAAAATCCAGCTCCGGCAGGAGAGGAGGACTTGCGGATAAACCCCTTTTTTAAATTCTCCTGGATGTACTCCGACATGGCTTGGGTCTCTGGAGCAGACAGAGGATAGATTCTGCCCCGGGGTGGAGTAGTACCCGGGAGGAGGTCAATAGGACAGTCATAAGGCCTGTGAGGAGGTAAAGTCTCTGCTTGCTTTTTGCAAAAAACATCAGCATAGTCCATATAAGCCTTAGGAAGACCGGATACCGGGGGAACCACAGGGTCCCTACAGGGAGTACTGGGAACCGGTTTAAGACAGTCCTTGTGACAAGAAGTACCCCAGTTCTTGATCTCTCCTGTGGACCAATCAAGGGTTGGGGAATGGCGTTGAAGCCACGGTAATCCAAGAAGAATTTCTGAAGTGCAGTTGGAGAGGACCAAAAATTCTATTTTTTCGTGATGGGGTCCGATGCACATTAGGAGAGGTTCCGTGCGGTACAGTCCAATCTTTCATTGTTAACAGAATTGATGTAGAGGGGTCTTGCGAGACTGGTCACCGGGATGTTGAACCTGTTGATGAGAGAGGCCAAAATAAAATTTCCTGCAGATCCGGAATCCAAGAAGGCCATAGCAGAGAAGGAGAAGGTAGAAGAAGATATCCGCACAGGCACAGTAAGGCGTGGAGAAGCAGAGTTCACATCAAGAGCTGTCTCATCTTTGTGCGGAGTCAGCGTACGTCTTTCCAGGCGGGGAGGACGGATAGGACAATCCTTCAAGAAATGTTCGGTACCGGCACAGTACAGGCAAAGATTCTCCATGCGGCGTCGTGTCCTCTCTTGAGGTGTCAAGCGAGACCGGTCAACTTGCATAGCCTCCACGGCGGAAGGCACAGGAACGGATTGCAGAGGACCAGAGGAGAGAGGAGCCGGGGAGAAAAACCGCCTCGTGCGAACAAAGTCCATATCCTGGCGGAGCTCCTGACGCCTTTCGGAAAAACGCATGTCAATGCGGGTGGCAAGATGAATAAGTTCATGCAGGTTAGCAGGAATTTCTCGTGCGGCCAGCACATCTTTAATGTTACTGGATAGGCCTTTTTTAAAGGTCGCGCAGAGGGCCTCGTTATTCCAGGATAATTCGGAGGCAAGAGTACGGAATTGGATGGCGTACTCGCCAACAGAAGAATTATCCTGGACCAGGTTCAGCAGGGCAGTCTCAGCAGAAGAGGCTCGGGCAGGTTCCTCAAAGACACTTCAAATCTACGTGAAGAAGGAGTGTACAAAGGCAGTGACAGGGTCATTGCGGTCCCAGAGCGGTGTGGCCCATGACAGAGCTTTCCCAGACAGAAGGCTGACTACGAAAGCCACCTTAGACCTTTCAGTAGGAAACTGGTCCGACATCATCTCCAAGTGCAGGGAACATTGCGAAAGAAAGCCACGGCAAAACTTAGAGTCCCCATCAAATTTATCCGGCAAGGATAATGAAAGGCTGGACGCGACCACTCGCTGCGGAGGAGGTGCAGGAGCTGGCGGAGGAGAAGGTTGCTGGAGCTGTGGTAATAGTTGCTGTAGCATCACGGTCAGTTGAGACAGCTGGTGGCCTTGTTGCGCTATCTGTTGCGACTGCTGGGCGACCACCGTGGTGAGGTCGGCGACAACTGGCAGCGGGACTTCAGCGGGATCCATGGCCGGATCTACTGTCACGATTCGGCTGGCTGGAGGTGGATCCTCTGTGCCAGAGAGGGATTGGCGTGGACCATGTTGGTGGACCGGTTCTAAGTTGCTACTGGTATTCACCAGAGGCCGCCGCAAAGCGGGATGGTCTTGCAGCGGCGGTAGCAACCAGGTCGTATCCACCAGCAACAGCTCAACCTCTCTGACTGCTGAAGATAAGCGCGGTACAAGGGAGTAGACAAGAGCAAGGTCGGACGTAGCAGAAGGTCAGGGCAGGCAGCAAGGATCGTAGTCAGGGGCAATGGCAGGAGGTCTGGAACACAGGCTAGGAACACACAAGGGAACGCTTTCACTGGCACAATGGCAACAAGATCCGGCGAGGGAGTGCAGGGGAAGTGAGGTATAAGTAGGGAGTGCACAGGTGAGAATACTGATTAGGCCTGCTGCGCCAATCAGTGACGCAGCGGCCCTTTAAATCGCAGAGACCCGGCGCGCGCGCGCCCTAAGGAGCGGAGCCGCGCGCGCCGGGACAACACAGACGGGGAACGGGTCAGGTACGGGAGCCGAGATGCGCATCGCGAGTGGGCGCGTCCCGCATCGCGAATCGCATCCCGGCTGGGAGTAATATCGCAGCGCACCCGGTCAGCAGGTCTGACCGGGGCGCTGCGAATGAGAGAACGCTGCGAGCGCTCCGGGGAGGAGCGGGGACCCGGAGCGCTCGGCGTAACAGTGCTAATTTAAAGGGGTACTCCACCTCTAGACATCTTATCCACTATCCAAAGGATAAAGGATAAGATGTCTGATCGTGGGGGTCCCCAGATCTCTGCTGCAGCACTCCAGACATCTGATGCATGGAGGGAACTTCACTCCTGTGCCGGATGACTGGCAATACAGGGCGGAGGCTTGTGATGTCATGACCACGGCTCGCTCGTGACATTCCCCTCCCATAGACTTGCATTGAGGGGGTGTGGCCGTGAGCCTCCAGTGCTGCACCCGGCGCTCTAAACGAACGCCAGGTGCAGCTGGGAGATCGCGGAGGTCCTCAGCGGTGGGACACCCCTGATCAGACATCTTATCCCCTATCCTTTGGATAAGGAATAAGATGTCTAGGGGCGGAGTACCCCTTTAACTGTAAGGGCATGTCCACACTACGGTCTTCCTTTGACCCATTCACACTGCAGAATTTCATCATCGGAAAATATCACTGTGGAAACTCATCTGCCAAAAGAATGAACATGTTCCTCCGCCAGCAGAGTCTGTTTGTTTAAAGGGACAGTGGCACCATATTAGTCCTGTCACTTCCACTGCTAAAACACATACTTGTGTACTGTAAATGCGCTACAGATCCTTGGTGCACTGTACAGATACAGATCATTTGGAGCTCCAGTCTTTATGAGAAACATTATGGATATAACTTTGGAACACTGTTTTCCCCTTGTGATCAAGAATAAGGTAGAAGCCCATTAGGCATAAACCATTCTGCCATAAGTTTCCCTTCTGATTCCAAGTGGTGATCAGACAGAATTAATTAACCTACCGTTTTTTCCTCCAGAAAAAGATAGTGCCCCCTTGTCCTTTGAAGGGATTTCACAAGGAACAGCATTTCACCATATTTTCTAGAAGGGCCGTTTATCTACTTACAGGTTAATCGTGTCTCCTCCTATATGTTTCTTCTCAAATATGTTTAATCCTTTTATTCTTTCTAGAGAAGTAAAATCAAAAGTCAATCTCCAGGGTATCCTTTCTATGAATGGTTCCAGAACTGAACAGCATATCCCAGACCTATGCTTAATAAAGCGGTAATATGACTTTCTAGGAGATATTTTAATGTCCATTATTACCAGATAAAGTTTTACACACACACTGTGGAATAATACCTTTAAACTTTGCCAAACCCCATTGTATAAAATGATCTCATTACTTTTTCACACCTCTACTTTACCACAAAGAGATCTATATTTTGTCTAAAAGAATACAACATGCCCAAGAGAATTTTCTCGTCTTCCCGCTATCCCTGAACAATGATTTCAGCTTTTATAGCCTATTTCTGTTCTATATTCTGGCCTTACCTTTTATTGAAAAGACAAATCCAGGTAATTGGATTTAACAGTAGGAACATGTGCTGGAAATTATGAACGATAATAAATTTAGTTACCATAAAACCATAAGATACCATAAACTTTAATACAGTATAATTGTGGTTAACATAACATTTCACAATTATACTAGAATCAGAATGAGGTATGTGTGAACAGTACTAAATCTCACACAAATATCAGAAGAGGTAATGTGTATGGTTAGAAATTCCCTTACATTTCCATTCCACCTTAGCCGATCAGTAGGCATGGCGGTTTAAGAAAAGACTGTGCCTGAAGGCAACATAGAAAGAATAGAACCTGTTGAATTTATAGGCAGGAAAACTATATTTAGTATGGGATTATCCAATGTGTAAAGGGAGCATTGGAATAATAATCATATATTTAATGGGTTATTTATTCTCTCTAACATACTAGTGCAGTATAGTTGAGTTCTTTTGAAAAGCCAAACCCAGTCCATATGCCCTATATCCAGGCATAAACCGATACTAATTCCCTCTTAAATGGATTATCTAGTAAAAGCATATTGACTGTCTATTCTCAGGACAGGCCATGAATACCTGATCAGTGGGATGCCAAAATATGGCACCCTCACCGATTAGCGGTTCGTCCATAGCCATGGCAATACAGAGCTGGATGCAGAAGGCTCCCTACATTGTGCGGTTAACGTGCCAGGTTGACTTACTTTCAACTGGATCCAAGCTGCAGTAGCCTGGCATGGCTACTGTGCAGAGCCTTCTCCTTTTTACATGCTTACTGTGTAGTGAAGAAGCCACGACTTTGCCAAACAGCTGATCGGCAGAGGTGCTTGGTACTGGGTTGTGGCCCAGTGGACCCCTGGCTACACCTCTTGGACTGAGTGAGACACAGAATAATTGTTATTTTTTAAAGAATAAAGACAAAATATAGCATAAAAAGGAATGATTGGTATGGGAACACTAAACATTACTAGGCTATGGGGGCGGTTGTGTGTGGTGAATGGATGTGAAAGATTCACTTTAAGATTGTGTGATAAGTTGCAAATATGCATGAGAAACCTGTCAAAATGGGATGCCCATGTATGTGCATGTACAGTTTAGGTAATGTGCCAATTCACTTTAATGGCCCAAGAATAGTCAGCTAGTGACTATGGTTTGGGTCATTTCCTGAATGTATGCAGTATGTGTATTTGCTCAGACTCAAAAGCGCAGAACACCATGCTCTTGAGTAAATACACATATACGCTCGGGAAATGACCTTGTAGAGGGCTTTAGAGTGCAATTTCAATAACTGCAGATGATACTAAGCTCTGAAAGGTAATCAGATGAATGGCAAATTAAGTTTAATGTGGAGAAATGTAAGGTTACGCACTTGGGTTGCAAGAACAAAATGTACAGTCATGTACTAAACAGTAAAATACTGACCAGGAGGCATCATCTACATTAACATCATCACCATCATCATCAACATTATTATCCACATCATCATCATCACAAAATTTAATAGAACTTAAAGGGGTACTCTGCTACGGTGGAATTTTTTTTTTTTAAACAAACAGTTTTGTAAATGAGCAAAGAAAAGATGTGATATTCGGCACTGCTCCTATTGGCTAGGCTGGATTATACGGCGGGCGTGTGACTTGGATAAACCGATAGAGATATGGTGGTGCTCTGACGTTTCAGCAAGGTATAAATCTTCAATGCAGTAATTGTAAATGACTTCTATTAAAAAATCTTTATCCTTCCAGTACTTTTTAGCAGCTGAATGCTACAGAGGGAATTCTTTTCTTTTGAATTTCTTTTTTGTCTTGTCCACAGTGCTCTCTGCTGACACCTCTGTCCGTGTCAGGAACTGTCCAGAGCAGCATAGGTTTGCAATGGGCATTTTCTCCTGCTCTGGACAGTTCCTGATACGGGCATCAGGTGTCAGCAGAGAGCACTGTGGACAAGATAAAAAGAAATTCAAAAAGAAAAGAATTTCCTCTGTAGCATACAGCTGCTAAAAAGTACTGGAAGGGTAAAGATTTTTTAATAGAAGTAATTTACAAATCTTTTTAACTTTCTGGCACCAGTTGATTTAAAAAAAAAAAAAAAAAAAAATGTTTTCCACCGGAGTACCCCTTTAATGTTAAAAAAGAGCAATTTCTAAGGACATAATACAACTAATTTTGGGGCCTTTTCCACCCAAAAAAGTGGTCTCAAAAAGCATTTTGGTGCTAATAAGCATGAAAATCAGAATGCATGGATTGGGCTTCAAATCTGCAGCAAAATCTGCTGAATTTTAGCTACAGATTCAGAGCTGATTTAGAGGCTGTGAACATGCCTTAAAGGGGTAGTCTTACCTTGGCAAATTGCAAACTGCCAAGAGAAGTCCTGCCTGTGTAGGACCCTCAATCCGCATGCACCTTTTTATTAGTTATTTGACCCCATTCAGTGCAAAGATATCAGAATTTAAAAAATATGCAAATTATGCTTTGGCGTCCACTGGGTGTTCCTCACGGCTACTAGAGCCCGACAGAGTACAGCCCCTTTACCAGTCATTTACTTGCATTGCCAGCAGAATATCAATGGAATTTCAGAATTTAGTGTTAGGGTAGGGTCAGACGGAATGGATCTGCAAAATATTTTACACTGCAGATCATCTGATGACGAACCCTAGAATGTGCCTCCAGCTGTGCCTGCCTGCTGGTAGCGCCACGTGCATGCGCAAGTGTACTCACAGACATCACGGCCTCTCCTCCTGCTCCCTGAGCTAGGCCGAGAGCAGCCACGATATGCGCGAGTATACTGCGCATGTGCACAGCGACTCACAGAACACTGTGTGTCTACTGGTAGCAGTGGAGTGCCGCTATGAGCAGGCACAGCTGGAGGCACACTGTAGGGTCCGTCATTGGCAATGTAAAATATGCTGTGGATTTGTTCCCTGTGACCCTACCCTTATGCATTAGTGGTTTTCACATGGGGAAGGGGATACAAGCCAGAAACTGATATTCTAACAAAAAAACTAAAAGATCAGGCATGTTTAAATACATTATTATACTATTCAACTGGTAGAAATAGCCATGTTAACTGCGCAGAAGAGCCCTATTCCCCATCACTATTCAATCGGATACTTCCATGACTGATGTATAGGACTCTGTAGCTCATTGAAAAAAAGGGTTGGGAGGTGAAGGAAAGCAAGAGGCATGCTGGGCTGTGGCACTTGTGCCGCTCAATCCCATCTCCTTGACACTTGGTTGAGAAATAAAAAGGCAATTTCAATTTGACAACCACCATCAGCTCTATGAAAGGTCCAATTTGCTTTTATACCATATCAAATACAGCTGACAAATTTCCTTCAACGCCACAGCCCAGCCATATCCCTTAGACTTTATGCACATTATAGCGTGGGCTTGCATTCTAATGCATGAAGTCTCCACTGCACCTACATATGCAATTTTTTCATTATGACATTCTGTGAAAACATTGGGCATGCTACAGCAGATGCCATATGTATTGACTTTAATAGATAGCTCTGCACAAGGGAGCTTCACAATCTCTGTGCACTGCTGTACATCCTCTATAACCCAAAGTTAACCAAAGTTAAAACACAAATCAATGGTCCCATGCTTTGAAAGAGGAGACGTGGCCAACTCCACACCCCATAAAGATGATGGCTGAAGGAAACAATCACATTTTTAAATATATATTTTTTTTTTATATGGGGATGCATGTCTGGTAAAGAACCATGTGAGATGGCAATTATTACCTTAATACTCATAGCACAGTTGTATATACAAATGTTGGACACTTTTCTCCTTCCATGAATAAAAATGAGTTTATGTTGATTAATCTCCTCCATATTTTTTTCTTTTCTCTGAGCACCTATCATGTTGAGGTATGTCTCAATAGTGATATTTCCTTTGTGAAATTTATAAAAATCTATTTTTGTTTTGAGGATCTTATAAGTAAAAAATAATCCTATTTTATTCTTATTAAAGGGCTACTCTGCCCTTAGACATCTTTTCCCTTATCCAAAAGGTAGGGGATAAGATGTCTGATTGTGGGCTTTTCGCCACTATGGAACACCCCCGATCTCCCTGCTGCACCCGGCGTTCATCGGGTGCAGCGCCGGAGGCTCATGATGTTATGGCCACGCCCCACTCGTGACATCATGGCCTCGTCCCCTCAATGGACTTGCATAAACTTGCATTGAGGGGACGAGGCCATGATGTCACGAGCGGGGCATGGCCATAACATCATGAGCCTCCGGCGCTGCACCAGATGAACTCCGGGTGAAGCAGGGAGACTTGCATTGAGGGGGCATGGCCGTGATGTCAGGAGCCTATGCCCTGCATCGCCAGTCATAACGGATGTCTGGGGTGCCGCAGCCGATATCGCGGGGGTATCCATTGGATAAGGGATAAGATATCTAGGGGCAGAGTACCCCTTTAACTCCTTAAGGACGTAGGGCGTACCTGTACGCCCTACGCCCGGTCCTGGTGTTTAAAACGGGGTAACGCCGTGACCCCGCATCACACCGGGACGGTCCCGGCTGCTAATCAAAGCGGGGACCCTCGGCTAACAGCGCGCAGCATCGATCGTTGTGCCGCGCGCTGTTAGCCCTTCAAACGCGGCGATCAAAGTTGACCGCCGCGTCTGAAAACTAAAGTAATCGCTTCCCGTCAGCTCAGTCGGGCTGATCGGGACATCGTGATAAAATCGCAATGTTCCAATCAGCTGGGAAGCAGGCGGAGGTCTCCTTACCTGTCTCCGCGGCGTCCGATCGTCGATTGACTGCTCCAAGCCTGAGCTACAGGCTTGAGCAATCAAGCCCCTATCTGACTGATCCGTGCAAAGCTACGGCTTTGCAGGGATCAGCATAGGAGATCAGTGTATGCAGTGCTGGGAGCTATAGCACTGCAAAAAAAAAAAATGAAAGAAAAAGTTAACAAAGGTCATTTAACCCCTTCCCTAATAAAAGTTTGAATCACCCCCCTTTTCCCATAAAAAAAACTGTGTAAATAAAAATAAAAATAAACATATGTGGTATCACCGCAGCAAATTTTGTATGATACAAAATTATACAAAATTTGCCTACTGAGGAAGGGGTCTAGTTGCAGTACCCTGAAACGCGTCTAGGCTTAAGACTTTGTCTGAACAGAGCACTACAAAGACGCACTGCCCATTCAGAAGCCGACTTAACCTAAACCAGCCGCTTATAGACCTGCTGCTCCAGCCGGGATTTTTATCCATCTGATGCATTCACCTGCTTCTGATTCTACCTTACATGCCTGACATGCTGCCACCACCGCGAGCATTTCCACCGGAGTAAGCCAGTGAGGGTCCGATATTACAACAGCCGCACACCGCAGCTACGGACCTCCGGCGTGAGAGCCATCTGCTATATCACCGCTCCCAAACTAAGCCGAAATCAACGCTCTGCTTGTGAAGTAGAACTGCTACTCCCATCATTTTTGGCCCGTCGCAGTACGGGACCAGTGGACACGGTGAGCATTATTCATCTCCATAGAGACTACAGGCATTTTAAGTCCAATCCACACAAAGGACTTTATAACCAGATGTACAAATTGCCGGTTTAACAGTACAATCCGGACAGTCGGCCATTATTTACAACCGCAGTGCCTCATATATTACTATGAATATATATACCATTAGGGCCCTATGGTAATTCAATATATTCAACATTGCTCTGTTCAAATGTTTTTTAATTGAATAATTTTCATTGTATTTTAATAAATATTTTTTGCATTGTTCAAACAAACTGTCTTCAAACCATTTTCCCCCTGTGCACCCAGTAGGGTGGTATCCTTGAGGGGTGGTTGAAATTTTGTTTCTAAATTTGTTTTGCTCAGTCGGTGGAGACCGATTTGTCAACCACAATTTAACCTCGGATACAAGGTTGTGAGCTGCACACATATTTCCATTTATCTTAGATTTGTAAATTACTTCTATTAAAAAATCTTAATCCTTCCAGTACTTATTAGCTGCTGAATACTACAGAGGAAATTATTTTCTTTTTGGAACACAGTGCTCTCTGCTGACATCACGAGCACAGTGCTCTCTGCTGACATCTCTGTCCATTTTAGGAACTGTCCAGAGCAGCATATGTTTTCTATGGGGATTTTCTCCTACTTTGGACATTTCTTAAAATGGACAGAGGTGTTAGCACAGTGCTCGTGATGTCAGCAGAGAGCTCTGTGTTCCAAAAAGAAAAGAATTTCCTCTGTAGTATTCAGCAGCTAAAAAGTACAGGAAGGATTAAGATTATTATTTTTCTTTTTTTTTTTTAAAGCAAAAATTGTATTTTATTAAGACAGAGAAATACAGGTCAAGATCATTAAATGAACACAGTAAGTGACTGCAATCATCACTAGCTCGTGTGGAACGGATTAAGATTTTTTAATAGATGTAATTTACAAATCTGTTTACCTTTCTGGCACCAGTTGACTAAATAAAAAAAGAATTAAAAAATGCTTTCCACCGGAGTACCCCTTTAACTCCTTAAGGACGCAGTCCATTTGGGCCTTAAGGACGCAGACAATTTTATTTTTACGTTTTTGATTTTTCCTCCTTGCCTTCCAAAAATCATAACTCTTTTATATTTTCATCCACAGACTAGTATGAGGGCTAATTTTTTGCGCCGTGATCTGTACTTTTTATTGATACCATATTTGCTTATATAAAACTTGTAATACATTTTTTATAAAAAATTTTTGGAATAAAATGTAATAAAAAAGCAGCTATTTTGGACTTTTTTTTTTACGTTCACGCCGTTCCCCGTACGGTACCATTAACATTTTATTTTAATAGTTAAGATATTTACGCACGCGGCAATACCAAATATCTATATAAAATATTTTTTTAACACTTTTTGTTTTTGGGGGTGAAATAGGGAAAATGGGACAATTTACGTGTTTATTGGGGGAGGAGTTTTTCAAATTTTTTTTACTTTATTTTTTTAAACTTTTTTAACTTTTATTTTTACACTTTAATATTCCCCATAGGGGACTATTTATAGCAATCATTCGATTGCTAATCCTATTCAGTGCTATGTATAGGACATAGCACTGATCAGGGTTATCGGTCATCTTCTGCTCTGGTCTGCGGAAAGGCAGATCAGAGCAGAAGACTCCCAGAAGGCAGCGGAGGCAGGTGAGGGGACCTCTGTCTGCCGTTCTGGATGATCGGATCGCCGCGGCAGCGCTGCGGGCGATGCGATCATCCATTTAAGTGACCGCGATGCTGCAGATGCCGTGATCTGTATTGATCATGGCATCTGAGGGGTTAATGGCGGACATCCGCGGGATCGCGCGTGTCCGCCATTACCGGCAGGTCCCTGGCTGCGGACAACAGCCAGGACCTGCGGTTATTCTTAGGATGTAAATGTACGTCCTGGTGCGTTAAGTACCACCTCACCAGGACGTACATTTACGTCCTTCGTCGTTAAGGGGTTAAAAGGCATCAGTATGAGTGAAAGGGCACTGGTGTCAGAGCACTGCTCTTGCTTCTAAGGGGGTTTATAGAGACAACAGGGAGCAGGATCTCCTCTTCTATGTGCAGTGTATGGGAGACACCATAGACGTTGGGTTTAGCCCACTAGGTCGTTGACTACTAGAAATGAAAGATGAAGCCTGCAGAGCAAAAATCTGGTAAAAAATGCCATATACAAATGTACAAATACTGTAAATTGTCGTCCCGCATGGGGTTTTTCAACAAACACTGAAATAGAACCTACTATAAAAGTGAATGTTCATCTTCTCCTTTGAACCTGAATGAGTTTCTCAGGGTGCCTGCAACTTCATATTACAGTCATAAAAGCACTCCATGTACCACTGTATGGTGCCACTCTATCAGATGCATTGTATCCCTGGTGATTGGCAGCTGCCAGCATGCAGCACATTCCGCTGTCTACCTCTGCTGAGATGCTAGTAGTTCCTCCTCCCCTATGCAGGCTTCAGACTTCCTCTTCTGTACTGTCGCTTGCGGCTACAGTTTCGGATGTGCCCTGTAGGGGTTGAGTGCGTACATATCTTTTTCCTTTTTCCCCCTCTACTCCAACTGTTCTCTGATGCCTGAGCAACATTGTAGTTTGCTTCAGCAAAGGTCTTTTTCTACTTTGCTCATGACCTAAGCCTGTTTCTGACCTTATTGCCCTCCTGTGTAAGACCTGGACTGTCGACCATGCTATAAACGCCAACTCAGCTCTTCTACATCGGACTCTGTTTTCTACTATATTACCATCTACTGTGTCAGCTCACCCCTCCTGCCTGAATCCCTGGTGCTTGGCACTGGGGACTTCTGGCCTGCCTTTCTAGTTGCCATTTAACCACAACCACTCTTGATGATGTAGCCTGGTATCTCCCATGCAGCTGAAGTCCAGCTTCCACATCCTGAAACGTGATAAAGGGTAAAAATCAGGGGAATACTTACACTCTGCTCCAGAGTTTGGCCCAAAACCAAACCAGTAAGTGGCAACGCAGGTCCACACCCGTTGGGTAATTAAAAGGATACAGCTCTAAAGTCTTGCCCATTACTTGTCTCCCTTCTCCACAATCTGTTGTACACTGCCTGTTGCTAGGGAAAATCTGTCTCTAGTAACAGCTAGATCTGAACAAATTACAGGAAGTGGGTAAACTATGTGCCATGTACAAGAGCCTGAAGAAAGCCTAGGCTGTGTACCTGCAAGCTGAGACAGTCTTTTTGCTAAAGATGATCCACACTGTTTCTCAAAGGTAAATTAAGGCTTCCCTGTCAACCCTTACCACCATAAAGCTCTGGGTAGCTATCACTGGTGTAAATATCAGTGTGCCTACTTCTGTATGTCCACAGTGCTACAGTGTGATCCCTTTAGCCTCCCAGCAGCAGCAACAGTAGCAGCTCAATGCTTAGTGTAATTTTTTCTTTTCTGTGACCCTGCTACTGCTGTTTCTTTCCTTTCTACTCACATAGCATCCTGCAACCCCAGTGCATCAGCAACCCATTCTCTCTCCACATACCATCTACAGTACTGTACTGTGTAAATCATCCCCCAGCATAGTGCCAGCCTCATCAGTACAGTGCAATTTCACCAGTATTATGTCATGGCATAGCAGAGAAGGGTATGTGCTTTGACTGGCAAGTGAAGTAAGGAAAAGGAAGTCCTGTGTGTGTTCTGTTAGCAAAAAGTCCAGCTCTGGTCTGGTCTACTGAAATATAGAGACTGGGCCAGCCTCATCAGTACAGTGCAATTTCACCAGTATTATGTCATGGCATAGCAGAGAAGGGTATGTGCTTTGACTGGCAAGTGAAGTAAGGAAAAGGAAGTCCTGTGTGTGTTCTGTTAGCAAAAAGTCCAGCTCTGGTCTGGTCTACTGAAATATAGAGACTGGGAATTAGATGTGCACCATGTAGGGCTTAAAAATCCCCTTGACACCTCTCTAAAGGGTAACTCTTTTGAAATAACAGGTATGCTTAACCCCTTAAGAACACGGGGCGTACAGGTATGCCCTGATGTCCTGGTACTTAACCTTTTAAGGACGCAGGGCGTACCTGTAAGCCCTGCGCCCGGTCCCGGTGTTTAAAACGGGGTCACGCCGTGGCCCCGCATCACACCGGGTTGGTCCCGGTGATAGCCGGGACCCTGGGCTAATAGCGCGCGGCACAGATCATTGTGCCGCATGCTATTAACCCTTCAGACGCGGCAATCAAAGTAGATCGCCGTGTCCAAAACGAAAGTAAAAGCTTCCCGGCAGCTCAGTTGGGCTGATCGGGACTATCTCGATAAAATCGCGATGTCCCGATCAGCTAGGACGCGAGCAGAGGTCCCCTCACCTGTCTCCGTCACGTCTGATCGGCGTTTGATGGCTCCAAGCCTGAGCTACAGGCTTGAGCAATTGAGCCCCTAGAAAGCTGATCCAGCTATGGCTTTGCAGGGATCAGGGTAAAAGATCAGTGTGTGCAGTGTTATAGGTCCCTATGGGAGCTATAACACTGCAAAAAAAAAGTGGAAAAAAAAAAAAGTTAATAATGGTCATTTAACCCGTTCCCTAATAAAAGTTTGAACCCCCCTCACCTTTTCCCATAAAAAAAAAACCTGTGGAAATAAAAATAAACATATGTGGTATCATCGCGAGTGTAAATGTCCGAACTATAAAAATATATCATTAATTAAACTGCACAGTCAATGGCGTACGCGCAAAAAAATTCCAAAGTCCAAAATAGTGTATTTTTGGTCACTTTTTATATCATTTAAAAATGAATAAAAAGCGATCAAAAAGTCTGATCAATGCAAAAATGGTACCAATAAAAAGTTCAGAACACGGCGCAAAAAAAGCCCTCATACCGGCCCGTACATGGAAAAATAAAAAAGTTATAGGGGTCAGAAGATGACAACTTTAAACGTATAAATTTACCTGCATGTAGTTATGATTTTTTTCAGAAGTCCGACAATATCAAACCTATATAAGTAGGGGATCATTTTAACCATATGGACCTACAGAATAAAGATAAGGTATAATTTTTACCGAAAATGCACTGCGTAGAAACGGAAGCCCCGAAAAGTTAAAAAATGACATTTTTTCTTCAATTTTGTCGCACAATGAATTTTTTTTCCCTTTCGCCGTGGATGTTTTGGTAAAATGACTAATGTCACTGCAAAATTGAATTGGTGGCACAAAAAATAAGCCATCAAATGGAATTTTATGTGCAAAATTGAAAGTTTTATGATTTTTAGAAGGTGATGAGGAAAAAATGAAAATGCAAAAATGGAAAAAACGCTGAGTCCTTAAGGGGTAAGGTCACAGGGCATACCTGTATGCTAATGGGAATTCCAGTCCCCGCTGCTCACCGGGCAGGGACTGGATCGGGATGCCTGCTGAAATCATTCCTCAGGCATCCTGTGATAATGCCTTGGGGGGGGGGGGGGGGGGGGGCTCCTGAGACCCCCCCCCCATATTGGGGGCGATCACCACAAATCGCCGATCAATTCAGGGTCAATCGGGTGGCACCTATCATCCTTTAGCAGCAGGAATGAGGTGGCACTGTTTCCACCTCACGATCCTCCTGATTCATTGGCTGTTACCGGCTGACGAGTCAGGACTCTTGCTGTGGGGGTGTCCCTAACGGCACCCGCTCCGCCACTGTTCCAGAGGGCGAGAGCAGATGCCGGGAGTTGTTACCTGGACCAGGGGCCCCCGATCCACAGGAGCGGAGGAGGCAGCAGGTGGGCAGGAGGAAGAGCGCAGCAGCAGGAGGTAAGGCCATGCCTCCTGCTGTTACTTAGCAACAACTCCCAGCATGCACAAAAGGGCATACTGGGAATTGTTGTGCATGCTGGAAGTTGTAGTTATGCAACAGCTGGAGGCACATTTTTTCTATGAAAAAATGTGCCTCCAGCTGTTGCATAACTACAACCCCCAGCATGCACAGACAGCCAAAGGGCATGTTGGGAGTTGCAGTAGTGTGCCTGCAGCTGTTGCATAACTTCAAGTCCTAGCATGCCCTTCGACTGTAAGTACCTGCTGAGAGTTGTAGTTTTGCAACAGCCAAAGGCCCACTGGTTGTGAAACACAGAGTTTGTTACCAAGTTCAGTGTTTCGCAACCAGTGTGCCTCCAGCTGTTGCAAACTACAGCTCCCAGCATGCACTGATAGACCGTACATGCTGGGAGTTGTAGATTTGCAACAGCTGCAACTCCCAACATGCCCACTACTGCAACTCCCAACATGCCCTTTGGCTGTCTGTGCATGCTGGGGGTTATAAACTCTCAGGGTTTTGCAACCAGTGTGCCTCCAGCTGTTGCATAACTACAACCCCCAGCAAGCATTGACAGCCAAAGGGCATGCTGGGAGTTGCAGTTTTGCAACAGCTATTGATTTACCCCCACCCCCCATGTGAATGTACAGGGTACATTCACACGGGCGGGGGTTTATAGTGAGCTCAAACTCCCAGCGGGAAACTCGCTGTAAACCCCCACCCGTGTGAATGTACCCTAAAATCACTACACTACACCAACACAAAATAAAGGGTAAAACACTACATAAACATATACCCCTACACAGTTACCCCCACTATGTACATTTGAGGCTCAAATTGGTGATTTGCACAGGGGTGGATGATTTTACAGCGGTTCTGACGTAAACGTAAAAAAATAAATACCCACATGTGACACCATTTTGGAAACTGCACCCCTCATGGAACGTAACAAGGGGTATAGTGAGCCTTAACACCCCAAAGGTGTTTGACGTATTTTTGTTAAAGTTGGATGTGAAAATGAAAAAAAAAAATGTTTCACTAAAATGCTGGTGTTATCCTACATTTTTCATTTTCACAAGTGAAAATAGGAAAAAAGCCTCCCGAACTTGAATGCTCAGAAGAGAAGGAGCGCCATTGGGCTCTTGGAGAGAGAATGTGTCTGGAATTGAAGGCCATGTGTGTTTTCAAAACCCCCATGCTGCCAGAACAGTGGACCCCCCCCCCCCCACTGTGACCCCATTTTGGAAACTACACCCCTCACGTAATGTAATATGGGGTACAGTGAGCATTTACACCCCACAGGTGTCTGACAAATTTTTGGAACAGTGGTCTGTGAAAATGAAAAATTAAATTTTTCATTTGCACAGCCCACTGTTCCAAAGATCTGTCAAACGCCAATGGGTTTTAAATGCTCACTGCACCCCTTATTACATTCCATGAGGGGTGCAGTTTCCAAAATGGGGTCACATATTGGGGGGGGGGTCCACTGTTCTGGTACCATGGGGGCTTTGTAAATGCACATGGCTCCCTACTTCCATTCCAAACAAATTCTCTCCCCAAAAGCCCAATGGCGCTCCTTCTCTTCTGAGCATTGTAGTTCACCCACAGAGCACTTTACATCCACATATGGGGTATTTCCATACTCAGAAGAAATGGTATTACTAATTTTGGGAGGCTTTTTCTCCTATTACCCCTTGTAAAAATGAAAAATTTGGGGTAACATCAGCATTTTAGTGAAAAAAATATAAATTTTATTTTCACGTCCAATTTTAGCTGAATTTTTTTTGTTGCTATTCTGGCACCATAGGGGCTTTCTAAATGCGACATGACCCCCAAAAACCATTTCAGCAAAACTTGCTTTCCAAAAGCCAAATGTGACTCCTTCTCTTCTGAGCATTGTAGTGCGCCCGCAGAGCATTTTCTGTCCACACCTGGGGTATTTCCATATTCAGAAGAAGTGGGGTTACAAATTTTGGGGCATTTTCTTATATTATCACTTGTAAAAAAAAATCATTTTGGGGAAAAAAACAGCATTTTATTGAAAAAAAAAATTAGATTTACACATCCGACTTTAATGAAAAGTCGTCAAACACCTGAGGGGTGTTAAGGCTCACTGTACCCCTTGTTACGTGCCTTGAGGGGTGTAATTTCCAAAATAGCATGCCATTTGTTTTTTGTTGTTCTGGCACCATAGGGGCTTCCTAAATGTGACATGCCCCCCAAAAACCATTTCAGCTAAATTCACTCTCCAAAATCCAATTGTCACTCCTTCCCTTCTGAGCCCTCTAGTGCACCCACAGAGCACTTGACATTCACATATGAGGTATTTCCTTACTCGAGAGAAATTAGGTTACAAATTTTATGGTGATTTCTCTCCTATTACCCCTTGTAAAAATTCAAAAACTGGGTCTACAAGAACATGTGAGTGTAAAAAAATGAAGATTTAGAATTTTCTCCTTGACTTTGCTGCTATTTCTGTAAAACACCTAAAGGGTTAACACACTTTCTGAATGTCATTTTAAATACTTTGAGGGGTGTAGTTTTTATAAAGGGTCATTTATGGGGTATTTCTAATATGAAGGCCCTTCAAATCCACTTCAAAATTGAACTGATCCCTGAAAAATTTGGAGAATTGCTGTGAACTTTGAAGCCCTCTGATGTCTTCTAAAAGTAAAAACATGTCTATTTTATGGTGCAGACATAAAGTAGACACCCCTCAAGGCACGTAACAAGGGGTACAGTGAGCCTTAACACCCCTCAGGTGTTTGACGACTTTTCATTAAAGTCGGATGTGTAAATCTAATTTTTTTTCACTAAAATGCAGTTTTTTTCCCCAAAGTTAATTTTTTTTACAAGTGGTAATATAAGAAAATGCCCCAAAATTTGTCTACTTGTGAATCAATATATACTTTATTTGGGATGTCCATTTTCCTTATAAGCTGAGAGTTTCAAAATTAGTTAAAAAAATTCAAAATTTTCTGATTTTTCACCAAGAAATTATGCAAGTAACGCTGAAAGTTTAACACTAACATAAAGTAGAATATGTCCCGAAAAAACAATCTCGGAATCAGAATGAATAGTAAAAGCATGCCAGAGTTATTAATGCTTAAAGTGATGGTGGTCAGATGTTCAAAAAATGCTCAGGTCCTTAAGGTGAAAATGGGCTGGATCCTTAAGGGGTTAAACAATTTGTGAGTTATCTGCGTTTTGAGGTGCCGTTCCGAGTTCTTTAACAGACGCTGATATCGGGGATGGACTGAGTGTATCACAACGGACACCCATGGATTCCTACAGGTCCTATTGACTGAATGGAGGTCTATTATTTTGCATGATTTTAGCAGGAAAAAAAACACTCGACGTGCTCCCTTTTTGCAGTTCTTATGCTATGTGAATGGGGCCTTACATTTATAGAGCAATTCAAAATAAAGTTTTTTTCCCCACCATTTTTTCTCTAGAATATGTAATAATTTTATGATTGGTAGAGTTCAGACCTGGCCAGTTTTCAATATGGTAACACTAAATGAAACTAAATGACACTAAACATAAAATATTTTATGAGCAATAATAATAATATTAATGATAATAATAATATTAATGATAATTCCTTGTTTATATAACAGATTCTGCAGCGCTGTACACTCAAATTGGTCCCTGCCCCAATTGGGGCTCACAATCTACAAAGCAGGAGTGCATCAATGGAAACTAAAAAAAACTTTCAAGAGTAAATAAGGATGAAAAATAATAGTCTATTGTTTGTTTTTCTTTTCCTTATGACAGTTCAAAAACTCAATTCACTTCCTTGCTTTATATTTCTTCTTTAAGTGTATAGATTTAGCCGATGACAGTTTTAAGTAGTTTGGTGCCCTCTAGTGGAACAATCAATATCTGCAGTTCATCACAAGCTCAGAATTAGAAGTTTTGTTTGTAAAGGTGTCTGTTGCTTTTCTGCATATAAAGTCAATGTCCAATTCATTTTTTATTGTCAGACTTAGATATAGCTATGCTTTACCTTCAATTGGTACATTGATTATTCTGCTTTGTTAGAAAACTATGAAAACTAAAAAACATTTAACATAATATAGACGTTAGATGATTAAGGGTAAAAAATGATGCTGGTCACTGATGGCAAGTGTCAGGAATGGTTTAGAGCCTATCTATTGTTTAAATGTAATAAAAAAAGACATGCATGGCAATTTACCTGTTGTTACTGAGACCCTGACAGTCCGATCCAGGGTGTATAGCTATTTAAATCCATTTCAGGAGACAGGAAAATTTCAGTAGTACACAAAGTTGCTTCCTCCCTCACTTTTCTATCCAATCACAGCATAGTACAATCTATTCCATGACATAGTGTATTATATCATGGGATCAGAAGATCTCAGGTGACAGAATTCAACCCCCTGCCAACAAAAATAAATGCATACATTTCCCTTACAAAATAATCATTTATATCGTATACAATAAAATAACATATTTAGTATTGCCATAGACATAGTAAGACAAACTATAAAAGCATATCATTATTTGCCCTGCTTGGTGAACACTGTTAATCCCCTTACAATGATAGATGGTGATCCAAAAAGTCATATATATATATATATATATATATATATATATATATCTATATATACACAAAATTATACCAATAAAAAAGCCCTTACCCAGCTCCATTAAGAAAAAAAAAATAGAAAAACTTACAGGGCTTGGAACGTGGCAACACAATTTATTTATGTCACGCACCTGGATGCGGGCGGTCTGGAACAGGATGTGGATCCTCTACCTGTGTGGCTGATGACTCGGACCGTATCGGGGAGCGGAGTCTAAGGTGCCGCTGGTCTTCACCAGAGCCTGCCGCAAAGCAGGATGGATTTGCTGCGGCAGGCGACACCCAGGTCGCTACCCCCAATACGGCTCGACCACACAGGTAACTGGGCAAGGCAAGGTACAGGAAGATGAGACAGAGGTGCAGTCAACGTAGCAGAAGGTCAAGGCAGGCGGCAAGGTTCGTAGTCAATAAACGTAGCGGAAATGTCTGGGTACACGGGTATGGCAAACAGGCAATAGGGTACGCTTTCTCTCAGGCAAATGGCACTGAAGATCCGGCAGGGGTGTGTTAGAGGTGCAACAACTTTATAATGTGCTGTTCAGGTGCATTACTAATTATGGGCGTACTGGCCCTTTAAATATCAGAGCACCAGTGCGCGTGCACCCTAGGGGACGGTGACACGCACGCTGGAGCTGAGACACGGTGAAGGAGGCAGCAGAGGAGTGAGGTAAGTGACGGCCCGGGACTCTGATGCGGGTGCGTCCCGCGATGCGAATCCCGACCCCGCCGGGAGCAGAGACAGTGCGCTCACGGTCGACATGTGCGGCCGGAGCACAGGTAGTAACAGTACCCCCCTTTTGGTCTCCCCCTCCATTTGCGACTAAGACATTTCTTGAGCAGGTCTTTGTCCAGAATATTGTACTGCAGCTCCCAATACCTCTCCTCTGGACTGAAACCTTCCCAATCAACCAGAAAAAAGCATTTTCCTCTGATGAACTTAGAGTCCAAGATTTCCTTCACAACATACACATCTGAGGTACCAGAGATGGGAGAAGGAGAGATGTCCCTTGGAGAAAAACGGTTGAAGATGGCTGGTTTCAGGAGAGAAACATGGAAGGAGTTCGAGATCCGGAGAGAGGAGGGAAGATGAAGGGCATAAGCCACAGGATTGAGCCGTTTCTTGACTTTATAGGGACCCAAATAACGAGGACCAAGTTTATAACTGGGTATCTTGAAAAGGATATATTTAGTGGATACCCAGACTTTGTCACCAGGAGAATATTCAGGAGGAGGACGTCTCTTCTTGTCTGCCTGAACTTTCATGCGAGAAGTAGCCTGTAGAAGTGAAAGACTTGACTTTCTGCCAGATGGAAGAAAAATTCTGTACTTGTTCATCGACGGCAGGAACTCCAGAGGAAGATGACAAAGGAAGAGGAGGACGAGGGTGAAGTCCATAGACACAAAGAAGGTTCAAGTACCAGAGGAATTGGAATCTTTGTGGTTGTAGGAAAATTCAGCCCATGGTACCAGATCGACCCAATCATCTTGACGCGCAGAAATAAAATGGCGCAGATAGTCTCCCAACACCTGATTCACCCTCTCGACCTGTCCATTGGACTGAGGATGGTAAGCCGATGAGAAATACAACTTGATTTGATGACGTGAACACAGGGCCCGCCAGAATTTAGAGACAAACTGAACCCCTCAGTCGGAGACAATATGGGAAGGAAGTCCATGCAAACGAAAGATATGGTGGAGAAAAAGCTTGGCAAGTTGTGGTGCTGATGGGAAACCAGGTAGCGGTACAAAATGAGCCATTTTAGAAAAACGATCTACTACCACCCATATGACAGTATTACCTTGGGAAGAAGGAAGATCTGTAATGAAATCCATGGCAATGTCAGACCAAGGTAGTTCAGGAACTGGCAAGGGTTGAAGCAGACCTGCTGGCTTGGAACGGGGAGTCTTGTGCCAGGCACAGACTGGGCAGGACCGAACAAAATCAACGACATCCTTTTTCAAAGTTGGCCACCAGTACTGTCTTGAGATGAGCTGTAGAGTCTTACGAATACCAGGATGGCCAGCCAGAAGAGAAGAATGTCCCCATTTCAAGACTCAGAGTTTCATACGAGGCAAAATGTAAGTTTTTCCAGGAGGCAGGTGTTGGACACTTGCTGGTGCTGTAGAAATGAGACACTCCGGCGGGATAATATGCTGTGGAAGAGATTCACCGTCGTGCACATCTGAAGACTAGGAGAGAGCGTCAGCACGGACATTCTTTTCTGCGGGGCGTAAGTGGATGAAGAAGTGGAATCTGGAGAAAAACAAAGACCATCGGGCCTGCCATGGGTTTAGACGATGAGCTGACTGAAGATAAAGCAGATTCTTGTGGTCTGAATAAATTGTCAAAGGAAGTACCGAACCTTCCAAGAGGTGACGCCACTCTTCTAAGGCCAGTTTAATGGCTAGGAGCTCGCGATCTCCGATAGTATAGTTTCTCTCTGCAGGGGTGAAGGTTTTAGAGAAAAAGCCGCAGGTTAAGGTTCTCCATTTAGCAGACTTTTGTGTTAAAACTGCCCCTGATCCTACTGAGGAAGCATCCACTTCCAAGAAAAATGGCTTGTTAGGATCAGGTCTGAATAAAACAGGAGCAGAAGCAAAGGCGGACTTCAACTGCTTGAAGGCTTCTTCAGCCTCTGGTGTCCACACCCTGGGATTAGCCGTCTTCTTGGTAAGGGTGACGATGGGAGCTACCCGAGTAGAGCCCGCGGCAAAGCGGGATGGACTTGCTGCGGCGGTAACTACCAGGTCGTGTTCCCCGTAGCGACTCAACCTCTCTGGCAGCTGAGACTGGCGCGGTACACAAGGACAAGACAGAGGCGAGGTCAGACGTAGCAGAAGGTCAGGGTAGGCAGCGAGGTTCGTAGTCAGGGGCAACAGCAGAAGGTCTGGGTACACAGGCTTGGAAACACACTATAACGCTTTCACTGGGCACAAGACAACAAGATCCGGCAAGGAGAGGAAGGGGAAGTGGGTTTTTATAGGAATGGGAGTGATTGGGAGCGATTGGGCCAGGCACCAATTAGTGGTGCACTGGCCCTTTAAATTTTAGCAAGCCGGCGCGCGCGCGCCCTAGGGAGCGGGGCCGCGCGCGCTGGGAGGAAGCAGACGGAGGCGTGAGGTGAGAGATATGGGGCGCGATCCGAGGGCGAACACGACCCGTGCCTCGGATCGCGTCCCCTCCGCGTGCCGATTGGAGCGCTCCAAGCAGAAGTACGCCGTGAGCGCTCTGGGGAGGCAGCGGGACCCGGAGTGCTCGGCGTGACAGCTCATTTTCTGTGTAGGTAACAATAGCTCTGACAACCTTTTGGCAACTTAGCCATATCTGCAGCCATCTAACAGATCAGTCCTATGTCCCATTATAGAAATTGACAATCCCAATGAAACAGTGCACTACTTATATGTTACACGTATTTATAAATATCAGTCTTTCTGTAATGCATTTTAGACATATCATTTACTGTAGGCTAGTGCACAGGTACAAGGTGCAAAACTAATCCAAACCAATAACAGCGTATAATTTGCATAGACTAGCATACATGGCTTTCTGGTCAGGTTTATAATGCCATGGTAAAGAAATTAAAAAATTAGACTTAATACATTGTTTTCTATTCAGTCTGGAATGAAGGGCATTCATTTTATAGATGACTTTATTATTGCATAAATGCTTATCCACAATTGTATTTCCTCTAACTTGTAACTTAATACTAAACATAAAACCACATGTTATAGTTTAAGTGCACATAAAATGACAATGCATTGGAATGTCTACATGGCTACATAAATGTCCCTCTATGGCTCTGAGGTTCACATTTTAATAGTGCATTTTTTATGATCTTAATATTTTGGGACTCTAAGTTTCTCACTGTAAGCATTTTCTTTGGCAGCATTTTCTGTGCTCTTTGCTTTTTCACAGGCTGCGACAGTGATATTAAGATTGTTAAGGCAAGTTAATGGAAAATAAAACACAGTAGTGGTTATTGTCTCAACGCCATTACTGTTCGCAGTGCGAAGGATGGTCCTAGTTGACTTACCATCCTGCAAGGAAAAACTGGAAAAAAACAATGTCCACATGTGCAAAGCTGGCGGACACCTACCGTATTTTTCGCCCTATAGGACGCTCTGGCATATAAGACGCACCCAATTTTAAATGAGGAAAATCTAGAATACAATGTAAAGTATAGGTCACAGTGATCTTCAACCAGCAGACCTCCAGATGTTTCAAAACTACAACTCCTAGCATGCCCGGACAGCCAACTCCGGGCATGCCATGAGTTGTAGTTTTGCAACATCTGGAGGTCCGCAGGTTGAAGACCCATGGTATAGGAGGTAATACTCACGTGTCCCCGCCACTCCGGACCCGTCACCGCTCGTCACCGCTGCCCGGGATGTCGCCCTCCATCACTGTCCCTGGATCCCCAAGGTGTCCCCGTCGCTCCGGAACGTCTCTGTTGCCCGGTATCCTCGCTCTCCATTGCCGCCATCACGTCGCTACGCATGCCGCTACACATGCCGATACACACGCCGCTCCTATTGGATGACGGGGCGGCGTGTGTGACGACGTGATGATGACAAAGGAGAGTGCCGGCCATGCAGGGGATCCCGGCACGGAGCAGACACTGAGGAGGCAGGTAAGGTCCCTCCCAATCAAGCCGGGTTAGTGTCCCTTTCGCTTCAGACGCGGTGGTCAGCTTTGATCGCCGCGTTTGAAGGGTTAATACAGGGCATCCTGCGATCGGTGATGTCCTGTATTAGCCGCGGTTCCCGGCCGTTGATGGCCGCAGGGACCGCCGCAATAGGTGTGTATTCGCCGAATAAGACGCACCAACTTTCCCCCCCCCCCCAGTTTTGAGGAAGAAAAAGTGCGCCTTATACGGTGGAAAATGCGGTAGTTACCCCAAATCAGGAGGAATTTGTTGCAAATGATCACAGCCCCAACAGAATAGTAAAGTCTACAGGATATTCTACCTAGAAAGACAAAAGGAAAATCTGACAAATCTCATTATAAGTAAAGGCATTATAAAGGTCTAACTTTGCAAATAATGCTTGTTTTATTGTTCTATGACATAAAAATACAAAACCAGCCCCCAAACAGAACACATTAATACAGTAGTGCCTTCTCAAAGTATAATATAGATTAATAAGGGCTGCTGGAAGTAAGCAATGGGTCTAGGTTGAGCAGCATTGGGGCTGCTTAGCCACTGGGCCATTTCCCCCATGGGCACCCAACAAACACGGTGCCACAGAAACAATGGCCGAAGCAAAGCACCACACCAGTGTGAACTGATGGCAAAGCTCACTCACCCTGTGTTTCCAGTCTGAGGAATGGGAGACTGCTAGGAACAGACCCTTGTGTGTCCTGCTGAATAAACGGGCCTGGGCTGAGTGGTGGGGCAGGTAAAAGAAAATAAATGAAGGGGATAGAAAACACAATAGGGGGACATTTATCATTGATGTCTTTGGTAAGCGAGTTTTGTAGTCATGTTTTTTTTTTTTTTTGCTTCAGTTTTGCTTATGTGCTTCATATTTATCATACTATCATAATGGGTTGATAAATTTGGAGCACAAAAGCCTCAGTTGAGACTTTTGCTAAACTTTTTTGCAACTTTGTAAAAGTGCTTATCACAGGCAGTTTTGTTAGCCAGGTCAGACCTGCAATGAATTGGAGACTTTTTGAAGGGAGTGTACAACCTTTTTTTTTGTCTACGTGTGACATTCTCAAATCGTAAATTTGTGACCACTGCAGAGTGAAAACTGAAAGTTACTTAGGTAAGGCTGCCTGCACCTTTATGCCTACCCACAAGTCGCATAAAAGAGTGCTTAGATGAACGTGCGACTTTATGTATGCACAGAGTAAGAAAAAAAAAATTAAGGCTCTAAACCCCATGAAAAATGTCCCCCATAGTGACATAAATGTGGAAAAACAGACAAGGCGGCATATCTACATCTTATACAAAGATCATTTGCTTCTCAGCATAATTATATAATTATAAAATTTAAAGATTGTTAGTGTATGTTTCAATCGCAATGTGCAAGACCGCTTATCACGTTTCTACCAAGAAGGACCTACACAGGTTGGCTTACTGGTGAAGATACTTGGGAAGACCTATACTCATGGTTGTGGGTATTACAGTTCCCTAGTGTAGAGTGTAAGATTATCATGATGTGTAAGCACTTACTCCAGGTGGAAGCCCACAAATGGTCAAGTTATTGCAGAAGAGTCCTTGCTCAACTATTCCTTCATCTGTCTAGATGATTATCCCTCTTGGAGCAAGAGCAGGATACTTGAGATGAATTGCCTCTTGGTGTGGACTAGAGACATAGATACCATAGTAACATAGTTCACGTGGCTCAAAAAAGACAAACATACATCAAGTTCAACCTACATCCCCACTGTGTCCCTACATCCTTCCTTAGTGTCACTGATCATGTGTGGACAGGTTGAAAAGCTGTATTAGCCAGTATGGGCCATATGTGTATAATTGTGTCATTAAAGCAATCTATGAAAAATATCTACAATTATTTGTTCAATAATTTGTCAACCAACCACCTACTACTATGTAATATGCATGGCTGTCAGGAAAGTTTCTTTACAGAAGGTAAATCACATGTGTAAACATTGAACCTCGGCTCAAACTTGCTCCCTAGGAAGGACTTGAGTGGATATAGTATGCATATGGCAGTATTGCATACAGGGAGCAGCTGCAAGTACACTCAACCCTATTTTAGTTTATTCTACCAACATAAGCAATTGAATCCAAACCATTTCCTATATGTTTTTGTTAAAAATATTGCTCAGTTTCTCTTCTACAGCATGCATGTCTTCTCACCGTACAGATTTTTCTGTTTTATTCATTGTGAAATTCCAATCAGAAAAGTTGCCTGACTTTTCAATCTCCAGACCCTGAATGATGGTAAACTTTTTAATTTCATACATATCTCTCTGTTTTTTGTTTTTCATTTAAAAAAAAGTGCAATGCATCCATAAAGTTTAAATAGGGTAAAAGCAGGTGTGTTTTTACTGTGTATACTATGCATATTACAGAGGTATTTCAGACCAAGAGAAGTTTGCGATGGGAATTTGCCCCTGTTCTGGATAGTTCCTGACATTAACAACAAAGGTGGCAGCAGAGAGCACCATGTCTGCCTGGAAAGACTACACAACTTCCTCAAGGGCATAAGCAGCTAATAAGTACTGGAAGATTAGAGATTTTAGAAGAAATAATATGCACATCCGTATAACTTTCTATCACCAGTTGATTTGAAAAAAAATTTCTCTGGAGTTCCACTTTAACAAAAATATAGACAATAGAATGTTAATAACATTAGTAAAAGAATAAAAACAAGGAGAGTCAACATTTTTTCTGAATAAATTAATAGTAATAGTCAAATTTTTAATAATTGTGCAAAAAAATTTGCATCTGTACTCCACCTATGACCAGGAACAGTTTACATACCCTAAACATCAAAGAAAAAGGGTGCTTTTTTATTTTTATTTTTTTTTAGCAAAATGAATAAAGAATCTTGCACATTTTTATGAATTTTGCGCAAAGACTGCATGTGCAACAACAGTGAAAGAAAATCCCAGAATAAATATCTGCGCAGAATGAAGCAATATCTTTTAGTCGATCGGTGCATTTATTTTTATGGAGATGTGGTTCTCATCTTGGTTAAACCTGTGTGAGTCAGTGTTTATTAGGATATGTAGGAATAGGAGGTTGTTGAAACAGGACATAACCAGTTTTACACAAAAATGAAGTAGAAGTAGAGGGTAGTGCATGAGTTATTTATAAATATTTGTAAAAGTCTCTCGGATTTAAAAATAAATGCAAGGTAAGTTCTTCAAAAGAATCATTGGCACCACTGTGTCATAAATCAGAGAGATGTAGTTAACCCTTTATTTTAAAATGGGTAAACTTGTAATTGGCTAAACATATGTCTATTTTTACAATTTACTTTGTTTATTATAATGCCATCACAGTATACACTAATGTATCATATGAGTGTAAGGGGTAACATTTCTACAAGATAAGTGAATCACTGGTCATATGAGACACTTCTCAGTCAGTTTCTATAAAGAAGCTACTGGAAAGGCTGAGGGAGGAGTTTTGTCTTTCTTCAGCTAGAGTATTGTGAACATCTCTTTAAGGTCTGCACCTTTAAGGCAGACCAGTCAGTAAGAATGTCTGGCTCTAGCCAGAGAAATGTATGCACTTAGTCAGAGTGTACCACTTAGGTTTAGTCAGTAAAATTCAGGGTTATCTAGTGACCTGTTGAAGCCAAAGCCTGCATAAAGCAATTCTCAACTACTGTTAGAGTTGTAAGAATCACCTAATCTGGGACAGACCTGGACCATGTCCACACAGAAGTCTGCAGAGTTTTGTAGTATTTTACCGAAACGGTGGACTCCAGTCCATGCTGTGAGGGGTGTGGGGAATTAGCTGAGCAAGGACCCTTCTGCCAAACACTAATCTCTTTGTGAATTTCCAGTCAAAATTTGTGCTGGCTAAAGATGTCACAAAAATGCTTGGGCTACTACTAACTATTAGCCTGCACTACACTAAAATTGTCTGTTAGAATATCCTTCTTCTGACCAAGTTTTACCAAACTATTTACTGCCATTTACTACTTCCAGCAGTTCAAATATTTTCAACCAATCTACTGGATAAGTGATAAATACAGGTTCAACTACTAGGACCCCCACTGATCCTAGAATAAGGGAACATGGCAAGGAAGAGTTTGAATTGAGCATCTCTTGCTGACTATGTAACTTGCTGTTCCATTTAAAGTGTATCTGAAATTAGAAACAGAGGCGCTCCATGTGGAGTCTCACACGTGCAGGGCGAACGAGTCTCGGAGAAGGAAACAGATGGTCTCTTACCGACTCCGGTTGTGTACCGACATACACAACAATGGACAACACGTAGTGAAATATAATGTGGGTAAACCCATCTGCAGCCTTCATGATGAATCTTAGGATGCAAGAACCAGGCTTCAATGGTAACAGGAATTTTGTGGCGCTGACCGGGACCAGACATAAAACAGGTGCAGTAGCTTGAAGGTAACTACTTTATTTTACCAAGATGCAATGCGTTTCACTGCACAAGCGCAGCTTCCTCAGGCATAGCAGGGATGGGCAATTCGCAAGGTAATATACCCGAGAATTAACCCTTACATATCGGAAACATATTTAAAACACAGAAAACACATATTAAATGTATTATGATGAAGATGGCCATAATGCATAAAGAAAAAAGAAGAATAAAATGCATGAGACATAAAAAATGTATGTAGACAGATACCACAGGAAAAGTAAAAAATGCACTTGTGTCTATTGACACTTCAACATTTGACATCAGATCTTAAAATGATATCAAACATTCTATAATTCTATTACTTCTATAAATAAATAAAAATATATGTATCAATAATAAAAAATAGGTATCATAATGTCCGATAATGTCCCAATATGATAGCTATTTTTTTATTATTGATACATATATTTTTATTTATAATTTTTTTCATTTTTTTGGGTTATATTTTTATGTGTATATACATATATGTATATCTCTGAAGGGTATTGCTATAATATAGGAATCTTTGGTAGAAGTAATCGAATCATAGAATGTATGATATCATTTTAAGATCTGATGTCAAATGTTGAAGTGTCCATAGGCACAAGTGCATTTTTTACTTTTCCTGTGGTATCTGTCTACATACATTTTTTATGTCTCATGCATTTTATTCTTCTTTTTTCTTTAAGCATTATGGTCATCTTCATCATAATACATTTAATATGTGTTTTATGTGTTTTAAATATGTTTCTGACATGTAAAGGTTAATTCTCTGGTATATTACCTTGCGAATTGCCCATCCCTGCTATGCCTGCGCAGTGAAAAGCGTTGCATCTCAGTAACATAGTTCATAAGGTTGAAAAAAAGACCAGAGTCCATCAAGTTCAACCTATATTCCTAATGAGTCCCTACTGAGTTGATCCAGAGGAAGGCAAAAAACCCTCATACTAGAGGTAAAAATTCCTCCCCGAGTCCAAATATGGCATCAGAATAAATCCCTGGATCAACGTTCTGTCCCTATAAATCTAATATACATAACCAGCAATGTTCTTACTCTCCAAAAATGCATCCAAACCCCTTTAAAAATTATTATTATTTTTTTTTTTTCTTGGTAAAATAAAGTGGTTACCTTCAAGCTACTGCACCTGTTTTATGTCTGGTCCCGGTCAATGCCACAAAATTCCTGTTACCTTTAAAGTGTATGACATTCCTAAAAATTGTTGAGCTCAGGCATTGCAGGCCTATTGTGGTCTTATAGGCTTAATCCAACAGTGTCTACAGGTCTGTTCTGGTCAAGTAGACCTTGTTTAACAGTCACTGTAGTGACTGTAGTGTCTGTCCTGGTCTTATAGATGATCTAAAAGGAAAGCAAAGCAGAAGGCGCTCCATGTGCGGGATCAGCAGGTCAGGCCCATAGGGAAAGGGAAACGATCTATCCCACGCCGCTTACCAGAGTTGGTTGTGTGCACACACACAACAATGGGAAGCACCTGTAAGTGCTTGTGTCCTCATCCGCAGCCCTCCTCAGAGGCAATAGATAAGCAATTTGACCGTGTAGTAGGAGATATCGGCGCTAGTTGAAGGAACCAGGAGGAGTGCAGCATAAAATCAAGCTGGGTTTATTAGATGCAACGCGTTTCGCTGCGCATGCGCAGCGAAACGCGTTGCATCTAATAAACCCAGCTTGATTTTATGCTGCACTCCTCCTGGTTCCTTACTCCAGCGCCGATATCTCCTACTACACGGTCAAATTGCTTATCTACTGGTCTTATAGATGTCAATCAAAGGTCAAAGCAGGTCTGTCCTGCTGTCATTGACTTGTATCTGATGCCTGATGTTAGTGCTTACATCTGGGCTATAGACCAGATGAGGGAAGCCAGCGGTAAAAGGATTCTTCACTTTATTGTATGTATCAAAATGGAAAAAGCAGCTTTATAGCACAGGACATCATAAACTAAAGTAACAAGGTAACATCACTGGACGTCAGCAAGCATAATGCGTTTCAGGTCATGTGACCTTTTTTCAAATATACACACACTGGTGGGGAAAGTCAGCTTATATGCGGTGGAGCACAGGTGAGTTAAATAGACAAGGGAGGAGATAACTTCTTCAAAGTTAACTCACCACTGAGTTACATCTGAGGTCTGAATTGTACCCAACATACAAAGCCTCTCCACAACAGTGAACAATGAAAATAAGTGAAGAGATACAAAATTACAAGAAAAGTGGAAGTATAAACTGATAAATATGAATACATACTACCCTCAATAGTACAATAAGCAGTGAAAGCACAGGAATAAATGAAACAAAGATTCTTACAGTACAACTTTACAGGCTATCCATTTTTTTTTTATTTTTTACTGTAAATAAAAAAAAAAGATTTTTGTGTTACAAAAACAAAGGTATAAACAGCAGGACAATATCGCAGAGGGTCCCGAGACCCATAGGCAATCAGGAAACATACTAATAATACAGAAACTAAAGCATCAATAAATTGACAAAAAATATACAAAACCAAATACAATCCCCCCATACCAGAAACAAGAAAAAGCCAAGTCAGCAACTTCTGTCCGCAAGGACAGTGTATACGGAGAATAGCTAGTGGTCAGCAAAGTGGGAACATAGAAGCCCAAAGGGCAACATATAGGGGGTCCACAAATTCCCACACAAAGGACAAATGACAAAACATGAAGATAGAAGAATAAAGAGAGAAAGAGAAAAGAAAGCATTATGTAGAACAGAACAGGGTCACAGAGGTTGTCGATCGGAAAAGTGATCCCACGGTTCCCAGACAGAGAGGAATAAGGGCAAAGTATTCTTCAAGGAGGCCGTCAAGGATTCGAGGGAACGAATCTCATGTATACGAGCCACCAAATCAGACTCAGGTGGAGGAAAAGAACTCTTTCAATACTTCGCAATGAGGGTCTTAGCAGCAAGGAAAATGTGCATAAAAAGCTTAAACGACTTCTTGGACAGGGCCAGAATGATAGATGTAGAAGATAAATTAGGGGATCCAGGGGAACAGAGACACCCAAGACACCAGTAAGCAATCGCTGCACCATCTTCCAGTAGTCCGGTATAAATGGACATGACCAGAAGATATGGAAGATGGAACCCAAACCCACCACACAACGCCAGCATTGGGAAGGGGGCGGCAGGATTCAATTTATTCAGTAACTCCGGGGTATGGTACCACCCCATCAGTGTTTTAAATTGGGTCTCCTTATAAGCAGTGCAAATAGAAGCCTTGAATGCCCGCTCCCAAATTGTGCGCCACTGGGGGAGTGAAATGGAAGTGCATATAGCGGTGCACCAGCACAGGGCCATCAGGGGAGTGAGAAGAACAGAGTAGATATCTGAGAAAAGTGACCCCGTCTGAGGTCCACCACGACGCAATCGTTCAAAACTCGTGGGTTGGGATACAACCGTCGAACGCAACGAAGAGGACATAAAGTGTCGATAGTGGAACCTTTCAGAGGGGAGATCCCAACGCGACACTAGCTGGTCAAAGGACAGAAGAGAGCAAGAGATAGGATCCAGTACATCCGCCCAACAAAACAGATCTCAGGAGCCCCACTCTTTCACCATACCTGAAGACAGGCCAGAAGGAAAATTAGGATGAAACAGGAAATATCTTAAAGGAGAGGAGGAGGAAAACAGCTTAAACTTCCTAGAGCATTAACCCCATACATAACAGGAGAAGGACATCGGGCCTAACAAAGAACTCAAGGAGATGGAGGGGGGGGGGGGGACACTCCAGAGGAGAGAATTGGGAGGGATTGGAGCCAGCCAAAGCTTCTCCAGCTCCATCCATCAGCTATAGGCTTGGTAAGTAGACCACGTCGCCAAGTGACGTTGTCACGATTCGGCTGGCAGGAGGTGGATCCTCTGTGCCAGAGAGGGATTGGCGTGGACCGTGCTAGTGGACCGGTTCTAAGCTACTACTGGTATTCACCAGAGCCCGCCGCAAAGCGGGATGGTCTTGCAGCGGCGGTAGTAACCAGGTCGTATCCACTAGCTCAACCTCTCTGACTGCTGAAGATAGGCGCGGAACAAGGGAGTAGACAAGAGCAAGGTCGGACGTAGCAGAAAGTCGGGGCAGGCAGCAAGGATCGTAGTCAGGGGCAACGGCACTGGCACAATGGCAACAAGATCCGGCGAGGGAGTGCAGGGGAAGTGAGGTATACATAGGGAGTGCACAGGTGAACACACTAATTAGACCAACTGCGCCAATCAGTGGCGCAGTGGCCCTTTAAATCGCAGAGACCCGGCGCGCGCGCGCCCTAGGGAGCGGGGCCGCGCGCGCCGGGACAGAACCGACGGAGAGCGAGTCAGGTACGGGAGCCGGGGTGCGCATCGCGAGCGGGCGCCACCCGCATCGCGAATCGCATCCCGGCTGGAGGCGGTATCGCAGCGCACCCGGTCAGTAGATCTGACCGGGGCGCTGCAGTAGCGAGGATGTTGCGAGCGCTCCGGGGAGGAGCGGGGACCCGGAGCGCTCGGCGTAACAGTACCCCCCCCCTTGGGTCTCCCCCTCTTCTTGGAGCCTGAGAACCTGAGGACCAGACTTTTGTCTAGGATGTTGTCCTCAGGTTCCCAGGATCTCTCTTCAGGACCACAGCCCTCCCAATCAACCCCAAAATTTTTTTTCCCTCTGACCGTCTTGGAGGCCATAATCTCCTTCACGGAGAAGATGTCAGAAGAACCGGAAACAGGAGTGGGAGAAACAAGTTTGGGAGAGAAACGGTTGATGATGAGTGGTTTAAGGAGAGAGACATGAAAGGCATTGGGAATACGAAGAGAAGGAGGAAGAAAAAGTTTGTAAGAGACAGGATTAATTTGGCACAAGATTTTGAAAGGACCAAGATAGCGTGGTCCCAGTTTGTAACTGGGGACACGGAAGCGGACATATTTAGCGGAGAGCCATACCTTGTCTCCGGGAGCAAAAATGGGGGAAGCTCTTCTTTTCTTATCGGCAAACTTTTTCATGCGAGATGAAGCCTGTAAAAGAGAATTTTGGGTCTCTTTCCATATGGTGGAAAGATCACGAGTCACTTCATCCACAGCGGGCAAACCAGAGGGCAAGGGAGTAGGGAGGGGGGGAAGAGGGTGACGGCCGTACACCACGAAAAATGGGGATTTAGCGGAAGATTCAGAGACTCTGAAGTTGTACGAGAATTCGGCCCATGGTAGAAGATCTGCCCAGTCATCCTGGCGGGAGGAAACAAAATGCCGTAAATAGTCACCCAGGACCTGGTTAATTCTTTCTACTTGCCCATTGGATTGAGGATGATAAGCAGAAGAGAAGTTTAATTTAATCTTGAGTTGTTTACAGAGAGCCCTCCAGAATTTTGACACGAATTGGACGCCTCTATCCGAGACGATCTGCGTGGGCAAACCGTGAAGACGAAAAATGTGTACAAAAAATTGCTTTGCCAACTGAGGCGCTGAAGGAAGACCAGGAAGAGGAATAAAATGTGCCATCTTGGAAAATCGATCAACGACCACCCAAACAACAGTGTTGCCACGGGATGGGGGTAAGTCTGTAATAAAGTCCATACCAATCAGAGACCAAGGCTGTTCGGGGACAGGCAGAGGATGAAGGAGACCAGCAGGCTTCTGGCGAGGAGTCTTATCCCGGGCACAGACAATACAGGCCCGCACAAAATCAACAACATCCGTCTCCAGAGTCGGCCAACAATAGAAACGAGAGATGAGTTGCAAGGACTTTTTGATGCCCGCATGGCCTGCGAGGTGGGAGGAGTGACCCCATTTGAGAATCCCGAGACGTTGGCGTGGAGAAACGAAGGTCTTCCCTGGAGGAGTTTGCCTAATGGAGACTGGAGAAGTGGAGATCAGACAGTCAGGAGGAATGATGTGTTGCGGAGAGAGCTCTACTTCCGAGGCATCCGAGGAACGAGAGAGAGCATCGGCCCTAATGTTCTTGTCGGCAGGGCGAAAATGAATTTCAAAGTTAAAACGGGCAAAGAACAACGACCACCTGGCCTGGCGAGGATTCAGCCGTTGGGCAGACTGGAGATAGGAGAGATTCTTGTGATCGGTGTAAATGATAACTGGAAATTTTGATCCCTCCAGCAGATGCCTCCATTCCTCAAGTGCCAATTTAATGGCCAGTAGTTCTCGATCCCCGATGGAGTAGTTCCTCTCCGCCGGAGAGAAGGTCCTAGAAAAAAAACCACAAGTAACAGCATGCCCGGAAGAATTTTTTTGTAGAAGGACCGCTCCAGCTCCCACAGAGGAGGCATCAACCTCCAAAAGGAAGGGTTTAGATGGGTCAGGTCTGGAGAGCACGGGAGCAGAAGAAAAGGCAGACTTGAGCCGTTTAAATGCGTCTTCCGCTTGGGGAGACCAGGACTTAGGATTGGCATTCTTCTTGGTTAAAGCCACGATAGGAGCCACAATAGTGGAAAAATGTGGAATAAATTGTCTGTAATAATTGGCGAACCCCAAAAAACGTTGGATAGCACGGAGTCCGGAGGGGCGTGGCCAATCTAAGACGGCAGAGAGTTTATCTGGGTCCATTTGAAGTCCCTGGCCAGAGACCAAGTATCCTAGGAAAGGAAGAGATTGACATTCAAACAGACATTTCTCCATTTTGGCATAAAGTTGATTGTCTCGAAGTCTCTGAAGAACCATGCGGACATGCTGGCGATGTTCTTCTAAGTTGGCAGAAAAAATCAGAATATCGTCCAGATACACAACAACACAGGAATATAAGAGATCACGAAAAATTTCATTAACAAAGTCTTGGAAGACGGCAGGGGCGTTGCACAGGCCAAAGGGCATGACTAGATACTCAAAGTGTCCATCTCTGGTGTTAAATGCAGTTTTCCATTCGTCCCCCTCCCTGATGCGGATGAGATTATAGGCACCTCTTAAGTCCAGTTTGGTAAAGATGTGGGCACCTTGAAGGCGATCAAAGAGTTCTGAGATAAGAGGTAGGGGGTAGCGGTTCTTTACCGTGATTTTATTAAGTCCGCGGTAATCAATGTCACGATGCCGGCTGGCAGGAGGTGGATCCTCTGTGCCAGAGAGGGATAGCGAGGACCGTGCTAGTGGACCGGTTCTAAGACACTACAGGTTTTCACCAGAGCCCGCCGCAAAGCGGGATGGTCTTGCTGCGGCGGTAGTGACCAGGTCGTATCCACTAGCAACGGCTCACCTCTCTGGCTGCTGAAGATACAGAAGATAGGCGAGGTACAAGGGAGTAGGCAGTAGCAAGGTCGGACGTAGCAGAAGGTCGGGGGCAGGCGGCAAGGTTCGTAGTCAAGGGAGATAGCAAAGGTACTGGTACACAGGGTATAAACACACAAAGAACGCTTTCACTGGCACTAAGGCAACAAGATCCGGCAAGGGAGTGCAAGGGAGGAGACTAGATATAGCCAGGGAACAGGTGGGAACAAATTAAGCTAATTGGGCCAGGCACCAATCATTGGTGCACTGGCCCTTTAAGTCTCAGGGAGCTGGCGCGCGCGCGCCCTAGAGAGCGGAGCCGCGCGCGCCAGCACATGACAGCAGGGGACGGGAACGGGTAAGTGACCTGGGATGCGATTCGCGAGCGGGCGCGTCCCGCTGTGCGAATCGCATCCCCAACGGCCATGACAGAGCAGCGCTCCCGGTCAGCGGGACTGACCGGGGAGCTGCAGGGAAAGAGACGCCGTGAGCGCTCCGGGGAGGAGCGGGGACCCGGAGCGCTAGGCGTAACAGTACCCCCCCCCTTAGGTCTCCCCTTCTCTTTATCGGGTAACTGCCTCCCCTGGGATGAGGACACCGGGAAAGGATGGAGGGATTCCTCAACGGCAGGCAGAACCGCAGGAGTAGGAATGGGGAGAGAGGGCAGAGGGCGGGACCTGGCACGGGGCAGTGTGACACCAGGACGAGGGCCATGAGGGGACACAGAAGCTTGCCTGATGGAACTGGGAGGGGGGGAGGGGCATTTCCTGTGGCAGGCAGAGTCCTTAATGACCTTAGGGGGACCAGATACAGGAGGAACCACAGAGTTACGGCAAGGGTTACTGGGAACCGGTTTTAGACAGTTCTTGGAACAAGAGGACCCCCAACTCTTGATCTCCCCAGTGGACCAATCCAGGGTTGGGGAATGAAGTTGAAGCCAGGGAAGTCCAAGGAGAATTTCCGAGGTGCAATTGGGGAGGACCAAAAGTTCAATCCTCTCGTGGTGAGATCCGATGCTCATAAGAAGGGGCTCCGTGCGGAAACGTATGGTACAGTCCAACCTGGCTCCGTTGACCGCGGAAATGTGGAGTGGCTTGACAAGACGGGTCACCGGAATACGGAATTTATTCACAAAGGAGTCCCGAATAAAATTCCCAGAAGCTCCAGAGTCCAGGCAGGCCACGGCTGAGAGGGGAGAGCTGGCTGAAGTGGAAATCCGAACAGGTACCGTGAGACGTGGAGAAGCCGACTTGGCATCAAGAGACGCCACACCCACGAGAGCTGAGTGCGAGCGTGCGTTTCCCAGACGTGGAGGACGGATTGGGCAATCCACCAGAAAATGTTCAGTACTGGCACAGTACAGACAAAGATTCTCTTCCTTACGGCGATTCCTCTCTTCCAGGGTCAGGCGAGACCGATCCACTTGCATGGCCTCCTCGGCGGGAGGCCTAGGCGCAGATTGCAGTGGAGACTGTGGGAGAGGTGGCCAGAGATCTAAGTCTTTTTCCTGGCGGAGCTCTTGATGCCTCTCAGAAAAACGCATGTCAATGCGAGTGGCTAGATGAATGAGTTCATGCAGGCTAGCAGGAGTCTCTCGTGCGGCCAGAACATCTTTAATGTTGCTGGATAGGCCTTTTTTAAAGGTCGCGCAGAGAGCCTCATTATTCCAGGAAAGTTCAGAAGCAAGAGTACGGAATTGTATGGCGTACTCGCCAACGGAGGAATTACCCTGGACCAGGTTCAGCAGGGCAGTCTCAGCAGAAGAGGCTCGGGCAGGTTCCTCAAAGACACTTCGAATTTCCGAGAAGAAGGAGTGAACAGAGGCAGTGACGGGGTCATTGCGGTCCCAGAGCGGTGTGGCCCATGACAGGGCTTTTCCAGACAGAAGGCTGACTACGAAAGCCACCTTAGACCTTTCAGTAGGAAACAGGTCCGACATCATCTCCAAGTGCAGAGAACATTGCGAAAGGAAGCCACGGCAAAACTTAGAGTCCCCATTAAATTTGTCCGGCAAAGACAGGCGGAGGCTAGGAGTGGCCACTCGCTGCGGAAGGGGTGCAGGAGCTGGCGGAGGAGATGATTGCTGATGAAGTTGCGACTGAAGTTGGTGCACAATGGTGGACATTTCTGACATCTGGTGGGTTAGATGGGCGATCTGTCGGGCTTGCTGGGCGACCACCGTGGTGATATCAGAGGCAACTGGCAGGGGAACCTCAGCGGGATCCATGGCCGGATCTACTGTCACGATGCCGGCTGGCAGGAGGTGGATCCTCTGTGCCAGAGAGGGATAGCGAGGACCGTGCTAGTGGACCGGTTCTAAGACACTACAGGTTTTCACCAGAGCCCGCCGCAAAGCGGGATGGTCTTGCTGCGGCGGTAGTGACCAGGTCGTATCCACTAGCAACGGCTCACCTCTCTGGCTGCTGAAGATACAGAAGATAGGCGAGGTACAAGGGAGTAGGCAGTAGCAAGGTCGGACGTAGCAGAAGGTCGGGGGCAGGCGGCAAGGTTGGTAGTCAAGGGAGATAGCAAAGGTACTGGTACACAGGGTATAAACACACAAAGAACGCTTTCACTGGCACTAAGGCAACAAGATCCGGCAAGGGAGTGCAAGGGAGGAGACTAGATATAGCCAGGGAACAGGTGGGAACAAATTAAGCTAATTGGGCCAGGCACCAATCATTGGTGCACTGGCCCTTTAAGTCTCAGGGAGCTGGCGCGCGCGCGCCCTAGAGAGCGGAGCCGCGCGCGCCAGCACATGACAGCAGGGGACGGGAACGGGTAAGTGACCTGGGATGCGATTCGCGAGCGGGCGCGTCCCGCTGTGCGAATCGCATCCCCAACGGCCATGACAGAGCAGCGCTCCCGGTCAGCGGGACTGACCGGGGAGCTGCAGGGAAAGAGACGCCGTGAGCGCTCCGGGGAGGAGCGGGGACCCGGAGCGCTAGGCGTAACAATCAATGCAAGGACGTAGGGAGCCATCTTTTTTGGACACAAAGAAAAATCCAGCTCCGGCAGGAGAGGAGGATTTGCGGATAAACCCCTTTTTTAAATTTTCCTGGATGTATTCAGACATAGCAAGAGTCTCCGGGGCGGACAGAGGATAAATTCTGCCCCGGGGTGGAGTAGTGCCCGGGAGGAGGTCAATAGGACAGTCATAAGGCCTGTGAGGAGGTAAAGTCTCAGCTTGTTTTTTGCAAAATACGTCAGCATAGTCCATATAAGCCTTAGGGAGACCGGTTACAGGGGGACCCACAGGGTCACGGCAGGGAGTACTGGGAACCGGTTTAAGACAGTCCTTGAAACAAGAAGTACCCCAGCTCTTGATCTCTCCTGTGGACCAATCAAGGGTTGGGGAATGGCGTTGAAGCCACGGTAGTCCAAGGAGAATTTCGGAAGTGCAATTGGAGAGGACCAAAAACTCAATTTTTTCGTGATGAGGTCCGATGCACATTAGGAGGGGCTCCGTGCGGTAACGCACGGTACAGTCCAATCTTTCATTGTTAACACAATTGATGTAGAGGGGTCTGGCGAGACTGGTCACCGGGATGTTGAACCTGTTGATGAGAGAGGCCAAAATAAAATTTCCTGCAGATCCGGAATCCAAGAAGGCCATAGTAGAGAAGGAGAAGGTAGAGGCAGATATCCGCACAGGCACAGTAAGGCGTGGAGAAGCAGAGTTGACATCAAGAACTGTCTCACCCTTGTGCGGAGTCAGCGTACGTCTTTCCAGGCGGGGAGGACGGATAGGACAATCCTTCAGGAAGTGTTCGGTACCGGCACAGTACAGGCAAAGATTCTCCATGCGGCGTCGTGTCCTCTCTTGAGGTGTCAAGTGAGACCGGTCAACTTGCATAGCCTCCACGGCGGGAGGCACAGGAACGGATTGCAGAGGACCAGAGGAGAGAGGAGCCGGGGAGAAAAAACGCCTCGTGCGAACAAAGTCCATATCCTGGCGGAGCTCCTGACGCCTTTCGGAAAAACGCATGTCAATGCGAGTGGCTAGATGAATGAGTTCATGCAGGTTAGCAGGAATTTCTCGTGCGGCCAGAACATCTTTAATGTTGCTGGATAGGCCTTTTTTAAAGGTCGCGCAGAGGGCCTCATTATTCCAGGATAATTCGGAAGCAAGAGTACGGAATTGGATGGCGTACTCGCCAACGGAAGAATTACCCTGGACCAGGTTCAGCAGGGCAGTCTCAGCAGAAGAGGCTCGGGCAGGTTCCTCAAAGACACTTCGAATTTCCGAGAAGAAGGAGTGTACAGAGGCAGTGACGGGGTCATTGCGGTCCCAGAGCGGTGTGGCCCATGACAGAGCTTTCCCAGACAGAAGGCTGACTACGAAAGCCACCTTAGACCTTTCAGTAGGAAACTGGTCCGACATCATCTCCAAGTGCAGGGAACATTGCGAAAGAAAGCCACGGCAAAACTTAGAGTCCCCATCAAATTTATCCGGCAAGGATAGTCGTAGGCCGGAAGCGGCCACTCGCTGCGGAGGAGGTGCAGGAGCTGGCGGAGGAGATGATTGCTGAAGCTGTGGTAGTAGCTGTTGTAGCATCACGGTCAGTTGAGACAGCTGGTGGCCTTGTTGCGCTATCTGTTGCGACTGCTGGGCGACCACCGTGGTGAGGTCGGCGACAACTGGCAGTGGAACTTCAGCGGGATCCATGGCCGGATCTACTGTCACGATTCGGCTGGCAGGAGGTGGATCCTCTGTGCCAGAGAGGGATTGGCGTGGACCGTGCTAGTGGACCGGTTCTAAGCTACTACTGGTTTTCACCAGAGCCCGCCGCAAAGCGGGATGGTCTTGCAGCGGCGGTAGTAACCAGGTCGTATCCACTAGCAACGGCTCAACCTCTCTGACTGCTGAAGATAGGCGCGGAACAAGAGAGTAGACAAGAGCAAGGTCGGACGTAGCAGAAGGTCGGGGCAGGCAGCAAGGATCGTAGTCAGGGGCAACGGCAGGAGGTCTGGAACACAGGCTAGGAACACACTAGGAAACGCTTTCACTGGCACAATGGCAACAAGATCCGGCGAGGGAGTGCAGGGGAAGTGAGGTATACATAGGGAGTGCACAGGTGAACACACTAATTAGACCAACTGCGCCAATCAGTGGCGCAGTGGCCCTTTAAATCGCAGAGACCCGGCGCGCGCGCGCCCTAGGGAGCGGGGCCGCGCGCCGGGACAGAACCGACGGAGAGCGAGTCAGGTACGGGAGCCGGGGTGCGCATCGCGAGCGGGCGCCACCCGCATCGCGAATCGCATCCCGGCTGGAGGCGGTATCGCAGCGCACCCGGTCAGTAGATCTGACCGGGGCGCTGCAGTAGCGAGTATGTTGCGAGCGCTCCGGGGAGGAGCGGGGACCCGGAGCGCTCGGCGTAACAGATGTAGCTGGGCAGCCCAGTAATATTTAATTAGGGACCCCCAATCCACCTGTAAACCGACTCGCCAGCATTACAGACATTGGGAGACGATGTCCTTTGGCATCCCAAATAAAGCAGAATATGGCTGATTGGAAAGAACGGAGAGCAGACAATTTAGGGTGGATTGTCATTTTGACTGCCTCTATATGGCCAAAAAAGACTTCCATTTCTCCAAAAGTGACTGGAGCCCCAGTAAAAAGAGGATAAAAATTTATAGAATAAAGAGAAGCATAGCGATAAGTGAGAGACACCCAGGTCTTAATAGCAGCGGAGGACCATCTGAAAGAATAGTTAGCACACAGAAGAGTAGACAAAGATGGAGAAAGATTTAGAGACAAGGCTCCTGTCTTAGAAAGGTTAACCTTGTAGCCGGAAACCACGCCATAGGCATGAAGAGCCCCATAGAGATTAGGAAGGGAAAGCAAAGGCTTAGAAAGGGTAAGAAGAACATCATCTGCAAATAAGCAAATCTTGAATTCCCGGTCATGCAGGGCAATACCAGAGATATCCTGTCCCCCCATATCATGGCAGCAAGCCAATACAAATTGCAAAGATCAGGGGGGATAACATACAGCCCTGCCAAGTACCATTAAACTGAGGGAAAGTTGGGGAAGAAGCATGAGGGAGTTTAAGAGAGGCAGTGGGAGAGAAGTAAAGACCCCGCAGTGGGAAAATTGCCTGTGATACCAAATTTCTGAAGGGTGGCAAAAAGAAATGGCCAGCCTATCAAAGGCCTTTTCCGTGTCCAAACTGAGGACCAAAGCCTGCTCAGACCATTGATTGATCAAGTCAATCATACCCTTTACCCATCTAGTGTTGTCACCACACTGGCGGCAAGGTATAAAGCCGACCTGGTCCTTATGGATAAGGGTAGGGAGGTAAGAACAAAGGCGAATTGCCAAAACCATAGCCAAATCATAAGGGTCTTTAACCGATTTAGGTATCAAAGTGAAGAAAGGAGTGCAGAAAGGACTGCGGGACCTCCTCCCCCATAAAGGAGTTAAAGAGAGGGACCAATAGGGGAAGAAGTATAGAAGAACAGGTCTTATAGTACAGGTAGGTAAAACCATCTGGACCGGGGGAGCAACCCGCCGGGGGGGCTTAAGAACCTCCGAGAGCTCCTCATGAGTAATAGGAGCATTCAAAACATCCCAATCAGCTGCTGAAAGGGTCGGCAAATGACAACGGGAGAGATAAGAATCTAGGTCTGTGGCATTCACCACCGGATCAGACAAAGCTGAGAGGGGAGAGAATAAAGACCAGAAAAATAGTTAACAAAAAGACGGGAAATGTTGGAGAACACCAGAGGAGTCCACCGCATGGTCCCGTAAGCGTCGGGCTAACATAGTGTGGGCCTTATTGCCCTTCTCATAAAATTGCTGTTTAGCATACAAGAGCTGCCTCTCAACCTTATGGAGAGCGAGATCACCTAAGTGAGCCAGAGCAGCCACCAGATGCCTCAACACTGAGAGAGAAGGGGAAGAGAGCAAAAGAGCTTTCAGCCTGGCAATCTGTACACAAAGCTCCCGGGAACGAGCCAGAGCATCATGCTTCGATTGGGTGCCTAAAGCAATACAATGTCCCCTAATGACCGATTTGTGATCTTCCCACAAAACAGCCTGGAACACCACCGAGCCCTCATTATTAGCAAAGCATTCAGTCAAACATGTCTGGATCGACTCCCAGGAGGGAAAAGACTTGAGCAAAGAGTCATTAATGCGCCAGTAACAGTGCAGAGGGAAAGAAGAAAGAGGAGAGAAAGAAGGTAGGAGCATACAGTGGTCAGACCACGAGATCAGTTCCAAAGAAGCATTTGAGAGCATACGGACCATGGGGAGATTACCGAAAAAATTGTTGATACGTGTATGCAATTTGTGGGGGTGGGAGTAAAAACTAATGGACCAGTCCATCGGATGATTCATCCACCATGAAGAGGTGCGAAGGACACAACGAAAAATAGAGGCCAGACGCAGTTAGGCAGGGGGAGGAGGGGCAGCTGTAGAGGGTGAAAAAATGCCCCCAAGGAGGCTTATTAAAATCACCCCCAAGGAGCCAAGCAGACGGAGGGTATTTATGAAGCTTAGCAAGCACTCTATGTAAAAATGTGATCTGTGAGGTTTTGGGTGCATAGATATAGCAGAAAAGGAGTGGTTTACCCCCAAAGAGCCCTCCACAATGACAAAATTCCCCTGAGGATCTGCATAGGAGGAGGAAACCTGAAGTGGAGATGATCTAGAAATAAGAATAGCCACCCCAGCCACTTTTCTATCTGCAGAAGCTAAATAGGCCTGTGGATAGAGATGATGCAGGAACTGAAAAGAACCAGAATGGTCAAAGTGCATTTCCTGGAGAAAAGCAACATCGGCTCGCAGCATAACTAACTCCCAGTGCAGACATTGCTTAGGGGGGAGTTAAGGCCCTTCACATTCAAGGAGACACACTTGACCATGATGGTGAAGTAAGGAGAGAACCAGCCAATAAAAAGGAGAACTCAGAACGCACCAAGGGGGGGTTGGGGTTGGTGTGGAACCGACCACCTAGAAAGCAGGCAACCCACCCCGAGACCCTGCCGAAAGGACATAACCAAAAAATAGAAAAGATGACCATATACAGTATGCAAAAAAATACAGAAACCATATGAAGTAAGCAAAAATACTATAAGAAAACAATGCAAGTCAGGGGAGAACCAAAAAAACAAAAAAGGCAATATCCCAGAAAACAGCATCAGTTCACAAAAGGAGCTCAGGGAGGGGCCGATGGCGAGGTCCTATGATCGGGGGGGGGGGGGGGGGGGGGGCGAGGACGAACAGGTTGCCACATTGGAGGAAGGGGAGGAGAGGTTACATCCCAGTCCATCATTTGAGGGACAGGCAAGTCCATTGCAGAGCAGAAGGCCGGGAGATTAGAAAAGGAGCGCAAGACAGCAAGAGTCTCCATCTTTCCGAGCACGCAGGGCAAAGGGAAGTTCCATCTGTAGGGCACTTGGCGTTGTCTCAGGACAGCTAAGAGAGGTTGAAGCATCTGCCATTTCTGTAGGGTCAGCCAGGAAATATCTTGATACAACTGGATAGGGGCACCATCAAAATCAAAGTTCCGTAATGAATGGGCCTTGGCTATAATGGACTCCTTAAGCTGAAAATCATGTACACAACAAATGGCATCTCTGGGAGAGCCAGTGGCAGACTTGGGGGCGGAGAGCCAATGGGCCTTATCCAGTTTGATCTTGTGGGATGGTGGTTCGCCCAGGATAAGATTGAAGATGGCCTCAAGGGTTAGATGGAGATCCTCCTCCCACGTAGCCTCCGGGAGACCCTGCACTCGGATGTTATTTCCCCTCCCCCGATTATCCAAGTCCTCCACATGATTGTGTAGATCACTAAGAAAGTCCATTTGAGAGGCAATAGTAGAGTGAAGCTGTGCAATGTAAGCCCTAGTAGAATCATGGGCATCCTACAATCCTTCCACTCTGTCAGAAACGTGCTGTAGATCTTGGCGTAGAGAGGAAATTTCCACCCTGCAGGTGTCTTTAACCTCAGCAATAAGGGAATGTAAGTCCACCTTGGTGGGAATTAGGGAGAGAAGTTGACCCCAATCAGGGGGAGCAAGGGAGGGAGCAGGAACCCCCGAGCATTCCAGATCAGCCTCGGACAGGGTGTCCCTTTGTGTGTATTGGAACCAAGCCAAAAAAGGGAGGAAAAAAAGCAAATTGGACATAATGTCACACCAAACTCCAAAAATGGTCTGGACAAAATTATTGGCACCCTTTCAAAATTGTGGAAAAATAAGATTGCTTCAAGCATGTGATGCTCCTTTAAACTCATCTGGGGCAAGTAACAAGTATGGGCAATAAAAAAAATCACACCTGAAAGAAGATAAAAAAGAGAGAAGTTCACTTAGTCAACTTAGGACAACAGAAAGAGGAGAAGAGAACTGTCTGAGGACTTGAGAACCAAAATTGTGGGAAAATATCAACAATCTCAGGGTTACAAGTCCATCTCCAGAGATCTAGATTTGCCTTTTTTCCACAGTGCGCAACATTATCAAGAAGTTGACAACCCATGGCACTGTAGCTAATCTCCCTGGGCATTGATGGAAGAGAAAAATTTATGAAAGGTGTCAACGCAGGATAGTCCGGATGGTAGAAAAGAAGCCCCAAACAAGTTCCAAAGATATTCAAGCTGTCCTGCAGGCACAGGGAGCATCAGTGTCCTGAGCGAACTATCCATCAACATTTTAATTGAAATGAAACACTATGGCAGGAGACCCAGGAAGACCCCACTGAACTTGAGAAAACCAAAATCCTTCTGGGAAAATGTCTTGTGGACAGATGAGACCAAGATAGAGCTTTTTGGTAAAGCACATCATTCTACTGTTTACTGAAAATGAATTGAGGCCTACAAAGAAATGAACACAGTACCTGCAGTGAAATATGGTGGAGGTTCAATGATCTTTTGGGTTTGTTTTGCTGCCTCTGGCACTGGGTGCCTTGAATGTGTGCAAGGCATCATGAAATCTGAGGATTACCAACGGATTTTGGGTCGCACTGTACAGCCCAGTGTCAGAAAGCTGGGTTTGCGTCCGAGATCTTGGGTCTTCCCTTAGGACAATGGGGGGGATTCATCAACCTATATAGAGTCATTTTAAGTGTATTTTCTTGCACAAAATCTTGCGCAAGGATATTTTCTGCATTCTTTTTGTGCGTCTTTTTTGGTGGAACTTTTTCTAAAGATGTCACCCTTCGGGTATACCGTAGAGCTATTTTTACTGTAGACATCGATTTACTAACTGCAGTTTTTTTTGGGACGCACAAAAAGAACGCAAGTCTCATTTTTTGGCGCAAATATACACCACCTCGGAGGACACGTACCAAAGTGTGTATTTTCACACAGTAAGGAATGCAACTCCCATCATGGACAGACTCTGCCCATGATGGGAGTTGTAGTCCAGGGGCTGAGGTGCAGATCGCAGCAGGCCATTCTGCAGAGACCCGCTGCGATCCGCATTTATTAACTTTAAAAGTCGGCGATACATGCGGCTACATCGCGCTGCCACCGGCTTCTATATACACTGTCATAATTCATAATCCCCACGCCGGGAGAGGGGAGCTCTGATTGGCCAATAGCTATTCTCCAATCAGAGCTCCCCTCTCCCGGCGGGGATTATGAATTATGACAGCTGTATATAGAAGCCGGTGGCAGCGCGATGTAGCCGCATGTACCACCGGCTTTTTAATTTAAATGCGGATCACAGCAAATCATTCTGGAGATCTGCTGCGATCCGCATTGCATCTGTAGCGTACCAAGGGTTGGGGGGCGGATGGGGGGCGGCCCACCCCGGGTGCCGCTCACAAGGGGGGTGCCATGAGGGAGGACAGCCGTGTGTCCGACAGTCGGTGTCACTCACTGTTTCTGTGAGCTCGATCTGCAGATAGAGCTCACAGAAACAATGTGCAATAATAATTGTATACTGTACACACCCAATAGTGTCCCCACTGACCTGCTGGACTCCGAAGGGGTTAACTTGCTCCTGGAGACAATCTGTCACTGTCACTGATACGTGATGTGACGCCGAGGGGGGCGTGGGTGGAGTGTGTCGGACGGCGGAGCTGCGCTGACGTCTATTACGTCAGCTGTCAGGACTGGTCCCAGGCATACCAGTTCAGTGAAGCATGAGGAACGAGCGAGCAGGACGGTCAGGAACAGCAGGGGTGAGTATTTACAAGACAGCAGACACGTTTTACAAGTGATGGACCAGAAGGAGTGGTCGGAGGATTTTTCTTGTGCCACCTGTGATGTAACTGCTCTCTACCCCTCCATACCATGGCAATTGGGTCTAGAAGCTCTCTCCCGACATTTAAATCTGCACAGTCCCTACTCCCCTAATCTGAAGGAATTTATCAAGATGGCTACACAATTTTTATTATCACATAATTTTTTTATGTTCAATGGTAGCTTTTTCCTTTTGCAAACATTTTTATGATTTTTTGGGAGGAGACTTTTATTTTTACACAAGATAATCCATTTTTTTCTTCCACAAAATATATTGGACGATATATAGACGATCTTGCCATGGTGTGGAGGGGTACTGAGGAGGAGTTCTGGAACTTCCTGACATATCTAAATGATAATTCCCTCAATTTGAAATTTACTGCAAGCTAAAGATAAGCTTCCCTTTCTAGACATAGAATTATGTGCTGGTAGAGATCCTAATAGGTCTAGTATAGTAATTCAGCCATATAGAAAGGATACTGCAGGGAATACTATTCTCAAAGCGGATTCATGCCATCCCCATCACGTAGTTAATAACATTCCGTATGGGGGAGTGGGTGCGTCTAAGACGGAATTGCTCAGAGGAGTCTACATTTGAGCAGGAGTCCCTCCTCCTACATGAAAGGTTAAAGCAGAGGGGATATAGTGATAGCGTACTAGAAAATGCATATAATAAAAGTAAAAAACTAGAACGCAACACACTATTGAAAAATAGCAATAGAAGTAGAAAAAATTCCCATCACTGGAATAATAACTAGTGTTGCTCGCGAATATTTGCAATGCGAATTTTATTCGCGAATATCGCATATTCGCGAATTCGCGAATATTCGCGAGTATAGCACTATATATTCGCAATTACGAATATTATTTTATTTCATTAAATTTTTTTCACAGTAGACATCACAGTGATCATCCCTCTCTGCTTCCAGCTTGTGTGGTGTAAAGAAGGCTCTAATACTACTGCGTGAGACTGGCGTACAAATTTTCGCATATGCGAAAATTTGCATATGCTAATTTTCGCTTATGTAAATTTTGCAGATGCTAATTTTCCTATATGCAAATTTTTGCTAGTGCTAATTTTCGCAAATGCGAAAATAAACGTGAATATTACGAATATGCAAATTTAGCGAATATATGACGAATATTCGTCCATATATTCGCGAAATATCGCAAATTCGAATATAGCCTATGCCGCTCAACACTAATAATAACTTGCCCATATTTGTTACGGGGTTCAGTAAACAATTTAATATGATAAAGAGTATTATTAATAAGTTTCTTCCAGTGCTGGAGAAGGATCCTGCTCTCTCCGAGATTAACAAAACAAAAGTGAAAATAGTGTCGAGACGTGGCCCATCACTTGGATCTATGTTATCCCCAAGTTTATTTTTGGAAAAAGAAAAGAATTCTAGAACCTGGTTAAATCACCCAGGGACATGGAGATGCGGACATGCACAATGCATAACATGTACGTTTATTGACAGATCAAACGTTTTTCAATCATACAATACCGGAAAAATATATCATAATAAAACTTATGTGAGCTGCAATACATCTTATGTTGTATATTTAGCCTCATGCACCCACTGTCATATACAGTATGTGGGCTGCACAAGAAATAAACTCAAAAGACGCATTCGTAGACATATTTCTGATATAAGTAATGACAATGTCAATGTATCAGCTCTATCTAGACATTTTAGATCCATCCATAATAGGAATACATCCACACTACACATTAATGCTATTGAGAGGGTGTTTAGAAATATAAGAGGAGGAGATATGAAGAGGATGCTATTTAATAGAGAATCCTACTGAACACCAGAGAACCGAACGGAATTAACCAAAGACATGATCTTATTTGCACATATTAAATCCATATGCAGATATACATTTATTATCTTTTTATGCTTTGTTGTGCATTGTTGCAATCGCATCTCTTGTATTATATCTATTGTGCATGTATAATAACTTGTCTTGTGACTATGTGGTTTGTACACCCCTTTTCCGGAGCTTACCTTGAGCCGTCCACTTCCAGCGGTATCTCCAGGTTTTTAAGATTACCTGTTTTTATGCTTGATGTCATGTGGTCATGTGATCTAAAGAACTACTATATATATGTGATCCTGACATATTGTTTATGCTATGACTAAGGACCGTACAGGTCCGAAACGCGTCGGCGTTCTTGTCCCTATGCTGTTTGTTTTTATGACTTAATAAAAACGAAGAATTTTGCATCCTAAAGCAATGGACATTTCCATTTTTCCATTGCTCATCTCATTGGGCCAGGTGGGCTGCTGGCCTGTCCGAGCGCAGGTGCGGGAGAGTGGAGCTGTCGAGAGACTTTACGTGTACAGCAGGGGTGAGTGGTGCACCCTGCCGAGAGAGCTAGGGTGGGGGGGGGAGGTGTCGAGGACAGGGGGGAGGAGAGGGGGTGGTGGTGTGTTGTTGTTTGAAAGACTGACATGAGGCAGACATGTGGATCAGTGGATCAGTGGACATGTGGATCAGTGGATCAGTGGACATGTGGATCAGCGGCGGCGGCATCTGCATCAGAGGCAGCAGTGAAGCTCTTCACTGCTGCTTCTGGTAGTTTCAAAACTACAACTCCCAGCATGCCCAGACAGCCTTTGGATGTCTGGGCATGCTGGGAGTTGTAGTTTTGCAACATCTGGAGGGCCGCAGTTTGGAGACCACTGTAATCTGTGCTCTTCCAGATGTTGCAAAACTACAACTCCCAGCATGCCCAGACAGTCCAGGCATGCTGGGAGTTGTAGTTCTGTAACATCTGGCCCTTCAGATGTTGCCAAACTACAATTCCCAGCATGACTTGGCAGTCTGGGCATGCTGAGAGTTGTAGTTTTGCAACATCTGGAGGGTTACAGTTTGGACACCACTACACAGTGGTCTCCAAACTGTTCTTCTCCAGTTGTTTCAAAACTACAACTCTCAGCATGCCCTTCGGCTGCCTGGACATGCTGGGAGTTGTAGTTTTGCAACAACTGGACGCACACTAGTTTGGAAACATTGTCTGTTTCCTACCTCAGTGTTTCCCTACCTGTGTGCCTCCAGCTGTTGCAAAACTGTAACTCCCAGCATGCACTGACAAACCGTACATGCTGGGAGTTGTAGTTTTGCAACAGCTGGGGGCGCATGGGTTGGTAAACACTGAGTTAAGTAACAAACTTTTAGTGTTTTGCAACCAGTGTGCCTCCAGCTGTTGCTTAACACAAAAGATGTACTAACCCATATTTCTTGTTTTTCTTTTCTTCTCATTACAGATACGTGAATGCGGAGGATTACGTCAGATTCGGTGGAATGCGACGATGACCAGCGTTTTTTTTTAAATGGTTAACGAGAGCTGTGGGGGAGTGATTTTTTAAATAAACATTTTTTTTCAATGTGTTGTGTTTTTTTATAATTGAATTTTCAGGGTTAGTAGTAGAAGCCGGTCTTATAGACAGAATCCATTACTAAGCCGGGGCTTAGCGTTAGCCCAAAAATCAGCTAGCGCTAACCCCCAATTATTACCCCGGTACCCACCGCCACAGGGGTGCCGGGAAGAGCCGCTACCAACAGGCCCGGAGCATTATTTGGGCTGGGGAGAGCCAGTAACAATGGTCCTCGCCCACCCTGGTAACATCAGGCTGTTGCTGCTTGGTTGGTATCTGGCTGATACTGAAAATAGGGGGAACCCTATGCGTTTTTTTTTTTTTATAAATAAAAAAAGTGTGTGGTTCCCTAATTTTTTCAGTATTAGTCAGATACCAACCAAGCAGCAACAGCCTGATGTTACCAGGGTGGGCGACCATTGTTACTTGCCCTCCCCAGCCTAAATAATGCCAGCCTGTTACCGCCTAGGCCCAGGAGCGCCATTTTTGATGCTCTGGGCCTGTTGGTACTGGCTCTTCCTGGAAACCCTGTGGCGGTGGGTACCGGGGTAATAATTGGAGGTTAGCTGTTTTGGGGCTAATGCTAAGTCCCGGCTTAGTGACGGATTCTGTCTACAAGACGCCTTCCACTACTAAGCCTGAAAACTGTTTTTTTATTAAATAATTTTTCTTTAAAACAGATATTTGAGAATAAGAAAATAAAAGTACATAGAATAATAAACAGAGTCATTACATATTAATAAGACCAGGTTACAATATGATAACATAGATCCGGCTGTAAAGATGTTGTAAAGTCCAGATTATTTCAGGTCGGCTCTGTGAGTATCCGGGGAAGACCCCACATCAGAGACATGAAGCTTAGATAAAAGCCGTTATCTAACAGATAATAAAGAATGAAGCGAGAATAATATGAAGTGCTATTAGAGGATACTAATAATATCTCTTGACTCCGGATCCATTACACCTCAGCTTATGGTCAAAAATCCAGGCAATATGCAATGAAGAAGATGTAAAATAATGTAAAAAAAAAAAACAGGAGGTAAAAAGTTTGTAAGAGGTAGAAAGTTAATAGAGAAAAAGACAGGTAAGTATGGAAGATAAAGATAAAGGGACGGATAAGTAGGGAAGATAAAGAGAATAAAGACGTCTCTGCTCGGCTCCAGCTCCCCGGGGTCCGTCCACTGCCTCAGACCACTCTCAGGGACTCCACATATTCATCCCACCGGCGCCACAAAGTATCAAAGGCATCCAGTCTGTTTTCCACCATGGCGGACATATTTTCTATTCTCCGTATATCTGCGATTTTATCTAGTAGCATCTGGAATGGGGGGCTATCAGTTTTCCTCCACCACTGAGCCACAAGACACTTGGCCGCAGTGAGTATATGTAAGAAGAGTTTAGACTGAATGGTAGTGATTCCGCTGGGGGGATGTTCAGAAGATATGTCTCCGCTGACAGTGGGATGTGGGACCCTATAACCCTCCTAACTAGTGACTGCACCTCCAGCCAAAAGTGTCTTAGAAGTGGGCTGTCCCAAAATATGTGTGGTATAGAAACAATATCTCTATTACACCTCCAACAAGAGGTAAGCCTGAAAATTCAACTATAAAAAACACAACACAATGAAAAAAAAATTTATTTAAAAAAAAACACTCCCCACAGCCCTCGTTAACCCTTTTATTGACATTTAAAAAAAAGTAGTCCTCCGCATAAACGTATCTAAATTTAAAAGTAAAAAAAAGTTTAGTACATTTTTTGGTTTCCACACACCAGCAAAAATGCAAGAAAAAAAACACAAGAAAAACTGACAAAACACAGGAAAAAGCTGGGACAGTTTTTCTGGCGTTTTTTATGATGCATAAAAAACCTCAATGGAATCCTGACCTCAAAGCAATAGAACAAAATCCCTAAGTCCACTTTTCCTGTGAGGTAGTTAAGGAGTGTACGGTAGAGCGAGGGGAGGCGTTTCTATATTTGCACAAGATTTATCAAAGGAGTGCAACAGCCTTAGTAAATTCTGAGCAAGAGTGTAAAATAGACAAGAAGTGTAAAGGGGTAGATCTGTGTCTTCAATAGACACATAATGATGAATCCCCCCCAATGACCCCAAACATACGTCAAAAAGCCCCCAGAAATGGATAGCAACAAAGCGCTGGAAAGTTCTGAAGTGGCCAGTAATGAGTCCAGATCTAAATCCCATTGGACACCTGTGGAGAGATCTTAAAATTGCTGTTGGAAAAAGGCGCCTTCCAATAAGAGAGACCTGGAGCAGATTGCAAAGGAAGAGTGGTCCAACATACCGACTGAGAGGTGTAAGAAGCTTATTGATGGTTATAGGAAGCGACTGATTTCAGTTATTTTTTCTAAAGGGTGTTGCAACCAAATATTAAGTTAAGGGTGCCAATAATTTTGTCCAGCCCATTTTTGAAGTTTGGTGTGACATTATGTCCAATTTGCTTTTTTTCCTCCCTTTTTTGGGTTAGTTCCAGTACACACAAATGGAATAAAACATGTGTTACTGCAATCCTTTTCTGTGCGAAATACAAAATTTTCTAGAAAAATTTCAGGGGTGCCAACATTTACGGCCATGACTGTAGATGTTATTCAGCAGTCACAGCAGGTCTGTCCTGCTGTCATTGACCTGAATCTGATTCCTGATATTAGTGTTTACATCTGGGCTGTCAATCATGCCTAAATACAGCCTGGGGCGCCGCGACTACTTCAGCAAGACGCACACCCAGACTACCTGAGTCTCATTTACATACTACTTGTGGCATTTATAAAAGTAGCTTTCTCCACATTTACAGATGTGCCAGCAGATATCCAGATATGGTAGGACACATGATATTGACCTCTATATTACGTGTTGCCACTAGTTATAAAGGGTAAAACTTATTGACCAGTTCCCTTTAAGCAGTCATATGGACAGTACAAGCATTTCTTTCCATAGGATCATATCAAGCTATGCATTGCCTTTCTTCAAGCTACACCTCATGAATACAACCAGGGCTCAAGTCCTGCAGGAACGAGTGGGAACTGAGTTCCTGCACTTTTTTCACAACAGGAACACCATTCCCATTAGCAGTAGTTCTGCAGGACCAGCCCTTGAGTAGAAATCGTGGGTGAGTTCCTGCACTTCCCCCCCCCCCCCCCCCAGAACTTGACTCCTGAATACAACATGGCAAAAAGAAACAAACTTTGATACATGAGTAGTATACTTTATAGTAAATGCCTGTTTGCAGTAAAAAATGTAGATTATATTGTGAGCGAGTCAGATTGCAGTAGCTACTTGTGAGCGAGAGAGAATTTACAGAAAGAAGATTGAAAGAAGGAAGAAAAAGAATATAGGTTCTGCCCACCAGTGAGCATATAGTGATAATGTGACAATTGAAAGAAGCAAAAAAGAGAAGCCCAGTCAGAAGAGACATGGCTGGTAGTGTTGGGTGCGAATATTCGCATTTCTAATTTTTATCGCAAATATCGCAAATTCGGGAATATTGCGAATATATTCGCTATATATTCGAAGTTGCGAATATTCGCTTTTCCCCCCCGCATATGCGCATATTCACATATGTGAATATTCGCATATTCCTTCTTTTCACTTGTGGGTCAATTAGAATGATGCAAATACACTTGTCAGAGGTTATTAACAACATCCCTAGCAACCAATAGTAAAGTTGCCCACCCCCTCACTGTTTTCTTCTTTCAATCCGCGAATATAACGAATACGCAAAATTCGCGAATATAGGACGAATATTCATCTATATATTCGCGAAATATCGTGAATTCGAATGTGGGCAATGCCGCTTATCACTAATGGCTGGCAAGGCAATAGTCTAGACCAGTGGTCTTCAACCTGCGGATCACCAGATGTTGCAAAACTACAACTCCCAGCATGCCCGGACAGCCAACGGCTGGGAGTTGTAGTTTTGCAACATCTGGAGGTCCGCAGGTTGAAGACCACTGGTCTAGACCAGTGTTTTCCAACATTTTTAGCTTCAAGGCACCCGTGGGAAAAAGCCACCAAATATATTTTTTTTCTTCCAAAGACAAAAAACAACTTAAATCCGAGTAATACACAATACTTATAAATCTTGGTTACTATTTAGTACCTGAATTAAAAATTAAAATGGCTCTTCCACAGGTCTTGTACTTATCTTTTGGGGGTTTCTCTCTGGTGGGCAGCTTAAGGGGGTTGTCCCACCTTGGCTCTCCTGGCTTTCTCTGCTCCTCCGGCCTGTTTGCAGCAGCCGGAGGTGGTCTCGAAAGCACCTCTCTGGTGGTCACCTCTCCGGTGGGCAGTATTGTGGGTACAAATCTCAATTCCCTTTGACTTTTTACTTTCAGGGGTAATAAGTAATTCCTAACCCCCCCCACCCCCCCCCCTGCCCCCAACCAGCAATCATCACATGCACAGCTCACATCTCCTGCCCCCTGTCAGTATTCATTATGTATTGCTCATATCTCATGCACTGTGTGAGGGGCAGTTATCACATGTATGACTAAAATCTTATCTCCCCCCCCCCCCTTGATTGGTTGCTGGGGGGAAATTAGACAGTTTTTGTCTCAGTGAATTTTGCTAAATCTAGGCCTTTCAGTATTTGCTAAGCAAAATAAAAAGAATACATCTTATCTGGATATTTAGGGTGACCACTTCTGTGGTGTCGGGGTGTGAGGTGCAGGGTAGATGTTATAACCCAAGGGGCAGATGTTATTGACCCCTTCTTGTCGTGATGCCAGGGTGTGGTTTAGCCTTAACCTCCCAAAGGTAATACCTCTGGTCTTAAGATAGGCACGGGGGCAATGAAGACACCAACGCCAAGTTACGGACAAACGGTAGCTTTACTAAGGGTAGACAGATGACACAGTCTATGCAGTACATTCAATATCCCAAGGAGGTGACCAGTGACACAGGGGGACCTTGCAGGGTTACTGGGACTTACAGTACTTAGACAGACTTTGGTGTAGGCCATGGTGACTAAACAGTAGACTTGACTGACTTGATGACTGACAATTAGATGACTTTGGCTTACTTGCAACTGACAGGCGGCTGCAGACTTTAGGCTTGAGGCCTCCAATGCTCCGGACACACACTGAGATGACTGCACTGGACCTCCGGAACTAAGAGAGAGATTGCAGCCTCTCCCCTGGTTATATAGGGGGGCTGTGCAAGGAGCCCATAGGCCACATGGGATGTCACCTGGTCACTAGTGTCTCCTGGGTAACAATCACATGGTATAACAATTAAAGAAACAGTACATTATTAATATCACAACTTATATACACAGAGGATAATACATAAAGGGGGCCCTGTGGACATGGAGAGACTCTGCATGACAGGGCAGGAGAAGTACGGGGAAACACCATCCAGTACTGGGCCACCACACTTCCATAACAAAAATCTCGGTTTTATGGCTATAGCTTATCTTAATAATGATTTGCCGACATGTACCAGGTCTTAACATCTCTTAAATGTTCTATTTTCTCAGTAATCTATCTGTGAACTCTCCTAATGAAAAGTTCTCTGTTTTCCAAAAGCTTGCAAATATAGTTTTTATTTTTAGCCTTTAAAAGTTATCACTCATATAATAGTTTTATCTTGTTTGACACCAAAATACAGTATTTCACATTGCAAAGATTTTTGTGTCTTACACATTACAACACTATCACAGGATGACAAGCCAGGTCCTTAAATAAGTGACCTTTCTCATATTATAGCAACTAACCAGAAGAGGGAGTAATGGGACTGTTAAATACGAATATGTATTATTTCTGTCAACACTCCTTATAAAAGTTTGGAGAGGCAGACGCAAAGTGTGTGCCCAGTTTATTTAAGCTGCAGCATTCTGTTACCACCAGCTTTCTGGGGACACTCGTGTAGTTCTATATGATGCCATTTTACACTTATGCCACCAGAATGGAATATGCTTTTTCTTTTCTCTGGTTCACTAAGGCTGGGTACACATATATCAGGCTTCTGGCATGTTTTTCCTCTGGCATGCATCAGAGGAAAACTGATGCTAGAACTGATCCTACTAATTTGAATGGGACAGTTCACAATCATCTACCGTCTCACTTTTGACACCGGCTAGTTGGACATGCCGGACAGCACCAGACAGGGGAACGCAGCTTGCTACGCTCCCCTGTCTGTCATCCAGAAACAATGGACACCGGGTGCCATATAACTGATAACCAATCAAATACTCCTAAGTGTCTCAGGGCAAAACAATGAAAATTAAAATTTTAGGGACAAGTCCCCAAGGACTGCCCTAAACTATAGACCACTTAACTAAATTATTAAAACTTAACTTTTGTTACAACTATTTAATTATAAATTGTGCTTTTTGGTACCATAGTGAAAAATTTTTAAAAAGTCCGGTCATCCACTGTGTGACTACAAATGGGTCAAAATTACCAATATGCTTTGTGATCAGTGTCACAGTGGGAAAATCTAGTTCTTACAGACAGTGTTACCACCGCTGACTAGAGCAAATTACCACCCAATTGCAGTATTGCTTTTGCGTCACTAGGATGCCGTTTTATAAAAACATTATAGCCCCTCCTGCTAACGTTTCACCAGAGTACCCTGGCTTTTTCAAAGAACGTCCTCACTTCTTTGAAAAAGCCAGGGTACGCTGTCGAAACGTTAGCAGGAGGGGCTATAATATTTTTATAAAACGGCATCCTAGTGACACAAAAGCAATACTGCAATTGGGTGGGAATTTTCTCTAGTCAGCGGTGGTAACACTGTCTGTAAGAACTAGATTTTCCCACTGTGACACTGATCACAAAGCATATTGGTAATATTGACCCATTTGTAGTCACACAGTGGATGACCGGACTTTTTAACATTTTTTCACTATGGTACCAAAAAGCACAATTTATAATTAAATAGTTGTAATAAAAGTTACGTTTTATTAATTTAGTTAAGTGGTCTCTAGTTTAGGGCAGTCCTTGGGGACTTGTCCCTAAAATTGTAATTTCCATATAACTGATGAAAACTGATGCACGTTGTTATCAGTTGTGTTGAGATCTAGGCTGAGTTCTCTATGCCGGATGCCGGACATATGTGAACCCAGCCTGAGAAGGATAACAATGAAAGACCTTCCCTATGAAGTCCATATCTAATGCATAGCAATACAAAGGCTAAGGGAATGTTGCTAAGGAGAGATGGCTGGGAATTTAAGTTCCATGCTGGTCACAGAAGATGTAGCTATAGTCAAAATGTAGCTATATTCAAAATGTCCCACTTTCTGTAGGACAAGGGGGCTTCACAGTTGATAGAGATGACAATGGTTCCCCTGTGACGCACCCTGCCATGATAATGAGGTGCAGATAAGCCAAACACGAAAATGGTGAAAAACAGAACAGTCTTTACTGACTAAAATAACTCCATATAAATGGAGGCAAAGACTGTATGATACAACCCAACAGTCTGGGTGACATAATGGCTGGAGCAAAGGTTACCCTTCTGAGGTGAAGTGGAACTCTGAGGTCCTTGGAGCCACTAGACTTCTATCTAGCCTGTATAACAACTCTAGTCCAAAGTTTCACTTTCCTGAGATATATTGTGCCACTGGTTGGCTCTCAGTAAACCCCCTCAAAAACACTGCCCACTGCGGGGTGCAGATCCTCTGAGGGGATTTGGCTTGGCTGAAGCTGTGGGGCAGCTATGGGGCACATGTACACTACTGTACAGTGACCCCCCGACCTATGATGGTCCTGACATACGATCATTTAAACATACGATGGCCTCTCAGAGGCCATCGCATGTTGAAGGCAGCATCAACATATAATGCTTTTGTATGTCGGGGCCATCGCATAAACGGCTATCCGGCAGTGCAGACTGCTTCAGCTGCCACCGGATAGCCGTTTACGGTGCCCCGTGTAGTCCGCTGACGATCACTTACCTGTCCTCGGGGCTCCGGCACGTCCTCTTCAAGATGCCCTGCATCGTCGGCACTCTCCATCATCGTCATCACGTCGCTGCGCACGACGTCCCGTCATCCAATAGGAGCGGAGTGCGTAATGACGTGATGGCGGCGACGGAGAGCGAGGATGCTGGGGAAGCAGAGACCTTGCTGGAGCGTCGGGGACACCCTGGGGACACGGCAACAGCGATGGAGGGCAACATCCAGGGCAGTGGTGACAAGCGGTGACGGTCCGGAGCGGCGGGGACACGTGAGATTAACCTCCAATACCAGTGGTCTTCAACATGCGGACCTCCTGCCGTTGGCTGTCCGGGCATGCTGGGTATTGTAGTTCTGCAACATCTGGAGGTCCGCAGGTTGTAGACCACTGTCCTATACTTTACATTGCACGGATCCCTCAACATACGATGGTTTCAACAAACGATGGTCCATTTGGAATGGATTACCATCGTATGTTGAGGGACCACTGTATGTCCCCACATACTCTATATCCTCTTTCTCTTTACTTTCTTTCTTCCTTTGGAAGGAAGTAGGTGAGTTACTATAATATTAAATTCTTTGCAGGAGTTTGTGACCTCTCTCTCTCTCTGAAGAGTAGGCTGCACTGAGTTTACACAATCTTTCAGCCAGAGAGTTAAAGGGGTATTCCAGGAAAAAACTTTTTTATATATATCAACTGGCTCCAGAAAATTAAACAGATTTGTAAATTACTTCTATTAAAAAATCTTAATCCTTTCAGTACTTTTGAGCTTCTGAAGTTAAGGTTGTTCTTTTCTGTCTAAGTGCTCTCTGATGACACGTGTCTCAGAAACCGCCCAGTTTAGAAGCAAATCCCCATAGCAAACCTCTTCTAAACTGGGCGGTTCCCGAGACACGTGTCTTCAGAGAGCACTTAGACAGAAATGAACAACCTTAACTTCAGAAGCTCATAAGTACTGAAAGGATTAAGATTTTTTAATAGAAGTAATTTACAAATCAGTTTAACTTTCTGGAGCCAGTTGATATATAAAAAAAGGTTTTTTCCTGGATAACCCCCTTTAAAGGGGTTGTGCTCTGCCCTGCCTTTCTGAGCACGCAGGGCCCGGAAGTTCATTACTCCAAACGCTGTGTGCGGGCTTCCGTGTTCGCGGCCGCCGGGCGTGTCGTCACGCCCGGCCCCCTCGTGACGTCACACCCGCCCCCTCTACCAAAGTCTATGGGAAGGGGGCGTGAAAGCGGTCGCGCCCCCTTCCCATAGACTTTCGTTGAGGGGGCGGGCGTGACGTCACGCCTGGCGGCCGCGAACACGGGGGCCCGCACACAGCGTTCGGAGTAATGAACTTCCGGACGCTGCGTGCGGAGCTCCAAAAGGCAGGGCAGCGCACAACCCCTTTAAGAGCAGCGGCTTAAAGCAAGCTCCTCTCTTATAAAGAATGCTCCACATGCATGTATATGGGACTATGTGTAGTGCATTGGCTAAATCCTTACTCACAGCCATATATGGTATAAATGTATTAACAGCACATAACATAAGAATACCCAAAAATTACAAAACAATACAAAAGTGCAAATACACAGTATATTAGGCATTAATAAGATGACATCCATCCAACAGGCCCTTCAGGGTACCCAGTGGGACACTGATACAAAAGTTGTCAGTGGTTAATACATTTTCGTTTGTAACTAAAATAGATAATGACAAAATCTTAGCTTTAGAGGCATTCTATGGTCTCTTTATCAACCATGACTAATGAAGGGGCCATAGCACATATTGAAAGCTTGCCTTTTATTATCATCTATTTTACTTAGCTTTTCAAAAATTACCATTTCTATATATGAGCTAACACAGTGCACAGCTATATGTGTTTTTTTTTTTTTTTAGCACAGTTGGACACTGCACATGTGCCTTACCATATTTCTTAATACAACATATAGACATGGGTTGCTCAGATGATATGACCCTTGCAATGTCAAGCTGCTCTACCATCTCTAACAGTAACATCTTATATTGGCATACTGGGTTGCGGAGGCTGAGGAATCACCCTGTGTGGTATTTTAGAGGATGATATGTGCTGTGGTACAGGCTGGCTGGGAGTAGGAATCCCTAGGGATGTAGATGGGGATGTCAGGGGGTAGGGTGGTATAGCTAACCTGAGGGCCCTTAGTGAGCCAACAACACTTTTGTCAAATAAGGTCCCTATGGTGTGGAGAGCTGGAATGAAAAATACAAATACTGGTGTAATAAGAAAACACTTTGTGTAATATTCTGTTCAAATCCAGTCACAGCACAGTCTCTTCAGCACAGAAAGGTATGTTACATGGTTTAAAGGGGTAGTTCACCCCTAGACATAGGATAGATGTTACGATTTCTAGGGGTGGAGTACACCTTTAAGTTAAAAGTTGGTCAGTGTCCCTTTAAGATAAACTATCTAAAAAGTATCTGGTATGCTTCTCCCACATATAAGTGGTATACTGAAATGGATGCATTTGCAGATAAGAAACTAGAACAGTCCAATTAGATGCGCTCAGCTGTGAGGGGTCCCCAAATTTGTGGTACAGTCCCCTATGTGGAGGATGTATGCTGTAGAAACTTCTGTGACATGTTTAACCACATAGCAATAACTTCAACCGTAGGTCACTGAAAAGATTAATGTATGCAGAAGGGTCCTTGTTTCGCTTCTTCCTCCTTGTCTTGTAGATACTTCTTCTTGGAACTGGAAACGGTATACAGGAAAAGCAATGCCTTCACAGCATTGACTTGAGACTACTTTTTGGGTGAAATCCTCCAAACTCTGTGCAGTGGTGTGATCACTACACATGCGACCCAGATCTGTCTCAGGTGGGATCGAACTGGCAACTGGAACTTAACTTGTGACTTGCTTGAAGCAGACTTTGACTTATAGGATATAGGGCAGGACAATAGGATATAGGGCAGGATAGGCCTAAACTTAAAGTTTTTTTTTTTTTAAATCAACTGGTGCCAGAAAGTTTAACAGATTTGTTTATTACTTTTATTAAAAAATCTTAATCCTTCAAGTACTTATCAGTTGTTATATGCTCCACGGGAAATTATTTTCTTTTTGAATTTCTTTTCTGTCTGACCACAGTGCTCTCTGCTGAAACCTCTGTCCATGTCAGGAACTGTCCAGAGCAGGATAGGTTTGCTATGGGGATTTGCTCCAGCTCCTGACATGGACAGAGGTGTCATCAGAGAGCACTGTGGTCTGATAGAAAATACATTCTAAAAGAAAAGAACTTCCTCTGTAGTATACAGCAGCTGATAAGTACTAGAAGGATAAAGATTTTTAAATAGAAGTAATTTACAAATCTGTTTTACTCTCTGGCACTAGTTCATTTAAAAAAAAAAAATAATTCCACCAGAATATCTGTATAACTGGATCTAGGAGAAACACTTTAGACTTTGTGTATGTCTGCCTAGCAGGAGCAGAGCTAGGACAGATGTTGCTCTGGTCTTATCCAGACTCAAACTGTACTGGTTTTAGGAGGGAGAGAGGGTGTTGGACTAGAAACACCTCCATCAGCCTTTCTGGAAACTTTTGTAAAGAAGCTTTGCAGGGGAGCATGTCATGTTACCAATGAGTCACTTATCTGATACAGTTTATGCAAATACTTAGCCCTTACTATCAGAATACCTCAGTATATGCTGGTTTGGAAATGTTAAACACAAAACAGTTACGCAGGTCAACTCACGGTACCTCTTACACAGATTTAGGTTAGGAGTAGGTTTCCTCAGTCACACAATAACTTCTTTGTAGCTAGGACACTAGTATTAGAATTATCATTGCATTAAGAGCTTTTTTTTTTGCTTACTCCGGGCGCACAAAATGTTGCACATGCGCCTAAGCACTTTTTTGTTACTTTTATGGGTACGCATTAGGTAGCAAACAGCCTTACCTAAGCAACTTTCAGTTTACACTTTGCAGCAATTGCGAATTTATGAAGCGGGAATGTCACACGTAGGCATAAAAAAGTTGCAAACCCCTCCAAAAAGTCGCAAACCTAAGCCGGTCAGACCTAGCTTACAAAACTGCCTTTTGAAGACTTTGTGACTGTGACTTTTTGTTCAAAATGTCACAGAGGAGAGGAGGAATCATGCAAAGTAGTGTTTTGAAGTAATTTATTGTTTTTTGCTTATGTGCGCCAAATTTATCATCCCATCCTGCAATAGTATGATAAATATGTTGCACAAAAGCAAAACCAAAGCAAAAAAGGGACTTCAAAACTCACTTACTAAAGACAACAATGATAAATCTCCCCCATAGACTTTCCAGATTGAATTCCCCGGAATAGTCACTGGCTGGCAGCAGTCGTGCTGCTGATGGTGCAGTAGTATTAGAATCAGGAGCAAAGCACAGTTTGTCACTAGGGGAGAAGTCAAGATGTGACGAACCATAGGACAATGTGGGAGCACAGTCAGATATGGAGTGTAGGGTCAGACTCAGTAGATGCAGTAGAACAACAGGTATCAGGGAAACAATCTAAATGTGAGGCAGGAGGGATATCTGGAAAAAAAGGGAAAGTCAATTTTTATATTGCTACAGATGTAATGAAAATCAATAATTTATTGGCTGATAGTAGTATACACTAGTGTAGTAATTCACACCTGAGGTTTGTATTATATCCAAATATATCACCAGTTTAATTCCACATTATTTTGTTGACTTTTCTCCTGACATGAGTTCAGCAGGTATTATAATAGCCCAGTGCCGCCAGGCTGGAGTGGGCTGCAAACAGGGGGGCCACAGCGCTGCAGAGCACACTTACCCTGTAATATACCCGTTGTTCTTAGCAATAGACTTATGGCTTGGCGCTACCTGATCCATCAACATTAGAGACGGACCATCAGACACACGGTCACAACATCTCTAGTAAACTCTGCTACTTAATATCCACCTATTAACTTATAGCGCAATCACACTATAGTGTGGAATAAACAGAGTGTACTTGCAGCGCTGCAAATTGACTTTAACGTAATCACACTACAGCGAGATACGCAAGTGTGTATCTACAGCTCGACCCACCATAGAGAGTTTGCTAATACTATAGGAAATTTGGGGAACCTGAACTAGTTGTTTGCTATTTAATCAAGTTCATGATTTTTTATTAATGCCATTTGTATAGCTTTTATTTAAATTGTCTATGTTATGTCCAATGCAAGGGCCCTGCAGAGCACAATTATTAACCAATACTGTAGCATAATTATTAACCAATAAATAATTTTAGACCACATCTGACTTATTCTACCATATATCCTTTCCTTTATTCCTTTTCTATTCTCAATCTAGTAGGACTGTATATTATTGTTGTTTTAGGTATAATTATTTGACACATAGGGTAGTGTCTAACACAGTATCCTCGGTTGGGATATTTTCTTGATGCATGTTGAGCTCCCTTTTTCTGTATTATAATAGCTCCAATCTTTGCATCGCTTTACCATGTGCTCATGTGACCAGTGTGTGCGGTAATATTCATTTTTCATAGTGTTTGCTTGTCTGTTAACGTTACAGCATTGCTCATAGAGTTCTAAGATCACCTGTCTGATGTGACACTGCTTTAATGCCATTGTATACCCAACTCCCTGCTGTGTGTGCTTTCTTATGCTACTATGACCCTATGGTGCCAATCCTTTATTTTCTTTAGCATTATTATATCTTCGTCTCTTTGGAACATTGGCTTTTTTAGCTATAATGTGATGTATGACTCCCATTGTTCCTTGTGTAAATCCTCATCTCCATTAAAGCTGAAAAAACTACCACCTCTTTTGTCCCCCTTCTCATGTAAACCTCTTGTTTAAACAATATTGTTACCTTTGACCAGGAGATGAATGCACATACCTGTTAATCTATGACAATACCACCTGAGGACACAAGGACAAAGCATAACGCTTCATTCCTGCAGTGTAGAATTAAGAGCCTGGTTAATACATTCAATACAGATCAATAGGATCTAAACCTTTCCAAAACCTACTTTTTCTAACTCAATTCATGCAATAAGACATAAAAGTAATTCAACCTCCTCATAAAATCTAAAATTATTTGTACTTTTGACGAACTCATAGAATAGTGAACAAGAATAATACATCAGTCATAGAAACACAGAAACAAAGAATATGTCAGTAGGTAAGAACCATTCATCCCATCTAGTCTGCCCAATATTCTGAATACTGTCAATAGTCCCTGGTCCTATCTTATATGAAGGAAACCCTTATATCTATCCCTATCTTATATGAAGAATAGCCGTATGCCTATCCCTATTTTATATGAAGGCTAGCCTAATACCTATCCCTATCTTATATGAAGGATAGCCTTATGCCTATCCCATGCATGCTTAAACTCCTTCACTGTATTTGTAGCTACAATGTATAGCAACAGGTCGCTACCCCTTATAGGACTCGTCCAAAAAGGCAGCTGAGATGATGCGTGGCACAGAGAGGATTAGACAAACCCGTAGTCTGGGACAGGCAGAAGGTCAGGGCAGGCAGCAGAGAAACAAGGTCAGAATACATATCAAAGAGGTCAGAGGGCAGGTGGCAAGGAAGCGTGGTCAGGGAACGAGGCAAGCAAAACTGGTAAAACAAGACACAACTCAGGTAACGCTTTCTCCAAGGCACAAGGGCACAAAGATCCGGCAGGGGTCAAGAGGCTAAAAGGTTCAGGAGCAGAAAAGCACCAATCATTGATGCGCTGGCCCTCTGAAAGAGTCAGCACACGAGCACCTTAGGGGTTGTATACGCATGTGCCAATAACCAGGAACAGCAGAGGGGACAGAGAACAGAGAAGGTAAGTGATGGCCCGGCATCCGCATGTAGGTGCATCCCGCTATACGAATGCTGGCACCGCCAGCAGCAGGAGAGAGAGCAAGAGTGCGCTCGCAGCCAGCAAGACTGGCTGCAGCACGAGCTGTAACAGTACCTCCTCCCCCCTTAGGCCCCCCCATCTTTTTTGGCTGCAGGAAATTGAGGACCAGATCCCTATCCAAAATGTTCTCCTCTGGCTCCCAGGACCTTTGTTCAGGACCGAACCCTCTAATGGTTTTGGTGACCAATATTTCCTTAACCTCGAAGATATCTGAGAAACCGGACAAAGGAGAAGGAGAGACATCTTTTTGAGAGAAACAATTGAAAATGTAAGGCTTGAGGAGAAAAACATGGAAGGAGTTCGGAATGCGAAGAGTAAATGGCAGATGAAGTTTATAAGACACAGGGTTTATGTGGTGTATAACCTTGAAAGGACCCAGAAACCGAGCACCCAATTTAGAACTGGGAACCTTAAAATGTATATATTTGTCCGAAAGCCAGACCTTGTCACCAGGAAGGTAGGTCGGAGGAGGCCTTCTCTTCTTGTCGGCTTGGGACTTCATACGAGAGGAAGCAAGAAGTATGATGGGCCTGGTTTCTTGCCAGATAGTTGTAAGATCTCATAACTGGTCATCCACCGCAGGAACTTCAGAAGAGGAAGGCAAAGGTAGAGAAGGGTGAAGATGATGACCATAGACAACAAGGAAAGGAGATGTTCTTGTGGCTTCAGAGTCCCGATGGTTGTAAGAAAACTCTGCCCAAGGCAACAAGTTGGACCAGTCGTCTTGCCAAGCAGAGATAAAATTACGAAGATAATCTCCAAGTATCTGGTTCACACTCTCAACCTGGCCATTGGACTGGGGATGGTATGCTGAAGAAAAATTCAACTTGATCCCAATGCGAGAGCAGAGAGCCCGCCAGAATTTGGAGACAAACTGAACCCCACAATTAGAGACAATGTGAGTTGGTAGACCATGTAGGCGAAAAATATGTTGAAAGAATTGATCCATCAGTTGTGGAGTAGAAGGAAGCCCAGGCAATGGCACGAAGTGAGCAATCTTAGAGAAATGATCTTCCACCACCCAAATAACCATGTTGTTACTGGGAGAAGGTAGATCGGTGATGAAGTCCATAGCGATGTGGTACCATGGGAACTCCGGAATAGGTAAAGGTTGTAAGAGGCCCGCAGGTCTAGTCCGAGGAGTCTTGTCACGGACACAGGTCAACGGACAAAATCAGCGACATCGCGCTCTAGGTTCGGCCACCAATAATGTCGAGAAATTAGTTCAATGGACTTTCCAACTCCAGTATGTCCGACCAGCAAGGAAGAATGTCCCCAGTTCAACACCCTGAAGGTATTGAACTGGGAACTTGTTGAAGATCGACTGGTGCAACCATAATCAGGCATTCAGGAGGCACAACATGCCGAGGAGAGGAGTTCAAGCCTACAACATCTGAGGCCCTAGAGAGAGCATTGGCTCTGATATTCTTGGCCGCTGGTCGAAAATGAATAATTAATTTAAATCTGGAAAAGAATAGTGACCATCTGGCCTGCTGGCGGTTCAAACATTGTACAGACTGAAGATATGGGAGAGTCTTATGGTCCGTAAAGATACTGACTGGATGAGAAGATCCCTCCAGAAAATGTTGCCACTCTTCCATGGCAAGCGTAATGGCCAAGAGTTCCCGATCTCCAATGGAATAGTTCCTCTCAGCAGGTGAAAACGTCTTGGAGAAGAAGCTGCAAGTCACACGGTTTTATCCCTGGATGTTTTCTGGGTCAGAATAGCACCAGCTCCTACCGAAGAAGCATCCACCTCAAGGAAGAATGGACTTTCAGGGTCGGGTCTCGAAAGCACTGGAGCAGAAGCAAATGCCGATTTCAAATGGGAGAAGGACTCTCCAGCTTCAGATGACCAGGACTTGGGGGTTACTGTTTTTCTTGGTAAGAGCAACAATTGGCCCAACCAACGAGAAAAAGTGTGGTATGAACTGTCTATAATAATTGGCAAATCCAAGAAAACATTGTATAGCCTGCAGGCCAGAAGGGCGTGGCCAGTTAAGTACAGAAGACATCTTGTCAGGATCCATCTGGAGACCTTGACTGAAGACAATGTAACCAAGGAATGGAAGACTCATCTTCTCAAAGAGGCATTTCTCAAGTTTGTCATAAAGATGGTTCTTCTGTAGGCAATGTAAAACCTGGCGCACATGAGTTCGGTGTACGTCCAGGTTGGGTGAGAAGATCAAGATTTTATCCAGAATCGAGATAGATCACAACACAGGTGTAGAGGAGGTCCTGGAAAATGTCATTAAGGAATTCCTGGAAGACAGCCGGAGTGTTACAGAGTCTAAACGGCATCATTAAATACTCAAAATGCCCATCACGAGTATTGAAAGCTGTCTTCCATTTGTCTCCTTGCTAGATTCTGATTAAATGATATGCTCCTCGCAGATCCAATTTAGTGAAGACCTTGGCACCCTGCAGACGGTCAAAGAGTTCTGAGATCAAGGATAAGGGGTATCGATTCTTGATGGTGATTTTGTTAAGTCCTTGGTAATCTATGCATGGGCGAAGAGACCCATCCTTCTTTTCCACAAAGAAAAATCCAGCTCCAGCAGGAGAGGAGGACTTTCGAATCAAACCCTTCTGGAGATTCTCCTTGATATAGTCTGTCATAGCTTGCGTTTCTGGTGCCGACAGGGGGAAAATTCTTACCTAGGGGCGAACTTCCAGGCAGAAGGTCAATTGGACAGTCATATGGCTGATGAGGAGGTAGACTCTCAGCTTGCTTTTCACAAAAGACGTCAGCAAAGTCTTGGTATGGAGGAGGCTGGCCAGACAGAGAAGGAAGGGGAATGGAACGCTTCAGTTGGAGAGATGTCAGACAACGAGACAGGCAGTCAGGTCCCCAGTGGGAGACCTCTCGGGAATGCCAATCAAGAATCAGGGTGTGAAGTTGAAGCCAAGGCAGTCCGAGAAGAACCGCAGAAGAACAATGGGGTAGTACATAAAACTTGATCCTCTCCTTGTGCAAGGCACCCACTTGCAACAACAGAGGATCAGTGAGAAATTGCACCGTGTAATTCAGACACTCCCCGTTGATGATAGAGATATCCAAAGGCTTGACGAGCTGGGTAACTGGGAGATGGTACTTGTGGACCAGAGAGGCATTAATAAAATTCCCTGCACGAGTCCACAAAGGCAGAAGCAAGAAACAAGACTTCTGAAGAGGTGGTCAATTGAACCGGCATGGATAGCCGAGGAGAGGATGTATTCACACCTAGAGACGCCTCTCCTAAGTGCCCTAGGTGCGTGCATTTCCCAGATGCTGGGGATGAAGGGGGCAATTTCTATGGAAGTGCTCCGGACTGGCACAATATAGACACAAATTCTCTTCACGACGATGTGACCTCTCCTGTGGGGTAAGATGAGCACGATCCACTTGCATAGGTACTTCGGCTGAAGATAAAGGAGAAGGAAGTGGCGGCCGCTAAAACACTGGAGATAGATGGGGACGACGACGTGAATGGACTGGTTCGCGTTCTTGGCGAACCTCCTGTCTCTCGGCAAAACGAACATCCATGCGGGTAGCCAGAAGAATAAGCTCACTTAGGGAAGAAGGCGGATCTCGGGCTGCTAAAGCATCCTTGACCCGGCTGGAGAGACCTTTTTTGAAGGTGGCACACAGGGCTGCATCATTGTGCAGGCTCTTCGAAGACACTGCAAAATTCTGTAAGGAAGGCTTGCAGACTAGTAGTCAACGGATCACTTCTGTCCCAGAGAGGAGTGGCCCAGGCCATAGCCTTGCCCGAGAGATGACTGACCACGAAAGCAACTTTGGCACGCTCAGATGAGAACTGATCATCCATCAGTTCCACATGCATAGAGCACTGAATAACAAATTCCCTGCATAATTTGGGATCTCCTTCATACTTCGTAGGCAAGGATAAATGAAGCTTGGGTCCGGAAGAAAGTGCTGGCACCGGAGGAGTCACTGGAGCTGGTTGAGGCAGCTGCTGCTGTTTCACTTGTTGCTGCTGGATGGAAAGGAGCTGTTGCATCATAGCAGACAACTGATTCAGATGTTGTGCCTGACGAGCTAACTGCTGCGACTGTTGAGCCACAATAGTGGAAAGATCCTTAACATCAGGCAGAGGCACCTCGGCGGGATCCATGGCCAGATCTTACAGTAACAAGCTGTACCTTGTGTGAATGATGGCTTGAGCCGTACCAGGGAGCGGAGTCTAAGGAGCCGCTGGTTTTCACCAGAGCCCGCCGCAAAGTGAGATGGACTTGCTGCGGCAGGCGGATCCCAGGTTGCTACCCCTGATATGACTCATCCACTAAGGCAGCGGAGGTGATGCGTGGCACAGAGAGGATGAGACGAACTGGTAGTCTGGAACAGGCAGAAGTTCAGAATGCGTAGCAAGGAGGTCAGAGGGCAGGTGGCAAGGAAGCGTGGTCAGGGAACGAGGCAGGCAAAACTGGTACACAGTAAGACAAGACACAATTCAGGTAACGCTTTCTCCAAGGCACAAGGGCACAAAGATCCGGCAGGGGTCAAGAGGAAGTCTGGGGCTAAAAGGTTCAGGAGCAGACAAGCACCAATCATTGATGCGCTGGCCCTTTAAATCTGAAAGAGTCGGCGCGTGCGCTCTAGGGGGCGGATGCACATGTGCTGAGAACCAGGAACAGCGGAGGGGACAGAGAGAAGAGAAGGTAAGTGATGGCCCAGCGTTCGCATGCAGGCATGTGTCACCATGCAAACGCCGGTACCGCCAGCAGCAGGGGAGAGAGCAAGAGTGCACTTGCGGCCAGCAAGACTGGCCGCAGTGCGAGCTGTAACACTCGAGTTCCCTAGTCTTGCATGTGCCGGGTTATCCTTCTCTCATTATTGTGTATTTGTAGCTACCTTTTCTGCAGGAAGGCTATTCCATGCATCCACTACTCTCTCACTTCCTGATATCACAGCAGAAACCTTTGCCCTCTCATTTAAATCTATAATATCATCTGAAATCAAGGCAAGTGTTGGCCAAGAATGGGCTACAGCTTGCAGTGGAAAGCTCTCTTAGCTTCCTTTCTTATTTTTTGTCCCTATTAGCTCGGAGAAGGTACCAACTTTCATCAAAAATATCAGGAGACATATGTCAGTCACAGAGTATCCGAATTTGCCTTACTCCTTTTAGGTTCAGGGTTCCTGCCCCTCATCTGTACAGAGCAGGGTACTGATTATCTAAAGAGAAGCCTTAGGCTGGGTTCATATGATGCATTTTTACCACAGTTTGAACTGGTGTAACACATTTTTGAAATGTTCACCTGTCTGAACCATGGTAAAAACACATGTAGTTTTTGTACTGTTTTTCTGACTTACACACGCGCAAAAGTATAAAGTAAACATTCTCAAAATGTGAACCCAGCCTAAGATGCAGCTCATGGGGGTAATACTTTTAATTGTAGGGATCAGTCATATGCAATCTTATTTTTTCCAGCCATTAGGAATTGAAAAGTATTCAAATTCAATCTCCTCTGGAAGAAATTTCTTGAGGCAACCAGCACCCTTCTTTGTCCAGCCAAGGGACAAGAACTCTATAGCAGTTGTCTATGCATGGCTGACTCTGGCTTGCTTATGTGATGTCCCACTACGGGATATGTCCCTGTACGTCCTCAGGGCTCACCTGCAGTGTTCCCAAATAATGTGTATAAGTTATGTACTAAAGGTAAAGGACCTTTGATATGGTCACATGGTTGTTAGTCACATGATAAGGGTTGTCACATGTTTAAGTCATATGTTTTGTTACCCAGAGAGCACCAGGTGACCAGATGACCCGCAGCTAGCCATTGGGCTCCTTGCACAGCCCCCATTTATAAGGAAGTGAGGAGCTGCAATCTGCCTCTTTTGCTCTTACATTACACTCTTAGTTCCTTGAGATCAAGTCCAGTCCAGACATCTCAGAGCTAATGTCCAGCACATCTGGAGGCTTCAAGCCTATATTGCAGCCACAAGTAAGTCAGTAAGTCAAGTCATCGTTGTCATCTTTGTCTGCAGTCACTATCTTCAGTCAACTCAATCAGTTATAGTCAGGGCCGGCGTTAGGGCGGGGCAAACCAGTCAATTGCCTAGGGCCCCCAGGGGGCCCCCTGCCGGCTGCTCAGCATAGGCCTAATCAAACCCAGGGGGGGATCCACGGCCGCCACTGAGCAGCCCGCAGGGGACCCCCGTCACATTCTTGACATCCCTATGTCTCGGTTACCTTTCTGTGGTAGCACACGCAGGGATGTCACTGATGTCCCGCGCGTGCGCCCATAGCAACGGTGGAGAGGAGCATCGACGAGAAGGATGCGCGCCGGCTGGCATGATAAGTCACCAGCACCAGCTGGCAGCACGTCATCTTTGGTGCTCCGACCACCACTCCTCCGGTCCCGGGACCTACTGCTATGGTCTATAGGCCATCGCAGTAGACCGTGACCTTTGACCGGAGGACCGGTGGTCAGAACACTGAAGTATACTACACCTAATGTGGGGGAACTATACTGCACCTAATGTGGGGGAACTATGCTGCACCTAATGTGGGGGAACTATACTGCACCTAATGTGGGGGAACTGTACAGCACCTAATGTGGGGGAACTGTACTGCACCTAATGTGGGGAACTGTACTGCACCTAATGTGGGGGAACTGTACTGCACCTAATGTGGGGGAACTGTACTGCACCCAATGTGGGGGAACTGTACTGCACCTAATGTGGGGAACTGTACTGCACCTAATGTGGGGGAATTGTACTGCACCTAATGTGGGGGAACTGTAATGCGCTTAAAGTGGGGGAACTGTACTGCACCTAATGTGGGGGAACTGTATTGCACCAATGTACTGCACCTAATGTGGGGGAACTGTACTGCACCTAATGTGGGGGAACTGTACTGCACCTAATGTGGGGGAACTGTAATGCACTTAATGTGGGGGAACTGTACTGCACCTAATGTGCACCTAACCTAACAGTTCCCCCACATTAGGTGCAGTACAGTTCCCCACATTAGGTGCAGTACTGCACCTAATGTGGGGGAACTGTACTGCACCTAATGTGGGGGAACTGTACTGCCAACCTAATGTGGGGGAACTATACTGCCAACCTAATTTGGGAGAACTGAACTGCCAACCTAATGTGGGGGAACTGTACTGTCAACCTAATGTGAGGGAACTGTTCTGCCAACCTAATGTGGGGAAACAATACTGCCAACCTAATGTGGGGGAACTATACTGCCAACCTAATGTGGGGGGAACTATACTGCCAACCTAATGTGGGTGAACTATACAGCCTACCTATTGTGGGGGAACTATGCTGCCTACCTAATATGGGGGAACTATAACCTTATGTGGGGGAACTATACTTCCAACCTAATGTGGGGGAACTACAACCTAATGTGGGGAAACGATACTGACAACCTAATCTTGGGAAGCTATACTGGCAACCTAATGTGAAGGAACTATACATCCTACCTAATGTGGGGGAACTATACTGCCTACCTAATGTGGGGGAACATACTGCCTACCTAATGTGGGGGAACTATACTGCCTACCTAATGTGGGGGAACTATACTGCCTACCTAATGTGGGGGAACTATACTGTCTACCTAATGTGGGGGAACTATACTATCTAATGTGGGGAACTATACTTTCTAACCTATTGTGGGGGAACTATACTGCCAACCTAATGTGGGGAAACTATACTGCCATCCTAATGTGGGGGAACTACAACCTAATGTGGGGGGAACTATACTGCCAACCTAATGTGGGGGAATACAACCTAATGTGGGGGGAACTATTCTGCCAACCCAATGTGGGGGAACTACAACCTTATGTGGGGGAACTATACTGCCAACGTAATCTTGGGAAGCTATACTGGCAACCTAATGTGGGGGAACTATACTGCCAACCTAATGTGGGGGAACTATACTGCCAACCTAATGTGGGGGGAACTATACTGCCAACCTAGAGTGGGGGGAACTATACTGCCAACCTAATGTGGGGGAACTATACTGCCAACCTAATGTGGGGGAACTATACTGCCAACCTAATGTGGGGGAACTATACTGCCAACCTAATGTGGGGGAACTATACAAAAATATAAAATTGTACTATTCTGATCCCTATAACTCTTTTATTTTTCTGTTTTATTGTTACCTCTGACTTTTGAATTACGTGCTTTTGTGGGAACAGGGATAAATTCTGTCCAGCAAAGTATCCTGAGCAGATGTACACAAGAAATTACATAAGACATTTTAGACATATAAGGCATTTGGATGGACTGTATAGTTGTGAGTGCTACAGTCCTAATGTACAGTGGATATGTGTACATGACTTTATGTGTGCTTGTGGACTATGTGTAGTACACGACTGGCAAATGAAGTTTAATGTAGATAAATGTAAGGTTATGCACTTGGGACGTAAAAATAGATTGTACAATTATGTTACAAATAATAAGACATTAGATGAAATTTCTACCAAAAAGGACTTAGGGGTACTGGTGGACAGTAAGCTCAACTTTAGTGATCAGTCTCAGGCAGCGGCTGCCAAGGCTATCAAAGTCATGAGGTATATAAAGAGAGGCATAGAGGCTCGGGACAGGAGCATAGTTTTGCCGCTGTACGAAGGACATGGCTGAGCTGGAGAAGGCGCAGAGGAGGGCAACAAAGATTATTGGTGGTATGGAAGGATTACAGGACCAAGACAGGTCATCAAGCTTGGGGTTATTTAGTTTAGAGAAAATATATTTTAGGGGTGATCTGATTACAATGTACAAATATATGAATGTACAGTACAGAGATCTAGATCAAGAAAATTAAGTATTTCTCACAGAAAATGATGGCAGTAACACATGTTTTGCTATACACATGTTTATTCATTCCTTTTGTGTGTATTCAAACTAACCCAAAAAAGGGAGGAAAAAAAGCTATTTGGACATAATGTCACACCAAACTCCAAAAATGGGCTAGACAAAATTATTGGCACCCTTAACTTAATATATGGTTGCACACCCTTCGGAAAAATGTACTGAAATCAGTCGCTTCCTATAACCATCAATAAGCATCTTACACCTCTCAATGTTGGACCACTCTTCCTTTGCAAACTGCTCCAGGTCTCTCTTATTGGAAGGCGCCTTTTCCCAACAGCAATTTTAAGATCTCTCCACAGGTTTTCAATGGGATTTAGATCTGGACTCATTGCTGCCACTTCAGAACTCTCCAGCGCTTTGTTGCCATCCATTTCTGGGGGCTTTTTGACGTATGTTTGTGGTCATTGTCCTGCTGCAAGATCTTGGACAAAAACCCAGCTTTCTGACACTGGGCTGTACAGTGCGACCCAAAATCCATTGATAATCCTCAGATTTCATGATGCCTTGCACACATTCAAGGAACTTACTCGTTAATTTTGGCAAAATGTAGTCTTGCTTTTTTATGTCTCTGTGACAGCAGTGGGGTCCTCTTGGGTCTCCTGCCATAGTGTTTCATTTTATTTAAATGTCGACAGATAGTTCGCGAGGACATTGATGCTCCCTGAGCCTGTAGGACAGCTTGAATATCTCTGGAACTTGTTTGGGGCTGCTTATCCACCATCCGGACTATCTGGTGTTGACACCTTTCATCAATTTTTCTCTTCCTTCCATGTTCAGGGAAATTAGCTACAGTGCCATGGGTTGAAAACTTCTTGATAATGTTGCACACTGTGGACAAAGGCAAATTTAGATCTCTGGAGATGGACTTGTAACCTTGAGATTGTTGATATTTATCCACAATTTTGGTTCTCAAGTCAGGCAGTTCTATTCTCCTTTTTCTGTTGTCCATGCTTAGTGTGGCACACACAGACACACAGTACAAATACTAAATGAACTTCTCTCCTTTCTATCTGCTTTCAGGTGTGATTTTTATATTGCCCACACCTGTTACTTGCCCCAGGTGAGTTTAAAGGAGCATCACATGCTTGAAACAATCTTATTTTTTCACAATTTTGAAAGGGTGCCAATAATTTTGTCTAGCCCATTTTTTTGGAGTTTGGTGTGACATTATGTTCAATTTGCTTTTTCCTCCCTTTTTAGGTATAGTTCCAATACATACAAAGGAAATAAGCATGTGTATAGCAAAACATGTATTACTGCAATCCTTTTCTGTGAGAAATACTTAATTTTTTGGAAAAATTTCAGGGGTGCCAACATTTACAGCCATGACTGTAGGGCGGTAACCATGACAAGGGGGCATCCTCTACGTCATCACAGACAGAGATTCTTTACTGTAAGCACAGTAAGACTATGGAATTATTTGCCCAATGATGTAGTGATGTCTGACTCAATAAACAAATTCAAGGGGGTTGGGATTAGAGATGTAGCGAATTGTTCGCCGGCGAACAGTTCCCGGCGAATTTAGCATGTTCACGTTCGGGCGAACATATGTGAAGTTCGATCCGCACCCTATACTTTAACATTGCGGTAAACTTTGACCCTGTGAGTCAGAGTCAGCAGACACATTACAGCCAATCAGCAGCAGTCCCTCCCTTCCAGACCCTCCTACCTCTTGCACGGACGCCATTTTACCCTCATTTGGCATGCTGCAGGCTTAGGAAGTGGAGGGTCAGAGAAGCTGCTCCTGCTGTATAGGGAAAGGGATAGCTAGGTTGCTGCTAGGTGGTGTTTTCAGGGTCCAGTTTACTCCTAAAGCACTAGTGTAACATCTGCTTTAAGGACAGCACCAAAAAAGCCCTTTTTAGGGCTCAAATATCAGTCCGTGTGTCTTGCAACAGCTGGAGGCACCCTGGTTGGGAGGGAACCACTGGTTAAAAGGGGTACGCCAGAATAAAACTTAAGTTCCTTCAAGCAACTAACTACTACAGTATTCAAAGGGCTGAGAGATATCAGTCCGTGTGTTTTGCAACAGCTGGAGGCACCCAGATTGGGGACCACTGCTTAAAAGGGGAACTTCACTGGCAAGCTTTTTTCTTTAAAGCAACTAACTACTACAGTATTCAAAGGGCTGAAATATATCAGTCCGTGTGTTTTGCAACAGCTGGAGGCACCCTGGTTGGGGACCACTGCTTAAAAGGGGAACTCCGCTGGCAAGCTTTTTTTCTTTAAAGCAACTAACTACTACAGTATTCAAAGGGCTGAAATATACCAGTCTGTGTGTTTTGAAACAGCTGGAGGCACCCTGGTTGGGGACCACTGCTTAAAAGGGGAACTCCGCTGGCAAGCTTTTTTTCTTTAAAGCAACTAACTACTACAGTATTCAAAGGGCTGAAATATGTCAGTCCGTGTGTTTTGCAACAGCTGGAGGCACCCTGGTTGGGGACCACTGCTTAAAAGGGGAACTCCACTGGCAAGCTTTTTTTCTTTAAAGCAACTAACTACTACAGTATTCAAAGGGCTGAAATATACCAGTCTGTGTGTTTTGCAACAGCTGGAGGCACCCTGGTTGGGGACCATTGCTTAAAAGGGGAACTCCGCTGGCAAACTTTTTTGCTCATTGTCACACTAGTGCAAATCATATTTGGTGTGATAGTTGTGCAAATGAAAAAAAAACAAAACCTTTTTTGGCTGTTAAACAAAACCAGTCACTGTCAGTTCACTTCACAGTTGGCAGTTGTTTTTTTGCCTGCAGGGCGAATTGTGTCACCCTAGTGCAAATCACATTTGGTGTGACACTTGTGCAAAAAAAAAAAAAAAACACTTTTTTGGCTGTGAAATAAAATCAGTCACTTCACTTCACACTTGGGAGTCTTTTGGCCCTTAGGGCTCATTGTCACACTAGTGCAAATCATCTTTGGGGTGACCGACCATAGTGAACATTTGAAAAAAAATACCTTTTTTGGCTGTGAAATAAAATCAGTCAGTTCACTTCACCCTTGGGAGTTTTTGGGCCTGCTGGGCTCATTGTCACACTAGTGCAAATCATATGTGGTGTGACTGTAGTGTCAATTTGAAAAAAAAAATCCTTTTTTTGGCTTTGAAATAAAATCAGTCAGTTCACTTCACACTTGGGAGTTTTTGGGCCTGCTGGGCTCATTGTCACACTAGTGCAAATCATATGTGGTGTGACAGTTGTGTAAATTTAACAACAAAAAATACAATTATGTCTGTAATAGATTAATTAGCAGTTAGTTGTCTGCAAGCGTGTGTGTCAGGCCTACAGCGTCTACTCTACGTCTACATCTGTCAAGGACATGTTTGAGCGTAATATGCCAATTTCACAAGGTCACCCCCTAACCCGGCGTCTGACAGCTGGCTTGTCTGAACTCATAGCCCGCCAGCTTTTAAAAAAATTAATGTAAAATAGCAATTTTTTTATTTTATTTTTTAGCTATTTAGACACTGCAGTGGAAGGTACCCGGCCAAAATTTCTTTGCACAAAAGGCAATCCCCAACCGGTACTCAATTGTGCAACAGGAAGTAATGGCATGTCTGGCACACAGTGTTGGGGCAAGGGTCCATCTGACCACTGATACCTGGTCTGCAAAGCATGGTCAGGACAGGTATATCAACTACACTGCGCATTGGGTAAACCTGGAACGTGCCGTACATGGCTGTGTACAGTTACATTAGGAAAAAGTCGGTGAGGGGATGTCATCCAAACATAAGCATGGGGATGATAGGCTTAACTCTGATTGGCTGTTCGGGTTGTCGAGTGAGCCAATCAGAGAGGGGACATTCCCTGGTTGAACTTGATGGACATATGTCTTTTTTCGACCGTACTAACTATGAGTTCAGGTTGCAAGTCTTTGCCGCTGGTGGCGGCAGGATGTCTTTCAAATCTTTCAGCCAATCGCTGCTGGGCAGGTCCGGGCGGCGACCAATCAGGTTAAAGAAGTATAATTCTTCTTTGGGGGATTCCTAGAGGCATCAGCGGCAAATCTTTTTTGAAGAATTCGACCAATCGCTGCTGGGCAGGTCCGGGCGGCGACCAATCAGGTATGAGACGTGTATTTCCTCTTTGGAGGATTCCAAGAGGCATCAGCGGCAACTCTTTTTTGAAGAATCCAACCAATCACGTTCCGTCTGGGTAATGTGGCGACCAAGGATGACTTGCATGACTTATCCGCCACCAACTATGGTTCAAGCCGCAATGTTTTAGGGCACTTTCTGGCTGGGAAACAAACAGAAATTTTTTGGCTGCTGCTAGAGCAGCGGCTGCAACAATACCAACTTTTTGAGCCATGTGTACATGCCTAATTTTTCTGGTACTCTCTGCTGACATCTCTGTCCATTTTAGCAACCGTGCATATTAGATGTATGGTAAGGGTAGCATGGTGGCTCAGAGGTTAGCGCTGGGGCCTTGGGTTCAAATCCCACTATGTGCTGCCTAAAGGGGGGATCTAACTATGTGATGCCTAAAGGGGGGCTCTATGTGCTGCCTAAAGGGGGCTAAAGCACGTTATTCCAAAGAATTTTGGAATGTTAGATGATTTATGCCCTTTATGGATTAAAACCAGACTCTGCATCAACTATGTAATTTTCCATGGGAGTTTTGCCATGGATCCCCCTCCAGCATGCCACAGTCCAGGTATTAGTCCCCTATTGTGGCCAGAAAGAGTCCCTGTGGGTTTTAAAATTCGCCTGCCCATTGGACGGTTCGCGAACATTTGCGGAAGTTCGCGTTCTCCGTTCGCGAACCGAAAATTTTATGTTCGTGACATCACTAGTTGGTATGTTTTTTGGGAAAATTTAAATATAACAGATTATGGATACTAGATTTTGAGTTGAGCCAGAGATTTATTCTGATTGGCATATTGTACTGTAGTTTAATTTTTTTCTGCCTTCCTCTCAATCAACATTGTAGGGTTTTAGTTTGAACTTGATGGACTCTTGTTACTACGTTGTATAGCACCAACAGATTCTGCAGTGCTTTTATATCACTCAAATCTGTTTCATTAGGGCTCACAATCTAAATTCACCTATCAGTATCTTTTTAGAGTGTAAGAAGAAACCCAAGTACCGAAAGGAAAACCCAGAAAAACACATGGAGAACATATAAACTCCTTGCAGGCGTTATCCTGGGTGGATTTTGAACCTAAGACTTCAACGCTGCCAGGTAAAAGTGCTAACCGCTTTCTAATCCAGTTAATGGGCGCTGTGCACGATACTTGCTATGCTTCAGACACTTAAATTGGTACTGTCAGATCCAAAAACTTTTTATATGTTGTTAACGATGAAAATGAAAGACCTTTTGTAATGGCTCTTGAAAATCTCACCACTAGGGGTCGCCATATCTACTGGGACACTAACCAGCCCTACAGCAGCATAAGGCTTGTCCATGAGTCATGGACAAAAGATGACTCTTGGACAAGGCTGCATGAGCAGACACACCAATCACTTCCCACCATCACAAGGGAGGGACACCCCCCCTTCCCCTGAGAGGACACCCCCCTTCCCCTGAGAGGATTTCTAACACTGTGAGCTAATGAAAATAGGTATTTTTATAATAAATATAGGTAAAGAGGCATGACAATGACGTGCATGGTCAGGATTAGGTACTGGGTAGCATATAAAAAACATTTTTTGTGAAATCTTACAGGTACACTTTAAAAACATATGTACTGTTATGACTAAACTTAATATATACTTTCAATTTGTCCAAAGGGGGCAGTATCGCTCTTTAAGCAATACTTGTCTCAGTGTGTTTTTCTCAGCAGGCAATTACAGAGTCGCACCTATTAGCTGGATAAACAAAACCTGCAAAGGAGCGGCCCACCTGGTATTTTCATTTATAAACTTCCAAATGAACTGTAAGGCAGGGCACTAATGTATGCAGCCCTGGCACGAACTCACGGATGGCATATGTCAGGTGTTTGTGTAAGGATTTGGCTTCCTATTGGCATCATAGTAGAGATTAAGCTTCATGTCACAGTACAGTGAATAAACTAACGGAGGGAGGGAAAGGGGAAAGTACGCGTACATGTATGGTTTATTTTTTGCTTTGACCCATAATCCACTGAGCTTCTGGTTAAAGCCTAAATCTGCTGACATTATTATTCCATTCTGATTATTCTCATACACAGCGCACATACACCTGGCTTTATTCAGCGACAGTACACAGATCCTCCAAGCCTCCAGATCTGTGTTTCCAAACCAGGGTGCCTCCAGTTGTTGTAAAACTACAACTCCCAGCCGGTGGCTGTCCGGGCATGCTGGTAGTTGTAGTTTTAAAACAGCTGGACACACCTTGGTTGGGAAACACTGCTCCAAATCATTGCAAGAGCCACTAATACAGTCATATGAAAATGACTAAATGGTTGTAATCTTTTCACAAAATGTCATTTTAGACAAAGGAGACCAGGGAAATCACATATTGTAGATAAAAAGTTTTACTGCCAAAGAAAAAAATGAACAGGGCCGTCTTTAACGAGGGGCAAAAGGGGCAGCTGCACTGGGCCCTGTCATTCCTGGGGGCCCAAAGGAGCTAACCCTTTAGCCCCATGCTAAAGCAGCTTGCCGCCGATGGTACAGGCAACGCCGGCCCTGCCGCTGCGGCTCCCTGATCTAAAGCAGTGCCGCAGCCTTCAAAACAGTAAGCCTGCAGCCGGGACTGGAGGGTGATGTCGCGCAAGTGATGTTCCTCCGCAGACCCGCGCAGGAGGACGACAGCGAAGTCACATGTCAGTCCCAACCGCTGCAGGAAAGAAGAGACCACGGAGGCCAGGTGAGTGTGTCTGTAAGTGTATCTGTCTGTAGTGTGTGTCTGTAAGTGTATGTCTGTTAGTGTGTGTCAGTCAGGCAGGGGGGGGGGGGTAGTGTGCTGTCTAATCTTATGTGGGGAAATTATGCTGTCTACCTAATGTGGGGGAACACTGCTGTCTACCTAATGTGAGGGAACTATGCTGCTGTCTACCTAATGTGGGGAAACTATGCTGTCTACCTAATGTGGGGGAACTATGCTGTCTACCTAATGTGGGGGAACACTGCTGTATACCTAATGTGGAGGAACTATGCTGGCTACCTAATGTGGGGGAAATATGCTGTCTACCTAATGTGGGGAAACTATGCTGTCTTCCTAATGTGGGGGGGGACTATGCTGTTTACCTATTGTGGGAGAACTATGCTGCCTACCTAATGTGGGGTAACTATGCTGTCTACCTAATGTGGGGTAACTATGCTGTCTACCTACCTGTGTGATTGTGTGTGTGTGGGGGTGGGGGAGTCCAGGGTCCAATCAATTTAAGATGGCCCTGGTAATGAATATTTGTTAATTCAATATCTTCACAATGTTTGTGGTTTGGTATCCTAAATTGTAAGGGTGAATAAAAGCGGCCCCACCTTGGTCCTAGGGTCCGACAGTCACTTAACCTTATAAGAAGATTAAAACCCAGTGATAATTCCCTGTACAGTGACATAATTGCATTGGTTATCACAGTGTTTACTGCTTTGTGCATTTTAGTTGTGTTATGATGTAGTATTTGTTATACCTATGCTGTGACATCAATGTAACTATTATTCCCGTGCCATTACTTTGTTTTTTTCTTTACCGCCGGTTCTGTGACATCACTATCATTATTGTCATAGTGCAGAGATATCACTGTTTATGATCTCTGCATTGTGACATCACTGTGTATGTTACTCACATTGTGTGCGTTATCTAGATCCTAAGACGTAACTGTGAGATCGTTATTGTGTTGTGACATCACTGTGTGCGTTTTCGGAGACATAAAACATATGAGGTGCAAAGGTTGCAGCTGCACATGGAACCTTTGCCTAAGGCAGGTGTACAGTTCCTCTATAAAATAGAAATATTCTGTCGGCACACAGTTATCATTAGTGCTAGGCCTCTTATATATGACTATAAGAGTTGATAGGGCTGAACTTTTGGAAAGTGTTCTGTTTGCAGTGAACAAGTTCCCCGAGAACGGCAGTGAAAGGGTTAAAGGGGTACTCTGGTGCTTAGACATCTTATTCCATATCCAAAGGATAGGGGATAAAATGCCTGATCGCGGGAGTCCCGCCGCTGGGGGTGATTGCTGTCACGCCTCCTCCCATAGGCTTGCATTGAGGGGCGGAGCGTGACGTCACACGGGGGCGGAGGCGTGACGTCACACGCCGTCGGCCCTGTGGTCGCCGGTAATCAGACCCGGAGCGAACACGCTCCGGGTCTGATTACGAACGGGCTGCCGCGTGCAAGATCCCAGGGGTCCCCAGCGGCGGGACTCCCGCGATCAGGCATCTTATCCCCTATCCTTTGGATAGGGGATAAGATGTCTAAGTACCGGAGTACCCTTTTAAGTTGTGCTGCTGTGCAAGTATCGTTCTCTTCACTTTATCCATTATACAGCCATAAAGATGGCTGTATAATGTATACCCCCTCCCATGCAGGTTTGCATGAGTTGGCAAATGTTTGAAAATTGAGTGATTTGCAAACCCCCCGAAGTTCTGGGTTCGGAGAGCTATGCTCGCTCAACTCTAAAGGCTATGCTGTGGTGACATATTGGGAGAGTTTTAGCCATTGTCATACTCTAATACTTACAATATTTAGATATCCATATGAACATGTTGATTTGTAAGTTGCTGTATTATAGTAAGTTTAATACCTTTCTTGATGGTTGGATTGGTGTAAATTGCTGTTCCTACTTATGCGTATTAGTGGTTGTCATGACATTGTGAGAGTTACTCCCAGAACATGACCTGGCCAGGCCAATGAAATCTCCTGCTCTGGAAAGTGTTTTGCAGAACCACCTTTTGTTATGTCCCAGTACATCTGCCATCTGTCATGTGGCTGAGAGTAAAAGGTTTTGCATAATGCATAAATGTTAGGAGCTAGAGAGTTGTTGCAAATGTATTTATGTGCACTGCACCACTTTCATTGCATACACTGAGGTCTTACATAGTGTAAAGGTCTCTGTATTTACTGTACCCAGTTGAGTCATACTTTGGTCAAATGATCCTCCCAACCAATTGTTGAGGGAGGTGGACCCAAACTTGTTAGAACCAGTCTAGGCCTTTGGGGGTTTAAACTTTTTGGGAATTTGGTGAAGGACATTATGTTTGATGTCCTCCATTTGTGGTCTTGTTTCCACACTTAGTGATAGTGTGGTCTGACATTGTACCTAAGAAGGTTTGAAAGGGAGCTAGGTCCAAAAAGCATATTAACAAAGCTTGGATAAAAGTTAACAGGGTGGGCCTCATTTTATGGCCAGAAATTGAGCTGTTGCAGTGAGACATTCGGATTTGGAGTTAGGAGAGGGTGAATTTTGGAGGAGAGACAGGGTATATGTGGTGGGGATTGACAGGTTGTGTATCTCATTAAAAGATGGTTTGGAGGTGGCATTGAGAATGTGGAGGAATACAAGTCCTGAAAAGAGGCAACCAAGTAGGTTATAGACTCTCTAGATGGTTGGTCAAGGCTTTTAGCCTGGCAGCTGCAGAATAATTGCCTCTTTGGATATTGGGGGTTAGGCCCAAGTGATTCAAGTGAAAATGGCTTACACAGATGTTTAGTTTGGAAGCCTTCTTATCATAGGAAGTTATTATTTTTATACATGTTTGTATTGTTAATAAAATGGCCGCTGTGACCAATTTATCCTACTGTCTCTTAATTACGGCATGAGATGGCGCTGGAAAGTTTAGGTCATGGACTCAACAATACCCAGGTCAGGGAAGGTACTACTAACCACTGGATATAAGGAATACTCCACAAAAACTACAGTTGTAGAGATATTCTGACCCAGTCACTTAGACATCACAATTTCAACCGTGTCAAAGATGCTTAAATCTTTACCTTCACCCATTTCTCCACATATAAATGAAATGACTATTAAGTTGATGCCCAGCAGGGCTGCCGTCATGGGGGTAAAGCCAGTACCCCAGTAAGGCACCCGGGCTCCCATGAGGGCAAGGCCCCTTGCTGAACCCCCCTGCAGCAGCCCCAGCACATTCCTCCAGACAGCCACTGTGGCCCTTTAATAGTACCACAGTGGCTGCCTAGAAGAAGAGCAGGGATGTATCACAGAGGGCCAGGTGGCACAACAGAGAGGAAGAGAAGGAAACAAGTTCGGCACCTCCCCCTCCTCTGCTGTGTGGGGCAAAGTATGGAGCTTCTCTCCCCTAATGACACTGTTCTTCAGCCTACATGCTGACAGGGAGCTCCGCTTAGGAAGTGCTGCCCTCCTCCCTCTCAGAACCCTTACCGGCTGGATCATCAGTAGAAACCACTTAGTGATGGTCTGGGAGTGGGACAGAAATGTGGGGGAAATGTTCTGTTCATCCTCCTGATGGTCCATCTGTCACAGGCAAAGAAACATGAAGCACTGCTGGTCAAGAAAAACAGAAAGTCGGCACTGCCGCCTACCAATAGCCGGAGGTGGTGTTAACTGCAATCAGACTTCAGGTATCCAGGTCGAATCGTGTTCACACGGTGCTCGATCCCAGGAAAAACAGAAGATCCAATACCATGGAACAAGTATAACAGGAGGCACTCGTGGATGCAACACGTAGATTTATTCCGGTACGGTCACAGGATGCAAGCCGTTTCACGCTAAATGCGCTTATTCATGACCTATGATATCCTCTTACACTTGTCCTCTCAAGTGTAACCTGTGTGTACATAGGTGGTGTACATTTTTTTCCCCCTGAAAAACTAATTTTGGCCTACTTACTGTGAAAGGCCAGCCAAAGCTACCCACTTGTTTCTGTAGCCTTATACAGTTTGTAGTGGAGCGCATAGTCCTCCTCTCATAAGTTTAAACTGTACGTACACCTATGTGGTGTCCTTTATATATTTTCCTGTTAAACTAATTTGAGCCTAGTTACTGTGAAAGGCAAGCCAAAGCTGCACACTTGTTTCTGTAACCTTATACAGTAGACTTGTGCACTAGGAAAATTTTCGTTTCGTTTTTTCGTTTTAGAAAATTTTTTCGGTTCGGTAATATTTTCGGTTTAGATTTTTCGGATACATTCGGTATTCGGGTACATTCGGTAAATCTTTTTATTCTTTTTTGGACTTTAGCCATCCGAAAAAATTATAAAGATACCTTTTTTATTAAAATTTCGTAGGGTACGATAAAAAAAAAAAATAATAAAAAAGATACAGTAGTGATGGAAAAAATTGTATCTAACGAAATGTATCTTTTTTATTATGAAATGTTTATTCATTTTTAAACAGGGATCAATTTATGTGAGCGGGTAAAGCACTAAAAATGTAGCCGACAATAATAAAAATGTAGTGTGTGTGTGTTTTTTTTTACATTTTTTAGGTAGTACTACTACTCCCAGCATGGAACACACTCTTCCATGATGGGAGTAGTAGTTACATGTACTAATTGACAGATCGCCGGGGTCCCTTGCGATCCTCTTGTATAGATGCGGCGGCAGCTCATCTATGGTCCCCTGCACTCACGTATATATACACATATTCATATTTCCTGCAGAGCTGTGATTGGCCAGATGGTTCCAGCCAATCACAGCTCTGTGTGAGAAATAGGAATATTTGTATAAATACGGCCGTGCAGGGGACCATAGGAGAGCGGCCGCCGCATCCATACATTACACAGGAGCATCACCGCGGGTGTCAGGAGTGACACCCGTAGTGATCTTTCCTTTACTACAAGTACTACTACTCCCAACATGGAGTACACTCTGCTCCATGCTGGGAGCTGTAGTATCTGCATTAATAGACAGATCGCAGCGGGTGTGAGAAGTTACACTCGCTGCGATATGTCTATTAATGCAGGTACTACAGCTCCCAGCATGGAGCAGAGTGTGCTCCATGTTGGGAGTAGTAGTACCTGCAGTAAGGGACAGATCCCAGCGGATGTCACTCCTCCTGACACCCGCTGCGATCGTCCTGATGTGAATGTCGGGATCAGCTGTTCTCAGGGCTACAGAGCCAGGAGAACAGCTGACGCTGAGCCGTAGGTATACATCGTATATCTACTGCCCAGCAAGAACTTACAGTGAGCCTGCAATGTGTATACAGTATACACTTAACCCCTTGCTGAGCTGTGCGCTATGCGCTAGCCCAGCAAGGAAAGAGTTAACTTACACTGCTGGACAGTGTAGGTTAACCCTATGGGCGGTATACACTATATACAGCTATCTATAGATAGCTGTATATAGTGTATACAGAAGATGAAGTCCGCTTACTTCCCTTGAGTACCGGGCAGGTCCGTGTAGCTCTGCCCCCTAGTGATGACGTAATTACAGAAGGGAACAAGGCTAGTTAATCTGAAGCTCTGTTCACATTGTCCGTTTTGTATAATGTGAACAGACCCTTCTGGCAGTGTCTACCCAGACAAGGAGACTCCAGCTGTTGCTAAACTACAACTCCCAGCATGCCCAGACAGCCAAAGGCTGTCTGGGCATGCTGGGAGTTGTAGTTTTGCACCAATTGGTGGCTCCCTGTTTGGGTAGACATTGCATCCTTTTTTTTAAAACTTTTTTAATTTAAATAAATAAAATAAAAACGCATAGGGTTCCCCGTATTTTCATTCTTAGCACAATACCAACCAAACAGCAACAGCCAGACGTTACCAGGGTGGGCGAGGACCATTGTTACTGGCCCTCCCCAGCCTAAATAACGCCAGCCTGTTACCGCCTAGGCCAAGGAGCGCCATTTTTGACGCTCCGGGCCTGTTGGTATCGGCTCTTCCCGGCACCCCTGTGGTGGTGGGTACCGGGGTAATAATTGGGGGTTAGCGCTAGCTGTTTTTGGGGATAGCACTAAGCCCTGACTTAGTAATGGATTCAGTCAATAAGACCAGCTTCCACTACTAAGCCTGAAAATTCAATTAAAAAAAACACAATACATTGGAAAAATTATTTTATTTAATAAAAAAAATATTCCCCACAGCCCTCGTTAACCATTTTATTAAAAGAAAAAAAAATAATCCGCCGTAATCCATCGAATCCGCAGTAATCCTCTGCATACACGGATCTGAAACGAGAAGAAAAAAAAAACACAAAAAACTGGTTATGACATTTTTGGCGCTGTCCGCTGGGGAGAGCACCCATGATGCAATGTCTACCCAAACAGTGAGCCACCAATTGGTGCAAAACTACAACTCCCAGCATGCCCAGACAGCCTTTGGCTGTCTGGGCATGCTGGGAGTTATAGTTTAGCAACAGCTGGAGTCTCCCTGTCTGGGTAGACACTGCCAGAAGGGTCTGTTCACATTATACAAAACGGACAATGTGAACAGAGCTTCGGAATTACTAGCCTGGTTTCCTTCTGTAGCTCCGCCCCTAATTACGTCATCACTAGGGGCGGAGCTACACGGACCTGCCCGATACTCGAGGGAAGTAAGCGGACTTCGTCTTCTGTATACACTATATACAGCTATCTATAGATAGCTGTATATAGTGTATACCGCCCAAAGGGTTAACCTACACTGTCCAGCAGTGTAAGTTATCTCTTTCCTTGCTGGGCTTGCGCATAGCGCACAGCTCAGCAAGGGGTTAAGTGAGCCAGCAATGTGTATACTGTATACACATTGCAGGCTCACTGTAAGTTCTTGCTGGGCAGTAGATATACGATGTATACCTATGGCTCAGCGTCAGCTGTTCTCCTGGCTCTGTAGCCTTGAGAACAGCTGATCCCGACATTCACATCAGGACGATCGCAGCGGGTGTCAGGAGGAGTGACATCCGCTGGGATCTGTCCCTTACTTCAGGTACTAATACTCCCAACATGGAGCACACTCTGCTCCATGCTGGGAGCTGTAGTACCTGCATTAATAGACATATCGCAGCGAGTGTAACTTCTGACACGCGCTGCAATCTGTCTATTAATGGAGGTACTACAGCTCCCAGCATGGAGCAGAGTGTACTCCATGTTGGGAGTAGTAGTACTTGTAGTAAAGGAAAGATCACTGCGGGTATCACTCCTGACACCCTCTGCGATCCTCCTGTATAATGTATAGATGCGGCGGCCGCTCTCCTATGGTCCACTGCACGGCCGTATATATACACATATTCCTATTTCTCACAGAGAGCTGTGATTGGCTGGAACCATCTGGCCAATCACAGCTCTGCGGGAAATATGAATATGTGTATATATACGTGAGTGCAGGGGACCATAGAAGAGCAGCCGCCGCATCTATACATTATACAAGAGGATCGCAAGGGACCCCGGCGATCTGTCAATTAGTACAGGTAACTACTACTCCCATCATGGAAGAGTGTGTTCCATGCTGGGAGTAGTAGTACTACCTAAAAAATGTAAAAAAAAAAAAAGTGATAAACACGCACACACTACATTTTTATTATTGTCGGCTACATTTTTAGTGCTTTACCCGCTCACATAAATTGATCCCTATTTAAAAATGAATAAACATTTCATAATAAAAAAGATACATTTCATTAGATACAATTTTTTCCATCACTACTGTATCTTTTTTTATTATTTTTTTTTATCGTACCCTACAAAATTTTAATAAAAAAGGTATCTCCATAATTTTTTAGGATGGATAAAGTCCAAAAAAGAATAAAAAGATTTACCGAATGTACCCGAATACCGAATGTATCCGAAAAATCAAAGCGTATCTGTATCCTTTTTATTATTTTGTTATTAGAATGAATTCTTTACGTTTGTTTACGGATAACGAATGTATTCGTTATTTACCGCATGCATTCGGTAAATAACGAATGCATTCGTTATTTTGCTATTCGTATTATCGTGGCTATTCGGGAATGTTCAAAATATGTTTTCGTGCATTCGGATCGGTCCCAATGCCTGAAAACGGTAAAATTTGGTAAATTAGACATTTGTGCCGAACCGAATTGCACATGTCTATTATACAGTATTTAGTGGAGCGTATTGTCCACCTCTCATAAGTGTAAACTGTACATACACCTACGTGGTGTCCTTTAAATATTTTCCTGTTAAACTAATTTGGGCCTAGTTACTGTGAAAGCCAAGCCAAAGCTACACACTTGTTTCTGTAGTCTAATTCAGTTTTAGGGGTAGTGGAGCGTATTGGTATCAGCTAGTGGTCGTGTCTCGACCAACAACCCATCTGCCGTCAACGATTGGTTTGGTCATCCACTTCATCACAAGTGAAATCCGATACCCCCAGTCAACAGTCGGTGGGTTTCTCAGACACAACCCTCAGTTGGCATGGCCTGGAAGCAGTCCCTGTCCTCCCACTGCCTTTGTTCTATGCTGTTCCCTCCCCTACAGAAGTATTGTATGCTGTGGGTTCAGCTCCACTATTTAGTGAGGGCGATCTACTAGAGGACAGTCAACAGCTACTGCCCAGCCAAGAAGTGGAGGAGACATCTGCCTCTTCCTCTGCTAGGCGGGCAAGTGGAGATGAGGAGAGTAGCGTGGGAGGTGGTGTTGCAAGCGTTCAGGCTCCTGAAGCAGACACTGTGTAGGAACCTGAGGAGGATATCAGTGACATGCAGACACAACTCAATGATGATGAAGCCGATTGCACTTGGGAGTCGGGTGCAGAATGGGCTTTATCATTATCAGGAGCAGAGGGTTGCAGGTTGCCCGTGAGGTGGAAGCATGGTTGGCAGTCAGCATGGTGGCAGAAGTGGAAAGTCTGGAGCCAAATGTGCCCAGGGTAGACCATCTGCTTTGCGGCAGCCTACCTTCCCGGGAGGTAGTGGAACAGGGTATCCTGGAGTTGGCGGCAGTAGCGGTGTGGCTGTTTTTCATCAAGCATCCGGGGGATGTTAACCTGGCCACATGCAAGATGTGTCGGCAGAGGGTGAAGCATGGCCAGGGTCCCAATGTTGGCACCACGGCCCCGTGTCAACATATGTAGCATTTCCATAAAGCAGCCTGGGAAAATCATGGCTCTGATGCAGTGGTCCAGCCTGTTGCATCACCCAGTGGCACGACACTCCCTGTTTCAGCCAGCCAAGGCTCCACCACCTCAGCCGAAAGGAGCTGTGTGTCATACCAATCTTCTGTCTCTCCAGATGCTTCTGCTCCTCCTACTTCGAGTCAGTCATTCCGCCAGCAATCCATCAGTGAAGCCATGTCCAAGAGACAACAGTATGAGCCCACTCATCAAACGGCGCAGAAGCTGAATGTGCTCCTGTTCAAGTTGCTGGTGCTGCAGTCCCTCCCTTTTCAAGTGGAGGACTCTGCACCTTTCAGAGAACTGATGGCTTGTGCCGAGCCAAGGTGGATACTCCCAAGCCATTATGTCTTTGCAAAAAAGGCAGTACCAGCCCTGCACAATTCTGTGGAACAGAATGTGGGCTAGTCCTTTAGCCTGTCAGTATGTACCAAAGTACATGGCAGCGCCGACATGTGGAGCTACGGTCAGGGACAACACATGTCCTTTACGGCCCACTGGGTAAATGTGGTTTCTACACAGCCACAACAGAAACTTGGACAGGTCACGCTGCTTCCGCCTCCACGCTCTGGTCCTGTTACAGTGTACGACTCTGTCTCCTCATCCTCCATCGTGTACACAGCCTTAACTGTATGGACAAGTCTCAGTGCCCCTCCAGCATACCATGTGTGCAGCGCATGGCGTTGTCACGCTGTTCTACACATGGTTTGCCTATCATGGATAACTCCATGAAAACTGGAAATGGGAACCGTTGTGACTGACAAAGGGAAGAACATCTTGTCTGCACTGCGACAAGGAAGCCTGAGCCATGCATCTTGCATGGCTCACATGTTCAATCTGGTTGTCAAGCAGTTCCTGAAGTGTTTCCCCCATCTGCAAGACATCCTAACAATGGGAAGGAAACTTTGCATGCACTTCAGCCCCTCATACACCGCAAAGCACACCCTCCTTGAGCTGCAGCGTCAGAACGGCATCCCCCAACATAGTCTGATTTGCGACGTTTCCAAACGTTGGAATTCCACCCTCCATATGTTGGACTGACTATATGAACAGAGAAAAGCTATGACCGATTTCTTAATGATCCAAGCGGATAGGGGGACTCCCCTGTGTAACTTCAATGTCAACCAGTGGCAGCTCATATGTGACACCTGCCGATTGCTCAGGCCCTTTGAGGAAGCCACATTATTAGTCAGATGCCAGGATTACAGGATGAACGATGTCATTCCACTGCTTCATTTCCTACAACATGTGTTGGAAACGATGGCTGATCAGGGCACTGTAGATGTGGCGCCTACATCTCATGGCCACATGAGCCCTGTGGGGGCTAAACTGGAAGAGGAGGAGAACGGGGAGGGGGACAGTGGAGCACAGTTTAGGTTTTGCGAAATGGGTGGTTTTTATTATCATCTGACAGGGGAGGAGGACCAGGAGCAGCCAGAGGAGCTAGAGGGTGATGAGGATGCTGAGACAGAGGACCCAGACACACTGTGGCAGTATGCAGTGGAGATGGAGGCAGGGAGTCCCTCAGAGTCACCTGCACAAATGGCACGATGCATGCTCACTTGCTTGCATAGTGACTGAAGAATTGTCACCATTCGGCAGTGGGATGACTTCTGGCTCTCCACCTTATTGGTCCTTCGCTACTAGCACAAAATGGGGGCCTTTTCTACACCCACTGAGAGGAAGGACAAACTGACCTACTACAGAGACATCCTACGTTGTCCTATCTGCGCCATCGTCCATCATCTGCAGGTCTGACTCAGTGGGCCCACTGCGCTTACCTTCCACTGCCATGGCTGCTAGGGAGGGGTGGGGTGGCAGGAGCAGTACCAGCTCCATCAGCAGCAGCCTGAGTCTACAGTCGCTGATGAGTATCTTTCGTCACCCGCATAGTGAAGCAACTCATCAGCAGCAGGTAGACCTGGAGCAGGACCTGAACCAGCAGGTGGTGGCATACCTTGACATGACCATGCCAGCACATTTTGAAGATCCACTGGACTTCTGGGCAGCCAAACATGATTTGTGGCCACAACTAGCAGAGTTTGCCCTGGAAAAGCTGTCCTGCCCGGCCAGTAGAGTGCCAGCAGAGCGGGTGTTTAGTGCAGCTGGGGCCATAGTAACCCTAAGAAGAACTCGTCTGTCCAATAAAAATGTGGACTGACCTTTGTGAAGATGAATCAGGCACGGATCAACCAGGACTTCCACCCGCCAATGCCTGATGCATCAGAGTAGATTTACCATGGTGCCACACCAACACTTCACAAATATGGAGAGTGCAAAACACATTTAAGGTGCTGTTCCCCAGTTACAGACATTCCTCCGCATGAGACCACAAGTAGGTATTGAGGATATGAATTAGCTAAAACTTAAATTTTTTTAGGATAAAATATATGGACCCCAAATTTTATTTATATCTAAGAAAAGGAAAGGTGTGCAAAAAAAAAAAATGTGCCACCTACACCAACAAGTATTAATGTGATGCGAAGACCTCTAAAAGGTGGAAGAGAACAACGTATGGTCCATTGTAACAGGTGGGGTTAAAAACTTCCCTTACTTTAAGGCCCTACTCTCACATTATTAATTCCCTTCTTGGCAAGTGTTACTCACCCTAAAAAGGGTGGCCCCACACAGGAACCTCTTCCTATTTGCACCTAAAAACACTGCCATTTTCAAGGGTTTTTAGTTGGAAATAAGGAGAGGTTCCTGTGTGGGGCCGCCCTTTTTAGCGTTAGTAACACTTGCCAAGAAGGGAATTATTAGGGCAAGAGTAGGGCCTTACAGGAGAAGTTTTTACCCCACCTGCTACAATGGAAAATACGTTGTTCCCTTCCACCTTTTGGAGCCAAGTGTTACTCTTAGGGAACCTCTCCCTATTTCCAACTAAAAACCCTGGGAAATGGCAGTGTTTATAGGTAGAAATAGGGAGAGCTTGCTGTGTGGGGCCGCCCTTTTTAGGGCGAGTAACACTTGCCAAGAAGGGAATTAATAGTGCTAGAGTAGGGCCTTACATGGGAAGTTTCTACCCACATTGGTTACAATGGACCATACGTTGTTCCCTCCCACCTTTTAGAGGTCTTTGCATCACATCAATACTTGTTGGTGTGGGTGGCTCATGGTGTTTTTTGCACACCTTTCCTTTTGTTAAATAAAAAGAAATTGGGTACATATATTTAATCCTAAGAATATGATTAAAAGTTAATTTTACGTAATGCATATCCTTTTAGAAAAGAAACCGTTTTCTTCTAACTACCTGCCTCAGCTGCTATCTGGTCACTTTCTGGACTCCTGATGCTGTTGATGCCACCTCCAGGCTGCCTCATTCTGCCACCATATGTTCTCCTCATGCTGATGCCAGCTCCAGACTGTCTCATTCTGCCACCAAATGTTCTCCTTATGCTGATGCCAGCTCCCGGTTGCCTTATTCTTCCACCACATGTTCCCATCATGCTTATGCCAGCTCCAGGCTGTCTTATTCTGCCACCAAATGTTCTCCTCATGCTGCTGCCACCTCCAGGCTGTGTCACTGTGCCGCCATGGGGTCTCCTCATGCTGCTGGCACATTAAATAAAACTTTTTATGTTCATCCATTTGAAATCTTCAATTTAAATGTTAAAAAAAATCTTTAATCTATTTCAATTGTGAGGCCATTTTGTCTCGTCAGGTTGTTGCCACCTCTAGGCTAGCTCTTTCAGCCACTATATGGTCTCCTCATGCTGCCGCCACCTCCACACTGTGTCATTCAGGCACTATATGATCTCTTCATGCTGCCGCAACCTCCATGCTGTGTCATTCAGCCACTATATGGTCTCCTCATACTGCCTTTGTCCAGGCTATGTTATTCTGCTGCCATATGGTCTCCTCATACTGATGCCACCTCCAGGCTCTGTCATGTGCTGCTCTGCGACAGTGATTCTAATAGCGACGCCTGTAATCTGCATGTCATACTGAATAACAGTATTATTTCACTAATACAGCACAATCCCTATGAGTGTTAGAATAAGGCAAAGTGTTCTACACCCCTATTGAGCAATTTGCCCCAAATAAATTTGTACCAAACCAAATTATTTCGGAAAATTAAGCGAATTGGGCAAATGACATTTTTCAAAAATTTGCTCATCTCTTGTGGGCATCTATGCCCCTATTGATGCACCCCATGATTTTATTTGTCTTGGCAGCAGTTGCCAGACACTGGTCACTATAGCTAACTTTACTGTTAACTAAGACTCCTAAGTTCTTTTCTATGTCAGTTGTCCCAAGTGGCAGATGAGGTTCAACACTGATAATCCCAGCCCGGATTTTTCCTCCCCATGTGCATAACCTTACATTTATCAGTGTTGAACCTCATCTGCCACTTCTCAGCCCAAACCTCCAACCTATCCAGATCCATTTGTAACAGTGCACTGACCTCTATAGTGTTTACCACTTTACAGAGTTTAGTATCATCTGCAAAGATTGCTACTTTACTATTCAACCCCTCTGCAAGGTCATTAATGAATATATTAAATAAATTAGGACCCAAACTGATCCCTGTGGTACCCCACTAGTAACTGTCACCCAATCAGAATAAGTACCATTAATAACCATCCTCTGTTTCCTTTCAATGAGCCAGTTACTTACCCACTTACACACATTCTCCCCCTGCCCAATCCTTCTCATTTTATGCACCAACCTTTTATGTGGCACCGTATGCCCAGCATGCCCTGATGCCCAGTATCTCCCACCCCTTTAAAGGTGATATTGTAATGATATTAGAGAGTAGAGACAAAAAGAAACTGCACAAGGCGCCTAGTGCGTTATCCCAATTAATCAAATGAATTAAAATGCTAGTATTGTGCTCACCTTGAGTGTAAAATATATGTGCATATTGCCCAAATATATTGGGTTCAAGGATGCAGTGGATTCCTGGGAGTGCTGCAATGCCCTAGGGATGTGAAGACAGATGGAGAGCTGTCCACAGGTGATGCAGAAAGAAATAAAAATAAAAAGAGTCCCTCTCTAGGCGCTGCTTCTCCCAATGGATTCACACAGAAGTTGTCAGATAAAAGGTATTCTTTATTGACCAATTATTGGTCAATAAAGAATACATTTTACCTGACAACCTCTTCTGTGGGAGAAGCAGCGCCTAGAGAGGGATTATTTTTATTTTTATTTCTTTCTGCATTGTCCTAATATAACCAGTTTTTTATTATGGCTGATCATTGTGTACATTGATGCAGGGTCATTGCTTTATAAGCAATAGTAAGTAAATACCTAAAGACAGACTGATTCCAAGGCAAACACTGCCTAGCAGCTACAGACTTTTATCCTTAGCAACCAGTCTGTCTCATATTACTCAGCTTAAGGTCACTTTAGCATTAAGATGAGGGCAGAAAAGAGCCAGCGATGCTTGACTTAAAGCATGCTTCGCCTTTCAACATACAGTTCCATAACCCATCCTGTACATATGTTTGAAAATATCATTTTACATGACTACATTGTGTTGCAAAAATCTTGATTAGCAGTAAATTCATAATTCCCTGCAGTGAAACATTCATTAGAAATCGCCACATGCAGAACAATTAGATTTTTTTCCTTTGTAACTATGTTAATATTTGGCTTCTCAGCTAAGACTGTAAATGAGTGAATGTATCTTATTTGGAACACTGAGAAGAGAATTAGTGCCAACAAAGTACTCTGCCGGATTCCAGGGTGTACATTAAAAAGGTGTTACCCAACACAGGCATGCCGATACTTTATTCCTCATAAAATTTATCATGTTGAAACTCAAAAACTCTTGGCAGCTGTATCCTGGCTTCTGGCACTCTCTTACTAAAATGGTGCACAGGCTTGTCCCCTGCAGTCAGCACTATGGCCCGTCTTCATAGTTACTACAGCAAAGGCTGGGCAGGTGGGGCCTGCAGGACTGCACAGTAATAAAGTAATAATGGTCCTACTAAGTATAACGAGTTTGTGCATACTTAGCATGGATTGAAATTCCAGGGCCAGGGATGTCATTAGCACTGGGCATCTAAGGCAGAAGCCAGACTAGTACTGGGCATCTATGGCACACAATACAGATATTTGCCTTGATGCCCTATATCCCTGTAGAGCTTTGAGAACACAAAGAGAAGCATCAAGGAGCATCAGCACTGTGTGGGGGCACAAAGAAGTACATTGGCTCTGTGTGGGAGAACATAAAAAGGGACATAAACACTGGGTGTACAAGTGATCAGAAGGGAGGTACTTTATGTTCGAAATCAGCCACATACCAACAAAGCAGCAACAGTCTGACATTACTGAATTGGGTAAGGACCTTTGTTTTTTGCCCTACTCAGCCAAAATAATGTCAGCCTGTTAGCATCCAGACCCAGAAGACCATGGGGGGCTAACAATAACTTTTTTTTAGAGCTATCAATAAGCCCTTGCTTTTTAACCGATGCCGCCTAAAAAATGGCTTCTGCTAATGTCAGCTGGTTGAAACACGCCCCCTTCAGATGACTCTATAGGAGAGGCGGAGATACAAACGCTGTGTCTCCGCCTCTCCCATAGAGATAAATGGCATGTCGTAGGCTAAGTTTCCACTTGTTTTTTTTTCTTGCAGTTTTTGGAATACTGCCACTGCAGTTTTTGAGCCAAAGCCAGAAATGTATTCAAAAGGAATAGAACATATATAGGAAGGACTTACACTTCTCCTCCCTTATGGATCCACTTCTGACTTTGGCTCAAAAACTGCAGTGGTAGTTTTCCAAAAACTGCCAGAAAAAAAAACCAAGTGGAAACTTAGCCTTAACCAGCTGACGTGCTAGGTGCGAAATTTACAGGGGCTTAGCCTGTGCTGAGCCGGGGCCCTGTAGGGAAGATCGCGGCGCGACATTCACTGAACATCTTCTTTATAAAAGCCTCTCCCCCCAAAAAAACTTTAATCACCCTTTTTTTAATTACATGACAAAAAGCATATCAAAAAATTATTAACCCCTTAAGGACGCAGACCTTTTTCACCTTAAGGACTGAGCACTTTTTCGCAATTATGACCACCGTCACTTTACGAATTAATAACGCCAAAACGCTTTTACTGAATATTCTGATTCTGAGTTTGTTTTTTCGTGATATATTCTACTTTATTTTGGTGGTAAATTTTCGGCGTTAATTGCATCCTTTTTTGGTGAAAAATCCCAAAATTTCATGAAAATTTAGAAAATTTTGCATTTTTGTAACTTTGAAGCTCTCTAATTGTAAGGAAAATGGATATTCCAAATAAATTTTATTTTTCTTCACAAACACAATATGTCCACTTTATGTTGGCATCATAAAATGGACATACTTTTGCTTTTTGAAAAAATTAGAGGGCTTCACAGTAGAGCAGCAATTTTCAAAAATTTCATGAAAATTGCTAAATCTGAAAGGACAGATGTTACAGAACTACAACTCCCAGCATGCCTCGACTGCCCAGAGAGTTGTAGTTTGGCAACATCTGGAGGGCTACTGTTTGGGCACCACTGTAACAGTGGTCTCCAAACTGTGACCCTCCAGATGTTGCAAAACTACAACTCCCAGCATGCCCAGACAGCCTTTGGCTGTCTGGGCATGCTGGGAGTTGCAGTTTGGCCCCCCTAGTGGTTGCCACAGTAAAGATCGTTTTAATTTCACTTTCAATTCCCCCCCCCCCCCCCACTGTCGATTCCCTACCTGAGCAAAGATCCAGCAGGCTCCAGTGAAGATCCCAGGTCCCCAGGCATCTTCTCCTGCTGGTACGGCCTCCATCTTCTTCCCGGATCCCCTCGACATCCAGGGGCAGGCAGAACGGGGGATTGCCATGGCAACCCCCTGTCCTGCGCTGCCATTGGTCAGAACTCCGTTCTGACTAATGCCAGGGGATAGGAGGAGATCGCAGCTTTGCGACCTCACTCCTATCCTTTAAGCTGATCGGGGCTGTTGCTGACAGCTCCGATCAGCCCTATTTTCCGGGTGATTGGGTAACCAGAGACCCGATCAGCCCGGAATTGGAGAAAATCGCATGTCTGAATTGACATGCGATTTTCTCCGATCGCCGACATGGGGGGGTCTCAGGACCCCCCTGGGCGATGTGCCAGGGTGCCTGCTGAATGATTTCAGCAGGCATCCGGCTCCGATCCCCAACCGGCTAGCGGTGGGGACCGGATTTCCCACGGGCGTATGGATACGCCCTCGGTCCTTAAGGACTCGGAATGCAGGGCGTATCCATACGCCCTGTGTCCTGAAGAGGTTAATAAACATATTTGGTATCAGCTCGTGTGTAAATGTCCGAACTATCAAAATATACTATTAATTAGAGATGAGCGAGCCAAATCCGGCAAACCCGGATTCGACCTGAACTTTAGGATTTTTCCGGGTTGGCGAACTCCTGAGCTTTTACTGGTTTGGCTTGCGCGAGCTGGTAAATAGCACAAAATACCTTGAGAATATGGTGGCCAGGGGGTGGTTAGATGACGTAGAGAGAGATACAGATTAGAAAGAGAGAAAAAATAGGGTCAGTTAGTGATTAGAAAGATAGATACAGAATAGAAATAGAGACCTTGTGTGTGTGTGTGTGAACAGGATTCAATCCCCATGTAAGAATCCTATAGGGGCTACTATACTCTACATCAAAAAAGCTTATTCACAACCCTTGAAGGGTTCATTTTCGCTACCACAAATTCAAAGCCTTGAAGTGAATAGAGTTCCTGAACCAGCTCCAGTGAGGTGAATTGATCTGTGACACCCACCCACAAAGCGTATTCAAGGGGCACCTATATATACCTGTAGGACCTGTGAAGACAGTATTGATTCATGACCATAATAGTGTTCCTGAACCAGCTACAATAGTCAGTGAGGTTCAGTGATCTGTGCCAACCACCCACCCACCCACCCACAAAGCTTATTTAAGTGACTCCTATATATGCCTATAGGGCCAGTAAAGACAGTAGTGATTTGTGACTATAATAGTGTTTTGAACCAGCTAATGTAGTTAGTGAGGTGCAGTGATCTGTGCCACCCGCAAAGTGTATTCAAGTGGCACCTATATATGCCTATAGGACAATGAAAGGCAGTAGTTGCAACTCAGCTCACCAGTTTATACAGTATTTAGCAGACATCCAAGTGGTATGGGCTGCTGGAGCACGGACAATGCGTGCAGCTTCCCATGTTGAAATAACAGAAAAGGAATGGTGGTCCAGCTCACACGCCTCAGAATTTCCTGGTTAAAACTTGACTTTTAATAAATCCGTTAAAACATGATACCATGTTTTAACGGATTTATTAAAAGTCCCGTTTTAACCAGGAAATTCTGAGGCGTGTGAGCTGGACCACCATTTATTTTATTCCAATAGTGCTTGTGAACACAGTAGTGATTTGTGACTATAATAGTGTTCATGAACCAGCTACAATAGCCTGTGAGGTGCAGTGATCTATGCCACTCACAAAGCGTATTTAATTGACACCTATATATGCCTACAGGGCCTGTGAACACAGTAGTGAGTAGAATAGATTTCCGCAAACACCTTCTGTACTTATTGTGTCGTCAACTCTGCCACGCAGAAAGCATTCAAAGTGTTGAAACTTAGATTTGACAAGTAGGTCGGTGAAAATTCACCCAAAAAGGAGTTGGTCTCTGCCAGTAAGAATGTTTGTGGCAGTACTAGTACAGGTAGCGTCAACAGCAGCCAGGTGCTGTGTGGTAGCCGCGTCAGCCATCCCAAGTTCTCACTGCCTGAGAGAGGTTATGTGGTTTCACAGGAGGATCCGACATTACTGGAATATTTATGACATACGACTTCTGAGGAGGAAAACTCTGATAATATGATGGTGAGGGGTAGTTGGGGGTAGTAGTACAGGGGCTGAGGGATTGATCGCATCAGGTTTCACCTCTGAGACCAGATGCGATCATAAGTTATTTACCAGGGGAGCAGGCGGCATGCTCCGCTCCCCAGCGACTTAGGGCTCCCAGCAGGGTTTTTAAACTTGTACTGTGAATCACTGCGCACAGCAGGGACATGTCACTGCATTCCCCGCTGCTCATCCCCGTACCTGACATGGATGAGCAGCGGGAAATGGAGTGAATGAGTGATTGTGCTAGAAGATGCAGAGCGGGGTTCGAGGGAAAATTATTTGATTATTCACAGTACAAGTTTAAAAACCCCACCGGGAGCCCTGAATGGCCACTCGGTGGGTATTTGAAAATGAAAGTAAAAGACACGATTTAAATCGCTGGGGAGCGTTCCACCCGCTCCCCTGGTTAATAACTTATGATCGCATCGGTTCTCAGAAGTGAGACCCGGTGTGATCAATCCTTCAGCCCCTGTACTACAACCCCCAACAAAGAACAGACTCTGTTCCATGATGAGGGTGGTAGTACAAGCACTAAGGTAGCCTCCCCAGCCACCCGCAGACTCCCGCAGCCAGGGGACTACTACTCCCATCATGGAAACAAGTCTGTTCCTTGATGGGATTAGTAGGAGTTCCGGCTGCGAGAGTCTGTAGGTGGCTGACTTTTCATACTAACGGATGAAAAACTGATGCAAAAGGATGCCACTAAATGGCATCACTTTGCATCAGTTTGCATCCATTTGTAGTATGGTCCGTTTAGGAGGCATTGACGGGAAAAAGTCGGGACGGGGACAACAGTCGTGTGAATCTAGCCCATCCCCCCTCACAGTGATTGAAGTAAGACTTGTATATACCAATAACTATTGTATGTGCTGAATGAATTTAGCTATTATCCTGTTTTTACCTGAATAATTTTAGAAACATTAAATGAAAGGAAAAATTCAATTGAGGAGTGATTATGTTATTTCTCTAATGATGGATAAAGGTGGACATGAAAGGAAGGACAGATGCACACATTAAATTCATTAAATTGACAGCTTTATGAGTTTATGTATTGTGTATTGTGATAATTTTGAAGGTTGAAGAGAAATAAAATGCATAACACTTATTGCAGAAGTCCTCAACCTTTCATGACATTAGTAAGAGCTTTTTGAAACCTGTTCCCATATAGGAGTTTGTTTTGCAATAATCCATTCAAATTGCACAATAAAAGGTTTGAATCCATCATACATGTGATCTGGTAAGTGTCAAACTATCTGACATTCTTTATTATTAGACAATAATAAAAAAGGTAAGCAACATTTTTTTGTAAACCTTCCAAAAACTTCCACAGAAAGTACAAACTAAAATGTTAATACATAATCTGCTATAATATGCTCAGTTAAAGGGAACCTGTCATCAGATTTTACCTTAAAGGGGTTATCCAGGAAAAAACTTTTTTTTATATATCAATTGGCTCCAGAAAGTGAAACAGATTTGTAAATTACTTCTATAAAAAAAATCTTAATCCTTTCAGCACCTATTAGCTGCTGAAGTTGAGTTGCTCTTTTACTCTGTGCAGTTCCCGAGACAAGCAGAAATGTCAGCAGAGAGCACTGGTGCCAGACAGAAAACAACTTCAGCAGCTGATAATTATTGAAAGGATTAATATTTTTTAATAGAAGTAATTTACAAATCTGTTTAACTTTCTGGAGCCAGTTGATATATATATAAAAAAAAGATTTTTTCTGGAATACCCCTTTAACCTCTTAAGGACCCAGGACATACTAGAACGTCCTGGCACCCTGGGCTTTAAGGACCCAGGACATACTAGTACGTCCTGGTGTTTCTCCGGTCTCTGCCGCGCCCCGGGCAGAGATCGGAAGCGGATGCCTGCTGAAATGCTTCAGCAGGCATCCAGGGCAAACGCTGAGGGGGCCATGTAGGAAATCGCCCCTGCGATCTGCGGCGATACCGGGCTGATCGGGTCTCTGGGACCCGACCGCCCGGTAATTTTGCATGATCCCGGCTGTCACAGACAGCCAGGACCATGCTAACGTATAGGAGCGATCTGTCGGTTAGTTAACCGAACAATCGCAGGGGGGGGGTGGGCGGTTGCTTCCTCCTGCCCTGCCCGGCCCCTGGATGTCCGGAGAGGACGGGAGTGCGGGGGCCCGGCCCCGGTACTTACCTCGTCTCTGAAGATCCCGGATCCCGGCGATGAAGATGGCGGCGGCGACGACGACGACGGGTGAGTAGATCTTCAGGTCGCGGTCGCCATAAAGCGACATGCATTGCTGTAATGGGACCCTGTAAACTACAACTTCCAGCATGTCCAGACAGCCATTGGCGTCTGGGCATGCTGGGAGTTGCAGTTTTGCAACATCTGGAGGTCCACAGTTTGGAGACCACTGTGCCCTTCCAGATGTTGCAAAACTACACATCCTCAGCATGCCCTTACTGTCCAGGCATGCTGGGAGTTGTAGTTCTGTAACATCTGGCCCTTCAGATGTTGCAGAACTACAACTCCCAGCATGCCTGGACAGTTTTGGCATACTGGGAGATGTAGTTTTGCAACATCTGGAGGGCTACAGCTTGGACACCACTACACAGTGGTCCCCAAACTGTTCTTCTCCAGCTGTTGCGTAACCACTACTCCCAATATGCCCTTCGGCTGCCTGGGCATGCTGGGAGTTGTGGTTTTGCAACAACTGGAGGCACACTGGTTGGGAAACATTGTCTGTTTCCTAACTCAGTGTTTCCCAACCCGTGTGCCTCCAGCTGTTGCAAAACTATAACTACCAGCATGCACTGATAGACCGTGCATGCTGGGAGTTGTAGTTTTGCAACAGCTGGAGGCTCCCCCCCCCCTGTTAATGTACAGGGTACATTCACATGGGCAGGGGGCTTACAGTGAGTATCAGGCTGCAAGTTTGCGATGCAGCAAATTTTGCGCGGCAGCTCAAATTCGCAGCGGGAAACTCGCTGTAATCCCCCGCCCGTGTGACTGTACCCTAAAAACACTACACTACACTACACTAACACAAAATAAAATAAGTAAAAAACACTACATATACACATACCCCTACACAGCCCCCCACCCCTCCCCAATAAAAATGAAAAACGTCTGGTACGCCACTGTTTCCAAAATGGAGCCTCCAGCTGTTGCAAAACAACAACTCCCAGTATTGCCGGACAGGCGTTGACTGTCCAAGCATGCTGGGAGTTTTGCAACAGCTGGAGGCACCCTGTTTGGGAATCGCTGGCATAGAATACCCCTATGTCCACCCCTGTGCAAATCCCTAATTCAGGCCTCAAATGCGCATGGCTCTCTCACTTTGGAGCCCTGTCGTATTTCAAGGCAACAGTTTAGGGTCACATATGGGGTATCGCCGTACTCGGGAGAAATTGCCTAACAAATTTTGGGGGGCTTTTTCTCCTTTCACCCCTTATGAAAAGGGGAAGTTGGGGTCTACACCAGCATGTTGGTGTAAAAAAAAAATTTTTACACTAACATGCTGGTGTTGCCCTATACTTTTCATTTTGACAAGAGGTAAAAGGGAAAAAAGCCCCCCAAAATTTGTATTGCAGTCTCTCCCGACTACGGAGATACCCCATATGTGGGCGTAAAGTGCTCTGGGGGCGCACAACAAGGCCCAGAAGGGAGAGTGCACCATGTACATTTGAGGTGATTTGCACAGGGGTGGCTGATTGTTACAGCGGTTTTGACAAACGCAAAAAAAAATAAAACCTCCACATGTGACCCCATTTTGGAAACTACACCCCTCACGGAATGTAATGAGGGGTGCAGTGAGAATTTACACCCCACTGGTGTCTGACAGATCTTTGGAACAGTGGGCTGTGCAAATAAAAAATTTTGTACAGCCCACTGTTCCAAAGATCTGACAGACACCAGTGGGGGTAAATGCTCACTGTACCCCTTGTTACGTTCCTCAAGGGGTCTAGTTTCCAAAATAGTATGCCATGTGGAGGTTATTTTGCTGTCCTGGCACCATAGGGGCTTCCTAAATGCGACAAGCCCCCCGAGCAAAATTTACTCTCAAAAAGCCAAATATGACTCCTTCTCTTCTGAGCATTGTAGTTCGCCCGTAGTGCACTTCAGGTCAACTTATGGGGTACCTCCATACTCAGAAGAGATGGGGTTACAAATTTTGGGGGGTATTCTCTGCTATTAACCCTTGCAAAAATGTGAAATTTGGGGGGAAACACACATTTTAGTGAAATTTTATTTTTATTTTTTTTACATATGCAAAAGTCGTGAAACACCTGTGGGGTATTAAGGCTCACTTTATTCCTTGTTACGTTCCTCAAGGGGTCTAGTTTCCAAAATGGTATGCCATGTGTTTTTTTTTTTTTGCTGTTCTGGCACCATAGGGGCTTCCTAAATGCAACATGCCCCCCAAAAACCATTTCTGAAAAACGTACTCTCCAAAATCCCCTTGTCGCTCCTTCGCTTCTGAGCCCTCTACTGTGCCCGCCGAACACTTTACATAGACATATGAGGTATGTGCTTACTCGAGAGAAATTGGGCTACAAATACAAGTATACATTTTCTCCTTTTACCCCTTGTAAAAATTCAAAAATTGGGTCTACAAGAAGATGCGAGTTTAAAAAATGAAGATTGTGAATTTTCTCCTTCACTTTGCTGCTATTCCTGTGAAACACCTAAAGGGTTAAAATGCTGACTGAATGTAATTTTGAATACTTTGGGGGGTGCAGTTTTTATAATGGGGTCATTTATGGGGTATTTCTAATATGAAGACCCTTCAAATCCACTTCAAACCTGAACTGGTTCCTGAAAAACTGTGAGTTTGAAAATTTTGTGAAAAATTGGAAAATTGCTGCTGAACTTTGAAGCCCTCTGGTGTCTTCCAAAAGTAAAAACTCGGCAATTTTATGATGCAAACATAAAGTAGACATATTGTATGTGTGAATAAAATAAAAAAAATATTTGGAATATCCATTTTCCTTACAAGCAGAGAGCTTCAAAGTTAGAAAAATGCAAAATTTTCAAATTTTTCATCAAATTTTGGGATTTTTCACCAAGAAAGTATGCAAGATACCACAAAATATTACCACTATGTTAAAGTAGAATATGTCACGAAAAAACATTCTCCGAATAAGAATGATAACTTAAAGCATTCCAGAGTTATTAATGTTTAAAGTGACAGTGGTCAGATGTTCAAAAAATGGCCGGGTCCTAAGGTGTAAAATGGCTGGGTCCTTAAGGGGTTAAATAACATGTGGCAAAGCGTTATTTCTGTTTACATTGCACAAATGTAATAACCTAGTGTAAATTATACACACCACCTCAATACAACTCTATGGCAGAGCCGGAGATTGTCGAAAGCAGCGCTCCCGCTCTGCCATAGAGTTGTATTGAGGGGGCGTGTCAGAGTGGTCAACACGCCCCCTTCCCGCGGGCTGTCGGGGCCCCGTACAGAGGGATCGCGGGGGGCCCAAGCGGTCGGACCCCCCCGCGATCTGAAACTTTTTCCCCACTGGATATCTCCTTTAAGGAGCAGAGGAATGACTCAGGCTCTCAATTGCTGTCAACATCAGAGATAGGTCATCATGGCAGACAGAGCCACTATCACATATTTATGAGTGGTAAAAGTATGTGAACCTTTAGGGTAAGCTGATAATTTGAAGGTAAAATTAGGTGATTTCAATAAACATGATGACAAACAGGTGTGAGTAGGCAACTTTTTGTGTTTAAAGGAGTTTGCCAAGGAAACTAAAAGATGGTTTCCTGATCACCACTGGCCTATTTGAGGCAACCATAGATGGTCGAAAAGCCAAAAATGGATGAAACGGTTGACTTAAAACTATCATTAACATCAATGGGAGCTGCATAAATGGTACATGGTACATTTGCATAATCTACTGGAAGCTACGCTGTTGGTACAAATGAAACAAAGCTCCAACTCATTTTAAGTTGGTGTGAGAAGCTATGGGCTGGGGTCTAAGCTAGAAGGGCACTGGGAGTTGGTGCACCTTACTCCCTTACTGACACATGATGTACCTCCACTCGCTTTACTACCTTTGTGCTTCACTCCTGGCCTTGCAGAAATCTCTGTCCAGCTTCATTAGATAGCCCCATGTTACTCTATAAAGCCTTTCCAGTGAAGCTGGGGAGTTCAGTGCGACTTCTCCCCGTGGGTCGGGGCTGAGCTGCTCAAGTGTAACAGCCTTTAATGCCTCCTTATCCATCCTCATCTCCGAGAACCTACTTGGTTAAGGTATTAAGCCCTTTACATTAGTGAAGGAGGGGCTGAAAAGTTAGGAGGTATGTCAGGCTGGGGCATTTGAGCAGCTTGGCCCCACCTCCCTGACACTTGGCTGTAAAATAAAAGAGTGATATTATAAGTTTGGCAACCACCAACTACCATCAGTTTCAGGAAAGGTAGAGCTTCTTTTTATACCCTGTAGAACGGTACCCATCAAACAGCATTGCCAGCAAACAAACAAACCCAAACAGGCAGTATTGTTATAATTCACATACAGCAATAAGTTTCACTTGCAGCGTGCAATACAATAGAAACCTAAACATCCTTCACATCTCTTTACATACACATAAACTTCTGAGCTTCTCACCAAAAACTTGGCAGTTTATTTCCAAATGTCAGTCTTTTTGGTGCAGTGTATCAGTATCCAACATACCACAGACAAACTGATCTGCTTTAGAGCAACTCCTCTCTGCTGCACTCTGGCAGTGCTCGCACACACCTGTAAGATAAGGTTCAGGACTGCAACCACCGAACTGGAGTATGGAAGTCACTGTATGTCCAGAACCTTCAGTCATGCCCAAAACCCAGACCCAAACTCCAGTCTTAAAGAGTACCTGCCATTAAGTGGTCCCCTCCCTCCCTATTTGTTCTCCCCACCCTGCTAACCACCTCTCTGCCTTAATTTTGAATTTGCTGGCATTTTTACCATGATTTTACCGTCTGTCTCCTGCTCACACTAAGTGAGCTACGGTGCTCCTGAGGGGGCGTTCCCAGGCAGGTGCAATGTTATCTGAAGCCCTGCCGAGGATTACTTATGCCCTCTCTCTTCTATGCTGCACTCATACTCTGGAGTGAAGCATATCACCTGTTATGTTCACATGATGTGTTATGTTACCCAGAGAGCACCAGTTGACCACCTGACCTGCAGCTTTACCTATGGGCTTCTTGCTCAGCCCCCTTTATAATGGGTGGAGCCATTACAATCTGTCTCTTTTGCTCTTACACCATCACTCTTAGATCCTGAGGAACAGCAAAGCACAGACATCACAGATCCTGTGTCCAGTACACCTGGAGGCCATAAAGCCTGCACACCAGCCATATTGTCAGTAAGTCAACTCATCTATGTCTGCTGTCTCTACCAAAGTCAAGTCACCAGTCTAGTCAATTATAGTCAGAGTGGCTGTATTGAAGTCTGACCCAAAAGTACTGCAAGTCCCAGCAAGCTACAAGGCCCTTTCCATATTACTGGTCGATTCTCTGGGATTCTGGCCTAGCTACAAAGACTTTATCAACTGTCGGACCTCAGTAAAGCTACCATTAACCCTTACCTGGTCTTGGACTATTATTGCCCTGCTTAACCTTGGGATATCGGTGCTACCCTTTGGGTGGTTACTGGAAAAACCACTCTGGCGTCACGAACATTAAGGGTTAATAACACCTTGCCCCTTTGCGCGAGGAGACAGCAAATTTGCGCAGGACCTGAAGGGAGACTCCTGGTGGCCAAACTTTAGTATTGTTTTTACCTAAAAAATATTAATAATTTTAATATTAATATAAAACTTAACATAAGTATATTACAAAATGTATTATGAAAGTAAAAACTACAAACTATTAAAAATAATTTTTAATGACAGTGTCCATTTAAGTCACTGAGGCAAGAAGCCTCAGTGATATATACCTTCCATCCACCATTTTACCAGCTGCTTGCTTACAACCCTAACAGCTATCCAATGGTGTCTGCAGCTCCTAGCAGCAAGTAAAGATGAGAGATTCCCTTTAAGGTGTTGTTTATAAAGGTTTTATGTCAGAGATGTGTATTGATGTTGATTAATACACAGTTACTGTGGCCACCAAAGCTACAGTGTCATGTTGTTCTTTTGGTAATGGTGGTTAGATGGTTTTGTCAGCACTGAATTTGTTGTTTTCTAGTCAAACTACATTGATATTACATTAATATAAAATAATTTGATTCTCAAAACACAGCAAGCTGTGGTAAAACATATGAAACTACAGTCATGGCCATAAATGTTGGCACCCCTGAAATTTTTCTAGAAAATTAAGTATTTCTGTAACACATGCAGTAACACATGCTTTGCTATACACGTGTTTATTCCCTTTGTGTGTATTGGAACTAAACCACAAAAGGGAGGAAAAAAAGCAAATTGGACATAATGTCACACCAAACTCCAAAAATGGGCTGGACAAAATGATTGGCACCCTTTCAAAATTTTGGATAAATAAGATTGTTTCAGGCATGTGAAGCTCCTTTAAAGGGATACTCCGGCGCTAAGACATCTTATCTCCTATCCAAAGGATAGGGGATAAGATGCCTGATCGTTGGGGTCCCGCCGCTGGGGACCCCCGTGATCTTGCATGCAGCACCCCGTTACAATCAGGGGATAAGATGCCTTGGCGACAGAGTACCCCTTTAAACTCACCTTGGGCAAATAACAGGTGTGGGCAATATTAAAATCACACCCGAAAGCAGATACAAAGGATACAAAGTCTTTGCATTGTGTGTCTGTGTGTGCCACACTAAGCATGGACAACAGAAAGAGAACTGTCTGAGTACTTGAGAACCAAAATTGTGGAAAAATATCAACAATCTCAAGGTTACAAGTCCATTTCCAGAGATCTAGATTTGTCTTTGTGCACAGTGCGCAACATAATCAAGAAGTTTGCAACCCATGGCACTGTAGCTAATCTCTCTGGGCATGGACGGAAGAGAAAAAGTGATGAAAGGTGTCAACGCAGGATAGTCCAGATGGTGGATAAGCAACCCCAAACAAGTTCCAAAGATATTCAAGCTGTCCTGCAGGCTCAGGGAGCATCAGTGTCAGCGCGTACTATCCGTACTATGAATTGAAATGCTATGGCAGAAGACCCAGGAGGACCCCACTGCTGACACAAAGACATAAAAAAGCAAGACTACGTTTTGCCAAAATGAACTTGAGTAAGCCAAAATCCTTCTGGGAAAACGTCTTGTGAACAGATGAGATCAAGATAGAGTTTTTTGGTAAAGCACATAATTCTACTGTTTACCCAAAAAATAAAAAATAAAAAAAATGAGGCCTACAAAGAAACAAAGAAAAGAGCACAGTACCTACAGTGAAATATAGTGAAGGTTCAATGATGTTTTGGGGTTGTTTTTCTGCCTCTGGCACTGGGTGCCTTGAATGTGTACAAGGCATCATGAAATCTGAGGATTACCAACGTATTTTGGTTTCCCCATTCTGCCCCACTTATTGTGGTTGGGCAGAACGGGGAAACCAAAAGTTAACCCCCCCCGCCCCCGTTCTGCTATTGGTCGTCGCTTCTTTGGGTCATCTACATGCACAACATACCAGGAAAACCAATATTGAGGTATGTTTAATCAATGTTTTTCATAACCTATTCCTAACCTTTTTTTGTTTCACATGTGCTCAGGTGTAGTTTTTAAAGTTCAACCTATACTATATACTACTATATAGGCCAACATGCTGGGAGTTGTAGTTTTCAAACAGCTGGAGGCACCCCTGGGTGGGAAACACTGGATTTTTTCATTTGTATGAGTACTTTGCAAACTGAAGGCAGTGATCTGCTTGGTTGGTAATGGGAAACTTTAAAAAACCTGTGGCGTGAAAAATTTGCACAATCTTGCCATATCTGTTGTAGCACATGTGCAAACTATTGTGCACCTAGTTGTTTAAATAAAAAAATCCACTTATCATCGTATTTCTGTGAAATTTAAGGGGCATAATGGGTGTTATACAGTGGGGATCAAAAGTTTGGGCACCCCAGGTAAAAATTTGTATTAATGTGAATAAAGAAGCCAAGGAAAGATGGAAAAATCTCCAAAAGGCATCAAATTACAGATTAGACATTCTTATAATATGCCAACAAAAGTTAGATTTTATTTCCATCATTTACACTTTCAAAATAACAAAACAAAAAAAATGGCGTCTGCAAAAGTTTGGGCACCCTGCAGAGTTAATATTTTGTACTGCCCCCTTTGGCAAGTATCACAGCTTGTAAATGCTTTTTGTAGCCAGCCAAGAGTCTTTCAATTCTTGTTTGAGGTATCTTTGCCCATTCTTCCGTACAAAAGTCTTCCAGTTCTTTGAGATTTCTGGGCTGTCTGTCACGTACTGCTCTTTTAAGGTCTATCCATAGATTTTCAATTATGGAGATTGTGAAGGCCAAGGCAAAACCTTCAGTTTACGCTTCTTGATGTAATGCCCCGTGGATTTGGAGGTCTGTTTAGGATCATTATCCATTTGTAGAAGCCATCCTCTCTTTAACTTCAGCTTTTTCACAGATGTCATCAAGTTAGCATCTAAAATTTGGTGACATTTTATTGAATCCATTTTTCCTTCTACTCGTGAGATGTTCCCTGTTCCACTGGCAGCAATACAACCCCAAAGCATGATTGATCCACCCCCATGCTTAACAGTTGGACAGAGGTTCTTTTCATTAAATTCTGTTCCCCTTCTTTTCCAAACGTACCTTTGCTCATTCCGGCCAAAATTTTCAATTTTAACCTCATCGATCCACAGAACTTGTTTCCAAAATGCATCAGGCTTGTCTATATGTTCATTTGTAAAGTTTAAACGTTGATTTTTGTGGTCAGGACGTAGAAGAGGTTTTCTTCTGCTGACTGTTCCATGGAGACCATATTTGTACAAGTATCTCTTTATGGCGGAATAGTGTACCAAAACTCCAGTGTCTGCCAGATCTTTCTGGAGGGATTCTGCAGTCAAACGTGGGTTTTGAATTGTGTTTTTCTTGGTCTTCCAGATCTTGCTTTAACTTCCACTGTTCCTGGTGACTGCCATTTCCTAATTACATTCCAAACAGAGGATATTGACATCTGAAAAAGTTTTGCTATCTACTTACAGCCTTCTCCAGCTTTGTGAGCATCAACTATTTTCAGTTTCAGATTTCCAGACAACTGCTTAGAAGAACCCATGGTGCTGATTGTTGGGGCAAGATCGGATGAGTCTGGGCATTTAAAACCTTTGAGATTGACATCACCTGGTCTTCCAAGATGAAGATTGAGAACAATCCATGACACTGGCAGGTCTCAGCTTTGCAAAGGGGGCAGTGCATGCTATAAATTCTGCAGGGTGCCCAAACTTTTGCAGATGCCATTTTTTTGTTTTCTGTTATTATGAAAGTGTAAATGATGGAAATAAAATTTAACTTTTGTTGACATATTATAAGAATGTCTAATTTGTAATTTGATGCCTTTCCTTGGCTTCTTTATGCGCATTAATACAAATTTTTACCTGGGGTGCCCAAACTTTTGATCCCCACTGTAGTTGTGCTTCCACTGCATATCCTTTTTTTAAAAAAAATAAATACCATATTTATCGGGGTATACCACGCACCGGCCTATAACACGCACCCTCATTTTACCAAGGATATTTGGGTAAATTTTTTTTTTTACCCAAATAGCTTTGGTAAAATGAGGGTGCGTGTGTGTGCATGCATATACCCCGATACACCCCCAGGAAAGGCAGGGGGAGAGACGCCGTCGCTGCCCGCTTCTCTCCCCCTGCCTTTCCTGTGGTCTAGAGCCCTGCTGCCGCTGCTTCTCTCCCGCTGGCTATCTGCGCCACTGTCACGATTCGGCTGGCTGGAGGTGGATCCTCTGTGCCCGAGAGGGATTGGCGTGGTCCGTGCTGGTGGACCGGTTCTAAGTTGCTACTGGTATTCACCAGAGCCCGCCGCAAAGCGGGATGGTCTTGCAGCGGCGGTAGCAACCAGGTCGTATCCACCAGCAACGGCTCAACCTCTCTGACTGCTGAAGATAGGCGCGGTACAAGGGAGTAGACAAGAGCAAGGTCGGACGTAGCAGAAGGTCAGGGCAGGCAGCAAGGATCGTAGTCAGGGGCAACGGCAGGAGGTCTGGAACACAGGCTAGGAACACACAAGGGAACGCTTTCACTGGCACAATGGAAACAAGATCCGGCGAGGGAGTGCAGGGGAAGTGAGGTATAAGTAGGGAGTGCACAGGTGAGAATACTGATTAGGCCTGCTGCGCCAATCAGTGGCGCAGCGGCCCTTTAAATGGCAGAGACCCGGCGCGCGCGCGCCCTAAGGAGCGGGGCCGCGCGCGCCGGGACAACACAGACGGGGAACGGGTAAGGTACGGGAGCCGAGATGCGCATCGCGAGCGGGCGCGTCCCGCATCGCGAATCGCATCCCGGCTGGGAGTAATATCGCAGCGCACCCGGTCAGCAGGTCTGACCGGGGCGCTGCGAATGAGAGAACGCTGCGAGCGCTCCGGGGAGGAGCGGGGACCCGGAGCGCTCGGCGTAACAGTACCCCCCCCCTTGGGTCTCCCCCTCTTTTTGGAGCCTGAGAACCTGAGGATAAGACTTTTGTTCAGGATGTTGTCCTCAGGTTCCCAGGATCTCTCCTCAGGGCCGCAATTCTCCCAGTCGACCAAGAAGAATCTTTTACCTCTGACCCTTTTGGATGCTAGAATCTCCTTTACAGAAAAGACGTCAGAAGATCCGGAAACTGGAGTGGGAGAAACAACTTTGGGAGAGAAGCGGTTAAGGATGAGTGGTTTAAGGAGAGAGACATGGAAGGCATTGGGAATACGGAGAGAAGGAGGAAGAAGGAGTTTGTAAGAGACAGGGTTGATCTGGCACTTGATTTTGAAAGGACCAAGATAGCGTGGTCCCAGTTTGTAACTGGGGACACGAAAGCGGACATATTTAGCGGAGAGCCATACCTTGTCTCCGGGAGCAAAAATGGGGGGAGTTCTTCTTTTTTTATCAGCAAATCTTTTCATCCGGGATGAAGCCTCTAAAAGAGAATTTTGGGTCTCTTTCCATATGGTGGAAAGATCACGAGTCACTTCATCCACAGCGGGCAAACCAGAGGGCAAGGGAGTAGGGAGGGGAGGAAGAGGGTGACGGCCGTACACCACGAAAAATGGGGATTTAGCAGAAGATTCGGAGACTCTGAAGTTGTATGAGAATTCGGCCCATGGTAGAAGATCTGCCCAGTCATCCTGGCGGGAGGAAACAAAATGCCGTAAATAGTCACCCAGGACCTGATTAACTCTTTCTACTTGCCCATTGGATTGGGGATGATAAGAAGAAGAGAAGTTTAATTTGATCTTGAGCTGTTTACAGAGGGCCCTCCAGAATTTAGACACGAATTGGACGCCTCTATCTGAGACGATATGCGTGGGCAAACCGTGAAGGCGAAAAATGTGTATAAAAAATTGCTTTGCCAACTGAGGCGCTGAAGGAAGACCAGGAAGAGGAATAAAATGTGCCATCTTGGAAAATCGATCAACGACCACCCAAACAACTGTGTTGCCACGGGATGAGGGCAAGTCCGCAATAAAGTCCATACCAATCTGTGACCAAGGCTGTTCAGGAACAGGCAGAGGATGAAGGAGACCAGCAGGCTTCTGGCGAGGAGTCTTATCCCGGGCACAGACAGTACAGGCCCGCACAAAATCAATAACATCAGTCTCCAGAGTCGGCCACCAATAAAATCGAGAGATGAGTTGCAAGGATTTTTTGATGCCCACATGGCCTGCGAGGTGGGAGGAGTGTCCCCATTTGAGAATCCCGAGACGCTGGCGTGGAGAAACGAAGGTCTTCCCTGGAGGAGTTTGCCTGATGGAAGCTGGAGAAGTGGAGATCAGACAGTCCGGAGGAATGATGTGTTGCGGAGAGACCTCTACTTCAGAGGCATCAGAAGAACGAGAGAGGGCATCGGCCCTAATGTTCTTGTCAGCAGGGTGAAAATGGATTTCAAAGTTAAAACGGGCAAAGAACAACGACCACCTAGCCTGGCGAGGGTTCAGTCGTTGGGCAGACTGGAGGTAGGAGAGATTCTTGTGATCAGTGTATATGATAACTGGAAATTTTGATCCCTCCAGCAGGTGCCCCCATTCCTCAAGCGCCAATTTAATGGCCAGTAGTTCTCGATCCCCGATGGAATAGTTTCTCTCCGCCGGGGAGAAGGTCCTAGAAAAAAACCCACAAGTCACAGCATGCCCAGAAGAATTTTTTTGTAGAAGGACAGCTCCAGCTCCCACTGAGGAGGCATCTACCTCCAATAGGAAGGGTTTAGATGGGTCAGGTCTGGAGAGCACGGGAGCGGAAGAAAAGGCAGACTTGAGATGTTTAAATGCGTCTTCCGCTTGGGGGGACCAGGACTTGGGATTGGCATTTTTCTTGGTTAAAGCCACGATAGGAGCCACAATAGTGGAAAAGTGTGGAATAAACTGTCTGTAATAATTGGCGAACCCCAAAAAAGGTTGGATAGCACGGAGTCCGGAGGGGCGTGGCCAATCTAAGACGGCAGAGAGTTTATCTGGGTCCATTTGTAGTCCCTGGCCAGAGACCAAGTATCCTAGGAAAGGAAGAGATTGACATTCAAAGAGACATTTCTCCATTTTGGCATAAAGTTGATTGTCCCGAAGTCTCTGAAGAACCATGCGGACATGCTGGCGGTGTTCTTCTAAGTTGGCAAAAAAAATCAGTATATCGTCCAGATAAACCACAACACAGGAATATAGGAGATCACGAAAAATTTCATTAACAAAGTCTTGGAAGACGGCAGGGGCGTTGCATAGGCCAAAGGGCATGACCAGATACTCAAAGTGTCCATCTCTGGTGTTAAATGCGGTCTTCCATTCGTCCCCCTCCCTGATGCGGATGAGATTATAAGCACCTCTTAAGTCCAGTTTGGTAAAGATGTGGGCACCTTGTAAGCGATCAAAGAGTTCCGAGATAAGAGGTAAGGGGTAGCGGTTTTTTACCGTGATTTTATTAAGTCCGCGGTAATCAATACAAGGACGTAGGGAGCCATCTTTTTTGGACACAAAAAAAAATCCAGCTCCGGCAGGAGAGGAGGACTTGCGGATAAACCCCTTTTTTAAATTCTCCTGGATGTACTCCGACATGGCAAGAGTCTCTGGAGCAGACAGAGGATAGATTCTGCCCCGGGGTGGGGTAGTACCCAGGAGGAGGTCAATAGGACAGTCATAAGGCCTGTGAGGAGGCAAAGTCTCAGCTTGCTTTTTGCAAAAAACGTCAGAATAGTCCATATAAGCCTTAGGAAGACCGGATACAGGGGGAACCACAGGGTCACGGCAAGGAGTACTGGGCACCGATTTAAGACAGTCCTTGTGACAAGAAGTACCCCAGTTCTTGATTTCTCCTGTGGACCAATCAAGGGTTGGGGAATGGCGTTGAAGCCACGGTAATCCAAGAAGAATTTCAGAAGTGCAGTTGGAGAGGACCAAAAATTCAATTTTTTCGTGATGAGGTCCGATGCACATTAGGATAGGTTCCGTGCGGTAACGCACGGTACAGTCCAATCTTTCATTGTTAACAGAATTGATGTAGAGGGGTCTGGCGAGACTGGTCACCGGGATGTTGAACCTGTTGATGAGAGAGGCCAAAATAAAATTTCCTGCAGATCCGGAATCCAAGAAGGCCATAGCAGAGAAGGAGAAGGTAGAGGAAGATATCCGCACAGGCACAGTAAGGCGTGGAGAAGCAGAGTAGACATCAAGAACTGTCTCATCTTTGTGCGGAGTCAGCATACGTCTTTCCAGGCGGGGAGGACGGATAGGACAATCTTTCAAGAAGTGTTCGGTACCGGCACAGTACAGGCATAGGTTCTCCATGCGGCGTCGTGTCCTCTCTTGAGGTGTCAAGCGAGACCGGTCAACTTGCATAGCCTCCACGGCGGGAGGCACAGGAACGGATTGCAGAGGACCAGAGGAGAGAGGAGCCGGGGAGAGAAACCGCCTCGTGCGAACAAAGTCCATATCCTGGCGGAGCTCCTGACGCCTTTCGGAAAAACGCATATCAATGCGGGTGGCAAGATGAATAAGTTCATGCAGGTTAGCAGGAATTTCTCGTGCGGCCAGCACATCTTTAATGTTGCTGGATAGGCCTTTTTTAAAGGTCGCGCAAAGGGCCTCATTATTCCAGGATAATTCGGAGGCAAGAGTACGGAATTGGATGGTGTACTCGCCAACAGAAGAATTACCCTGGACCAGGTTCAGCAGGGCAGTCTCAGCAGAAGAGGCTCGGGCAGGTTCCTCAAAGACACTTCGGATCTCCGTGAAGAAGGAGTGTACAGAGGCAGTGACGGGGTCATTGCGGTCCCAGAGCGGTGTGGCCCATGACAGAGCTTTCCCAGACAGAAGGCTGACTACGAAAGCCACCTTAGACCTTTCAGTTGGAAACTGGTCCGACATCATCTCCAAGTGCAGGGAACATTGCGAAAGAAAGCCACGGCAAAACTTAGAGTCCCCATCAAATTTATCCGGCAAGGATAATCGTAAGCCGGAAGCGGCCACTCGCTGCGGAGGAGGTGCAGGAGCTGGCGGAGGAGCTTGTTGCTGGAGCTGTGGTAATAGCTGCTGTAGCATCACGGTCAGTTGAGACAGCTGGTGACCTTGTTGCGCTATCTGTTGTGACTGCTGGGCGACCACCGTGGTGAGGTCGGCGACAACTGGCAGTGGGACTTCAGCGGGATCCATGGCCGGATCTACTGTCACGATTCGGCTGGCTGGAGGTGGATCCTCTGTGCCAGAGAGGGATTGGCGTGGACCGTGCTGGTGGACCGGTTCTAAGTTGCTACTGGTATTCACCAGAGCCCGCCGCAAAGCAGGATGGTCTTGCAGCGGCGGTAGCAACCAGGTCGTATCCACCAGCAACGGCTCAACCTCTCTGACTGCTGAAGATAGGCGCGGTACAAGCGCGGTAGCAGAAGGTCAGGGCAGGCAGCAAGGATCGTAGTCAGGGGCAACGGCAGGAGGTCTGGAACACAGGCTAGGAACACACAAGGGAACGCTTTCACTGGCACAATGGAAACAAGATCCGGCGAGGGAGTGCAGGGGAAGTGAGGTATAAGTAGGGAGTGCACAGGTGAGAATACTGATTAGGCCTGCTGCGCCAATCAGTGGCGCAGCGGCCCTTTAAATGGCAGAGACCCGGCGCGCGCGCGCCCTAAGGAGCGGGGCCGCGCGCGCCGGGACAACACAGACGGGGAACGGGTAAGGTACGGGAGCCGAGATGCGCATCGTGAGCGGGCGCGTCCCGCATCGCGAATCGCATCCCGGCTGGGAGTAATATCGCAGCGCACCCGGTCAGCAGGTCCGGGGAGGAGCGGGGACCCGGAGCGCTCGGCGTAACAGCCACTGCCCGTTCTCTCCCCCTGACTATCAGTGCCGGCGCCCCATTGCCGGCGCCGATAGCCAGGGGGAGAGAAGGAGCAGCGGCACCCATTGCCGGCGCCGCTGCCCCGTTGCCTCCCCCATCCCCGGTTGTATAATTACCTGTTGCCGGGGTCGGGTCCGCACTGCTTCAGGCCTCCGGTGTGCGTCCCCTGCATCGTTGCTATGCACTGCCATGCGCGCCACAATGACGAGTGACGTCATTGCGCCGTGCAGTGCATAGCAACGACGCATGGGACGCACACCGGAGGCCTGAAGCAGCGCGGACCCGACCCCGGCAACAGGTAATTATACAACCAGGGATGGGGGAGGCAACGGGGCAGCGGCACCGGCAATGGGTGCCGCTGCCCCTTCTCTCCCCCTGTGTGTCGGCGCCGCTGCCCCATTGCCGGCGCCGTTTCTCTCCCCCTGGCTATCGGTGCCGGCAATGGGGCAGCGGTACTGATAGCCAGGGGGAGAGAACGGGCAGCGGCACCGATAGCTAGGGGGAGAGAAGGGCCGGCAGCAGGGCTCTAGACCCCAGGACAGGCAGGGGCAGAGAAGCCGGCAGCGACGGCAGGTCTCTGCACCTGCAAAGCCGCTGCAGTTCATTGATTTAAAGCGCCCGCTTTAAATCATTGAACTGCAGCGGCTTATCGGCGTATAACACGCAGGTAGACTTTAGGCTAAAAATTGTAGCCTAAAAAGTGCGTGTTATACACCGATAAATACGGTATTTTTAAATTGTTTTATCGGGTTCAGTCTCAACCACTATTGTGGGACCCAAAAGACCCGAACCATAGTAACTAAATGTCCATTCACAATGGGGGGGATTCATTAGCATCAGTGTATGGTAGAGCTTTTTTTTACCCCTTTCTGCTGCGTGTATTTGTCATTTACCGTCACATGATTCACGGGTCTCTGTGAATCATGTGAAGTAATAGAATCCAGCCCTTTCTCAGCTCTTGAAACAAACATAAGGCAGACTTGTACGTGTGCTCGGAGCTGATGTATATTTGCGCAAGAAAATGACACTTGCGTCCTTGTTTTTGCGAAAAAAAAAAAAAAAAGACGCAGTTAATAAATTCATGTCTACCAGAAAAACAGCTCTACGGTACACCTGAAGGGTGACATCTTTCGAAAAAGTTCCACCAAAAAAGACGCACAAAAAGAACGCAGGAAATAACCTTGCGCAAGATTTTGCGCAAGAAAATACACCTAAAATGACTCTATATATGTTACGCCTAGCGCTCCGGGTCCCCGCTCCTCCCCGGAGCGCTCACGGCGTCTCTTTCCCTGCAGCTCCCCGGTCAGTCCCGCTGACCGGGAGCGCTGCTCTGTCATGGCCGTTGGGGATGCGATTCGCACAGCGGGACGCGCCCGCTCGCGAATCGCATCCCAGGTCACTTACCCGTTCCCGTCCCCTGCTGTCATGTGCTGGCGCGCGCGGCTCCGCTCTCTAGGGCGCGCGCGCGCCAGCTCCCTGAGACTTAAAGGGCCAGTGCACCAATGATTGGTGCCTGGCCCAATTAGCTTAATTGGTTCCCACCTGTTCCCTGGCTATATCTAGTCTCCTCCCTTGCACTCCCTTGCCGGATCTTGTTGCCTTAGTGCCAGTGAAAGCGTATTGTGTGTTTTATAGCCTGTGTACCAGTACCTTTGCTATCTCCCCTGACTACGAATCTTGCCGCCTGCCCCCGACCTTCTGCTACGTCCGACCTTGCTACTGCCTACTCCCTTGTACCTCGCCTTTCTTCAGTATCTTCAGCAGCCAGAGAGGTGAGCCGTTGCTAGTGGATACGACCTGGTCACTACCGCCGCAGCAAGACCATCCCGCTTTGCGGCGGGCTCTGGTGAAAACCTGTAGTGGCTTAGAACCGGTCCACTAGCGCGGTCCTCGCCAATCCCTCTCTGGCACAGAGGATCCACCTCCTGCCAGCCGGCATCGTGACAGTAGATCCGGCCATGGATCCCGCTGAGGTTCCCCTGCCAGTTGCCTCTGATATCACCACGGTGGTCGCCCAGCAAGCCCGACAGATCGCCCATCTAACCCACCAGATGTCAGAAATGTCCACCATTGTGCACCAACTTCAGTCGCAACTTCATCAGCAATCATCTCCTCCGCCAGCTCCTGCACCCCTTCCGCAGCGAGTGGCCACTCCTAGCCTCCGCCTGTCTTTGCCGGACAAATTTAATGGGGACTCTAAGTTTTGCCGTGGCTTCCTTTCGCAATGTTCTCTGCACTTGGAGATGATGTCGGACCTGTTTCCTACTGAAAGGTCTAAGGTGGCTTTCGTAGTCAGCCTTCTGTCTGGAAAAGCCCTGTCATGGGCCACACCGCTCTGGGACCGCAATGACCCCGTCACTGCCTCTGTTCACTCCTTCTTCTCGGAAATTCGAAGTGTCTTTGAGGAACCTGCCCGAGCCTCTTCTGCTGAGACTGCCCTGCTGAACCTGGTCCAGGGTAATTCCTCCGTTGGCGAGTACGCCATACAATTCCGTACTCTTGCTTCTGAACTATCCTGGAATAATGAGGCTCTCTGCGCGACCTTTAAAAAAGGCCTATCCAGCAACATTAAAGATGTTCTGGCCGCACGAGAGACTCCTGCTAGCCTGCATGAACTCATTCATCTAGCCACTCGCATTGACATGCGTTTTTCTGAGAGGCATCAAGAGCTCCGCCAGGAAAAAGACTTAGATCTCTGGCCACCTCTCCCACAGTCTCCACTGCAATCTGCGCCTAGGCCTCCCGCCGAGGAGGCCATGCAAGTGGATCGGTCTCGCCTGACCCTGGAAGAGAGGAATCGCCGTAAGGAAGAGAATCTTTGTCTGTACTGTGCCAGTACTGAACATTTTCTGGTGGATTGCCCAATCCGTCCTCCACGTCTGGGAAACGCACGCTCGCACTCAGCTCTCGTGGGTGTGGCGTCTCTTGATGCCAAGTCGGCTTCTCCACGTCTCACGGTACCTGTTCGGATTTCCACTTCAGCCAGCTCTCCCCTCTCAGCCGTGGCCTGCCTGGACTCTGGAGCTTCTGGGAATTTTATTCGGGACTCCTTTGTGAATAAATTCCGTATTCCGGTGACCCGTCTTGTCAAGCCACTCCACATTTCCGCGGTCAACGGAGCCAGGTTGGACTGTACCATACGTTTCCGCACGGAGCCCCTTCTTATGAGCATCGGATCTCACCACGAGAGGATTGAACTTTTGGTCCTCCCCAATTGCACCTCGGAAATTCTCCTTGGACTTCCCTGGCTTCAACTTCATTCCCCAACCCTGGATTGGTCCACTGGGGAGATCAAGAGTTGGGGGTCCTCTTGTTCCAAGAACTGTCTAAAACCGGTTCCCAGTAACCCTTGCCGTAACTCTGTGGTTCCTCCTGTATCTGGTCCCCCTAAGGTCATTAAGGACTCTGCCTGCCACAGGAAATGCCCCTCCCCCCCTCCCAGTTCCATCAGGCAAGCTTCTGTGTCCCCTCATGGCCCTCGTCCTGGTGTCACACTGCCCCGTGCCAGGTCCCGCCCTCTGCCCTCTCTCCCCATTCCTACTCCTGCGGTTCTGCCTGCCGTTGAGGAATCCCTCCATCCTTTCCCGGTGTCCTCATCCCAGGGGAGGCAGTTACCCGATAAAGAGAAGGGGAGACCTAAGGGGGGGGGGTACTGTTACGCCTAGCGCTCCGGGTCCCCGCTCCTCCCCGGAGCGCTCACGGCGTCTCTTTCCCTGCAGCTCCCCGGTCAGTCCCGCTGACCGGGAGCGCTGCTCTGTCATGGCCGTTGGGGATGCGATTCGCACAGCGGGACGCGCCCGCTCGCGAATCGCATCCCAGGTCACTTACCCGTTCCCGTCCCCTGCTGTCATGTGCTGGCGCGCGCGGCTCCGCTCTCTAGGGCGCGCGCGCGCCAGCTCCCTGAGACTTAAAGGGCCAGTGCACCAATGATTGGTGCCTGGCCCAATTAGCTTAATTGGTTCCCACCTGTTCCCTGGCTATATCTAGTCTCCTCCCTTGCACTCCCTTGCCGGATCTTGTTGCCTTAGTGCCAGTGAAAGCGTATTGTGTGTTTTATAGCCTGTGTACCAGTACCTTTGCTATCTCCCCTGACTACGAATCTTGCCGCCTGCCCCCGACCTTCTGCTACGTCCGACCTTGCTACTGCCTACTCCCTTGTACCTCGCCTTTCTTCAGTATCTTCAGCAGCCAGAGAGGTGAGCCGTTGCTAGTGGATACGACCTGGTCACTACCGCCGCAGCAAGACCATCCCGCTTTGCGGCGGGCTCTGGTGAAAACCTGTAGTGGCTTAGAACCGGTCCACTAGCGCGGTCCTCGCCAATCCCTCTCTGGCACAGAGGATCCACCTCCTGCCAGCCGGCATCGTGACAATATAGATTGATGAATCCCCCCCAATGTGTGGAAGTCCATAGCCTGCCCACTCTATGACAATTTTGAAGAAATGTCTGAACATGTCCAAGAAGATATGTGATTTATTTTATTTTTTATTTTATGTGGTTTGCAGATATGGTGCTGTAGATTTTTCTGCCAATTGACTTCAATGTTGTGCAAAATCTAGTGTAGCAAATCTTCAGCACAAAATACGCACATGTGATTTGACCCTATGGTCAAAGCCCATTTTGACCTTAATCCCTTACCAACATTGGATGTTAAGGTACTTAATGCACCATGACGTACATTTACTTCCTGTACATGATCACGAGCACCAGAGGGGTGCTCATGTCATGCACATAAGGTCCCGGCTTCTAATAGCAGCCATGGACCCACCAGTAATGGTGCACATCATCAATGGCGTGGATATGTGCTGTTAACCTCTCATATTCCGTGATCACAACGGATTTAAAGTTTTTTCACTTTAATCTTCCAGTAAAGGAATTGCGAACAAGATGGAAATCTACCAGGGACTACTTCATCAAGTCCTACAATAAATCTCAAGAGTCAAGTGGAGCATCTTCCAAACGTCCCAAGATTCCTTATGAGGAAAAGCTTCGCTTCCTACTGTCAACCAGGCTACTTTTTTTTCTTTTTATGAACAGTACTAGTGGTAATTACCAGGCTCCAGAACCTGGAGAACAAGCGCAGCCTATGGATGTCCACGTTGAGGATGAAACTCCAAGGGCCTCTGGATCAACAATTCCAGAGACTGACATTGCAAGTGAGGCAACGAAAGGACTCCTGTGGATGAGGCTCCTGGTCCCTCCCAAACAACTCCCTCTCAGGAGACACACATCCCTTCCTCTCAGCCAATCCAACGTCGTTTCCATCGTACCCTCCGGATAATAGATAAAAAATTGGAGGTAGAAGGCGAAGCTTTATCTCTTATCCGGAGGGCCGACAGGAACGACGAATGTGATTATTTTTCATATACACTAGCCTCACATTGCCGTGAAATCCCCAATGCCTCTCGTCTCGATTTTATAGCATATTGCCTAGCTGCATCATCTGTCTATGTATCTGGCCATCCTCTTCCGCCTGTAGAGGAGTTAATAAAACCGCTCTCATCCCCACGTGGCGTTACCGTTTTCACACAAACTAAGCAACACCAATTCCCAACCCCTTCCTCCCACCCCTTTACCCCTGCTTTTGGTTACTTTCCTCAACAACATGTCCCTCTGACCAACCCCTCTCTGCAAGCTCCCATGGACCATCAATATGACTCACAACCCTTTTACCAATCAATTTAGAGTCATGTTCATTTAAATTGTCCAATAGTGGTGGCGGGTGGGTTTGTTTCGGGAGGGGTGTGGATTTTTTGTTATGTAATAAATATTTTTTAGAAATCAAAATTATTGTGTTTTCCTTTTTTTCTGGATGATTGTCATGACTTGCCACGATTTAAAGTTGTTGAGTTGACCATAACAACCAATCAGATCCCTTAACATTTTTAATAGTTTTACAGTCTGTTTAACAAAATAAAAATAAAAAGGAGATAAATGTTTGGTATTGCCAAATTCTCTCTTTTTTATTTTTTATTTTATTTGTGTTAAATAATAAACCAAATGCATTAGATCACCCAAAACACCTATGTATAGAAAAAAGAAAAAAAAAACTCACAACATAACATTTTCTCAAAATTCTTTATAACATAGGGTGGTGGAATAAATTCCACAACAGATGTAGTTCCCAAAAAAAGTAACGTAGTAGACCACCAATGTTCTCAAACATTTAACTTAGACAGGTAGCACAGCAGACCACCACTAGTCTACTACAAATAAGGTTGTGGTTGTAGCTGACCACATGTGGCTGAAGGTAGTGCCCAAGCAGTAGGACAGAAGGCAAAAGGTTTAGTAAGATAGTCCACATCATGCAGATGGAGGGGAAGACCACAAGGTTGGGGAAGGTAGACTGGTTGCTTGAAGGTAGTCCACAAGGTGAGGACATCTATGGAAGGCCTTGACAAACTGCTTCAGGTCCTTAGCCAGAACGTTTGTTGATCACCAAGGCTGATTAAACTTGCCAGGACACGGCACCTTCTGGGGACATGAAATAGTCAGTGAAGGTTTCTCTCACAAGTACAGCACGGTTGGATGGATGACCTGAGCCCCAGTTGATGGGCTCGTCATCCAAAGCCACGTGTGGTTCCACTTCTATGTCAGGGCTATCATAGTCACGGACATAGTTGTGGAGGACACACGCAGCTTTGATGACTGCATCAATTGTGGCCTCATCCAACTGCATTGCACAGGTGAAGATCCTCCACTTCCTACTCATGATCCGGAAGGTGCACTCCACGAAGCGTCATGCCCGGGTCAGCCTTTCATTGAAAACTTTCTTTTGGGCATCCAGTCCCCTCTGTGGGTATGGGCACAGCAGGTTATTCATCACAGGAAAGGCCTCATCCAATACCAGGATGAAGGGAACTGGATGCATGGTACCCGGAAGAGGTCTTGGTTGAGGCAGAGTCACCTGATCTTGCAAAACTTGCTGCCCAAATTCAGATGTCATCAGCACCCGCGAGTCCCCAGTACTATCATAAGCGCCGACGCTGATGGCAATGTACTTATAGTTGGCATCAGCCACCGCCATCAGGACCACAGAAAAGTACTTTTTGTAATTGAAGTACTGTGATCCTGATCGCGGTGGCTGCTGCATTCGTACATGCTTCCCATAGACGGCGCCTATACAGTTGTGGAATTGGACTTCAGACAGAAAGCTGCTGCCTGTAGCCACGTCTCCTGGGTTGTACTGGTCTTCGAAATGGGCTGCATGTGTTGCCAGATCACGTGGCATGTTGACCTCACAATTCCAGAGGCGGTAGATTTACCAACTCGGAATTGGAGGTGCAACGATGCAAAACTCTACCCTGTTGCAAGAAATCTGAAAGAGAAAAAAAAATTGTAAATGATCACAAATACATGTGAAAAAACTGTTTTTCAGCTGAGCCCAAACTACAACTCCCAGCATGTTGCACCATTACCTTTACCATAATAAAATATAGTATGTCATGCTTTGAGTTGTAGTTTAGGGTCTGCTGCAAAGCCATATGCTGTGTCAACAATTGCAGGGAGTTGCAGTTACTAAGTACAACACCCAGAATGCCCAGATACAGCCTACATCCCTGCAGCTGCACCCAAACTAAAACACCCAGCATGTGGCACCATTTCCTTTACCATACTATAATATGGTGTAACACTCAGGGAGTTGTAGTTTAGGGTCAGCTACAGAGGAACAGGCTGCATCGGTCATGGTAGGTGTTGCATTTAGTAATTTCAAGTCCCAGCAATCTTTGACACAGCCCATGGCTTGTCTGCAGTCCCAAACAACAACTCCCAGTATGTTGCACTATATATAGTGTGATATTATAGATTATGGTGCAACATGCAGGGAGTTGTATTTTGGGGTCAGCTGCAAAGCCAAAGGCTGGGTAAACAAATACAGGGAGATGCAGTTCCTAAGTACAACACACAGCCTGCCATGATACAGCCTATATCCCTGCCGCTGATTCAAAACTACAACTCCCAGCATGTTGCACCATTCCCTTTACCATACTACAATATGTTGTGAGATCCTGGGAGTTGTAGTTAAGGGTCAGCTGCAGAGGTAAAGGCTGCATCAGGGCATGCTGGGAGTTGCAGATAATAACTTTATCTCCCAGAACACCAATTTAGGATACACATTCCCAAGAAAGGTTGTTGAACATCAAATTTAAAAAAAATACAAAAACGTGATCAACAAACGTTCTGTGGGAGAGATGGCTTGACGCATTCTTGTATCCTGATGACGCAGTTGTGGACCAAGAATGTCAAGCAGTTTGTCAAAGCAAGTTGTGGAATTTTTTGGGATATCTATGAAGAAAGAAAATTTCATATAGTACAAAGATTTTGAGAAAAAAAAAAGGGGGGGTGGGAGGGGGCTTGGGCGGTAAAATCATATATACATACCTTCTCAGCTCAACATATAGTTGCCCGATCTGGCCACGTGAATCACAAAGGCTATTGATTCGGAGCACCCAGTACCTCCTACGCCTGGCTTGACTCTCGATACAAAAGAGCGGAAAAACAAAAAATGTATTTTAAAAAAATTGCTAAATTCCACACATTAACTTAATATGCAACACTTGCTTACCATACGAAGTCTGCTACGACGTATGACATTAACCATGATGGTTAATAGGAGAGGAAGTTGCGGGGGGTGTAGTCTGATGCACGGTTCCGATATGGCAAAGGTAACTACATCCTGAGTAGCTCAGACATTTTCAGGCTGTTCGCCCACGTCTAAACGTTTTTTAAAGGTAAAAATAACACGAGACTGATAATGTGCTTCTGGCTTGTTGAAAAAATGGCTGCCGAGTAAAAAAAAAAAGGGTGGAGAGTGGAGTGGAGAATGGGTGTAATTTTTTTTTCATGGGCTGTCTTTTCTATAATTTTCGCGCGTAATGATGTTGGGTGGGAAAAAAAATTACCATTGACTTCTATTGGATTCTTATAAGAAGTAGCACGGAGGAAGCACATTTAGTGTGCGAAACAGGAGCTCGGTCGCATATCACTATCCCCCCACTACCCTCTCCCTTTGTTATATTCATGTGAGTATGCTTCAATAAAAGAAGAACATACCAGCTGAATGGTGAGTTGCCGATTTCTTTCTCTTCTCTTGGAATTCTATTGGATTCTGCTCATGGATTCCGTTTGAAGAATGAACAAATTCTTTCTTCAAGTGGAAAGGAATTCCGCATCAGAATTCCGCGAGCAGAATTTCCGCTGTGTGAACGGGACAGCGTAAAATACATTACAGTCAATGGGAAGGGGAGTTGTTGCTTAATTTGAATCGGATAATTCAAGAGGGATTACTCGAGTAAATTCCTCTTGAATTACTCAGTGTGAACGAACCCTATGGGGGTTTAAACGTGAACAAAACTGCAGCGTGAACCCAGCCTCACCATATTCAGAATGACCTGCAGAATAAAGTTATCATGTTGTATATAACACATAGGAAATGCAGTAAAAAAAACATACAAAAAAACTATAACAGAAGTGTTTAATCTACCCCAGCCCCTCATAAGAATAAAAGATAATTAATACATTATATATTCCCCAAAATGGTGCCATTAAAAATACAACTCCTACGGCAAATAACAAGCAATCACACAGCATGTACTGATATTGAACATGATGTTTTCTTCTCTGTTCAGCTAAATTCAATTAGAATGTTATATATACAGATTTCCTTCTGGCTTTCATTGGGTTCATGGAACTTGTGTTTATTTATTTGGAATATTATATAAAACTACAATTTGCTTCAATGAATTTTTAAGTCTATACAAATTGTCATTGTTGAAATTCTTCCTGTTTGAACTGAGAGAACTTGTGACCTTTGCCCTCAGACGTCCCCGTGACCCTGACCCACACTTGCTGACCTCGTGCCTGTTTCTTGGGTTAATGTAATACAGATTGGCACACAGCAGGACCCACCAGAAAGTCTCCCATGTGAAGATAACACTTATCATATCCAAACAAGAGCCAGAAAGTCCCACAGACTCTGCCCCTCTGTCATCCCTCCTGTCACTGATTACCAGAGGAAGCTCACATTCCTGATTCATTTGATTCTGCCCCCTGACACTTCCTTCTAGACAAGATTATTTCTCAAGAAATGTAAAATCAAACAACAGATTTACTTGTGCAGTGCCAGGAAGAAACACGGAAGTCACTGGCAGCAAAAGCACACGCAGCCACTCAAGTGCGATAAAAGATGTTCAAATACTCTGCTATGCAGTGGTCCCTCAACATAAGATGGTAATCCGTTCCAAACGGACCATCGTTTGTTGAAACTATCGTATGTTGAGGGATCCGTGCAATGTAAAGTATAGGACAGTGGTCTACAACCTGCGGAGCTCCAGATGTTGCAAAACTACAACACCCAGCATGCCCGGACAGCCAACAGCTGTCCGGGCATGCTGGGAGTTGTAGTTTTGCAACATCTGGAGGTCCGCAGGTTGAAGACCACTGGTAGAGGAAGTTGTACTCACCTATGCCCTACGCTCCGGACCGTTACCGCTCGTCACCGCTGCCCGGGATGTTGCCCTCCATCGCTGTCGCCGCGTCCCCGTGGTGTCCCCGATGCTCCGACAAGGCCTCTGCTTCCCCGGCATCTTCGCTCTCTGTCGCCGCCATCACGTCGCTACGCACGCCGCTCCTATTGGATGACGGGACGGCGTGCGCGGCGACGTAATGACGACAATGGAGAGCGCCGACGATGCAGGGGATCCCGAAGAGGACGCGCCGGGGCCCCGAGGACAGGTAAGTGATCGTCAGCGGAGCACACGGGGCACTGTAAACGGCTATCCGGGGGCAGCTGAAGTAGTCTGCACTGCCGGATAGCCGTTTATGCGATGACCCGACATACAAAAGCATTGTATGTTGATGCTGCCTTCAACATGCGATGGCCTCTGAGAGGCATGTTAAATTGATCGTATGTCGGGGCCATCGTAGGTCGGGGGGTCACTGTATTCTCTCAGTTGAGTAAAATATGTTATTTTCTTCTACTTCAGTATTGTTTCAAGTCAACATACCAGGGTGAGCCCTCTTAAGACCGATTAGATGTCCTGAGCCGCCTGTAAAGAACCTCCGATCCCACAGATCAGAACCTATCAGACAGAGCGCCGGGCCGGAGGACCGCATAAATGATTGCTTGATCATTTTTGTGACTATTAGCAGTCCCCTGCATTTCTTCTATGACAAGGAAAGATGTGCAGCTGATGGCTGTTAATCTTTTAGCAAGTCAGTCTGACTTTTGTGCATATTTTTGGCACTATTACACAGGACCATGTTGGCCTCTTTGGCCAATAGTCCCCCCCCCCTTAGTAATTGAGCCCTGAATTGTTGATACCCATAATATTTGATTGAAGGGATTATCTCACAAAGATAATTGTCACTTTTTTAATTAGATCTAGCTAATCACCAAAAGTCTGGCTTCTCTTAAAGGGGTATTCTGAGTTAAATTTACTTTTACCCAATCCACAAGTCCCACTTATCCCCTATCCATAAGTGCATTGTACTCGGCTATCTTTGGCAGCTCCATAGAGAATGAACGGAGAAGTGCACATATGCAACTCATCACTTTATTCATAGCTAAAATCTGGGGCCCCATTATGGAGATGCAGGGGGCCCCAGTGGTCAGATGCCCGGCAATCTGACACTTATTACCTATCTTAAAATCTAATTCAGAATACTCCATTAAGCTGGGGATATATATAAGATAGCTGCCAACTACATCAGTTCTCTCATGTGTCCTGAATGGGGGGGGGGGGGGGGGCTTTAAACTGATGCCAGACATCTCTGCTGATGGATTATAAAAAAAGGAAAAAAGGATTGAGCACTTGAAATCTAAAAGCCCAACTTGATATGTAGCGTACAGGAAGTCTCAGCTTAGTTTTAAATGGCCACTGTCAGATCCAAAAACGTTTTATATGTTACTGATGAAAATTAAAGACCTTTTGTAATATGGTTGTTTAATTTTTTTTTTATATTTAATAAAGAAAATGGCCCCTGAAAATCCCTCCACTCGGGGTCCTCATACTTACTGGGACACTTACCAGTCCTACAGCAACATCAGGCTTGTCCATGAGTCGTGGACAAGAGACGACTCATGGACAAAGCTACATAAGCAGACACACCAATCACCTCCCACAACCACAAGGGAGGGACACACCCCCTTCCCCAAAGAGAAATAATGAGCTAAAATATTTATTTTCTATAATAAATATAGGTGACACGAAAATTAGATGTAAATGGTCAGGATTAGGTACTGAGTAACATGTTATTATTTTAATTTTTGTTTTGTGGGATCTGACAGGTATCCTTTAAACTTAGTGATCAGCAAGTAAATGTAATATGGATAGTAAAATGGAAAATGAGAATCAAAACACCAAAAATTCTTAAAATATATGTTTTACATAAAAACTCGATTTGAACAATAATTTTATGGTGACACAATCCCCTTAACAATCATCAGCCATTGCTACTTATACCTGTTGCAGTAAATAAAGATCCTTCACACATATGGCTGACTATGTAATACATAGGTGGGTCGGGTCCCCTCTCAGTGATTCCCATATTTCCTAATAAAACGTGTGCACAGAAGTTAAGGCAACCCCATTTAGTGTAACATACTGTATGTCTATTATGGAAATATCCCTTTTACTATTGGTTGTCACTACTTTAAAATGTAATGACCCCAAATGTAGCAGACTCTCTATAAATGTGGCAGAAGTAAAAGTGCATATAGTTATAAGCAACAGAATTGAATTTGTCCCTGTTTCTCACACCCTGTGAAGAAGGAAGGCACAGCAGGGCAGTAGCTACAGGACGAATGCTCTATTACAGAGAGATTATCAGCCCAACAGGCCATATCGCCCTGTGTAATAGGGCTGGGAATCATCCGACAAATGAGTAAACGCTTGTTTATCAGCTGGTTGCTGGTAAATAGTCATGTTTTGTCAGCCATACATCTCCCTGTGTAATAGGTGATGTGCAGCCTAGGAATGATGTAAGCAGAGGGCCACACCAAGAATCCAGTGATTGGTTCATGAACCCCTCCTCGGACAGTGGTTGAGCCTTGTAATAGACTCAGGAAATGAGTTTGGATCTAACGATTGGCGCTCATTTCCATTGGGCATCGGCATGTGTAGGATGGTCCTAAGGGTGCCAAAGGGAGACCAGTGGTTTTACATTTTTAAATAATTTTTTTTTTTATGCGTAGTACAGTGTATTGTATTTGTGAGTAGCGTCTCATAGATCTATTTCTTGTTCTGGATACATGTTTTGTTTGGATATTTAAAAAAGATTTATTGGATTTTGATTACTGTATATACTCGAGTATAAGCCGAGTTTTTCAGCACGATTTTTCGTGCTGAAAACACCCCCCTCGGCTTATACTCGAGTGAACTCTCCGCCTGTCAATCCCTTCTCAGTGGTCTTCAACCTGCGGACCTCCAGATGTTGCAAAACTACAACTCACAGCATGCTGCGGCCTTCTTCATCATCCAGACCCGCCCCTTTAGTTTTCTACTCACCCCCCCTTGGTGGGAAGGAAGGGTGAGGTGGTCCGGGCCATCTATGCTGCAGGGACCGTCCGGTGGGGAGGGTTAGTCGTTCCAGGCTGTCCATCTTCACCGGGTGGGCCCTCTTCTCTGCTCCAGGCCCGGCCCCGGACTAGTGACGTTGCCTTGACGGCGACGCACAGAGACGTTCATGCGTCGTCGTCAAGGCAACGTCACTAGTCCGGGGCTGGGACCGGAGTGGAGAAGAGGATCCCCCCGGTGAAGATGGACAGCCCGGAACGACTATCCCTCCCCACCGGACGGTCCCTGCAGCGTAGATGGCCCGGACCAGCTCACCCTTCCTTCCCACCAAGGGGAGGTGAGCAGAAAACTAAGGGGGGGGGGGGTCTGGATGATGACGAAGGCCGCAGTGGTCTTCAACCTGCGGACCTCCAGATGTTTCAAAACTACAACTCCCAGAGTTGTAGTTTTGCAACATCTGGAGGTTCGCAAGTTGAAGACCACTGGACAGGCGGTGATGATGAAGGGGGGGGGGTGGGATGATCACAGGAGGATGATGACAGGGTGATGATGATGGGGGTGTTAATGACGGGGATCTGGATGATGACAGGGGGGGGGATGATGGCATGGGGGGATGATGTATTTCCCACCTTTGACTTATAGTTGAGTCAATAACTTTTCCTGGGTTTTTGGGGTGAAATTAGGGGCCTCGGCTTATATTCGGGTCGGCTTATACTCGAGTATATACGGTAGATTTTGTTATGTGCATTTTTTATACATAATTTCTTTTCATGTTTTTTTATGTGAATGCGCACTTTCTCTTATGATAGGTGCCCACTCTTTTTTGCATGGTGAGCTAAGAACCCCTCTCCTGGCCAGGGGGTTTAGATACAGGGCTAGAGGACTAAACTGAAGGAAATCCTTGTGCGTTATAATGTTGTAAGTTGTAATGTTATTATAATGTTGTAAGTTGTAATGTTATAGAGGTTGTCGACATGGGGAGTTCTAAGGTTCAAACTGTCCATAGGGAAGATAGGTCAAGCAATAGCTAAATGTGTACTATAACACACTTTAGAACTCTATGGCACATCTTTGCAGTTTAGTAAACTTTTCAATATAAATATATCTCTTGCTTACTACGCAGAACATGTCACATGTGAAGTGCTTGTAAAATGCTTTTGGCAGCGATCCTATTATTTCCTCTACTAAGCGATGAAATATTGGCATAGAAATGTCCATAAGGAAAACAATGTCTTATCGACAGAGCTTATGCAGCCTTTACACTTGGTTTCATTACTCTTCATTCTGGTCTGTAGAATACACATCTTTGCTGAGATGGGGCCTCTAAGTGGAGTTGGACGGTTTCACCTAACACAGGTCTGTGGTGAGCCATATTCTTAACATGTACAATAATAATGTGGTCCATTTCAATAGAGTTATTCTTGGATATTGCATACACTTCGGGTTCCAAACACGGTGATATGAGGCCAAATTGCTTTTGCGGATATATAAAGTCCAGCTGTTGCTATCTCAGCCGAGAGGTGTACAATCTCATTGAATAGGCAGCATGTCACATTGGAAGAATGCATCTTGAAATATGGGCAACTTGCCAAAACAATGTCCTAGGCTCCTGAGAAAATTATAGATTCACCCACTTTATGGTTACATAGTATGGTTAAAATTGAAGAAAAAAAAAAAGGTTATCCATCAAGTTCAACGCATTCCTTGGAAAGGGTCATATACAAATAGATATTTCCTACAATATGAATTGTGTTTTCCAAAATTTCTAAAGATCTCAAGGCATAAACAAAGTATTCAAAGCCATAATGATTATCAATCACATTGTAAAACTAGATTGTTAGCTTCTTGGTAACCTGCAAACAGTTAGGCTGGGTTACCATATGTCCGGCATCTGGCATAGGTGAACTCAGCTTAAAGGGGTTATCCACCATAAGGTGATTTTAGCACCTACCTGCCAGACAGTAATGGACATGCTTAGGAAGGATCTACGTTTGTCTTTGGGTTAAATGGCTATGCTGTGAGATTACCATAACACTGTGACTTTCTTTTTATGAACCTCAGTATTTCCTGTTGAAGTTTTCTTTATTTATTACAAATCCCAGAATTCCACTTTCCTACCTCCCACACATCAGCTACCCCACCCATTGAACAACAAACAAGCTAGATTCAATGAAAAAGGTCAGTGCTTTCTGATCAGGGTGCCTACAGCTGTTCCACCTATTGAAGCAGACAGGCTCCTGTCATCATCTGATTAGTGATGTCAGGTCTCGGCCACACTGCATCCTGGGAAATCCCCAAGACAAGAGTCATTTCTTATGCTGTTAAAAATGAACATCCAGAGCAAAGAATAGGAGACCAGCTGTTATAGACAGGTACAGACACTATATTAGGAACTACACTAACTTTACAGCCCCTCTAGCATAACCAAATAAAAAAAATACCCCTTTACATCTTGACGCAACTGATGCCACAACTGATGACAACGTGCATCAGTTGTCATCAGGTGTATGGCATCTTGCATCCATTGTTTCTGGCACCGGACAGGGGAACGCAGCAAGCTATATTCCCCTGTCTGGTGCTGTCCGGCGTGTAAAACTATGTGGCGTCAAAATTGAGACGTTGGATGATTGTGAATTCATGTGAATGGGATCAGTTCTAGCATCAGTTTCCCTCTGGTGCACGCCGGAGGGAAACTATGCCGTACTATTGATATACAGTATGTTAACCTAGACTTAAAAGTTAGGAAGATGGGAAAGAGTAACCCATGGCTGCAGGGTGATACTACATACAGGGGTTATTTCTAGTCTGTAACTAACAATGCACATAGAGCTGCACTATAGCTGTATATACAGAAGCTTGTTGACTGTTTCCAAAACATCCAGCAGAATTAGGAATGCAGCTCTGACTATACCACAGGCTGTTAGATAAATAGGAAAATGTATTTACAAAGCTCATCAACTAAAGATTATTCACAGATTAATTATATTAGAATTGGGCCTGCTCATAGAATTTATTATTATGTTATTCACATCATTACATTACTTTTCGCACTGCAGCATGTATTAAAATAATGATGACACTATAATAAAACAGCCTTCATTTTATTAATGTTGGAAAATATGGATTTCCTGCAAAAGAGGTTGTAAGCACAAAACCCAAAAAAAAATTAATAGGCAAATATGAGGCTGTTTAAATCTGCAGTTATGAGAGTTTTACAGGAAAAGTTAAAGATTAGGTTTTATATATAAAAGTGTGTGAAAAGTATTGTCATGCTCTTTTTTTGTGTTCGGGATCCGCTCCAATGCACAGGTAATTTGTTTTAACATATGAATTATAGAACACGCTGTATCGTAAAATATGCGACGCAATACAAAGGTTTTACAACATAATAGTGGGATCTCAGTGGCAGAATTAATGGCTTCGATTTTAATGCGAATTGCAGAATTCAGTAAAACATAAAAAGCACATAAAAGCCGGGGGTGTGAAAGAGGTTACATGGACATTTGGATCCGATAAGACCCAGGAATTAGTGACTGTCTGGCCGGGTCCTAAGTCTTAATGTGATATAAATTGCTCTCCTAAGACATAGCTGAACTTTTCTAATTTACTGGAAGTTACCTAATATGGTTACCTAATATGGATTTGGGTAACTAGGTAACTGAAAGTTACCTAATATGGATTTCTATGGCACCGCCTTAGTCTGGATTGAGAAAAGACTGGTGCTAGAAAGTTAAACAGATTTGTAAATGACTTCTATTAAAAAATCTTAACCCTTCCAGTACTTATCAGCTGCGGCTATCCACAGGAAGTTCTATTCTTTTTGAATTTCCTTTCTGCCTGACCACAGTGCTCTCTGCTGACACCTCTGTCCATTTTAGGAACTGTCCATAGCAGGAGCAAATCCCCAAGAAAACCTATCCTGCTTTGGACAGTTCCTAAAATGGACAGAGGTGTCAGCAGAGAGCACTGTGGTCAGACGAAAAGGTAATTCAAAAAGAAAAGAACTTCCTGTAGATCATAACAGCAGCTGATAAGTACTGGAAGGATTCGATTTTTTAATAGAAGTAATTTACAAATCTGTTTAACTATCTGGCACCAGTTGATTTAAAAAAAAAAAAAAATGTTTTCCTAAGGCCATGTTCACACTATGAAATTTCCAAGCAGAATTCTGCTAGGAAATTCCAGTGCAGCTGTCAATGGGATGCGGCTGTACAGTGCACGCAACAGATTTTCAGTGGCGGACACCACACGGAATACAGTGTCGTCTATAGAAGTTGGATTGATATATCTGTCCAGAGATTCCGTAGAGTGAACCCGGCTTATATGGGCTAGTTCTGCAAGATTCACAGCTACCAGCGGTTATACACCGTGTCTGGCTGCCTTCAAGACAAATAGTAAGGCTATGTTCACACTTCAGAATGTCCGCACGGAAAATCTCGCTGCTGTGTCAGAACAAATCTGAGCATGAAGATGCCAGAACTGTGAGACATTGGGACATTGCTTCGATATTTAGTACTACAGTATATTCATAGATGTATTGATTCTATTTCACAAAAGACAAGATCTGTCTGGATCCTGTCTTTACCAGGACAGTAAAAAATTTACCTTTTTTGTGTTCTATTACACCCTTTTTTAGTATCAAACAGACAAAATAAAGATGGTAGGAAAAAATCTACCAGCAAATGAGATAGAGTGGTCCCTCAACATAAGATGGTAATCCGTTCCAAATGGACCATCGTTTGTTGAAACCATCGCATGTTGAGGGAACCGTGCAATGTAAAGTATAGGACAGTGGTCTACAACCTGCGGACCTCCAGATGTTGCAAAATTACAACACCCAGCATGCCCGGACAGCCGTTGGCTGTCCGGGCATGCTGGGTGTTGTAGTTTTTCAACATCTGGAGGTCCGCAGTTTGAAGACCACTGGTAGAGAAAGTTGTACTCACCTGTCCCCGCTGCTCCGGACCATCACCGCTCGTTACCGCTGCCCCGGATGTTACCGTCCATCGCTGTCGCCGCATCCCAAAGGTGTCCCCGACGCTCCGGCAAGGCCTCTGCTTCCCCGGCATCCGTGCTCTCCGTCGCCGCCATCACGTCGCTACGCACTCCGCTCCTATTGGATGACGGGACGGCGTGCGCAGCGACGTGATGACGACGATGGAGAGCGCTGACGATGCAGGGGATCCTGAAGAGGAGGCGCCGGAGCCCCGAGGACAGGTAAGTGATCGTCAGCGGACCACATGGGGCACCGTAAACGGCTATCCGGTGGCAGCTGAAGCAGTCTGCACTGCCGGATAGCCGTTTATGCGATGGCCCCGACATACAAAAACATTGTATGTTGATGCTGCCTTCAACATGCAATGGCTTCTGAGAGACCATCGTATCTTGAAATGATCGTATGACGGGGCCATCGTAGGTCGAGGGGTCACATAAAACAACATAACAACCATAAGATATATGAGTACAAAAAGACTAGATAAACATCCATCATTAAAAAAAAAAAAAACACAGTAGGTATGACAAGAAAATATGAGCAAAGAGATACAGTGGGGCAAAAAAGTATTTAATCAGCCACCAATTGTGCAAGTTCTTCACTTTAAAAAGATGAGAGAGGCCTGTAATTATGGTGGAAAAATAAGTATTTGGTCACCTACAAACAAGGAAGATTTCTGGCTCTCACAGACCTGTAACTTCTTCTTTAACCCCTTGGGGACGGAGCCCATTATGACCCTAAATACAGGAGCATTTTTTTCAAATCTGACCTCTATTACTCTAAGCATTAATAACTCCGGGATGCTTTTACTTATAAATTTGATTCCGAGATGGTTTTTTCGTGACATATTCTACTTTATGTTAGTGGTACTTTATGTTGGAAATCCCTTATAATAGACCCCATTATGAAAACTGCACCCCTCAAAGTATTCAAAATGACATTCAAAAAGTTTGTTAACCCTTTAGGTGTTTCACAGGAATAGCAGCAAAATGGAGGAGAAAAATTAAAGGGCCTCATTTACTAAGATGAAACCGACCAGTTTTTGTCTGATTATTTTGGCGCAGAGTGTCTGAGACATGTTTGCGCCAGTCTGTGCAAGTGTGCGACAGTGTGTACCTGGAAAATCCGACAAACCCGACATTGCACTGTGAAAAGCCGAAAAGGGTGCGTGGTCTGTCGCAAAGGGGGCGTGGTCTGTCGCAAAGGGGCGTGGTTTCACAACCCGACCAATTTACTATTGAATTCACAGAAAATCCTGTGGATAAATGGCTGGAAATATCCACCTAGAAAAAGCTGGGCAGAAAATGTTCCTGACTTTTCCCAATAGTAAATAGAGAGGAATCCGGCAAGTCTGAAATAACATTTCCCACTAGTAAAAACTCGACACTCTTAGTAAATGAGGGCCATTTTTTTTTACACTAACATGGCCCCCCAAAACTTGTAATTCATTTTCTCTCAAGTAAAGAAATACCTCATATGTGGATGTAAAGTGCTCTGTGGGTGCACTAGAGGGCTCAAAAGGGAAGGAGAGACAATGGCATTTTGGAGAGCGAATTTTGCTTAAATGGTTTTTAGGGGGCATGTTGCATTTAGGAAGCCCCCATGATGCCAGAACAGTAAAAAATAAAACACAAGCCATTTTGGAAACTACACCCCTCAAGGAACGTAACAAGGGGTAAATTGAGTTTTTATAGTGGGATGTAAAAATGTAAAAAAAAAAAAAAATTTCAATAAAATCCTGGTGTTACCCAAAATTTTTCATTTTCACAAGTGGTAATAGGAGAAAAAGACCCCCCAAATTTTGTAACGCCATCTCTTCTGAGTATGGAAATACCCCATATGTGGATGTAAAGTGCTCTGCAAGCTAACTACAATGCTCAGAAGAGATGGAGCGCCATTGGGCTTTTGGAGAGAGAATTTGGTTGGAATAGAAGTCGGGGGCCATGTGCGTTTTACAAAACCCCCATGGTGCAAGAACAGTGGATCCCCCCACATGTGACCCCATTTTGCAAACTACACCCCTCACAGAATTTAATAAGGGGTGCAGTGAGCATTTACACCCCACTGGCGTTTGACAGATCTTTGGAACAGTGGGCTGTGCAAATGAAAAATTACATTTTTCATTTTCATGGACGACTGTTCAAAAAATCTGTGAGACACCTGTGGGGTGTAAATGCTCACTGTACCCCATATTACATTCTGTTAGGGGTGTAGTTTCCAAAATGGGGTCACATGTGAGGGGGTCCACTGTTCTGGCACCATGGGGGCTCTGTAAACACACATGGCCTTCAATTCCAGCCTAATTCTCTCGCCAAAAGCCCAATGGTGCTCTTTCTCTTCTGAGCATTGTAGTTCGCAGAGCACTTTACCTCCAGATATGGGGTATTTCCTTACTCAGAAGAAATGGGGTTACAAATTTTGGGGTGCTTTTTTCCTATTACCCCTTGTGAAAATGAAAAATTTGGGGAAACACCAGCATTTCAGGAAAAAAAAATCTAAATTGACCGGCGAGTCTCAGTACCCCCCTAGGCGATGTCACGGGATGCCTGCTGATAGACATCGGCAGTCATCCCGGTCCGATCACCGCCCGGCGAGCGGCGGTGATTGGAAATAAGGAGGGCATAGAGGTACACCCTCCATCCTTAAGTACCAGGACGCGAAGGCGTATCCATACGCTCTCCGTCCCCAACAGGTTAAGAGTCTCCTCTGTCCTCCACTCATTACCTGTAGCAATGGCACCTGTTTGAACTTGCTATCAGTATAAAAGACACCTGTCCACAACCTAAAACAGTCACACTCCAAACTCCACTATGGCCAAGACCAAAGAGCTGTCAAAGGCCACCAGAAACAAACTTGTAGAACTGCACCAGGCTGGGAAGACTGAATCTGCAATAGGCAAGCAGCTTGGTGTGAAGAAATCAACTGTGGGAGCAATTATTAGAAAATGGAAGACATACAAGACCACTGACAAACAGATTCCTGTAAAGCTGAGATATCTGGGCGATGTTTGGCATCATTGTCTGGCATAATTGTTTTAATGGTAAATTTGCCCAATAATAAACAAAAAAAAAAAAAAACAGGCAATTTCAACTTGATGCAAAAATGAGATGTAAAAGTAGCATATGAAAACTGAAGAAGAACATAATTTAGGGAGCATTGAAGAAATCTTTTATTTGTCAGGTGTTTCCTACTTAAAGACCTGTATACACAATTCTTAGTGCATAGTTAGAGAAGTTTAGCCTATTTTCTCTGCGTTTCTTACTTGGAGCCATTAAAGGGGTACTCCGGTACAAAACTTTTTTTTTTATCAACTGGTGCCAGAAAGTTAAACAGATTTGTAAATTACTTCTATAAAAAAATCTTAATCCTTCCAGTACTTATTAGCTGCTGAATACTAAAATACGGAAATTCTTTTCCTTTTGGAACACAGTGCTCTCTGCTGACACCTCTGTCCATTTTAAGAACTGTCCACAGTAGGAGAAAATCCCCATAGAAAACATATGCATCTCTGGACAGTTCCTAAAATGGACAGAGATGTCAGCAGAGATCACTGTGGTCATGATGTCAGCAGAGAGCACTGTGTTCCAAAAAGAAAAGAATTTCCTCTGTAGTATTCAGCAGCTAATAAGTACTGGAAGGATTAAGATTTTTTAATAGAAGTAATTTACAAGTCTGTTTAACTTTCTGGCACCAGTTGATTTAAAAAGAAAGTTTTCCACTGGAGTACCCCTTTAAGTCAAAACGACAAGCATATTTGTGGATAGGAAAAACATGGAAACATGTAAAAGCTGATAATGGAGCAGGAAATCAATTAAATCCAGTTACAGTACAAATAAATGAAGCGGTTAGTGCTGTCGGTAACAATCTGGGATAAAATACAGGTAATAGCAGATACCAGTAAAACTAGGGATAGAGGTATGTAATGGTATAGTGACGTTTTACACTATAATATGCAAAAAGTGAAATAATCCAATGATTATAGATAGTATGTCCTCTAGTGGGACTGACTGAGCACCCTGGTCACCTATAATTGGAGAGTAGAACAGTGGTGGTCAAGAGAGAAGGATTACTTTAGATTACATTGGAAATCTTTCGTTTCCAAGCAGGTGTAAAAGCATTAAAAACTTCCGACTGTCTATTAGATTAGAGGCTTTATACAAGGGACAGAGCTCACAAATGTTGTAGCTTATAATCATTGTTGGAGGCATTAAAGGGATAGTAGGCATTATGCTGTTCTTGCATGATGAGTGTGCACTGTCTGTGTCAGCCATTGGAGGACATTCACTGAGACATGAAATACTGTAATTCAACAATTGACTCACAAGAATAAATAGAAATGCAACAGACACCTGCTTGACATAGTTCAGCATTAAAAGGGCCCTCTAGGCAGGAAATCAGGGGTGTTCAATGTCCATGGGTAGATAGGGCTAGTCCTCCTGATTTTGGGCATTACTTTTGTAATTTTTTAGGCCTTACCAGCATCCAGGGGGTGGTCCCCAGCATGGTAAGAGTCTAAGATTAGCCAGTCCATCACCTCTTATTCACCGCTTCATACCCACATACCCACTTGCTTACTCCACCTTTGATTGACACAAAGTCAATGACTAAGAGGAGATGGGCTGGCTAACATTAACTCTTGGCATGCTGGGGAACGCACTTCAGCCTCATTTACATAGTGACAAAAAGGCTTATAGCTGGAAAGCACTACTGGATCATGATGATTAGCGCTATCTAGCCATGGGCTTCTTTAAACCCCTTGTATAAACCACATGGAAAAAAAACTTGCAAAGAAATGTTGCCCAGTGTAACAAATTGCTACAGATCCCACCCGCAACTTTTCTCTTCTAACTAGGCCTGTACCTGCATCACATTTTTGATGTAACACCTAAATCCCCACCAGCACACCAAAAAGTGTCAGACAAGAAAAATATGCCCCACAGTTAGCTAATTATACCCTATAAATGTGGCATTATGGAGTGCACAAAGTATATGCTCAAAGAGGTATGCCACAGTATTCAAATTATTAATATACGTGTCAGGACCTGTCCAGATCAGGAGAAAATCTCTAAAGCAAACCTCTCCTACTCTGGATAGTTCCTGACATTGACACAGGTGGCAGCTGAGAGCACTATGGTCAGACTTGAAACAACTACACAACTTCCTCTGTCCTCCTATCCCATCCTCCTATCTCGACCTCCTATCCCGACCTCCTGTCTTGACCTCCTATCCCGTCCTCCTATCCCGACCTCCTGTCTCGACCTCCTATCCCGTCCTCCTATCCCGTCCTCCTATACCAACCTCCTATCCTGTCCTCCCATCCAGTTCCCCTATCCCGTCCTCCTATCCCGACCTCCTATCCCGACCTCCTATCCTGACCTCCTATCCTGTCCTCCTATTCCAGACCTCCTATCCCAACCTCCTATCTCGTCCTCCTATCCCATCCTCCTATCCCATCCTCCTATCCCATCCTCCTATCCCATCCTCCTATCTTGACCTCCTATCCCAACCTCCTATCCCGACCTCCTATCTTGACCTCCTATCCCGTCCTCCTATCCCATCCTCCTATCCTGACCTCCTATCCCGTCCTCCTATCCCGTCCTCCTATCCCGACCTCCTATCCAGGTCCTCCTATCCCGGTCCTCCTATCCCGGTCCTCCTATTGCGTCCTCCTATGCCGTCCTCCTATCCCATCCTCCTATCCCGTTCTCCTATCCCGTCCTCCTATCCTGTCCTTCTATCCCGACCTCCTATCCCAACCTCCTATGTCGACCTTCTATGCCGACCCATAATATGTGTACCAGTTATTGAAATATCTCCAGCCGGAAGTTATGTGGGAACATACATTTCCAATTGATTTGCATGGGACTTTAAACAAAAACCCTTACCCTCACAAATGGGGGTAGTTAAGGGTTAAATTAACTACCTTTCCCGTCCTCCTTTCCCATCCTCCTATCCAGTCCTCCTATCCCGTCCTCCTTTCCCGTCCTCCTATCTCAACCTCCTTTCCCGTTTTCCTTTCCCGTCCTCCTTTCCCGTCTTCCTTTCCCGTCCAGCCGGAAGTTAGGTGGGAACATACATTTCCCATTGATTTGCATGGGACTTTAAACAAAAACCCCGATCCTCACAAATGGGGGTAGTTAATGGTTAAATTAACTATTCTATATTTTAGGTGGACATGTAAGTAACATGTGACCAAGTATTATCGAAATATCTCCAGCCGTTTGAAAGTTATGCAGTAACATATATTTCCCATTGACTTGTATGGGACTTTAAACATAAACCCCGCCCCTTGCAAATGGGGGTGAGTAAGGGTTAAATCACCTATCCTATGTTTGTTGTTGACATATAAGTAACATGTGTGCCAAGTTTCATGTTAATATCTTTAGCCGTTTGGACGTTATGCTGGAACATACACACATACATACATATACACATACATACATACATACATATATACATACACACATACATACATATACACATACATACATACATACATATATACATACACACATATATACATATACACATACATACATACATACATATATACATACACACATACATACATACACACATATATACACACATACATACATATATACATACATACATACACACACACACGTTGAGTTTTATATATATATATATATATATATATATATATATATAGATAGATAGATTATTGTTGTAAAGTTATTATACAGTTAGAGTTATTATTATACATTTTTTTAACAAATACATTAAAATGACATTTTTGAGTACGAAATACACTTGGCTTTTTCCATTTTTGTTGTTTGAACTTCTCTGACTCGGGAGTGTGACTGACAAAATATTTTTAAAGCCAAGACGTGTCAAACCGAGCATAGTTGTCATAAATGTGACCTGCTGTTATTTGCATAGGTTATTGCTGATTTAAAGGCATGTATCTTTCCTTCAAGATACTTGAGATCATAGAGATAACTAAGATAAAATGTTCATAAAGATAGGTGGTAAATTCTTCCTTATAGGGACAAACTGACCTTTTAGGGACATGAAGATGAGCAGACACTGATAAAATGTTGCAGTGTAAAGAGATTATGCAGATACAAAAGTGGACATTTTATGACCTAGTGACTTAACATGGATTATACACAGAACATGTCATATGAGTCAGAGATTTATCTTGTTCTTACAGCAGATTCTCCATGACAGAGTTTAGCTGAAGAGTGAATTTTACACTTTTTTTTCCTTAAGAAATAGTCTTATATTACCCAGTCTAATGTGTATTAAATATAAATCGGTGCAGAGACATGCAACTCATGCTGGGCGGTACAAGGCAATTGCACAACGCTCAGCAAGTTCAGTGCACTAGCCCATTTTCTGATGAACAGGACTCGCGCACAGATCTTGCTGAGCGTTGTACTGTTGCCTCTGACACTTACTGCTCAGTGTGAGCTGTGTGTGTCCAGAATAGGCTGAAGACCAATGCTAGAGCTATGCTTAAAGGGGTACTCCCCTGCCCCAGCATTTGGAACATTTTGTTCTGAACACTGGGTGCAGGCTGCGGGGGTCATAACATCATGGCCATGCTGCCTGATGACATTCCGCCATGCCACCTCAATGCAAGTCTATGGGAGGGGGTGTCATGACCCCCGCAGCCCACACAAAAATGTTTAGAATTCTGGGCAGTGGAATACCCCTTTAAAGTATTTCTCTGTATTTACTTTCATCCACCTTTACTTCAATCCTGACCAGTTTTCCAGTCCCTGCCAATGAAAAGCCTTCCTGCATCCTGATACTGCCCCAGCCACCCTTCACTGTGAAAATTCTGAACTTGGGGTGTTGGAAAGTATTGGGTTCCTACCACACATAGCATTTCCCATGATGACCAGTAAGTGAAATCTTAGTTTCATCTGACCAGAAAACCTTCTTCAATGTGTTTGGGGAGCCTGCCACATGCTGTTTTGCAATCTATATGACTGTTTACTTCTGTATTTCTTTAAAGAGTTACTGCCATTACATTAGTAAAAACTTTTGACGTTGCCATTTTTTAACTTCTCAATTTACTTGAAGGATATAGGATTTTACAGCAAAGAAGGTGAATACAGATACAATCCCAGCTTTTCAGTTGTTTTTATTTATTTTATTTTATTCTGACAATTTGGACTACTTTGTCAGGTCCATTAGATTAAATCTAAATCACAATCCATTTTAATTACGGGTTTTAATGCAACAAAAAGGAAATAAAAATAGACCATTGTGTGGTTTTCATAGTTACAGACTACAAACAAACCTTGTGTGTAGTCTGACCAAGCAGTTTCCTCTTTTATATCTGCTATCTTCAGGTTCCCAAGAAGAAAGAAAAGAGTACGGCCACATTCAGTGGTGTACTGCCCATATATTCAGACCATGCAACTGTAAGGCTAGTTTCAGACTACGGAATTTCCGCCTGCAATTCCTCTTTGAAATTGCAGGCGGAAATTCCGCTTGCTAAAATGTATAGTGTAGTGAATGGGTTTCCGTTCCCAAATTCACACTTCGGAATTTGTGAAGCGGAATTTGTGAATGGAAAATCTGCTTGGAAATTTCCGCCTGAAGAATGGGGTTGATCTTTCTTCAGGCGGAAATACTCGCGGAACACATTGCAGTCTATTGGAGACTGCAGTGTCCGCCCGGTCCTAGTGCCGACTGATTCAGTCAGCGCTGGCCGCACTCGGAATCTCCGGAGCGGAAATTTTCTGCCCGAAGATTCTGTAGTCTGATCATAGCCTAATGGGTCTACCTCTATGGGACCCCCCCCTGGAATGGATTATGTGCACACCTCCAGGTTATATGCGAGGGTGGTGAGCCCTGCATAACAAGCCCACCTCCAGGTGAGATAGCGGTGAGCCCCGCATAACAAGCCCACCTCCAGGTGAGATAGCCGTGAACCCCACATAACCAGCCCACCTCCAAGTGAGAGGGCAGTGAGCCCCACATAACCAGCCCACCTCCAGGTGAGATAGCCCTGAGCCCCACATAACCAGCCCACATCCAGGTGAGAGGGCGGTGAGTGCCACATAACCAGCCCACCTCCAGGTGAGAGGGTGGTGAGCCCCAAATAACCAGCCCACCTCTAGGTGAGAGGGCGGTGAGCCCCACATAACCAGCCCACTTCCAGGTGAGATAACGGTGAGCCCCACATAACCAGCCCACCTCCAGGTGAGAGGGCAGTAAGCCCCACATAACCAGCCCACCTCCAGGTGAGATAGCGCTGAGCCCCACATAACCAGCCCACCTCCAGGTGAGATAGCGCTGATCCCCACATAACCAGCCCACCTCCAGGTGAGAGGGTGGTGAGTGCCACATAACCAGCCCACCTCCAGGTGAGAGGACAGTGAGCCCCACATAACCAGCCCACCTCCAGGTGAGAGGGCGGTGAGCCCCACATAACCAGCCCACCTCCAGGTGAGATAGCGCTGAGCCCCACATACCCAGCCCACCTCCAGGTGAGATAGCGCTGAGCCCCACATAACCACCCCACCTCCAGGTGAGGGGGCGGTGAGCCAATTAGCAGCCTGGAACCGCTACCTCCTTCTTCCCCAGGTGTCTGCTCTCTGCTGCCCTCCTCAGGGTGATGCTGCAGGAGTCCCTCACAGCTGCCAGTATATTGAGCCTGGCCTGATTGAGCTTGGCCTGGCTTCAGATGCCTCCTTCGAGCCTCTGGCCCTGCTCCTGGCCACTGCCTCCACCCTGCTTGTACAGGTACCTAGCTAGGGAGGAGGAAGTAAAGGTTAGTCACCCCTACTGAACCCCTGGCTAGATGGGGGGCCAGGGTTTTTTTTTGTTAAGGGCCCCGAAATCTTTTGCTATGGACACCATGAATTTTATGTATAGCCCTGGCTATATTTACTGAAGACAAGCAAAGACATTGAAAAGGGAGAGAAATGTAATAATGAAAGTAGCATGAAAGTATGAAAAAATTATTAGGTAGAACTGACCAGATTCACACCATGTAAGAAACTAAAAGATTGCATAATACTAAGAACTAAGTACAATATTTTTGGGTATATGTTATCTTGACCACATATGGTGGGGTTAAGAGAAAAAGCTGTCAGCCAGCAGCTATCTCATGTATGGGGTGGGGGGGGGGGTGGGGGGGTTTAGGAGATTATATTCACATTGAGGTAGCAATGATAATAGGTCATGCAAAGTAATAGTTGCATATAAAGTGCTTTTGTAAAGGCTTTATTCTATATAAATCAATACATTTCTATTAATTGTTGACAAGATTGTTAATGCTGTAGCAATAAGCTATGAAATATTATTAGTATATTTTATTACGTAGTTATCTTAAGTATTAGTAAAGAATTGAACTTCTGTATAATGTATTTCTGTCCACATATAATAATGTGTTTCCAACTACAGCCAAATTATTCATAACCATTTTATGATACCTGGACAGATGCCTAGTTTCCTGTAGGTGTAACCTGCTGCCTTGCATACATTATAGCCATAATTATAAGCTGTGGATGTTAGTATGTAGGGTAAGTTCTATTATCTACGTGCAATGTGCATGAGTTGAACACCTTCCAGTATACAGATACAAACACGTCAGGTTTCCTTTTTCTATTATTTTAACTGTGGATATAATTTAGTATTCTTATAGATAATCCTTATAGATAACTTAATAATTATAGAAGGTGTTTTTCTCAACTTCCCAATGAAGAACACAGCAATGTAATAACTGCTTCCAGGCAACAGTAGATAGAATTCCAGTGCACAGCATTCACAAATCCAGTATCGACCACCTCAGGTTCTTTCCAAGTATGGGAATGCTAGGTCAGATGGCTTCTATGAAAAGGTTCCTGTGTGAATATATTTGTATGTGAAGGTGAGGCTAAGTTTCCACTTGGTTTTTTTCTGGCAGTTTTTGGAATACTGCCACTGCAATTTTTGAGCCAAAGCCAGAAGTGTATTCAAAAGGAATATGACATATAAAGGAAGAACTTACACTTCTCCACCCTTATGGATCCACTTCTGACTTTGGTTAAAAAACTGCAGTGGCAAGTGGAAACTTGGCCTAAAGGAAGCTCCACTGATATACTGATTGATGTGCATCAATCTATAAAGCACTATATAAACAAAAATTAATAATTCGTATACATGTGTAAACGTCATTTGTAGGACTTTTATAAAATGCAATTCGTGTTATAGACTTAAAAAAACTTTCTATTAATAAGGTACAAAAAAGTCCAAAAACTTTAGCGTGATGTCACTGATGTGTTTTGTGATGGGCAGTACAGTTTAGGAAAGTAAGTCTTTTAATAGCAATAAATGGTGTGAGCAGTTGCCATCTGAACAGCTCTGTGCCCTCCGTTTTGAGCACTATTCAGCTATTGTTCTCATATGCCATATATGTCTGTTTGCCACCAAAGCCACTACCAATGGCTGGAATGGAAATCAAGAACAACATATTTCATATGCAATATATTTATTAGGAAACAACACTATAATAGTGGTAAAAGTAGTTCAAGACAGTTGTATTTACAACCATAATGAAATTGGCTTATATTTTACATTTCTAGACATCATGATCTACAAAAATGGCCGCGGACAACTGGATACAACACTTATCGCAAACCCACAGCAGGAAACAACTTACTGAGATGGCAAAGTTTTCATCCGCTGCCCCTGCGCAGGGGAATCCCGAAAGGAGAATTCCTGAGGATCCGGAGTAATTAATCGGATGAAACTTTCCAAGACGAAGCTTCAAAATTGTACTCCCGGTTCCAGGAGCGGGGATACCCAAACAAACATCTAGACATAGCCCTATAGTCGGCTAAATCCACCCCACGGCATAATCTGTTTAACCCTCGAACAAAAGAAGAGGACGGGGGATTCACCCGCATAATTGCTACATATGATACAGCATCCCAGGAAGTACGTAACATCATCCTAAGACAATGTCCTAACAATGGACAAGAGCCTTAAGGATGCAGTAAGCCCATACCCACTTATCTCATTCAGGAGAGGCCGCAACGTGGAGGATAGACTAGTGCCTAGTCACTTCACATCACCAACATCACACAGTAACTGGTTGTCCCAACGTAGACCGGGCACATTCAAATGTAGCAAATGTAGAGCATGTCAATTCATTAAGACTGACAATCAATACTTTGACACCAAGCTCCACCGGTCCTTTCTCAGCAAATCGTTCGCCAATTGCAAAACAACAGGGGTTGTTTATATAGCAATCTGCATCTGCGGACTCAGATATGTAGGTAAAACTACCCGAGAGTTCAAACGCAGGATTCTCAAACACGTCGTCGATGTTAACAACAACGGGGATAAACCAATCGCTAAATCCTCCAGTTCCAAGCCCTAGAGGTCATACATCCCTCTCAAAAAAGAGGCAACTTAGACAAAATTCTCACCCAAAAAGAAACCTGCTGGATTTTTCCCGCTGGAGTTCACCCAATCGGTCTCAATGAGAACCTGAACTTTACCAGCTTCATCTAAGTCTGGACACCTTAGATGAACCGGAACTTCATCTTCATCTAAGTCTGAACACTTTGGCCCTCATTTACTATTTATTGCAAACCCGACATGTTTTGTCGGGTTGTGCGCCAGATTCTGACGCATTGCGCCAGAAATTCTGTCTGCGACAGATTTTGCACCAGAATTTGTGCCAGAATTGAAAAAACCCCGACTAACTCTCCATTTTGCTAAGAAAACCTGAAAAGGGGGCATGGCCATTGGGAAAAGAGGATGTGGTTTCCAAAAAGGGGCGTGTTCCCGACATTTTCACAAAAACCCAACATATTTACTAAGGTTTCCACATAAAATGTGGTGGATTTGAGCTGAGGAAAACCCGACAGATCAGAGCATGTGTAAAAAAAGCAAAGTGTAGGGAAAGTAGAGAATGTAGGGAAACATTAGTAAATACAGTGGAAAATAAATTGTAGGGAATTAAAACCCACAAAGAAACCTACACTCCACTCTTAGTAAATAAGGGCCTTTATCTCCTTGCTAGCCATTTCAATAAGCGACTACTATCATGTAAATACAACTGTCTTGAACCACTTTTACCACTATTATAGTGTTGTTTCCTAATAAATATATTGCATATGAAATATGTTGTTCTTGATTTCTATGGTTTTTCCCTAACATATTTCTCCTTACCTTAGATTAGTAATGTCTCTACAAGTTACATCTATGCGCCCAGTGGCTGGAATGGAAGGTTGTACTGACCAAGTACCATGTCCCTTTGGATCCTTGTGACTGTACTTTAATCAGGAGACACCAGGTCAGTTTCACGGCTTATTATGGGCTTCTATCTTAATATGGCAATTAGAGATGAGCGAACTTACAGTAAATTTGATTCGTCACGAACTTCTCGGCTCGGCAGTTGATGGCTTTTCCTGCATGAATTAGTTCAGCTTTCAGGTGCTCCTGTGGGCTGGTAAAGGTGGATACAGTCCTAGGAGACTCTTTCCTAGTGTTGAGCGGCATAGGCCATATTCGAATTCGCGAATATTCGCGAATATATGGACGAATATTCGTCATATATTCGCGAATATTCGCATATTCGTTATATTCTCGCTTTATTTTCGCATACGCGAATATTCGCGTATGTGAAAATTAACATATGCGAAAATTAACATATACAAAATTAGCATACGCGAATTTTCATATATGCGAAAATTAACATATGCTAATTTTCGCATATGCGAATTTTCGCACGCCAGTCTCACACAGTAGTATTACAGCCTTCTTTACACCACACAAGCTGGAAGCAGAGAGGGATGATCACTGTGATGTGTACTGTGAATAAAAAAAAAAAGAAAAAAACGAAAATTCGTAATTACGAATATATAGCGCTATATTCGCGAAATTCGCGAATTCGCGAATATGCGATATTCGCGAATAATATTCGAATTGCGAATATTCGCGAGCAACACTACTCTTTCCTAGGAATGTATCCACCTTTTCCAGCCCACTGGAGCACCTGAAGGCTGAACTAATTTACGCAGGAAAAGTCATCAACTGCCGAGCCGAGAAGTTCGTGACAAATCGAATTTACTGTAAGTTCGCTCATCTCTAATGGCAATGTATACTGCAGTGTACTCCTGATGGGCCTATTGAGTTTAATGAACTGAATGTAACCTACTTGTGACTACATTTGGTCCATATCCCGAGTGCAAAGTGCTTCTGTGCAGGATTAACACTACACACCAAACTTTTGACTTCCACACACAACTTGGATGCGTTTGTGAAATGGATCGAAAGAAGTCACTAGTATATGGAATGTTTGACCATATGTTGGCACAGCAACAGGATATGTCCAGAAAATGAAGTTGCTAGGTCACCTCACATTCAGGTCATATATTCAAGGTACAAATGGAGGAATCTGCAAAAAAGGTCTGTCAGTGTATACTGCATTGTACTCCCAGTGGGCTCCTTGGGGGAGATTTATCAACACCAGTGCAAAGGAAAAGTTGTCCAGTTGCCCATAGCCACCAATCAAATAGCTTCTTTCATTTTTCAGAGGCCTCTTCATGAATATTAGAAGCGATCTGATTAGCTGCTATGGGCAGCTGGTCAACTTTTCCTCTGTACTGGTTTTGATAACTCTCCCCCTTCGAGATGGAAATAAAAAAAAATGAAAGAAGCAAATTGATTGGTTGCTATGGGCAACTGGTTGACTTTTCCTCTGCACAGGTTTTGATAATACACAAGATTGGTTGAGGTGTGCTCAATCTGGCAATGTTTGACCGAGAGCTGCAATCAGGGTGTGATCCCTAGTTACACCCAAAGGAGACATTGAATAAATAATGAAAAGATGTTTGATCGGTTCTCCAGGTCTGATATCTATATGGATCAGTGTAGTAAATAAATATAATTTAATAGATGAGTTGGAATAAGTAGAATCAGATTGTTGAATAAAGTAGAATAATTATATAATTAAATAAGTAAGGAATAATGAGAAATAATTGTAAGTGGTATCTATATGGATGTCCTGAGCCATGCTTCAAGTGCCCCTCAGGACATCCATATAGATACCACTTACATTTATTTCTCATCATTTCTTACTTATTTTATAATTATTTTATTTCTTTCAAAAATCTAATTCTACTAATTCTATCTCATCTATTAAATCCTATTCATTTACTACACTAATCAATATAGATATCAGACCTGGAGAACCGATCAAAAATCTTTTCAGAGGTTTTGATACGTCTCCACATATATAATTTGAAACTGAACCAAATGTAGTCACTAGTATACTGCATTTGGTCCATTGAATTCAACGGACCAGAGGGGAAAACACTGCATTAGGCCATGGCATACTTTTTGGTAGATATTCTGACATATACCCCAAATGCATAGGCCTTATGTGATGTAAACAGTTACTTAGAAGAATGCTCGATCCTCTTCATTAAACATTTGGGCAGGCAGAGTAGAAGAATGGATGCACTTTATTTGCATGGTAGGATTGCTCATGAGCTTCTATTCCTGTGGGCACTCTCAGCCATCTAATCTTAGGTTTAAGAAATCATCTGGACTCATACCCTTTTTTTTTTCTAGTTCTAGGTGGATCGAAGCTGCAGATTCGGATATTGGAATTCATTACATATCTACATAGGCTTTGTGCCCTAAGCACAATACCATCTGCTGCAGTAAGAGTGTCACTTTCATTTACCGACTTCACTAGGGGGGCCTGTGTCCTTCTTTTTCCATTTTTTCCCTGTTCTCACATCTTGCCTATATGGACATGCATGTTTATACACAAATGTTCCCTTGTTGATCACACAGGCTGATATCGTCCTGTGTAATAAGGCCAGCGACCAGCTCGTTCTTTGACTGCTGGCATCTTTTAACCTGCGAAATAATCAACAGTCGCATATTTTCTTAATAAAATAGGGAATGTTTAGCCGATGAGTGATGCCAATAAAGGGCCGCACAACCGATCCAGCAATAGTTTTTGTGTACTCCTCACATTGCTTGAGCCATATGATAGACTCTGTAAATGAGCAATGATCTATGAGTTCAGCATTCGTTTACAGTGTGTATCAGACCATGTAATGGAGTCCTTATTCTGCCCTCCATGGCTGTGCCAAGTCAACGTTAGTTTTTCTCTTGACTTGATGAACGTGTTAAAAAGATCTTAAAGTCTTTGTTTCTTCACGATGTGTTATGTGGGGGGATTTATCAAATCTGTCTTTTTCCCGTATCAATATAGACCAAACTACAGAGCGTTAGGCTGGTCTATTGTGCGCCTAATTTATCAAAAGTCACACGGCTCTTGATAAATTCTGTGCACGGACTTCAGGATCTACGGTTTAGACTGTATTTAAACCTGCTTCAGCATGGTCTGACATTTTAGCATGTTTTCGACCGATGCAAATTTTCGCTGAAAAGTCACAATTGATAAATTCAGCACCAATGCATTTTCCCATCTACCGTATTTTTCGTCCTATAGGACGCACCGACGTATAAGACGCACCCAATTTTTAGGGGCAAAATCTAAAAAAATAAAGATTTTGAACCCAATAGGGTTCTTCAACCTGTGGACCTCCAGATGTTGCAAAACTACAACTCCCAGTATGCCCGGACAGCCGTTGGCTGTCCGGGCATGCTGGGAGTTGTAGTTTTGCAACATCTGGAGGTCAGCAGATTGAAGACCACTGCAAGAGGAGGTAATACTCACGTGCCCCGCCGCTCCGGACTCGTCACCACTGCCCTGGATGTCGCTCCATCGCTGTCGCCGTGTCCCCGTCGCTCTGGAACGTCTCTGCTCTGGACGGGTATCCTCGCTCTCCGTCGCCGCCATCACGTCGTTACGCACACCGACGCACGTACACGACGACGTGATGACGAGGAAGGAGAGCGCCGGCGAACAGGGGATCCCTGAACGGAGAAGACACCGAGGAGGCAGGTAAGGTCCCCCCCCGGTGTCCTGTAAGCACTAACCCGGCTATTCAGTGGGGCTGTTCGGGACCGCCGCAGTGAAATCGCAGTGGTCCCAAACAGCCTGACTGAATAGCCGGGTTAGTGTCACTTTCCCTTCAGACGCGGCGGTCAGCTTTGATCGCCGCGTCTGAAGGGTAAATACAGGGCATCACCGCGATCGGTGATGTCCTATATTAGCCGCGGGTCCCGGCCGTTGATGGCCGCAGGGACCGCCGCGATAGGGGTGTATTCGCCGTATAAGACGCACTGACTTTTCCCCCCCCAGTTTTGGAGAAGAAAAAGTGCATCTTATACGGCGAAAAATATGGTAAATTAGCCTAGAATGCATCATGTACTAAAAATCCTCTAAAGAAAAAGTTGCAAAAAGTTGCACATATTTAGACTGCGGCTTTCTGTGCTACAATTTTAGACGGGAAAAATCCTTTGATAAATCCCCTCCCCCGCCTTTGTGTTTACTGAGTCATGATCAAAAGTTTCCGTCTCCTTAAATACCAGAATACAATTTCCCTCATGCAGAAATTCCAACTTTTGTCTATTCTGCTAAACTGATGGCAAACATGGAGCAATATGTTGATAAGAAAAACCAGATAGCGTAGAATGCTATCTCTCTCACCTGTCTGTCCTGTTTCATCCCTGACAAACATTTGTTCTGTGGTGCAAACATGTGTACAACCAGAAATCACCAAGTATTATTGCACTGATAACAACCAGCCATAAAGCTAGCTCAGCCTGACAGACAAAGAACAGAATAAATCCCCTCCACTTGTGATATAATGATTCACTGGGCCACGAAATACAACAGGCTACAAAGTGTATTATACATCTGGAGCAGAACGTTGGGATCTTAAAAGCTAATGCACCAGAAACATGTTCTTGATATATGCTAGACCATTAAAATATCCCTTCCCCTGCAGACTATATATACAATCTGGTTATGTAAAGTGGAAGATGACAGCCCGAGACCCTCAGCTGTGGACAGCAACACAAATTCAAACTCCTTTACAGAGATTATCGGGAGATTATTGACTGAAGAGGCTCAAACTTACATACACAAACTAAAATCGTGTTTCTTGTATACAGTTATGTTTGAAAAGTATCTGCCAAAGTGCTACTTTAAGCAACAAATTGGTTTCTAATAAATGTGTGAATGTAGAGTACAGATAAAGAAATAAATCCTTTGGGTAGGAGGTAGGTCTTTGTTTTGGCTGGAGAACAAATGTTAAAGGAATGCCAATAAAAGTGGAAATGCTTCCTGAATTAAAGCCAATTTTAGCTAAAATGGAAGCCTCATGCTTGTTTAGCAAGAATGCCTTACTGGTTTCCATTTACCGGTTTCCTTTAGTCTACATTTCCTTGGGGGTTGGTTAAGCTTTAATCACCGCTGTCATCAGCACTGGAAATACTGTATTGCCAGGTTATTAGAAACAGACCAAAAATGGGAATGCTCAGACAGGTTGAATCTAAGGTTAAAAATCACAATGGAGTCTCCATCTTGAAAATAAGCCAGCCCGGTAATCAGCTGACCGCCATGGGTCCAGCTTCTGAAGGCTATGGCAATCAGCTGTCATTGAATATGCAATCATCTTGTGATACATGATCTATACAGTGCATTTGGAAAGCTTTCAGACCCCCATTGACAGGTATTCAGACCCTTGCTCACTACTAAGTTGAAGCCCCTTGGCAGCGATTACAAACCCAAGGCTTCTTGGTGATTATTACACAAGGTTTACACATCTAGATTTTTCTGCCATTTTTCTCTGCAGATCCTCTCAAGCTCTGTCAAGTTGGATGGGGAACGTCCATGGACACCAATTTTCAGGTCTTTCCAGAGATGGTCAATTGAGTTCAAGTCAAAGCTCTAGCTGGGCCACTCAAGGCAATTCAAAGTCCAGGCTTGCAGGGCAGGGGGCGTGACATCACAACTACGGCTGCCCGAAACAAAAACATTCTGAACATAAATGTGGTGCCAGGCCGGAGATTGCAGGGGGTCATTTGGATAGGGGATAAGATGTCTAGGGCGGAGTGCCCCTTTAACATAACAAAATGTGGAAAAAGTGTAAGAGGGAAAGGGTTGCCTTAGTGAGACAATACCTTTGTGGTCTTATTTGGGGTACCAAAAAAAGTGTACTCCTTTTTAAGTACTGCAAAAGTCCTGTTCAGAACCTAGATTGAATGTAGAGGGAAATAAATGCATGGCAGGTACGCCACATTACATGTTGGCATACTGTTTGACGGTATTGGCTTACTGTTTGACGGTATTGGCATACTGTTTGACGGTTTGAGCCCAGTTTTTATTTTTCACAAACAGAAACTTGTTGACCTTAGTTCTGATGCTTCAGGAAACTCTATCTTAAACTGAAAATCGTCTTGTTTTATCATCAGGACTTAACAGTACTTTTCAATCTAAAATACCCAAACATTTAGTATCTCTTGCAAAATTTTAGAATTGTGACCCTTATACTGAAGGCACCGAGCTTCAGGTAGGACTTCCATTCATCAGCCAGTGGACGCTTTCTTATAAACATTGACTACTATTAAAGTCAAACATTTATCTTGAAGTATAGCTGAACTATAAACAATGCCTTTCTCTGGACTAACATTCTCCAGACTACAGGTATCAGGCAGTCAGCATCTTGGATGTGCCCTTAGGGTGACCTTTTCTCCAAGGTATGATGAGTATCATGTCATTTAGGAGTATATATTACCTTGAATGATTTGAAGGAAATGTTGGAGAGTAGATTGCACTGCAGGGCCATAAGACACTGGATGTAGTCCAGCAATGCATGTTTTTTAACATTGTCTCACTAGGACCTATGCAGTCAATAATACAACATAGACTTCCCTTTAAAGGAATTGGCCATGCTATGTTAATAAAGATTTGTTAATTACTTCCTAATATATCCTGTTTTGAAATTCTTCACTGTCTTGTATTTACCGCACTTATCGACATATAACACGCACTGGTGTACAACACATGCCCTCATTTTAACATGGAAATTTTAGTTAAAAAAAAAAAAAAAATACATGGAAGTTCTGAACTTAATGCTATATTACTTACCCAATTATGATCCCCCCATTTGCCAAATTTTCCCTTCGCCTCTGATCCCCCATGTGCCACACCTTTTCCCTCACTCTAACATTCCCCCAATGCGCAACACATTTCCCCCTATAATTTCCTCCCATGTGCCACACCTTTCCTCCACTATGATTTCTCCCCATGTGCCACACCTTTCCCCCACTATGATTTCCTCCCATGTGCCACACCTTTCCCTCACTATGATTTCCTCCCATGTGCCACACCTTTCCCTCACTATGATTTCCTCCCATGTGCCACACCTTTCCTCCACTATGATTTCTCCCCATGTGCCACACCTTTCCCTCACTATGATTTCCTCCCATGTGCCACACCTTTCCCTCACTATGATTTCCTCCCATGTGCCACACCTTTCCTCCACTATGATTTCTCCCCATGTGCCCCACCTTTCCCCCACTATGATTCCCTCCCATGTGCCACACCTTTCCCTCACTATGATTTTCTCCTATGTGCCACACCTTTCCCCTCACTATGATTTCCTCCTATGTGCCACACCTTTCCTCCACTATGATTTCTCCCCATGTGCCACACCTTTCCCCCACTATGATTTCCTCCCATGTGCCACACCTTTCCCTCACTATGATTTCTCCCCATGTGCCACACCTTTCCCTCACTATGATTTCCTCCCATGTGGCACACCTTTCCCTCACTATGATTTCTCCCCATGTGCCACACCTTTCCCTCACTATGATTTCCTCCCATGTGCCACACCTTTCCCTCACTATGATTTCCTCCCATGTGCCACACCTTTCCCTCACTATGATTTCTCCCCATGTGCCACACCTTTCCCTCCCTATGATTTCCTCCCATGTGCCACACCTTTCCCTCACTATGATTTCTCCCCATGTGCCACACCTTTCCCTCACTATGATTTCCTCCTATGTGCCACACCTTTCCTCCACTATGATTTCTCCCCATGTGCCACACCTTTCCCCCACTATGATTTCCTCCCATGTGCCACACCTTTCCCTCACTATGATTTCTCCCCATGTGCCACACCTTTCCCTCACTATGATTTCCTCCCATGTGCCACACCTTTCCCTCACTATGATTTCTCCCCATGTGCCACACCTTTCCCTCACTATGATTTCCTCCTATGTGCCACACCTTTCCCCTCACTATGATTTCCTCCTATGTGCCACACCTTTCCTCCACTATGATTTCTCCCCATGTGCCACACCTTTCCCCCACTATGATTTCCTCCCATGTGCCACACCTTTCCCTCACTATGATTTCTCCCCATGTGCCACACCTTTCCCTCACTATGATTTCCTCCCATGTGCCACACCTTTCCCTCACTATGATTTCTCCCCATGTGCCACACCTTTCCCTCACTATGATTTCCTCCCATGTGCCACACCTTTCCCTCACTATGATTTCCTCCCATGTGCCACACCTTTCCCTCACTATGATTTCTCCCCATGTGCCACACCTTTCCCTCCCTATGATTTCCTCCCATGTGCCACACCTTTCCCCCACTATGATTTCTTCCCATGTGCCACACCTTTCCCTCACTATGATTTCTCCCCATGTGCCACACTTTTCCCTCACTATGATTTCCTCCCATGTGCCACACCTTTCCCCTCACTATGATTTCGTCCCATGTGCCACACCTTTCCCCTCACTATGATTTCCTCCCATGTGCCACACCTTTCCCCTCACTATGATTTCCTCCCATGTGCCACACCTTTCCCTCACTATGATTTCCTCCCATGTGCCACATCTTTCCCTCACTATGATTTCCTCCCATGTGCCACACCTTTCCCTCACTATGATTTCCTCCCATGTGCCACATCTTTCCCTCACTATGATTTCCTCCCATGTGCCACACCTTTCCCTCACTATGATTTCCTCCCATGTGCCACACCTTTCCCTCACTATGATTTCCTCCCATGTGCCACATCTTTCCCTCACTATGATTTCCTCCCATGTGCCACACCTTTCCCTCACTATGATTTCCTCCCATGTGCCACACCTTTCCCCCACTATGATTTCCTCCCATTTGCCACACCTTCCCCCCCCACTATGATTTCTCCCCATGTGCCACACCTTTCCCTCACTATGATTTCCCCCCATGTGCCACACCTTTCCCCCCCACTATGATTTCCTCCCATGTGCCACACCTTTCCCTCACTGTGATTTCCTCCCATGTGCAACACCTTTCCCTCACTATGATTTCCCCCCATGTGCCACACCTTTCCCCCACTATGATTTCCTCCCATGTGCCACATCTTTCCCCTCACTATGATTTCCTCCCATGTACCACACCTTTCCCTCACTATTATTTCCCCCCGTGTGCCACACCTTGCCCTCACTATGATTTCCTCCCATGTGGTACACCTTTCCCTCATTGTGATTTCCTCCCATGTGCCACATCTTTCCCCCACTATGATTTCCTCCCATGTGCCACATCTTTCCCCTCACTATGATTTCCTCCTATGTGCCACACCTTTCCCTCACTATGATTTCCTCCCATGTGGTACACCTTTCCCTCACTATGATTTCCTCCTATGTGCCACACCTTTCCCCCACTATGATTTCCTCCCATGTGGTACACCTTTCCTTCATTATGATTTCTCCCCATGTGCTACATCTTTTCCCTCACTATGATTTCCTCCTATGTGCCACATCTTTCCCTCACTATGTTTCCTCCCATGTGCCACACCTTTCCCTCACTATGATTTCCTCCCATGTGCCACATATTTCCCTCACTATGATTTCCTCCCATGTGCCACACCTTTCCCTCACTATGATTTCCTCCCATGTGCCACACCTTTCCCCCACTATGATTTCCTCCCATTTGCCACACCTTTCCCCCCCCCACTATGATTTCTCCCCATGTGCCACATCTTTCCCCCCCACTATGATTTCCTCCCATGTGCCACACCTTTCCCTCACTGTGATTTCCTCCCATGTGCAACACCTTTCCCTCACTATGATTTCCCCCCATGTGCCACACCTTTCCCCCACTATGATTTCCTCCCATGTGCCACATCTTTCCCCACACTATGATTTCCTCCCATGTGCCACACCTTTCCCTCACTATTATTTCCTCCCATGTGCCACACCTTTCCCTCACTATGATTTCCTCCCATGTGGTACACCTTTCCCTCATTATGATTTCCTCCCATGTGCCACATCTTTCCCCCACTATGATTTCCTCCCATGTGCCACACCTTTCCCTCACTATGATTTCCTCCCATGTGGTACACCTTTCCCTCATTATGATTTCCTCCCATGTGCCACATCTTTCCCCCACTATGATTTCCTCCCATGTGCCACACCTTTCCCTCACTATGATTTCTCCCCATGTGCCACACCTTTCCCCCACTATGATTTCCTCCCATGTGCCACATCTTTCCCCACACTATGATTTCCTCCCATGTGCCACACCTTTCTCTCACTATGATTTCCTCCCATGTGCCACACCTTTCCCTCACTATGATTTCCTCCCATGTGGTACACCTTTCCCCCCCACTATGATTTCCTCCCATGTGCCACACCTTTCCCTCACTGTGATTTCCTCCCATGTGCAACACCTTTCCCTCAATATGATTTCCCCCCATGTGCCACACCTTTCCCCCACTATGATTTCCACCCATGTGCCACATCTTTCCCCACACTATGATTTCCTCCCATGTGCCACACCTTTCCCTCACTATTATTTCCTCCCCTGTGCCACACCTTTCCCTCACTATGATTTCCTCCTATGTGGTACACCTTTCCCTCATTATGATTTCTTCCCATGTGCCACATCTTTCCCCCACTATGATTTCCTCCCATGTGCCACATCTTTCCCCTCACTATGATTTCCTCCTATGTGCCACACCTTTCCCCCCCACTATGATTTCCTCCCATGTGCCACACCTTTCCCTCACTGTGATTTCCTCCCATGTGCAACACCTTTCCCTCACTATGATTTCCCCCCATGTGCCACACCTTTCCCCCACTATGATTTCCTCCCATGTGCCACATCTTTCCCCTCACTATGATTTCCTCCCATGTGCCACACCTTTCCCTCACTATTATTTCCCCCCGTGTGCCACATCTTTCCCTCATTATGATTTCCTCCCATGTGCCACATCTTTCCCCCACTATGATTTCCTCCCATGTGCCACATCTTTCCCCTCACTATGATTTCCTCCTATGTGCCACACCTTTCCCCCACTATGATTTCCTCCCATGTGGTACACCTTTCCCTCATTATGATTTCTCCCCATGTGCTACATCTTTTCCCTCACTATGATTTCCTCCTATGTGCCACATCTTTCCCTCACTATGTTTCCTCCCATGTGCCACACCTTTCCCTCACTATGATTTCCTCCCATGTGCCACATCTTTCCCTCACTGATTTCCTCCCATGTGCCACACCTTTCCCTCACTATGATTTCCTCCCATGTGCCACACCTTTCCCCCACTATGATTTCCTCCCATTTGCCACACCTTTCCCCCCCCCCACTATGATTTCTCCCCATGTGCCACATCTTTCCCCCACTATGATTTCCTCCCATGTGCCACACCTTTCCCTCACTGTGATTTCCTCCCATGTGCAACACCTTTCCCTCACTATGATTTCCCCCCATGTGCCACACCTTTCCCCCACTATGATTTCCTCCCATGTGCCACATCTTTCCCCACACTATGATTTCCTCCCATGTGCCACACCTTTCCCTCACTATTATTTCCTCCCATGTGCCACACCTTTCCCTCACTATGATTTCCTCCCATGTGGTACACCTTTCCCTCATTATGATTTCCTCCCATGTGCCACATCTTTCCCCCAATATGATTTCCTCCCATGTGCCACATCTTTCCCCTCACTATGATTTCCTCCCATGTGCCACACCTTTCCCTCAATATGATTTCCCCCCATGTGCCACACCTTTCCCCCACTATGATTTCCTCCCATGTGCCACATCTTTCCCCACACTATGATTTCCTCCCATGTGCCACACCTTTCCCTCACTATTATTTCCTCCCATGTGCCACACCTTTCCCTCACTATGATTTCCTCCCATGTGGTACACCTTTCCCTCATTATGATTTCTTCCCATGTGCCACATCTTTCCCCCACTATGATTTCCTCCCATGTGCCACATCTTTCCCCTCACTATGATTTCCTCCTATGTGCCACACCTTTCCCTCACTATGATTTCTCCCCATGTGCCACACCTTTCCCTCACTATGATTTCCTCCCATGTGCCACATCTTTTCCCTCACTATGATTTCCTCCCATGTGCCACATCTTTCCCCCACTATGATTTCCTCCCATGTGCCACATCTTTTCCCTCACTATGATTTCCTCCTATGTGCCACATCTTTCCCTCACTATGTTTCCTCCCATGTGCCACACCTTTCCCTCACTATGATTTCCTCCCATGTGCCACATCTTTCCCTCACTATGATTTCCTCCCATGTGCCACACCTTTCCCTCACTATGATTTCCTCCCATGTGGTACACCTTTCCCTCATTATGATTTCCTCCCATGTGCCACACCTTTCCCCCCACTATGATTTCCTCCCATGTGCCACACCTTTCCCTCACTGTGATTTCCTCCCATGTGCAACACCTTTCCCTCACTATGATTTCCCCCCATGTGCCACACCTTTCCCCCACTATGATTTCCTCCCATGTGCCACATCTTTCCCCACACTATGATTTCCTCCCATGTGCCACACCTTTCCCTCACTATTATTTCCTCCCATGTGCCACACCTTTCCCTCATTATGATTTCCTCCCATGTGCCACATCTTTCCCCCACTATGATTTCCTCCCATGTGCCACATCTTTCCCTTCACTATGATTTCCTCCTATCTGCCACACCTTTCCCTCACTATGATTTCTCCCCATGTGCCACACCTTTCCCCCACTATGATTTCCTCCCATGTGCCACATCTTTCCCCACACTATGATTTCCTCCCATGTGCCACACCTTTCTCTCACTATGATTTCCTCCCATGTGCCACACCTTTCCCTCACTATGATTTCCTCCCATGTGGTACACCTTTCCCTCATTATGATTTCCTCCCATGTGCCACACCTTTCCCCCCCACTATGATTTCCTCCCATGTGCCACACCTTTCCCTCACTGTGATTTCCTCCCATGTGCCACACCTTTCCCTCAATATGATTTCCCCCCATGTGCCACACCTTTCCCCCACTATGATTTCCTCCCATGTGCCACATCTTTCCCCACACTATGATTTCCTCCCATGTGCCACACCTTTCCCTCACTATTATTTCCTCCCATGTGCCACACCTTTCCCTCACTATGATTTCCTCCCATGTGGTACACCTTTCCCTCATTATGATTTCTTCCCATGTGCCACATCTTTCCCCCACTATGATTTCCTCCCATGTGCCACATCTTTCCCCTCACTATGATTTCCTCCTATGTGCCACACCTTTCCCTCACTATGATTTCTCCCCATGTGCCACACCTTTCCCTCACTATGATTTCCTCCCATGTGCCACATCTTTTCCCTCACTATGATTTCCTCCCATGTGCCACATCTTTCCCCCACTATGATTTCCTCCCATGTGCCACATCTTTTCCCTCACTATGATTTCCTCCTATGTGCCACATCTTTCCCTCACTATGTTTCCTCCCATGTGCCACACCTTTCCCTCACTATGATTTCCTCCCATGTGCCACATCTTTCCCTCACTATGATTTCCTCCCATGTGCCACACCTTTCCCTCACTATGATTTCCTCCCATGTGCCACACCTTTCCCCCACTATGATTTCCTCCCATTTGCCACACCTTTCCCCCCCCACTATGATTTCTCCCCATGTGCCACATCTTTCCCCCCCACTATGATTTCCTCCCATGTGCCACACCTTTCCCTCACTGTGATTTCCTCCCATGTGCAACACCTTTCCCTCACTATGATTTCCCCCCATGTGCCACACCTTTCCCCCACTATGATTTCCTCCCATGTGCCACATCTTTCCCCACACTATGATTTCCTTCCATGTGCCACACCTTTCCCTCACTATTATTTCCTCCCATGTGCCACACCTTTCCCTCACTATGATTTCCTCCCATGTGGTACACCTTTCCCTCATTATGATTTCCTCCCATGTGCCACATCTTTCCCCCACTATGATTTCCTTCCATGTGCCACATCTTTCCCCTCACTATGATTTCCTCCTATGTGCCACACCTTTCCCTCACTATGATTTCTCCCCATGTGCCACACCTTTCCCCCACTATGATTTCCTCGCATGTGCCACATCTTTCCCCACACTATGATTTCCTCCCATGTGCCACACCTTTCCCTCACTATGATTTCCTCCCATGTGCCACACCTTTCCCTCACTATGATTTCCTCCCATGTGGTACACCTTTCCCTCATTATGATTTCCTCCCATGTGCCACACCTTTCCCCCCACTATGATTTCCTCCCATGTGCCACACCTTTCCCTCACTGTGATTTCCTCCCATGTGCAACACCTTTCCCTCACTATGATTTCCCCCCATGTGCCACACCTTTCCCCCACTATGATTTCCTCCCATGTGCCACATCTTTCCCCACACTATGATTTCCTCCCATGTGCCACACCTTTCCCTCACTATTATTTCCTCCCATGTGCCACACCTTTCCCTCACTATGATTTCCTCCCATGTGGTACACCTTTCCCTCATTATGATTTCCTCCCATGTGCCACATCTTTCCCCCACTATGATTTCCTCCCATGTGCCACATCTTTCCCTTCACTATGATTTCCTCCTATCTGCCACACCTTTCCCTCACTATGATTTCTCCCCATGTGCCACACCTTTCCCTCACTATGATTTCCTCCCATGTGCCACATCTTTTCCCTCACTATGATTTCCTCCCATGTGCCACACCTTTCCCTCACTATGATTTCCTCCCATGTGCCACATCTTTCCCCTCACTATGATTTCCTCCCATGTGCCACACCTTTCCCTCACTATTATTTCCTCCCATGTGCCACACCTTTCCCTCACTATGATTTCCTCCCATGTGCCACACCTTTCCCTCACTATGATTTCCTCCCATGTGCAACACCTTTCCCTCACTATGATTTCCTCCCATGTGGTACACCTTTCCCTCATTATGATTTCTCCCCATGTGCCACATCTTTTCCTTCACTATGATTTCCTCCTATGTGCCACATCTTTCCCTCACTATGTTTCCTCCCATGTGCCACACCTTTCCACCCACTATGATCCCCCCCCATGTGCCACATCTTTCCCTTCACTTTGATCCCCGCATTTGTGCTACATATTTCCCCAACTCTGATTCCCCCCATCTTTCCCCAATTCTGATTCCCTCCCTGTGTTACATCTTTACCCGCTCCTCCTCACTCTGTATCCCTGGTTGGCAGGCTCAGGTACAGGAAACGTCCAGGATTATCTTCTGTGCGCAGCCAGCGCAACACTGACGAGTGACGTCCTCTGCGGGGCTCCTCAGCATGTCAGGTACATCACTTGTGAGTCCTGGCAACCACTGCTGGTCACTAATTTAAAGTGGCGCAATCTGCTTGTTTAAGATCAGCAGCCTGGCAGTGGCCACATTAGAATAGTGACCAGTGGAAACTGCTGCAGGCCCGGCAGATGATTTATCAAATAACACACACAAAGGATTTCTGCATTGTTTTTTCATTTTAAAAGTGCATGTTATACACGGAAAAATGCAGTTAGTAAAGCCAAGATTGTCCAGCATGCTTTCAGATACATCTGCATGGCTTTTTATTTTTTTCATTGCATTTAGAGATATGCTTTACAGTCAGTTCCATGGACATAGGCAGCAAAATACTGAAGCTGTTCCATTCAGATGAATAAAAAAAAGGGGTCTAAGCATGCTTGGTAAACTTTTCAGAGGTCATTTTACAGGGAGGGGAGGCTGATCTGTGAGCAACAGCTATTGTGTGTAGTTTTGTTATCTATATACTGGTGTCATCTTTTACTGTACTCCTGTCTGTGTTAATAAGTAGCACACTGCTGGGAAATTATTTGTATGGTACAGGAAGTCTCATCTTAGGGAAATTAATTTATCGGTATAATGATATGTTGGCTTGTAAGCTAAGAAAATCGTATTTTGTAATTTAAGGAATCTCTATGTATATACAATCTTGGCTGCTATGGTTATTTTACAAGGCTATGAATATATTTCTTTGTGCAATGTTGTACAGTATATCATGAAGATACGCACTCTGCATTTTTATGGATTCTCTTTGATTATAAAAGGATGACTAAGATATGCAGTTTGCAATTTTATGTTTTTAAAGGAAATAAAGGATAAAAAACAAAAATAAAAAACTAGAAAAAATATTACCAAAAAATTGTTCAAAATATGGTTACCATAAAAACTTTATTTAAACAGCAGGTCATTTTCTGATGACACACTCCCTCTATAAGTCCTGTAAGTTGCAAGGTGCGGCCTCCATGAGTCAGACTTGTTTTTCCAGCACATCCCAAAGAAGATCGATTGGATTGAAACCTGGGAAATTTGGCATCCCTGTCACCACCCAGAATTCTTTGTCATCTTCTTTAACCCCATAAGGACCAGGGGTTTTTCCATTTTTGCACTTTTATTTTTTCCGCCTTACATTTAAAAATCATAACTCTTTCAATTTTGCACATAAAAATCCATATGAAGGCTTATTTTTGCGCCACCAATTCTACTTTGCAGTGACATTAGTCATTTTACCCCAAAATCTACAACGAAACGGAAAAAAAATCATTGTGCGACAAAATTTAAGAAAAAAAAAAATTTTGTAAATTTTGTGAGCTTCCGTTTCTACACAGTACATTTTTCAGTAAAAATAATACCTTATCTTTATTCGGTACGTCCATACGATTAAAATGACTTATATAGGTTTGATTTTGTCGTACTTCTGTAAAAAATCATAACTACATGCAGGAAAATTTATACGTATAAAATTGTCCTCTTCTGACCCCTATAACTTTTTTATTTTTCTGCATATGGCGCAGTATGGGGCTCATTTTTTGCGCCGTGATCTGAAGTTTTTAGTGGTACCATTTTTGTATTGATAGGATTTTTTGATCGCTTTTTATTCATTTTTTTCATTATTTAAAAATTTACCAAAAATATGCAATTTTGGACTTTGGATTTTTTTCTGCGTACGCCATTGACCATGCGGTTAAATTAATGATATATTTTTATAATTCGGACATTTCCACACACGGCGATACCACATATGTTTATTTTTATTTACACAGTTGTTTTTTTTCAATGGGAAAAAAAAATTTGGATTTTTATTAGGGAAGGGGTTTAATCACATTTATTAACTTTTTTTCCCACTTGTTTTTGCAATGGTATAGCCCCCATAGGGGGCTATAACAATGCACACACTGATCTTTTACATTGATCAATGGTTTCTCATAGGAAACCATTGATCGATGATTCTGCCTCTTGACTGCTCATGCCTGGATCTCAGGCACTGAGCAGTCATTTGGCGATCAGACACCAGGAGGCAGGTAAGGGGACCGTACTCGTGTCCTACAGCTGTTCAGGATGCCACTGAGCTAGCCGGGGGTAGTTTATTTTAACTTTAGACGAGGAGATCAACTTTGAACACCGCGTCTAAATGCTTAATGGCACCACGATCAGTGCCGCACAATATTAGCCACGGGTCCCGGCCCGCTATGACGCAGGGCCACGCCGTGGCCTTATGTTATAGAAATGGAGTGGACTCGGTGTACAGGTACGCCCATGGTCCTTAACAGGTTAAAGGGGTACTCCCCTGGCCAGCATTTGGACCATTTAGTTCCGAACGCTGTGTGCACGCTGCAGGAGTCAGCCACGCCCCCTTGTGATGCCACGCCACACCCCCTTTCAGGTCTCAATCCAATCGATCATCTTTGGAAAAACAAGTCTGACTCATGGAGGCCGCACGCAATTTAGGATTTTTTGTACTAGGCATGCAACAATATTTTATACTGACCAGAGGTTACGACTTTTAAAGAAACATGTTTGTTAAGATTAGCCCGTCTTCTTCCTCTGCTCCATGGTACAGCCCTGGTGCTCACATTCTTATTGTGAGCATGTTTGGAGGTAAATATAGGTTTTATGGACACTACAGACTGTAATCACTTACTGCTGGAAGTAGGAAGATGGGGGATCAATCCAAAATAATATAATAAGGTAATAATCTGGGTGCTACTTGTGATAAGAAACAACCAATACTCGTAAGAAAAAAGTAACACTGAAACACAGTAGCACACGTACAAGTTATCAATTATGTAATCTTTATTCACAGTAATCCTATATACAAACGATAAGCATTTGAACAGAGGATATACTAAAAACAATTAAAAAGATGGCCCACAGGAGAAGGGCCATGAACCCCCTCTCCTGAAGATAGGCACCCGCCCTTAGAACAATATGTATCAATAAAAATGTAAAAATCAGTGCAGCACTCCTTTAAAGTGAAAAATAGTGAAAATGTATTCCATCAGAAAATGTGACAAAAGCAGCGACCTTTCGATCCTCTCCAGTGCAATTAAGGTACAGTATGTAAAAAACTTGTACAAAATAGTGCTAATCTATACATAGTGATACTATCATAGTCACATTCAACACCATCTCAATCCATTTATGGTGCTACCATAAAGTTTTTTAAGCCCAGCAGCATCAGTAAACCATATATTGGCTTAATGACACAGCCTGGAGGTGGCTGAATTATAAAGAGACCCTATAGTGTCTGAATGGCACAGCATAGAGGTGGCTGAAGCATGAGGAGACTATATAGTGGCAGAATGGCACAGCCTGCAGGTGGCTGAAGCATGAGGATACCATATAGTGGCTGAATTGCACATCCTGGAGTTGGCAGAAGCATGAGAAGACCATTGAAATTTAAGATTTTTTAATTTATATTTAAGATATTGAAATTGAGGATTTTAAATTTAACTCCCAAGTTTTAGTGCCCCGGGCCCCGACGTTTGGGTACAAAGGACCAAATTTAACAAGGAGTCACATGTCACATGGTGGCACAATGACAGAGCCTGGAGGTGGCATCAGAATGAGGAGACCATATAGTGGCTGAATGACTGCCTGGAGTTTGTGGCAACATCAGGAGACCATATAATGGCTGAATGACACAGCCTGGAGTTGGCTGAATCATGAGGAGACCATATAGTGGCTGAATGGCACAGGCTGGAGTTTGTGGCAGCATGAGGAGACCATATAGTTGCCGAATGACGCAGCCTGGAGCTGGCAGCAGCATGAGTAGACACTAGGGCTTCACAATCCCTAAGGTTAAAAGATGAATTTTGAAATTTAAATTGAAGAAAATAGAATTTTTTAGGCTCAGGCTCAGACCCAGCAGCATCAGTAAACCATATATTGGCTGAATGACAAAGCCTGGAGGTGGGTGAAGCATGCGGAGACCATATAGTGTCTGAATGGCACAGCCTGGAGGTTGCTGAAGCATGAGGATACCATATAGTGGCTGAAAGACTGCCTGGAGTTTGTGGCAGCATGAGGAGACCATATAGTGGCTGAATGACACAGCCTGGAGGTGGCTGAATCATGAGGAGACCATGTAATGGCTGAATTACACAGCCTTGAGGTGGCTGAAGCATGAGGAGACCATTGGAATTGAAGATATTTAAAGGGGTTATCCAGGAAAAAACATTTTTTTATATATCAGCTGGCTCCAGAAAGTTAAACAGATTTGTAAATTACTTCTACTAAAATTTTTTTATCCTTTCAGTACTTATGAGCTACTGAAGTTAAGGTTGTTCTTTTCTGTCTAAGTGATCTCTGATGACACGTGTCTTGGGAAACACCCAGTTTAGAAGCAAACTCCCATAGCAAACATCTTCTAAACTGGGCGTTTCCCGAGACACGTATCATCAGAGATCCCTTAGACAGAAAAGAGCAACCTTAACTTCAGAAGCTCATAAGTACTGAAAGGATTAAGATTCTTTAATAGAAGTAATTTACAAATCTGTTTAACTTTCTGGAGCCAGTTGATATATATATATATATATATATATATATATATATATAAAGTTTTTTTCCTGGAATACCCCTTTAAATTTAAGATTTTTAAATTTAAATTGAGGATTTTTTTATTGAAATTTTAACTCCCAAATGTTAACTCCCAAATGTTTGTACAGGGTACAAAGGACCAAATCAAACAAGGAAATCAAACATGTCACATGGCAGCACAATGACAGAGCCTCGAGGTGGCATCAATATGAAGAGACCATATAGTGTCTGAATGGCACAGCCTGGAGCTGGCAGCAGCATAAGTAGACACTAGGGCTTCACAATCCCTAAGATTACAAGATGAATTTAAAAATGTAAATTGAATATTTATCGAAATTTTAGGCCCAGGTCCAGCAGCATCAGTAAACCATATATTGGCTGAATGACACAGCCTGGAGGTGGCTGAATCATGTGGAAACCCTATTGTGGCTGAATGGCACAATCTAGAGGTGGTTGAAGCATGAGGAGACTATATAGTGGCTGAATGGCACAGCCTGGAGGTGTCTGAAGCATGAGGAGATCATATAGTGTCTGAAAGGCACAGCCCGGAGCTAACAGAAGCATGAGGAGACCATTGAAATTGTGGATTTTGAAATTGAAATTGTGGATTTTGAAATTGAAATTTTAACTCCCAAGTTTTAGTGTCCAGGGCCCCGGCGTGTGGGTACAAAGGACCAAATTTAACAAGGAGTCACATGTCACATGGCAGCACAATGAGAGAGCCTGGAGGTGGCAGCAGTATCATGATGACCATACCAACTGAGGGTTGAGTCTGACGAACCCACTGAGGGGTGTCGGATGTCACTTGGGATGAAGTGGATGACCGAGTGAACCGATCAATCACGGCTGCTGGGTTGCTGGTCGACACACGACTGCTAGCTGACACCAGGAGCTCAGACCTCTCGCTGCGACTCCGGCTGCCACACGCCCCTACTCTGCTGCAACCTCTGCCTGATGAATTTAGGCCTCTGCCACTCCTCTGTGCACGTCCTGGCACTTCTCTGCCTGACATACTTATTGCGTATATGAGGGGAGTACAATATGGTTCACTAAGCATAAAACAGTATTTGTCTAGAACAGCAGCAGGTGTGTACTATTGGCTGTCCTTTCACAGTATATAGGCCCTTGACAGATTAACAAACAAAATAGTTCACTACTTAGATATGGGTGGTATACACCTATAAGGGCAGAAAAATGTGCTACAGCACGCTTAAAAATACGTATTTTTACCTGTGTCCCAGATCCTTTATAATCAGAAAATGTCAGAGTACCACATGACATTCAAAATAAGAAAATGATACATACGTTCCCTGAAGAAAATGATCCTTCATTAGATGACAATATGGGTATTGTGTGTTCCAGTGACATAAGCTCATCGGAGGAACAGGAAAACATGATACAACTTAAAGGGGTATTCCAGGAATTTTTTTTTTATTTGACTATGCTAAAGGGGCTGTAAAGTTAGTGTAGTTCATAATGTAGTGTCTGTACCTGTGTGTGACAGTTTTCTCACAATTCTTTGATTTTCACCCCAATATTTATTTTTAACAGCATCCAAAATGACTGCTGTCTCAGATTTTTCCCAGCTTGCAATGCGGCCGAGACCTGACTCACTAGTCAGCTGATGACAGGGAGCCTGTCTGCTTCAATGGGTGGAGGGATCGCTTGGTGGTAGAGAGATCAATCTGCAACTAATGCAACAGCTGTAGGTACCCTGATTGAAAACCACAGGTCTTTTGATGGATGCAGCTAATTTATGTTTCAATGGGTGGGGTGGCTGATGTCTGGGAGGGAGGAAAATGAAAAGAAAAGTTAAACAGGAAATACTAGTTCACAAAAAGCTAGCCACAGTGTTATGGTAATCTCATGACATAGTCATTTAGCCCTAAGACAACCGCAGATCCTTCCTACGCATGTCCATTACTGTCTGCCAGGTATGTACTAAAATCACCTTATGGTAGATAACCCCTTTAATTTTGCCACTGAAGAACCACAACAAAGAATGAACGACTTAAAGGGGTATTCCAGTAAAAAAAACTTTTTAAAATTTTTTTTTATATCAACTGGCTCCAAAAAGTTTAACAGATTTGTAAATTATTTCCATTAAAAAATCTTAATCCTTCCAATAATTATCACCTGCTGAAGTTGAGTTGTCTTGCAACAGTGCTCTCTGCTGACATCTCTGCTTGTCTCGGGAACTGCACAGAGTAGAAGAGATTTGCTATGCAGATTTCCTTCTACTCTGGACAGTTCCAGAGACAGGTGTCACCAGAGAGCACTTAGACAGAAAAGAACAACTCAACTTCAGTAGCTGATAAGTACTGAGAGGATTAAGATTTTTTAGTAGAAGTAATTTACAAATCTGTTTAACTTTAAGGAGCCAGTTGATATTTAAAAAAAGTTTTTTTTCCAGGATAACCCCTTTAAAGCCTATTGGAACTGAGGAACTTCAAAATGGTAAATCTACCACCTGGGATAGTCAGTCAATTCCAACAGCCGGTGGTCAGTATACACAGTTCCCTGTTTCTGCTAGTCCTTGGCAGTATTCCTTTTATTACTGGTATCAACATGGCAATAATGCTGGGAGACTAACTCAAGGATACCCACATGTTTCCTACAATACACAGTCAACCAACCCTTATAATCAGTCATCTGCATTTGCAGTGCCAAATTCCTATAATATAAACCAGCCTTACTCTGATTTCAATGGACAGATTCAAGCACAGATGTATTCAGTTTATGGCCCCTTTGGTGCAAATTTGCCATACAATTATGCAGATCCATCCTCTTCTTCAAATCAGAATCCAGTGCCAAATCCATACTCTTATAGTTCTACTGGAAATACTGGCTGGCCATGGAGTTATTGGCAATAATGAAGAAAACACAATGAAAGATGAAAAGATGAAACAAGACAAAGATCTATGGATTCAATATCAGAATTTTTAATTGCAAAAAATTTGTAGTTGACTACTTGCAGTAGTACTTTTTATGCCAATGACATTTGTGGTTTTTGGCACATTTCTTAACTGTGCTAACTTTTTTGTATGTTTTTGCACTATATTATCTAAAGTTAAGATGTCTCGCCAGTATTTCATTTTTAAAAGAAAAATACTTATTTTTATATATTTTTCCATTTTTTATACAAGAGTTTTCCTCAGGGCACTTGCTTAACACCTTTAGGACTGAGGGCATATGGGTATGCCCGTAGGAATTCTGGTCCCCGCCGCTAGCCGGTTGGGGACCGGGATGCCTGCTGAAACCATTCAGCAGGCATCCCGGCACATCGCGCAGGGGGGTCCTGATACCCCCCCCATGTCGACGATCGCCACAAATCACCGTCAAATGAGACCGGCGATCTGCGGCGATTCGGGGTCATACGGGTCTCCGGAAAATAAGGGGGATCGGGGGTGTCCAAGACACCCACGATCCCCCTGAAGGGATAGGAGTGAGGTGGTAGGGGTGCCACCTCTCCTATCCCTACTATTGGTCGGTCAGAAGTGAACAACCATAAGCAGATCGGGGGTGGGGGGGGGGGGGGGGTTTAAAGTTCGGTTCCCCCGTTCTGCCCACCCACAGTAGTCCGGTCACAATGGGGGAACTTTCCTGTGACCGGCGCAGGAGGTCACTTTCCATCGGCGGCAGAGATCGGAGGCGGTGGAAGCGGGTGGCAATGACATGCAGCTGGCTCCCTGGTGCAGACTGCGGAAGTCGGTGAGTTGCCTAGCAACATCTGGAGGGCTACAATTTGGAGAACACTATACAGCTCAAAACTACAACTCCCAGCATGCCTAGAGAGCTGTTTGCTGTTTGGGCATGCTGGGATTTGTAGTTTTGCAACAGCTGGAGGGCTACAGTTTGGAGATCATTGTGCAGTTGTCTCTAAACTGTGGCCCTCTAGATCTTGCAAAACTACAACTCCAAGCATGCCCACACAGCAGTTTGCTGTCTGGGCATGCTGAGATTTGTAGTTTTGCAACATCTGGAGGGCCACAGTTTGGAGATCACTGTATGGTGGTTTTTAAACCGTGGCCCTCTAAATCTTGCAAAACTACAAATCCCAGCATGCACGAACAGCAAATGTCTCGCAATGATGGGAGTTGTAGTTGTGTACCTCCAGCTCCTTTGGCGATCAGTACATGCTGGGAGTTGTAGTTTTGCAACAGCTGGAGGCACACTGGTTGGAAAATACTGAGTTAGGTAACAGAACTTAACTGAAGGTTTTCCAACCAGTGTGCCTAAAGCTGTTGCAAAAGTTCAACTCCCAGCATGCACAGTCTGTCAGTGCATGCTGGGAGTTGTAGTTTTGCAACAGCTGGAGGTTTGCCCCCCCCATGTGAATGTACAGGGTACATTCACACGGGCGGGTTTACAGTGAGTTCTCTGCTTCAAGTTTGAGTTGCGGCAAATTTTACTGCTGCAGCTCAAACTCCTAGCGGGAAACTCACCGTAAACCCCCGCCTGTGTGAATGCACCCTAAAAACACTACACTACGCTAACACATAATAAAGGCTAAAACACTACATATACACCCCCTTACATGGTCCCCCAATAAAAATGAAAAATGTATCATACGGCAGTGTTTCCAAAATGAAGCCTCCAGCTGTTGCAAATAACAACTCCCAGTATTTCCACACAGCCACTGACTGTCCAGGCATGCTGGGAGTTTAGCAACAGCTGGAGGCACCCTGTTTGGGAATCACTGGCGCAGAATACCCCTATGTCCACCCCTATGCAATCCCTAATTTATCCTCAAATGTGCATGGCGCTCTCTCACTTCGGAGCCCTGTCGTATTTCAAGGAAACAGTTTAGGGCCACTTATTTCTGTACTCGGGAGCAATTGCATTACAAATTTTGGGGGTCTTTTTCTCCTTTAACCCCTTATGAAAAGGAAAAGTTGGGGTCTACACCAGCCTGTTATTGTAAAAGAATAAAAATGTTTACACTAACATGCTGGTGTTGCCCCATACTTTTTATTTTCACAAGAGGTAAAAGGAAAAAAGGACCCCCAAAATTTGTAAAGCAATTTTTCCTGAGTACGGAAATATCCCATATGTGGGCGTAAAATGCTCTGCGGATGCACAACAAGGCTCTGGAGTGAGAGCGCACTAGATACATTTGAGGCCTAAATTGGTGATTTGCACAGGGATGGATAATTTTACAGTGGTTCTGACCTAAACGCAAAAAAATAAATACCCACGTCTGACCCCATTTTGGATACTACACCCCTCACGGAACATAACAAGGAGTATAGGGAGCCTTACCACTCCACAGGTGTTTGACAAATTTTCATTAAAGTTGGATGGGAAAATGAAAAAAAAAAAAAAATAAAATGCTGGTGTTACCCTAAATTTTTCATTTTCACAAGGCAAAATAGGAAAAAAAATCCCCCGGAAATTTGTAACCCCATTTCTTCTGAGTAAGAACATACCCCATATGTGTATGTTAAGTGCTCTGCGGGCGATCTACAATGCTCAGAAGAGAAGGAGTTAAAATTTGTCCGGAATTGAAGGCCATGTGTGTTTACAAAGCCTCCATAGTGCCCGAACAATGGTCACCCCCCCCACATGTGACCCCCTCACGGAATGTAATAAGGGGTGCAGTGAGCATTTACACCCCACAGGTGTCTGACAGATTTTTGGAGCAGTGGCCTGTGAAAACGAAAAATGCAATTGTGCCATGTGCTTCCTAAATGCGACATGCCCCCCCCCCAAAAAAAACATTTCAGCAAAATTCACTTTCAAAAACGCCATTGTCGCTTCTTCCCTTCCAGTGCACCCTTGGGGCATTTTACATCCACATATGAGGTATTTCCTTACTCGAGAGAAATGGGGTTACAAATTTTGGGGGGGGGGGTGTCTCTCCTTTTACCCCTTGTAAAAATTCAAAAAAATTGCTCTACAAGAACATGCGAGTGTAAAAAATGAAGAGTTTGAATTTTCTCATTTTACTGCTATTCCTGTCAAACACTTAAAGGATTAACAAACTTTCTAAATATCATTTTGAATACTTTGAGGGGAGTTTTTATAATGGGGTAATTTATGGGGTATTTCTAATATGAATGCCCTTTAAATACACTTCAAATCTGAACTGGTCCCTAAAAAATTCAGATTTTTGAAATTTTCGTGGAAAATTGGAAAATTGCTGCTGAACTTTAAAGCCCTCTAATGTCTTCAAAAAGTAAAAACATGTCAACTTTATCATGCCAACATAAAGTAGACATATTGTATATGTGAATCAATATATAATTTATTTGGAATACCCATTTTCCTTACAAGCAGAGAGTTTCAAATTTATAAAAAATGCTAAATTTTCAAAATTTTCATGAAATTTTGCTATTTTTCACCGAGAAAGGATGCAAGTAACGACGAAAATGTACCACTATGTTGAAGTTGAATATGTCACTAAAAAGCTTTCTTGGAATCAGAATAAACGGTAAAAGCATCCCATAGTTATTAATTCATAAAGTGACAGTGGGCAGAATTGCAAAAAAGGGCTCAGTCCTTGAGGTGAAAAAGAACTAAGCCCTTCATCTTTTGAGCAGTGATTAAAAAGTGAAATAGTTTATGAAAACATGCCCCAAAAAAGTTTGGGGGGTTTGGTGTTCCCCAACAAAGAGGGAAAAAAAATACGTATTTTTGCACAACACCAGCAGTACACAACAGTGCTGCAGCACACAGTCGCTGTGTAATAAACCCAAAATTTCACAGACTATTAGGAATGGACTGCTGGGTATGTATTATACCATTTACAGACCAGTGTAACCAGCAGACCATTTGCTGTGGAACAAAGAGAGCAGAAAAATGTGCTACTGTATGCTTAAAAAAGTATTGTTGTAAAAAACCAGCCGGTAATTACTTTTGTCTGGACTTTCACAGTATCTAGGCCCTTGACAGATTAACAGGTACAAAATAGTACACTACTTAGATGTAGGTATGTGGTAGGCACTTATAAGGTTTCAAAAAACACATTTTTGCACAACATCAGCAGTACACAACAGTGCTGCAGCACACAGTCGCTGTGTACTAAACACAAAATTGCACTCTTTCACCGACTATTAGGAATGGACTGCTGGGTATGTTTTATACCATCTACAGACTCATTTGTGGTGGAACAAACAAGGCAGAAAAATGCGCTATAGTACGCTTAAAAAAACGTATTGGGGTAAAACACCAGCCGGTGATTACTTTTGGCTGTCCTTTCACAGTATGTAGACCTTTGACAGATTAACAGGTACAAAATAATACACTACCTACTTAGATGTAGGTATGTGTTATGCACTTATGAGGGCAGAAAAATGCGATACAGTAAGCTTAATAAACGTATCGGAGTAAAACACCAGACGGTGATTACTTTTGGCTGTCCTGGTACAAAATAGTACACCACTTGGTTGTAGGTATTTGATATGCACTCATGAGGGCAGAAAATGCGCTACAGTACGCTACAAAAAAATGCTGGTCCACACAGTCACTGTGTACAAAACCCAAAAATTGCAAAAAGCCTCTCTCTCAAATACTATTAGGAATGGAATGCTGGGTATGGATTATACCATCTACAGACTAGTATAACTAGCAGACCAGTTGTTGTGGAACAAAAACACAGATTTGCCCTAAAAAAATAATTTCTCCCTCCTGTGAAAACGTTTCTGCAGCTGAGGCAACACACAGCTCTCTGCCCCTCTCTGTAATACAATGCTGTTAACAGTGACTGAGGGGTTAATCGCTGCAGTAAGAACTAATTTCTTTGCAAACACGCTGTGCTCGGTGTCCTACAGAAGGTGACTGAAAGGTGAAACGCTGCTGCAACAAACTTTTCTGTGTAACACACACAGCGATGTCCGCCCAGGATGAGCCGCAAAATGGCTGCCGAATATATAGCGCTCTGACATCACAGGGGTTACTGGCTGCTGATAGGCTGCATTCTGCATGTGATTCTGCGTCATCCCGCCTACTTCCCTTCCCGCCTTGCTTTCCCAGCGTTCCTTGCCCCATGTACTGACATGTACATCTGCCATTTTAGACGCCCTGGAGCCTGGGCCACAGTAAATGGAGTTTAATGAAGCGATTCAGGTGATAAAATTGCGTCAATATTCGCACTTGTTGCGAATCAAATTTTTCATGAAATTCGGAACAAATTCGGGTTCGTCAGCTTCGATTCGATCATCTCTAATTGAAGCCTGTCCCCAGATGTCTAAGAGATTTCTGAACATGGTTGTTGGTCAATATGTCTCCTAAATTGGGAGCTTGTCGTGAGACCAGCACCGGTCTTTCTGGAACAACAGTTCGTATTCGTGAGTCCGATAGTAGAATGCTCCAGTTTTGTTCCAATACACTTCTCACACGGTTCCATTGATTATTGTATGTGGAAACAAATCCGTCATCCTTTCTTCTGAGGACAGGTTCCAATAAAGTTTTTCTGTCCGACATCAGGGCTCTCTGCAATGCCACCAACAGCACAGCCACACACCCCAGGACGCACCAACTTGATTATTTTGTGGACCTGAGGAAGGCGCGTGCCTGTGTCGAAACATGTTGTCCAAAATCTTTTAATAAACATCGCCCTGTGCTATTGTGGCGTTCCGAGTCCCGTCATTTCCAGCAGAAGCGCTCAACCCAATTCCCTCCTTTTTCCCATTCACTCCACTTCTTCTATTTTTCCGTACCCCTGTGGATACGGAGATAGGGAAAGTGAGCCGCATACTGCACAAATCCTACCCACCGTGCTACCATCATGGGGTCTCGTTTGTTCCGTAGGATCACTCCAGCAGATGAGGTGTGACACCCAGCACTAGACGGTTTTTCTTTGCATTACATTTAAAATTGTCATCTTCTAACCCCTATAACTTTTTTATTTTTATGTGTACATGGCGGTATGATGTCTCATTTTTTTGCGCCGTGATCTGAAGTTTTTAGCGGTACTATTTTTGTATTGATCAGACGTTTTTTATTAATTTTTTCATGATCTAAAAAGTGACCAAAAATACACTATTTTGGACTTTTTTTTTGCAAATACGCCATTGACCGTGCAGTTTAATTAATTATATATTTTCATAGTTTGGACATTTACGCACGCGGCGATACCACATATGTTTATTTTTATTATGGTTACATATTTTTTATATGGAATTTGGGAAAAGGGGGGTGATTTAAACTTTTATTAGAAAGGGGTTAATGTGTGTGTTTTTAAACTTTTTTTTAACTTTTTATGTTTACACTTTTAGTTCCTTTAGGGGACTTTTAGGAGAAATCATTAGATTCCTCATACAGATCAATGTGGTGTCATAAAACCAAACTGATCTGTGTGCTCTGCGCTCGATTGAGAAAGCCTGGCCCTGCCAGGCTTTATCATTCAGAGCGCAGGAGCCGGCAGTGAAGGAGAGGTAAACCCTCCAGCTACCTCAGCAGTGGATGGCCTCCCCACAATCGCACCCCACTAGACCACCAGCGAGCGTTTAAATGTCCCTTTAGACGCCGCTGTCAACTTTGACAGCGGCGATCTAAAGGGTCAATAGCTGCCCCCGGCAATCGCCGCATGTCGGCTATTAACGCCGGCCCCAAGCTACAGGAATCAGCTGGGGGCCTCGCGGTATGATGCGGGCACGAGTCGGGAGTCCGCGTCATACACCGCTTGCCGTCTCAGGACGAGCTGGCTCGTCCTTCATCGGCAACCGGTTAAACTTGCTCTTTGTACCCTCCATAACCTCTTTCTCAGATTTGTCTATCATCTCCTTCAATTTTACCTGAAAAGGCAGAACCAACTTCTCCTTATCAAAAGTATGCAGTTGTTTCAACAACTCACGTAGTTTTTCTTTTGTTCTCTTAAAAAATCCCTATCATTAGTGATTAACATCTCAATCAAGATCCTAGAACATTTCGCTAATACAGTCTCCCAAACCTCTTTAAATTCAGTTGTCACACCCCACGAAGGGAAAATTTGAACCCTTAGTCCTCTAGGAAAAAGGCCAAGTCGGGCATATTCCTCTAGGCTCTTGATATTCCACCAAATGCATGCAATTTGTTTTAGTGTGAAATCCTTATCCATTGTCATACTGCCGTCAGAATTTAATACTGACCCAACCTGGTTATTCCACATAGCCTTCTTAGCCTCCATATTTAAACAGATGTTAGCAGCCCCTAGTGGTGGGACGCCTGCGATCTAACATCGTATCCCCTATCCTTTTGATAGGGGATAAGATGTTTTGCACCCGAGTACCCCTTTTAATGTCCACCGCCAAAATAAATGCAACAATTGTCCCTTTTTGAACCACTTTCGGTAAATGTTAACCACTGTACAGTGGAAACACTACATAAGACCTGCCATTTGGATGAATTCTGACCCATTTATCTAGTCGTCACAATTTGGCCCAGTTCAAAATTGCTGAGATTCATACTCTTCAAATTTTTTTCTGTTTTCACCACATTAACTTCAAGAACAGACTGTTCACCTACTGGCTAATATGTCCCAACCAGTGACAGGTGCAAATATTACGAAATAATCAATGTTTTTTAGCTTTACTTGGAAAAGGATTTTCCCTAATATTTTGGTATATTGATGATTGGTGCACATGAAAAAAAAAATGTATATATATATATATAATAAATATTTTGTACTTGAATAAAGAGTTAAAGGGGTACTCCGCTCCTAGCATCTTATCCCCTATCCAAAGGATAAGATGTCAGATCGCGGGGGTCCTGCTGCTGGGGACCCCTGGGATCTCCACTGCAGCGCCCCCCTATTATTACTGCACAGAGCAAACTCGCTCTGTACGTAATGACCGGCAATACAGGGGCCGGAGCATCGTTACGTCACCGCTCCGCCCCCTCCTGACGTCACGGCCTGCCCCCGCAATACAAGTCTATGGGAGGGGGCGTGGCAGCCATCACGCCCCCTCCCATAGACTTGCATTAAGAGGGCAGGCCGTGACGTCATGAGGGGGCGGAGCAGTGACGTCACAATGCTCCAGCCCCTGTATTGCCAGTCATTACGCACAGAGCGAATTTGCTCTGTGCAGTAATAATAGGGGGGCGCTGCAGCGGAGATCCCGGGGGTCCCCAGCAGCGGTCTGACGTCCCCCAAAGGAATACACTTGGCACCAACATCTCCCAGGGAAAGAATTAAATCTGACATGCAGAAGGTGAAATAAGTATTGAACACGTCACCATTTTTCTCACTAAATGCTGTTTCCTTGAGACAACAGAACCTGCTAATTCCAGGTAGATCTCCACAAGTGTCCTTGGCTCTTAGACAACTCTTCCAATTTTTCTTTTACCTCCTCTGAAAGAAATCCTGTGAGGAGCACAAGGTTGTGGTGAATTTATGGTGAAATTATTGTCTTTCCAATTCCGTATTATGACCCCAACAGTGCTCACTGGAACATTCAGAAGCTGAGAAATGTGCCTGTAACCAGCCCCATTGTTATGTTTTCCAACAATTGGGTTGTAAAGGTCTTGAGATAGCTCTTTACTTTTCCTCATCATGAGATGTGTCTTATGTGACACCTTGGCAATAAAACCTTTTTGTAGACCGTCAGTTGAGACTGAACCAGCTGATATTAAATTGTACTGATAAGGGGCTGGATTGCTTTTCAACTACTGATAGATTTCAGCTATTGTCTTGACTTTCCATGCCTTTTTGCACCTCTCTTTCTTCACGTGTTGAATACTTTTTCCCTGTTCCATTTTACATTATCACACATAACTTTATTTTTGAGCTTTTTGCTTTCGTTTTCTTTGTATGTATGGATTATTTCGGTTGTTACCAACATCTGGTAAAAATTTCATAGCACCTTTAGAAAAATATTTAGTGAGAAAAATGGTGGCACATTCAATACTTATTTCACCTGCTGTATGTTATCAGAAATGTGGGGCCAAATATATCTATCCGAAAGAGAGAACAATAAATCGCACTCACCGCTACGGTATGGAAAAAGGCCGGTTTATTCAAATATTCATAGACAAGGTGCGAGGTGAAGACATGGACAAGACGTGGGTCACATGAATGGGTGACAGCTGTTGCGCGTGCGCACAAGCACGCTTCCTCAGACCCTGAGGGTCTGAGGAAGCGTGCTTGTGCGCACGCGCAACAGCTGTCACCTACTCATTTGATAGAAGCCACGTCTTGTCCATGTCTGCACCTCGCACCTTGACTATGAATATGTGAATAAACCGGCCTTTTTCCATACCGGAGCGGTAAATGTGATTTATTGTTCTCTCTTTCGGATTCATTTGAACTGTATCTCTTTTATATACACTCTGCATGAAGGTTTGTCTGCTGCCGCTACTTCTACTGCATTTGAGCTTATAGTCTGCATTGGTTTATAGTGCCGACTCCTGTATCTGTGTGCAAGTACCAAATATATCTATGAATGGTACAAAACCTATATACTAAAATACTCCTTAGTTCTGTTATCCTGGCATCTTTCTTACAGGATCCACGGGCTTGTACATTCAGTTTCAAGAAGATAATAAAAACATTTCTTTAAGAAGGAGCCATGTCTGCAAGATACCAGGACTTCCCTGTGACCCAACATCATGTGATCATATTGAAAGCCAGGGAATGGGATGGGGGTAGAATTAATGAATGACTTAATCCCGTCTCTTAGATTCTCTTTCTTCTTAGCAGATGTAAGTTTTTGTCTTAATGGTTCCAATTATCAGAGCAAATTACTGTTAATTGCTCCCAGAAGAGCCTGTAAGAGATACAAATGGCGCTGTTAGAAGGAAGAGTTTGACATGAAGCAGAACATGTTACCGGACAAACGCCCAAGAGCCGCTCATATAAACCTAATAACACTTTGCAAATGGAAAGTCTTTATTGGCACATTTTCCTTTCTACCTTTCATCTATTAATTGAGAAATCCATGAGTAGATTATAATTATTATAAAGGACTCTGGGAATGACACATAAGGCTGTCAGGTCATAAATCCACAGAGCTCTTTGTTTTAATTATAATAGAATATGCCACTTGTGCTGACCTGTTGTAGATGTAAGCATTCTTATAGTAGAATCCATCTTAAATATTACTACAAAGGAGGTCCTTGTTCTCATAGGCATTAATGTAATGTTTCAATTCTAGGAGACACTGGATTGCAGAGAATCATTTTTATGTGGCTATACACTTTTTTTTCTCCTTGTTTTTTTTATTGCAGGTGCTTAGCAAGATCGTATATGCCTTATTGTCCTGTGACAGATACTGATTCTTCAGGAACAGACTGTTCACTTTGCAGCAAACCAACAGAAGGGAGTCTTTACAGCCATGCTAGCTGGGAAAAAGTAGGTAAGATAGTTCTGACACTGACCGATTAGGCTAGGTTCACACGTCGGAATTTCCATGTGGAATTCAGCTTGGAATGTCCGCACGGAAATGCCGCCAAAGCAGAGTCCCGTTGAATTCAACTGAATTCTGCTGCTCTGTGCATACGATGGAATTTCGGGCACGGAAATTCCATTTCCCATGTCCTCACAAAGAATGAACACGTTCATTCTTTGTGCGGAGACTGCGCGGAATGCCTAGCATTTTGTGGAATGCTAGACCAACCAGCCAATAACGACACCGCTCGGGAAATATGAAATTACAGTGTATTTTCATATTTCTGGGTGCCGGCCGGCTCCACTACCAGCCACCGGCCTGCATCAACCACCCACCACAACTACAACTCCCAGCATGTCCTCACTGTAAGAGCATGCTGGGAGATGTTGTCATGCAACAGGTAGTGCGGGTGCAGGATGCGCTGGGGCAAGAAGAGCGGCAGCGGCAGGGTGAGATGAGCGGTTGCCGGGGTGAGATGAGTGGCGGCGGTGGGGAGATGAGCAGCAGCGGTGGGGAGATGAGCAACGGCAGGGGAGAGATGTGTGGCTGCCCGGGGGAGATGAGCGGCGGCCCGGAGGAGAGGAGCAGCGCCCCAGGGGAGATGAGCGGCGGCAGGGGGAGATGAGTGGCGGCCCGGGGGAGATGAGCGGCGGCCCAATGCAGGTTTTGTAAGCCAGATCTGGGCTGGCTTACATTTACGCTGCTTTGGAGGTGGTTGCGACTTTTTGTGCGACTTTCGCACTTGATAAAGCCCTGAACACTGCAAAAGTGAAAACTGAAATTTGCTTTGGTAAGCTCTTTTGTAATTTTTTTGCTTACAGCCAAAAGTCGCACAAAAATTGCTCAGGGGCACATTCAACATGTAAAAATAGCTCTAAATCCCTTGATAAATCTCCCCCAAAATGTTTATCACTAGGCTAAAAACCTTAGTCAACAAATGAGAAATGTGTTTTGTACATGTACATTTGGGGACATTTATCAAAGTCACTGTAGGTGCACTGATTTTATACACAGGTTTTGATGGTGTTGTAGTAGTGTACATGCACCAAATGTATTAAATGGTGCAGGGCCTGTGATAAATAAGGGGCTAGTACACATTTTCTGTGAAATTTCACTTTCGAACAACACTTTGTATGAACCCCTTCTCTGCGGCTTTTGTGTGACCTTTTCCACACGTGCAAGCCAGTTTTGTAAGGCTGTGCAACAAATCTGCGACTTTTTTAGAAAAGCCACATGTCGTAAATCACTGACCACTGCAAAGTAAGAAGCAGATCTCGTGTAAAACATCTGTCCAGTGAGAAGTCACAGAGGCCGGCGTACCACTAAAAGTGGCACAAAAAGTTGCACATGCAACATTTTTGCGACAAATATACACAAAAAATTGTGTAAATCCCTTGAAAAATTCCCCAATTTTATTTACTTTTTAGGCCCCTTTCACGCTGCCATTAGGACCCGGCAGTGTGACAGCCATCGGGAAGAATAGTGGGAGAAAAAATACTTCTACTTTTTTTCTCCCGCTCCAAAACAATGGTGCCTGGTGGACTCTATTGACTATGATAGGATCCATCAGGACCCATTGTTGCTTGTTGTGCCCTGTCTAGAAGACGGCCGTTAAAAGACTTAAAAGCCGTTCTCAATGGGGCGCAACGGTAGTGTGAAAGTAGGCTTAGATTTACACTTGCAGTATGGTCCCATGTGACATGTAATAACCAAGCTCTCTCTAGAAAACACTCTCAAAGTGCAGGTTGGAAGTGTGAACATCTACACTAAAGTTGGGCACGAGTGCCATTAAGTTTAATGCTCCACTGTTTTCACTGTGGATTATGGAGGACGTAGTTAATGAACAGCTCAATAACCCATTTTACTTCCTATGTAACATATGTGAAGGGTATTTGCCATCTGACACAGCCAGCAATGTAATCTCCATACTTAGGGAATGAACAGTGAAGACGTCTATGAAGAATGCCACAGAAAACAGACACTTCCGCCTCCAATCTGGGCTCTTTGAGACCCTTCGTGTGTGATTTATGAGCCGAGATTATCCTCATCCTCGCACCAATGATAACAGCTCAGTTGTTTGGATTTTTAAAGCTTGTGAAATAAGAATATGTAACACTTTTACAGGCCCAATTTAACAATGGAGAGCTCACCCCACTTACCCCTTCACTAATCCGCTGGATTTGACTGTCATGACCACTTAACTTGTATCAGGTTCTAATGTAATACCAAAGGGTTCACCACAATGCAGAGTGCTATAGAGTATGGGTGCTCCTCAACAGGCAATTCCAATAGACAATAGAACTTTATATTAGAATAAAATAATAGGAATTTAAAGGGGTACTCTAGCCCTGAGACATCTTATCCCACCGCTGGCGACCCCCACATTCTTGTATTCGCCACCCATCTGTTTGCACGCCGCGGTTCCAGCTCACAAACAGCCGGGTAACAACCACGGGGTTGGAGCATCGTGACGTCACGACTCCGCCACCATGTGACGTCACCCCCCGCCTCTGCTATGCAAGTCTATGGGAGGGGGCGTGACGGCCATCACGCCCCCTCCCATAGACTTGCATAGTGGGGGGTGAGGTCACATGGAGGCGGAGTTGTGACGTCACGATACTCCAACCCCGTGGGCGCCACCCGGCTGTTTGTGAGCTGGAACCGCGGCATGCAACTCAAGCAGGTGGGTGGCGAATGCAAGATTGCGGGGGTCCCCAGAAGCGGGACCCCCACAGTGAGACATCTTATCCCCTATCCTTTGGATAGGGGATAATATGTCTCAGGGCCGGAGTACCCCTTTAAGTCCCCACACCTTAGTTTAAGGTTAACGTTAAAGCCATTTGTTCATTGAGAAAGGGATGTGCTGTCCCGAAACGCATCTGATTTAGGCTCAATAAAGAAACCTTGCACAATGCTCACCTTGTATTGGATTATATTCAAGCGGACTGCGCCTTGTACCCCGGCTTTTTTTCCAAGATAGCATCGCTATCCCCACATTCATCCATTAAACTTTTAAGGACATTTGTTAAACTTTAGACTCATTAATGTATTTTATTATTATCATTATTATAATTCTTTATTTATATTATGTACACAGTTAAATATGCTGTACACTTAAATTAGTCCCTGTCCCCAGTGGGGCTCACCATCTGAATTTGCCAGTATCAGTATTTTTATTATTATTATTATTATTATTATACTATTTTATAGCATATTGTCTCATGTTCCTCATTATATATGTACTTTTTTCTTATTCAATAATATTTTTATCATCTTACAAGAAAATTTGTGAAGGCTGGAGCTCAGAATCTATTCACCTACATATGTCACCAGAAATAATATGCAAACATTAATCTAAAATTTACTTTATTATTCCAAAATGACACAAAAATTCACAAAAAAATTACACAAAAAAAGGGAAAACTACAAAAAACGAGGGCAAAAATTCCCCGATCCCATATAAAAAAACATATATCCAAGATATAATAAACACACAAGGAACCCCAAAGCCAAGTAGTAAGACATGCTATTGGGTAATAGATCAATATATAACCACAATCTATAACCTCTATTAAAAGATAATAGAAGTATCAATTATAAAAGAGAAAGCAGTTCTCAGATCACATGATATTACCTGCGGCAGGCATATTACTAGTGGCCATCTGGGGACCTGTGCTACCTCAACAAACGTTGTTGCGTGGGCAAAGCCACTTCGTCAGGAGGTCCGATTCTCAGCCATTCAGAATGCAGCATGTCTTCAACAGATGGATTTACACTTTTAAATGATTAGTCTTATGTAGGAAAACGTATCCCCTATCCAAAGGATAGTGGATAAGTGTCTGATCGCAGGTAGTCTGACCGATGGGCCCCCCCACAATCTCCTGCATGGCACTCCGGCTCTCCTTACGCATGGAGCAGAGGTCAACATGCCCCCTCCATGCATCTCTATGGGAGAGCCAGAGATACACAGGCTGGTGTGCTTGTGAATATCTCCTATAGAGATGCATGGAGAGGATGTTTCAGCCCCCGCCCCATGCACAAGGAGAGCCAGAGCACCGCACAGGAGATCATGGGGGTCAGACCTCCCCCCCTTCCACGATCAGACACTTATCCCCTATCTTTTGCATAGGGGATACATTTTCCTACATGGGTCTAATCCTTTAAGGCCTTTCACCTGATGTGTCCAAGATGCTGCTATATGCCATAACTCTTGGATCAGTGTATTTTTAATCATGTATTGTTTTCTTTCCTTCTACAGCTGATTAGGGATGTTTTCTGATGCTAAACAGTGTGTGATTCCTCTCCCCCTGCAGAATCTGTCATGGGTGTTCTCTTTCTCTCTACAGTCATACACTGCCTGTGTTATTTTGTTATTTCTCTCCTCCTGTTGAAGACTGCCTTGTGTGTGCTTTCCTCCCTATCTACACTCAGTACAGAACAGATTGTGTGATCTGTTCTGCCTGAAGACTTGGATGCTTTCTTCCTTCGTCATACTATGATCTACTGGGGACAACTATCTCCTCCCTGCTGCTCTCTACCACTGAGAGAAAGGGGAATGAGCGCTAATAAAAGAAGTAGAGAACAGATTGTGTGATCTGCTCTGCCTGAAGACTTGGAGAGAATGGGGCATGAGCACTAATAATATTAAATGGTCATCACTATAGCCTTCAAGCCGTCACTTGACTCTCTTTGACTGCCACTTATACACTGATATTGGAACACTTGCTAGGAAACTAGGTTTTAGAATCTGCGGCATTATTATTTAGGTCAGTGTTTCCCAACCAGGATTCCTCCATCTGTTGCAAAACTACAACGCCCAGCATGCCCAGACAGCCTTTGGCTGTCTGGGCATTCTGGGAGTTGTAGTTTTGCAACAGCTGGGGGCACCCTGGTTGGGAGACACTGACTTTAGGTGTTCACATACTGCACATGGAAAATGTTTTTAATTCAGGCTAAAGTTGTTGGGTAACTTTTTAATCCCTTCTTCCATGGGATGAAGTTGCACTTTTTTGTGGTAATATTTTGGGACCAGTTTCCCGGTAAGCAAATTAACTGTTGATAGAAAGTGTAGTAGAAGGAAAGAAATATTTATTTAAAAATAAACTTTTATTTTCATTTTAGGGAAAATCTCACTGCAAAGTTATAATCAAGTAAACATGATTAACAAAAGTGTTGTTGGAGTGTTTTCCACTAGATGGCAGTGCAGACCAATTTTAGCACCAGAGTTGGAATAAAGGTCTGTTGGGTGAACAACAGCCCTGGTCAGGTTTGAGAGAAAGTAATGGCTGTTTATTAGGACCCTCAACCTTTCTGTTAAACAAAATGTCAGCGGACGTAAGAAATATAAAAGCTCATTAATACAATATATTCTTGTTTATGTAAGTGTCAGCAGGTGAAAAATGTAACACAACCTATACATAAAAGACTGCAAAGCCTGTGGACATACATTGGGGGTGGGGGGGCTGTAGGGGTGAGGTGAGGTTCAGTCCTTTTAGGGTTTTGCTTTGGCCTACATTTCCTATCATTGCCTTGACATACAGTAATAAGACCGAGACCTCCAACACACAGAGTTCCTCTGGTTCTGTACTGCAAAGGCATATGTTCTGTGCCGCCATATGGTTTCCCTTTACAGCCCTGTATTCTCCCCCAGAAGACATTTTAATAGGGGAAACCTCTAGAATACGCAATTTGCTATTTATTTTCTTACTGATTTCATATAAAGGTACAAAAAAAATCTCCTTCAGCTTCGATAGAAAAGGGTATATTCTACTTTGGTGCAACATTTATTAAAGGGGTATTTCAGGAAAAAAAAAACTTTTATTTTTTCATATCAACTGGCTCCAGAAAGTTTCTCCAGAAATTTGTAAATTACTTCTATTAAAAAATCTTAATCCTTTCAATAATTATCAGCTGCTGAAGTTGAGTTGTGGTTTTCTGTCTGGAAACAGTGCTCTCTTCTGACAGCTCTGCTTGTCTCGGGAACTGCACAGAGTAGAGGAGGTTTGCTATGGGGATTTGCTTCTAAACTGGGCGGTTCCCGAGACAGGTGTCATCAGAGAGCACTTAGACAGAAAAGTAAAACTCAACTTTAGCAGCTCATAAGTACCGAAAGGATTAAGATTTTTTAATAGAAGTAATTTACAAATCTGTTTAACTTTCTGGAGCCAGTTGATATATAAAAGAAATATTTTTCCTGGATAACCCCTTTAACCCCTTAAGGACACAGCCCATTTTCACCTCTAGGACGCAGCCCTTTTTTGCACATCTGACCACTGTCACTTTAAACATTAATAACTCTGGAATGCTTTTACTTATCAATCTGATTCAGAGATTGTTTTTTCGTGACATATTCTACTTTAACATAGTGGTAAATTTTTGTGGTAACTTGCATCCTTTCTTGGTGAAAAATCCCAAAATTTGATGAAAAAATTGAAAATTTTGCATTTTTCTAACTTTGAAGCTCTCTGTTTGTAAGGAAAATTGATATTCCAAATATTATTTTTTTTGGATTCACATATACAATATGTCTACTTTATATTTTAATCATAAAATTGACATGTTTTTACTTTTGGAAGACACCAGAGGGCTTCAAAGTTCAGCAGCAATTTTACAATTTTTCACAAAATTTTCAAACTCGCTATTTTTCATGGACCAGTTCAGGTTTGAAGTGGATTTGAAGGATCTTCATATTAGAAATACCCCATAAATGACCCCATTACAAAAACTGCACCCCCCAAAGTATTCAAAATGACATTCAGTAAGTGTTTTAACCCTTTAGGTGTTTCACGGTAAAAGCAGCAAAGTGAAGGAGAAAATTCAAAATCTTCATTTTTTACACTTGCATGTTCTTGTAGACCCAATTTTTGAATTTTTACAAGGGGTAAAAGGATAAAATTTATACTTGAATTTGTAGCCCAATTTCTCTCGAGTAAGCACATACCTCATATGTCTATGTAAATTGTTCGGCGGGCGCAGTAGAGGGCTCAGAAGCGAAGGAGCGACAAGGGGATTTTGGAGAGTACGTTTTTCTGAAATGGTTTTTTGGGGGCATGTTGCATTTAGGAAGCCCCTATGGTGCCAAAACAGCAAATAAAAAAAACATGGCATACCATTTTGGAAACTAGACCCCTTGAGGAACGTAAAAAGGAATTAAGTGAGCCTTAATACCCCACAGGTGTTTCATGACTTTTGCATATGTAAAAAAAAAAAAAAAAATTTCACTAAAATGTGTGTTTCCCCCCAAATTTCACATTTTTGCAAGGGTTAATAGCAGAAAATACCCCCCAAAATTTGTAACCCCATCTCTTCTGAGTATGGAGGTACCCCATAAGTTGACCTGAAGTGCATTACGGGCGAACTACAATGCTCAGAAGAGAAGGAGTCATATTTGGCTTTTTGAGAGCAAATTTTGCTCGGGGGGCATGTCGCATTTAGGAAGCCCCTATGGTGCCAGGACAGCAAAAAAAAACGACATGGCATACCATTTTGGAAACTAGACTCCTTGAGGAACGTAACAAGGGATAAAGTGAACCTTAATACCCCACAGGTGTTTCACGACTTTTGCATATGTAAAAAAAATAATTTTTTTTTTACCAAAAATGCTTGGTTTAGCAAAAATTTAACATTTTTAAAAAAGGTAATAGCAGAAAATACCCCCCAACATTTGAAGCCCAATTTCTCCCGATTCAGAAGACACCCAATATGGGGATGAAAAGTGCTCTGCTGGCGCACTACAGGTCTCAGAAGAGAAGGAGTCACATTTGGCTTTTTGGAAGCAAATTTTTCTCTGGGGGCATGCCGCATTTAGGAAGCACCTATGGTGCCAGGACAGAAAAAAAAAAACACATGGCATACCATTTTGGAAACTAGACCCCTTGGGGAACGTAACAAGGGGTAAAGTGAACCTTAATACCCCACAGGTGTTTCACGACTTTTGCATATGTAAAAAAAAAAATATTTTTTTTACACTAAAATGCTTGTTTTCCCCCAAATTTTACATTTTTACAAGGGATAATAGCAGAAAATACCCCCCAAAATTTGTAACCCCATCTCTTCTGAGTATGGAAATACCCAATAAGTGGACGTGAAGTGCACTGGGGGCGAACTACAATGCTCAGAAGAGAAGGAGCATCATTGAGCTTTTGGAGAGAGAATTTGGCCATGTGCATTTCCAAAGCCCCCCGCGGTGCCAGAACAGTGGACCCCCCACATGTGACCCCATTTTTAAAACTACACCCCTCACGGAAGGTAATAAGGGGTGCAGGGAGAATTTACACCCCACTGGCATTTGACGTATCTTTGGAACAGTGGGCTGTGTAAATTAAAAATTTTATTTTTCATTTTCACAGACCCCTGTTTCAAAGATCTGTCAGACACCTGTGGGGTATAAATGCTCACTGTACCCCTTGTTACATTCCGTGAGGGGTGTAGTTTCCAAAATGGGGTCACATGTGGGTATTTATTGTTTTGCACTTATGTCAGAACCACTGTAAAATCAGCCACCCCTGTGCAAATCACCAATTTAGACCTCAAATTTACATGGTGCACTCTCCCTTCTGAGCCTTGTTGTGCGTCCCCAGAACACTTTGCGCCCACATATGGGGTATCTCCGTCCTCAGGAGAAAATGCGTTACAAACTTTGGAGGCTTTTTTTCTTTTACCGCTTGTGAAATTTTAAAGTATGGGGCAACACCAGTATGTTAGTGTACAAAAATGTTTTTTTTTTTACACTAACATGCTGGTGTAGACCCCAACTTTACCTTTTCATAAGGGGTAAAAGGAGAAAAAGCCCCCCAAAATTTGTTAGGCAATTTCTCCCGAGTACGGCGATACCCCATATGTGGCCCTAAACTGTTGCCTTGAAATACGCCAGGGCTCCAAAGTGAGAGCGCCATGTGCATTTGAGGCCCAAATTAGGGATTTGCATAGGGGTGGACATAGGGGTATTCTAAGCCAGTGATTCCCAAACAGGGTGCCTCCAGCTGTTGCTAAACTCCCAGCATGCTTGGACAGTCAATGGCTGTCCGGAAATGCTGGGAGTTTTTGTTTTGCAACAGCTGGAGGTTCCGTTTTGGAAACACTGCTGTAGGATACGTTTTTCATTTTTATTGGGGGGGAAGGGGTGGTGGTGGGGGGGGGGGGGCAGTGTACGTGTGTATATGTAGTGTTTTACTCTTTATTTTATGTTAGTGTAGTGTAGTGTTTTTAGGTTACATTCACACTGACGGCGGATTACACTGAGTCTCCCGCTAGGAGTTTGAGCTGCGGCTTCTGCAGCTCAAACCTGAAGCAGGGAATTCACTGTAATCCGCCGCCAGTGTGAATGTAACCTGTACATTCACATGGGAGGGGGGGGGGGGGGCAAAACTACAACTCCCAGCATGCACTGACAGAACGTGCATGCTGGGAGTTGTAGTTTTGCAACAGCTGGAGGCACACTGGAAAATACTGAGTTGGGTAATAGAACCTATTACCTAACTCGGTATTTCCCAACCAGTGTGCCTCCAGCTGTTGCAGAACTACAACTCTCAGCATGTACTGATTGCCAAAGAGAATGCTGGGAGATGTAGTTATGCAACAGCTGGATGCACGCAAGTACAACTCCCAGCATGCCGAGACAGCCATTTGCTGTTCCTGAATGCTGGGAGTTGTAGTTTTGCAAGATTTAGAGGGGTTCAGGCTGGAGATCACTGACAGTGGTCTCTAAACTGTGGCCCTCCAGATGTTGCAAAACTACAAATCTCAGCATGCTAAGACAGCAAACTGCTGTCTGAGCATGCTGGGAGTTGTAGTTTTGTAATATCTGGAGGGCTACAGTTTAGAGACCACTGTCAGTGATCTCTAGCCTGAACCCCTCTAAATCTTGCAAAACTACAACTCCCAGCATGCCAACACAGCAAACAGCTGTCAAGGCATGGTGGGAGTTGTAGTTTTGCAACATCTGGAGGGCGACAGTTTAGAGACCACTCTCTAAACTGTCGCCCTGCAGATGTTGCTAGGCAACAGACTCTGCGCACGCGGCGTCATACTTACCTCCACCGCCGCCGTGATCACAGCCGCCGCCGCCGCCGGGTAAGTGATCGCCGCCGCCGCCGCTACTGCACGGTTCCCTCCGCTGTGCCCGGACACCGATGGGCGGGCATAGCGCGGGGAACCGAACTTTAACCCCCCCGCCCCCAGTCTGCTATTGGTCGGCCGCTCCGCCGATCAATAGCAGGGATAGGAGGGGTGGCAACCCTGCCACCTCACTCCTATCTCTTCAAGGGGGATCGAGGGTGTCTTGGACACCCCCGATCCCCCTTATTTTATCGCGGCGCCGCGATTGATGGGCAGGGGGAGAGCGCTCCCCCTGCAAACACCATAGATGCCGTGATCAGACTGATCACGGCATCTATGGGGTTAATGCTGCCGGGACCGGCGCGATCGTGGCCCCGGCAGCTGCGGTGGGACTCCGGCTGTGATTGACAGCTGAGTCCCACCCGCGATCTCCTGCGCTGCCCGCGGCAGAGCAGGAGATCGCTTGGACGTATGCATACGTCCATTTGCGCGAACGTGTAATTCGCCTGGACGTATGCATACGTCCAATAGCGGGAAGGGGTTAAGGCAAGGACATATACCAGAATCCCAATGTAGGTCTATCATTATTGCTCCATTCACAAATAGAAGTGATACTTAAGGGTATGGTCACAAGTGCTTTATTTTGCGGCGCGTTTTCTGCTGCATATTTTTCTACCTATGGAAGTCAACAAGTAGCAAAATACACCGCTGATTTTGCTACTCATTGATTTCAAGGGGTAAAAAGATAGCAGAACACAGCAAAATACGGTACATGTGACCCTACCCTTAAAGGGGCACTGTTTTAATCGACTGGTGCCAAAAAGTTAAACAGATTTGTAAATGACTTCTATTAAAAAATCTTAATCCTTCCAGTACTTATCAGCTGCTGTATGATCCACAGGAGGTTATTTTCTTTTTGAATTTTCTTTCTGTCTGACCACAGTGCTCTTTTCTGACATTTTCTGTCCATTTTAGGAACTGTTTAGAGAAAGATAGGTTTTCTATGGGGATTTCCTCCTACTCTGGAAAGTTCCAAAAATGGACAGAGGTGTCAGCAGAGAGCACTGTGGTCAGGCAGAAAGGAAATTCAAAAATAAAAGAACTTCCTGTGAATCATACAGCAGCTGATAAGTACTGGAAAGATTAAGATTTTTTAATAGACGTAATTTACAAATCTGTTAAACTTTCTGGCACCAGTTGATTTAAAAAAAAAATATATATATATATTTTCAAGTGGAGTACCCCTTTAAGAGACATTGCTTTTCCTTTGGCAGATAATCAACTCCCTTACAGAATGTGCTTTTGTATGCTCCTTCCACATCAGTGGAGATTTTTCAAATACAAGAACTATATAATTATTTCTATTGTCCTTTATGTATTTATATCCCTGTATGTAGAGACAGATACCATAGATAAAATGGTACGCAATCTCCGATGAAATTGACACTGGAGTATTAGGGTGTTTCCAGAAGTGAAGTGTGCCAAGAACTTCTGCTTATCCCATGTGAATATTATTAAGTGATCGTGCCGGTGCCTGCCAAACTGTGCATGCAAAGCCGAATAATTCTCCAGCAGGCGAAAAAAGAGATGTCATATGCTGGATATTATGCTGAACAATCGCTATGCAGCAGGGAAACCACAGATGAGCAGTGAATTACATATTAATGTACAATATAACTGTGCATTACATATTACTGTACAATATAGCAGTGCATTACATATTACTGTACAATATAGCAGTGCATTACATATTAATGTACAATATAGCAGTGCATTACATATTACTGTACAATATAGCAGTGTATTATATATTACTGTACAATATATTACCGTACAATATAGCAGTGCATCACATATTACCGTACAATATAGCAGTGCAATACATATTAATGTACAATATAACTGTGCATTACATATTACTGTACAATATAGCAGTGCATTACATATTACTGTACAATATAGCAGTGTATTACATATTAATGTACAATATAGCAGTGCATTACATATTACTGTACAATATAGCAGTGTATTATATATTACTGTACAATATATTACCGTACAATATAGCAGTGTATCACATATTACTGTACAATTTAGCAGTGCATTATATATTACTGTACAATATAGCTGTGCATTATATATTACTGTACAATATAGCTGTGCATTACATATTACTGTACAATATAGCAGTGCATTACATATTAATGTACAATATAGCTGTGCATTACATATTACTGTACAATATAGCAGTGTATTATATATTACTGTACAATATATTACCGTACAATATAGCAGTGCATTACATATTACTGTACAATATAGCAGTGCATTATATATTACTGTACAATATAGCTGTGCATTATATATTACTGTACAATATAACTGTGCATTACATATTACTGTACAATATAGCTGTGCATTACATATTACTGTACAATATAGCTGTGCATCACATATTACTGTACAATATAGCAGTGCATTATATATTACTGTACAATATAACTGTGCATTATATATTACTGTACAATATAACTGTGCATTATATATTACTGTACAATATAGCTGTGCATCACATATTACTGTACAATATAACTGTGCATTATATATTACTGTGCAATATAGCTGTGCATTACATATTACTGTACAATATAGCAGTGCATTACATATTAATGTACAATATAACTGTGCATTACATATTAATGTACAATATAGCTGTGCATTATATATTACTGTACAATATAACTGCATTACATATTACTGTACAATATAGCTGTGCATCACATATTACCGTACAATATAGCAGTGCATCACATATTACTGTACAATATAGCAGTGCATTATATATTACCGTACAATATAGCAGTGCATTACATATTACTGTACAATATAGCAGTGCATTATATATTACTGTACAATATAACTGCATTACATATTACTGTACAATATAACTGTGCACTACATATTACTGTACAATATAGCTGTGTATTACATATTACTGTACAATATAGCAGTGCATTACATATTACTGTACAATATAGCTGTGCATTATATATTACTGTACAATATAGCAGTGCATTACATATTACTGTACAATATAGCAGTACATCACATATTACTGTACAATATAGCAGTGCATTATATATTACTGTACAATATAACTGCATCACATATTACTGTACAATATAACTGTGCATTATATATTACTGTACAATATAGCTGTGCATTACATATTACTGTACAATATAACTGTGCATTACATATTACTGTAAAATATAGCATTGTATTACATATTACTGTACAATATAGCTGTGCATTACATATTACTGTACAATATAGCAGTACATAACATATTACTGTACAATATAGCAGTGCATTACATATTACTGTACAATATAGCAGTGTATTATATATTACTGTACAATATATTACCGTACAATATAGCAGTGCATCACATATTACTGTACAATATAGCAGTGCATTATATATTATGTGTACAATATGGCATTGTATTACATATTGCTGTATAAGATAACTTCATTACATATTAATGTACAATATAGCAGTACATAACATATTACTGTACAATATAGCAGTGCATTACATATAAATGTACAATATAACTGTGCATTACATATGACTGTACAAAATAGCAGTGTATTATATATTACTGTACAATATAACTGCATTACATATTACTGTACAATATAGCATTGTATTACATATTACTGTACAATGTAGCTGTGTATCATATATTACTGTACAATATAATTGCATTACATATTACTGTACAATATAGCTGTGTTATATATTTCTGTACAATGTAGCTGTGTATTATATATTACTGTACAATATAGTTGTGTATTATATATTTCTGTAGAGTGTATTACATATACTAATATAGCTTAATATGTATGTTACATAGTTACAGCTATATTGAACAATAATAAGTAATAAACAGCTATATTGTTCGGTCATATGTTATACCCAGTTACATTGTACAGTAATATGTAATACATAACTTAATAGTACAGTAATATATAATGTACAGTTATAGCCATATTGTACAATAAGATGTAATACACAGTTACTGCACAATATAGTTGTAGTTGTATATTACATATCGCTGTATAATATAGCTGTATGTTACACATTACCGTACAATTTAGCTGTATATTACATATCGCTGTATAGTATAGCTGTATGTTACACATTACCGTACCATTTAGCTGTATATTACATATCGCTGTATAATATAGCTGTATGTTACACATTACCGTACAATTTAGCTGTATATTACATATCGCTGTATAGTATAGCTGTATGTTACACATTACCGTACCATTTAGCTGTAGCTGTGTACTTCCTATGACTGTACAACCTGTTTATTCATGTACATTATAGCTATGTATCACACATCACAATAAAATATTAAAATGACTGTATATTAAATATAACAATATTAATAAAAGATGCTAGTATATGCAGTAATGACAATTAAGGTGATGGTAGGTATAATATAGAAAAACTGGAGAAAAGGACAGGCGTCCTGCACTCACCGCATAAGACCTGGTTATCCGGCTCCCATCATGCCTCTGAGCGCCCCACGCTGTCTTGAAGTCCCTACCGGAGGAACAGCCCGAGATGGGAGCCGGATAACCAGGTCTTATGCGGTGAGTGCAGGACGCCTGTCCTTTTCTCCAGTTTTTCTATTGTTGACTACTGTTTGCATTGTCCTAGCACCGCCGTGTATGGTTAAAGCTGGTTGCCTACCTGGAGTGAGTATATCCATCTCGTGGTTTTGTGGGCTAAAGATATCGGTGCCACTGTTTGTGTTCTTTGGTTTGGGGTATGTATAATATGTTACTTTTGGAACCAAAGAGACTAGAGATGAGCGAATTTACAGTAAATTCGATTCGTCACGAACTTCTCGGCTCGGCAGTTGATGGCTTATCCTGCATAAATGAGTTCAGCTTTCAGGTGCTCCCGTGGGCTCTTTCCTAGGACTGTATCCACCTTTTCCAGCCCACCGGAGCACCTGAAAGCTGAACTTATTTATGCAGGAAAAGCCATCAACTGCCGAGCCGAGAAGTTAGTGACGAATCGAATTTACTGTAAATTCGCTCATCTCTAAAAGAGACCAAGAAAAGATAACAAAAATCAAGGAGTTGTCCAGAATGATAGAAATGTTCCTACTTTCTCCAGAACAGCACTGTGTCCGTCCATAAGCTGGATCTGACATTGACGCTTATCTTCATTCAAGTGCATGTGCAAAGTGCAAAAAAAGTAAACTTCCTTCCTTTCTTTCTTTTTTCTTTTTCCATTTAAGGCAAACTCTTTAACTGGTTTACAGGGTCTCGGCTATCTTCAATGAATACTGACCGTACATGTATTATAGCAGTATATAGATGTTTTGCTATTGGCATTGTGAAAACCACAACAGTTGCAGTATATATGACATTTTTTGAAGTGTGAAACTTTTTATTAAAAGATTTTGTTCTATTTGATCCGTTTCCTAAAACAACATAATCATTTCTTTTAAATTTCTTTTAAAATTTGTTTTACTTTTTCAGTTCCTCCTTAGTAAATTGGAAGAAAAACTTTGCACTGAGATCTTACAGTATTCTCAAAATTCTCAAAGTACTAAATAAAATCACCTAAATATTGTTCTCTTCTGTTTGAAAACATCAAAGGAAAAGTAAGCAGCATGAAATTCTTCATTTTAGGGTGGATAGTCACTTGACAATATAAACATATGGTAAAACCCACAGCAGCAATTTAGATGCTAGCGCTGACATAGTCTGACTACCCTGACAATACTGACATCTGTTTGATAGCTGTAGCTACACATTATTGCACTTTTATTGAGTTCTGTACTTTCACATTATTGTGCCCTCAAGGCAGCAGTCAGTGTAGGGTGCTGTTTTCTAATAAACACACCATCTTAAATCCGCCTATGGGGGGCAGTAGAGGTGCACAAGCTGCTGTAGTCAAAGTATTGGAGGGCCTTTATTACCCAATGGTCCACATCACAAAAGCTTCTCATGGGTGAGATTTTAAAGGGTACCTCTCATCAAAAAAACTTTTGATATATTATAGATTAGTGTATGCAGAATAACTTTACAATTGCATGTTATTAAAAAATATGCTTCTTTCTATTTCATTTTCCACTTTGAAGAAATGACCACTAGGGGTCTCCCTACCAGTCCTGGCAGCAAGCATTTCAGACTCATGCTGGAGTCCTAAACACTAGGAGCTGCCAGTCTGCTTTGTTCACAAAGGAGAACACTCAGAGCTGCCAGCCTGTTTTGTTCACGGCCTGTTTGGCTGTGAACAAAGCAGGCTGGCAGCTCTGAGTGTTTAGGACTCCAGCATGAGTCAGAAATGCTTGCTGACAGGACTGATTGGGAAAAATACAATAGAAAGAAGCATATTTTTCATGAACATGCTATTGGAAAGTCATTCAACATTCATTAATCTAAAATATATCAAAAGTTTTTTTGATGAGAGGTACCCTTTAAAGGAAAACGGTCAATCTGTTCACACTAAACCCAATAAATCGGGTTATAGTTCAGGTGAACAGGAGACCGATGCGGGGTTTCTAACTATTATACATATCTACAGTCCAAGGCTCGGTCCCTCTGAAGATCAGCTTCTATCTGCTCTGAATTGCATGCTGGAGGCGGGACCATGGATTTGAATATTCATGGTCGCTTGTCATGTTTGCCTAATGAGTGACCATGAATATTCAAATTCCCCTGGAGGGCCCGCCTCCAGTGCACAATTCAGCGAAGGTAGGAGAGGATCTTCAGAGGGACCAGGCGCCGGACTGAAGGTATGTATATTAGTCAGAGACCCTGCATCTGTCTCTTGTTCACCCACACTATAACCCGGTGTATTGGGTTTAGTATGGGTGAACGGAATTACCATTTTTCTCTAAGCACATTTTTATACAGAAATAGTGGCCATCCCATATTGATAGGCAGAAACATTAATATATATATATGGATAGTTGTGTCATTTTAGTAACATGTAGGACCTTAAAATGCAACACTGGTTGGAGGCAAATTCAAAATAATTTTGGGATGAACAATTGTATCATATTTTGATAAAAGAGTTTGCCCACAAACTAGCCAAATAGAAAGGCTCCCCTGTCATCTCAAGCCTGTCTACAGCCCCCCGGAGATGGTCCAGAAGTCCGCTGTCTTACACAATGTGTGTAAATTCCATTGAGATGAGTGAAAGCTGCTCAAATGTTGTAGCACCAGAAGCTATGCTATTTACGTAACTTTGGGAACCACCGCTGTTAGATTGGGTCAGTCTCCTAGCATGCCTACCGATCAGCTAACTGAAGCGCTCTAGAGTGCGCAATGTTCCCTTAAGGGTACGTTCACACATACAGGATCCTGCGCAGATTTGATGCGCAGGATTTGCAACTGCCGATTAGAAGCTGTGCTCAGTCATTTAATTTACATTGAAATCTGCAGCATAAAATCCTGTGCATCAAATCCTGCACATGAAATCTGCGTACGTGTGAATGTACCCTAAAAGCTTTCCAGACTCAGATATGTAAAACAAAGAAAAACAGGCGCTCCCTTGTGGAGAATCAACGGGATCACAGGTGTGTGGGAGGGGAGGGAAAAGGTAAAGGCTCACCCTGCCAGGTTGTGTGCACCCCCACACAACCAAGATATGCATTTGATAAGACGATCCCGGTCTGCAGCCTTCCTAAAAACAGTAAGGAGATGTATGGCAAACTTCAAGAAGGATAGGAATTCTGGCGCTGACCAAGGAGGAGACAATGGAGCCAGGTGTGTAACGAACAGATTTAATCCAATGCGACGCGTTTCACCACGCTTGCACGGTTTCATCAGGCAGTATGCCTGATGAAACCACGGAAGCGCGGTGAAACGCGTCGCATTGGATTAAATCTGTTCGTTACACACCTGGCTCCATTGTCTCCTCCTTGGTCAGCGCCGGAATTCCTATCCTTCTTGAAGTTTGCCATACAGGCTCAGATATGTACTTTTGCTAGTGGTTGTGCCTGGTATTGCAGCTCAGGCCCAATCATTTGAATTGGACTGGGCTGAAGTGAGCTGCAGTACCAGGTACAGCCACTAGCACAAGTACAGAGCTGTGCCTGGAAACCAATGAGTAGGATGAGGGATGTTGAGTCAGCTGATCGTGGAGGTGCTGGCCATGGCAGAAGTCTCCTACTGATCGGATATTGATGGCCATCAGTATTGTAGCCCTGGAAACACCTTTCATTTCAGTTGCATGGATATGTAGTTTTGCAGAGAGAGATTGTAAGATAAATTCACCAGGTTTCAGACTCTTATATTGCAGAACCAAAGAATAAGGTTTTCAACTGATTATCTCTAGCTGCAACACATATTGAGTGATTTTCCTACCAGTGTCCTATGCGACCTCTCCTGTGCTGTAATAAAGGCCATCCTGTCGGTGAGGAGCTGCAGGATACAAACCAAATATCTGGTTTCCTGTCTGTAAGTAAATATTTACAGGGGACTAAATCCATGACACTCTCCTTAAGTTCATGTGGTTTTAGGGTTAACATCCTGCAGCCATTTATAGCTCTTGTCTCCTGTGTCACAGGGACAAACACTAGGTCACCAGCAGGCTTGGCCATAGGAGCGATTTCAAGTAGAGAAACAAATAGGAGCAAGAAATGCTTCACATATACAGTGAACTCTCAACTTACAATGGCCTCAACATACAATAGTTTCAACATACAATGGTCTTTTCTGGACCATTGTACCACTGTACCACTTTTATATCCAGATAAAGATGAGCCTAACTATAGTAAGCTTGGAGCGCCTAAGTTGAATCATCCGGTCTCAAATCTAACCAAGGGCACCATCATCATCAAGTTTGTACATTCTTCTTCAAGGTTTCGCTTTGAGCTTGTAAACTTTTGCTAGAAAACTTAGGTGCTAAAAGCGGCACCTTTATGTCCGCCCACCGTGAGCTCACTTGGGCGGAGGGGTCTATAAATATTCACAAAGTAGGTGGGCATATAGGTGCCGAGGGGGCGGAGGCAGGGATGCTGAGTATGCCAGGTCCCACCTCCACTGCACAAAGGATGACAATTACCGTATTTTTCGCCGTATAAGACGCACTTTTTCTTCCCCAAAACTGGGGGGGGGGGGGGAGGGAAAGTTAGTGCGTCTCATAAGGCGAATACACACCTATCACGGCGGACCCTGCGGCCATCAACGGCTGGGACCCGCGGCTAATACAGGACATCACCGGTCGCGGTGATGCCCGGTATTAACCCTTCAGATGCGGCGATCAAAGCTGACCGCCGCGTCTGAAGCTAAAATAACACTAACCCGGCTCTTCAGTCGGGCTGTTCGGGACCACCGCGGTGGAATCGCGGCATCCCGAAACGCTTACAGGACACCGGGAGGGACCTTACCTGCCTCCTCAGTGTCTGCTCCTTGCCAGGATCCCCTGTATGGCCAGCGCTCTCCTTTAACGTCATAACGTCATAGCGAGGATAGCGGGCAGCAGAGATGTTCTGGAGCGACGGGGACACCACCGGGGACGCGGCGACAGCGATGGAGGGCGACATCCAGGGCAGCGGTGACGAGCGGTGACGGGTCCGGAGCGGCGGGGACACGTGAGTACTACCTCCTATACCAGTGGTCTTCAACCAGCGGACCTCCAGCCGTTGGCTGTCCGGGTATGCTGGAAGTTGTAGTTTTTCAACATCTGAAGGTCCGCAGGTTGAAGATCACTGTCCTATACTTTACATTGTCTTTGGTTCAAAATCTTTATTTTCTAGATTTTTATCCTATAAAATTAGGTGCGTCTTATATGCCGGAGCATCTTATATGACGAAAAATATAGTACATATTAGCATCGGAGGCTAAAACACCCTGTATCTCTGCAGTGGTGCACCAGGTGAGTGATACATCATTGTATCACTATAACGCTGTGTGTTGGGTTTATTTCAAGTGAATCGGCTGTCAGTTTCCCTTTATTGGGAACAAACTGGATTCCTGTACAGCACTATGGATGGAATATGTTGTCTCTAAGTTAATGAGTTGGGCCTCTAGTGAATCTTTACATTAGTTAATTTTGGTTTGGATCACCAGTGGTTTCTTGAGTGAACTCTGGTGCTGCCGATAAGTTGCCCATGAGATATGGCAACTGAAAACCCAATCCAAAAATGACAGTAGAGCATTGCTTGTTGCTGACATTTATGACTATTGGTTACTTGCAAAACAAAATGTTGATCACATGGCCTGTGTGCATGCCATAATAAAAGTAGAGTACACAATAAAAATAAAAGAACAGACATCCACTTGCTCCGTACAGATGAGGGATCTACCCTCAGAATCATCTTCCTTTTCCTTCTTGTCAGTTGACCAGGCAGAAGGTGAGGAACCAAGTCATTAGTCAAAGTCATAGCAGTCAATGGGGCATAGAGAGATATTGCAGATTGGTAGGCACTGGTAGGGCTTGTTTAGCAAAGGTCAAAGCAGCAGCAGTTCAGGAAGATCACTGACAAAACAGGCTGGGATTTTAGAAATGCATCTTCGAACCTCCAGAAAGATCCTTTTATTATTAGCACAGATGTTATGTACGGAGAGATCTTTTGTTTATATAGTGCAGGATAGGCTATTATTAAGTAATAAAGGTATTGAAAGAGCTTTATTCATCATTCGGTCATCATTACAAATCATACAATAAATTACAATCGCACAAAGCATGACAGTACAATATACAGCACAGGTTCCCTAAGCCATACACCGTACCACATGCTATACTAAAATTATTAAGTAATAAAGTGGAGACTCGTGTTCATGCCTTTTGTATACCTATTTCCGTTAAAGGGGTTTGCAAGAATTGGCACTTATTTTTATTTATACAGAGAAAGTGTAGGAGAGGCTCTTATCAGACTAGTAACCTACAACCCGAGCAACTCAAAAGGCACCTATACACATGGTGTCGGAAATGGCAAAATATGTAGTAAAGTAATTGAGGCTCAGGGTTTAGAATAATGGTCGAATATCATTTTTTTTATTTAAATTTATATGTGAATGTACAACATGGTTAGATAAACTGTTTAGATGGTTAGTACAAAATAGTGCATAGTACAGATTATCTTACCATTTTGTACATTCACATATAAATTTAAATAAAAATAATTTTATTCAACCATTATTCTAGACCCTGAGCCTCAATTACTTTACCACTTATTTTTATTCCCATATCCTTTCTGAAATGGTTCTCCTTATACAGCCCACATTTCCCATGATGCCTCTAATGTTGCAGAGTGGACAGAGATCTAAATACAGCGTGTGATAGATCAGTGACATTCTGAACTTCTGACACTATCTGACACTATGGCCCTGATTTACTAAGAGTGGAGTGTAAGTTTCTTTGTGGGTTTTAATTCCCTACACGGCATTTACTAAGGTTTCCCTAAACTTTGCACTTTTCCCTACATTTTGCTTTTTTTCACACATGCTTTGATCTTTTGGGTTTTCCTTAGCTCAAACTACATTTTCTGTGGAAACCTTTGTAAATATGTTGGCTTTTTGTGAAAATGTCAGGCACCCGCCCCTTTTCGGTGGCCACGCCCCTTTCCCATACAGCCATGCCCCTTTTCAGGTTTTCTCAGTAAAATGGAGTTAGTCAGGTTTTTCTCAATTCTGGTGCAAATTCTGGTACAGACAGAATTTCTGACGAAATGTACCAGAATCTGGCCCACAACCCGACAAAACATGTTGGGTTTGCAATAGTAAATGAGGGCATATGTTACAGTAAACTGAAAAAAGAATAAAAGGAGTACTCCATAGTGTAATATAATAAGTCAAACATTAGAAATGCTAGGGAAAGGTTTGCGCTTACCCCTGTTGGCTGTGCACACCATACACAACAATGGAAAAGCGTATGGAATCAATAGGATCCTTTTGCAGCCCTCCTGACCAAGCAGACAAGTAAAAGATAGAAAAAACTTCAATAGAAGTAACCAGGGTGACAGGCACTGAACGGATCTGACCAGGATAAAAATACAAAGGAAAACTTTAAATGGGCACTGTCACCAACCTTTTTTTTTTATATGTTGTAGTACTTATGTATCTCTAATATACTTTCATTATTTTTTTTAAATTAAAATAGTTTATTTTATATTTGAAAACCAGCCACTAGGGAGTCTCCCTCGTAGTGGCCGGCTGCAGGGAGTGAGCTGAGAGCACAGAGGATGTGTGCCCATTGGCTTCCTGGCCCCGCACGCCAGCCATGCCTCCCTGCAGATGCTGCTGCTGCTGCAGCGGCCTCATGACAGTCCTGCACCCCTGCATTTTGGTCATTGATTTTTGGGGTGGGGTGGGTAAAGTGGCTTGAGCGACGGCGATGGGGGGCTTCATGGGTAGAGCGGGTTGCGTGGCGGGGTAGCGGCCGTAACAAAGATATTGGTTTCAACACAGGGTGCCTCCAGTTGTTTCACCACTACAACTCCCAGTATGCCCTGACAGCCAATAGATGTCAGGGCAAGCTGTGAGTTGTAGTGGTGAAACAGCGGGAGGCACCCTGTATAGATGAACTAAGGGCAGAAGTCAGCCCCCCAGCAGGCATCAGTGACGTCACGCCTGCTGGGGAAGTCTGCCTGGTAAGTGAGCACACTACCAGGCAGACAAAAAGGCTTTTTTAATATAGTAAAAAAAAATTAAAGGCAGGGAGGGGATTAGGGATAGATGGGCAATAGGCAGGGACAGAAAAAAAAAAGGGATGATGGGAGCTACTCTTTAATGGACCAGCATGCAACGCATTTTCCGGCTCAATGCTGGTCCATTAAAGTTTTTCTTTGTATTTTTATTCTGATCTGATCCATTTGGCGCCTGTCACCCTGGTTACTTCTATTGAAGCTTTCTCTATCTTTTTCCCTGTTACAGTAGCACAGGCTGCATTACTAAGGACACACTAGAGATTCTGCATACAGGCAGTGTGATCAGGGATATGGATACCTGCAGCTAATCACTGTACAGATTTATCTACTACAGCACTGCTTTCTTGGTCCCTTAGAAAATAGCAACAGCATTCTATCAATGGAGGGACTTACACATTAAGCTTGATGATGTGCATTATATGAGGGAAGAAAAGCCCAGAGTGCTTCTTTAAGGACTAGCCTGGTGAAATTGTTGTGGCAGATCTTAGCACTCTGCAGATCTTTAAATGGGCACTGTCAGATACAATAACTTTGATATGTTATAAAGCATGCAAAAACAATATGTTTTGCAATTGCTTTCATCAGAAATTTTTCAGTACAGTGACCCCCCCGACCTACGATGGCCCCGACATACGATCATTTCAACATACGATGGCCTCTCAGAGGCCATCGCATGTTGAAGGCAGCATGAACATATGATGCTTTTGTATGTCGGGGCCATCGCATAAACGGCTATCCGGCAGCGCAGACTGCTTCAGCTGCCACCGGATAGCCGTTTACGGTGCCCCGTGTGCTCCGCTGACGATCACTTACCTGTCCTCGGGGCTCCGGCGCGTCCTCTTCGGGAGCCCCTGCATCGTCGTCGCTCTCCATCGTAGTCATCACGTCGCTGCGCACGCCGTCCCGTCATCCAATAGGAGCGGCGCGCGCAGCGACGTGATGGAGGCGACGGAGCGCGAGGATGCAAGGGAAGCAGAGGCCTTGCCAGAGAGTCGGGGACACCCCGGGGACACAGCGACAGCAATGGAAGGCGACATCCAGGGCAGCGGTGAGGAGCAGTGATGGTCCGGAGCGGCGGGGACACGGTGGGGACACGGTGAGTTTAAACTCCAATACCAGTGGTCTTCAACCTGTGGACCTCCAGATGTTGCAAAACTACAACTCCCAGCATGCCCGGACAGCCGTTGGCTGTCCGGGCATGCTGGGTGTTGTAGTTTTGCAACATCTGGAGGTCCGCAGGTTGTAGACCACTGTCCTATACTTTACATTGCACGGATCCCTCAACATACGATGGTTTCAACAAACGATGGTCCATTTGGAACGGATTACCATCGTATGTTGAGGGACCACTGTTGAGGGAGAACTGAAGTGTTTGCCCCTGGCCCTCTCTGAGTCAGAGCAGAGGGAGGGAGGGGGAGGAGTCATCATAGTGAGGAGAAGAGAAGGACACACCCCATGCCTCTGCATGGACAGAAATCTCACTGAGCAATGATGGAAAGTAAATAAAGGTAATTCTGAGAGAAATATAGGTTGTAGACACATACAGATTAGATGTACATGACCAGGATGAGGTACTGAGCAACCTGTGACAGTTTTTTTTTTTGTGCAAGGGGATCGACAGGTATGCTTTAAGGTCCAGTAGGTAGTGTAGAGTTCCTGTGAGTCTCCACCACACATAAGTCAGGGGGTAGAACAGAAGGCCAAGAACATAAATGCATGATATTGAAAGAAGTTTAGCACCTCAAGGGTCACTATACCATGAAATACAATAGCAACCAACATATTCTGCAGACACAACATGTAGCACTTTACTATTAATGACATCAACTCCCAAGAGCGTATCAATGAGCGGCTCAACTAGACTGCAAGCACAGCATGAGGGAGGATGAGAAAGAGGAGTAGTAGCCACATACTGTAAACAGGGAAGATAGTTTAAATAACTTTTACAGGCCCTGTGGTGACTTCATGATTGACCTTTCACCCCCATCAGGTCAGTTTGCTCCCAGATTTGTACATTCTGTCTAAACAATGTGAAGGGGGTGAGACTTTTAATGAATCACTCTCCCTAGGCTGCCTTCTGCTTCCCATCCATCAATTTAATGCTGGGCATTCCATGAAAAGTGGGTGGGAATTGAGGAGAGAGTGATGTTGTGGCCTGTTAATGTTGAGTTCCAAGAGAAGGTGCAATTCATCATACCTGCCACGCACCTCTGTCTGCTGGTGTGTAAAGGTATTCTCCCAACAGAGGGGCACAGAATAACAACGTGTATACAGTGTAGCTTTACGTCTAACCGGCTGTGCGCACTAACACCTACAATCTGCCAATGTGTACATTAAAAGCAATGTGTGGGAGTAAAATTGTCACTGACAAAACCCAGATATTATCCTTTTTTGTTTTTGTATGAATATTTGAAAATACCACACCACATTGAACAGATGGAAAGTGATAAAAGGGACATTTTGCATTAAAAATAAAAAGTGCTATCCGAAGGTATTCTAGTGTCTCTAGGTTACATTGATAAATAGAGAACTTAAAAGTGCCATCAGTGCACGAAACTTGAATTACTTTAATTTTTTTTGACTCATAATAACATTTCTTGTCTTATTTCTTCTAGGTTCAGAGTTATCTTACTGTGAACTCATATTGCAATCTATATAAATGTTCATGTGCATGTGTGGACACACTTAGGATGTTGCATTTAAATTTTTTTCCTCCTCAATTTTAATAGCCATCATTTTTCCATCTAAAGACCCATATGAGGGTTTGTCATTTGTTGGACCAATTGTACTTTGTAAAGACTCCTTAAATTTTTTCATAAAATATGCTGCATAACAAAAAAAAAATGAAGTGAAAAATAACTGACAAACTGACATGTTATTACACTCGATATATGTATATATACATAGATAGATAGATAGATACAGTCATGGCCGTAAATGTTGGCACCCCTGAAATTTTTCAAGAAAATTAAGTATTTCTGACAGAAAAGGATTGCAGTAACACATGTTTTGCTATGTACATGTTTATTCCCTTTGTGTGTTTTGGAACTAAACCAAAAAAGGGAGGAAAAAAAGCAAATTGGACAAAATGTCACACCAAACTCCAAAAATGGGCTGGACAAAATTATTGGCACCCTTATCTTAATATTTGGTTGCACACCCTTAGAAAAAAATAACTGAAATCAGTCGCTTCCTATAACCATCTATAAGCTTCTTACACCTCTCAGCTGGAATGTTGGACCACTCTTCCTTTTCATTTTAGGATCTCTCCACAGCTGTTCAATGGGATTTAGATCTGGACTCATTGCTGGCCACTTCAGAACTCTCCAGTGCTTTGCTGCCATCCATTTCTGGGTGCTTCTGAAGTATGTTTGGGGTCATACGCTTACCGACAGATTACCGGCGACCACAGGGCTGGCGGCATGTGACGTCATGCCTCCACCCCTGTGTTACGTCACGCTCCACCCTTCAATGCAAGCCTATGGGAGGGGCTGTCACGCCCCCTCCCATAGGCTTGCATTGAGGGGCGGAGCGTGATGTCACATGGGGGCGGTGGCGTGACATCACACGCCGCCTGCCCTGTGGTCGCCGGTAATCAGACCCGGAGCGAACATGCTCCGGGGACTGATTACAAACGGGGTGCCACGTGCAAGATCACGGAGGTCCCCAGTGGCGGGACTCCCGCGATCAGGCATCTTATCCCCTATCCTCTGGATAGGGGATAAGATGTCTAAGCACTGAAGTACCCCTTTAATGTGCTTTATGTAAGTCTATGGGAAAGTGATTGCCGGCGCTGCTGCCCCGTTGCCTCCCCCATCCCCGGTAGTATAATTACCTGTTGCCGGGTCGGGTCCACGTTGCTTCTAGCCTCTGGTGTGGCGTCCCCTGCGTCGTTGCTATGCGCTGCACGGCGCGACACAATGACGAGTGACGTCACTCGTCATTGCGCCTCGCAGCGCATAGCAACAACGCATGGGACCCTTAACACAGCAGTGTACTGTCTCAGCCAGTGATTGGCTGAACGGGAAAGGTCCTGCAACTAGCTGCTATTATCTGAAGAAAGAAGAACAGAAGACACCAGGAATGCTCGGGGGAGAACAGGATCTGTGGCAAAGTGTGACTAGTCAGACCTGACATACTCTGAAAAAAAATCTGTATTTCTAAGTCATTTAAACAATACTGAACTATTTTTATATTCAAGCTGCCACTTAATTTGACTCAAAATACAGATATGGGAACAGCTTCGGGATGGTTAAAGCCATTGATAGAGTCACTTAGATCCTGACATGCCATTGCTGATTTTAAGTGGTTGCCTAGGGGCTCAGGATGCTGGATGTTATCAGATTTGTTTCTTGGTGAAAGTTCAAACATGTCTGTTCTACTCACTATCTGTGACACAAGATCAGGTAACAATGTGCTGCTGGTGGAATGTATAGATGTAATGTAATTTTGCTATATCAATACCAGCAACATATAGTAAAGCTCCCGTGTCTGTGGGGCAGATTTTTTGCATAACTTTTGCAATTAAAAAGTAGGGGAAAAAAAGCTTAAAGGACAACTGCAGTGCTAATTAAGTAATGCTCTAATGTCATTAAATAAGAAGTTATGCAACTAATTGTGCTACATTACCTTTTCTGCACAGTTTAGCTGCTTTGCTGTCACAGGAAGTAGCTGCCTGGGGCTCTAAAGTGAGTAGCGTCTACCTGTTATTCCCTATGAGGCTGTCAGCTAGGTCGACGCTACGGCACAAACTCCCAGGACCCTTCACTCCCCCTGCAGCTCCTCCAACCTCATACATATTCATTAGGCTGTTATGTGCTCTGCTCTAATTGGCTGAGCGCACAGTAGGGGAGTTTCAGGGCTGTAAGCTGAGCCGTTTGGATGTGAGCAGAAACAGAGCCTGTGCCTGTAATCAGCTTCAGCACGGCCTGCGCCCCCCTCCTCCTCCCTCAGTCTCCGTTGTGACATCTGCCCGGCTTCTAAAGTGTGCTGCTGTCAGTGAAGGCAGTAACCCTTTATGTGCCTGCCTCTCACAACCATGTTAGCTATTGTACTGTGTGTCCCTTTTCTCACTGCCCTCTTGGAATAAAGTTTACAGCAGTGTGCTGCTGAGAGAAAGCATAGCATTCCTGTGGGTCACTGCTGCTGATAGGTCCATAAGTCCACATTGTCCCCCTGTCCTCAGTCCCTAAATGTTGCATGCACCATAATCTATCAGTGTTTTCTAACCAGAGCACCTACAGCTGTTGCAAAACTATAACTCCCAGCATGCCCTGACAGCTGTTGGCTGTCCAGACATGCTGGAAATTGTAGTTTTGCAACAGCTGGAGGCACCCCTGCAACTCAACACTGTACATTATAGCTATGTAAGCTGTTTTCCAGGCAGCCGCAGCCGGCTCTCCTATTGGACAGGGGAGAACATGTGGTGAGGATGGGAGGGGATAACCACAAGGGAAGGAGCTGTGGGTGTCACTTTATTATAATTTATTATAATTTCCTTGGGGGGAGAGGAGGGGGGAGAGCAGCAGCTCACAGGAAGCAGTCGCAGGGGGTCATGGGAAATGTAGTCTTTATGACACAGATGTCGGCCATTACCGGCGGTCCCTGGCTGCTATCAACAGCCGGAACCTGCCGCGCATGACACGAGCATCGCTCCGATGCTCTCGGTCATGTATAGGATGTAAATGTACATCCTGGTGCGTTAAGTACCATATCAACAGGACGTGCATTTACGTCCTGTATCGTTAAGGGGTTAAGCATTATTAACTCTGGGATGTTTTTACTTTACATTCTGATTCCGAGAATGTTTTTTCATTGCGTATTCTACTCTATGTTATTGGTAAATTTTCATCGATACTTGCATCATTTCTTGGTGAAAAATTCAAAAATTTGATGAAAATTTTGAAAATTTAGAATTTTTTTTAGATTGAAACTCTCTGCTTATAAGGAAAATGGACATCCCAAATAAATTATATATTGATTCACATATACAATATGTCTACTTTATGGTTGCATCATAAAGTTGACATGTTTTTACTTTTGGAAGGCACCAGAGGGCTTCAAAGTTCAGCAGCAATTTTCCAATTTTTCCACAAAATTTTCAAAATCTGAATTCTTCAGGGACCAGTTCAGTTATGAAGTGGATTTGAAGGGCCTTCTTATTAGAAATACCCCATATATGACCCCAATATAAAAATTGCACCCCTCAGAGTATTAAAAATGATATTCAGAAAGTGTGTTAACCCTTTAGGTGTTTCACAGGAAATCACATGTTCTTGTAGACTCAGTTTTAATTGGGTAAAAAGGGGTAAAAGGAGAGAAATCTCCCTAAAATTTGTAACCCAATTTCTATTGAGTAAGGAAATACCTCATATGTGTATGTAAAGTGCTCTGTGGGTGCACTAGAGGGCTTAGAAGGGAAGGAGCGACAATGGGATTTAGGAGAGTGAGTTTTTCAGAAATAGTTTTTGGGGGACATGTCACATTAATGAAGCCCCTATGGTGCCAGAACAGCAAAAAAAACTTTAAAGTTGGATGTGTAAATAAATAGTTTTCCACTAAAATGCACTTTTTTCCCCAAATTTTATATTTTTACAAGGGGTAATATGAGAAAATACCCCCCAAAATTTGTAACCCCATCTCTTCTGAGTATGTACTACACAAACATGTTTCTGACAGCGGCGGCAAGGAAAAAAGCCTTCTCTTAATTTACAGATGGAGCTGGTAGTAGGTTTGATTATTATAGAGTCCTTTTTTTTTTTTTTACAGTTGGGGCTATATTATTCCCTATATTCTTGTTTTTCGGAATATGAATGATGGTATCTTGGGTAGCATTTCTCCGATCACCCTATCATTTTGCAGCAAATTTCCAATGTTTTTTTTGATAATCTTTTATACCAAAAAGCTTTGGGAACAGAAGGTGGTAATAATTGTTATATTTAGTACTTCTTTTTCTTTTTCTGCTTCCATGTCTATTCCAGTGGGTATTTTCCCCCCTGTTAATAATGTGTTGCGTTCTGTCCCTCTTACTTTATCCATGGAATCAGTTAATATTTCTTCCCTATAGCCTTTACTCAAAAATTTTGATTTGAGATTATGTGCTTCCTTTTCGAAGTCCTCCAGCCTAGTACAGTTTCTTCTTAAACATAAAAATTGACTTTTTAGGATGCTATCCAGCCACTGAGGTAGATGACAGCTACGGTACTTCTTTCAATATAGCTATTGCTGTCTGTGAGTTTTGTAAAAGTTGTGGTAATCAATGTGTTGTTTTTTTTCTTTTTTTTTTTGTATATTTAAATCTAAAAAGTGAACTCCAGTAGTGCTATATGTTGATGTAAAATCCAGATAAAAATCATTTTTATTATTATTATCATTTAAAAACTGTTGCAGACTGAGTTCACTCCCCTCCCATATAAAAATTACGTCATCTATAAATCTTTTCAATAGGACCAGACCCGCACCCAGCTTCCCTCCTTTGTATATATTATTATCTTCCCAGTGTCCGACAAAGAGGTTAGAATAACTGGGTACAAATCTGGTCCCCATCACTGTACCCCACCTCTGCACAAAATTTGTTTCCTCATTTTTAAAATAATTGTGGTTTAAAATAAATAAAATGCATTCTCCAATGTACTCAGTTTGCTCCTGGGGCATATTTGTATATTGTTTTAAAAAGTATTCGGATGCTAACCTTCCCTTATTATGTTCTATAATGGTGTACAGGGAAGTAACATCTAAAGTGCCAGTAATATACCCCTGCTTCCACTCGATTTCCTGTGGCAACTGTAGAGTGTGCGTGTGGTATCTTTCAGGTAAGCAGGCAATAGGACCACGCATTTTTTAAGTTGTGAATCCACATACCGGGACAGATTGGCTGTGAGGCAATCAATACCTGACACTCTGGGTCTCCCAGGGCGGGTTTTGCAATGTCTTATGTACCTTTGGTATATGGTAAAAAAAATCGGTATTTCCGGACTCTTGCCCAATAAGAATTATTTTTAATTTTCATTTAAGATACCGCATTCTGTTCTTTTTGAATTAGTGCGCATAATTCTTTTTTATATAAATTGGTAGGATTATTCTTAAGTTTTTGGTATGTGTGATTATCTCCTAGGAGGCGCAAGGATTCTTTATGGTAATCTTCATAATTTTGTACAACAATGCTGCCTCCTTTATCTGCAGGATGTATTATTATATCATTATTTGTTTGCAATGATTTAATGGCCAATATTTCTGTTTTAGTAAGGTTTGTTTTTTGGTATTTTATATGTTTATTTACCTTTAAAAAAGGAAAATATACCGTATTTTTTGCCCTATAGGACGCACCGGCGTATAAGACGCACCCAATTTATAGGTGCAAAATCTAAAAAAAATAAAGATTTTGAACCCAATAGTGGTCTTCAACCTGCGGACCTCCAGATGTTGCAAAACTACAACTCCCAGCATGCCCGGACAGCTGTTGGCTGTCCAGGCATGCTGGGAGTTGTAGTTTTGCAACATTTGGAGGTCCGCAGATTGAAGACCACTGCATAGGAGATAATACTCACGTGTCCCCGCCGCTCCGGACCCGTCACCGCTGCCCTGGATGTCGCTCCATCGCTGTCGCCGTGTCCCCGTCGCTCCGGAACGTCTCTGCTGCCGGCTGGGTATCCTTGCTCTCTGTCGCCGCCATCACGTCGTTACGCACGCCGACGCACGTACGCGACGACGTGATGACGAGGAAGGAGAGCGCCGGCCATACAGGGGATCCCTGAACGGAGAAGACACCGAGGAGGCAGGTAAGGTCCCTCCCGGTGTCCTGTAAGCACTAACCCGGCTATTCAGTCGGGCTGTTCGGGACCGCCGCGGTGAAATAGCGGCGGTCCTGAACAGCCCGACTGAACAGCCGGGTTAGTGTCACTTTCCCTTCAGACGCGGCGGTCAGCTTTGATTATTATTTACATATACCTCTTTTACAGCACATTGCGCTTTGCCGACCTTTCAAGTATACCCAGGGATGTTAACACCAAGGTAAACTGCAGAATATAGCACTTTATTGTAATATTAATACTTATTAATTCATCTGATATTTTATTATCTTTCGAGCGCTGATTATTACATCTTTTTAAGGTTATTCAAACAGTTATTCAGTCAGTAGGACATTTTGCCATCCCTACCATTGTCCCTTTTTCACCATCCTTAGAACCACATAATTACCAGTAGTTCTGAGAGACAATATATACAGGAACGCTGTATATAACGCTGCACATTCTTGTTGTTGTAAATGAACGCAGCCATTGTACTGAGTGCTTGGAGAGAATGCGGGAGACAGATTTGTGAAGTTTAACTCATTTGTAATGCGTTTTAAATAATAAAGCCTTAATGAGTCTCCTGCTCCGGGACATTTTTTGGATATGTTAATGACAAGAATTTACAGACTTCCCACAATGGCAGCCAGTGTAATAGCATTGTAATGAGCTCAGCCTAGCTGTAAATGTATGGCCGGGACTTTCTCTGACATGTCTATTGTGCGCTACATGGAATAGACAGAGAGGAACCCTGCGTTTCCCTGTTTAGGGGCAATAAGCTGTGATCCATAAAGGAAGTGTAATATACTGAATGTCTTTTATTTCTGCAGCTCCCTCCTGAGAACACTATGTGAAAACCTTTTGCGCCCGCCGACTATTTTAATTTGCTATTGGAGGACCAGACTTGATGGGCCATATCTCCTGTCTTTGTCTGAACAAGGCAACCCCCGGCTATCTGTTACAGAGTTACCCTGTGGAGTGACAGACAGACTGAACAGGTTATACGGGGGCCTGTCTCTTATCACACTGTTACATAATGGCTCCAAATATCTTCTTGTCACCCATGGTGTAAGGGCACCTTAGTCCTTTCTCTCTCTGTGAATAGAGGTCGTTGATCAGAGTATTAAGTATGTCATAATGGGGGGCAGGGGGAGGGGGTTTCTGCACCAGAGCAAGTCAATGGGGACTTATTATTACTTATTTCCTGCTGTTGACTAATAACAGGGGAAATGCAGCATTTGAGGTTCAGCCTCAGGGTAATGTGAAGCTCCAATGCTTCAGTTTATTTCTTCATAAACAAATAAATTGGCTGTTGAAAGGGGGTGAAAGTTGGGTGGGACCAGGGCAGAGGCCATCCACGAAGGGCGAAATCTAATCTCATGAACACCTTAAGGTATATTATATAGAGGGTTCTGATTATTAGGCCTAATCCCTGGGGTCATACTGCAAATGGCCTTGCATACAAATAATCATATTAAGGGAATTTGTAGGGTTTTATATTTTAATGCCATCGTAGCAACAAACCACTTAACACTGCAGTGTAGGAGTACAAAGAAAACATCTGTACCAGAGCTAGAACATGACGCCATGGTCAAAAACAAACAAAATCTAAAATGTTCAAGAACATGCCGGCAGATAAATAAAAAATGATAAAAATGACAACACAACGAACACATTAACAAAAGGATAAAGAACACTGTTGTTGCATGTTGTGGTGGGCAGGGGTTGGCACAATTAGGATTTCCACACAACTGGTAAAGGCTTGGCCAGTATTATTAGCCGTAGGCTGGTTTATTAACACTGATGTTAAAGGATGATCATTTTTATAGACTTCACTCCTTTTGTTTTAAAGTGCTCTATGTTAAAAGGGTCCTCCGGTGAAAAACTGTTTTTTTGTAAATTAACTGGTGCCGGAATGTTAAACAGATTTGTAAATTACTTCTATTTAAAAATCTTAACCCTTCCAGCTGCTGTATGCTCCACAGGAAGTTCTTTTCTTTTTACATTTATTTTCTGTCTGACCACAGTGCTCTCTTCTGACACCTCTGTTCATGTCAGGAACTGTCAAGTGCAGGAGAAAATCCCCATAGCAAACCTATCCTGCTCTGGACAGTTCCTGAGACAGACAGAGATGTCAGCAGAGAGCACTGTGGTAAGACAAAAAAAGAAATATAAAAAGAAAAGAACTTCCTGTGGATCATACAACAGCTGATAAGTACTGGAAAGAGTTAAGATTTTTAAATAGAAGTCATTTAAAAATCTAAACAAAAATGAAGATAAAGGGGATTCAGCTCAGGTTCAAAGGAGAAAGCATAGAAGAAGGTGGAGCCAGCACTGCGTAAAATCATTCCTTTATTGAAATCCAGGTTAAAAGTCCATAGACAAGCAGAAGAAAAATTGAGCACTAGGACAACAGTGCATGTGTGCAAGGTTGGAGCACCTCTAGATGCTGACGCGTTTCAGGCCGTTTGGCCCTTAGTCACTGCATACATGTTGTCTCTTCAACACACTCTTTTATACTGAGGAGGCCTAATGTTCGTTTCGAATTTCGAATTCAAGAACATATTTGGCAGTCAACAGGTCCCCTCACTAGTGGTATGTCTAATGTGTCAAGACATTTCTTTTCAGCTCATAATGGTGATGTCTCAAAATTGAAATTTTCTGCATTAGAAAAAATTATTCCAAACAAAAGAGGAGGTGACAATATACGGCACCTACATAACAGAGAAGCCATGTGGATTTATCTATTTAACAGCATTTATCCTTTTGGTTTGAATAACAGAACATACCTAATCCTCCACTATTAAGTATTTGTTTGTAAATCCCTTTGTAATTTATAATTTTTCTATATATTTTTGCTCCTTTTTGTTTTTTGCAAGCACCTTTTTATCATGTTTGTTTTTATTGCACTCAGGACAATAAAGTTGGTCAGATGGGTTGGTCCTTGTTTCCCCTCCCCTTATGGGAGGCGAACATTAGGCCTCCTCAGTATAATAGAGTGTGTTGGAGAGACAACATGTATGCCATGACTAAGGGCCAAACGGCCTGAAACTCGTCGGCGTCTAGAGGTGCTCCAACCTTGCACACATGCACTGTTGTCCTAGTGCTCATTTTTTCTTCTGCTAAACAACACAATGTAACTCACTTCTGTGAAATCACACTGTCCACTCAGGAAGCAACACTGATTGACAATGAATTTCACATGCTGTTGTGCAAATGGAACAGACAACAGGTGGAAATTATAGGCAATTACCAAGACACCCCCAATAAAGGAGTGGTTCTGCAGGTGGTAAACACAGACCACTTCACAGTTCCTATGCTTCCTGGCTGATGTTTAGGTCACTTTTGAATGCTGGCGGTGCTTTCACTTTAGTGATAGCATGAGACGGAGTCTACAACCCACACAAGTGGCTCAGGTAGTGCAGCTCATCCAGGATGCCACATCAATACGAGCTGTGGCATGAAGGCTTGCTGTGTCTGTCAGCGTAGTGTTCAGAGCATGGAGGTGCTACCAGGAGACAGGCCAGTACATCAGGAGACGTTGAGGAGGCCATAGGAGAGCAACAACCCAGCAGCAGGATCGCTACCTCTGCCTTTGTGCAAGGAGGAGCAGGAGGAGCACTGCCAGAGCCCTGCAAAATGACCTCCAGCAGGCCACTAATGTGCATGTGTCCACTCAAACTGTCAGACACCGACTCCATGAGGGTGGTATGAGGGCCCGACGTCCACATGTGGGGGTTGTGCTTACAGCCCAGCACCGTGCAGGACGTTTGGCATTTGCCAGAGAACACCAAGATTGGCAAATTCTCCACTGGCACCCTGTGCTCTTCACAGATGAAAGCAGGTTCACACTGAGCTCATGTGACAGACGTGGCAGAGTCTGGAGACGACATGGAGAACGTTATGCTGCCTGCAACATCCTCCAGCATGACCGGTTTTGCCAGGGGTCAAGTCCTGGGAAAAAAAAGTGTGGGAACTCTTCCACTAGAGGGCCGGTCCTCCAGAACTTCTACTAATGGGAACAGAGTTCCTGTTGTGGAAAAAGTTCAGGAACTCAGTTCCCCTGCATTCCTGCAGGACTTGAGCCCTGGGTTTGGCGGTGGGCCAGTAATGATGTGGGGTGGCATTTCTTTGGGGGGGGTAACAAAGCCCTCCATGTGCTTTCCAGAGGTAGCCTGATTGCCATTAGGTACCGAGATGAGATCCTCAGACCCCTTGTGAGACCATATGCTGGTGCGGATGGCCCTGGGTTTCTCCTAATGCAAGACAATCCTAGCCGTCATGTGGCTGGAGTGTGTCAGCAGTTCCTGCTAGAGGAAGGCATTGCTGCTATGGACTGTCCCGCCCATTCCCCAGACCTGAATCCGATTGAGCACATCTGGGACATCATGTCTCGCTCCATCCACCAACGCCACTTTGCACCACAGACTGTCCAGGAGTTGGCGAATGCTTTAGTCCAGGTCTGGGAGGACATCCCTCAGGAGACCATCTGCCACCTCATCAGGAGCATGCCCAGGCGTTGTAGGGAGGTCATACGGGCACGTGGAGGCCACACACAATACTGAGCCTCATTTTGACTTGTTTTAAGGACATAACATCAAAGTTGGATCAGCCTGTAGTGTGGTTTTCCACTTTGATTTTGAGTGTGACTCTATATCCAGACCTCCATGGGTTGATAAATTCGATTTCCAATGAATATTTTTTGTGTGATTTTGTTGTCAGCACATTCAACTATGTAAAGGCGAAAGTATTTCATATGATTAGTTCATTCATCCAGATCTAGGATGTGTTATCTTAGTGTTCCCTTTTTTTTTGAGCAGTATATATATATATATATATATATATATATTTATATATATATATATATATATATATATATATATATATATATATATCCAATTTGAGGCCCATCTCTGCAATGCAGTATGTATTGGAGATAGAGAGGATAGACTGATACAGTACTTGCAGTGGGAGCTGGACATGGTGGAGTTATTCTGCTCGTGGATGGAGGAGAGCAGCTTCCTGGGTGACAATTTTTTTTCACTGTGTCCAAAGAAGCTGCTAGGTGCTGCTGTCCTCAGCAACTCTAGCTGTCATGGTACTATAGAATACTCTCTTTATTGGGTGGAGGTTGCAGGTGTTCCTCAGCCCTGTGGTGATAAGCCTTACCAGTTTAGGATATACTAAGGCGATCCCTTCTAGTAGTCATGCCTTCACAAACCACACAGCTCATTAATAGTGTTGCTCGCGAATATTCGCAATTCGAATATTATTCGCGAATATCGCATATTCGCGAATTCGCGAATTTCGCGAATATAGCGCTATATATTCGTAATTACGAATATTCGTTTTTTTTTTTTTTTTTTTTTTTCTTCACAGTACACATCACAGTGATCACCCCTCTCTGCTTCCAGCTTGTGTGGTGTAAAGAAGGCTCTAATACTACTGTGTGAGACTGTCGGACGAAAATTCGCATATACGAAAATATATGCGAATGTTCGCGTATGCTAATTTTGTATATGCAAATTTTCGCATATGTTAATTTTCGCATACGCGAATGTTCGCATATGCGAAAATAAAACGAGGATATTACGAATATGCGAATATTCGCGAATATATGACGAATATTCGTCCATATATTCGCGAATATTCGCGAATTCGAATATGGCCTATGCCGCTCAACACTACTCATTAACCCTTAGGATATTGGAGTGCTTACAGCCAGTATGGTCATATCACTACAGGCCAGATTGACAGTGGTAGGCTGTAGGTGTATGCACCAGTAGTACATCCTGTGCACATTTACCAACCTGGATACATCATCTCTCACTGTATCTCTTTTTGGGTTCTAGGAACCAGGCCTCACAGAGGGGATCTGACAGTAGACTACAAAGCTTTAGGACAATAGTTTTTGACATTTTCTGAGGTAGTGAGGAGATATTTAATGCATTCATCTTTCAGTTTCCTATGGTCATTAATAATCACCAACAATCTTCCTTGGTGTTGACTAGGCCAAGATTCTATTGCCCCATCTACAAGACACAAAACCGTGAGTGCCCATAGAGTAAACCCCCGGGTCTCGGGGCTGCAAAACCCCTTATTTGGGAATCCCCCTATACAAATGATATGTATAAAATTTCACTTTTAATATGTATATGTAACAAAAGAGAAACAAACGCCTGGAGAATGCTATTAGCTGTGGAGCTGCTGCTGTAATAAAATATTAGAACCCTATGAATCCCCTACATGTTTCCCTGCACCAGGCACTCCTTTAGGCCATGTAGATGAAAAAAAAAATGCTGACAGGTGAAGTCAATCTTTCCTTCCTCTTCCTTTCCATTGAGCCATGCATGACATGCCTGCTTAGCCAATCATTGGCTACGGCAGGTAACTGCTGTGAACATCTCCTATATGTCAGGACAGAGAAATGGAATTGCTGACAGTGGGGACCAACACCACTGGAATTTTATCGTGTACTGCAAACCTGGTCAAAGTGAAATGTATCCTGAACAATACTCCTTTAGGGTAAGTTCACACTGGGGAATCTGCTGCATATTTTTGCTGCATATTTTGTGCAGCTGATTTTTCTACCCCTTAGGCTAGGTTCACACTACGGAATTTCTGGGCAGAATTTCTGCCAGAGATATAGTCTGCGGCACTAAGACCGCACGGACTGCATTGCCGTCCCCATAGACAGCAATGCATTTCTGGGTGGAGCTTTTGGGAGATCTGCTCAGAAATGCTTTGACATCTATGGGGACGGCACTTCAGTCCGCGCGGTCCTAGTGCCGCCAGCTTGATATCCGGCAGAAATTCTGCCCAGAATTTCCACAGTGTGAACCTAGCCTAAGGTAGATGACACCCTTTAGTTTGGCTGTAACATTAGCCTTGGGTCAGCTGCACTCACCAATTTCAACAGCAGTTGGCCATCTAATGTGAATGATATGTTCAGTAGATATTTATTCAACATATGTTTGGGTAAAAATTGATTCAGCATGTTGCATTTGAGCATGCTTGATGCTTTGCTGTCAAAAGACATAACGTACTGTGAGAGTTTTCTGGAAACAACTCATTCCCCTCTCACCATTGAGAACATGTAGGTGCTTGCCCAAACAAGTGCCAGACAGACAGCTATAGAAGGTGCATGGCCACCTTTAGCCAGATCATACAAATATTCCACCTTGTAGACATGCATCAACATAATTGGCTTTGTCCATGAGAACATAAGAAATAGTGATCCAGTGAATGCAGATTTTAGAATTTTCCATAAGGCGATATGACTGCAGTTGTTGTACACAGAGAACGTTGACTGTACCTAATTATAAATGACTATACTGTTATTTCTTTGTACTCCCTACTGGATGAAATGTACAGAGCAATAAATCATTCTGTATGTTATTTCAATAATTGTAGACTTTAAAGGGAAGAAAATAGTGGTGTGAGCAGCTATGGCAGAATACACCATCCTTACAGGGACAACTGAATGGTCATTGAAATATCTGAATATAGAATCATCTCTTCTCTCCGTCATCTGATCCCAGTCTATCCTGCCAGGTGGAAGGAGACGGATTGCTTTCATTTCTAAATGCAATTATACTTTATTATGTTTTATTTCCCCCCTACCCTCTGAGGATTCGCTCATAACCTCATATCCTCTTTCACATCCACGTGGGCCATGCTGGCTCTGTTTGCTTTGTCTTCCTGACAACAGGCCAGTTTAATTAAAATCAAATTTGTTGCCCGTGACAACTAGTCGTAGACATTTTACCCGTGTATCCATGCTTAGCTCATTCTCTGGAGTGACGGCTTGGCACCACGTTGTAGGCTGGTTAAGGGTATCCCTCTAAAAAAAAAAGCCAGGCCTCAGTTTCTGCTGTGTTTGGGCCAAGTTGGTGTTACTGAGTGTAATTATTGTGACGTAATTCCCTGTCACTAGACGCTCTGGATTCTTTAAATGAGAAGTAAACTTTGTTGAGAGAAGGCCATTAATTTGAGTTAAACAGGCCTTGCCATGAGTGAATCTTATTTCACTAATATGGCCTTGTGGCTGAATGTCTCCTTTTCAGTAACATCTACTCTACATTAGCCGCATGGGCTGCCAAATGAGTCTACAGGCATGGGTCTTTAGTTAGGGTCATTACATACATTATTCCAAATCCCTTACCAAACAGAGTGCCAAATGGCCTCAAAGCTACAGTATTTCCATGCTGTAACTATAAGTGTTGTGTGTTCTGACATTGACAGGGTTAACAACCTCTATCCATTGCTCTCTGGGGCCTCTGTATTTTTTATATTCTTTTCCACATGTTGGTCTTCCAAATGTTAGCCTGGTACTTTCAGTAATAATACAATTTTTTTCACATTGTCCAGTTGGCATTATGAGAATTCACTATTTTATCACAGATGTCCACAGTTCATATATTATTTGAAGGGGTACTCCACTGGAAAACATTTTTTTTTATTAACTGGTGCCAGAAAGTTAAACAGGTTTGTAAATTACTTCTATTTAAAAAACGTAGTCCTTCCAGTACTTATCAGCTGCTGTATGCTTCACAGGAAGTTCTTTTCTTTTTGAATTTCCTTTCTGTCTGACCACAGTGCTCTCTGCTGACACCTCTGTCCAAGTAAGGTACTGTCCAGAGTAGGAGCAAATCCTCAAAGCAAACCTGTCCTGCTCTGGGCAATTCCTGACAAGTGTCAGCAGAGAGAACTGTGGTCAGACAGAAAGGAAATACCCCTTTAACAGAATCCAAATGATACTTGCTAACAGATGACATACTTCCTTTTACGAACCAATTTCTCGCAAAAATGCATCTGTAATCTGTGAAAATGCGGCCATAAAATAGCATGCGGCTGCATTTCCACAAGATATCAGTGCATAAAATACAATACATGCCAAAAAATGTTATGTTGTGTAAACCTTGTGTGGTGTCCTGCTACCGTATTGTATACGTTACCTATATAGAGGTCCCCATAGTCAGAGTCCCTAGGACGTCGGGGTCCCTCTTTTGTAGTTTTCCCCTTGTCACCTCTCACTTAGTTGATGACTATATAGCAGTTCTTATTAATATTAATATAAGGATAAGTATAAATATGTACATATTTAGTTCTCTACCTGTTCGGAGCGTAGCAGGACCTGCGGGTCACGTGAATAGGTTAGAACTCTATGGTTTTGCTACAGGACCTTTGGAGGTCACTGTGACGTGTTCACACACAATGCATTGTAACGGTGAGTGACAGTTGTTACGGACCAATCCAAAACGGCCGGCCCCTGCCCATATAAGGGACCTGTGCCATCTTGATCCCTCTCTTGGGTTGCTGACTCTGGAAGAGGTAGGACCTCCGCAGCTTACAAGACGTTTTACTAGGCCAAAGCCTTGCGGCCTAGGCCTCTAACATGGCGGATAGACTAAGCAATTCCCCGCTACTCATCTCAAGATTAATGGACCTAATTACTCCCCTAAATCCAGCGGATCTCTGCTATACAATCCTTCAGAAGCTAAATTGGGCTTATCTGATCCCAACCGACTGTCAATCGCTGCTCAAGCTATATGTAAAGAGACTTTGTTATCTGGACTGTTACTATTGCTGCATGTACAGAAATTCCTCAATAAAAGTTTCTGCAAGTTTTCATTTAACAGCTGTTGTGGACAATCCTTTATTTCTGCATCACCTCTTGCTCTTGGGAAGGGTGGCAACAGGCCTATCATGAAACACAGCATTTAACCCTCACCCTGGCGTCACGAGTGACAAGGGTTAACAGCGCCCTTAACTATCCTGAACAGCAACACCCTAAATACCTTACACCCCCCACAAGACAGTATCCTCTCATCAGCCACCACACTAGCCTTAGGGTATGCACACAGGCATAATCCGTGCCTGTGTGCAGTGCTGCATCGCGGCTTTCTCTGAGCCACAGGCAGTGTGTGGGGCAGGCCCTGAAGGTCCCATTGTCTTCAATCGCACTTCTGTTCTGCATGGTTCTCTGCCTCCCTTTGAAATGAATGGGAGTGAGGTTTTAGACAGTGACACCAAATGGTTTTTGCTGCATAAATTGGCACATTTTTCATGGCAAAAAAGAAACGGCTATTACATGCCCTTTCTCCACTGAAACCATTTTGCACTCTGAAAACAAGATACATCTGGGTTAGAGAATCAGGATGACATCACTGTCATGAATTGATGTAGTAGACTCCAAATGCTATAGACTTTTCTAGAAACACAGGAGCAGTCATTGTAAGACTGGGGCTACACAGTGATTTTGGCCATTGCAGGGGTTGCAAAACCAAAAATTATCATTTACGCACCTAAGGTAAATAAATGGGGACAGATTGGAGCCCACAAGTGGCTGCAACCGCGACCTGACAGTCATATGAAATTGATTGAGGCCAAAATTACTAAACTTAACACCTTTCTATTATTATACAGGGTGAACTACTTACATTCTGGGGGTAGACTAGATTAGAATATATATTCTGTACTTGAGTTGAAGGGGTTATCTAGGATTAGAAAAACAAAACATAGCGGCTTTGTGCAAAAACAGAGCAAATCACTCATGTTGTGTGTGGTATTACTTGGCTTCATTCACTTCAATGGAACTGAGTTGCAATACCACCCCCAAACTGAAGACAAGAGTAGCACTGTTTCTGGAGGAAAGCACCTAAGTTTTTCTAATCCTGGATAACACCTTTAATATTTTTTTCAAAGCCCTTATACTCATAAAGACCGATGAGGGACCAAGAACCCACCAGCAAGGGAGCAGCAGGAGAAATGAAATTTAAGTTCAACATTTTGGCTATTTTGAAAAATAATAAAAAAAAATTTTTTATGTGAAATGTGAAACTGTGAATTGTTCTAGTAAATCTCAGCTATTCACCATTTAGATCCTCAGAATAAATAACCTTAATAAGGAAAATCTCATTTGATGATGGAGAAGTAGGCGCTTACATTATAGTCATCTTAAAAGAAACTGTTTATACATTATTTTATTCAATTGTAGAATATTACATTAGGATATATGTAACATAGGTTATCTAATACTGGCTGTTTTAATATTTATGCTTTCTGTCAATATTAACATTTCACTCTAACTCGTGAACCGTTCAGCATCTGCCCACCCAAATGAGAAGGAACAGGAAAAGGGTGACATGCCCTTTCTGGCATTGACTGGAGGTTTTTTACCCACTGGGCCTCAGCAGGCCTCAGGGCCTTACGCTCTATTAAAATCTGACAGAATCTGCAGAGTTAGTGGCAGTAGCCTGCCGCAGCAACCAAAACACTTGCACGAAATCCAAACAAAATGAAGTATTCTTAATGTTACAGCTGACAGGTTTGATTGCCTATAAGACTGACAGGTAATTACATAAGTAGCATGTATATTACTATCAGAATTATTTAATAAGACCACATTGCCTAATACTGCATGTAAGACACCCACACAACTTTTCATAGACTCTTTGTATATTTTGCTTTCTTATTCCTTCTTCCAAATTACTAAACCTTTCATGACTGATTTTGGCTTATTTTGGCTTTTGTAGTTTGTTCTTTCATTGTTGCATTCCGAGAGCCACAGCTTTTTTATTTTTCTGGTGCCGGAGCTGGATGAGGGCTTGATCTTTATCAGATGACTTGTATTTTTAATGGCATCATTTTGAGGGACATATTACTTATTAACTTTTCTAAACTCCTTAAATAGAATGGAAAAAAACAGCAAATCCAACATAGTTTTTTTTTTTTTTGCTGTTTTAATTTTGTACTGCTCACTGTGTGACATAAATAACGTGTTATAATGTCTTATTACTTTTGGATGATAAAAAATAAACTTTTATTTGTTTTTGTATTGCACCATCTAAAGAGCCATAACTTATAGTACTATTTGAAGGTTTGTTTCTTATTTTTCCTCATTTTTTTTTTATAGAACCAATTTTAGTACATATTTAAAGGGGTACTCCGGCCCTAAGACATCTTATTCCCTATCCAAAGGATAGGGGATAAGATGTCTGATCGCAGTGGTCCCGCTGCTGGGGACCCCCACAATCTCGCATTCAGCACCCACCTGTGTCCACTGCACAGATCGATGATCGCTCCGTGTCTGAAGGGTCACGACTACAGGGCCGGACTACGGGGCCGGAGTATCGGAACATCGCGGCTCTGCCTCTGTGTGATGTCCCGCACCACCCCCTTAATGCAATGCAAGTCTAGGGGCGGAGTTGTGATATCACGATACTCTGGCCCCGTAGGCGTGACCCTTCAGACACGGAGCGATCATCGCTCTGTGCAGCGGACGAAGGTGGTTGCTACATGCGAGACCCCCGTGAGACCAGCAGCGGGACCCCCGTGACCAGACATCTTATTCCCTATCCTTTGGATAGGGGATAAGATGTATTAGGGCCGGAGTACCCCTTTAACTTTATCATATGGAACAGTTTAGGTACATTTGCTACAAGGCACCCAATGGCCTGTGCCTAGGACAGCAGTGTTAAGGGAGGCAGCACTTGTGTAAGTAAACATAAAATGATAAACACTTTTAGGGTGCATTCCCACACAGCGTATTTTGCTGCGTATTTGGTGCTGCGTATTTTCCTACCCGTTGACTTCAACAGGGAAAATAAAATACGCAGCAGCAAATAAGCAGCAAATACGCCGTGTGGGAACGTACCCTAAAGTCACACGGCGTATTTTGCTGCGTATTTGCTGCGTATTTGGTGCTGCGTATTTTCCTACCCATTGACTTCAACAGAGAAAATAAAATACGCAGCAGCAAATACGCAGCAAATACGCCGTGTGGGAACGTACCCTTAGGGTACGTTCCCACACGGCGTATTTGCTGCGTATTTGCTGCTGCGTATTTTATTTTCCCTGTTGAAGTCAATGGGTAGGAAAATACGCAGCAAATATGCAGCAAAATACGCCGTGTGGGAACGTACCCTTAAGATAAATCCTCATGAGCCACATGGGTCAGAAGTTCTGTGAAATTTACCTGCAGATTTGCATTTGCTCATTATATTGTGGCTTTGTAATTGATTTCACCACTTTCTGTGTCTACAGGTGAGATTCACGGTGATTTTGCAACAAAATCGGCATGTAATTTTGCGGATTTGCATTTTTCAATCCGCATGAAACAGTGCATGTGGAATCACTCTAATGGGGTGTATCAAATCCAAGTGCCTAGGGCAACATAAGCTGTAAATATGGCCCTGGTGATACCATATTTTTTTTTTTTTTATGAAAATAAATTGTAGTTTTTTATGTCAACACTTTTTTATTTACTTCATTAATTAACTTAATCAATGTTATTTTTTTCGTACTAAAACTTTATTGAAAAGCAAAGGAGTACAGAGGTAAACAGCAGGATGGCTACTGATGCAAGACATAGAGAAAGATCAGCGTACATAAATCCAAAGTACAAGAAATAGTACAGTTAACAACAGAAACCTAGCTAACTGTGTATGAGAGAGCAATATGTCAAGAAACCTGTGTGAAGTTGACACCCAATGTTCGCAAAAGATTAATATAAATACACCATTTGTTTGTGCTGCTAAAATGAACGTTTGTGCCGCTTTGGTTCCTGAGATATTGTGCATTAGATTTTTATAAAGCCCCGCCCACTTTCCACCCAATGTTCTTAAATTTTTAAAACAAATACACCATTTGTTTGTGCTAGTTTGTGCCTCAAAAATGAACGTTTGTGAAGCTTTGGATTCCGAGATATTGCGTGCTGGATATGCTGAAATCCCGCCCACTTTCCACCCCTATTGTTAAATTTAACCCCTTAAGGACCCAGCCAATTTTCACTGTAGGACACGGCCATTTTTTGCACATCTGACTACTGTCACTTTAAACATTAATAACTCTGGGATGCTTTAACCTTTCATTCTGATTCCGAGATTGTTTTTTCGTGACATATTCTACTTTATGTTAGTGGTAAAATTTTGTCGATACTTGCATCATTTCTTGGTGAAAAATTCGAAAATTTTATGAAAAAATTTAAAATTTTGCATTTTTTTTACTTTGAAGCTCTCTGCTTATAAGGAAAATGAATATCCCAAATAAATTATATATTGATTCACATATACAATATGTCTACTTTATGTTTCCATCATAAAATTGACATGTTTTTACTTTTGGAAGACATCAGAGGGCTTCAAAGTTCAGCAGCAATTTTCCAATTTTTCCCAACATTTTAAAAATCGAAATTCTTCAGGGACCAGTTCTGTTTTGAAGTGGATTTGAAGGGCCTTCATATTAGAAATACCCCACAAATGACCCCATTATAAAAACTGCACCCCTCAAAGTATTCAAAATGACATTCAAAAGGTTTGCTAATCCTTTAAGTGTTTCACAGGAATAGCAGCAAATTGAAGGAGAAAATTCTAAATCTTCATTTTTTACACTGGCATGTTCTTTTAGACCCAGTTATTGAATTTTTACAAGGGGTAAAAGGAGAGAAATCTTCCTAAAATGTGTAACCCAATTTCTCTCGAGTAAGAAAATACCTCATATGTGTATGTCAAGTGTTCGGCGAGCACAGTAGAGGGCTCAAAAGGGAAGGATCGACAGTGGAATTTTGGAGAGTGAGTTTTTCTGAAATTGTTTTTGGGGGGCATGTCACATTTCGGAAGCCCCTATGGTGCCAGAGCAGCAAAAAAAATCCCACATGGCATACTATTTTGGAAACTACACCCCTCAAGGCACGTAACAAGGGGTCCGCTGAGCCTTAACACCCCACAGGTGTTTGACGACTTTTCGTTAAATTTGGATGTGAAAATGATTTTTTTTTTCACTAAAATGCTAGTTTTCCCTCAAATTTAAAATTTTTATAAGGGATAATAGGACAAAATGACCCCCAAAATTTGTAACCCCATCTCTTCTGAGTATGGAAATACCCCATGTTAGGACGTAAAATGCTTTGCGGGCAAAGTACAATGCTCAGAAGAGAAGGAATCACATTTAGCTTTTGAAAAGCAAAATTTGCTGAAATGGTTTTTGGGGGGCATGTCCCATTTAGGAAGCCACTATGGTTCCAGGACAGCAAAAAAAAAAAAACATATGGCATACTATTTTGGAAACTACACCTCTCAAGGCACGTAACAAGGGGTCTAGTGAGCCTTAACACCCCACAGGTGTTTGAAGACTTTTCATGAAAGTTGGATGTGTAAATTATTTTATTTTTTTCACTAAAATGCTAGTTTTCCCTCAATTTTTTTTTTTTACAAGGGGTAATAGGACAAAATGCCCCCTAAAATTTGAAACCCCATCTCTTCTGAGTATGGAAATACCCCATGTGTGGATGTCAACTCTATAATGCTCAGAAGAGAAGGAGCGCCATTGAGCTTTTGGGAAAAAATTTTTTGGAATGGAAGTCAGGGGCCATGTGCGTTTACAAAGCCCCCCGTGGAGCCAGAACAGTGGACCCCCCCACATGTGACCCTATTTTGGAAACTACACCCCTCACAGAATTTAATAAGGGGTGCAGTGAGTATTTACAACCCCACTGGCGTTTGACAGATCTTTGGAACAGTGGGCTGTGCAAATGAAAAATTACATTTTTCATTTTCATGGACCACTGTTCCAAAAATCTGCCAGACACCTGTGGGGCGTAAATGCTCACTGTACCCCTTATTACATTACGTAAGGGGTGTAGTTTCCAAAATGGGGTCACATATGGGTATTTATTTTTTTTAGGCCACAAATGTACATAGTGCGCTCTCACTCCTAAGCCTTGTTGTGCACCCGCAGAGCATTTTACGCCCACATATGGGGTATTTCTGTACTCAGGAGAAATTGTGTTACAAATTTTGGGGGTCTTTTTTTCCTTTTAACACTTGTGAAAATAAAAAGTATGGGGCAACACCAGCATGTTAGTGTAAAATTTTTCATTTTTTTACACTAACAAGCTGGTGTAGCCCCCAAGTTTTACTTTTCATAAGGGGTACCCCATATGTGGCCCTAAACTGTTTCCTTGAAATACGACAGGGCTCCGAAGTGAGAGAGCTCCATGCGCATTTGAGGACTAAATTAGGGATTGCATAGGGGTGGACATAGGGGTATTCTACGCCAGTGATTCCCAAACAGGGTGCCTCCAGCTGTTGCTAAATTCCCAGCATGCCTGGACAGTCAGTGGCTGTCCGTAAATGTTGGGAGTTGTTGTTTTGCAACAGCTGGAGGCTCGGTTTTGGAAACACTGCAATGCAATAAGTTTTTCATTTTTATTGGGGGGGGGGACAGTGTAAGGGGGTGTATATGTAGTGTTTTACTCTTAATTATGTGTTAGTGTAGTGTAGTGTAGTGTTTTAAGGGTACATTCGCACTGGCGTGTTATGGTGAGTTTCCCACTAGGAGTTTGCGCTGCGGTGAAAAATTTGCCGCAGCCCAAACTTGAAGCAGGAAACTTAACTGTTTAAATCACCCCCCTTTTCCCATTTTTTTAAATAAAATTATGTGATAAAAAACTAAGTATTTTCCAACCAGTCTGCCTCCAGCTGTTGCAAAACTACAGCTCCCAGCATGCACTGATCGTCGAAGGGCATGCTGGGAGATGTAGTTATGCAATAGCTGGAGGTACACAACTACAACTCCCAGAATGCCGAGACAGCTGTTTGCTGTTTGGGCATGCTGGGATTTGCAGTTTTGCAACATCTGGAGGGCTTCAGTTTTAGAGAACACTTCAAAGTGATCTCCAAACTGTGGTCCTCCAGCTGTTGCAAAACTACAAATTCCAGCATGCCCAGACAGCAAACATTTGTTTGGGCATGCTAGGAGTTGTAGTTTTGCAACATCTGGAGGGCTACAGTTAGAGACCACTGTATAATGGTCTCAAACTGTACCCTCCGGATGTTGCTAGGCAACTCACCGGCTTCCGTCGGATCCAGCCGCACGTCATTGCCGCCTGCCGATCTCCATCGCCCGCAGCCTCCGTCGCCCGCCTGGATCGGTAAGTGGATCTTCGGCATCGGTCTCCTTCCATTCCCCGTTCTGCCCCGCCTATTGCGGGTGGGCAGGATGGGGAAAACAAAAGTTATCCCCTCCTCCCCCGATCTGCTATTGGTGGTCGCGTCTAGACCACCAATAGCAGGGATAGGAGGGGTGGCACCCGTACCACCACACTCCTATCGCTTCAGGGGGATCCTGTGTGTCTTAGACAACCACGATCCCCCTTATATTCCGGGTCACCGGGTCACTATAGACCCGTAATGACCCGGAATCGCGCAAATCGCAAGTGTGAATTCACTTGCGATTTGCTGCGATTGCCTACATGGGGGGGTCTGATGACCCCCCCTGGGCGTTTGCACGGGATGCCTGCTGAATGATTTCAGCAGGCATCCCAGTATATGCAATCAGAAGATTGCATGTTTTAGCCCTCTGGGGACTAAAAAAAGAAATAAATAAAAAGTGTAAAAAAAATAAGTTAATAAAAGTGAATTAACACCTTCCCTATTAAATGTTTAAATCACCCCCCTTTTCCCATTTTTTTAAATAAAATGATGTAATAAAAAATAAAAATAATCATATGTAGTACCGCCGTGTGCGTAAATGTCCAAACTATTAAAATGTAAGGTTAGCTAAACCGGGCGGTCGATGGCGTACGCATGAAAAATTGTGCATTTCTGGTGACTTCATAAACCATAAAAATATTAATAAAAAGCAATCGATCAAAAAGTCCCATGAAAACAAAAATGGTGCCGATCAAAACTATAGACCATGGCGCAAAATATTTAGCCCTCATATAGCCCCGTATGCGGAAAAATAAAAAAGTTATATGGGTCAGAAGATCACTATTTTAAACATACTAATTTTGGTAAATGTAGTTAGGATTTTTTTGCTAAATTGAAAGTGCTATAAATTTTTAAAAGTAGAGGAGGAAAAAACAAAAGTGTAAAAACAAAAATTGGCCTGCTCTTTAAGGTGAAAATGGGCTTGGTCCTTAAAGGGTTAAAGGGGTACTCCAGTGAAAAACTTTTTTTTTTTTAAATCAACTGGTGCCAGAAAGTTAAACAGATTCTATTAAAAAATCATAATCCTTTCTGTACTTATTAGCTGCTGAATACTACAGTGGAAATTCTTTTCTGTTTGAAACACAGAGCTGTTTGCTGACATCATGAGCACAGCGCTCTCTGCTGACATCTCTGTCCATTTTAGGAATTGCCCAGAGTAAAAGGAAATCCCCATTAGTATTCAGCAGCTAATAAGTACAGGAAGGATTAAGATTTTTTAATTGAAGTAATTTACAAATCTGTTTAACTTTCTGGCACCAGTTGATTTAAAAAAAAAAAGTTTTTCACCGAAGTACCCCTTTAAAGACCAGGCCAATTTTTTTTTCGATCTGTTTTTGCACCTACAGACCCATATAAGGGCTTGTTTTTTGCACCACGAATTGTACTTTGTAATGACAAAATCTACCGCAGAACCAAAAAATATATATTCGCGGGGTGACATTGAAAAATAACCCCCGCCATTTTGTAATTTTTGGGGGCTTCCGTTTCTACACAGTGCAATTTTCAGTAAAAATGACATCTGATATTTATTCTGTAGGTCCATACGGTTACAATGATACCCAATTTATGTAGGTTTTATTTTATTTTACTACTTAAAAAATTTCCAACTACATGCACCAAAATTAGTATGTTTAAAATTGTGATCTTCTGACCCCTATTACTTTTTTATTTTTCCGCATACGGGGCTATATAAGGGCTCATTTTTTGCGCCGTGGTCTGTAGTTTTTATCGGTACCATTTTTTGTTTTGATGGGACTTTTTGATCACTTTTATTAGTTTTTTTATGGTATATGAAGTGACCAAAAATGCACAATTTTGACTTTGGTATTTTTTTACGTGTACGCCATCGACCGTGAGGTTTAGCTAATCTTATATTTTAATAGTTTGGACATTTACGCACGCAGCGGTACCACGTATGATTATATCTATTTCATTTTTCAAAAAAAAGTGAAAAGGGGGTGATTTAAACTTTTAATAGGGAAGGAGTAAATTACATTTTATAAACTTGTTTTTTAAACTTTTTTTTTCTTTTTTAGCCCCCATCTTCTGATTGCATATACTGATCAATGCTATGCCATAGCATAGCATTGATCAGTGTTATCGGCGCTCTGCTGCTCCAGCCTGAGCAGACTTGGAGCAGCAGATCGCCGAACGGAAAATGAAGAGGCAGGAGAGGACCCTCTCGTCATCTAAGCTAATCAGGACATTTTGTCCCGATAGTCCCGATAAGCTCTGCTGAGTTGCTGGGATAGTTTCACTTTCATTTTAGACACCACAATCAAAGTTGATCTAAAGGGTTAATGGCATGCATCTGCACGATCGGCTGTGCCCGGCATTAGCTGTGCATCCTGGCTGCCCGTAGCAACCGAGACCCACCGGGTTTAACCAGTTCTCCACTCGTGAGAACTGCTTAAACCATGTAAACAGGACCAGGACGTACAGGTATGCCCTTGGTCCTGAACAGCTTGAAAAGAACCTGGCATACCTAGCAAACATTGTTCAGCCATATTTAATCGTAGTATTCCATGTTAAAGGAGTGCTACACCTGATCAGTCCTCCGGTCCTGTATTCTTCCTTGTTCCTGTGCACGGATCCTCACACGACGCTCAGCCTGAGCTGAGGCAAGACATCCCTGCGGCTGGTGCCATGTGACTATATGTGCACATGGAAGAAGGAAGAAGATGGGACCGGAGGATTGATCAGCTGTAGCAGCGCTCCAGGGGAACGGAGGAAGGACAGTGAAAGTTTATTTTCATGTTTTTTTCAGCCCGGGCACAACGGAGGACTAATAGTCGGCATTAGAGTACTCCTATAACCATAACTAATGAAAAAAGCATTTCAGGAAAGAAAAAAAAATAATGATTGTGAACCAAAGCGGCTCAAATATAATTTTTCGCGGCACAAACACAGCAAAAATGAAGGGTGTATTTGTTTTTAACCCCTTAAGGACTTAGCTCATTTTCACCTTAACCCCTTAAGGACGCAGCCCTTTTTCACCTTAAGGACGCAGCCCTTTTTCGCAATTATGACCACTGTCACTTTAAGCATTAATAACTCTAAGATGCTTTTACCGATTATTCTGATTCTGAGATTGTTTTTTCGTGACATATTCTACTTTATTTTAGTGGTAAATTTTTGTCGTTACTTGCATCCTTTCTTGGTGAAAAATCCCAAAATTTCATGAAAATTTTGAAAATGTTGCATGTTTCTTACTTTGAAACTCTCTGCTTGTAAGGAAAATGGATATTCCAAATACATTTTATATTGATTCACAAATACAATATTGTCTACTTTATGTTGACATCATAAAATAGACATATTTTTACTTTTAGTAAAAATTTGAGGGCTTTAAAGTATAGCAGCAATTTTCTAAATTTTCATGAAAATTCCAAAATCTGAAGGGACAGATGTAACAGAACTACATCTTCCAGCATGCCTGGGCAGTCTAGGCATGCTGAGAGTTGTAGTTAGGAAACATCTGGAGGGCCACTGTTTGGGCACCACTGTAATAGTGGTCTCCAAACTGACACCCTCCAGATGTTGCAAAACTACAACTCCCAGGATGCCCAGACAGCCTTTGGCAACCACTAGGAAGGGCAGCAGTAAATATCGCTTACTGCCCCCTTCCTTTCCCCCCCCCCCCACCGTCGTTTCCCTACCTGTGCCGCTGATCTCCGTAGTCTCCAGCGATGATCGGCGGTCCCCACGGCATCTTCTTTCCAGGTACCGGCCGCCATCTTCTCCCCCCGTTCTGCCCGACATCCAGGGGACTTTTTACATTTTTTACGTTTACGCAATTCACCGTACGGGATCATTAACATTATATTTATATGTCACTAAGCCCCGCCCATGCTAAAAGACGTCCGAAGCTGAAGTTTAGTGGAGAAGATTACCGGAGATCCCCGCCACGGACAAGGTAAGTACCATTGTCATCATTGTCTCCTGCACTACCTGTCTGTACCGAAGGCAGTGTTTCCCAACCAGAGTGCCTCCATCTGTTGCAAGACAACAAATCCCAGCATGCCTGGGCAGCCAAAGGTTGTTGGCCTGGGAGTTGTTGTTTTGTAAAAGCGGGAGGCACACTGGTTGGGAAACACTGTACTAAGGGGTGGTAAATCATAACAGTGACAGCAAGAAGAATGTACTAATATACAGTGCCCATGTCAGGGAACCTTAACAGTAACAGTTTAACCCCTTAAGGACCAGGCCAATTTTATTTTTGCATTTTTTTTTTTGACTCCTCGCCTTCTAAAAATCATAACTCTTTTATATTTACATCAAGTGATCCAAATGAGAGCTACTTTACTTGTTTTTTGCGTCACCAATTTTACTTTGTAACGACATCACTTATTTTACCATAAAATCTACGGCGTAACCCAAAAAATATTATTTATGTGGGAAAATTGAAAAGAAATCAGCAGTTTAGAAAATGTTGGAAGGTTTTGCTTTCACACTGTCCACTTTACAGTAAAAATTACATGTTTTCTTTATTCTGTGGGTCAATACAATTAAAATGATACCCATGATATATGCTTTTCTATAATTGTACGGCTTTAAAAAAAATCTCAAACTATTTTAACAAAATTACTATGTTTGAAATTGCCCTATTTTGACCACCTATAACTTTCTCATTTTTCACTAAGGGGCAGTATGAGGGCCTATTTTTTGCGCCGTGATCTGTAGTTTTTATCGCTATCACTTTTGCTTAGGTTTTACTTTTTATACATTTTTTTATAAATATTTTTTGGAATAAAATGTGACAAAAAAGCATCAATTCTGGACTTTCTAATTTTTTTACGTTTACGCCGTTCACCATACGGGATAATTAACAATATTTTTTGATAGTTCAGACTTTTACACACACGTCGATACCAAATATGTTTATGAATTTTTTTACGCTTTTTGGTGGGTAAAATGGGAAAAACGGATGATTTACATTTTTATTGGGAGGGCATAGGGCATAGCACTAATCAGTGTTATCGGTGATCTTCTGCTCTGGTCTGTTCGATCTCAGACCAGAGCAGAAGACCCCTGGAGACGGACGGAGGCAGGTTAGGGGACCTCAGTCCGCCATTACACATGATCGGATCCCCACGGCAGCGCTGCTGGCGATCTGATCATCCATTCAAAGTACTGCACTGCCGCAGATGCCGTGATCTGTATTGATCACGGCATCTGAGGGGTTCATGGCGGACATCTGTGCGATCGCAGATGTCCACCATTACCGGCGGGTCCCTGGCTGCTGATAGCAGCCGGGACCTGCTGCGCATGATGTGAGCACCGGTCCGTTGCTCGCGGTCATGGCGGAGTGTAAATGTACGTCATGGTGCGTTAAGTACCACGGCACCATGACGTACATTTACGTCAATTGTGTTTAGGGGTTAAATAAAAACAACAACAACATAATAGATTATTTTAGAGTAAAGTAAAGGAGCCAATGTGACTGTTGTCTGGTAACAAGCAGCAAGAGAAGAGCAGTCAATGGCCAGTCAGTTCAAGTGCTGCACAATTTCTGCTCTTGCCCACCTTCCTGAAGTCCCAGCAAAATTCCATGATGAATTGTCTTGCACTGTGCACATACCATTATTAGTGTCCAGCCATATATATTTAACTCTTCTGTCCTATCCCTGTATGCTGCCCCTGTACTCCTCTTTGATGAACTGGAAGATATGCAGGGACCAATAACCTCGGCCAGGCTCTCCCAGCAACTGTCCCAGCATGCACTAGTTTGTTAAACTGACGACGTCCTGGCAGGTGGGTCTTTGCATGTATCTCTTTATTAAAGTGGCGGTAGCCCAGTATGAGTTGCAGGTACCCAGCAGCTGGTACCAGTCTCTTAAAGTAGTAGCAGCCTGGTGGGGGGATAACTTCATTATCAGTTGTCCAGCATGAATTCCTGGGGACGATCCATCCTCCTCGGTTCCTACGCCCCTGTCTCTGACCCTGCAATCCCGCATCCCTGAGTGGGTCCTTTTAGAACTACCTGCATTCCTACAACATCATTACAGCCCATAATTTTGTTCACAGGAGCCATTGAGGTCACAAACCAGCCCCACCATTTATCTAAACACTGAAATGACATTGTTGCTGTTGACAACTGCATCTTTGGGTTCAAATTACCTACACCCAGGGCTCAAGTCCAGCAGGAATGCATGGGAACTGAGTTCCTGCACTTTTTCCATGGCAGGAACACTGTTCCCAAACTTTTTTCCCCCAGGATTTGCCCCCATGCCTACACATATACATGTATGTTATTCTGGGCTTGCCTTATAAACATCCTCTCTTCCCTAAACATTGATGTCCAGGGATTAGCTGATTACTACACAATGGAGGGGAGCTGCAGGGGAAAGGTAACATTACGTACTGGACATTCAGTGTTATGTATTTTTTTTTATTATTATTTAATGTTGCTTAAATAGCACCAAAGTTTTTGAATGCAACACTTTACCGAGGGTGGCATTACATGCACCCACAGAGCTCACAATCAAAATTTTCCATCCAACATACCTATTAGTGCCAATTTTATGGGACTCAAACTTACCTGTGTGGAGTATGTAGAGGAAATGTGTGCAAATACAAGAATAACATACAAACTCCTTGCAGATGTTGAACTTTGTTGGCTTTGAAACCAAGACCCCAATGTTGCAAGGAAACAATACTCTGACATACGCTGAAAGCCCATTTTATTAAAGACAGCTGACCTTTCAAGATCTGAGCTTCCCTATATATAAATCAGACAAGTGATACAGTTCAGCATAAGAACAAGTGAATGCATTTTCTATGTATCAGCTCAATGTAAATCCAAATTCAATGTAAATCCAAATTAGAATGGGAAAATAGAGCGCTCTGAGCAAATTTGATTCCCATAAAATTGGCGCTAATGTACAGCGTTGTGAAAAATGTTGGTCATTGTGCTAGACTAGCCGGGGCCAGTATTTCAGGAAATGCCAACCTTACATGGTTTTCTTGTGTAACAGTGTTGAGAGTAGATGGAGAGAATGGTTATGATGGAGGAAAAACATTGAACGAAAGGGGGACTTGGGGATGTAGGCAATTCTAAAGGGGTCAATTTAGGAAGTTCTTAAACAAATGGTGCAAATTTTAGCAAACTGCAACCAAATAATATGCTGGTTCTCCAGGTAAACAGATATCACTATCATGAATATTCATAAAGGGCTTTGACACACTGGAGAGATTTCTGATATTATTATTTAGAGCATCATTTACATGTTCAGTAATGGCTAGAAGCCTTAATATGTCAGAGCATTTTATGGGTTATTGGGTACTTACTTGAAGTACTACATTCCCATATAGTTTAAACCATAAAACTTTATGTGTTTAATGTTTTTTTTAGTATTGATTATTATGTCTATGTACTATGAATTGCAGGCATTATGGGTAGGGAAAAGGTTTCTTACTTCTCCAGGTGCTATTTAATCCATGACCAATCACAGAACTTATAATGGTCAGATATATGGTTCACACCTATTCCTTATTCATAGTTGACCACATGCTTTTAATGGATATCCAACAGAGAAGACGCAAGCACGTTTTATTGGAACTGAGTGCTGGTGAAAAGTTGTCATTATTTGTGGAAGTACTGCATTGACGTCACGCTCCGCCCTTCAATGCAAGCCTACGGGAGGGGGCGTGATAGCTATCACGCCCCCTCCTGTCGGCTTGCATTGAGGGGCGGAGCGTGACGTCACACGGGGACGGAGGCGTGACTTCACACGCCGCCGGCCCTGTAGTCGCCCATAATCAGACCCGGAGCGAACACGGATATTTAAAAGAAGAAAAACTACCACAAGAGGACATAGTTTTATATTAGGGGGATAAAGGTTTATGCAGTAATATGAGGAAGTATTACTTTACTGAGAGAGTAGTGGAAACATGAAATAGCCTTCCTGCAGAAGTGGTAGCTGTAAATACAGTGAAGGAGTTTAAGCATGCATGGGATAGGTATAAGGCTATCCTTCATATAAGATATGCATGACTCCTGTGGCCTATGGTATCTTCTCAGGATACTTGATATTCTTTGCCATCCTTCTCTCCCCTTGCCTACATCTCCCAGCAAGCACTGCAGCTCTACTCTGTTAGCCTCCACCCTCCTGCTCTTAGCAGCAGAGAGAGGTTCAGAGTCTGATTGGCGAAGGCTGCGCACACCTCACAGTTCTCAGCACTAAAGAGAGCATGACTAATAAGTGCAAGGCAGACACCATGCGGTCTGTGTCTCAGGAGGGTGGGGAATGCTTTCAGAGAGAGATTTGGGCAAAGACAAAATGGATGGCTGGATGATGTCATTCCCTCACTTCATGCATGTAAGTGACAACCGAAGAGGGGAAACTGCTCTATAAAGCTAATGAATTATATTTAGACAATTAAAAAGGTTGATGAGAGGGAAAGGATAAGCTATGGGTTTAGTTCTCCGGAGTATTACTTAAATGTATTTCATAGAAGGAAATCATGAAGAAGTAATGCATTGTATCAAGTCACTTAACCAGTGCACATTATAGATTATAGACATACCATCAAGTGTATGCTACTTATAACCTACTACCTACTTTATAAGAACATTGAACCTTGTCCATAGAAGTAATACTGCAATGATTTTTCCCTGGAGGATTATTGTTTTCATTAATATGATGGTACACTACCTTTCAGCAGTATGCCTATGATATATAAAGGTGTGTATGATATACGCCTGTTGTTTTATCTTCTCAGCTCTATGCATACATATGCCCATGAAGAGCTTCATGTACTAGCTGCATGACAATGTTGTTCTTTGTTGGCTTTGAACCCAAAGGCCAGGTGCTACAAGGCAGCGGTGCCATCAACCGAATGGGAGTTTTCATGTGTGATTGATGTTACTGTTTATGCAGAGTGTTTTCTATTAAATGTTCATATAAAATTTATAAAATCATGCACATATTTACAATAAATTACTAAATATGCAAACGAATGTAAGAGCCTTTCAATTTCTGTTCATAAATGATGCATAGTCTATGAACATATCTTTGTCACACATAAGAGACTGTATCCGCTGATTTTAAAGTATGCATTTCAAAGCCTCCAGTTATACATTTTGGTGCTTTATGGTGAGGGCACATGAGTGGCTACCTACCTGAGGCTGAAATGCAGCAGCCAATTGCTGCATGAGTTTTCCAGATGCGGTCTCCTTAATTTCATGGTCATTTTGTTATTGCTATGTGCGGAATATGCAGTTTATACTTACCTGGAGCTATGGGTTTCTTATGACCCATGGAAGTTAATATAAATACCCTTATAATAACCAGTTAGAGGTAACTAGTGTGCGTATACAACACATGGTTTATTCAATAAACATCTGTGTATCTCTAGATGCAGACATCTATCATGGACATGATTTTTTTTTATAATTTACAGTTTATACTTACCTGATGTTAATAAATAAATAAATATATATATATATATATATATATATATATATATATACATACATATATATATATATATATAACAGTGGTCCCTCAACATGCGATGGTAATACGTTCCAAATGAACCATCATTTGTTGAAACCATCATATGTTGAGGGATCCGTGCAATGGAAAGAATAGGAAGTTGTACTCACGTGTCCCCGCCGCTCCGGACCTGTCACCATTGCCCTGGATGTCGCCCTCCATCGCTGTCGCAGGGTCCCCATGGTATCCCCGATGCTCCGGACTTCTGTGCTTCCCCGGGATTGTCGCTCTCTTGTCGCCGCCATAACGTCACTAGGCACGCCACTCCTATTGGATGACGGGACGTCGTGCGTGGCGACATGATGACGACGATGGAGAGCGCCAGCGATGCAGGGAATCCCGAAGAGGATGCTCCGGAGCCCCAATGACAGGTAGGAGACCATCACCGGAGCACACGGGGCACCTTAAACGGCTATCCGTTGAAGCAGTCAGCGCTGCCGGATAGCCGTTTATGCGATGGCCCCGAAATACAAAAGCATCATATGTTGATGCTGCCTTCAACATGCGGTGGCCTCTGAGGTGCCATCGCATGTTGAAATTATCGTATATCAGGGCCATCATAGGTCGGGGGGTCACTGTGTGTGTGTATATATATATATATATATATATATATGGGCTTGAGAAAGGTCTCGTTGTGCAGACCGAAACGTAGCACTTGTAACTGGATGGGTGAATAAACACACCATTTTTTGCGGCTTCCTCTTTGGATTTAAAATTTCATGGGACATTGAGTCTCCAGCAGCAGAGCACCCGCTAGGCCTAGAGCCTTTACACAGTGCCGGTTCCTTTCCACACATGGTATATATATATATATATATATATATATATGTTAATTAAGGTCTGCTATGTCTCTGGCATAGTCCAATGTTGGGCTGTTCAGTGGACTTCAGTGTTTTCTGGATTGGTTGATCAATCCTATATGGTTGGTTGTCTGAAATGTCAGTTACCTGTGGCAAAGTAGTTGATTGACTGCGTCCATCTGACTGATGTCACGATAAGAGGTTTTAAAAACCCCATTTTGGGGTCTTGAGCTCAGTCCCCCCTGTCTCTTTACAAATGGCACCATATTTATGTATAACATGCACCCTCATTTTAACAGGGAAATTTGAGTAAAAAAATAAATAAATGTTAAATAAAGCTCTGAACATAATGCCTCATCATTTCCCCCTGTGATCCCCCCCCCATGCCTCATAATTTCCCTCTGTGATCTCCCTTGTGCCTCATTTCCCCCTGTGACCCCCCTCCTGTGTCTCATCATTCTTCCCCCTGCTAAATCATCCCCCCCCCCGTGCATTATCATTTCTCCCCTGCTCTTCTCCCTATAAGGGGGATTGCGGGGGTCCCAGTGGTCAGATCCTCCCCCCCCCCGCGATCTAGAACATATCCCCTATCCTTAGGATCATATAAAGAGAGAGAAAAAGAGAAAAAGGGGCGGAGCGCCACATCGGGTGATACCATATAACACAACAAATAATGTAGAGAAACAAGCAAGAAAGTGTAGATCAGCTCACCAAAGTCCATATGAATTAAGCATCTGTCAATGGTCCCGAAGCACGGGTGCAGGGAGCCACCACTCCCCGTAGCATAAGGAAGGAAAATTGTAGCAAAGGTCCAGCTCCTGGGTGTGCAAAAATCCAATAAAACTTAGCCTTTAATCGTGCACATTAAAACATGGAAAAAATCGCCACTCGGTGGCAAGTGACATAACACTTAAAAGAAGGGTGAAACGCCGACGCGTTTCGAGCTATTGCTGTTAGTCATGGCCATGACTTAGCCATGACTAAGAGCAATAGCTCGCAACGCGTCAGCGTTTCACCCTTCTTTTAAGTGACATGTCACTTGCCACCGAGTGGCGATTTTTTCCATGTTTTAATGTGCACGATTAAAGGCTAAGTTTTATTGGATTTTTGCACACCCAGGAGCTGGACCTGTGCTACAATTTTCCTTCCTAACAAATAATGTATCTTGCAGTGAAAAAACGGCTCACCTTTTTGGGTTGTGGAGCAGCCACAACCCTGTAGTTTTGCCAATCAATCCCACTTCGGGGAGGATTTCATAAGATAGAATGTGCTGCAGCACTGAGTCACCTCAACTGCCCCCACAAAGACTAGCTAAGGGGGGAATACCAATGGCATAAATCGAAAAAATAGAAAAAATTGTGGCAGTGTCTCAAGGAGTGCAGATTGTGGCAATAATTCCACTTTTCGGTCTTCACAGGCAATAGCTTTATTATGTCTTACATGAATGCCTTTTTGGAGGATATACCTCCTTCCTCAGATGATCGAACAGAATTAGCTCACAAACTAGAAAAACCTATACCTATATATATATATATATATATATATATATATATGTATACACACATATTCTAATTGACATCACTCAAAGGCAAGACATTGGCCTAATTGACATTCTCCTTTCAGTTATTCAAAGACTTACTGTAAAAACTCCGGTCTATGTGTATTCCACACATGCAATCTGTAAGGTGCCATGTATTCAGGACTGCTAAGGAACGCCACCGGAAGTTCGATGACGATCTTCCGAGTCACATGATTCCATATGTATAATGAACAGTGGTTACGGAGGATGCGCACACTCCGGGCATCATACGGAGTGTGCATTGTCCAATCAGCAGGACAAATAACAGGGCTACGTAGTTAACCAGCACTGCATCTCTATAGAGTGGAACACGAGCACCGGGACAAACATCATTTACCGACGTCGAGTCACTATAGGGTGGAACGCAAGCACTGGATGCAAGCGCGAACAGGCATTAAAAAAAAAATTATAGGAAAAAAAGACTAGTCCATTATCATATAAGTATAACATGGTCCATCTATTAATATATATATATATATATATATATATATATATATATATATATATATATATATATATAATGTTTAACCCCTTAAGGACTCAGCCCATTTGGGCCTTAAGGACTCAGACAATTTTATTTTTACGTTTTCGTTTTTTCCTCCTTGCCTTCAAAAAATCATAACTCTTTTATATTTTCATCCACAGACTAGTGTGATGACTTGTTTTTTGCGTGACCAGTTATCCGTTGTAATGCCATCCCTCACTTTACCATAAAATGTATGGCACAACCAAAAAAATACTATTTGTGTGGGGAAATTAAAAAGAAAACCCCAATTTTGCTAATTTTGGAAGGCTTCATTTTCACGCTGTACAATTTATGATAAAAATTACATCTGTTATTTATTCTTTGGGTCAATACGATTAAAATGATACCCATGATAACATACTTTTCTATTACTGTTGCGCTTAAAATAAATCGCAAACTTTTTAACCAAATTAGTACGTTTAAAATCCCCCTATTTTGAAGACCTTTAACTTTTTCATTTTTCCGTATAAGTGGCGGTATGAGGGCTCATGTTTTGCACCGTGATCTGTACTTTTTATTCATACCATATTTGCTTATATAAATCTTTTAGTCCATTTTTTATAAATTTTTTTGGTAATAAAATGTTATAAAAAAAAAAGCAGCTATTTCGGACTTTTTTTTTTACGTTCACGCCGTTCACCGTAGGTATCATTAACATTTTATTTTAATAGTTCAGATATTTGCACACGCGGAAATACCAAATATGTATATTTATTAACACTTTTTGGGGGTGAATTAGGGAAAATGGGTCAATTTACGTTTTTATTGGGGCAGGGTTTTTTTCAAATTTGTTTACTTTATTTTCACACTTTAATAGTCCCCATTGGGGACTATTTATAGCAATCATTCTATTGCTAATACTGTTCAGTGTTCTGTATAGGACATAGAACTGATCAGTGTTATCGGTCATCTTCTGCTCCGGTCTGCGGGAAGTCAGATCAGAGCAGAAGACGCCGGAAAGGCAGCAGAGGCTGGTGAGGGGACCTCCATCTGCCGTGCTGGATGATCGGATCGCCGCGGTAGCGCTGCGGGCGATCCGATCATCCATTTTAGTGACCGCAATGCTGCAGATGCAGTGATCTGTATTGATCACGGCATCTGAGGGGTTAATGGCGGACATCTGCGGGATCGCGGATGTCCGCCATTACCGGTGGGTCCCTGGCTGCATAACTGCGATCAGCAGCCGGGACCTGCCGCGCATGATCCGGGCATCGCTCCGATGCTCGCAGTTATGCTTAGGACGTAAATGTGCGTCCTGGTTGCGTTAAGTACCAGCTCACCAGGACGTACATTTACGTCCTGCGTCGTTAAGGGGTTAAGTATTATTATGAATATGATATATATATATATATATATATATATATAAATATATATATATACATATATATTATTATTATTATTATGGGTATAGTATAATAAATATAGGTATAAATGTATCTTAAATAAATAAAGTGACACAATAATAAATAAATCACAATAAAAAATAAATCCCTAAAGATGTCCCACAGTTCATAAAGTGCTTCATATTAAAAGTGTCTTCGGTGGTTAGACTGAAAAAGGATGTCCTCCCCATGGTTGAGGATGTCACAACATTTACATATAGCGATATTACAATGGTCTGCACCACAAATGGTTGGACAATCAATAGGATCAGCAAGTTCTGATTTGAGCCGACTAGGGGCCACTATACTTTTAATGTTTTTTGCTTTCCGATGTATAATTTTAGGTTTCTTGGGTAATTTATTTCTCAAACTGAAATCCTGCGGGCGGGCTCGCCCGCAGGAACTCCGGCTAGGACTGCACATATTTATAATTGTGGACCTGAGGAAGGCGCCAGCGAGCGCCGAAACGCGTTGTCCTGTTTTTACTGACTTCTTTTTTCAATAAAAGTTAGTCCTGCATAAGTGCTGGCTCATACCGTTTCTTGACTCCAACCTACGCCATCTGACAGCAGCGCTCTCAACATACCCCCCATTTTTTTACTCCTCCTACTTTAAATCTTAAGGATAACCCTTATCTCTGAAGCATTTAGTCATTAGTTTGCTCTGTTTATTATAGTCAACTGTATGGGTACAATTTCTCCTCAACCTCCGAAATTGTCTGAAAGGTATATTATTTTTCCAGGTTTTGTGGTGAGCACTATAACAATTTTAAAGACTGTTGCAATCAACCGGCTTAAAATATGTATGGGTAATGATCCTGTTGCCCTGACAGCCTAAAATCAAATCTAAAAATTCTATTTCTATTTTGGCAATATTGCTGGTAAACGTTAATCCCCATTTAGTGCGATTCAAATAATTAACAAAGTTATTAAAACAATCAATATCACCATCCCATATAATCAGCAGATCATCTATATACCTGCGATAACATTTGATAAAATTGGACCAAGGGGGATTGTTATATTTAAATTATTCTCAAAATCGCCCATGTAAAGATTGGCATATGATGGCGCAAAATGTGTGCCCATTACAGTCAATCAATGCCCTTATTCAATATAAATACTTTTTGTGCATCAGGGATATTAGTGTCAGTAGCTAAAAAAAAACTCCTTAGGCTAAGGGGGATTGCATGTATCCTTATGAATTTTTGGAAGGTGATAGTAGATACGCATAGTGGGATTTTGTTTGTTTTTTTAGAAAATTAAGTTCCTTTTTTGTCAACGCACCTTCTATGTAGGCATCAGCAATGAGTTTGTAAAATTCTACTACATATTGTGGAGTTGGATCGTTAGTGACCCTATCATAATATTCTTCATTATGAAGGATATTGTAGGCTTCTTTCATATAGTCCTGTCTAAAAATGTTTCAACATGTGGACCTCTAGAGCCCAGAGGATAGAAAGAGGACAGATGTTTAAGCATGGTATTGAGGGGTGGGGGTTGAATATGGCAGGCAAACTGGGGTTCAGATTCATAACTGGATTCGCCACTAGTCTCGATTAACTGTTAGTTTTTTGTAATTTAAATTATGGAATAATGTAAAGTCGTCTATTTTCCAGCTGGGGCAAAAGGATAAACCTTTGCTGAGTACTAATTCTTCTGCATTACTTAATATATACTGAGATAGGTTAAAGATTTTTACAATTAGTTTTTCTTGGGTGACGGGGCTAGAATTTTTTATGTCATCTCCTATTGCGCCTTCCTCGTTTTCCTCGTTGGGTTTCTCTTTGGGGCCCTTTGTTTCAAGGGAGCTGGACTGAAATACTCTGTGATGCGATTCCTCCGAAAAGGCGCTCATGTAAGACATAATAAAGCTATTGCCTGTGAAGACCCAGAAGTGGAATTATTGCGACAATCTGCGCTTCTTGAGATACTGCCACAATTTCTTTCTATTTTTGGATTCATGCTATCCTTAGGATAAGGGATACTTTTTACAATCCTGGAGTAAATTTTTTATATCTAACTGGATTTCTAGTATAACTAGTATGTGGCCAGCTGGCCGATTGACTACCAAGTGTGTGTAGAAAATATTAGAGCTTATGGGAATGTTTTTTAGTTTTGGGAAATATAAGGTTCTTTTTGGGCTACCATTAATAGGTGGTCTATGGGTGGAATGCCAGCAAAATTGTGCACATATTGGCTGTTGCATTTTGATGATATATGACCGGCTGTATGTGTGGCCTCACTTCTTTCACACTATCTGCAATCTGAGCACATTTTAGCATCAATATTATACCTGCAATATTGGAACCTCCTTAGGTTTCTTATGTCTGATTCTGAACTGCAAGATGATGGACTGGAGTAGAATGGAAAGTGCTGAGTAAAATAAAGCACTGAAATAGAATTAATTACACCTGCAGGCAATAATGTATATATGTGTATAACACCAATGTTTCCTGGGGCTGTGGGCTGAGAGCTGCAGCTGTCTAAGTTTATATATTTGTATCATGGGGTGTTAAACATATTTAACATATATAGTTTTCCTACTGCAATTGACACAACACATAAGGTAGTAATGCAAAAAATGAGAACTAATGCTGAGGGAACTTCAGGTTCTGGAATTCTGGTCGATACAATTCATTATGAATCCAAAATACAATAATGAGCCATAACATTAAACCCACCTGCCCAATACTTTGTAGGTCCCTCTTGTGCCACCGAAACAGCGCTCACCCATTGAGGCATGGAGTCCTCCACTAGACCTCTGAAGTTATATTGTAGTGTCAGGCACCAAGACATCAGAAGTAAATCCAGGAAGATGAGAAGTGTGGTTCTCAACATGGATCAGCCTTTTTTTTATCTTTGCAGGACTGAGATGTGAGAAATTTAAAGGGCAAGTTAACCCTGTGAACTCTCCGTGTCATGTTCTTCAAATTATTCTTGGGACATGTTTGCAGTGAGGTAGAATGCATTTTCCTGCTGAAAGAGTCCACTGTCATTAGTGCAATTGTCACAAAGGAGTGTACTTAGTTTACAGCAATGTTTAGGTATTGGTACATGTCAAAGTAACAGCCACATGAATCCAGCACACAAGGCTTTCCACCAGAACATTGCTCAGAGCATCACAGTGCCTCCGCCAGCCTACCTTTTTTCCCATAGGGTATGCTGACACCATCTTTTCAGTGTAACAGAAAACATGATTAATCAGATTAAACCATCTTCTTCCATTTTTACTTTGCCCACTTCTGATTCTTATGTGCCCATTGTAGGCACTTTCCATGGCAAACAGTGGTAAGCACACTTACCAGTCTGTGCCTAGGCAGATTCTTATGTAGCAAGCTGCTATGCACTGTATGTTTTAACATCTTTCTATTTTAGCCACAAAAAAAATTTCAGCACTTTGCACTATAGGAGCTCTACTAAAGAGATTGGACCAGTGAGATTGATGTGCTAGAAACACTTAAAATAGGCAAGCGCAAGGATTTAAGTGACTTTGGCAAGAATCAAATTGTGACGGTAGAGAGCTGGGTCACAACATATCCAACACAGTAGATCTTGTGGGCTGTTCCCAGTATGGAGTAGTTAGTACCTATCAAAAGTGATCCAAAAAGGAAAACTAGTGAATCTGGCACAGTAACATTGGTATATAAGGCTCATTGTTGCATATAGAGAGCAAAGGATGGGCACCTGGATGTTCACTTGCTTGCCATGCGCTATTGTCATAAGATCTATGTTATTGTCTGCTTCTATCAATGGTTTTCATATTGTGGCAGATTGTTGTATATATCTGTAATACTGTGCTGTACACAAGCATCATATGCTGACTGACAGGGTGCTTATTGCTCCATTGTATAAAACCGCACATTACCTGTGTGACTCTATGGTGCTTTATAAAGACTTCTTAGAGTTAAAACGCTTAACCATAAGGATTAACATACAATACAGAAGCCTAGAATCTCCCTTTACTTTTAAAATTAGTCAAGAGGGGCACCAAATGTTCATCTATTAAAATCTTATAATACCAGTGAGGGTGACAAGAACAGGTAAACCAAATGAACAAACCATCCACATACAGCATATACACTGCTCAAAAAAAATAAAGGGCACACTAAGATAACATATCCTAGTACTGAATGAATGAACTAATTGTATGAAATACTTTTGTCTTTACATAGTTGAATATGCTGACAACAAAATCACTCAAAAATTATCAATGGAAATCAAATTTATCAACCCATGGAGGTCTGGATATGGAGTCACACTCAAAAGTGGAAAACCACACTACAGGCTAATCCAACTTTGATGTAATGTCCTTAAAACAAGTCAAAATGAGGCTCAGTAGTGTGTGTGGCCTCCACATGTTTTTATGACCTCCTTACAATGCCTGGGCATGCTCCTGATGAGGTGGCCGATGGTCTCCTGAGGGATGTCCTCCCAGACCTGGACCAAAGCATCCAACTCCTGGACAGTCTGTGGGGCAATGTGGTGTTGGTGGATGGAGCAAGACATGATGTCCCAGATGTGCTCAATCGGATTCAGGTCTGGGGAACGGGGGGGGGGGGGCAGTCCATAGCATCAATGCCTTCCTCTTGCAGGAACTGCTGACACACTCCAGCCACATGAGGTCTAGCATTGTCTTGCATTAGGAGGAAACCAGGGCCAACCGCACCAGTATATGGTCTCACAAGAGGTCTGAGGATCTCATCTCGGTACCTAATAGCAGTCAGTCTATCTCTGGCAAGCACATGGAGGGCTGTGCGGTAACCAAAGAAATGGCACCCCACACCATTACTGACCCACCGCCAAACCAGTCTTGCTGGAGGATGTTGCAGGCAGCAGAACGTTCTCCACGGTGTCTCCAGACTCTGTCAGATCTTGTCACCAAACATATAAGTAAACAAGTATAGATTGCTGAAATATCAGATGATAAAACGCCTAAATAAATATCAGCAATACGCAGAATACTGAAAAATACAAATTTTTTTTTGAATAAATATACAGATATGGATAAAATTAAAATAAATGAGCATGGTGCACAGGACTGAAAGAATACAGTAGGCAAGGGCAAAGTAAACATTGGAAATGGAATGACTATGGCTGCATAAAAGATGGGAGACTATATACCAACAATATGGTACATATATAGTGTGAATCACAATGGTATAGACTACACAAATGCATATATAGAACCATAAGAATAACCCAATGTTGAGCCAGATGCCGCCTGCACTTACCCCAACGTACGTTTCGCGCGAATGACGAAGCGCAGTCGCGCGAAACTTACGTTGGGGTAAGTGCAGGCAGCATCTGGCTCTACATTGGGTTATTCTTATGGTTCTATATATGCATTTGTGTAGTCTATACCATTGTGATTCACACTATATATGTACTATATTGTTGGTATATAGTCTCCCATCTTTTATGCAGCCATAGTCATTCCATTTCCAATGTTTACTTGGCCCTTGCCTACTGTATTCTTTCAGTCCTGTGCACCATGCTCATGTCTTTTGATTTTATCCACATCTGTATATTTATTAAATAAAAATTTGTATTTTTCAGTATTCTGTGTATTGTTGATATTTATTTTGGCATTTTATACTCTGTCAGATCTGTCACATGAGCTCAGTGTGCACCTGCTTTAATCTGTGAAGAGCACAGGGCGCCAGTGGCGAATATGCCAATCTTGGTGTTCTCTGCACGGTGTTGGGCTGTAATCACAACCCCCACTTGTGGATGTCAGGCCCTCATACTACCCTCATGGAGTCTGTTTCTGACCGTTTGAGTGGACACATGCACATTTGTGGCCTGCTGGAGGTCATTTTGCAGGGCTCTGGCACTGCTCCTCCTTGAACAAAGGCGGAGGTAGCGGTCCTGCTGCTGGGTTGATGCCCTCCTACAGCCTCCTGCACATCTCCTGATGTACTGGCCTGTCTCCTGGTAGCACCTCCATGCTCTGGACACTATGCTGACAGACACAGCAAACTTTCTTGCCACAGCTCGCATTGATGTGCCATCCTGGATGAGCTGCACTACCTGAGTCACTTGTGTGGGTTGTAGACTCTGTCTCATGATACCACTAGAGTGAAAGCACTGCCAGCATTAAAAATGACCAAAACATCAGCCAGGAAGCATAGGAACTGAGAAGTGGTCTGTGGTCACCACCTGCAGAATCACTCCTTTATTGGGGGTGTCTTTCTAATTGCCTATAATTTCCACCTGTTGTCTGTTCCATTTGCACAACAGCATGTGAAATTGATTGTCAATCAGTGTTGCTTCCTGAGTGGACAGTGTGATTTCACAGAAGTGTGATTGACTTGGAGTTACACTGTGTTGTTTAAGTGTTCCCTTTATTTTTTTTTGAGCAGTGTATTTCCACTGTAAACCCCAAATTTATGATTTCATATCCTTAGTAGGCTCATTCGCCCCTTGTCAACTTGTTTTAGACTTTCTGTCTTCTAATACCTTTTCTTATTTTTCCTTCCCATTGACCACCCGCATCATGTTGTTTTCTTTTATCATTGTTATAAGGTTTTACTGATTGTTTTAAATGAGCTGATGTATTACTTTAATGTATTTCAACCTACAACTTGTGTTCTTTGGATCTTTCTTTGTCCATCTGTCCAGCAGCTGGAAGTGTGAGCTCATCCCACACAACAAAGATGTGATCAGACCCCCCTGAAGAGGGTGAGCAGGGCAAAAAGGGGAGCAGGGGACAAGGGAAATACAGTATAAACAGGGCATTAATCCAAGGAACAGTACATAAGCCCAAAAAGCCACTGTCCCTGCTTCCTCGCATCTGCCTGCTGTTTAGACAGGGAGTGTGTGGGAGCCATGTAAACAAGGGACATGCTGATCTAAACAGGATGCCGGAGACATATTGTGACTGTCAGTGCCATAGGGATTATACACCTCCGGTGTCGAAAGGGTTAGTACGACCTCTAATACTTCATTTAGTACTTTGTTATGATTCTATAAGAAAAACTAAACATTTTAATAGAATTCAACCCATTTGTGGGATAAGTGCATTAAAATGTAATGTGTGTTCTCTGCAGCTGTATTGTCCAAAGACGCACCCCAACCTGATATCATTGCTCATTGTATATTTCAGATTTATCGTATCCTCAACTGTACTTGAGAAATGCCAAAGGAGTTAAAAGAGCATTCATATTAGGAAAATACAGTACACTATAAACCTCAATCTGCCAATGTAGTGATTAACTATTTCAAAAGAAGTATTGGATATTTCATACATCATGGGAACATAACCAAAAACAGATGTAAAAAGCAGCTAATATGAAAAACGGCCAGAAATTGTATATAGATGGGACTGTCCCAGCTCAGATGACAATGCTGCTTCTGTCTCCCACTAGTATTACCATTCTACAATGCATCTTAACTTTCTTACATCCTAGCGTAAAAAATGTTGGCTTCAAATCAACTACAGATTAGATCGCAAAGTCCTAAAAGCAACGACTCCTTACAGCTGTGATTCCCTGTGTATACTGGCAGCGCTGTGAAGAAATAATTCCCCACCCTTGAAGATCAAGAAGGAGGGTCATCCCCTTGTATCCTGTGCTCCTGCTGTACAGGATAAGGGAAGGGTCTTCCATAGGAAAATGCTACCCAGTATTGTGTTTGGATGTTCCCACTTGGAATGGTGTAGCCTGCTGAGAACTCTACATGCTGTCCCTCTCCCATTTCAATGTGACCTCCTATAACCTTACAATATATAACCTGCTTATTTCTAAGACAGTAGAATTCTTTACTCCTGGTAGTAAATTTTAATAAGGATAACCAACCTAATTCCCATTTGAAATTCTGTGGGTTAGTGGCCTAGCACTGCATCATTATAATGTAGTTAATGCTCCTGGTATAGTTCCATTAAAAAGAAATTACATATGGGTAATTACATGAGACTGTAGCTGTTAGATGCCAGTGGGGTAATTCTAGGCCCTTGTTGTGCCCAATAATATCGCTCTTCTCAATCTGACAACTAAGGGCTGTAAACTATATTTGACTAATAGGTGAAGAGGTGATGCAGTGAAAGAAGCCTTCACTAAATTAACATCAATAAAAAAAATTAAAAGAATGAGGAAGGGAGTGTTAAAGGGGTACTCCACTGGCCAGCGTTCGGATGTCATGAGGGGCGTTGCTGACCCCTGCAGCGTGAAAACAGCGCACAGAACATTTACTTCCGAATGCTGCCCGGTGGAGTACCCCTTTAAAGGGGAATTCCAATTTTTTCTTCAGTCTTTAAACACATGATACCAAACTATATTACAGTGTAAAATTCTTCTATCACTTCCGTTTCCTGCTTTGTCCCATTTTCATGCACAGGACCCACACCCAGAATTTTTGCAGCTCACACCTCAACTTGGTAGGGTTAATTATACCAAGGTACCTGTGGTGCACATTATCCAATGTGCTTGGACTAAAAGTAAATATAACAGTAAGCTCACAGTCCTGCTAGATATAATTATACTACGTGATAAAATACTACACCCTATTCCACATTATTATTCAAATTATATTTTTCTTATTTACCTAAATAATTGTCACGTACCTGGATGTGGATGTCACGGAGCATGTAGTGGATCCTCTACCTGTGTGGCTGATGACTCGGACCATATCGGGGAGCGGAGTCTAAGGTGCCGCTGGTCTTCACCAGAGCCCACCGCAAGGCAGGATGGATTTGCTGCGGCAGGCGACACCCAGGTCGCTACCCCCTATACGGCTCGACCACACAGGTACTGGGCAAGGCGAGGTACAGGAGGATGAGACAGAGGCGTAGTCAACGTAGCAGAAGGTCAAGGCAAAGGTTCGTAGTCAAAAAACGTAGCAAGTAAGTCTGGTAACACGGGTAGGCAAAACAGGCAATGGGAACGCTTTCTCTTAGGCAAAGTGCACTGAAGATCCGGCAGGGAAGTGTGGGAGGTGCAGGGACTTTATTAGTTAGTGTCAGGTGCATACAGTAATTAAGGGCGTACTGGCCCTTTAAATCTGTGAGCTCCGTCGCGCGTGCACCCTAGGAGATGGGGGCATGCGCGACGGAGCCGAGACACAGGAGCGGACGCGGCAGCAGTACTGGGTGAATGATGGGTCGGGATTCGCATTCAGGCGCGTCCCGCGATGCGCATCCCGGCCCCGCCGGGAGTAGGAACAATGCGCTCACGGCCGACATGTGCGGCCGGAGCGCAGACAGTAACAATAATTGATGTAAATCAGAGCATGTCAGCATAATTCCCATGTTATTAACTATTAAGAGTACAAATTCAAATTTTATTGAACAAACCTCCTAAGAATAACAGTATTTTTTTTAAACATAAACTTATAATGCACTGTTCCAAATTATTACGCACAGTAAGTTTCAAAACACTTTATAGCAAAGAACTGAAAATTTTCATTTGATGTGTTTGCAGCATATTTACTGAAATCAATAGCTATTACAATCAAACTTTTAACAACATTTTAAATGGGCACTGTCAGATACAAAAACTTTTGATATGTTGTAAAGCATGTATAACCAATAGGTTTAGCAATTGCTTTCATTAGAACATTTTCAGTATTTCCTACTGAAAAAGCCAGTCAAACAACTGCGCCCCCCCCCCCCCCTGCCTGCTTGGACACATACTAGTCCTGCTGTGTCCATGCATTATCACCTATGTCATGGACCCACTTCCTTGATTGACAGCTGTTGGTGCAGGGCTCTCAGCTGGAGGAGAAATCCTCCCACTGTCAGCTTGTGTCCCGCTACTGTCAGTGAGGACAAGCTGGGAGTTGTAGTTTTGCTAATGCTAGGGGAGATGTGAGCAGACAGCATACTGAGGGAGGGGGTGGAGACCTGCATTGTGAGGCCACGCCCCCACCCTTTGAGAGGAATTCAGACTAGTGAGCTAAATTAAAAGTGTAATAAAAAATAAATTTGATAGCAGCTTCACAAGTCTTGCATCCATTGAACTTGTGAGTTTTTGGACAGAATAGCCTCCCAGCGCTGCTATTTGGATGTAAACTGCCTCACACCCTCATAGATCTTTTGCTTTAGGATGCACCAAAGTTTCTCAATAAGATTGAGGTCAGGGGAGGATGAAGGCCACACCATGACTTTCTCTCCCTTTATTCCCATAGCAGCCATTGATGCAGGTATTCAGGTATTCTTTGCAGCATGAGATGGTGCATTGTCATGCATGACGATGATTTTATTATGGAAAGCATGGTTCTTCCTTCTGTACCAGGAAAGAAAGTGGTTACTCAGAAACTCCACATACTTTGCAGAGGTCATCTTTACCCCTTCGGGCACCCTAAAGAGGCCAACCAGCTCTCTTCCCATCATTACAGTAACTCATGTAGGTGTGATATATATACCACCTGGCCAAGTTAAAGAATTAGATGATCTACTAGTTGAAGAAATAGCTAAAATGACAATGAAAGGAGAAGTTATCATTATGGGAGACTTCAATCTTCCGGATATAAACTGGAAAACAAAAATAGCTAGTTCTGCCAGGAGTACAGATATTCTAAATTCTCTACTGGGATTATCTCTATAACAAGTGGCTGAGGAGCCAACCCGGAGGGAGGCCATATTGGATTTGGTATTCACAAATGGGGATTTGGTGAATGATGTTATTGTAGGTGAAAGCTTGGGACCTAGTGATAACCAGTCAGTGTGGTTTAATATAAGAACAGTGAAGGAGTCACACCACACAAAAACAAAAGTTTTAGATTTTAGAAAAACAGACTTTTCAAAAATGAGATTAGTCATAAATGAGTCCCTATCAGACTGGAACGGATTACATGGAGTTCAGGAGAAATAGGACTACTTAAAAGACACATTACTGAAGGCAACAGAAAATTGCATTAGACTTGTCAGTAAAAGCAGAAAAAGGAAGAGACAACTATGGTACTCAGCAGAAGTGGTTAAAATCATAAAAAACTAAAAGCTAGCATTTAGTAATTATAAAACAACCCAGAACAATTAAGATAGGGAAATCTACAAGACTAGGCATAAAGAGGCCAAGTAAGTTATAAGAACTTCTAAAGCACAGACAGAAGAAAAACTAGCTCAGTCTGTGAAAAAAGGGGATAAGACATTCTTCAGATATATAAATGAAAAAAGGAAATTAAAACAAGGAATAATTTAATTAAAAATAAAGAAAGGAAGGTATGTAGAAGAGAATAAAGGGCTGGCCGACAGTCTTAATGAATCCTTCTGTTCAGTTTTTACAGAAGAAAAAGAAGGAAAAGGACCTCAATTAGGGAGGAAGACTAATGAATTGTTTGATGCATGTGTCTTCACAGAGGAAGAGGTTCTTCCTTTGCTGTCTAAAGTGAAGACTAATAAGTCACAGGGTCCTGATGGGATACACCCAAAATTATTAAAAGACCTTAGTGGTGAGCTAGCAAAACCGTTAACAGATTTATTTAACCAATCATTTGTAACAGTAGTCGTCCCGGAAGATTGGAAATAAGCAATTGGAAACAATGTCGTGACCATTCACAAGAAAGGTAGTAGGGAGAATTCACGCAACTATAGGCCAGTAAGTCCGACATCAATAATGGGGAAATTAATGGAAACCCTACTAAAGGATAGGATTGTTGAACATCTAAAATCTTATGGATTGCAAGATGAAAAACAACATGGGTTTACTTCAGGGAGATCATGTCAAACAAATCTTATTGATTTTTTTGACTGGGTGAACAAAATAATAGATGGTGGAGGGGCAGTAGACATCGCATATCTAGATTTTAGTAAGGCTTTTGACTGTCTGACCCACATAGAAGACTTATCAATAAACTACAGTCATTGAGCTTGGAGCCCCATATTGTTGAGTGGATTAGGCAGTGGCTGAGTGACAGACAACAGAGGGTTGTAATCAATGGAGAATATTCAGAGCAAGGTCTCGTTACCAGTGGGGTACCTCAGGGATCTGTACTGGGACCAATTTTGTTTAATATCTTTATTGGTTATATCGCAAAAGGTCTCAATGGTAAGGTATGTCTTTTTGCTGATGATACAAAGATATGTAACAGGGTTGACGTTCCTGGAGGGATATGCCAAATGGAAAAGGATTTAGGCAAACTAGAAGGATGGTCAGAACTCTGGCAACTGAAGTTTAATGTGGATAAGTGCAAGATAATGCAACTGAGGCATAAAAACCCTTTGGCAGAATATAGAATATTTAACACAGTCCTGACCTCAGTATCTGAGGAAAGGGATTTAGGAGTAATTATTTCAGAAGACTTAAAGGTAGGAAGACAATGTAATAGAGCAGCAGGAAACGCTAGCAGAATGCTTGGATGTATAGGGAGAGGTATGAGCAGTAGAAAGAGAGAAGTGCTCCTTGTTAGAACAGGGTGGACGTCCACCAACCATCCACTACTCCATCCATCTGGACAATCTAGGGTTGCAAGGCACTCATCAGTGAACAGGACAGTTAGAAAATTAGTCTTCATGTATTTTTCTGCCCATTGCAGCCGTTTCTGCTTGTGACCATTGGTTAGTGCTGGCCGAATAGAAGGTTTATGCACAGTTGCTAGACTCTGGAGGACTCTGCACCTTGATGTCTGTGGGACTCCAGAGGCACCAGCAGCTTCAAATATCTGTTTGCTGCTATGTAATAGTATTTTAGCAGCTGCTCTCTTGATCCTATGCATAAATCTGGCAGAAATCTTCCTCAATGTGCCTTTGTCTACACGATCCAGACTGTGCTCTAAATCAGCCACAAATCTCTTAATAGTGCGATGATCACGCTTACATTTTTGTGAAATATCTAATGTTTTCATACCTTGTCCAAGGCATTGAACTTTTTTACTCTTTTTGGCAGCATATTGCTTGAAAATGGTGCTTCCAATGGTGGAACACCCACGTTTAATAGTTTTTCCTTACATTGGGCTCACCTGGCAATCTAATTATCACATGTGTCCGAGATTGTTTTTAGTGATCAAAAGAGCCCTGAGACACAATGCCATCCATGAGTTTAACTGAAAAACTAAATATTTAATCTTTGTGACACTTAAATATAATTTGCATAATAATTTGGAAAAGGGTGTATACATAGATATATTGGAGGATGCCTTCAGCGGACTACAAGTGCCACAATAGAATCCTACACCAGCCATTTTAGGTGGGGCTTGCAGTCTGCCTCCCTCCTCCCATTGTATGTGTGCTTAGCCACGCTGGAGGGTACCTGGGAGGACACTGTGAGTCGGCCTAATGCTGCCGTAATTGCCCACTGGCCCCTGTTTTGCTTATCACGCACAGGAAGGTTTAGCGTTAGGTCCCGTGCCATTTGAGAAACCTTGGCGTTGGTGTGCGGGCTCTGGTATGTCCTTCATATAAGGATATACTGGCGAATGTCTAAATTTTAATATCAGTGTTGAGGGATAGCCAATGTCATTGTATACATCTACCACAGTAGTGCACCTAAATTCCTGTATTGTATTATTCTAATTGTTACACATCCACACCATCTATCTGGTGTAGGATTCTATTATGACTAGATCTTGAAAAACTACAACTCCCAGCATACCCAGACAGCTGTTTGCTGTGTGGGCATAATGGGATTTGTAGTTTTGCAACATCTGGAGGGCCACAGTTTGGAGATCACTGTGCAGCCCTCCAGATGTTGCAAAATGACAAATCCCAGCATGCCCACACAGCAAACGGCTGTCTCGGAATTCTGGGAGTTGGAGTTACGTACCTCCAGCTGTTGCATAACTACATCTCCCAGCATGCCCTTCAGCGATCAGTACATGCTGGGAGTTGTAGTTTTGCAACAGCTGGAGGCACACTGGTTGGAAAATACTGAGTAGGGTAACAGAACGTAACTGAAGGTTTTTCAACCAGTGTGCCTCCAGCTGTTGCAAAAGTACAACTCTTAGCATGCACGGTCTGTCAGTACATGCTGGGAGTTGTAGTCTTGAAACAGCTGGAGTTTTGCCCCCCATGTGAAGTAAGTAAGTTTCCTGCTTGAAGTTTGAGCTGCGGCAAATTTTTCACCGCAGCTCAAACTCCTAGCGGGAAACTCACCAGTGCGAATGTAACCTAAAAACACTACACTAACAAAAAATAAAGAGTAAAACACTACATACACACCCCCTTACACTGTCCCCCCCCCAATAAAAATGAAAAACGTATTGTACAGCAATGTTTCCAAAACGGAGCCTCCAGCTGTTGCAAAACAAAAACTCCCAGCTTTTCCGGACAGCCACTGACTGTCCAGTCATGCTGGGAGTTTAGCAACAGCTGGAGGCACCCTGTTTGGGAATCACTGACATAGAATACCCCTATGTCCACCCCTATGCAATCGCTAATTCAGTCCTCAAATGTGCATGGCGCTCTCTCACTTCGGAGCCCTGTCATATTTCAACAGTTTAGGGCCATATATGGGGTATTTCCATCTCGGGAGAAATTGCACTACAAATTTTGGGGGGCTTTTTCTCCTTTTACCTCTTATGAAAAGGAAAAGTTGGGGGCTACACCAGCCTGTTAGTGTAAAAAGATAAAAAAAATTTACACCAACATGCTGGTGTTGCCCCATACCTTTTATTTTCACAAGCGGTAAAAGAAAAAAAGACCCCCAAAATTTGTAACAAAATTTCTCCTGAGTACGGAAATACCCCAGATGTGGGCGTAAAATGCTCTGCAGGTACACAACAAGGCTCAGGAGTGAGAGTGCACTATGTACATTTGAGGCCTAAATTGGTTATTTGCACAGGGGTGGCTGATTTTACAGCGGTTCTGACAAACGCAAAAAAATAAATACCCACATGTGACCCCATTTTGGAAACTACACCCTCACGGAACAAGGGGTATAGTGAGCCTTAACACCCCACAGGTGTTTAATGAAAATTCTTCAAAGTTGGATGGAAAAATGAAAAAAAAAATGCTAAAATGCTGATGTTACCTTAAATTTTTCATTTTCACAATGGAAAATACCGTATTTTTCGCCGTATAAGATGCACTTTTTCTTCCCCAAAACTGGGGAGAAAAAGTAGGTGCGTCTTATACGGCGAATACACACCTATCGCGGCGGTCCCTGCGGCCATCAACGGCTGGGACCCGCGGCTAATACAGGACATCACCGATCGCGGTGATGCCCTGTATTGACCCTTCAGATGCGGTGATAAAAGCTGACCGCCGCGTCTGAAGGGAAAGTGACACTAACCCGGCTGTTCAGTCGGGCTGTTCGGGACCGCCGCGATTTCACCGCTTACAGGACACCGGGAGGGACCTTACCTGCCTCCTCGGTGTTTTCTCCGTTCAGGGATCCCCTGTATGGCCGGCGCTCTCCTTCCTCGTCATCACGTCATCGCGTACGTGCGTCGGCGTGCGTAACGACGTGATGGTGGCGACGGAGAGTGAGGATACCCGGCCGGCAGCAGAGACGTTCCGGAGCGACGGGGACACGGCGACAGCGATGGAGCGACATCCAGGGCAGCGGTGACGGGTCCGGAGCGGCGGGGACACGTGAGTATTACCTCCCATGCAGTGGTCTTCAATCTGCGGACCTCCAGATGTTGCAAAACTACAACTCCCAGCATGCCGGCATGCTGGGAGTTGTAGTTTTGTAACATCTGGAGGTCCGCAGGTTGAAGACCACTATTGGGTTCAAAATCTTTATTTTTTTAGATTTTGAACCTATAAATTGGGTACGTCTTATATGCCGGTGCGTCCTATAGGGCGAAAAATACGGTAGGAAAAAAGCTCCCCAAAATTTGAAACCCCATTTCTTCTGAGTAAGAACATACCCCATATGTTGCTGTAAAGTGCTCTGCTGGCGCACTACAATGCTCAGAAGAGAGGGAGCGTTATTGGGCTTTTGAAGAGTCAGGAATTGAAGGCCACGTGTGTTTAGAAAGCCCCCGTGGTGCCAGAACAATGGATACCCCCACATTTGACCCCATTTTGGAAACTACATCCCTCAAGGAATGTAATAAGCGGTGCAGTGAGCATTTACGCCCCCCAGGTGTCTGAAAGGTTTTTGGAACAGTGGTCTGTGAAAATTAAAAATGTAATTTTTCATTTGCAGAGTCTACTGTTCCAAAGATCTGTCAAACGCCAGTGGGGTGTAAATACTCACTGCACCCCTTATTAAACTCTGTGAGGGGTGTAGTTTCCAAAATGGGGTCACATGTGGGGGGTCCACTGTCATTTGCACACTCAGAAGATATGGGGTTACAAATTTTGGGGGTCATTTTCTCTTATTACCCCTTGCAAAAATGTAAAATTTGGGGAAAAACCAGCATTTTAGTGATTTTTTTTAATTTTTTTTCATTTACACATCCAACTTTAAAAAAAAGTCATCAAACACCGAGGGGTGGGGGGTTAAGGCTCACTGTACTCCTTGTTATGGTCCTTGAGGGGTGTAGTTTCCAAAATAGTATGCCATGTGTTTTTTTCTGCTGTTCTGGCACCATAGGGGCTTCCTAAATGCGACATGCCCCCCAAAAACCATTTCAGCAAAATTTGCTTTCCAAAAGCCAAATGTGACTCCTTCTCTTCTGAGCATTGTAGTGCGCCAGCAGAGCACTTGATGTCCACACATGGGGTATTTCCATACTCAGTAGAGATGGGGTTACAAATGTGGGGGGGCATTTTCTCCTATTACCCCTTGTAAAAATTTAAAATTTTTTGGGAAAACTAGCATTTTAGTGAAAAAAAAATCATTCACACAAACTTTTTGGCATTTTGGCATTTTTTACCAACAAATGATGCAAGTATCGACAAAATGTTAGCACTAACATAAAGTAGAATATTTCACGAAAAAACATTCTCGGAATCAGAATGAAAGGTAAAAGCAGCCCTGAGTTATTAATGCTTAAAGTGACAGTGGTCAGAATTGCAAAAAATGGCCGGGTCCTACACTGAAAATTGGCTGGGTCCTTAAGGGGTTAAATACCTTTGTTCATGAACATATACGTATTTTTCATTTATTTTTTTCATTTTTGTTCTCAATAAAAGTTTTATTTTTGTATAAACAAAAGGGTTGTAAGAAAGGAAAAAAAGGGGAGAGCAAAAGGGGAAAAAGACATCTTGTAAATAAAAATTGAAGTCCTTGTTACACATCATCTGGGGTACAAAGTAGTTTTTCTTTCATTTAAAATTTGCTAAACTTTTTTAAAATACTGTTTTTACATTCTCAGTGTAAGATATTGAGTGCAGAATCATAGGGTAACACTTGATGTTTATTTATTTTAGTACAGGGCCTCAATGCAACAAAGTGTGAAAAAAGTCTGAAGACTTTCTGAATGTGTTGTAGGACACTATCTCCAGATAAGATAGCTAGAAGTATTCTATTGTCTGTAGCTCAGTTCTTGATTTTCACAAAAGGAAAAGTTCTCAGCAGGCTGTAGGGAACAGATAAACAAAACCATCTCTTCGACAATGGTATGTGATGAAAATCCAAAATCCACAATAGCTGAAATCTTTATATTTTCCAAGAAACACAAGAAGCTTTGCAGACAGAAGCAGTCATTACTGGACAGGCATGGTGTAGGGCTTTAGTACATGTGACTCTAAGTTTCTTTTTATTGCAGTTAAAACCCTACAATTATGCTCATTCTCTCCTTTGTCATCAGGATGTCAGACTCATATTTGCGGATTCTGTGCATAGTCCAGCCTCAATATGACTGTCCTGAAATAGATAAAATGAATAAATAAATAAAAAATGATATGTATAAAGGCTAATTTATTAAGCCTGCATTTGTGGGAGGGGCGGGGATTCGCTATAAGAACCCACGGCAGTACCTGTGTCTGACGCCGCGGGTTCGTCACGTTCACGTCGGTCAGCTGACTGCACGTGTCAGCTGACCGGAAGTTCACTCCAGCCGGCAGGGTTTGGGTAAGTGGCTGCGGCTGATCGGGGGTAATGCTAGCTAGCTGTTCCCAGCCTCCGGAGGTAAGCCGGAGTTTGGGGAAACCCTTGGTCAGCCCGGCCCCTGGTTATTTTGTTATATACGGGCATTGTTGCGTCAGACTTGCCGTCTCGGGCCATGCTTATACTGCGGTCAATAACGTTGCAGGGGTGTATGGGGGCGTGCTCACTGGGCGGTGTTATTCCCGTCTTCCTATTCTTCTCTCCCCTCCCCCCTGCAGTTATATGTATACACATACGGTTCTCTCACGGTGTTTTACAAGCTGTCAGCAGTCAGTGTGTTATCCTGTGAGGAATGCTCTTGAGTGAGAGCTCCACTTTAGGTGTGGGGGTCTGTCCTTAACCCCTTAAGGACATAGGGCGTATCCATACGCCCCCGTTTCCAAGTCCTTAAGGACCGAGGGCGTATGGATACGCCCTGAGCATTTCCGGCCCCCACCGCTAACTGGAGGGGAGCCGGAGCCGGATGCCTGCTGAAATCGTTCAGCAGGCATCCCGGCATATCGTCCAGGGGGGTCATTATGTCCCCCCATGTCGGCGATTGCCGCAGATCGCTGGACAATTCAGTCCAGCGATCTGCGGCGGATTCCGGGTCAATCAGGTCTCCAGTGACCCGATGACCCGGAATTACTGGCTGATCGGGGCCGTCAGAGACGGCCCCGAACAGCCAGAGCCTGCAGGAGTGAGGTGGTACTGGTGCCACCTCACGATCGCCCTGATTCGTTGGCCAGATTACCGGCCGACCAATCAGGGCGCCTGCTGCGGGTGTCACTCCCGCAACCCGCTCCGCCCCTCTTCCGGAGGACGTGAGCGGGTGCGGGCAGAAGACCCCGGGTGCTGGGGACCCCGATCCCCGGCATCCTTGTTGGGATCGGGGCCCCAGGAGCGACGGCGGCGGCGAGGGACAGTCCTGCAGTGTGGATCGTTGGAGGTGAGTGACAGCCTCCTACTGTTGCTTAGCAACAGCTCCCAGCATGCAACAAGGGCATGCTGGGAGCTGTAGTTATGCAACAGCAGGAGGCAAACCACCACAACTCCCAGCATGCCCTTATGGGCATGCTGGAACTTGTAGTTTTGCAACAGCTGGAGGCACATTCTTTCTATGGAAAAGTGTACCTTCAGCTGTTGTGTAACTACAACTCCCAGCTTGCACAATCAGCTAAAGTGCATGCTGGGAGTTGTAGTGGTGCATCTGGTGGTTGCATAACTACAACTCCCAGCATGCCCGTTGGCTGTCGGTGACTGCTGAGAGTTGTAGTTTTGCAACAGCTGAAGGCACACTGAGTTAAGTAGTAAACCAGTGTGTCTCCAGCTGTTGCATAACTACAATCCCCAGCATCCCCAGCCAATGTAGTATGCCTCCGGCTGTTGCATAACTACAAGACCCAGCATGCCCTTCCGCTGTCCGTACATGCTGGGGGTTGTAGCTTTTGCAACAGCTGAAGGCACACTGGTTGCAAAACGCTGAGTTTGTTACCAAACTCAGTGTTTCACAACCTGTGTGTCTCCAGCTGTTGCAAAACTACAACTCCCAGCATGCACTGATAGACCGTACATGCTGGGAGTTGTAGTTTTGCAACAGCTGGATGTTTCCCCCCCCAATGTGAACGTACAGGGTACACTCACATGGGCGGAGGATTACAGTAAGTATCCGGCTGCAAGTTTGAGCTGCGGCAAATTTTCTGTCGCAGCTCAAACTGCCAGCGAGAAACTACTGTGAACCCCCCGCCCGTGCGACTGTACCCTAAAAACACTACACTAACACACAATAAAATAAAAAGTAAAAAACACTACATATACACATACCCCTACACAGCCCCCCTCCCCTCCCCAATAAAAATGAAAAACGTCTGGTACGTCACTGTTTCCAAAACGGAGCCTCCAGCGGTTGCAAAACTACAACTCCCAGCATGCACTGATAGACCGTACATGCTGGGAGCTGTAGTTTTGCAACAGCTGGATGTTCCCCCCCCCCAATGTGAACGTACAGGGTACACTCACATGGGCGGAGGATTACAGTAAGTATCCGGCTGCAAGTTTGAGCTGTGGCAAATTTTCTGCTGCAGCTCAAGCTGCCAGCGAGAAACTACTGTGAACCCCCGCCCGTGCGACTGTACCCTAAAAACACTACACTACACTAACACAAAATAAAATAAAAAGTAAAAAACACTACATATACACATACCCCTACACAACCCCCCTCCCCTCCCCAATAAAAATGAAAAACGTCTGGTATGCCACTGTTTCCAGAACGGAGCCTCCAGCTGTTGCAAAACAACTACTCCCAGTATTGCCAGATAGCCACTGACTGTCCAGGCATGCTGGGAGTTTTACAACAGCTGGAGGCCCCCTGTTTGGGAATCACTGGCGTAGAATACCCCTATGTCCACCCCTATGCAATCCCTAATTTAGGCCTCAAATGCGCATGGCACTCTCACTTTGGAGTCCTGTCGTATTTCAAGGCAACAGTTTAGGGCCACATATGGGGTATCGCCGTACTCGGGAGAAATTGCGCTTCAAATTTTGTGGGGTATTTTCTGCTATTACCCTTTTTAAAAATGTTAAATTTTGGGAAACCAAGCATATTAGGTAAAAAAAAAATTTTTTTTTTTACATATGCAAAAGTCGTGAAACACCTGTAGGGTATTAAGGTTCACATTACCCCTTGTTACGTTCCCCGAGGGGTCTAGTTTCCAAAATGGTATGCCATGTGTTTTTTTTTTGCTGTTCTGGCACCATAGGGGCTTCCTAAATGCGGCATGCCCCCAGAGCAAAATTTGCTTTCAAAAAGCCAAATGTGACTCCTTCTCTTCTGAGACCTGTAATGCGCCAGCAGAGCAATTTTCACCCCCATATGGGGTGTTTTCTGAATCGGGAGAAATTGGGTTTCAAATTTTGGGGGGTATTTCCTGCTATTACACTTTTTAAAAATGTAAAATTTTTGGGAAACCAAGCATTTTAGGTAAAAAAATTATTATTTTTTTTACATATGCAAAAGTCGTGAAACACCTGTGGGGTATTAAGGTTCACTTTACCCCTTGTTACATTCCCTGAGGGGTCTAGTTTCCAAAATGGTATGCCATGTGTGTTTTTTTGCTGTCCTGGCACCATAGGGGCTTCCTAAAGGTGACATGCCCCCCAAAAACCATTTGTCGCTCCTTCCCTTCTGAGCCCTCTACTGCGCCCGCTGAACAATTAACATAGACATATGAGGTATGTGCTTACTCGAGAGAAATTGGGTTCCAAATACCAGTAAAAGTTTTCTCCATTTTACCCCTTGCAAAAATTAAAAAATTGGGTCTACAAGAACATGCGAGTGTAAAAAATAAAGATTTTGAATTTTCTCCTTCACTTTGCTACTATTCAAATGAAACACCTACACTTACTGAATGTCATTTTGAATACTTTGGGGGTGAAGTTTTTATAATGGGGTCATTTATGGGGTATTTCTAATATGAAGGCCCTTCAAATCCACTTCGAACCTGAACTGGTTCATGAAAAATAGCGAGTTTGAAAATTTTGTGAAAAATTTCAAAATTGCTGCTGAACTTTGAAGCCCTCTGGTGTCTTCCAAAAGTAAAAACTCATACATTTTATGATGCAAACATAAAGTAGACATATTGTATATGTGAACCCAAAAAAAAAATATTTTGAATATCCATTTTCCTTACAAGCAGAGAGCTTCAACGTTAGAAAAATGCAAAATTAAAAATTTTTTCATCAAATTTGATGTAGAATATGTCACGAAAAAACAATCTCGGAATCAGAATGATAACTAAAAGCATTCCAGAGTTATAAATGTTTAAAGTGACAGTGGTCAGAATTGCAAAAAACGCTCCGGTCCTTAAGGTGAAAAAGAGCTCGGTCCTTAAGGGGTTAATAAACGGGAGAGGTATATTGTTCAGCTTTTTGGTGCTTGTCAGTACACAATTTTGTCTGTTTTACACATTTATTTGCGCAAATTACGGTTTTCATGCGTTTTGCGTTATTTACGTATCATCGCAAAAAATTAAAATAAATGTATGCTCATATAGTCATTCTATGCTCACATTCCTTCCACATAGACAGTCATGTAGTTGTGCCAGGCACACGCTTCATTATTCTACGATTATGGTCAAATAGTTGTCGGTGTACACACTCCTATAATTTAATCTATGTACACGGTCATATAGTTGGTCTGTGCATGCTCATACAATTTGTTCGCTCCAATTATTTATCCTACGCATACGATTATATAGTTGTTCCGTGCACATGCCCTCATAGTTGCTGTACACACGTTCGTAGCATTCATACTATACACACGTTTGTAGGATTTATGCTGTACGCACTCTTGTAGGATTTATGCTGTATACACACTTGCAGGATTTTTATAGTACATACGCTTGTAGGACTTATACTGTACACACGCTCGTAGGAATCATGCTGTACTCATGCTCGTACGGCTTATACTGTACATATGCTTGTAGGATTTATACTGTACACATGCTTGTAGGGTTTATACTGTACACATGCTTGTAGGGTTTATACTGTACACACGCTTGTAGGGTTTATACTGTACACACGCTTGTAGGATTTTTTCTGTACACACCCTTGTAGGATTTTTTCTGTATAAACGCTTGTAGGATTTATACTGTACAAACGCTTGTAGGATTTATACTGTTCACACGCTTGTAGGATTTATACTGTACACACGCTTGTAGGGTTTATACTGTACACTCGCTTGTAGGGTTTATACTGTACACACGCTTGTAGTGTTTATACTGTACACACGCTTGTAGTGTTTATACTGTACACACGCTTGTAGTGTTTATACTGTACTCACGCTTGTAGGATTCATGCTTGTAGCATTTATACTGTACACACGCTTGTACATGCTTGTAGGATTTATGCTGTACACACACTGGTAGGATATGCTGTACACACGCTTGTTGGATTCATACTCTACACACGTTAGGATTATACTGTACATTCGCTTGTAGCATTTATACTGTACACTCGCTCGCAGAATTTATACTGTAAACACACTTGTAGGATTTATGCTGTACACATGCTTGTTGGATTCATGCGGTACACACGTTAGGATTGTACTGTACACTCGCTTGTAGCATTTATACTGTACACTCGCTGGCAGAATTTATACTGTACACACGCTGGCAGAATTTATACTGTACACACGCTTGGACACCCTTGTAGGATTTATACTGTACACGCGCTTGTTGGATTTATACTGTACACACGCTTGTAGGTTTCATACGGTACATACGCTTGTAGCATCCATACTGTACACTCGCTCGTAGGTTTTATACTGTATTCACGCTTGTACACGTAGGATTCATATTACACACGCGCTTGTAGGATTTATGCTGTACACACGCTCGTAGGAATTATACTGTGCACACGCTCGTAGGAGGTATACTGTACACACGTTCGTAGATTTATATGGTTCTCACACTCGTAGGATTCATACTGTACATGCACTCGTAAGAATTGTGCTGCACATCCGCTTGTCGGATTTATACTGTGCATGCTTGTAGGGTTGGATTATATATGTGCTCGTGGGACTCATGCTGTGCGTGCGCTCGTGACATGTGTGCTGTACGTGTGCTTGCGGTGTTTGTGAGGTTCACGTGCTCGCAGCGTTTGTGCCGCGCACATGATCGTACAGCGCATGGGGTGTGGCCCTGTGCGCAGGTATGTGGTCATAATAGTTACTACATGCATGCATATTCTTTGTCATCGGTTGTGATTGGCCACATGTGCATTCGCTTTGGTGGTGCATACGTGAATATAGTTGGCCTGAGTATAGGTTCATCAAGTTTGGTGGTACAGCCACGCATAGCTGTTATACGACAGTTTCGCACATAGTCGTTCTGTACACATCTGTATATAGGCAGGGAGATACATGGCGTAGTTGTTGTTACTGACACATCTTCAGAACAACAATAACACGACACACAGGCGGTGTATACCAATTAAGCCTGCCACGCCTGCAAGGGGGGTACGTTGCATTATTGTTGTTACTGACATGCCTTCAGCACAATAATAACACAACACATAGGTGATGTATACCCATTATACCTGCCATGTCTGCAGGGGGGGTATGTCGCATAATTGTTGTTACTGACACGCCTTCAGAACAACAATAACAAGACACATAGGTGATGTATACCCATTATACCTGCCACGTCTGCAGGGGGATACATTGCATAGTTGTTGCTACTGACACGTCTTCAGAGCAACAACATTATGACACATAGGTGGTGTATACCCATTATACCTGTCACGTCTGCAGCGGGATACATTGCATAATTGTTGTTACTGACACGTCTTCAGAGAAACAACATTACGACACATAGGTGGTGTATACCCATTATGCCTGCCACGTCTGCAGGGGGAGTACGTCGCATAATTGTTGTTACTGACACGCCTTCAGAACAACAACATTACGACACATAGGCGGTGATATACTCATTATTCCTGACACGTCTATAAAAAATAAATAGATAAATAAATAATAGAGAAAATCGCCTCACATCAGTGCTTTCTAGTTATTGCACAGTGGGACAGACACCGTATAAATAAATTCATGTGTTGTATCATACGCCAGTGCTTCATATAGTTATATAGTTGTACTGGACATATATGTGGATAAGTTGCTCTGTGCATCTGCTCATATAGTTTGTTCAGTGCATATGCTCACTCATGCAGTTCATTCTAGCCACACGTTCATAGTTTGTTTGGTGCACGTGCTCAAAGCTTATAGATATGCCCATATAGTTTTGACTGTGTATACAGTCGTGGGTTGTTTGAGCATGTGGTTGTGGTGTTAGTGAGGTGCATCTGGCCTTGATGATTATGCCGGGCCAACGTTTATATTTTCATGGTCTGCATATGGATCAAGAAGTCATGCTAGGTATATATTTATGGTGCAGGATTGTTATATTCGGTACAGATTCATAGGTTCATTAGGTATATATGTTTCATGATGCTTTGTTGTGCTATGTTATAGTGTTTAGACCATACATACACCTATGTCTTTGACACTGCCCAAGTTTCATGGCATTGGGCTAATCTGCACGGATAATTCGGTGGGTTACCATTTTATTAACGTTGAGTAGTGCATACGGAAATATAGCTGGGGTTCGGTTTGTTACTTGCCTAGTTGACAGGTCAAGCATGGTTACGACCTGTCTCAGCTTCAGGTTGACGTCGACACTAATAGTCATATACATTGGTTGAGATTTTTAATTCGGCTACACCAGTCACTTCTTCAGGTTAGTCTGGATATAATCTGAAATGTCTTTAGGTTGGCGACAATGTCTTTGTATACGTTGTGTTCTTTCAGCAGTTGGTTATGCTACAGGGATAGCATTATGTTTCTATTGCTATTTGCTACGTCTGTAGGTATATCATGGTTATGGTCTGTTTTGGCTCAGAATGACGGTCATACTATTAGTTTCAGATTTGGTTGAGTGTTTCATTCATGTTTCGGCCTGTCATGTTTACAGGTCGGTTCAGTTACGACCTGACACGACTTCAGGTTGGCGGCATAGTCTTCATGTGTCCATATGTTTACTTAGCATTAGGGACATAGCTTGGTTCTGTGTGGTTGGTTTTGTTTGTCTCGGCTTAGGTTGACGATGATAGTAGTCACATGTTGCTGTATAAGTGGTTTCATTGCCGTTCCCGTCCACAGGTTGGTTACAGTGGTAACCTGACACAGGTTTAGGTTGGCGACTATGTAGTCTTTTGTGTATACACGTTGCTAGCACTTGGAGTTGTGTATACGCGTTTAGGGTTGTTCTCTGTTGGGTCTTTTCACGTCCACAGCTCCAACACGCAGCCTGGAATACTTAAATGATATTTGACATTATATACCTAGAGGATGTCTCACATGCTATTTTATTCCTACTTGCATTCATCGGGTTTTGCCACTCTTCTTTGCATCCAGCATAATACTATCAAAGTATATCTGTCAGGTATCCAGCATAATATCATGCCATCAAATCTGTCCTGAAGAGTGCGCAAGAGGGAGGTTCGCAAGCCCTCTAGCCGTCAGCTCTGGCAGCCGGCTTAGTTAGTTGGTTAGCTGATGCTTTAGGTAATTCCCCATGGTGACATCAGGACACCTTAACGTTAGAGGCCGCGCTGTCTTTCAGTTGTCATGGTTTCCTAAGTTTTAGGGGAATTGCATGTAGATACATGGCTGTAGTTACAATAACCTGGCAATGGATGCAAATAATTATGTATTGAAACTGTATAGCAGATGAATGTTATTGTCAGGTTATCATCATACAGCATTTCCCAAGTCCCACGAGTGATGCTCAGCTCGAGTAATGCAAGCTTCGCTTCCGCATGTCAAGGATCCAACAGGATCAGCCGCTGCCATTGTTTAGGGGGCGGCACTCACTACTTCGTTGTTTGTCAAACATGTACGTATTCTTGTTAAATACTTTATAGCGAACTGTCCATTATATCCAGTCATTCTCTAAGCATTGGGGCTGCTGCACCGACGTCACATCATGGTGTGCCAGCATACTTGGTTAGGAAATAGGGGTGCTGGGAATTCAGTACTATGTGCACTATACCCCCATTCCATAGTCAGTAATGCACGATGCATTTCAGTCATTGGTTACGGGGTTATTGCGCGTGTTAATAGCGCTTTGTTCTCATTATGAGTTTTGCCCTCTATTTTTCAGGTATACTCCTACGCGGCAGTATATGACATAACTCTGACTGCCTAGATAGGTTACAGGATTTAGTAAGGAATAGGAGTTTAGTAAGAGGTTCAGTTAGGTAGGCTCGCTATACGAATGAGCACCGACCACAAATATACAAATTATATATATATATATATATATATATATATATATATATATATATATATATATAAATATATTTTACAAACCTTCCCCATATCTGTGCCATGTGAAGAATCCGAACAGTGGACGTTTTTCAGACATCACAGAACAAGCAGTTAATAAATGCATTCTTTTCTTCTTGTAAAAAGCTTTCCTGAAAGAATAACTAACACAAGGATTTGTAGTTTTAGGCAGCGAGGCAATGGTTCAGTTCTGTACAATTCTGCTGTTTTGGGCTGAAGGGCAACTAATTGATTATTCCTTTGTGACCAACAAAAAATTGTGAAAGTAGCCATTTATTCTATGAGTAAATGACGCTCACAGAACACAGGAAGATTACTGTTATTGCAATAAAGCAATATCACATAAACAACAACTGCTGATTCCAAGGGTGACAACCAGCATTCACTCTCTGCTGTGGCCATTGTTGTTGGCTCTTCTCTCTTTAGACCCTAAAAGGATTGGTCATTGATAGATAGACTGCAAACATCTGCGTGTCATCTAAAGAAGTGCAGGGTCCATGGTCATGAACAATACACAGGGCAAATTGTTCACCTTCAGATCTCTGGAAATGGTTAGGGGAGGACGGTAACCTTATATAACGGCAATATGGTTATCCTGTGTCTGTTTTCTGTTACACAAATTGAAAAGATTCTTTCATAGCCATTTAAAGTGAAGTAAATACACTTTATGGTGTTCTGCTGGTATAATAAGGACACAAGTGGTCCTTGTACTGACTTCTGCGGATGGTTCACGACTAGGCAGATTGCTAGATGAATGCTCTGGTTATTCCTTTTGTAAAGTTAAAAGGCAGAATGTCACTCTGTAAAGGCAATTTTTTTAAAAATAAGATGTACACAGCCAAGATTTATGAACTACAATGCATATTCACTATTGTAATATAAGCAGGTGTAACACCAGAGGTTAGGACCCACCGGCATACGGTCTTTCCCAGCACTGACCACCACTAGGTCATATGTACTGCTCTGCCTCCCCCCTACCAGGTGGGGACACTCTCCTTCCTCCACCATGACTCCAGTTCCTGTTGTGGCCATTAGGGTGAGCTACCATGTGAGCTAACATGCTCTTACTGCATCTTTAAATGGGCACTGTAAGATTAAAAAAAAAATTATATATTGTACATTTTGGCAAAACACTATCTTTTTAATATACTTCACAAAGAAATGTTTTTTCCTTTTTATAGAAATCGTGGCTTTGTCCAAGCTGAAGCACAGGCATGGACAAAGTCCAGTAAGTGACGGCGGACTACCACTCCTCTGTGTCTAATAGGACAGGAGAGATCACAGAGGAGTCCTATCAGACAGGAGAGAGCACAGAGGAGTGCTATCAGACAGGAGGGAGCACAGGGGAGTCCTATCATATAGGAGAGAGCACAGAGGAGTACTATAAGACAGGAGAGAGCACAGAGGAGTGCTATCAGACAGAAGATAGCACAGAGGATGTGACGGACTGACTCTGCCAAAAGTGACTTCTCCTTCACGATGACAAGCCCCAGCATATCACAGGCAATATCCCAGGCAGAACTAGAGATTATTGCATCCTTGTACCAAAAGAACCAGGCAACACCAGTCTTCAGGAATAAAATCAGAACTCTTTATTGAGGAACAAGTGTCTTCTTTTATAGGAAGGCCATCACAGGGGGAAGGGTCAGTAAAGACAATAAAGGTGACAGTGAGTCTGGGAGATAATCCAATAAAGGCAATACAGGTGACAGGTAGTCTGGGAGATAATCCAATAAAGGTGGTTAGCTCTCCCTATACAGTGCCTTGAGTGCAAAAGGTGGAGGTGTGCAGAAGTTGGACTGTGTGCAAACACAAGCATGTGTAGAATTAGTGTATTGTACAAAAAGGTGAACCGTGTGCAAAAAGTGGACCGTGTGCAAAATGTGAACCATGTGCAAAAGGTGTATTGTGCACAGAAAGTGGACCGTGTGTCACTGGACAACATCAACTGAGGGGTACAAATAGGGATGTCCTAAAGTCCATCCAAGTAGGTAGTGTGACTCTAGGATCCGTCACAGAGGAGTATTATCAGACAGGAGAGAGCACAGAGGAGCGCTATCAGAGAGGAGAGAGCACAGTGGATTACTATCAGACAGGAGAGAGCACAGAGGAGTCCTATCAGACAGGAGAGAGCACAGAGGAGTACTAGCAGACAGAAGAGAGCACAGAGGAGTACTATCAGACAGAAGAGAGCACAGAGGAGTACTATCAGACAGGGGAGAAAGGACAGAGGAGTACTACCAGACAGGGGAGAGCACATAGGAGTACGATCAGACAGGAGAAAGCACAGATGAATACTTACTATCAGACAGGAGAGAGCACAGAGGAGTACTATCAGACAGAAAAGAGCACAGAGGAGTACTATCAGACAGGAGAGAGCACAGAGGAGTGCTATCAGACAGGAGAGAGCACAGTGGATTACTATCAGACAGGAGAGAGCACAGAGGAGTCCTATCAGACAGAAGAGAGCACAGAGGAGTCCTGTCAGACAGGAGAGAGCACAGAGGAGTACTATCAGACAGGGGAGAAAGCACAGAGGAGTACTACCAGACAGGGGAGAGCACATAGGAGTACTATCAGACAGGAGAAAGCACAGAGGAGTACTTACTATCAGACAGGAGAGAGCACAGAGGAGTACTATCAGACAGAAGAGAGCACAGAGAAGTACTATCAGACAGGAGAGAGAGAGCACAGAGGAGTGCTATGAGACAGGAGAGAGCAGAGAGGAGTGCTATCAGACAGGAGAGAGCACAGAGGAGTGCTATCAGACAGGAGAGAGCACAGAGGAGTGCTATCAGACAGGAGAGAGCACAGAGGAGTGCTATCAGACAAGGGAGAGCACAGAGGAGTACTGTCAGACATCAAAAAGCACAGAGGAGTCCTATTAGATAGAAGAGAGCACAGAGGAGTGCTAGCCCACCCTTGCTGGTTCTTTGTCCATGCCTGTGCTTCAGCTTAGACAAAGCCATGCTTTTATAAGCCATGATTTCTATAAAAAGGAAATAACATTTTCTTGTGAAGTATATTAGAAAGGTTAATGTTTTGCCAAGATGTACAACATATAAAAATTTATGAATCTGACAGTGTCCATTTAAGGGCAAGTTTGTGCACTTCTAATGTGTCCCGTCCCCCCCCCCCCCTATATCTGCCTGGCACTACCTATTTAAGGCTCTTATGCACTTCTGAGCTTGGTAACGTAACATCATAACACCTGCTGTGTTTCAAAAATATTGAAACACAGCAGCAAATAAATTTCAATTAAACTTAAGAAAGATTTATTTTGCAAATATCACCTATACTTGAATTCCACACTGAGGATTCTCCAGCCACGCAGACATTGTTGTGGCCATAGTCTGCAATGTCTTCCACTTAGATTCTTGCAAAAGAATAAGCAGGATCATTGGCAGCAACATTTTTGCAACAGAAGGTCTGCAGCTAAAATTCTATAGTCTGCACTGTGCAGCGAAATCCCATTGATAGCAATGGGTGGGTGAGTCAAAAAATACACCACAAATTTTGGCATATGATTCTGGTTTGAAGTTGGTCATTTTGATAAATGTAGCACATTTGAGGACTGTCTAAGTTTGCACTTTGTAAGAATTAGACAGTAAGTTTGGGCCATTGTTGGAATTAAGGCACCAGAGGCTACAAAGCATTATAAAAACTCAATTTTCTTTTCTTTGTACCTGTCATTAGCAAAAACCTTTTATGTCATATAGATCATACCATTATATGTATATTTGTAATATACATTGGTTAAAAAATGGGTATATTTTTGTGTGAAAAAAATGCTTTCCAGGCAGCTATTGCATGTGTGTCTCTGTGAGTAGACCAAATACAGGAAGTGCAGGAGGGACAAGTAGGGCTCTGTACAGGCTCCTGGCTTGTCAATTATCCTGCTGTGTGAGTCGAGAGCATGTCAGAGAGTCTCACTGCACAGAGCCCTGCTTGTCCTCAGTGCACAGAGCCCTGCTTGTCCTCAGTGCACAGAGCCCTGCTTGTCCTCAGTGTACAAAACCCTGCTTGTCCTTAGTGCACAGAGCCCTGCTTGTCCTCAGTGCACAGAGCCCTGCTTGTCCTCAGTGTACAGAGTCCTACTGTCATGACCGGGGGTGGACAGGGAGAGTGAGCCCTAAGCTGTCCCTAAAAACACTCTCCCTGCCTACTTGCCCATCCACCCTAAACGGCGGATCAACAACTTGGAGATGGTCCCTCCCTGCGCTAAAGTGCAATGGGCGAAAGGTACACAAATAATACAGTACAAGTCGGGGACAGGTCAGGAAAATAACCAAACAACCAGATAGAACAGGCAGGATATAAATATACAAACAGGGCAGGATATAGCGTACTAACATACAGTTCAGAAACCAGAATAAAGATAAATGGCAGATATGAATAAATGAACAAGACTAGATATGGAATAAGTATACAGCAAAAACCACGAGATGCAGGGGATGAACAGATGAACTGAATGTAAAACTCTAAACAGGTCAGGAAACAAAAGAACACTGTTCATACTGGACACTCTAGTTCAGAGGACACAAACAAAGAACAAACATGACTGCCCACTTCAAACATGGAGGGACATCAATACCAAAGCCAAATAGACTACTAGCCACCGGGCACACTCCACCGTGCGATCAGGATACTAGCCTAGAAGGAAACAGAAATATAGTAAACAGAACTGAGAACGGATCATGATAACAAACATTTTACAAAACCAAACATGGAGGAATACGGCCCTTCCTGTATTTGGTCTCAGCACAGAGTCACACAGGCAACAGCTGCAGGGCCAAATATATACACATTTTTTAACCAATGAATATTACATATATACATATAATATTTTCTACATTATATAAAAAGTTTTTGCTAATGACAGGTACACTTTTAGGGATTAATATTTTTCCTCTTGTATTAGCTGATTAAACCATATAGCTGTAGTAATTATATTATCTGGATGAGTCCTTTCTAGTTCATGACCTTTGCACCATTTCCTTCCTCATCTGAGCTCATATATCCCAGTCTCCTACTGCGAAAAACTCTTTTTGGTTTGGACATTAGATATAGGGAGGAATTTATCATTTGCTTCTTTTTTTAGACCTTTTTTTTATCTTTAAGTGTCTATTTTTTGGCTTGCTTATGTGCCACTTATTGCATTTTATTTAATAAATTTGTAGCAACTATGTCTGCTCTGGACTGGTGTCAGCTTGCTAAAAAAAAAAGTACCCCTTTTAAAAGGAAGTCACATTTTATAGCTCTTGCATAAATGCTAAAATATAAGGTTAAAGGGGTACTCCGGTGGAAAACTTTTTTTTTTTTTTTTTTTAAATCAATTGGTGCTAGAAAGTTAAACAGATTTATAAATTACTTCTATTAAAAATGTTAATCCTTTCAGTACTTATTAGCTGCTGAATACTACAGAAAATTATTTTCTTTTTGGAACACAGAGCTCTCTGCTGACATCACAAGCACAGTGCTCTCTGCTGACATCTCTGTCCATTTTAAGAACTGTCCAGAGTAGGAGAAAATCCCCATAGCAAATATATGCTGCTCTGGTCAGTTCCTAAAATGGACAAAGATGTCAACAAAGAGCACTGTGTTCCAAAAAGAAAAGAATTTCCTCTGTAGTATTCAGTAGCTAATAAGTACTGGAAGGATTAAGATTTTTAATAGAAGTAATTTACAAATCTGTTTAACTTTCTGGCACCAGTTGATTTAAAACAAAATTTTTTTTCCACCGGAGTACCCCTTTAAGTTCACACCATAAAATGAAAACAAAAATACTACCGGAAAATAGATATAAAAAGTGGCAGTTTTTTTTTTTTTTATCTAAATATGTTTTCCATTCCAGCATTGAAAAAAACTACCATTGTTTTCATACACTTTAATAGAACATATTATTATTAGAAAAAACATTATTAGATTTAGAAAAAACTGCCTAAAAGCCTAAAAGTGATGAGCATTTGTCAAATTGTCAGGATTGAGTTCATGAAAAAACATGTTAGTTTTTGAGCAACCAAGAGAATTATTGAAAAATTTGCGACAATTTCATGTCTGACCTTGATCGTACAGCTTTCCCCCCATAATTTTGATGTTTTTTGGAGATCCTTCTGATTCCACAACAGCACGTACAATATTTCTGCACTTTTTTGAATACCTTCTTGTTGATCTTCTGTCTTGCAGGTACTTGCTGTCTGATGTTGTTTCTAGTCTTGAGAATGATGAGGAACAGCAGTGACCACTGATCCACCATATCTCATGTAGGTAATGATGGTAATTTCATATTTAACAGCTGACCTTGAAACAGAAGACATGTCTAGTGTGCTTGGTTATTTTGGGCTTTCTCTGCAATGTTCTTATTCTACATTACTCCAATCATCTGTACTTATTATATGCCCCTAGATCTGGTTTTCTGTTAATTTCATTTTATTTTTCTAAGAAAAAATAAAAATAAAAAACACAGAGGGGGAGATTTATCAAAACCTGTCCAGAGGAAAAGTTGCTGAGTTGCCCATAGCAACCAATCAGATCGCTTCTTTCAGAGGCCTTTTCAAAAATGAAATAAGCGATCTGATTGGTTGTTATGGGCAACTCCGCAACTTTTCCTCTGGACAGGTTTTGATAAATCATCCCAGAAACCTTATGATGGCTAATAAAAAGAGATTAATCTAAAATATTTTAACCCCTTAATGACCAAGCCCATTTTCACCTTAAGGACCAGGCCAATTTTATTTTAGTGTTTTCGTTTTTTCCTCCTCGCCTTCTAAAATCCATAACTCTGTTATATTTCCATCTACAGATCCATATAAGGGCTTGTTTTTTGCGTGACCAATTGTACTTTGTAATGAAACCTCTCATTTTACCATAAAATGTATGGTGAACCCCCCCAAAAAAATTTTAGGGAGGAAATTCTAATGAAAACCAAACTTTTTCACATTTTGGAGGGGTTCGTTTTCACACTGTACAATTTACGGTAAAAATGATATGTGTTCTTTATTCTGTGGGTCAATACGATTAAAATGGTCGATTTCAGACCAGAGCAGAAGACCCCGGGAGACGGCCGGAGCCAGGTGAGGGGACCTCCGGCCGCCATGCTGGATGAGTGGATCGCTGTGGCAGCGCTGTGGGCGATCCGATCATCCAATCAAAGTACCACAATGCCGCAGATGCCGTGATCTGTGTTGATCACGGCATCTGAGAGGTTAATGGCGGACATCCGCGCGATCGTGGATGTCGGCCATTACGGGCGGTTCCCCGGCTGTTGCTAGCAGCCGGAACCTGTCGTGTATGACGCGAGCATCCTTCCGATGCTCCCGGTCATACACAGGACGTAAATGTAGTCCCGCCAAACCAGGACGTACATTTACGTCCGTGGTCGTTAAGGGGTTAAAGAACTCTATAAAATTTTTGATTTATTTTTAGAGAACACAAGAAAAAAAACTATTATAAGGAAAATAAAACCCAACATGAAATAAGAATATTTTGCCACTTGATTGGTCCATCCTAAAGAGGGACATCCTGGGTGTCAGGTCACCCTTAATTAAGTCTAAAATATAAACTCTGGAGGTCAGGTTTTTCTCTCAGTTTTGTCAGTTAAAGTGTCTCTGTTATTTAAAAAAAAAAAAAAAAATTTGACATGTCAAATGTTTTGAGTCATGTCAAAAGTTTTTATCGGTCCAGTCAGTAGATCAACTGATCAACATCATAAGCAGGGAGACAAATATCACTGGGAGTCAGGGAGTAAAGCGTGGTACAATGCACTTATCCCGGCTGGTTCTTCTGATCGTTGGGGGACTCAGCACTGAGACCCCAACCGATAAAAAATTTTAACATGTCTTTTTTAAATGGACACTGCCAATAAACATGATTTTTTATATTAGATTCCTTATGCCCAATAAATAACGTTTGTAATTGGCTTCCATTAAAAAAACTATAACGTTTTAATGCTAGTTTTTCTGCTGTATACTTCTGCCCCCCAGGGGTCTCCCTTCTTGGCCAGAACACATTCCGTCTGGTCAAAATCTCAGATTTTGGTCTCCTTCTTGTAATGGCAGGAAACCAAACTCAGGAAGTGTTTCTCTGCACTGAGTTTGATTGACAGCTGTGAAGAGCCCCACTGAAAGCTGCACAGACTAAAAGCTGCACAGACTGAGGGCTGCAAAGAGCCTCACTGAAAGATACACAGACTGAAAGCTGCTGCACAGAGCTTGAGGTCTTCTATTCATCACAGCGCTGCAACGATGTGAGGGCGGAAGTGGTCCCCCAGCAGGCTTCACTGATGTCATGCCTGCTGGGAAACGCCCACTTTCTCCTGCTGAAGTCCATAAGATTCTCCATAAGTTAAAAGGAGTGTTTGTAGGAAAAATGTTAGATCAGTGTCTGTAGAGTATTGTATATGGTCTCTATTTAATTAGGGAGTCTTGCTTTTTATGCAAAATACACTGTTTCTTGGAATCCCTCTAAGGGTAGGGTCACACGTACCGGATCCACCGGTGACTGACCCTATAGTGTGCCTCCAGCTGTTCACAACCCTGGTGTGCTATCCCCTGTAGGCAATCCTCCACTACAAGCAGCCACACAGGGTCGCCGCTAAGATATGTCTGTGAGTACACTGCAAGTGCGCACAGCTACTCTCAGGTCTCTGTGTGGCTGCTCATAGCAATGGGTTGCCGCTGCCAGCAGCACACGGGGGTTGGAAACAGCTGAAGGCACACTATAGGGATGGGTCACCTGCGGTTCCGTTATGTGTGACCCTACCTTATAAGTTAAAAGAAAAATGAATACTAGGGGAGCTCACACTAAAATGAACTGTATCGAGGTTCCTGTGTTGCACGATACCCACGTGCTTATTTCAATAAAATAAGTTAATTATCCTTGATTAATCATGACAGGTCCTCTAGGTGCATTATACTAACTATGTGCAGAGAGGATGTATACAGTAAAATAAAAATAAAAAATTGGGTAGATCAGTGGAAGGAGCGCCCTGGCAACATGATGCACTAGCCGCTTCTCCGCCTCTCCCGTTCTGCCGCGGTATGCCCCATCCGTTCCCTTCGAGACATGCTGACTGTGTCCCCCAGACCTCCCATGGGCCTCACTCGGGACCTGCATGCCTAGGTGGGCTTACGGTCCCCCTGCGTCTCCTGGAAGTTTGTAACTGGTTCGGAGGGCTGGGACTGTGCTGCGAACCCCCAGGGACGTTGGGGGGAGATGAGGAGGATGCCGGTGTTGGTGTCGGCACTGAATGAACGCCGGGCCCCCTTGCTGGGAGACCCAGGTACATTGAGAATGCGGCATGCGTACCTGAAATGAAGGCTCCCTCTCCCCGCAGATGAGTCCAGAGTTAAAGTGAGGAGGAGGTGGGATGGCAGTGTATTGATAAGCTGGAGAGCGGTGCAGCGAAGTGATGGCGTTGTTTCTTCTGCGCTGTCCGGAAGTGAGGAAGCAACACCTGATGCGGGTGGCTCCCAGGTTCTGACAGTGAGAACTGGTTTGAGCTACCGACCGAGGCATGCATGTTTACTTTCAGGTACGCAGCTTAGATTTGCTGAAGGAGAGGATGAAATCATTCAGTTTTGAGAGCCTGGCAGGGAGTGGGGAGTATAGAACTAAGACTATATAATTAATAAGACTTGCAATAAGGACCTGCTGAAGGATGACTTGTCGGGCCTCTCCCCTACTCTCTGTGCGGGGCTATAGGACCAGGTGCGGCATAACCCTTTGTGCAATATCTGGGGGCAGAGACCCCCTAAAGGGAACTTTAAAGGAATCTGGAAATATGGAAAGCTAGAGGGACTATGAACCCATGAACCATGAAATTAGGTATGCTCATGGACAATGCATAATTAACTGATGAATAAAACTTCTTTAACATGTGTACTCAACTGTGAGTAAATAATGTTTTTTCTGTGTTGCTTATATCCTCCCTGTATTGGAGAGTTGGAGACTGTTGAATATGTACTGGTTTCATTTTTCTCAGTATTGCCCCCAAAGCGGACCAGAGGAGATCAGGAGCATCCTCTCCTAAAGAAAAATCAAACTCAGGGAGAATTGAGAAATTTTTACACTCACCTACTGTAATATCTACAAGAAATAAGGACCGAAAGGAAACCTCTCTAATGCTATAAGAACTGGCTCAAGGTTTGAGGTCCTGCAGCACAAAGAGGGAGCGGTGGTCGGAGAGGTAGAAGTGGACTAGTTCTGGAGGAAATTCTTACTGAAATTAAGCAGTGCACTATGGGACGTAAAATGCAGGAATCAATAGCCGTGCAGGTGCGGTGAGGCGCTCTCCTCGGCATGGCTGGTAAGCCGCTTGATCAGATGAAACTGACCTGGTTAGGGATATAGTAAACTGTTATGATCATGGCAAATAGAGGACAGTAACAGGACACGGCAGGTGGTGGATCCTCAGGGCCTGTGTGGATGTTGACGTGAGCCATGCCAGGGAGCGGAGTCTAAGGTGCCACTGGTATTCACCAGAGCCCGCCGCAAAGTGGGATGGTCTTGCTGCGGCAGGCGGCACCCAGGTCGCTACCCCTGGCACGACTCGTCCACACAGGTAGCTGGGGGGGGTGGGGTGGCACGGAAGGACACTGGCAGGACGTAGCAGATAGGTAGGGAAACAGGGAACAGGTACACAGTAGCAAGACACAGGACTTCACTATGGCATAAACAACCAAAGATCCGGCAGGGAAACAAGGGAAGAGCAGGAATATATGGACCAGGGGACAGATGTAAACACTTCAATTAATATATGTCGCAGGTATTTGCCATAGAAAGAGCACACAGGGTTCCTGGAAAGGCTGCTGCCCCCGGGGCTCCTCCGAGAGCATTTTTGCAAAAAAACATTACTGTCTGTAGATAGAGACAGGATTTTGAGGGGCGCTAGATCCAGACCTGATATACAATATAATGGGGTAAGAATAGCGCTCTTCACTGACTTCTCCAAATAAAAAGGGCTTCCTTTGGAGAAGTGAGGAGAAGGTTACATGCTGCTAAAATGAATTTTTCCCTGTTGTACCCAACCAGAAAGCGTATTAAAGGGGTTATCCAGGAAAAAATGTTTTTTTTTATATATCAACTGGCTCAAGAAAGTTAAATAGATTTGTAAATTACTTCTATTAAAAAATCTTAATCCTTTCAGTGCTTATAAGCTTCTGAAGTTAAGGTTGTTCTTTTCTGTCTAAGTGCTCTCTGATGTCACGTGCCTCGGGAACCGCCCAGTTTAGAAGCAAATCCCCATAGCAAACCTCTTCTAAACTGGGTGGTTCCCGAGACACGTGTCATCAGAGAGCACGTAGAAAGAAAAGAATAACCTTAACTTCAGAAGCTTATAAGTACTGAAAGGATTAATTTTTTTTAATAGAAGTAATTTACAAATCTGTTTAACTATCTGGAGCCAGTTGATATATAAAAAAAAGTTTTTTCCTGGATAACCCCTTCAATTATAATGACATTAATTATAATGATTTACTCTTTTCTTTTCCAGATTCACGGTCGGCATCAGAATGGTTATAGTCTAAGGGCTTTTAGGAGAGGGGGGAAATGGAATGCTTATTTGCTTAATTCAGTGGGTGGTGGGGGGGAGGGAGTTATAGGACGCACAGGTAGAGATCCTACTTGGATCAGCTGGGGGGGGGGGTATATTCAGAGAGGGGTTCTTTCCTTTTTATTTTATTATTCTCTTCTCTTTCTCATTTAAATGGTTAAAGAGATAAAAATATTTATGTGGAATGTGAGGGGCATGGCTGACAGTGTGACAAGGTGCGCTATAAATGATTTAATCAGTAGACAACTTTCAGCTATAGTGGCTCTGGTGGAGACCCATCTGACTGCACAAACATTATAGGCAACTAGAAGAAAGTGGGCGTCCTTAGAATATAACTCATGCCTTTCAGTATAATTAGCAGGAGTTTCAGTTTTCATACATAGGCAAATTGATTTCACTCCTAAAGCCCAATTGATAGACGGTAGAGGCCGCTATGTTTTCCTTCATGGCTTGTTGCAACAGGTAGAAATGGTTCTGGCTTTTATTTACATCCCACCCCCTTTCTCTCTTGAAATTTTGATAGATATACTGGGCTTCTTGCGAGATAAAGGGGACCTCCTGCAAATTGTTAATGGAGAGCTCCAAAATTTTTGACAGAAGTTGGTTGGGTAGACCTCTGAAGAGATCTTTATGGTGATAAAACTTGCTTTACTTGCTTCAGTGCCCCTTACAGAGCAGTGTCTAGGATAGATCTTTTCTTGGGTAATGATAAGGCTAGGACAATGGTGAAAAAGATTATGTGCTGCCCTAGAGCTCTGTCAGATCCTGCCCCTCAGGTATTAACACTGGCGCTTGGGTCGCCAGGTCAGCAGGCTCTCCCTTTGTTTAAATTGAATGTGCATTGGCTTTCAATATTCGGTAAAGATGATTACTTGGCCTTGAAAATGACCCAATTCTGGGAAATAAATAAAGCGTCATCTAATATTGTTACAGTTTGGGATGCATTTAAAGCCTATCAGGGGGTTTCTGTTAAAAGAAAAAAAGACAACTGAATGAGGAAGAGGCCTCTTTGGTGAGAGGGGTAGAAGTCGCTAATCAAATGTATATAATTTCCCCCGGAATTAATGAATTGTAGAAACATAAAGAGGTGCAGGAGCAGTTGAAAAGGTTTTATCAAGAGAGGGCTGCAGGATCAGGATGAGGTGCGTAAATGCCTTCATTCATTTTTTCCAAATTTATATGCATCGGAGGTAGAGGTATTAGATAATGAGTTGGAAGAAGTTTTAGAGGGGTGGATATCCCAAGGATTGATGAGGAAGTGATGATTAAATTAGAGGCCCCAATTTCAATAGAAGAAATGAGGAATGTTATAAAAGGGGCTCCCGAAGGTTCCGCCCCAGGCCCCGACGGGATCCCTTTTATAGTATATAAAAGATGGATAGATATTTTTGGCCCTGATGCTATACGAAACAATTAATGAATCCTGCATGAACGAAAAACTGCCGCCCTCTATGCTACATGCACACATTGCTCTGATATTAGAAAAGAATACACCTGAACAGTTGGTAGATTCTTACCGTCCAATTTCTTAACTCAATTGTGACTTTCAAAGGTTTTGGCAGGGAGACTGTCTGGGGTTATAAATGGGTTGATAGGAAAAGAACAGACAGGGTTTATTCCGGGGAGATCTCTTTTTACTTATATTGAAAGAACTTATAGGAACATACAGAAAGGTAAGGGAGACCTCCGCTCCATCCTATGTTTGGATGCTACTAAACCTTTTTATAGGGTGGAGTGGAGGTTTCTGTGGAAAGTATTGGGACAATTTGGAATGGGACCTGGGTTTATAAAGCATATTAAATTGATGTATGATTCGCCAACAGCAAGCATTGTAGTTAATGGCTCACCCACAGGGGAAATTTTGTTGTAGTGCGGAACTCGCCAGGGTTGTCCTATATCTCCAATGCTGTTCGCACTATATATTGAGGTTTTGGCAATAATGGTTAGGAATATGGAGGGAATAGGGGGGTTTGTTGTAGAAGAAAGGGAGGAAAGGTTTGCATTATATGCGGATGACATCTTACTTTTTCTTCAAGATCCTGTATCTTCTATACCGAAGACATCCCTTTAAATATTAAAGGGGAGATTCAAGGTCTAGAGTATCTGAACATAAAAATTACGACAGATGTGGGAAAGTATAGATCATTTAATTTAGATCCCTTAGTTGCCAAACTGGAAAAAAAAGATAAATCTGTGGGGTAGGTTGCCCATTTCTATGCCAGACAGGATGGCCTTGATAAAGATGGTGGTTTTACCACAAGTTTTATATCTCTTAAATGCCTCCCTGGCCCGGTTAATAGTAATGTCACGATGCCGGCTGGCAGGTAGTGGATCCTCTGTGCCAGAGAGGGATTGGCGTGGACCGTGCTAGTGGACCGGTTCTAAGCCACTACTGGTTTTCACCAGAGCCCGCCGCAAAGCGGGTTGGTCTTGCTGCGGCGGTAGTGACCAGGTCGTATCCACTAGCAACGGCTCACCTCTCTGGCTGCTGAAGATAGGCGCGGTACAAGGGAGTAGGCAGAAGCAAGGTCGGACGTAGCAGAAGGTCGGGGCAGGCAGCAAGGATCGTAGTCAGGGGCAACGGCAGAAGGTCTGGAAACACAGGCAAGGAACACACAAGGAACGCTTTCACTGGCACTAAGGCAACAAGATCCGGCAAGGGAGTGCAAGGGAAGTGAGGTAATATAGGGAAGTGCACAGGTGATTACCCTAATTGGAACCACTGCGCCAATCAGCGGCGCAGTGGCCCTTTAAATCGCAGAGACCCGGCGCGCGCGCGCCCTAGGGAGCGGGGCCGCGCGCGCCGGGACAGAACAGACGGGGAGCGAGTCAGGTAGGGGAGCCGGGGTGCGCATCGCGAGCGGGCGCTACCCGCATCGCGAATCGCATCCCGGCTGGCAGCGGGATCGCAGCGCCCCGGGTCAGAGGACGTGACCGGAGCGCTGCAGCGGAGAGAGTGAAGTGAGCGCTCCGGGGAGGAGCGGGGACCCGGAGCGCTCGGCGTAACAGTACCCCCCCCCTTGGGTCTCCCCCTCTTCTTGGAGCCTGAGAACCTGAGGAGCAGACTTTTGTCAAGGATGTTGTCCTCAGGTTCCCAGGATCTCTCTTCAGGACCACAACCCTCCCAGTCTACTAAAAAAAATTTTTTCCCTCTGACCTTTTTGGCAGCCAAAATTTCCTTGACCGAGAAGACGTCCGAGGAGCCGGAAACAGGAGTGGGAGGAACAGATTTGGGAGAAAAACGGTTGAGGATGAGTGGTTTGAGAAGAGAGACGTGAAAGGCATTAGGGATACGAAGAGAAGGAGGAAGAAGAAGTTTATAAGAGACAGGATTAATTTGACACAAAATTTTGAAAGGACCAAGATAGCGTGGTCCCAACTTGTAGCTAGGGACACGGAAGCGGACATATTTAGCGGAGAGCCATACCTTGTCTCCAGGGGAAAAAACGGGGGGAGCTCTTCTTTTCTTATCCGCGAACCTCTTCATGCGTGAAGAAGCCTGTAAGAGAGAATTTTGGGTCTCTCTCCATATAATGGAAAGGTCACGAGAAATTTCATCCACAGCGGGCAGACCAGAGGGCAAGGGGGTAGGGAGGGGGGGAAGAGGGTGACGGCCGTACACCACGAAAAATGGGGATTTGGAGGAAGATTCAGAGACCCTGAAGTTATACGAGAATTCGGCCCATGGAAGGAGATCTGCCCAGTCATCCTGGCGGGAGGAAACAAAATGTCGCAAATAATCACCCAAGATCTGGTTAATTCTTTCTACTTGTCCATTGGACTGGGGATGATATGCAGAGGAAAAATTTAATTTAATCTTGAGTTGTTTACAGAGAGCCCTCCAGAATTTAGACACGAATTGGACACCTCTATCCGAGACAATCTGCGTAGGCAACCCGTGAAGACGAAAAATGTGTACAAAAAATTGTTTAGCCAACTGAGGCGCAGAAGGAAGACCAGGAAGAGGGATGAAATGTGCCATTTTGGAGAATCGATCAACGACCACCCAAATAACAGTGTTGCCACGGGAAGGGGGTAAATCAGTAATAAAATCCATACCAATCAGAGACCAAGGCTGTTCGGGGACAGGCAGAGGATGAAGAAAACCAGCGGGCTTCTGGCGAGGAGTCTTATCCCGGGCACAGATAGTGCAGGCTCGCACAAAGTCCCCAACATCCGTCTCCAGAGTCGGCCACCAATAGAAGCGGGAGATGAGTTGCACAGATTTCTTGATGCCCGCATGACCTGCGAGATGGGAGGAGTGACCCCATTTGAGGATTCCGAGGCGTTGGCGTGGAGAAACAAAGGTCTTTCCTGGAGGAGTCTGCCTGATGGAGGCAGGAGAAGTAGAGATCAGGCAGTCAGGTGGAATGATGTGTTGCGGAGGGAGATCAACTTCTGAGGCATCCGAGGAACGAGAGAGAGCATTGGCCCTAATGTTCTTATCGGCAGGACGAAAGTGAATCTCAAAATTAAATCGGGCAAAGAACAGAGACCACCGGGCCTGGCGAGGATTCAGCCGTTGGGCAGACTGGAGGTAGGAGAGGTTCTTGTGGTCGGTGTAGATAATAACAGGAAATCTTGATCCCTCCAGCAGATGCCTCCATTCCTCAAGTGCTAACTTAATGGCTAGAAGCTCTCGATCCCCGATGGAGTAGTTCCTCTCCGCTGGAGAGAAGGTCCTAGAGAAAAAACCACAAGTGACAGCATGCCCGGAAGAATTTTTTTGTAGAAGAACAGCTCCAGCTCCCACTGAGGAGGCATCAACCTCCAATAGGAAGGGTTTGGAAGGGTCAGGTCTGGAGAGCACGGGAGCCGAAGAAAAGGCAGACTTGAGTCGTTTAAAGGCGTCTTCTGCTTGAGGAGGCCAGGACTTGGGATCAGCATTTTTTTTGGTTAAAGCCACGATAGGAGCCACAATGGTAGAAAAATGTGGAATAAATTGCCTGTAATAATTGGCGAACCCCAAAAAGCGTTGGATAGCACGGAGTCCGGAGGGGCGTGGCCAATCTAAGACGGCAGAGAGTTTGTCTGGATCCATCTGTAGTCCCTGGCCAGAGACCAAATATCCTAGAAAAGGAAGAGATTGGCATTCAAACAGACATTTCTCAATTTTGGCATAGAGTTGGTTGTCACGAAGTCTCTGAAGAACCATACGGACATGCTGGCGGTGTTCTTCTAGATTGGCAGAAAAAATTAGGATATCGTCCAGATATACAACAACACAGGAGTATAACAGATCACGAAAAATTTCATTGACAAAGTCTTGGAAGACGGCAGGGGCATTGCACAGTCCAAAGGGCATGACCAGATACTCAAAGTGTCCATCTCTGGTGTTAAATGCCGTTTTCCACTCGTCCCCCTCTCTGATGCGGATGAGGTTATAGGCGCCTCTTAAGTCCAATTTAGTGAAGATGTGGGCACCTTGGAGGCGATCAAAGAGTTCAGAGATGAGGGGTAAGGGGTAGCAGTTCTTAACCGTGATTTTATTAAGACCGCGGTAGTCAATGCAAGGACGTAGGGAGCCATCTTTTTTGGACACAAAGAAAAATCCGGCTCCGGCAGGAGAGGAGGATTTACGGATAAAGCCCTTTTTTAGATTCTCCTGGACGTATTCGGACATGGCAAGAGTCTCTGGGGCAGAGAGAGGATAAATTCTGCCCCGGGGTGGAGTAGTGCCCGGGAGGAGGTCGATAGGGCAATCATAAGGCCTGTGAGGAGGTAGAGTCTCAGCTTGTTTTTTGCAGAAAACATCCGCGAAGTCCATATAGGCCTTAGGGAGACCGGTTACAGGAGGAACCACAGAGTTACGGCAAGGGTTACTGGGAACCGGTTTTAGACAGTTCTTGGAACAAGAGGACCCCCAACTCTTGATCTCCCCAGTGGACCAATCCAGGGTTGGGGAATGAAGTTGAAGCCAGGGAAGTCCAAGGAGAATTTCTGAGGTGCAATTGGGGAGGACCAAAAGTTCAATCCTCTCATGATGAGATCCGATGCTCATAAGAAGGGGCTCCGTGCGGAAACGTATGGTACAGTCCAATCTTTCATTATTTACACAATTGATGTAGAGGGGTCTGGCGAGACTGGTCACCGGGATGTTGAACCTGTTGACGAGAGAGGCCAAAATAAAATTTCCTGCAGATCCAGAGTCCAAGAAGGCCACAGCAGGGAAGGAGAAGGCAGAGGCAGACATCCGCACAGGCACTGTAAGACGTGGAGAAGCAGAGTAGACATCAAGGACTGTCTCACCTTTGTGCGGAGTCAGCGTACGTCTTTCCAGGCGGGGAGGACGGATAGGACAATCCCTCAGGAAGTGTTCGGTACTAGCACAGTACAGGCAGAGGTTCTCCATACGGCGTCGTGTCCTCTCTTGAGGTGTCAGGCGAGACCGGTCGACCTGCATAGCCTCCACGGCGGAAGGCACAAGAACAGATTGCAGGGGACCAGAGGAGAGAGGAGCCGAGGAGGAGAAACGCCTCGTGCGAACAGAGTCCATATCTTGGCGGAGTTCCTGACGCCTTTCGGAAAAACGCATGTCAATGCGAGTGGCTAGGTGAATAAGTTCATGTAGATTAGCAGGAATTTCTCGTGCGGCCAGAACATCTTTAATGTTGCTGGATAGGCCTTTTTTGAAGGTCGCGCAGAGGGCCTCATTATTCCAGGACAATTCTGAAGCAAGTGTACGGAACTGTACGGCATACTCGCCAACGGAAGAATTACCCTGGACCAGGTTCAACAGGGCAGTCTCAGCAGAAGAGGCTCGGGCAGGTTCCTCAAAGACACTTCGGATTTCCGAGAAGAAGGAGTGTACAGAGGCAGTGACGGGGTCATTGCGGTCCCAGAGCGGTGTGGCCCATGACAGGGCTTTTCCGGACAGAAGACTGACTACGAAAGCCACCTTAGACCTTTCAGTGGGAAACAGGTCCGACATCATCTCCAGATGCAGGGAACATTGGGAAAGAAAGCCACGGCAAAACTTAGAGTCCCCATCAAATTTATCCGGCAAGGATAAGCGTATCCCAGGAGCGGCCACTCGCTGCGGAGGAGGTGCAGGAGCTGGCGGAGGAGATGACTGCTGAAGCTGTGGTAGTAACTGTTGTAGCATAACGGTCAGTTGAGACAGCTGTTGGCCTTGTTGCGCTATCTGTTGTGACTGCTGGGCGACCACCGTGGTGAGGTCAGCGACAACTGGCAGAGGAACTTCAGCGGGATCCATGGCCGGATCTACTGTCACGATGCCGGCTGGCAGGTAGTGGATCCTCTGTGCCAGAGAGGGATTGGCGTGGACCGTGCTAGTGGACCGGTTCTAAGCCACTACTGGTTTTCACCAGAGCCCGCCGCAAAGCGGGTTGGTCTTGCTGCGGCGGTAGTGACCAGGTCGTATCCACTAGCAACGGCTCACCTCTCTGGCTGCTGAAGATAGGCGCGGTACAAGGGAGTAGGCAGAAGCAAGGTCGGACGTAGCAGAAGGTCGGGGCAGGCAGCAAGGATCGTAGTCAGGGGCAACGGCAGAAGGTCTGGAAACACAGGCAAGGAACACACAAGGAACGCTTTCACTGGCACTAAGGCAACAAGATCCGGCAAGGGAGTGCAAGGGAAGTGAGGTAATATAGGGAAGTGCACAGGTGATTACCCTAATTGGAACCACTGCGCCAATCAGCGGCGCAGTGGCCCTTTAAATCGCAGAGACCCGGCGCGCGCGCGCCCTAGGGAGCGGGGCCGCGCGCGCCGGGACAGAACAGACGGGGAGCGAGTCAGGTAGGGGAGCCGGGGTGCGCATCGCGAGCGGGCGCTACCCGCATCGCGAATCGCATCCCGGCTGGCAGCGGGATCGCAGCGCCCCGGGTCAGAGGACGTGACCGGAGCGCTGCAGCGGAGAGAGTGAAGTGAGCGCTCCGGGGAGGAGCGGGGACCCGGAGCGCTCGGCGTAACAAGTAACTTTAGATTAATGCAATAAAAAATTCTATTTAGGTTGTATACATCTCCAAAATCCTTAAAAAACATTTGGGTATAGCAGGAGTGAGATCTGCCCAAGATGCTCAGTTGACGATGCAGACTTTGCCCACATAATCTGGGAGTGCCCCCATGTAGTAACATATTGGAAGGAAATCTTTTTACCGCTGCCCTGGATGTCGCCCTCCCTCGCTGTCGCCTTGTCACCTCTTTGTGACCGGACCTAAAACCATAATATACTACGGTTTTGGTCCGGTCAGGAAACCGCATATGGGTCAAAAATGAGCCGACCGGAGTCACCGTTTGACTCCGGTCGGCTCAATAAAGTAAATGGAGTTCAGCGCTGGTCCGGCTGGGGTACGGGAGAGCCCAGTTTGCCCTTCCCCCAGCCGGATCCTACACCTGTAACATAAAAACGAAGTGTGAATGCAGTCGTACATATAACATGAAAAGGAGACCACCAGAATAAGAGACACTCTTATCTCTATCTGATAGTAAGGGTCCTCAATGTTGTAAAGACACAGAGAGAGATTTCTCAAGCTTTCTTATAGTAAGTATTCTCTTTGTTGCCCATAGCAACCAATTAACTTTTGGCTTTCAATTCTCATATTAGAAATGAAGCTAAACTCTGATTGGTTGCTATGGACAACAAGGAGAATTTTACTATACGATAGTGTGATAAATCTCCCCCACAGAGATTTCCACCATTTATATTTATGGTATTTGTTACAGGTAATAATAATCTAAAAAATATAACCTAATAGTGTTAACATAAACATTACTCCTTTCACTGTTTCTGCCTTCTGTATATTTGCACTGTTTATTCAGTTAGGTAAATGCCCCCCATACTGTCCTGTAGGGGTATGTTTACACAGCGGATTTTTTGCGGACTATCTGCCCGGAACATTCCGCAGACAGCAGTCACCGACAGAACATGCCGGGACTAAGACGGCTCAGAGATGAGCTGTCCCCATAGACAGTAATGCATTTTCCAGTGGATTTTGCAGATAGAATTGACATGTCAATTCTACCTGCGAAGTCAGGAATCGGAATTTCTGTGGCAGAAATTCCGCCATGCGCACGGTGCAATAGAATCCCAATGAAAACAATTGGACTCTGCTGCAACGGAATTTCTGAAATTCCAGTGTGTGAACGTGGCCTAACTGTCTACTATCCCTTTACAACAGTGTTTTTAAATCAGGGTGCCTCCAGCTGTTGTAAAACTACAACTCCCAGCATGCAAACGGCTGTCAGGGCATACTGGGAGTTATAGTTTTGCAAAAACTGGAGGCAGTCTGCTTGAGAAATACTGTTCTACAGACACTTCTCCCTCTCTTCCAATGCTATCCTGGCGGTCATTCTGTTATGCCTTCTAGCGTACATGGACAAAGAACGAGAATAATGTGCATTCTTGTTAATACCTGGTAAAAGATCAATTCCTCAATGACAGATAATCAATAATTATGCATTCAGACAAAACTTAAGCGGAGGACCTCCATCTCACCCCCCCCTGCTGAATGCCCTTTGCTGTTTACCCAGTACAACTTGTACCATGGAGAAAGGTTGTCATTTCTGCAGTAAGAGGCAGCAGGTACAAAAATCATCCTCTTGACCTTTCCAAACATTGTAACTTGAATGTACCAGACAATAACTAGGACACTGTTAAAGCCATTAACATAATTGGAAAAAGTAAAACTGAGGCTTGTCTTATTAATGCTCCGCTGTTCGCTACTATGAGCTGCTGCTTAGAAATGTGAATTACTTGACAAAAAGTAAAGATGAAACAACATCTACAAATAAAACTGTTAGGGTGTATTCACACATAGAGTACAGTACAGGATTTGAAGCTGCAGATTTTATGCTGTGGAATGCAATCTAAACTAATTGATTAAACACAGCAACAGATCTGCAGATTCAAATCGTGTGCATCAAATACAGGTGTAAATAGAACCCTTAAATGGGCGCTGTCAGATTAAAAACTTTTTATATGTTGTACATCTTCCTTTTTATGGAAATACCGTATTTATCGGGGTATACCACGCACCGGCCTATAACACGCATCCTCATTTTACCAAGGATATTTGGGTAAATAAAGTTTTTTACCCAAATACCCTTGGTAAAATGAGGGTGCGTGTGTGTGTGCATGTGTATACCCCGGTACACTGTTTCTGACCCCGCAGAAGCCCCCAGGAAAGGCAGAGGGATAGAGGCCGTCGCTGCCCGCTTCTCTCCCCCTGCCTTTCCTGGGGTCTAAAGCCCTGCTGCCGCCGCTTCTCTCCCCCTGACTATCGGCGCCGCTGACCCATTGCCTCCCACCTTCCCCTTTTTATGATTACCTGTTGCCGGGGTCAGGCCCCCACTGCTTCTGGCTCCGGTCCACAGTGCTTCTGGCTCCGGTATGGCATCTATGCGTCGTTGCTATGGGCTGCGCTGCGTAATGACGAGCGACGTCGCCACTGTCTGATAGCAACGACGCTCCACTCTGGAGCCAGAAGCACCGCGGACCGGAGCCAGAAGCAGCGCGGACCCGACCCCGGCAACAGGTAATCATAAAACCAGGGATGGGGGAGGCAATGGGGCAGCGGCGCAGACAGCCAGGGGGAGAGAAGCGGCGGCAGCAGGGCTCTAGACCCCAGGAAAGACAGGGGGAGAGAAGCGGGCAGCAACGGCCTCTCTCCCCCTGATTTCCTGTGGGCTTCTGCGGGGTCAGAAAAACCGTGAATAATACTCATCTGTGCTCTTTCCTGTCTGATAGTACTTCTCTGTGCTCTCTCCTGTCTGATAGCACTCATCTGTGCGCTCTCCTGTCTGATAGTACTCCTCTGTGCTCTCTCCTGTCTGATAATACTCATCTGTGCTCTTTCCTGTCTGATAATACTCCTCTGTGCTCTCTCCTGTCTGATAGTACTCCTCTGTGCTCTCTCCTGTCTGATAGCACTCCTCTGTGCTCTCTCCTGTCTGATAGCACTCATCTGTGCGCTCTCCTGTCTGATAGTACTCCTCTGTGCTCTCTCCTGTCTGATAGTACTCCTCTGTGCTCTCTCCTGTCTGATAATACTCATCTGTGCTCTTTCCTGTCTGATAATACTCCTCTGTGCTCTCTCCTGTCTGATACTACTCCTCTGTGCTCTCTCCTGTCTGATAGTACTCCTCTGTGCTCTCTCCTGTCTGATAGTACTCCTCTGTGCTCTCTCCTGTCTGATAATACTCATCTGTGCTCTTTCCTGTCTGATAATACTCATCTGTGCTCTCTCCTGTCTGATAATACTCCTCTGTGCTCTCTCCTGTCTGATAGTACTCCTCTGTACTCTCTCCTGCCTGATAGTACTCCTCTGTGCTCTCTCCTGTCCTATTAGACTTTGTCTATGCCTGTGCTTCAGCTTGGACAAAGCCATGATTTTATAAGCCATGATTTCTATAAAAAGTATTTCTATAAGTATATTAGAAAGTTTAATGTTTTGCCAAGATGTAACACATATAAAAGGGCCAATTTAAAGGGAACGTGGCAGACTGTTTACCCACACCAAACTTTATAACCAAACTTCATAATGCAGGTAAACATGAGTAAAACAATATTTTAATCACGCCGATTGGTGGTCCCATTAGTGAGATGGAGCCCCCTTTGTTAATATACAAATGAGCCATTTTGCAAAATGGAGGCAAATGGAGGCATTATGTTTGGACATTCTGTTTTATTTGGTCTGTTTTTGGCACAGTTTGGCGCAGCAATTTCTCCTGTAAAAGGTGTGCGACTTATGAAATACAGAAATTTGTAAGGTGTTCTAAAATAGTCAGTTTTTTTTGGGATTGTTTGTGCACAACTTCATGCAACCCACACTTAGAAAAGTGCCTTTGTAGAGCTGAGTATGCTGTTTAATTTGCGCCAAATTTGCACTAATTGATAAATTTGGTGCACATCTGCCAAAATCAACACAAGAAAACCATAGGCGTACTACAACCAATTTTGATAAATTTCCCACCACGAACACCATCCCCCGTTTTCCTTCTTATTCCTAGGATTGTCTGTAGTAGTGGAGATAAAAGTAAAGATGGTCAGTATGTGACACACAAGATAAGACAAAGATGAAATCAGAAGGTGGACCAGGGTTAAAACCAAGAGGTCAGACTACAAATATTGGAAGAAAAAACCCATGGGTGCTCCCTAGTGCACCATCATTTAAAGTTCAGTGTCATTAAAATGCACACAGGCTCACAAATGGCCACTAACCTAATAGTGCATAAATGCCGAATAACATAACGTACAACCTTATCTGCCCCCCCCCAGCAACTGCATAAGCAACTGGAGCTACAGCACTTGCTCCAATAAAACTACCCCTAAAATAACCTCTGTCACATCAGGGTGCTGTATCATCTAAGGAGCACATGGTATTATCCTACAAATAATTTTCTCCTTTATTAGACAACACTATTTTTGCATAGGACTAATGCATTAGACATAGCGGACAGCTGTGATGGCAATCTATCACTAGATTGGGGAGATGTAAGGCCACTAGTTTATGATTTTTAGGGTTCCTGACCCTAGTACCTATGACAATTGTGACTGAATGGGGCACTGCCACATGTACAGGAGAGCCGCTGTGCAGCTGAGTCATGTATCCCCTTTGTTCGGACAATCATGGCGTGCCCATCGTCGGATCTCAAACATAACTTTCCTAACAATAGGCTATCAATATTTTAGAATTAGAAAACCCTATTTAATAGCCATCAGTTAGAAAGGGAGAAACAGTATATTTACAAAATTCTGTTATCTCATATATATCATCCCGGAGCAATATAATCTTGTTAACACAGCTGTGCTTTTCTTTATACAATGAGTACAAGTAGATTCATGAGCCTGGCCGATCCCTGAGCATTCACACTCAGTTTACACACAATCAGTTACACGTACACGGCTGTCAAAAGTGGAAACATATGAAATCAAATCCCATTTAAATGTATTTTATTATAAATTATTTACCTATAGTGTAGGGAAAATCCCTGTGTCATGTTACCTCATATTACCCACAGTAAAATCCTATTTTACTGATCATGAAAACATGTGAACAGATCACTACATCTAACATATCTACAGAACAGAAAAGCTCCTAAAGAAATACATGTACAGTGATCCCTCAACTTACAATGGCCTCAACATACAATAGTTTCAACATACAATGGTCTTTTCTGGACCATTGTAAGTTGAAACCAGACTCACCATACAATGTACAGACAGTCCAGATCTGCAAAACATATCAATAGCTGGAAGAACTGACCAATCAGAATGGACATTTCACTGGTAAAACACTTGTATGACTGAAGTGTATGCACTGACTGGTGTCTGGTAGCGCCCCCTAAAGTACAGGGAGGTATTACATGTTCTGTACACTTTACCTGTACCAGGGTTACCTGCTCCTTTGGACACCAGGTGAGGGCGACTCCATGTTACTTTTTTAGGACACTGTGTACTGTACAGGACCCTGAAGAAGCTCCTGTCCTCTACATAGACCAGTGTTTCCCAAGTGGGGTGCCCCCAGCTGTTGCAAAACTACATCTCCCAGCATGCCCGGACAGCCAAAGGCTGTCCGGGCATGCTGGGAGTTGTAGTTTTGCAACAGCTGGAGGCTCCCTGCTTGGGAAACACTGACATAGACAGTGATTTACAGCTCCCAGCAGATCTTTATTACTTTTATATGTAAGGATTTGCTTTATCTATATTAGTTATCTACTTATTTTTATTTAATCCTCACTTTTTCCTATTTTTGGATGACATTTTGGGCCTTTAGAACCAATTTCCAGGTTTCCATAGAGTTATGGTCTCAACATACAATGGTTTCAACATACAATGGTCGTCCTGGAACGGATTAATATTGTAACTTGAGGGACCACTGTATGCACTGCGCATGTATATATCATTTTAGGAGCTCTTTTTCTCAGCTAAACATTTACAAGCGGCATTGACTCTACATTGAGTTTCCATAGATGCAAGATTTGGTTAATATCATACATGAGTATAAGCTTCCTCTAAGCAAACTGACCAAAATACATTCAAATGGCGCATGTCTTTTTCCCTATAGAATACATGTGTACTGGATAGAAGAGTTACAATGGAAATGCACAATATTTACCCTTGTGCAATTTTTCAAGAGAAAAATAATTAAAATTTTGGGAAATATATTTTTGTGTATGCCGATTGCTGGTCAAGCATTCTAAACACTTACAGTGTCCCTGTCATTTGGAAAAACTTTTAATATGCCAAAGACATGAGTTTGAGACATGTCAAAATTTGGGATGTTCTGACCTTCCACAAAGGCTGAGCGCTTTCCTCCCCAGCTCCATGCAAGGGCTGGTACAAGGATTTTTGCCACCCTAGGCAAAAGCCAATTTTGCCGTCCCTTGACTCCGCCCATTGGCCTGCTCTTTGACATGCCCCACCTTAATACTGGGGTGACACACTGTAACAAGCCCCTCCCTCATCTGATTAGCTTACTACTGGGGTGACACTGTAACAAACCTCCTCTTCATGCTGCTGGCTGAGTGAGTGGTTCGGATGCTGGTTGTCTAACTTTCTTGCGGCAGACAGATTGGCGCCCCCCATCAAGAGGGCACTTTAGGCTGCCACCTATTTTGCCTAAAGGTAGAGCCGGCCCTGACTCCCTGTGATCTTCTCCCTTAACGAAACAGGACCTATAGACTTATAATGGGGCTTTGTCTCGCTCCACCTCAAGCTTCCCCCCAGCTATATCAAAAAATCGGGGGGTATCTGAACACTAAGACCCTCAATGATGAAAACATTTGATACATTTTTTTTCAATGACAAGGGCACTTAAGATATTGATAAAATCTTAAAGTGGATTCTGTAGTAAATTGGCAACACTATAACATCCTCCAGAGCATTTTGGATGTACTTTTTCATTGAACTAGGTGTGTATGCAACAAATTATAACCAGATAGGGGATTTGTCTTGTAGAGCCTCCTTTATGTGTTTAAGATATGTAGATGTCAATTCTATATCCAAACATCTTGGTGGAGGTATTAACCTATAAGTGTTATGGTTACAGTAGATGTAAGATTAAGGGAAAAGAACAGAGATGAAAGGCATTCTACATGATGACAATAATAGATGACACATGACTGTAGTCCACATGCGTGCTAGAAGAACATCTCCTGCCCCACTAACCCTAACAACATGAGAGTTATGGGTAATGGATTGGGATCTGGTGCTGTTGTATGTCAGCTCAGGCAGATTAGGGCCGCTTAGGATCTGGGGTGTTAGCTTCCTTTCAGATGTCTTGGTTGTAATAGATTAGGATCAGTCAGAGACACAAGTTCAGAGAGAAAGCTGTTGGCAGATAAAAGGGTCACATTGGTAAGAAGGGCAGTCTGTTTATGAGTAAATGGGGTGTCTTAAGAGGAACTCTAAGAATAAGTGGAATAAGAGGTTAATATAAGAAAAATGTTTAACTGTGCAACTGGACTGCATTCTTACTGTAATGAGGTGACTGGACGTAAATACGAGGTCCAAGACATGAAGCAAAGCCAGGCTTAAGATACTTTACAACATGCAGGTGATTCATTCTGGAGAAAATAATTCTAAACATAAACTAGTGATATAGGAAAGGTGATAGCAAGCACAAGTATGGAGGAGGGCATGTTATTCATTTCATCACAGGCTTCAATAATTACAGAACTGTGGTTATGAGAAGGGGTTTATGTGTTATGGAAATGGGAATCATAAGCCGATATAAAATAAGTTTGTTACTAGTTTTACCTCCCTCTTCTGAATTGATGTTGATTCCAGCAGTACGATCATGGGTTAAATGAATTACGGTTGTAAGCTGCTTTTTTGGTTCCATATTTTTGGGGACCCTTTTGTAAACAGTAATATGCGGTGTCAGATTGTGTATTCCTGTGGGTCATGTGAATTGGCTGTCAGACATTTGTCTTTATAACATTCATGTGTTTATGGTATTTTATTATTTTTCACTTTTATGTTTTTCATGTACCATCATGCTGTTTTACATGATCTGCCCCATGTACTGGCTGTGAGTGTGGGAGCCCATTCATTTACACTGGCCCATAGCTTAACATTGTAGTAAGTGAAAGAAGCCTCCTATAGTCCAGCTTCTCCATCTCCATAGAGAGGAAGCTAGTTTAGTCTAGTTAGTTTAAGCTTGCATCCAGGTTGGGAGAACATGTGCTGCCTTGTGTGGCCTCTATGTAGGAGAGATGTAGAACATGGTGAGAGTCGGCACTTGTGATCACATTCAGATAACAAAGGCAAACAGCCGAAAAGTGTCCCACGTGTGGCATATACTCTACTATAAGTGTTTCCATAAGAGATGACAAGCCCTATTAAGCACTCCTATGTGGCCTCCACACTAGTGAGGGCCGCGTCATTAAAGGGGTACTCCGGTGCTTACACATCTTATCCCCTATCCAAAGCATAGGGGATAAGATGCCTGATCGCGAGAGTCCCGCAGCTGGGGACGCCCGGGATCATGCACGCGGCACCCCATTTGTAATCAGTCCCCGGAGCGTGTTCGCTCCGGGTCTGATTATGGTCGACCGCAGGGCCGGCGGCGTGTGACGTCACGCCCCCATGTGACGTCACGCTCCACCCCTCAATGCAAGCCTACGGGAGGGGGCGTGATAGATGGGGGATAAGATGTGTAAGCACCGGAGTACCCCTTTAAGCTTTGCACCCTAGGATCATCTGGTGTACAAAAGCTTCTGTGGAGTAAGGATCACATCCCAACAAGAATGCTAAGACATGGTCTATGGGGAAAAGTGGTACAGAAGCTCCATAGCACTCTAGGTCCTGTTGGTGCTTCAGGCCGAGCTACAGGTTCTCCAAAGTACCTGCATTGCACCTCAGCTTTGTCAGTTAAACTCTTATTTAAACATCAGTTAGTTTAGAGATCATGTAGGACCCCTGTTCTTGCTTACAATGACACTTACACTTCTTCTACTTGTGTCTGTGTCTGGCTCTATATCTGCATCTTCACATAAACGGAGTAGGGAAAATAGACCTTGGATTCCAGGCGCTGCCAACTCAAGAGATCAGGTCAAAGGATTATTTTTAAAGATCCAATATAGGATCACATTTATTAAAATAAAAAACAATAAAACAGTGGGGATGACGGGTTTCAAGGGTAGCACCCTCTTCCTCAGATCAGCAGATGCTGATCTGAGGAAGAGGGTGCTACCCTCGAAATGCGTCATCCCTTTGGCTCTAATGTCTTGAGTTGACAAGCGCCAATCCAAGGTCTATTTTCCCTACTCCGTTTGCATACTACAACAGGACAGATTTTTCTGATCCTTGACGACCCTCCAGCTGAGCAGCAAACTCCATCAGTGTATTTCTCTATTGAGGTGATGTGCTTGATTTATTCTTCCATGAGGTGAGCGGCCACCTATAAGGTGCGATTCTATCCGAAACTTTTTTTCTGCCACCAAACCAAGGGTAATACATGAGGCGCCAAAAGCGGTCTTCCTTTTTCTTCTACATTACCACAGATCTTCACATAAAGGACACCCCACATTTAATTCCGTTAGAAACCTAGTAGAGAGTGACCCGGAGAAATTGCAACCTATATCTCCACTGTGCAGCCCCCATTTCATTTTGCCAGCTCAAGGAGCATGGGACAACATTTTTGAATCCCTTGTGCCAGTCGTGGAACCACAGGTCCCAGCTCTGGCCCCTGCTGTGTACATTCTGTGGCACGAATTGCAGTATGTAAGCACCAAACGTGTTGATTTGTTTTGTGATGAAGTTAAGCAGTATGACAATGCAGAAATTCAATGACAAGATTTCATGTTGATTAAATATATATATATTTTTTTAATGTAGTTAATTTTACCCCTTAAGGACCAGAGCATTTTTTGTACATTTGACCTGTGTCACTTTATGCATTAATAACTCTGAGATGCTTTTACTTATCAGCCTGATTCTGAGTTTGCTTTTTTGTGACACATTCTACTTTAAGATGGTAGTCAATTTTCATCCATACTTGCATAATTTCTTTGTGAAAAATTCAAAAGTGTCATGAAAAAGTTGAAAATTAAAAGGGTATTCCAGGAATTTTCTTTTATTTGACTATGCTACAGGGGCTGTAAAGTTAGTGTAGTTCATAATATAGTGTCTGTACCTGTGTGCGACGGTTTTCTCACAATTCTTCTGTGATTTTCATCCCAATATTTATTTTTACCAGCATACAAAATTCCTGTTGTCTCGGATTTTTCCCAGCTTGCAATGCGGCCGAGACCTGACTCACTAGTCAGCTGATGACAGGGAGCCTGTCTGCTTCAATGGGTTGACTGATTAATCTGCAACTAATGCAACAGCTGTAGGCACCCTGATTAAAAACCACAGGTCTTTTGTTTCAATGGGTGGGGTGGCTGATACGTGGGAGGGCGGAAAATGGCATTGTGGGATTTGTAGTAAAAAAAACACAAGTCAAACAGGAAATACAAGTTCACAAAAAGCTAGCCACAGTATTATGGTAATCTCATGACATAGCCATTTAGCCCCAAGACAAGCGCAGATCCTTCCCTAGCATGTCCATTACTGTCTGCCAGGTACGTACTAAAATCACCTTATGGTGGATAAAACCTTTAAGCATTTTTCTAACTTTGAAACTCTCTGCATCTAAGGAAAATGGACATGCCAAATACATAATATATTGATTCACATATACAATATGACTACATGTCTACTTTATGTTGGCATCATAAAGTTGACATGTTTTTACTTTTCAAAGGCATTAGAGGGCTTCAAAGTACAGCAGCAATTTTCAAAATTTTCATGAAATCTGAAATTTTCAGGGACCAGTTCAGTTTTGAAGTGGATTTGAGGCCTTTATGTTAGAAATCCACCATAGTGGACCCCATTATGAAAACTACATCCCTCAAAGTATTCAAAATGACATTCAGAAAGTTTGCTAACCCTTTAGTTGTTTCACAGGAAGAAAACTCAAAATCTCAAATTTCACAAGGGATAATAGAAAAAAAAGACCACCCCCCCCCTCCCATACCCCATATGTGGACATTAAGTGCTCTGCGGGCGCACTACAGGGCTCAGAGGAGAAGGAGGAAAGTCTGCCTTTTGGAGAGAGAATTTTGCTGAAATGGTTTTTGGGGGCCCCCATGGTGCCAGAACAGCAAAAAAAAAAAAAAAAAAAAAAAAAGAAAGAAACACATGGCACATTGTTTGGGAAACTACACCCCTCAAGGAATGTAACAAGGGGTACAGTGAGCATTTACACCCACAGGGGTTCACATACCTCTATTCCAAAGTCTCTCAGACACCTGTGGAGTCTAAATGCTCATGTGGTGGTTTTACTTAGGGTTTATGTCAGAATCTCTGCAACGATCAGCCATTGCAGTGCAATTTGTCAATTTAGGCCTCAAATTTACACAGTGATTAGACAGGGGTTTTTCTGTAGTCAGGAAAAATTGTGTTACAAATTTTGTGGTCTTTTTCTCCTTTTACGCCTTGTGAAAATGAAAAATATGAGACACCAGCATGTTGGTGTAAAAAAATATATTTTTTTACACTAACATGTTGGTGTAGCCCCAAATTTTTCATTTTCACAAGGAGAAGAAGGAGAAAATGTCCCCCAAAGTTTGTAACACAATTACAGAAATACCCCATATGTGGCCCTAAACTGTTGCATTGAAATACGACAAGGCTCAGAAGTGAGGGAGCTCATGCGCGTTGAGGCCTGAATTAGGGATTTGCATAGGGGTGGCTGACAGTCGCAGTGATTGTGAGGGTATCGAGGGAGTATGCCAGGGCCGCATCCTCCTCACATGCGACTTTAGGACCGACTTGAGGCACATACTGTCGCAGAAATATACACCTCCTCCATAGGGCCAGACAGCGTCACCTATGAGGCCATGTTCACATGGCTTATTTCCAAGCAGAATTCTGCTGCAAATTTCTGCTCGGAGTCCCATTGATTTCAATGCAATTCTGCTGCACTGTGCACACATAGAGGGCCAGATATTGCAGAACTACAACTCCCAGCATGCCTGTACTGTCTGGGCATGCTGGGAGTTGTAGTTTTGCAACATCTGGAGGGCCGCAATTTGGAGAACACTGCACAATGGTCTCCAAGCTGTGCCCCTCCAGATGTGGCAAAACTACAACTCCCAGCATGCCCAGACAGTCAGTCATGCTATGAGTTGTAGTTCTGCAACATCTGGATGGGCAGATGTTGCAGAACAGGGCATGGTTGTCACTCACCACCACTACTCCTTCTGCTGATCCACCACCACTGATGCACTGCTAGCACCTCCGCCACTTCTTATCTTTCCACCACCGCTGATCTCTCCTCCGCCTCTGCACACGTTCCCCTGTAATCAGTGCACAGTGGCCTGTTTGTCCTCAGTGTACAGAGCCCTGCTTGTCCTCAGTGTACAGAGCCCTGCTTGTCCACAGTGCACAGAGCCCTGCTTGTCCACAGTGCACAGAGCCCTGCTTGTCCACAGTGCACAGAGCCCTGCTTGTCCACAGTGCACAGAGCCCTGCTTGTCCACAGTGCACAGAGCCCTGCTTGTCCACAGTGCACAGAGCCCTGCTTGTCCTCAGTGCACAGAGCCCTGCTTGTCCTCAGTGTACAGAACTCTGCTTGTCCTCAGTGTACAGAGCTCTGCTTGTCCTCAGTGTACAGAGCCCTGTTTGTCCTCAGTGTACAGAGCCCTGCTTATCCACCCACACTTCCTGTATTTTGTCTTCTCACAGAGACACACAGGCAATGGCCTTCTTGGTTGTGCTGCTTTCATTACATTATCTAGCATACATTGCCATTTGTGTACAAATAGTTTTCTGTTCACAAAATTATACTTTGTAAAAAATTGGGGAAACTGGAACTACTGTAAGTGCCTTAATTCAGTCCTTTTTTTGCAACTTAACAGCTTCTCCATAGACATTCTGAATTTCCCGCATATAGGTACATTGAGGCGCTTTCTCTTGAGAGTACAGATATTACAGATCTAAATGACAGCACATAACTAGATGGTGGGAAAGTATGTGAATTCCATTTATCAGTTGTGTATTTGTCATACAGCTTACAACCAATGGTGGACAACTCAGCCAATGTCACATTGTATATGGATTATAACTACCTCCCCTATACATGACAATATTAATTCTCTTTAAATTCAGATGAGCACTGCAAAATATCTAGAAATGCCAAGTTAAGATGTTGCAGCTGGACTGCAACAAAACTACAAAGATGTCTTTACAAATTTACAGGGTTGGCCATCAGTATTCCATCCAACTTGGTCCTGTTCAATACAATAAAAGAAAATGAATAAACAATAACACTGTTAATTGAATGTCATTGAAGCTCTGTCTATAGCAGTGGGAGTGTTCCAGTAATACAGCAGGGTAGCCGGGGGAATTCATGTTCCCTGCAGGTTCCCTATCAGTAGACTACATGTTGTTTTACATTCAAATGACATCATATGGTGCCGCATTCACACACTACAGGCTCACAATTACACCAGCATGTAGTCTGCTGATGAATTTTCTGGGCAACAATGGCGAATCTGAAACTGCCTGCAGCCCTGCTTACTGACAAATGGAGGGATCCCGGAGCAAAAGGACTGATCCTATTCACAGCACTAACCAACAGAATTTCTGCTTACGCCATTTTGTAACAAAGTCACATTGATTCCCCTAAACTAGAATCCATCGTTTTATGCAAGTGTTTATAAAACCAATATTTCACATTTGTGTTCTGAATAAGTCTGTGCATGTATTACTAGTGTGTACTTCACCTTAATCTTAGACTGCAGGCAGGGCCTCACTTAACACATTGTTGGAATTATTGAATAGGTTTGTTGCTCTATAATACTCTGTAATTTCAGATTTTATTGGAGTGCAAAAAAGAACAATAGGGAGGAGGACTGAGGGATGGATGAGACTTGTAGTCCTCATGCTGGTCTTAGTCTTCCATTTACTGGTCCCTATGGCTCGTAAGGCTTCCACAGGGCAACCGGACAATTTGTAGACTGCAACAGTGACGGGGGTTACACTTAAAATGATGTTACTGGGTAAACACTATGTGAAAGTTCTGTCTGGTGGTAGGTGTTTTGCGTGCCCTTGATGGTCATGTGCAATGATGGAGTGAGACACTGTGTTAACAACTTACAGTTTCTTTACTGAAAAAAAACAGTCTCTAGGTTCCCTGAAGCTGGTGCTTTTAGGCTATGTTCACACGGTGAGAAAATGTACGGAATGTCCGCATGGAAAACAAGTGCGTACATTTGACTAACTGGAGGGCACTAGGACCGCTCAGAAATGTCATAGGCAGCAATGCATTTTCTTGCAGTATCTGCAAAAAGATTAGGCAAAAGTATAGAATTCATGTGGTACCATATAATGTCATTAGAATTCATGTGGTATTCTGCACAGACATTCTATCATGTTAACATAGCCTCAAGGACATGTGCCTAAGAGCAAAAAGCTTGCCTGTGTGCAACACTACACTTCTCGATCATGACTAGGTAGGAAAATGCTTTGGACGAAAACTTAGTAGGAACAAGCATCAACCCTAAGCTGACTCAATATTCTTAGCAGGAGCTGTCATCTCAGGCTGTCCTTAGATATCCTCCTCTAACAATACTCCTCACTATATTAAGGTAAGCTCCTTCCCTGCATCCCTCTCCCTATCTAGAGAGAGGCTGCTGTCTGGCTGAGCAGACAGCTCAGCTAGAGTTTTTATCATTTTTCTGTAGTAATCTAAACTTCCCATTGAAAAGAGGTAGGGCTAGCCAAGCTACAGCTACAAGATCCTGCAGTGTATTGTGCGTGTAGGTTAACCCTTTGATGCTCACAGCCAAGCCTGTTACAGTTAAAGGCAGAACATTTGGACCCAATGTGATACCAAACCAGTTTGGCTTTAAGCCATGCCCCAGAGTAGAATCTAAGTGGTTTTTAAGCCCACTCAAGGATGCAGAACAACAGATACAGGAAAGCACACCTTTTCTAGGAACACTAAGAAACAACAGCGTTTAGGCACAGAATGTTTGGTGGAACCTACTTGCTCTCTAACATGGACAGTTGGGGGAAGACTTAGGAATGGGTGCACTGGACCTTTAAATCTATGAGAGTGTGCGCGGCCTGTCCCCAGAGGCCAGACATGGAAGCATAGCAGTCAGACAGAAAAGAGAAAGACCGCTGGTGGCGACCAGCAGTGGCGTGCAGCACAGGACCTCAGCCTGGGAGAACAGGCAGCACAGGACCTCAGCCTGGGAGAACAGGCAGCACAGGACCTCAGCCTGGGAGAACAGGCAGCACATGACCTCAGCCTGGGAGAACAGGCAGCACAGGACCTCAGCCTGGGAGAACAGGCAGCACAGGACCTCAGCCTGGGAGAACAGGCAGCACAGGACCTCAGCCTGGGAGAACGGGCAGCACAGGACCTCAGCCTGGGAGAACAGGCAGCACAGGACCTCAGCCTGGGAGAACAGGCAGCACAGGACCTCAGCCTGGGAGAACAGGCAGCACAGGACCTCAGCCTGGGAGAACAGGCAGCACAGGACCTCAGCCTGGGAGAACAGGCAGCACAGGACCTCAGTTGGGAGCAGTGAGACACAGAGCACTCTTGGAAGGCACCAAACGGTGTTACAGGTACATTACAGTTGCAAGAAAATAAAGAGCTTATGACATTTTAAAGTAATATGAATCAATGTTAAAATACAGTGATATCAAAAGCACATAGGAAATATAGCATTTCACATATGACAAGCAACACAGGTCTTGCTAGGATCCCAGGAGGACACTGCATATATGTACCTTCAGATTTGTAAAGTGTCAAATACATTGGCGCGATATAAATACTTTTTCTTAGATTGATCTCAGATTTTTTTAAATTCATTTTGATGCCCATTATGTTCTTTTTATTGAAGAAATATAATTACCTATACAATAAAGTTACATAAAAGATAACATGAGATAACACAGACACTCCAAATTAAATAAGTTCTTTTGACTGTGGTTACCCTTCCATATCGCTGGGTAGCATGCTGCCTGGGTCACTGGCTGCTCCCTGACCTTCCATATGTGTCATTCACATTCAGCAGGGACACAAAGCCTGCCCCACAAGCAGCAACCAACAACGCTAGTCTTTACCTCCATCCCAAAGACCTGGCCAATGAACTAGAACAACTGGCCTGGCATATAATAGGACCGTGTCATGTAACGTGATGACACAGGTGTCAGGAACCAAAGGCTCAAATGAGTGACATTCTCTGATTGAAAAAGACGGGCAGATTGATCCTCGCTGTCAAACATTGCACATATTGATGTAATTAGGACTTGGTCAGTCCACCGAGATTGTAGAAAGATCATTGTGAAGGATATATTGATGGAAACATAAGGACAGATCCTACAAACTGATTCATATTCAATTAGACCAGACACACAGGTGGCTGAGCTGGATGAGATCTGGCATCTGAGACGTTCTTAGAGCGTGTGTGAACTGATAGCCGTGCCCCATATTGAGAATTCATTCCAATTAGGAAAAGCATTATCAACCTAAAGCAAAAAATATGGCTTATCTCCAGGCTTATACAATAGTGGTGTATTGATTTTGTCAAGACCTCCTAAGTATCAGATAAAGAACCTCAAGACTATATAGCAAAGTATGGCTCTTCATAGTTGATAGGATGTATACTACAAATAAAATAAACATAGAACAAGTTACTCTATAGACACACATAAAACTTATCAGAATAAAAAATAAAAATAAATATAAACAAGAGCTATCGGTTGCAACCTCTCAAAAATGAATAAATAAAATAAGCATTAAAAGGTCTAATCGGGTAGAATTTTTTTTTTCTATATCAACTGACCCCAGAAGGTTAAACAGATTTGTAAATAAGAATTCAGGTAGAAGAAACAGACATGGTCGCACATCTACAATCTTGTAAAATGATCTGATTGCTTCTCAGCATAATATCAAAAACTAACAGGTTGTTAGTATACATTTTTGATCTTAAAGTACAAGCCCACTCGCCACATCAAGGCCACCTATTTAGAGTGGGTCCCTAACGTCCCTAGCATAAAATGGTGTAGCACTGGGCGGCGACCACCACCGCCGCGACACCAGTGCCCACGGGGATGGGGGGGGGAACGACCCACTGGCAGAGCGGCCCCAATGCCACTCAAACCAGTCTATGGGCCGCACCCCCCCCCCCCCACAGACACGGCGCCACGGCAGCAACGGACGCCGCACAGCACCACACCAGTGTGAACAAGGTGTAACAGCTCACTTACCATGCTCTCCCAGTCAGACTGGGAGGCTGCTAGGAAAGAAATGACCCTTGTGTAGCTAACTACTACTTATATAGGGTTGGGCTGAGGGGGTGGGGAAGAGTGCAGCACATGTTCAAACAAAAAAAAGGAGGGGATAGAAAACACAATGGGGGAGATTTATCAAAACCTGTCCAGAGGAAGAGTCGCCCAGTTGCCCATAGCAACCAATCAGATCGCTTCTTTCATTTTGCAGAGGCCTTGTTAAAAATGAAAGAAGCGATCTGGTTGGTTGCTCAGGGCAACTGGGCAAATTTTCCTCTGGACAGGTTTTGATAAATCTCCCCTAATGTGAATTCAGGTAGAAGAAACAGACATGGTCGCGCATCTACAATCTTGTATAATGATCTGATTGCTTCTCAGCATAATATCAAAAACAGGTTGTTAGTATACATTTTTGATCAAAAAGTAGAAGCCCACTCGCCACGTCAAGGCCACCTATTTAGAGTGGGTCCCTAATGTCCCTAGCGTAAAATGGTGTAGCACTGGGTGGCGACCACCCCCGCCGCGACACCAGTGCCCACGGGGGGGAACGACCCACTGGCAGAGCGGCCCCAATGCCACGCAAACCAGACTATGGGCTATGGGCCGCACCCCCCCCCCCCCCCCCCACAGACACGGCGCCACGGCAGCAATGGACGACGCACAGCACCACACCAGTGTGAACCACACCAGTATTCACATTGTTTCTATCCCCTCCTTTTTTTTTTTTTAACATGTGTCTGCACTCTTCCCCACCCCCTCAGCCCAACCCTATATAAGTAGTAGTTAGCTACACAAGGGCCATTTCTTTCCTAGCAGCCTCCCAGTCTGACTGGGAGAGCAAGGTAAATGAGCTTTTGCATCCTGTTCACACTGGTGTGGTGCTGTGCGGTGTCCGTTGCTGACATGGTGACGTGTCTGTGGGGGGGGGGGCGACCCATAGACTGGTTTGAGGGGCATCGGGGCCACTCTGCCAGTGGGTCGTTCCCCCCCGTGGGCACTGGTGTTGCGGCGGTGGTCGCCACCAAGTGCTACGCCATTTTATGCTAGGGACGTTAGGGACCCACTCTAAATAGGTGGCCTTGACGTGGCGAGTGGGCTTGGTACTTTTTGATCAAAAATGTACACTAACAACCTGTTAGTTTTTGATATTATGCTGAGAAGCAATTAGATCATTATACAAGATTGTAGATGTGCGACCATGTCTGTTTCTTCTACCTGTATTCAGATTTGTAAATAACTTTGATTAAAAAATCTTAATCCTTCCAATACTTATCAGCTGCTGTATGCTCTTTTCTGTCTGACTACAGTGCTGACTACAGTGCCTGCTCTGGACAGTTCCTGACATGGACAGAGGTGTCAGCAGAGAGCATTGTGGTCAGACAGAAAAAAAATGGTTATTTTTGGGCTGCCCAATAAGATTACAATACAGTAACTTTTTGTTAAAAGTCTAATAACTTTGTTCCACATCGCTATTTCCAATAGGTGCAAACAAAAGTTATACTGTTGTTTTCCAGTCATAATGGTAAATTTCCATGGCCAATTTAAATAAAGAAGTGTCTAGGACAGTGGTTCTTAACCTTGTTGGAGGTACTGAACCCCACCAGCTTCATATGCGCATTCACCGAACCTCTCTTAATTGGAAAAATAAAATATGATTTTTTTTTCAAATTCAAAACATAGGAGGTATATATTTAAACATAGATGCACAAAATGAACAAAACCATTTAGAACAAAACCATGAAAACATGATTTTCACACAAAAACAAAAACATAATGAATATTTACTGCAAATCAGTGTGACTTCTGCTGTTTTCATTCAGAGACCAGTTCAGAAATGCGCGGCTTTACCTTGGCAAGTGCCACTCTCATGTCATTTTTGCAACAATGGCAGTGTTCCCCCACATTAGGCAGGCAGTGTTTCCCCACATAAGGCAGGCAGTGTTCCCCCACATTAGGCAGGCAGTGTTCCCCCATATTAGGCAGGCAGTGTTCCCCCACATTAGGCAGGCAGTGTTCCCCCACATTAGGCAGGCAGTGTTCCCCCACATTAGGCAGGCAGTGTTCCCCCACATTAGGCAGGCAGTATTCCCCCACATTAGGTAGGCCAGTGGTCTTCAACCTGCAGACCTCCAGATGTTGCAAAACTACAACTCCCAGCATGCCCGGACAGCCAACGGCTGTCCGGGCATGCTGGGAGTTGTAGTTTTGCAACATCTGGACGTCCACAGGTTGAAGACCACTGATGTAGGCAGTGTTCCCCCACAGACATATACAGCCTCCAGCCATATACAGTGTATGGCTGGAGGCTGGAGGCCTGTGTACTGCCCCACTTCAGTGCTCCGACCACCGCTCCGGCTATAGCAGTAGGTCTCAAGACCGGTGGTCGGAGCACCGAAGATGACGTGCTGCTGGTCACTTACCAAGCTGGCCAGCGCGCGTCTTCCTCCTTCTCTATCCTCCGGTCCTAGGCACCTTCGTTTCCATGGGCACACGCACTCGTGTCTCGGGAAACACCCAGTTTAGAAGCAAATCTCCATAGCAAACCTCTTCTAAACTGGGCGTTTCCCAAGACACGTGTCATCAGAGAGCACTTAGACAGAAAAGAAACACCTTAACTTCGGAAGCTCATAAGTACTGAAAGGATTAAGACTTTTTAATAGAAGTAATTTACAAATCTGTTTAACTTTCTGGAGCCAGTTGATATATATAAAAAAAAAGTTTTTCCCTGGAATACCCCTTTAATAGTGATGGGGGGGAATTGCCCCGTCGCTACAGGACGGGCAAACACCAGCTCTGCTCGGAGCCCCAAGCAATTGCTTGGTTTGCCTTTCCTGTTGCGACCTCCCCCGCCGAACCCCCGGGACTGACTCACCGAACCCCTGGGGTTCGATCGAACCCAGGTTAAGAACCACTGGTCTAGGATATAAGCAACAGATATCATCAACTGGTAAGAAGCAGATTGATAATAATTCTTTTCTCTCTGATCCGGCACTCTCATAGGAGACAGTTCAGTTCAATGTAAACCTCTATTGTCTTGGATCTGGGTGTGATATCCAATGTTGTATCTCCGTGACTTTCCCCCTTTGTTTTACATAGATGTTCTAAATGCTTTCACATTAGAAGACACATTAGTTTAATGGCAAACATTGTGGTTTTGGCTCAGTACACATACCAGCTCAAGACAGAGACAGAGAGAGGAGGAGGATACACATTAACTGCAAAGAATAAAAAAAGGGACGCTACAGCGAAAACTATGGAATACAGGTGCACACACACACACGGACTCAAATATCACAGAAGCATCCATGGTGCTAAACTTCCTCTCCACGCCTCATCTCTCCCTCCCTTCTCAGGTGTCCTTTATTCTAGCAAATAACATGGTTTTAGGTTTCCCAGTCCTATTTTTCTCTTCTCTTCAACCCCCACAGCTTCTGTCTGGCTATTTTGTTTGGTCCTGAGGGATAATCTGGATTTAAGTTAAGAAATGTAAATACCTTAATCTGGTTTGAAGTGCGAGTAGGTAGGGGAACCTGGGGATTTCTAGCTGTTGACTGGACATATGAGTAGCCATAGATGTAATAGTATATCCAGAGATGGACAAAAACCTATTGAAGTATGCAGTGAAATGTGAAAAACCTTCTTGTTTAGAGGCATAAGTAAGTTATGAAAAGGTGACAGGTTTACCTAATAAAAGGTGAATGTGGGAACACTTACAGAAGAATGGTCAAAAGGATGCCCGAGACAAAACAAATTGTCCTTCAGACCATTAAGATACGAAGGTCAGTGGTGATGGGCTTACCGTCCTATTTATAGGTTAGTGGAAGATGTTTGACCAGAAAAAAAAAGTCAATCCCAATATACTCTCTTATTCCCCAGCTGCACGTCACTATTTCTTAAAGGGGTTTTCTGCCCTTAGACATCTTATCCCCTATCCAAAGGATAGGGGATAAGATGTCTGATCGCGGGGTTCCCACCGCTGGGGATTCCCGCAATCTCAGTGCTGCACCCAGCGTTCGTGCAGAGCATCGGGTGCAGCGCCAGAGATTCGAGACATCACGGCCACGCCCTGTTCATGACGTCGCAGCCACACCCTCTCAATGCAAATCTAAGGGAGGGGGCGTGACGTCCGTCACGCCACCTCCCATAGACTTGCATTGAGGGGGCGTCTGCCATGACATCACGAGTGGGCATGGCCGTGACATCACGAGCCTCTGCCCCGCATCGCCAGTCATCCGGCACAGAGCGAAGTTCACTACGTGCACCGGATGTCTGGGGTGCCACAGCCGAGATCGCGGGGGTCCCCAGCAGTGGGACCCCCGCGATCAGACATCTAATCCCCTATCTTTTGGATAAGATGTCTAGGGGTGGAGTACCCCTTTAAGGTTCTTGGTGCACTACATATCACAACTTTCTCTCTGGGCAAATATAAGGTCTCTATCTCCTGAGTTGCTTGGTCTTGTTCTTCTCTTTAAGATATATCTAAAAATGTGGCTTACATCAATGTAGACTATGAAAAATGATTGACTTTTCAGGCATACATACACACATTTGATGTATTAATATTGTATATGATATCTTCTGATTATGAACATATGGCCCTAACAGAACACAGTGGCCTAACTTTGAAGTTCCTGAACCCTGGTGCAAAACCTCAACCTCTCCCTCTTCCTTATCACCTCAGAATTCACATGTGACCTGTAACCTATACACATGATAAATGTATATGCATTCATAATGTGAAATAACTCCAGCCAGTGGGATTACATCATTCTGCAAATCACTTCAAATTGTCCCTAGACTGAGTACATGAGTGCTGGGTACGTTTCATTTTGCAGAGTGCCCAAATGGGCCTGCAGATATTTGGCCCGGTTTCTTTTGCTACCTGAGCTAATTTGTGACTAATACACTCATTTTGCATATGCTCTAAAAGAGAAAGAGGCAGAGCTTCCCATGGGGTGGTATTGCAGGGTTCTAGGTGTGTTTGTGTAGGAACAAGTATAGCAAAAGTGCTCCCCTTAGGTGGTTGTGTATGAGCCACAATTCCTGTGTCCGTAGGTATCCAGAGGAGTGGTGCCGCTTTTCCGGGGTCGGTGTGAAGAGATTCCAAGTCGATGATTGTATGGAAAGTCGTAGTAGTGCACTAACCAGATATGAACATTTTTGGTCACTTCAAATACTATAAAAAAAATATCTAAAAAGCTATTGAAAAGTCCCAACAAAAATGGTACCGATAAAAACTAAAAATCACAGAGCAAAAAATTACCCTCATACATCCCCATATACAGAAAAATAAGAGTTATAGGGATCAGAATAGTACAATTTTATATTTTTGTATAGTTCCCCCACATTAGGTAAAGAGTATAGCTCCCCCACATTAGGTGCAGTATAGTTCCCCCATATTAGGTGCAGTATAGTTCCCCACATTAGGTGCAGTATAGTTCCCCCATATTAGGTGCAGTATAGTCCCCCACATTAAGTGCAGTATAGTTTCCCACATTAGGTGCAGTATACAGTAGTCCCACACATTAGGTGTAGTATAGTTCTCCACATTAGGTGCAGTATAGTTCCCCCACATTAGGTGCAGTATAGTTCCCCCACATTAGGTGCAGTATACAGTAGTCCCCCCACATTAGGTGTAGTATAGTTCCCCCACATTAGGTGCAGTATGGTTCCCCACATTAGGTGCAGTATAGTTCCCCACATTAGGTGCAGTATAGTCCCCCACATTAGGTGCAGTATAGTCCCCCACATTAGGTGCAGTATACAGTAGACCCCCACATTAGGTGCAGTATACAGCAGTCCCCCCACATTAGGTGCAGTATACAGTAGTCCCCCCCCCACATTAGGTGCAGTATACAGTAGTTCCCCACATTAGGTGCAGTATACAGTAGTTCCCCACATTAGGTGCAGAATACAGTAGTTCCCCACATTATGTGCAGAATACAGTAGTTCCCCCACATTAGGTGCAGTATAATTCCCCACATTAGGTGCAGTATACAGTAGTTCCCCCACATTAGGTCCAGTATACAGTAGTTCCCCCACATTAGGTGCAGTATACAGTAGTTCCCCCACATTAGGTGCAGTATACAGTAGTTCCCCCACATTAGGTGCAGTATACAGTAGTTCCCCCACATTAGGTGCAGTGTAGTTCCCACACATTAGGTGCAGTATAGTTCCCCCACATTAGGTGCAGTATGTTTTCCCACAGACATACAGCCTTCAGCCATATACAGTGTATGGCTGTAGGCTGTATGCCTGTTTACTGCCCCACTTGAGTATTCCGACCACCGCTCTGGGGTCACGATCTACTGCTATGGCCTATGGGCCATAGCAGTAGATTCCGGGAGCGGCGGTCGGAACACTGAAGATGACCCAAGGTCACTTACCATACCCGCACGTCCTCCTCACTGTCAGTGACGTCCCTGCGTGCGCTTCCTCCCAGCGGCCCCAGCATTTTTAAAGTTAACGCGGGGCCACTGTGAGGTAAACGGGGCATCCTTGTGTCCTGAAAATATTTTTCGGGACACAGGGATGTCCCGAATGTGACGGGGGCCCCCTGCGGGCACGGGGTCCAGAGCTTTTCACTGTTTAAAACAGTTGCCCCCCCTACTGAGCAGCCGGCAGGGGGCCCTAGGCAATTGCCTGGTTTGCCCCGCCCTAACACCGGCCCTGGGTGTGGCGTGTCGTCACGACCACAGCTGCCTGTACTCAGAGTTCAGAACGCCAAGGTGCCAGCCCAGAAATTCTGGGGGTTTCCAAAATTTTGGCAGGGAATTCTAAATTTTGGTGATAGCCCTGAGTATCCACAAGTAAGTTACAGATCGCTGTGTACGTCTATAATCCACATTTAGGAAGCAGACTGTAGACTGTGGTAAACCACTTAAAATCTGCTGACAAATTTGCAGAAATGCTACATAGTATCTGAAATCCACTGACCGCCCTCCTTTATTTTGGAGTTATATATTTTTTTTTAATAGAAAATATTCTGTAACTACCACAACATTGAAGAATTTCTATTGAAAGGGGGTTTTTCATCTACTAGGCCAAATGGATGTCTGCTCAGGACTTCTACTATGAGCCCAAAAGAGTGGTTGCTGCTATGGCAGATTAACATGGGGAAAGAGCTTTGTTAGGCAAGATTAGCTAATCTCTAAAGGCCCCCATATACAGTAGACATTAGGGATGTAAGAAAAAAAATTGATGCCTGCGATTATCGCGATTTTTCACTTGCCGATACTGAATCGATTCAAAATATTTTTGAATCGATTCTTTTAGTGATGTGGAATTTGTATCTCCTGATCCCCGAAACAGCATGTCTCGGGCATCAGGAGATACAAGTTCCACATTTTGTCAGCCGGATCTGACGCGGCGGCGCTTTGGGTGTACGGAGCGTGCTCCGACTCGTGCCCGCTCCATACTCTGCGGCCCCCGGCTGATTTCAGTAGCCGGGGGCCGCTGATGCATCACCGCCGCTAATATCCAGCATGCGGTGCTCTGCAGTGTGTATGGAGCGGGCTCCCGACTCGTGCCCACTCCATACTCTGCAGCCCCCGGCTGTTCTCAGTAGCCGGGGCCGCCGCTAATAGCCAGCATGCGGCGATCCCCACGGCTGGCTATTAACCCTTTAGATTGCCGCTGTCAAAGCTGGCTGGACCAGGCTCTATCAATGGATTGCAGATAAATGGAGTTCAATAGAACTCTATTCATCTGTCTGAGGAATCTAATGATTCCTAAAAGACTAATAAAGTGTATAAAGAAAAATTTAATAAAAATAAAGTTTTAATAAAAGTGTAAAACACATTGTTTTTTAGACAGAATCGGGATATACCGCGATGTATCGTCACCTAGACGGTATCGCGATATATCGGGATATATCGAATCGCTACACTGGTATCGGCATTGGGCATGTTCATTTTTTAATTGCCTGATCCTAATGTTGTCAAGGAGATAAGTCACCAGAGGAGGGAACAGGTAACAGCTATTATAAGTGTACGCAGGGCCGGCTCCACCTATAGGCAAAATAGTCAGCTGCCTAGAGCGCCCTCTTGATGGGGGCTCCATTCTGCCCTCCACAAGAAAGTTATTTCTCCAGGTCCTGACAGCCGCAAAACTGTCACCCCAGTAGTAAGTGTAAAGAGAGTGGTGAAGTGGATCCACTGAATCTGTGTGGATGATGGCGTGGGCTGTACCAGGGAGCGGAGTCTAAGGTGCCGCTGGTTTTCACCAGAGCCCGCCACAAAGCGGGATGGACCTGCTGCGGCAGGCGGCACCCAGGTCGCTACCCCTGATATGACTCGTCCACACAGGCTGCCGAGGTGAAGCGAAGCACAGGAAGAGTAAGGCAACTCGAAGTCTGGACAGGCAAGAGGTCAGGGCAGGCGGCACAGGAGCGTAGTCAGGAACGTAGCTAGGAGGTCAGAGGGCAGGCAGCACAGGAGCAAGGTCAGTTCACAGAGCAAGTGGTCAGGTACACAATAAGGCAATACAGAACGGGAACGCTTTGTCCTAGGCAAGTGAACACAAAGATCCGGCAAGGGGAAACAGGAAGTGCTCACACTTATAGTGTTAGCAAGCAGCAGTAACCAATTAAAGGCATACTGACCCTTTAAATCGCAGAGAGCCGGTGTGCATGCCCGAGAGGGCGGGTACACACATGCCGGCGACCTGGGACAGTGGAAGAAGCAGGAGATGAGTAATGGCCCGGCGTTCGCATGCAGGCACTAGTTGTAACAGTAAGGAGATTACATGAGGAGGAGGTTTGTTACAGTGTGTCACCCCAGTTGTGAGGAGATTCCATGAAGAGGGGGTTTGTTACAGTGTGTCACCTCAGTAGTAATGAAATTACATGAGGAGGAGGTTTGTCACAGTGTATTAACCCAGAAGCAAGGAGATTTCATGAGAAGTAGGCTTGTTAAAGTGTGTCACCCCAGTAGTAAAGGTGGGTCGTGTCAATGAGAGGAGTCAAGGGGGCGGCAAAATTAGTTTTTGCCTAGGATGGCAAAAATCCTTGCATCAGCCCTGAATGTATGGTCAGGTTTAACGGACTATAGTGGTTTAGAGAAGCCTGACCAGATGTAGTTAGTCAATGGCCAAAAAGCATATGTCTTAAGAAGAGCTTGTCCAGATAGAAGTACCATTTTAATATATATATATATATATATATATATATATATATTTTTTTTTTTTTTTTTTTTTTTTTTTCTTTGGTAATAAATCAAATATGTTTTTTTTTTTTATATATTTGGTTTATTACCAAAGTAATGGAGGTCCTATTTTACCAAAATCTATTATGTGTATTTACTTTCTGAGTTACATCTTTTGCAGTCCCTACACAACCTTGTTCTTTCTTGGCACACATGTCGTGGTAACACCACTAAAATATGCTGCAGATAAGTTGAAGCTTACAGTAGTGGTGTAATATGTATACGTAGCTTAGTGCTGGTTTGCATTACAATCTCTGTGTATTGTCCGGCCTTACCGTTCTCATTCCATGCTATCACATTAATGTAACTGTACTGGTTTGGCTTCATTAATTATTCATTTCTCATTTATCCCATTGTTTGCACATCTGTGCGGATTTTCATCTATTGAGCAAACTTGGCAAAGCCGTGAACATTACACAATCTTATCTATAAGCCCAGTAGCTGAATTTATCTTTTATTTAGAAATACCTGGGTATTCATGCATGAAGCCATTATTCCAAATTAAAATAAAGATATTTAAGACTGACATTCCTGCAAGCTTAGACTGGTTATTTATAATGTATGTCATCTGGGCATTTGGTGCAGAATAAGTCAAATATGTGCACTCAGACCTCTTCCACTTGGGATGTATGATGTCTAGTCAGCACTTCATTACTATGCCATCCGTTCACTTTCATTGAGAGGTCCCATGTCCTAACCTGTGTTGCCCTCCCCCTTGCTCCTAATGGATTGTTTTTCTGTTCAAAAGCACAAAATCCTGGGGACATGAAAACACTGAAATTCATCACACATCTCTCTGGTTTCAACACCATTAATCAAGTCCCGATGAAGAAGTCACAGGTCTTGACCTCCGACCCTGCCGAAAACTTTACAATGCCCAAGGTGTGGCAGAACTACTTCATGCCACCAAAACATTCCACTTTGTGTAGTAGTGTTGGGCTGAATTGCAACTGCAAAAGGGGATCACATTGTTTAGTTTATTTCCTTCTATGTGTAAATTTAAATCAAAAGGGGCATAAATACATTTATTATTATCATCATCATCATTATTATTATTATTATTACACAGATTCCACATCACTGTATACTCAAATTGGTCCCTGTCCCTACTGGGACTCACAATCTAAATTCCCCTATCGCTATGTTTAAAAGTGTGGGAGGAAACCGGAGTACCTAGAGAAAACCCATGCAAACAAGGGGAGAACATACAAACCCCTTGCAGATGTTGTCTGAGATGGGATTTGAATATCTGCAAGGAGTTTGGAATACTAAATTAATGGATACAAAATTTATAGGGACGGAACGTTTATTTAAGGATTTATTCTGATCGTCATATTGGAGCTGGGAAGGACTTTTTCCTCTGTTATGGGGCAATTGGCATCAGTCTCAGGGATTTTTGCCTTTCTCTGGATCAACACAGTATGGTTTCAGGTTGAACTTAATAGACTCTCTTGATGTCTTTTTTCAACTTTATAGACTACGTAGCTATGTAATACAAATAGTCACCATAAGGTGCAAGTCATTACAATGGTCTGTTATTTCAGGTGAAACAGTTCTTTGTTATATCTATTTCTGGGACCACTGGTTGACAACCAACATGAACCCATGATACAGTGGCTCACATAGTGGCTGTAACCAAGCTTTCCCAGACAAACTGCCTGAACTGCAAATCTGCCCAGATATACAGTTATGCATCCTCTAATCTAAAATTACTGAATTATAGGGCCCTATTACATGCCCCAATGCGCAACGTAAACAAGTTCCAATCTTGAAGATAGACGACCATAGACGTCCAATGCATGGGGAGTTATGCCCAATCGCTTGATCATTTGTGCCGCTCTCTGCTTTTATCATTTGTCAACCACATATCCCCTATCACCAACAAATGATGATTTTTTTTTTTTTTTTTTTAACCAAAACTAAGTGACCATCCAACAAACAAGCATTTGCTTGTTCATCTGTTCATCACTGGTCCTGCTGCACATGCAAGTATCTCCTTGCTTGGCTGATAATGTGAAATAATGCATTTAATATTTAACAGTTGAAATGGTGGCCGTAGTGGCCAACATCAACATTTTTAAAGGCGTGCTCCAGCCCTAAGACATCTTATCCCCTATCCAAAGCATAGGGGATAAGATACCTGATTGCGAGGGTCCCCCGCAATCTTTCATGCAGCACCTCGCTATCATCAGCCTCCGTTTATTTTTTTCGTATTTTTCTGTTTAGGTGTGTATTCACACACTAGTTTGTTCTGAGCAGTTTGCTATTCTCCCTGGTTAGGGAATAGTTAATGCTCAGAACCAATGAGAACTCGGGTGTGTCCCCTGCATTCTATATGCTGGTTATTTTGTGCAATAATGCTACTATGATGTCTTTGCAATACACTTCCTATTCTGCTTGAGCATGCACCTTGTATTTATCTGATATTTTATCTGAGTTTTAGCCATGGTTAAATAGTCTTGTTTATTGTAGATTTTAGTACGTGTTACATTAGTCAGTTTTAGGATTAGTATGTCCGTTCTGCTTAGTCTGTGTTCACACTGTGTTAGTCTAGTGTTACCTGTACTCTGTATGTTATAATTCCTGTTTGGTATCCTGGAGTCTATTGAGACTCATCTGGTTCTGGTCTAGAGTTTCATGTATTAAATTTCTGTTTCCTACTAGGTCAGCATGATCACACGGTGGAGTGTGCCTGCTGGCCAGTAGTCTATTTGGCTTTATTATAATGGCTACTTCTTTTGTGGAGTGGGGTGTCCTGTTTGTTTGTTCTGTGTCCCAGTGTGAACAGTGTCCTATATTCTTGATCAGTTTGCCTGTTTATATTCTGTCTTGTATCTGCCTGTTTGATAGGTTTCCTGTAATGTATTTGTCATGTGACCGATTACGTAAATATGTGTTTTTACGCCACTGCACTGTAGCGCAGAGAGGGAACCGGCTGTTGTCCAATCACCGCTTAGGGTGTTTGGGCAAGTAGGCAGGGAGAGTGTCACTAGGGACAGCTTAGGGCTCACTCTTCCTGTCCCCCAAGTCGGTCATGACAGGTATATTACAATGTTATATTTATCCACATGATGAAAATGTGTACAGACCAGTCTTTCTGTCATACAGTCTTAAACAATGTAAGAGTATATCTCAGAAGATTCCAAACAGGTCATGTTCTCAGGTAACCATGACAAGGGGGCATTCTCTATGTCTAGAGGATAGAAGGTTTCACCATCATCACAGACAGAGATTCTTTACTGTTAGAGCAGTGAGACTATGGAACTCCCTGCCACATGATGTTGTGATTTCTCACTCAATAAACAAGTTCAAGGGGGGCCTGTATTTATTTATTTATTTTGAAAAATATACTATGAGTTATGGGTAGTAGATTTCTGGAGATAAGACACAAATCAAGAGATCAAGTCTGATATCTTCCATATTCGGAGCGGGAAAAGAATATTACCTCTAATATGGGGGTATTGGCAACTGTCTCACTATTGGCAACATGGCAGGATTATAGTTTGGACTTGACAGACCCCTGCATATTTTCAAACCTATGGACTATGTAACTACTGATACAGTTATATTATATCCCCTGTATGTTTGCCCATAACTAAAGACGTTCCCCAGGAACAAGCTGTTCATAAAGGCTTAATAATACTAGTAATTACATGTCATCAAAAATTCATCAATTCTCCATCTGTGTGCCAACCACTGAACAGCCTTCTATACAGTGGCCACATAACCTTGTCTCATGACTCTCATGTGTTACTGTACAGTGCAGAAACAGGTCAGGAGTGGATCCCAAAATCCTGGTTTTGAAGAGAAAAATGGCATAAAAGCTGCACTGCATGAGTAAAGATATTATTTTAGATCTCCCATTTACGATCCATGACCATTTCCCAGGGATGGCAGGGCTTTCTCTGCTGTAATTGGCTGTGATTAATGATGGAGTAGCAACTGGTAGATGGTGACACTGACAGATGGGCTCCTCCTGGCCACTTTATAAAGGCAGGAAGGGATAGGGTCATATATGGACCAAGGACTATAAGCGAATATTAAATTATATATCACAAATCTGTTTGTTCAGAAAGTGCCTCTAGCTACGTTAGTGGACAACAGAAGGCTTCCTCCTTATACAATATACTGGTAGTCTATAACCATGACAAGTGGGATGGAGATGGTCTTTTTTAGTCTTTATACTTTTGCCTAGGTTGCATAATATGCCTACATAACTATTCCTATTAATATTTATACAGCCATGGGTTTTACAAGACTTGCCCTCATTTTATTTAGCCTTAGTTGTTTGTCATTAAATATAATAGACCTCATAGAGATTCAAGCCTTTTCCTTTAAAGGAAGACCACGGGGAATGAGTTTCCAGCTATGCACAAACATTCTAGAACAATGTCTTAAAATCATCCGAGTGCTATGTTGGAATTATTGCGAATGGTACTATAATTCTGTAACAACCTTGGAGGTCCAGTGAGATCATCCAGATCTGGCAGAGTATGGTGCCAGCTTTACAGGTTTACCTGCATTCAAAAAGAATTCACTGATGGTATCTACCTCTATTTAAAAGCATAGTCGCCTCCGCAGAGGGGGGGGATCTATGTATTTGTGGGGGAGGGGATTGAGAATGAGAGGATGAAAAAAACATATATATAAAACTCAACATGTATACAGTGGGGAGAACAAGTACATTATACACTGCCGATTTTGCAGGTTTTCCTACTTACAAAGCATGTAGAGTTCTGTAATTTTTATCATAGGTAATCTTCAACTGTGAGAGGTGGAATCTTAATCAAAAATCTAGAGAATCACATTGTATGATTTTTTGTTTTTAATTCATTAGCATTTTATTGCATGACATAAGTATTTGATCACCTACCAACCAGTAAGAATTCCGTCTCTCACAGACCTGTTATTTTTTCTTTAAAGGGGTACCAAGCCCCTAGACATCTTATCCCCTATCCAAAGGATAGGGGATAAGATGTCAGATTGCCGGGGTCCCGCTGCTGGGGACCCCGGGAATCGCTGCTGCAGCACCCCGCTATCATTACTGCGCAGAGCGAGATCGCTCTGCACGTAATGATGGGCAATACAGGGGCCGGAGTATCGTTACATCACGGCTCTGCCCCTCGTGATGTCACGGCCCGCCCCCGTCAATACAAGTCTATGGGAAGGGAGCGTGGCGGTCATCACGCCCCCTGCCATAGACTTTCATTAAGGGGACGGCCCCTGTATCGCCCGTCATTACGCACAGAGTGATCTCGCTCTGCGCAGTAATGATGCCGGGGTGCCACAGCGGCGATCCCCGGGGTCAACAGCAGCGGGACCGCGGCGATCTAACATCTTATCCCCTATCCTTTGGATAGGGGATAAGATGCCAGGGGCGGAGTACCCATTTAAGAAGTCCTCCTGTTCTCCACTCATTACCTGTATTAATGGCACCTGTTTGAACTTGTTACCTGTATAAAAGACACCTGTCCACAACCTCAATCAAACAGACTATGCAATGGCCAAGACCGGAGAGCGGTGTAAGGACATCAGGGATAAAATTGTAGACCTGCACAAGGCTGGGATGGGCTACAGGACAATAGGCAAGCAGCTTAGTGAGAAGGCAAAAACTGTTGGTGCAATTATAAGAAAATGGAAGAATTTTAATATGACAGTCAATCTCCCTCAGTCTGGGGCTCCATTAAAGAGCTCACCTGGTGGGGCATCAATGATCATGATGAAGATGAGGCATCAGCCCAGAACTACACGGCAGGGCCGGGTCAGTGACCTAAAGAGAGCTGAGACCACAGTCTCCAAGAAAACCATTAGTAATACACTACACTGTCATGGATTAAAATCCTGCAGAGCACACAAGGTCCCCCTGCTCAAGCCAGCGCATGGCCTGTCTGAAGTTTGCCAATGACCATCTGGATGATCCAGAGGAGGAATGGGAAATGGAAGAAGGTCCAGCATGACAATGACTTGAAACACACAGCTAGGGCTGTGGCTCCATAAGAAGCATCTCAAGGTCCTGGAGTGGCCTAGCCAGTCTCCAGACCTGAACCCAATAGAAAATCTTTGGAGGGAGCTAAAAGTCCATATTGCCCAGCAACAGCCCCAAAACCTGAAGGATCTGTATAGAGGAGTGGACCAAAATTCCTGCTGCAGTGTGTGCAAACCTGGTCAAGAACTACAGGAAATGTTTGATCTCTGTAATTGCAAATAAAGGTTTCTGTACCAAATATTAAGTTATGCTTTTCTGATGTATCACATACTTATATCATGCAATAAAACCAAACCACACTCCCTTCTATTTTTGGCATACTATTTCTTTATTACTGCTCAGCCCCACCTGAGGGCGGCATATGAGGTCAGGATATAAGAACAGGATATGAGGTCAGGATATAAGAACAGGATATGAGGTCAGGATATAAGGTCACGATATAAGGTCAGGATATAAGGTCAGGATATGAGGTGTCAGGATATGAGGAAAGGGTATGGGATTTAGAAATGAGGTCTGGATATGAGGACGGGATAGGAAGTCTGGGTATGAGGATGGGATGAGGACCAGATATATGGATGGGATATGAGGAAAGGATATGAGGACAAGAGTGTCATTGTTACTTTTCCTATTCCACAAGGTTTAGGTAGTGAGACCGGGCAATGCTGGGTACTCTGTTAGTGTACCCTAAAAAAGCTCATCTGCCGGGGTCTGCTTGCGATTCCTAGTGATAAAGCAGTCACTCTCTATTGTAGATATGTCGTGAAAGTGTTTGGAAGGAAAACACCTTTTTACAGCTATTTATGCTGGGAGATATAGTTTTGCAAGAGCTGGAGGTCCACCGTTTGGAGACCACTGCTCTTAGTCAATGTGCTGTCTCTTCTGTTATTGTAAAACTACAACTTCCAGAATGACAATACAGCCACAGGCAGGGGTGTAGCTATAGAGGTAGCAGTCGCACCAGGGCCCTGGTGAGCACCTACCTGTGCGTGATAAGCAAAACAGGGGCCAGTGGGCAATTACGGCAGCATTCGGTCGACTCACAACCTCATCCCAAGTACCCTCCAGCGTGACTGAGCACACATGCAATGGGAGGAGGGAGAGAGGCTACAAGCCCCACCTGAGTTGGCTAATATAGGTGCATGGCCTCACAGGTGCTACCTTAATGCTGCCTTGAAGATATTCAAGGCGCATTAATAATGGAGTTTACACAGCTCCAAGTATAAAATTTAAAGAAACAACAAAAAACGTGGTCTCAAATGGCTGGAGGTGCTCAACCCCAAATGCAGTTGTGCATTTATACTGGGGGAGCAGATCCTGCCCTTGTAGTCCGTTGCTAGGGGCGATCCCCAGCATAAAATTGCATACAATGGAGGATGCCTGCAGCGGACTACAAGTGCCACAATAGAATCCTACACCAGATAAACGAGATGGGAGGTGAGTAACCAGATCTTATGCGGTGAGTGCAGGGCGCCTGTCTGTTCCTTTGGTATGTCTATTACTGATTACTACGTTATATTGTCCTAGCACCACTGCCGCTGGATGTATCTGGTTGCCCGACCTGGTCTGGTTGTTGTCCATCTCGTAGAGCTGCTAATTAAAGATACCGGTGCCACTGTATTTTTCTTATACATTTGATTTTATAAATATGTCTTACAGTATGTTATTATTTGAGACTGCTGGTGCTACAACCATAGCGACAGTAATGGAAAATGGACCGGAGAAGGTAAATTATAGTAATTGTGATGGATTGAGGAGAAAAAAGTGAAAATGTAAGAGAAAAGTGCTTAGGGTGAGAAATCTCAGAAATGGGAGAGGCAGCCAGGTGAGAAGAGCTACAGACCACACAGAGGCCGCAGACAGTGACTGTGATCAGATAAGAGATACACTGACACGCACCCACACACCAGCCAATCCTCCCTCCGCCTGAGGGGGCCCTGCGCTGCCACGACAGGCATGTGACAGGGGAAGAGACGAGGAGAGAGCTGGTGTGAGAGCAGGAAGCTAAGGCAGTGTAAGAGGTCATGAGGTAATATGTGACTGTAACCCCTACATGTAGTTACAAGACTCCGATTCTACACCGTCATGAGGGTCCCTCATGTTACTTAAAGTATTACTGTGATAAAAAATGTAAAAAAAAAAAAGAAAAACCTATTAACATATGTCACAGACAAGTGAAATGTTGAGGTCTCAGTGCTGAGACCCTCACCAAACACAAGATATAGCCGGGAGAAGTACTTGGCTGAGCATCCCCTGGCTCACCATTCAATCCGCTGATTGTACGTCTATAAAGCACCGAAACAAACCGAAACACATTTTTGACATGACCATGTGACATGTCAACATTTTTTCTAGAGACAGCAAAGCTTAATGTGACAATGAAGCTTTAACTATACAGTAGCTTGGAGTCATTCTTTACCAGAAAGTTAATCTAAGTATTAGTGGGAACATAGGGGGAGATTTACCAGAACCTGTCCAGAGGAAAAGTTCCTGAGTTTCCCATAGCAACCAATCAGATTTTTTCAGAGGCCTTTTCCAAAATGAAAGAAGTGATATGATTGGTTGCTATGGGAAACTCAGTAACTTTTCCTCTGGACAGGTTTTGGTAAATCTCCCCTATGGTGCTCATACGGATTGTCCAGGAGTATAGCTTACATAAAAATGTATCATGGAATATTTGAATAACTGAAGTAAAATATTAAATTACATTTATAGGCTATAGTATATGTAGGTGATATGCTCCAGTATAGCCCTGTGCAGGCTGTGATCACTATGGTATATGTAGGTGATATGCTCCAGTATAGACTGTACAGGCTGTGATCACTATAGTATATGTAGGTGATATGCTCCAGTATAGACTGTACAGGCTGTGATCACTATGGTATATGTAGGTGATATGCTCCAGTATAGACTGTACAGGCTGTGATCACTATAGTGTATGTAGGTGATATGCTCCAGTATAGACTGTACAGGCTGTGATCACTATGGTATATGTAGGTGATATGCTCCCAGGCTGTGATCACTATGGTATATGTAGGTGATATGCTCCCAGTATAGCCCTGTGCAGGCTGTGATCACTATGGTATATGTAGGTGATATGCTCCCAGGCTGTGATCACTATGGTATATGTAGGTGATATGCTCCCAGGCTGTGATTACTATGGTATATTTAGGTGATATGCTCCCAGGCTGTGATCACTATGGTATATGTAGGTGATATGCTCCAGTATAGCCCTGTGCAGGCTGTGATCACTATGGTATATGTAGGTGATATGCTCCCAGTATAGACTGTGCAGGCTGTGATCACTATGGTATATGTAGGTGATATGCTCCCAGGCTGTGATCACTATGGTATATGTAGGTGATATGCTCCCAGGCTGTGATCACTATGGTATATGTAGGTGATATGCTCCAGTATAGCCCTGTGCAGGCTGTGATCACTATGGTATATGTAGGTGATATGCTCCAGTATAGACTGTACAGGCTGTGATCACTATGGTATATGTAGGTGATATGCTCCAGTATAGACTGTACAGGCTGTGATCACTATGGTATATGTAGGTGATATGCTCCCAGTATAGACTGTACAGGCTGTGATCACTATAGTGTATGTAGGTGATATGCTCCAGTATAGACTGTGCAGGCTGTAATCACTATGGTATATGTAGGTGATATGCTCCCAGGCTGTGATCACTATGGTATATGTAGGTGATATGCTCCCAGTATAGCCCTGTGCAGGCTGTGATCACTATAGTACATGTAGGTGATATGCTCCAGTATAGCCCTGTGCAGGCTGTGATCACTATGGTATATGTAGGTGATATGCTCCCAGGCTGTGATCACTATGGTATATGTAGGTGATATGCTCCCAGTATAGCCCTGTGCAGGCTGTGATCACTATGGTATATGTAGGTGATATGCTCCAGTATAGACTGTACAGGCTGTGATCACTATAGTATATGTAGGTGATAAGCTCCAATATAGCCCTGTGCAGGCTGTGATCACTATGGTATATGTAGGTGATATGCTCCAGTATAGACTGTACAGGCTGTGATCACTATAGTGTATGTAGGTGATATGCTCCAGTATAGACTGTACAGGCTGTGATCACTATGGTATATGTAGGTGATATGCTCCCAGGCTGTGATCACTATGGTATATGTAGGTGATATGCTCCCAGGCTGTGATCACTATGGTATATGTAGGTGATATGCTTCCAGTATAGCCCTATGCAGGCTGTGATCACTATAGTACATGTAGGTGATATGCTCCAGTATAGACTGTACAGGATGTGATCACTATAGTATATGTAGGTGATATGCTCCCAGTATAGACTGTACAGGCTGTGATCACTATGGTATATGTAGGTGATATGCTCCAGTATAGACTGTACAGGATGTGATCACTATAGTATATGTAGGTGATATGCTCCAGTATAGACTGTACAGGCTGTGATCACTATGGTATATGTAGGTGATATGCTCCAGTATAGACTGTACAGGATGTGATCACTATAGTATATGTAGGTGATATGCTCCAGTATAGACTGTACAGGCTGTGATCACTATGGTATATGTAGGTGATATGCTCCAGTATAGACTGTACAGGCTGTGATCACTATGGTATATGTAGGTGATATGCTCCAGTATAGACTGTACAGGCTGTGATCACTATGGTATATGTAGGTGATATGCTCCAGTATAGACTGTACAGGCTGTGATCACTATGGTATATGTAGGTGATATGCTCCAGTATAGACTGTACAGGATGTGATCACTATAGTATATGTAGGTGATATGCTCCAGTATAGACTGTGCAGGCTGTGATCACTATGGTATATGTAGGTGATATGCTCCAGTATAGACTGTACAGGCTGTGATCACTATAGTGTATGTAGGTGATATGCTCCAGTATAGACTGTACAGGCTGTGATCACTATGGTATATGTAGGTGATATGCTCCCAGGCTGTGATCACTATGGTATATGTAGGTGATATGCTCCCAGGCTGTGATCACTATGGTATATGTAGGTGATATGCTCCCAGTATAGCCCTGTGCAGGCTGTGATCACTATAGTACATGTAGGTGATATGCTCCAGTATAGACTGTACAGGATGTGATCACTATAGTATATGTAGGTGATATGCTCCAGTATAGACTGTACAGGCTGTGATCACTATGGTATATGTAGGTGATATGCTCCCAGTATAGACTGTACAGGATGTGATCACTATAGTATATGTAGGTGATATGCTCCAGTATAGACTGTACAGAATGTGATCACTATAGTATATGTAGGTGATATGCTCCAGTATAGACTGTACAGGCTGTGATCACTATGGTATATGTAGGTGATATGCTCCAGTATAGACTGTACAGGATGTAATCACTATAGTATATGTAGGTGATATGCTCCAGTATAGACTGTACAGGCTGTGATCACTATGGTATATGTAGGTGATATGCTCCAGTATAGACTGTACAGGCTGTGATCACTATGGTATATGTAGGTGATATGCTCCAGTATAGACTGTACAGGATGTGATCACTATAGTATATGTAGGTGATATGCTCCAGTATAGACTGTGCAGGCTGTGATCACTATGGTATATGTAGGCGATATGCTCCAGTATAGCCCTGTGCAGGCTGTGATCACTATGGTATATGTAGGTGATATGCTCCCAGGCTGTGATCACTATGGTATATGTAGGTGATATGCTCCCAGTATAACCCTGTGCAGGCTGTGATCACTATGGTATATGTAGGTGATATGCTCCCAGTATAGACTGTACAGGCTGTGATCACTATGGTATATGTAGGTGATATGCTCCCAGTATAGACTGTACAGGCTGTGATCACTATAGTATATGTAGGTGATATGCTCCCAGTATAGACTGTACAGGCTGTGATCACTATGGTATATGTAGGTGATATGCTCCCAGTATAGACTGTACAGGCTGTGATCACTATGGTATATGTAGGTGATATGCTACCAGGCTGTGATCACTATGGTATATGTAGGTGATATGCTCCCAGTCTGTGATCACTATGGTATATGTAGGTGATATGCTCCCAGTATAGACTGTGCAGGCTGTGATCACTATGGTATATGTAGGTGATATGCTCCAGTATAGACTGTACAGGCTGTGATCACTATGGTATATGTAGGTGATATGCTCCCAGTATAGACTGTACAGGCTGTGATCACTATGGTATATGTAGGTGATATGCTCCCAGGCTGTGATCACTATGGTATATGTAGGTGATATGCTCCCAGTATAGACTGTACAGGCTGTGATCACTATGGTATATGTAGGTGATATGCTCCCAGTATAGCCCTGTGCAGGCTGTGATCACTATGGTATATGTAGGTGATATGCTCCCAGGCTGTGATCACTATGGTATATGTAGGTGATATGCTCCCAGTATAGCCCTGTGCAGGTTGTGATCACTATGGTATATGTAGGTGATATGCTCCCAGGCTGTGATCACTATGGTATATGTAGGTGATATGCTCCAGTATAGACTGTACAGGCTGTGATCACTATGGCATATGTAGGTGATATGCTCCAGTATAGACTGTGCAGGCTGTGATCACTATGGTATATGTAGGTGATATGCTCCAGTATAGACTGTACAGGCTGTGATCACTATGGTATATGTAGGTGATATGCTCCCAGGCTGTGATCACTATGGTATAAGTAGGTGATATGCTCCCAGGCTGTGATCACTATAGTATATGTAGGTGATATGCTCCCAGTATAGACTGTACAGGTTGTGATCACTATGGTATATGTAGGTGATATGCTCCCAGTATAGACTGTACAGGCTGTGATCACTATGGTATATGTAGGTGATATGCTCCCAGGCTGTGATCACTATGGTATATGTAGGTGATATGCTCCAGTATAGACTGTACAGGCTGTGATCACTATGGTATATGTAGGTGATATGCTCCCAGGCTGTGATCACTATGGTATATGTAGGTGATATGCTCCCAGGCTGTGATCACTATGGTATATGTAGGTGATATGCTCCCAGTATAGCCCTGTGCAGGCTGTGATCACTATGGTATATGTAGGTGATATGCTCCAGTATAGACTGTACAGGCTGTGATCACTATGGTATATGTAGGTGATATGCTCCAGTATAGACTGTACAGGCTGTGATCACTATGGTATATGTAGGTGATATGCTCCCAGTATAGACTGTACAGGCTGTGATCACTATGGTATATGTAGGTGATATGCTCCCAGGCTGTGATCACTATGGTATATGTAGGTGATATGCTCCCAGTATAGACTGTACAGGCTGTGATCACTATGGTATATGTAGGTGATATGCTCCCAGTATAGACTGTACAGGTTGTGATCACTATGGTATATGTAGGTGATATGCTCACAGTATAGACTGTACAGGTTGTGATCACTATGGTATATGTAGGTGATATGCTCCCAGGCTGTGATCACTATGGTATATGTAGGTGATATGCTCCCAGGCTGTGATTACTATGGTATATGTAGGTGATATGCTCCCAGGCTGTGATCACTATGGTATATGTAGGTGATATGCTCCCAGTATAGACTGTACAGGTTGTGATCACTATGGTATATGTAGGTGATATGCTCCCAGTATATCCCTGTGCAGGCTGTGATCACTATGGTATATGTAGGTGATATGCTCCCAGGCTGTGATCACTATGGTATATGTAGGTGATATGCTCCCAGTATAGCCCTGTGCAGGCTGTGATCACTATGGTATATGTAGGTGATATGCACCCAGGCTGTGATCACTATGGTATATGTAGGTGATATGCTCCAGTATAGACTGTACAGGCTGTGATCACTATGGTATATGTAGGTGATATGCTCCCAGGCTGTGATAACTATGGTATATGTAGGTGATATGCTCCCAGTCTGTGATCACTATGGTATATGTAGGTGATATGCTCCCAGGCTGTGATAACTATGGTATATGTAGGTGATATGCTCCAGTATAGACTGTACAGGCTGTGATCACTATAGTATATGTAGGTGATATGCTCCCAGTATAGACTGTGCAGGCTGTGATCACTATGGTATATGTAGGTGTACTAGGTGATATGCTCCCAGTATAGCCCTGTGCAGGTTGTGATCACTATGGTATATGTAGGTGATATGCTCCCAGGCTGTGATTACTATGGTATATGTAGGTGATATGCTCCCAGGCTGTGATCACTATGGTATATGTAGGTGATATGCTCCAGTATAGACTGTACAGGCTGTGATCACTATGGTATATGTAGGTGATATGCTCCCAGGCTGTGATAACTATGGTATATGTAGGTGATATGCTCCCAGGCTGTGATAACTATGGTATATGTAGGTGATATGCTCCAGTATAGACTGTACAGGCTGTGATCACTATAGTATATGTAGGTGATATGCTCCCAGTATAGACTGTGCAGGCTGTGATCACTATGGTATATGTAGGTGATATGCTCCCAGGCTGTGATCACTATGGTATATGTAGGTGTACTAGGTGATATGCTCCCAGTATAGCCCTGTGCAGGTTGTGATCACTATGGTATATGTAGGTGATATGCTCCCAGGCTGTGATCACTATGGTATATGTAGGTGATATGCTCCAGTATAGACTGTACAGGCTGTGATCACTATGGTGTATGTAGGTGATATGCTCCAGTATAGACTGTACAGGCTGTGATCACTATGGTATATGTAGGTGATATGCTCCCAGGCTGTGATCACTATGGTATATGTAGGTGATATGCTCCCAGGCTGTGATCACTATGGTATATGTAGGTGATATGCTCCCAGGCTGTGATCACTATGGTATATGTAGGTGATATGCTCCCAGTATAGACTGTACAGGCTGTGATCACTATGGTATATGTAGGTGATATGCTCCCAGGCTGTGATCACTATGGTATATGTAGGTGATATGCTCCCAGGCTGTGATCACTATGGTATATGTAGGTGATATGCTCCCAGTATAGACTGTACAGGCTGTGATCACTATGGTATATGTAGGTGATATGCTCCCAGGCTGTGATCACTATGGTATATGTAGGTGATATGCTCCCAGGCTGTGATCACTATGGTATATGTAGGTGATATGCTCCCAGGCTGTGATCACTATGGTATATGTAGGTGATATGCTCCCAGTATAGACTGTACAGGCTGTGATCACTATGGTATATGTAGGTGATATGCTCCCAGGCTGTGATCACTATGGTATATGTAGGTGATATGCTCCCAGGCTGTGATCACTATGGTATATGTAGGTGATATGCTCCCAGGCTGTGATCACTATGGTATATGTAGGTGATATGCTCCCAGGCTGTGATCACTATGGTATATGTAGGTGATAGGACATCTCTCTTCCCCAGTTCTATAGGTCAGGATGTATTATTTGTGATCCTCTGTCCTCAGGGACCATTTTGAGTGGCTCCCCCATCCTGTGCCTTATGTTGCGCTTTCCCCCGGTAGCTCTGATCTTATCTCCCAGGCCCGGGGTGGGGGTCGCATTCCTGTCTCATTATCGCGTCTGTCGCAATAGTCTGCGTTTTCTGCATCTGTGTGACATGTCGGGACAGGAGCTCAGCTCACATGACTACACTCTGTACTTCTGCTCATCACACGAAGTTCCCCTTCTATACACGACGTGACGTAGCATTTCCGCTCCTGTTTTTAATCAGGGATCTAATTCCACTGCTGCATTTCCTGTGGTTACCAGTAGGGGGAGTTGTTGTTCCACTAATGACAGTAAATCAGCTAAACCTCAGAGAGGAACTCACAGAACACTGTGCAGTCTGCCCGGAGACCAGACTGGGGGTCGCCTCTGATGTCTGATCGATTAGTAGAAATCATGGACACGAGCTGTAATCCCTTCACATGACCCGATTATAGGATATCAGATTATTCTCACAAATGAAATGAACACGTGGTACGATAACTAGAACTGACCAGAATCTTTGTAGATCAGCGTGCCTCCAGCTGTTGAAAAACTACAACTCCCAGCATGCCTGGACAGCCAAAGACTAACCAGTATCTCTGTAGATCAGTGTTTTCCAAACAGTGTGCCTCCAGCTGTTGCAAAACTACAACTCCCAGCATGCCTGGACAGCCAAAGGCTGACCAGTATCTCTGTAGATCAATGTTTTCCAAACAGTGTGCCTCCAGCTGTTGAAAAACTACAACTCCCAGCATGCCTGGACAGCCAAAGGCTGACCAGTATCTCTGTAGATCAGTGTTTTCCAAACAGTGTGCCTCCAGCTGTTGCAAAACTACAACTCCCAGCATGCCCGGACAGCCAAAGGCTGACCAGTATCTCTGTAGATCAGTGTTTTCCAAACAGTGTGCCTCCAGCTGTTGCAAAACTACAACTCCCAGCATGTCTGGATAGCCAAAGGCTGACCAGTATCTCTGAAGATCAGTGTTTTCCAAACAGTGTGCCTCCAGCTGTTGCAAAACTACAACTCCCAGCATGTCTGGATAGCCAAAGGCTGACCAGTATCTCTGAAGATCAGTGTTTTCCAAACAGTGTGCCTCCAGCTGTTGCAAAACTACAACTCCCAGCATGCCTGGACAGCCAAAGGCTGTCCAGGCATGCTGGGAGTTGTAGTTTTGCAACAGCTGGAGGCACACTGTTGGAAAAACACTGCTGTAGATCCCATGAATACACAATCAGAGACTTCACAGGCTTAAAGGAGAACTCCAACGAAAATGAACTTATCCCCTTTCCATAAGATAGGGCATACGTAGCCGATTGTGGGGGTCCAGTGATCTCTCAGTAACCCTGGCTCTCTCAGCAAGGAGCACATTCATTTCTATGGGGGTGCCGATGGTGCCCGGGTGCTGTTCTCGGGTCTCTTTGGCGCTCCAATAGAAATGAATGAAGCACATTTTTGATCATGGGGGTTCCAGTGGTCGGAACCCCGCAATCAGCTACTTATCCCCTATCCTTTGGATAGGAGATCAGTTCGTTTTTACTGGAGTTCTCCTTTAATGCAGATTCCTCTGACAATTGTATAAGGAGATCACACATTTGATTTTATTACATTGATGTAAATGAAATTTCCCTTTACAAGCAAAGAGAATCTGATCTCCCATCTGTCATCCTGGTGTGTTGTCTGCATGGCTGCTGCCGATAAAAATAACATTATATCAGGACGGGGTTTCCCAAGCAGTTTATGAAGGAGACCTATCAGTCCTGCGAACTGGATAAGGGGGTCCCCATCCACATGCAGGTATCAGAAGCCTGGAATGTAAAATCTTCCTCATTCTAAATATTTCTTTTTTACCTATTATATGTAACTTTTGTGTGTTTATTTTCTAGTACAGTGGTCCCTCAAATTACAATATTAATTGGTTCCGGGACGACCATTATATGTTGAAACCATTGTATGTTGAGACCAGAACTCTATGGAAACCTGGTAATTGGTTCTGAAGCCCCCAAAATGTCATTCGAAAATAGGAGAAAATGAGGATTAAAGAAAAATAAGTAGATAACTAATACAGATAAAGCAAATCCTTACATATAAAAGTAAGAAAGAGCTGCTGGGAGCTGTAAATCACTGTCTAGGTCAGTGTTTCCCAAAAAGGGTGCCTCCAGCTGTTGCAAAACTACAACTTCCAGCATGCCCGGACAGCCTATGGCTGTCCGGGCATGCTGGGAGTTGTAGTTTTGCAACAGCTGGAGGCACCCTGGTTGGGAAACACTGGTCTATGTAGGGGACAGGAGCTTCTACAGGGTCCTGTACAGAACACGTAGTGTCCTAAAAAATGAAAAGTGGAGCCGCCCTCACCTGGTGTCCAAAGGAGCAGCTAACCTTAGCAGAGGTAAAGAGTACAGAACATGTAGTACCTCCCTGTACTGTAGGAGGCGCTACCAGACACCAGTCAGTGCATGCACTTTAGTAATACAGGTGTTTTACCAGTGAATGTCCATTCTGATTGGTCGGTTCTTCCGGCCATTGACACGTTTCACAGATCTGGACTGTCCGTAGCATTGTATGTTGAGTCTGGTTTCAACTTACAATGGTCCAGAAAAGACCATTGTATGTTGAAACTATTGTATGTTGAGGCCATTGTAAGTTGAGGGATCACTGTAATACAATAGCAACACTGTTTCCAAACCTGTATGTTAATATATACAGAGATATGCTGGCACAGGTATGTAGGTGTAGTAGTAGACATGCCCTATGCTGGGATAAATATAGGATCCATACATTGTAGTTTCGGGCTTTGTTTATATGAATAGATTATCAGCAGAGTGATATGGATATTTAGGTCCTGAATGACTACATTTATGGGATGTATATAGAATTATGAACAATGGCTCGTTCAGGACTTGTTAGTTTTACTGAAAGAGGGAACAATATTGTTATTAGACTGTGGCGTATTAGTACGTGTTTAGTGTGAACAGGGCTTAAGGCAGGTTCCGTATTGTGATACTTCCTGCAGTATTTAAGTCCCTGTATTTAAACACTGTACAATGCTGAGACAACTCTGTATTAACAGCTTTAGAATATATTCACACTGAGGAATCTCCGATCAGGAATTCCGCTCCGAGATTTTACCCGAAAATCTTTCGGTGTCTGGTATTGCAGCTCAGCTTGGTTAATAAAAAAAATAAAAAAATTAAAAAAATAAAAAAATAAAAAAAGCTGTGCTGCAATACCATTTTCATCCTGTACACAAGTGTGGCAGTGTTTTTGGAAGAAAGTGAAATCCTGCAGTAAAATCAGTCAATAGTGTCCCAAAAAGTTTCAGTTTAGCCGAGATATAGCACTGAAGACAACGCATTGTTATAGAACAGTGTTTCTCAACCAGTTTGCCTCCAGCTGTTGCAAAACTACAACTCCCAGCATGCCTGGACAGCCTTCGGCTGTCCAGGCATGCTGGGAGTTGTAGTTTGGCAACAGCTGGAGGCACGCTGTTTGGAAAACACTGTTGTAGATCCCATGAATGCACAATCCGAGAATTCCCAGACTTAAAGGAAAACTCCGGCCAACATTAACTTATCCCCTTTCCATGATAGGAGATAAGTAGCCGATTGAGGGGGGTCTATTTGCTGGGACCCCCTGTGATCTTTGGAACGGGACCCTGGCTCTCTCAGTAAGGAGCACATGTCGTCGAACGGTAGTGCCAATGATGCCCGTGTGCTGGGAGTTGTAGTTTTGCAACAGCTGGAGGCACACAGTTTGGAAAACACTGTTGTAGATCCCATGAATTCACAATCAGAGAATTCCCAGATTTAGGGCACGTTCACACGCGCTGATTTTTTAGAGGGTTTTCCGCTGCGTATTTGAAAGTGGGCGGGCTCTTCTCGGATCTCCGCAGCCGATTTTCCTCGGCGGAATGTACACTGCGGAAAATCCGCCGCAAGCCCCATTGAAGTCAGTAGGGACTGTGCCGGATTTTCCGCAGCGTAAATTCCGCCGCGGAAAATCTGCTGCGGACAGCCGAGAAGAGCCCGCCCACTTTCAAATACGCAGCGGAAAACCCGCTAAAAAATCTGCACGTGTGAACGTACCCTTAAAGGAGAACTCCAACAAACATTAACTTATCCCCAATTTACATAATAGGGGACAAGTAGCCGATTGTGGGGATCCGACTGCTGGGAACGGGACCCTGGAGGAGGAGTGCATGTTGTCTACTGGTAGATGGCACGAGAGTTGTGGTTTTGCAACAGCTGGAGGCACCCTGGTTGGTAAAGATTGTGGTAGAAGAAGGACATTTTATAGGAGGCGCACTTTAAGATGTTCCGCCGAATACACACAAAGAATGATTGTTTGCCATTGTCTGGCTTTTCATCGCGGCCCTGTAATCTCACCCCAACAATGAATCAGAAGACTTAATCCGTATATTACCTACAAAAAAACGTCCTTTTATTGAGCTGTCGCCTTAACACCTCACAATGACTGCTCCGATCCTTATCTGGGAGCACTAAGGGAAAAGATAACTTGTAAATCAGATAAGTAAGAGAAGAGAGTCCCTTCAGTCCGCCATGGTCAGTGCCTGCAGCCATTGGCCTCCTCTGTCTCCTCATTGCCGGAGGTGGCTTCACAGATGACAACCGCCTGCTAATCTGTTTATTCAGACTTCTTAGCACTTTCTTTCATTCTTAACCCTGCCTCCGCTGGAGACCTTAGTGCATTAGTGACCTGGATGGGGGACACCTTCATGTATTGTCTTGTTTCCCTGCCCCTCAATGACAAGTAAACACCACTACTCCCATATATCATTGACTGTCGTTTCAACCCAAATATTTAGGTGTAGTTTCTGCTGCTGAGACCTATATGTAGCTATCACTTCCGGATTGTTTTCAATTACTTGAAGCAATAAAATGACCGGCGTATTGACTTGCCCAAAGGACTTTGACTATAGTGTCTACAACACTATGGCCAGAATAGCCTACAATAAGGAGTTCATCTTATCAATGGGAAAAGTAATTGTCTCCTAATGAGGACTCAATGTAACAATCCAATGTAATAGGGGCAATAAACAAAAGTGGTCGCGTTGCTTTTACTTTGGCTGCATTCACATCTCGGTTTTACACTACGGGTGCCGGATCCGGCTGGGGGAGGTGCAAACCGGGCTCTCCCGTACCCCAGCCGGACCAGCGCTGAACTCCATTCACTTTAATGAGCCGTCCGGAGTCAAGTGGTGACTCCGGTCGGCTCATTTTTAACCCGTATCCAGTTTTGTGACCGTACCTAAAACCTTAGTATACTATGGTTTTTGGTCCTGTCACAAAATTCGATACGGGTCAAAATTGAGCCGACAGGAGTCACCGTTTGACTCCGGTCGGCTCATTAAAGTGAATGGAGTCCAGCGCTGGTCCGGCTGGGGCACGGGAAAGCCCGGTTTGCCCCTCCCCCAGCCGGATCTGGCACCCGTAGTGTAAAACAAAGATGTGAATGCAGCCTAAGCATGTCTGTCCATGTTGTGTTATGGGAGTAGGAAAAAATACCTACCATATCTTTTATACATAATTTTGCTAGTTAGGTCTTTTTTTTTTTTTTGGGGGTGATGACTAAAGTATACTAGTCACAGAATACCAAATGTGCCTAGGTGGGGAACAACTGCCTCATTGGGGGAGATTTATCAAAGTTGTCTATGGGGGAGATTTATCAAAACCTGTGCAAAGGAAAAGTTGCCCAGTTGCCCATAGCAACCAATCAGATCGCTTCTTTCATTTTGCAGAGGCCTTGGTAAAAATGAAAGAAGCGAGCTGATTGGTTGCTATGGGCAACTGGGCAACTTTTCCTCTGGACAGGTTTTGATAAATCTCCCCCTATGTCCCACATCAATATAGATTAAACTACAGAGGGTTAGGCCGGTCTATTGTGCGCCTAATGTATCAAAAGGCGCACAGCTCTTGATAAATTCTGTGCACAGACTCCGTGATCTATGCTTTAGACTGTATTTAAACCTGCTCCAGCATGGTCTGACATTTCAGGGTACTTTCAGTCGATGTGACTTGTCACCGAAAAGTCGCTTTTGATAAATTCAGCACCAATGCATTTTTCCGTCTAAAATAGACTAGAATGCATCATGTTGTAAAAATCCTCTAAAGCAAAAGTCGCAAAAAAGTCGCACATGTGTAGACTGCGACTTTCTGTGCGACAAATTTAGATGGGAAAAACCAGTCTAAATCCTTTGATAACACTCCCCCAATGCCTTTATATTTGCCTTTATATATATGCAAGACAGTAAGGCAGTGTTTCCCAACCAGGGTGTCTCTAGTTGTTGCAAAACTATAACTCCCAGCATGCCCAGACAGCCTTTGGCTGTCCGGGCATGCTGGGAGTTGTAGTTTTTCAACAGCTGGAGGCACACTGATTAGGAAACACTGCAGTAAGACCATGTTCTCATGGAATGTCTGTACAGAAATTCTGCAAATATGAATAATACGGCGATAGGACTGATTGGAAATGCGCCACCTGATAGACGGTAATGCATTTCTAAAGCCAAATCCGCAAAAAAAATAGACAACTCTATTCTTTTTGTGGACGTTGGAATCGGGATTTCCACTGCGTGAACAGTGCAGCAGAATCCCATTGAAATCAATAGGTCGCTGCTGCAGCCAGGGACGTGCACAGGCTGACTAGAAAGGAGGCTTGAGCCGCTGCCCTTTTGATGTTTCTCCTATAAGTGCCCTGGGCAGTCTGGCATCATTATGTGGGCATTTATATAAATAATGATTAAAAAAAGTGCCTTTTTATTTATTTATTTTTTGTTCTGCCCCTGCCCACCAAAATGTCTGTGCACATCCCTGGCTGCAGCAGAATGTCCATGCAGAATATTCTGGCAGAATTCCACTGTGTGAACGTACCCTAAGGGTACGTTCACACGGGTGGATTTTCGCAGCGTATTTCGCTGCGGATCTGCTGGTGAAGGCCCGCTCAATGCTGTCTTTACATGTGTCTGCTCGTAGCGGTAATATGTCGCTACGAGCAAACACACTGCGATATGCGAGTATGCCGTGCACATCGCTGCAGTGTGTCTGCTCGTAGCGGCATATTGCCGCTACGAGCAGGCACATGTAAAGACAGCATGGAGCGGGGCCTTCACCAGCGGATCCGCAGCGTAAAATACGCTATAAATCCGCTCGTGTGAACGCACCCTAATTCAGCTTTTCTGTAATCTCTATTCAGGCGAAAAGGCCAATAGCAGAAATCCCCAAATATTTACCATTTTGTTGTCATGTGCCTTTATCTTCTTTATCGGGAATTTTTTATTCAGAATTTTAGGGAAAAAAATACAACTGAATCCCAAACACGAAACATTCAGATGAAGCAGTGCAACGTTTTTCGTTTTTTTTTTTTTTCTGGACAGGGTAGAATGTTGTAAAAGACGTTACGTCTGTTTGCAATAAAAATACTTTCACTCAAACAAAACCACACAAACAAAAATCTGAAGAAACTTCAGACACCTGGATTTCGGCGTATAAATCAGAGACATAAAACAGTCAGACGGGCATCTTTTAATCCCTCTAATATGACCTAAAAATAAAGGAAGCCTTTAATATGCCCATAAACTTGTCATTATTAACCAGTGAGACTCAGACCTCACCTTGTGGCAGACGTGTTGCTGCAGAAGCTGGAGAAACCCAGGCTTCAGAAATATCTCCAAATTTGGTGTTTTGACCAAATATTAAGATTTCATTGAGTCATATTACAGGATTATGGTGTGTGAGAATATTGTACATTTCCTACCCCAAAAGGCTTAAGTACGTGGTTGTAATAAAGCTCCATACAAGCCCTGAATTGTACGTTGCTGTAATAGGGCACCCATAGGCGTGGGACCTTGCTGTACTTCTATATGTGTTCGATTTCTTACAGAGGGATAGAATAGATTTCTGTATGATTTATTGGTGTAAAAAAAAAAGTTTGCATGTTCCATAAGATTCTTTATTACAAAATAAATAATTATTATTAGAGATGAGCGAACTTACAGTAAATTCGATTCGTCACGAACTTCTCGGCTCGGCAGTTGATGACTTATCCTGCATAAATTAGTTCAGCTTTCAGGTGCTCCCGTGGGCTGGAAAAGGTGGATACAGTCCTAGGAGACTCTTTCCTAGGACTGTATCCAAATTTTCCAGCCCACTGGAGCACCGGAAAGCTGAACTAATTTATGCAGGATAAGTCATCAACTGCCGAGCCGAGAAGTTCGTGACGAATCGAATTTACTGTATGTTTGCTCATCTCTACTTATTATTATTATTAATAATAATATATTACTATTATTTTTATTACTGATGCTGTTGATGATAATAATTATTATTATTATTAATTATTATTCTAATTATATTATTAAATAGTGAGCACTGTACAGTTCTATGATCATGATGATAATAATAATATAATTAGAGTTACGCGAACTTACAGTAAATTGGCTCGTAGTGAACCTCGCGGCTCGGCTGTTGATTACTTTAGTCTGCGTAAATTAGTTCACCTTCCCAAGGGCTCCAGTTGCCTGGAAAAGGTGGATACAGACCTGTCATCCTGGACTTTTCCAGGCAACCTAAGCCTTTGGAAAGCTGAACTAATTTACGCAGACTAAAGTAATCAACAGCCGAGCAGCGAGGTTCGCTACGAGCCAATTTAGTATATGTTCGCTCAACTCTAAATATAATTATTATTAATTATTATTATTATTATGTAGTGAGCACTGTACAAATCTGAGGATACAAAAAGAGACAATTATCAGACATTACAAAACCACACACTAAATATTCAACAAGAGAAATAAGGGCCCTGCTCCCAAGAGCTGACAGTCTATGAGAAAGGAACGTAAATGATTATCTAAAGTGAAACACCACATTAAACCACGAGGGTATATGCACACGCATAAAAGGATAAAAAACCCGCGCAACTGTGCACAAGCGGCGCACCGTGACTGTCTCCATCTGCAGTCAGTGTGCAGTTCAGCGCTGAAGCCCCCCATTGATTTCAGCGGGAGCTGCACAGTGTAACTGCAATCCACCTCTTATTTCACGCAGGTCGTCATCTTTCAGTGAAATCAACGGGAAAGAGGAGGACCCGCACAAATCGACACGTTTCGTGCTATTTTTGCCTGTGTGAACACGTGCCACTACTTTGCCCTCTTATTTAAAGGGGGTTATCCAGGAAAAAACTTTTTTTTATTTTTTTATATATATATATATCATCTGGCTCCAGAAAGTTAAACAGATTTGTAAATGACTTCTATTAAAAAAAATCTTAATCCTTTCAGTACTTATGAGCTTCTGAAGTTGAGTTGTTCTTTTCTGTCTAAGTGCTCTCTGAAGACACGTGTCTCGGGAACCGCCCAGTTTAGAAGCAAATCCCCATAGCAAACCTCTTCTAAACTGGGCGGTTCCCGAGACACGTGTCATCAGAGAGCACTTAGACAGAAAAGAACAACTCAACTTCAGAAGCTCATAAGTACTGAAAGGATTAAGATTTTTGTAATAGAAGTCATTTACAAATCTGTTTAACTTTCTGGAGCCAGTTGAGATATATATATAAGTTTTTTCCTGGATAACCCCTTTAAATTGTCCCAATTCCCGATGAAAGTGATTGGAGTATATAATACCGTATATAAAGGGGTGGCTGACAATACAATCGCCCTACACTATTCTTGTTGAGAATTTGGAGATGTTGCGCACAAGTAAATGCGACTTAAAATAGCTAAGAATTTTTTCTTTTGTTTTTTTTTTAAATGCTACTCTTAACTATTGAGTGACCATTGCAGTCCACAATTCATGTATTTCTTTGGGATGCAGGTCTTATCTGGATTGTTACATTCAACCAGTAACCTAGTGGTCTACAAACGGTAGACTTCCAGATGTCGCAAAACTACAACTCCCAGCATGCCCGGACAGCCGTTGGCTGTCCGCGCATGCTGGGAGTTGTAGTTTTGCGACATCTGGAGGTCCACCGTTTACAGATCACTGTTATAAAGTAAATGGTTTCTTGTAGCCCCTTTCTAGCACAACGTGTATGGATACATATTAACCCCAAAGCAACATTGAGCGACGGGGAATGTCGCGCACAAGTGTGAACAGTGTCTTAAAAGCGCCTCGACTCCCCAGCACCTACATTCTAAGTGCAGTATAAGAAAGACCCAGCGACTGGGTGGTTGTCATAAAATGTGAGAATTCTGGTTTCCTGGGAACTGAAAGGTGAGAGGACACATGAGGGAGATCACCGGTTGCCTATTTAGGGTGTAGAATAACAAGAAGCTAAACTAACAAGTTTACACAGAGCTGAAAAGAAGCTTTCTCATTGTGCAAGAAGCAGAAAGGAGCAAGAGCAAGGGGAGGGGACGGCGTGCACAAGTCAGGAGATGACCTGGCCATTGTCTTCTTCACACTGGGACCTCTGTGAGGGGGAAAATGGCTGAAATAATGTAGTGTCAGTGAAAAGAGACTACTCCATAAACAACACAGCGGCCCACCCCGTCCCCACTGCATGTGAATGCTGCAGTCCATAAATCAGCTTATGGCCCCCTGGGCCTGCCTGTGCCCCTCTCCCTCCATGCCAGGGTAATGTGCTGTGTTGGCTTCATTCACACATAACTCTTACCATGGAAAAAAAAACACACACACACACACACACACTAGAGAAACGTCACCTTTTTGTGGCATTTTTTTTTTCTTTTTGGTGCACTGTACCCAAAGATACTGCCCTATCAGGTCAATGCATAGGGCAATGGAAGCAAGCCCCCATTTTCAAAAATCCATTAATATATGGTCCGACAGATAGGGGACATATCAGATATTAAACAGTTTTTTTTTATTTTATCCATGAGGTCTTTGGCAGGAAAAAGCAAATACATACGCATATATATATATATATATATATCCAAAAATGTCATCGATAAAGCATACAGATCCAAAAAGGCTAAAAATACAGCGAACATGCCCAAAAAACACCATAGATAAAGCATACACAGCCAAAAATGACAAAGATACAGAATACATTCCCCCCCCCCCAAATAACGTTATAGATACAGCATACATACCCAAAAAAGTGATAGATACAGTATACATATCTAAAAAAACACCATAGATACAGCATACATACCCAAAAAAGTGATACATACAGTATACATATCTAAAAAAAACACACCATAGATACAGCATACATACCCCCAAAAAGTGATAGATACAGCATATATATCTAAAAAAACACCATAGATACAGAATACATACCCAAATAAGTGATATATACAGCATACATATCTAAAAAAAACACCATAGATACAGAATACATACCCAAATAAGTGATAGATACAGCATACACCCCCCCCCCGAAAAGTGATAGATACAGAATACATATCTAAAAAAGTGATAGATACAGCATACATCCCCCCCCAAAAGTGATAGATACAGCATACATATCTGAAAACACCATAGATACAGCATACATACCCCAAAAAAGTGATAGATACAGCATACATATCTGAAAACACCATAGATACAGCATACATACCCCAAAAAAGTGATAGATACAGCACACATCCCCCCCGAAAAGTGATAGATACAGAATACATATCTAAAAAAGTGATAGATACAGCATACATCCCCCCCCCAAAAGTGATAGATACAGAATACATATCTAAAAAAAAAAACACCATAGATACAGCATATATACCCAAAAATCGCCATTAATACAGCAAACATACTCAAAGACGGCCCAGATACAGCAGACATAGCCAAAAATGACAAAGGTACAACATACATACCCCACTCAAGGGAAAGAAAAACGCCATATACAACAAGCAATGTAGACAAACCGCTTTATATTCCGCTACTAATATTTTGTTTTAATGCCACTTTTTAACTATTGAGTGACCATTGCAATCCACAATTCATGCATTTATTAGGGCCGCAGATGTAGCTGGATTGTTACATTCAACCAGTAACCTATAGAACGGGGGTGTGAGAACGGTGGGACCTCCAGATTGCAAAACTACAACTCCCAGCATGCCCGGACAGCCTGCGGCTGTAGTTTTGCGACATCTGGAGGTCCAGCGTTTGGAGACCACTGCTATACTATGTCTCTTGTAGCCCTGTCTAGCACAGTGTGCAGTGGGTTTGGTATGGATACATATTAACCCCCTATAGCCTGTGCGGTGGGGTATATCACGGGACGGGCATGCTGGGAGTTGTAGTTTTGTGACATCTGGAGGTCAAGCGTTTGGAGACCACTGCTATACTATGTCTCTTGTAGCCCTGTCTAGCACAGTGTGCAGTGGGTTTGGTATGGATACATATTAACCCCCTATAGCCTGTGCGGTGGGGTATATCACTGTCCGGGCATGCTGGGAGTTGTAGTTTTGTGACATCTGGAGGTCCGCCGTTTAGAGATCACAGTGTCTAGTACAGCGGTTCAGTATAGATATACCCCAGAATAACGTGCAGGTGATGACACTTTGCTCCGCGGTCCTGCTCCACATACCGAGTGCACACTCATAGCCGCTCTCCAGCACTGAGTTAGCTCAGCTACTTTAAGGGGCGGGTCTTTGAGCCAGTCACGCCTCTCACTAAGCAGGGAGGCGTGGTCTGGCGAGGCAGCATCATTGAATTACTGTCATTGGTGGACGCCAGGACGGTGCTGACCACGCCTCCCGGGGGCGGGGGTGATGCGGGCGGCGGGTGCCCAGCGCCTCAGTCTGAGCCAGGCGGCTGCAGGAGTGAACATCGCGGCTGCTCGCCTGTGTTCTCGGAGTCTTTGCCCCGGAGCGAGCAGTGGATATCCCGCGGGGGCACTGTACACTGAGCCGGCGCTGGTCGGGTGCACCAGCTGGAGATTACCGCACTGGAACCTGGCATGGAGCCTTGACGGGTCCCCGGGACTGGGGGATTACAATTCATCGTTCCCGCACCAGGGGATGGGAAGCCTGGATACCTGACGGAGCTTTGGGCGGGTTCTGAGATTGGACTGGGGAAAAGTTCGGATAGTCCGGGACTGGCACGGTGCCCCAGCCGGGAGTTGGGATGGAGGGTGTCCGGCGGCTGCTCGGGCTCCTGTTCGCTCTGTGCCGGTTGTGTGCGGTGCTCGGCAAGATCCTGGAGCCGGTGACCTGGAACTCGCTAAATCCGCGGTAAGGAGCGCGGCGATCACCTGCTCGTCCCCCGCCTGCCCACCGTGCCCGCTGTGTGCCCCGCTCCGGGCTTTGGAGACGGGACATCGCCTGTATGGGTCTGGTGTTACCAGGCATGGTGCCCACCGGAGGGTAGAGCCTGTGGCCGGCACATCCTTGGGAGTGAAGAGAACTTTCCCACCCGGATTATCCGGCTGCCCTGGTACCTGCTGGGCACTGTGGGTGCTGTGGGCATGCTATGCAGGATGTGTGTGGTGCTGGTGGTATGATCTCGTCTGTGCTGCTCAATTAACACTATTAGTCATTTTGTCTGGTCATGTGGGCACTTACCTGGTACTGCTGGGTACAGTGTATACCCCTATCGGCTTGGGCACCATATAGCTCGGTATTGTGTGCTGTATATCAAGGTTAGTGATTACAGGAGGCAGTGGGTGCTGGTTGGCACTGTGTATATTGGCACACTTTGTAGTATATTCTGCACACTTGCCTAATACTATATGTAATATATTCTCAGAACTTTAGACCGAGTTTAGGCTGGCACTATAGATTGGCACTGGCTGCAGTATATCTTGGTTAAATACTTAGTACTGTAGGCACTGAGTGCAGGTCACTGCTTGGTACTGTGGGCACTCAGTGAAGATCTGCACTGGTGGCAGTATTTGGTGGACGTGGGTATTATATAGGTATTTCTATGTGCCAGGCCTGGGTCTCTACCACCATTTACATATATGAAACTTTCAGAGAAGTTTTGTCTTTAATAATGGGGATGGTGAAGCCAGACTGGTGGTGGTGGCACCGAGCAGCGTCCATGTAAGTCTTTGTGTCTCCTCGCTCCTGGTCGTGTATAGAAATGGTGAACCCTGTAGGTGCTGGACGATAGTGAGGCTGTATATCCAGCCTGGCGGATTGCGCCCTACACTAGGAGGCTTTCTTGGCTTCATCACCGGCCACTTTGGCACTTAGGGTGGTCTTTGTTCCCAATGAGGCTGTGATGGGTTTATTGGAAGACGAACAGATAAGACCATATCCCTGCCTTGTGTCAAGAGGCCGGTCCTTGATGTGACACTTGAGCCCCGTTCACACTCGGGATACCTGGCCACCCAACTACATTCTAGCCTTACTGACCACAATAATTACTCTGTCCTGTCTTCACTTCTTCTTCTTCTTGCATTTTGACCAGTAGTCTCCAAATTTGTAGACCTCCAGCTCTTGCAAAACTTCAACTTCCAGCATGCCCGGACAGCCAACGGCTGTCCGGGCATGCTGGAAGTTGTAGTTTTGCAACAGCTAGAGGTCCAGTTTCTAGACCTACAATCTATACAAAGAGGATATTCTCTACTGTATACGATGGAAGTTTTCTTCTTAGAAGCCTTTGCTCAAGAGCTCTATTGTGGTGGCTTTGTCTTTCTGTAGTTCTAGATTGTATTGTTCTTTAAGGGTTAACTCAGACTCTCTCATACGAACCCAGGCAGGCCTTATAAACCCAGTGCGTTTATGGATGCGCGCTCCTGGCTGCTCCTCCGTCTCGTTGACCTTCACAATGTGGCAGTGGTGTCACCACGTCATAGCCTTTTCCTCTGTAGGAGATGACTGGGTCCCATAGAAGTCCCTACTCGTCCCTCTCCTATAATGTGACATTGCCCTGATTGGTGGCTTTTCGTAGCTTCTTGGTACCCCCCCCCTTTTTTTTTTTTGTAGTTGGGTTGTTCTACGTGTCCAATAAAACTGACTACTAGTGTAGAGATGCACTTGATATATAGTGTTTTATACCTACATGTATTAGTTTTCAGCCTTTTTTTAAAGGCTGCGCCGTGTGATACGTGTGTGCAGGGTGCGGCGGGGGGTTTCTCTTTTGAAAAGGGTCTTTGTAAATAGCCTGGTTGGAAATAAACCTGTGCGCTGCCAGAGGGAGCTATATCCAGCAGTAAAGGTGCCGTTCTCTGACAATCTGTGCTATAAGCTTACTGTGGGTTTGTAGTTTCCGACTCCATGGTCGTGAATGGACGTAGTGTAGATAGGGGGGTCAGACCTCAACCAGTCCATGAGATTGAGAAACCTTACAATCCTACCGCACACGTTACAAAGTTTCACCACGATATAAAATTTCACCCATGACTTTATATAGAATAACCCTAAAAGCCGCCATATACAGATAAAAAAATAAAGCGGTATCTGTAGAGAATGATCTCATTGCTTTCCAATCAATTTGGGAAATTTAGTTTTACATTTCCAAGTTAAGAAAATTAAACTTGAAATGGTCATGTTTGTTTGTAGACAGGTTTTACATTGTATCACTTGAGATTTTTATTTTTTTATTTATCTTTAACTGTTTTTCCTACTTGCATTTATTTGTGCCTTTTTGTTGTGTTGCTTAGCAGGAGTAGCGTAATGCATCCCTCACATGCTTAGCATTCTGGGTCTACGTGACAATGGTAGCCGGTCAGGCAGGGACTTGTCTGTTGTCTCTTGGGACAGTAGGATTTGTGAGGCCTTCGCTTCATTGGAAAATAGTTCTGGTTTTATTAAGTTTGTGTAATCATTTTCGCATTAATATTTACAAAGAGAACTTTTTTTTTTCTCCCCCTAAAATAACTTGCGATGGTTTTGCCAGAACGGGTGCATCCAGAGTGCAGCTGTAAGGCGTCAAGGCCGGACTGTGCTTTTGCCTAATTCCATCATCTTCAGCTCTTTGACACGTGTTAACTCTTTGCCAAGTTTTGATGTCCACTCTGTTCTGTATCTGATTGCCGGACGGCGCCCCTCATAGGCTGCTAACATGTGCAAGGCCAAAAAACTGCCCTCCATGTCCTTCTGCTTTTAGTTTTTTCCCTTTAGTATAAACGTACTTTGACGTTTTACCCCCTATGTATTTGTCATTACAAATCATGTGACTCAAGGATTTCTACTGGAGAATTGGGAGAAAAGAAATGCCAACACTCAAATATATGGTGTTTTTTGTTTTTCCAGTTCTTTCCTCCTATAGATGTCTATGTGAAGGGAAAAAAAACACCATAATTTCTTTAGGAAAAAAAGTACCATACCCAGAACATGCAGTGATTTTGGAAAAACTGCCACTGAGCATAAAAGCGCCACTAAAGAGTGAAAAAAGCCAAAAGAAAACCCCAGCCATGCGGGTATGGTGTTCCATATTGATTCCCATCTAACATCTGGCCACAGAGTTTTTGTTTTTATATAAACTGTCTGTTTTCAGCCCTATACTGCACCCAGTGATCTATAGTAGAGGGTAACAAAAACCTAAAAATCTAAATCTATAGGTTGACTTCTATAGGGCAAGCCCAAATTTCTTTAGCAAAAAAAAAAAAAAAAAACCTTTAGCTTTCTATATGAGGCTGGTTTTATGAGATCTGTAGCCTTTTAGAACAATAGCTCAGTAATATCATGAGGACGGGTGCCTATATTGGTATTGAATTCGGCAATGAAGTTTCATTATACCTAATTAAAGTGAAGGGCCTTGACAGCGGGCGAATCTGCCGGGATTACTCCACTGCTCCATAGGAGACCGGGGCCCCCTGTTCCCATTACTTAAGTGTGAGGGAAGTCGACTTTTTATGTGCACAAGTTATAGACAATAAAACATAACAAACAGCTGTTGTAAATATATAATAAATACAATGACGTGTTACATAAATACTACAAATATTTACTTTTACTTTGTTCTATACCTCCCTTTTTATAATTGCCTGGTCTGGATCTACTGATTTCTGTTTTTCTTTTACAGTCCTATCTATATACTTATCGGTATAATGTATACTTTTGATTTTACGACCCAGGAGAAAACCTTTTTTTTCTTATAACAATATTTGTATATACTTTTTGTTTGATGTTTGTTTGAATCCGTCCTTTTTTCTAAATCATTTTTTTCCTTGACGAGAGAGAAAAAAGTTGGGCGACACATTTTAAGAAAAGTTCCGAACTACTTATTGGACTATATTTTTTCTTCCGGTTTTTATTTCTTATGTTGCAGATGGAACCTCATATTTCTGGGATATTAAGCCTCTCGCAGCATTTATAGACTAGTAATGTTCATGTTGGAGCTGGTCTAGAATGGAAATTGCTCTACTTGGTGCTTTACTGCTTGTGTCTGGAAGCTTAATGTGTGGTTTCAGAGCACAGTCAAATAGAACAAATACTTTATTTTCAGATCTTCTGTATCCTGTGTTTTTTTTTCTTTCCTTCTTCTCCAAAACTTTAGGCGTGGCACGTTTAACCCTCTCCTCCCTGCGGGCATCGAGAGTCTGGCGTCGTTGTCGTCGGTAATTGGTTGACAGCTGTAAACGGGGGCTGATGTGTAGCCTGTGGTTTTTAGGAAGCGGTGGCATCTCTGCCGCCTGGATGCTTTAGAGCTCCACTTGCGGTAAATAAGACAATACTTGTCTGGTAATTGCTGCGTTAGCAGAACTGAGACCGGAGCGGACGGTTCTCCTAACAAGCTCTCGTTTACAGCCGTCACCATAAAACCCGCCACCCATATTTCCCTCTGTAGCAGCTCCAGCTCTTCTCCATTACAGTACAGGTTTATGCCATGGCGTTTGTACTTTACATAGCGACAGAATCTATCATACTTATTGCCCATAAGGCACTGTTTCCCATGCAGGGTGCCTCCAGCTGTTGCAAAACTACAACTCCCAGCATGCCCGGACAGCCTTCGGCTGTCCCGGCATGCTGGGAGTTGTAGTTTTGCAACAGCTGGAGGCACCCTGCATGGGAAACAGTGCCTTAAGGACTGATGGGTTAATCTTCAGCATGTTCTTCTTCCCACTTGTCTCTAAAGACAAAATGCAATAAGGCACCTTGGGGGCATGACATGCCCACCTCCTGCAGTGCTGCCTTCACTAAGATGATGTGACAAGTTCTGCCAAGCAGACGCTCCAAGGGTGTACGGTTCACTGGATTCCCAAGGGGGCTGTTATGTGTTTCTTAGGTGAATGGAGATGAATGCTAGGATGACATATTCCAGCAGACCTGGGGAATTGCTACTCTACCTCTTGACTTGAGAGGAAGGTGCCATTAAAGGGGTACTCCGGTGGAAAACATTTATTTTTTTATTTTTAAAGGTCTTTTTAAGTCAACTGGCTCCAGTAAGTTAAACAGATTTGTAAATGACTTCTATTAAAAAAAAGAAAAAAAAAGTAATCCTTTCGGTACTTATTAGCAACTGTATACTACGGAGGAAATTCTTTTCTTTTTGGATTTCTTTTGTCCTTCCACAGTGCTCTCTGCTGACACCTCTGTCCGTGTCAGGAACTGTCCAGAGCAGGAGAGGTTCGCTATGGGGATTTTCTCCTGCTCTGGACAGTTCCTGACACTGACAGAGGGGTCAGCAGACAGCACTGTGGAAGGACAAAAGAAATCCGAAAAGAATTTGTCCTTCCACAGTGATCTCTGCTGGACCCCTCTCTGCAGGAGAAAATCCCCATAGCAAACCTCTCCTGCTCTGGACAGTTCCTGACATGGACAGAGGTGTCAGCAGAGAGCACTGTGGACAGACAGAAAATAAATTCCTTTTGTTGTATACAGCTGCTAATAAGTACTGGAAGGATTAATTTTTTTATTTTTTTTTAATAGAAGTAATTTACAAATATTTTTAACTTTCTGGCATCGGTTGATTTAAAAAAAAGTTTTCCACAGGAGTACCCCTTTAATAGTTAATGGGCAGAGGCCTGGCAGGCAACAGTGACCCCCTCTCTAGGTTTAGTTTATTTATTTTTAAATTCTTCCTCTCCCCATCCTCCTTGGTTCTATTTGTTATACTTTCTGCTCTGCTGAGTAAGTCATTATACTGCTGGCAGTGTACACTACTTAATGCTCGTCTTTCGCTTCTTATTTCCATTGGGTATTATCTTCTCCATGCCAGGGGGACAGGATCGCTTACTGCAATCTAAATTTGTGAAGCACCAAATGGCGGCCTAGTAAAAGTGAGGGGATAAATTGCCCCCCCCCCCCCCCCTCCGATATGTATACACACTGTGCTCGGCCCCGTAATCTCCTCTAAGGAGTTTGTCTACGTGCCCGCCATGCACCGTATGGTACCATTATGCATTAAATACTGTTTTTACAGGGTCCCTACTTAATCTTGTTCACTAAACTGCATTAAAGTCCCCTAAGCGCCTCTCTTTTTGCGGTGCTATGGTAGCCATTTTTAGGCTGCTTTTGTATGTGAACATCAGTGGAGCGTAAGTAACAGGCTCTTATGTGGGCACCGCTCTGAGGAATGTCAGTGTGTCTGGACCAGACATTACATACAACCAAATGACTCTTTTGGTTCTAGGTTCTCCTGTTAACCCTTGCAGTGCCGTTATAACATGGCACCTCACTTTTAATGTGTGTATGGTGCTTTGCCAGCTGTGTGGTCTATTTCTGCCCTTTCTGTTCTCTTCATGGGTTTTATCGGTGTATGTTGTAGCAGTACTGTTTTTATTTATTTTTTTGTTGCTTTTAGGCTGTGCTGCATAGGAGACCATGTTTTAAGAGTTAAACTGCTTCTTTTCCTCTGGGAGATTCTTGTTTGAGAAGGTTTCACCCTTGTTAACCTAATGTCATAGTAGCATTTAACCAGTCATTTATCTCTGCGAAACCTACGGCCCTTATCAGCGCTGAGTGCATGTCCAAACATTGCCCGGCCTGGGATTCCGGCCTATAATTCTTTTCACACGTTTGTTCTTATCAGAAATAATTTACAAATTAAAATCAATTGATCTGGATTCCTTGACTTTATACTTTAGCCTTAGAATTTCGGGGTTATCACTCCTCTAGACCAGTGTTTCCCAACTTGTGGCACCCCCAGCGGTTGTAAAGCTACAACTCCCATTATGCCTGGACACATGAAGTCTGGGCATGGTGGGAGTTGTAGGTTTTCAACACCTGGAGCACCACAGGTTGGGAAATTCCTGGGGGAAATAAATAAAAGTGAAAGGCACTAACATTTTGATGCATTGTACCCCAAAAGCCGTAACACTTGTTTTTGGCCCCTTTCACACTACAGGTATCTGCTTTCTTACAATCCTTATTTTACAATAACGGATGAAAAAATAAAAAAAATAAAGACTGATGCAATAACTGGTAATAACGGATGATAACTGATGACCATCATCCGTTCTTTTTTTTCTTAAAAAAACAAAAACAAAAAAAACTGTTGTTCGTTCGCTTTTTTAATTTTTTTTCTTCTAAATTAGGTTTTTAACCCTTATTTTGTAAAGCTGTATTGAGCATGCTCAGTACAAAAAACAGCTATAAAAAAAACAGGCAATAACAGATTTTTTTTATTTATTTTTTTTTTACATCCGTTTCCCCATAGACTTCAATGTTAAATTTGAATGGCCATTTTTTTCACCATTATTTTTGCCAGACCGAAGATTAGTGCATGCACAGTCTTTTGTGTCGGCAAAAATAACGGACATTAGTAAAAAAAAAAAACGGACATACCTGATGCAAAAGGATGGCCAAAAAAAAATCCCATTGACATGATTGGGATTTTTTGACGGCCCTTTTCAGGACTTTTTGCCGGGTGTAATATCGGAGGCTTTTACAGGAGGATACCTGTAGTGTGAAAGGGGCCTTAGATGGATTTTTTTGACAAATAAAAATTGGTTGAGTTGTGTGACCTGCTTCACAAGTGACATGGCTTAGCAAAAAGTGGGTGTGGCTTACCAGAAAAGGAGTTTGCCTTAAACGGTTCAAATTTTGCTGCACATTATTTTGGCTCAAAAGGGGTATTCAGGTATTAAAAAAATATATTTATAATATTCTGGCATTGCTGTTTAAAAAAAAAAAAAAAAAAATTGATACTTGCCTATCCTGGTCCCCTGCTAATCATCTCCTCTACCTGCTTTTGATATGAGATGTCTCAGAAGGACCTGTCTACTAAGCCAAATCCTGTCTGCTATGTTGCCCTGTCTTGGCCAGAGATTTTCCTAGCAGACAAATCCTGCTGAGATGTCTCTTCGGAAGCAGGGAGAGGCGATGAGATGCAGGGAAGAGGGGTTGGTTAAATATCACTAGTATTACCCAAACAGGCTGTTTCCAGCTGTTGCAAAACTACAACTCCCAGCATGCCCGGACAGCCTTCGGCTGTCCAGGCATGCTGGGAGTTGTAGTTTTGCAACAGCTGAAGAAACACGGTTTGGAAAAGCACTGACCTAAGCGTCTTGTATGAAAATAATTAATAATAAAAAAAAAATTATGTGGGTATTTCTTATGGTGCCCCCCCCCCCCCCAACAGATTGTCATTGTAACGTCCCTGCTGGAGCTTCCTCACCTGACTTGCCGTGACTCTGCCTAGGAGCCCTAAATGCCGTTTGGAAAATCCATTAGGAAGACGAAGCTTCTGCCAAGGCAAGAAAACAATAAAACAAAGCAGCGACTTGTAAACGTGTTAATTAGTCCGGGGACTCGGCAAGCTGCACCGCCGCAGATAATGAACTTTCCTGAAGAGAGTGCGGGCTGCGGAGGCTGCGGCACTCACACGGTTAAACTGCGCCTTTTGTTCAAGAACCAAACACTTTAAGTGCATTTATTCTTCCGTGGTGCCTCAGGGACTGGAGCTGTCTTGCAATACAGTATTTGTCACAGCAAAAAATATTAAACACATGAATGGAATCGGCTTTGCCCTCAGATACCCTTCATATTGTTTTTCAAGTGAACCAAAATAGAGAGACTCTTCGGCTTTTAGTAGCGTAGGATCTCATAAAGCAGATTATGAACAACACAGGTTCTGGGGTGGTCCTTGGGCATTGACTATCATAAAGCCTTATACCATCGGAGACGCCTTGTTTGCCCTGTGTGGGGTTGGCTTTTTCGGGGATGTTGACTGTAAACTTCATCCGTCTGTATAAACATTTTTACTGTAAAGTGAAGACTGATTGATATGAAGTAGACAAGTTAAGGATAAATTCCTACATGTTAGAACTGCCCCAACTTTAAATAGGGCAAAAAGTTGTCTTTATGTATACGTGTGTATGTGGATAATGTCCAAAAGGTTGTAGCCCTTAAAGGGGGACTCGGGTGGAAAACTTTTTTATTTTTATTTTTTTTAAATCAACTGGTGCCAGAAAGTTGAACATATTTGTAAATTACTTCAATTAAAAAATCTTAACCCTTCCAGTACTTATTAGCTGCTGAAAAATTTTCTTTTTGGAACGCAGTGCTTTCTGCTGACATCTCTGTTCATTTTAAGAACTGTCCAGAGTAGGAGAAAATCCCCATAGCAAACATATGCTGCTCTGGACAGTTCCTAAAATGGACAGAGATGTCAGCAGAGAGCACTGTGTTCCAAAAAGAAAATTCCCTCTGTAGTATTCAGCAGCTAATAAGTACTGGAAGGATTATGATTTTTTAATTTACAAATCTGTTTAACTTTTTTCACCAGTTGATAAAAAAAAAAAAAAAAAAATTTCCACCGGAGTACCCCTTTAAAAGTAAGGTGCAGAGGAAAGATGTGGACTATATCATGCATTGTTTGCATAGGCAAGTTCACATTTTTATTTTTTAAGGGAAGGCTGTCACGGAAACCCAGGAAGAATTGTGTATGTCTACCCCATTATCCAGATCAGTGACTTATTTTCGGGTCGTATATTACCCATTACCCATATCTTCTTTATAAAGACCACTTTTCGGTGCAGCCTTGGATGGCGGTCTCAAAAAGACTTCACTGTACAGCCAAGTTCCCACTTCTTTTTTTCAGTTTCATACAGCGACTTTGTGGGGTACGGCAGGATCAAAGCGGCGCTGACCAGGACAGGCACAAGAGATGAAGTAACTTGCGCGGTTTCATGTTTTTGCAGTTATGTATTTTAACCCCTTAGCAAAAGTACAGGCATTAGAACGATCTATGTAACCCTCTGCAAGGGTTAATAATGGCAGCTTTATACAGTATTCAGATTGTCCTTTATAAAGTAAAAAAATCTTTTCTTATAAAGCTAATCCCGAAGATAGGGGTTATGCCGAGGCACGTTTTAATAAGTCACTTGAAGCACTTTCACTGACCATTTCCTTGGGGTACGTTCACATGTGGATATTTTGCTGTAGATTTTTCCACCCTTTGAAGTCAATGGGTAGGAAAAATCTGCTGCAGAATGTCTGCAGCAAAATACCCATGTGTGAACATACCCCTATACTGGGTGGAGTGGTTCACATTCGGGTGTTTAGATAAATTTTTTCCTCTTCATGGACTACAACTCCGGTCAGACAGAGCAGGTTTAAGTAATCTTCCTATAGCCGGATAATTGTGTCTGATGTATCTCATCTGCTGAATGTTAGGAAATACTCATCACGTGTTTGGGTTGCATTAAAGGATAGCATGTCTGCCGTAATGATTCCTTAGCTGGACCCTGATCTGTTCTCCTAAAATGCCCCTGATTGTTCATGGTAATTTGGTAGGAGATGATGTGCTGCCTTTGGTAATCCTGTTAAAACCTCATCATCTATCCCTGGTTAGGGATTGTACACTTAATCTCTCTGCTGAGAAAGGAGCCAAATGGCCGCTTGTAGTATTTCTCTGGTTTTCCTCTGACTACGTGTACAGCCAGACACTAGAACTTCAGACATTTCTACCGTTTCATTTACTGAAGACAAACTTGTCCTTAGCTGCACAATAAGGATCTGATAAAACCTGTGATGCCCTAGAATTCTCACGTGGGTGTAAAGTAAAAGCCACAGTTTAGGGTCTATTAACATGGCAGAATTTCCGCTTGTGGAATGCCGCCTCAAATTAAAGCTCAGACTACTATGGGATTCCGCACTCCCAGGTACAATTCAGAAGTGTGAATGGGAGTGCGGAATCCCATAGAAGTCTGAGCTTTAATTTTAGGAAGAAATCCGCAACCTTAAATTCTGCTGTGTGAATAGACCCTAACTGTGACTTTTATTTTACACCCACATGAGAATTCTAGGGCATCACAGGTTTGATCATTACATGGGGTTGTATTAGAGTCAATGATGGGCTGTAGGAAGGTTTGGAGTCTCCCTGTAATCGATTAGTTTGTCGTCTAGACCTTTATTAGATCTCCATCTGGTCCTTACTTCAAACTTCATTGTTTCTTTACAACTTTTATAGACTTAGATTCTTTTATATACTCAATGAAAATTATTTTTTTTGGACAAGTGGCACTAGGACATATTTTGGCAGTAAAGGTAAACACTCTTTAACTTTTTGGAATGGTCTCTCACCTGTCTATTAGCATGTGGCGTAAGACATCTGCGAAAGAGTTGAGCTAAGAATGTTACCAAATTGTATGTAGTCCAGCCGTTCACAATTTACACAGCTGCCAGGTCACTTGTGGACCACATGGGGTTCAGTCGTGGCCGGGAGATGGCGAGCGTCTCTAGTGCCTGCTAGGTGTGCACTACATGAATATTTCTGGAAGCTGTTGAATCTGAAGAAGTTAGTGAGAAGATATGAGGGGGAGCGGATATTTTTGTGGACAGTAACATCGCTCATCCTCTGCTGACGGCTAGTTCGAAGTCCATCAGCAGCTGGCTGGCACAGGCTATTTTTTAATATGGCGTGTTTGTTAAATTGGGGTCAGTGTTGTAATGGTGAAAGAACGGCCATGAGATATTTCTCCTACTCTACAGCTCCCGGGTTTAATCCTTCCCAAGACTCTGCAGATGTCAGAGAAAATCCCCTGCTTGAAAGTGGAAATTGATCTGATGATCGGAGCTGAAAATGACCTCTTAATCTTCACCTCGCATCTCGGAATTATTTACGTTGAAAAGAAAACTGTTGTTCAGTGTGTAAACAGGAGATGTATGGCGAGCTGGGGATATCCACGGGAAAGTTCTATACGACTTTCTCTAAATTTCTAGGCCTCTGTAATGTGGAAGCTATAAAGTTATTAGGAGGCATTCTCAGCAATGCACACGTCCCGATTGTTTAGACTGAGCTAGATAATGTTTTGCCATGTGATGGTGCCCTGCAGGAGGAGTTGCTTTTCATAGAAACGCATTATATTTCACACTTATGCAAGTCAATGATTCATCTGCCCTTAGTGATACATCAGTCACCAAAAGTTGCAATCCATGCGATTTCAGTACTGAAGCTCCATGGAGCTCAATTTACAAAAAGCTGATGTACAAAAAACACAAATTCAATAATATAGGTTGCATTTCTGGATAGATAGATAGATAGATATAGATATAGATATAGATATAGATATAGATATAGATATAGATATAGAGATATATATATATATATATATATATATATATATATATATATATATATATATATATATATATATATATAATTATCCGTAGACTGAATATTTACCCAGTTTAAAACAAATAGCTGAAGGCACAAAATGGGTCCTGTCACCAGCACATCCGGAGCGTAAAATATGCTGCGGATCCGTTACGTGTGACCCTACCCTTAAGTGAACGGGTAAACTGTAGTATCTTTTGGTGCTGGTAAATATTTAAGCTGGAGCACTCGCACAAGTGTTGTGGCCCCTTTAGGGTGCAGTAGGTTGACCTATCAGAGGATAACTCGATATAAGATCATTAGGGATCCATCGATTTTATAAGGCTGTATAACCCTTTAAATTTTACCTGAGGCACAAGCTTTTTGGTTGACCTTGCCTATTTTTGTCAACTTTAATCTGTGTGTGTGCACCTTAAGTCTAGATGATCAGTTAGTCCAGATTTTTTGATGTTGTTGAATTTGGCTCATTTGGTCTTTTTGACTTTTTTTTATACAAGCATAATACAGCCGCATTTATCACTGATGTCCTGGCCCAACTGTGTTTCTGATGAACTGAACTGATTGTTGTGGTCACCATACCCCGGGTCAGGCTTGGACTTGAGCCTGTACAGAAGGCATTTTACCCCTGTGTGACACCAACCTTTTTAGGCTGTGTTTTTGTTGTTTTTGATTGGTAAACTCCAAGGTGTCTTAAAGAGTTTACCAATCAAAACAGAAAACCTTCAAAATATGCACCGTGTGAACACTACCATATTGTGGCCTGATTGCGAAGGTGATTGGCTACTTTTCATTTTGGGTACATATAATGTTGAAGTGCATTCGCAGAGTGTCTAACACAATGTAGATATGCCAGGACTCATTCGGATTATCCTGGAAAGCTCCCAAAGGCTTGTGCTTCAATGTAAATTATGTACACTCCTGTATGCACAATTTAATCTCTAAAGAAGTGTTGCAGAGCCATTAGAAGGTATTTAAAACCAGAACAAATCTCCCTCAAGGCCTGATCTCTTCTTGAGTCTTCTGAGCATTAATCAGACTTTGCTTTTCTTTTTTTCTCCAAGTCTTGCGTATCTTCCACTCCTAGAACAAGTGCACCGGGTTCTTTGTTTCCTCTTCCGGTTATTTGCCGCTATCCATGAGCCGTGACGGGTGTTAAGCTTGTTTCCATTCTTCCACCGCACCAATTTCCATTACTTAAGCGTCTCCATTTTGTGTGGGGTTTAATTGATTTATTGGCTCATAATTTTTCTCTAATTGTCCTGATTCATTGCTTAGGTAGGATGTGAGCTGTGGTTATGAGACAGCAGCAATGTGGTATATCACCGCCTGAGTGTTCACGCCTAGTTACATCACAAACCTGACTCTGGCGCTCTATAAGCTTAATCTTCCTCGGTCCTTTGTAGATTGCTTATTGTTACTGGACCATACGATGACAATTGTCTCATGATGACTTTAAAGTCAGGTTTTTGAGTATTTTTGTTTTCTTTAATAATAAATACTTCTTCTGACATGTTGCGGCACATTGCTAAACTTCCTTTGGATTATCTTTTCGAGACAGTTTGTCTAAGTAGCTTCAGAGCAGCAGCAGTTCTGTTACACAAGTGGCCGGCTATTGCCGCGCACAGACATTGAGCAGCCTTCTATTCTACCATCATCTGGGATTCTTATAGTGTAACAAGTGCCTACAAACTCTTAAGGCTGACGCCAACACACGACAGGAAAAGTGACATGAAGACACCCTTGTGTTTCAAGTAGTAACACAGGATGGGAGGCAACGCACGGGAAGACTCTCCTCGTACAACAATGGGCTGGCTTCCAAAGATTACCACTTTCATCTTCTGACTCTTTCTGTGCTGGTTGGCAGGCAGGAAAATCCAAGTACAGGCTGGATCTACAGAATGGTGTTGTATCACTTAAATCTCTGCATGTCCTGCCCAAGATGTTGTTCTTTCTTACTTAGGCTGGGTTCACATCACGTTTTTCCCCATACAGGAGCGCATACGGCAGGGGAGAGCTAACAACTTGCGCTCCCGTATTCTGCTGTATGCGGTCCCGTATGTAATTCATTTCATTGAGCGGACCAGAGTGAACCGGTCGGCTCATTTTTCCCGGTATACGGTTTTCTACTGTACCTAAAACTGTAGTCAACCACAGTTTTAGGTACGGTAGAAAACCTAATACGGGGAAAAATTAGCTGACCGGTTGGGTTCACTCCAGTCGGCTCATTAAAATGAATTGCATACGGGAACGCATACAGCAGGATACGGGAGTGCAGGTTTTTAGCTCTCCCCTGCTGTATGTGCTCCCGTATGAGGAAAAATATGATGTGAGCCCAACCTTATGAAGTTTTACTGGTTTTGGTAGTGCCCCCCCCCAACCTGTGCCTTTTCAGCTATTTTAAAACTTCAAAACTCCCATCATGCCATGTTATTGCATGCTAGGAGTTGTAGTTTTGCAACAACTAAAAAGACGCACAAGTGTGGGAGCATGGACCCAGATCTAAGAAAACTACGTAGAAAAGTGCAAGCTTTGACGGACAGGCCGATAAATCTTCCATATCTGTATATTCTATTTCAAAGCAGAATTGTGCACTACAATTTTGGCACAGCTTGGGGAACACTGTTCTAGGGTGTTAATGTTCTATCTCGGGTAAATACCAGGTTGTGGTTCTATTTAAAGCAAAGTCATGGCATGTTACAGAAGGGCAGTATGAGTGATGAGGTATAGTATCAGGATTTCGGTGGCAGTCTCCATCCACATGGTATGGACTAATGTTACCACCTATCATGCTCTGTGTGCAAATATCCGCTTTAGAAGTTGAACTGTTCCTAGAAGGCCATATGCATCATATTAACAACCTTGGTAATCTGATCTTGGCTTTATAGCTTCTAATAGTAATTAATTTGAGCCTACAAACCTTGTGCTATGACGGCTGGAAGTGACACATACCATCTGACGGGAAGGTCTACCCGATCTGGCCTACTGAACGTTGCAGAAACCTCTGACATATTTTGTGTGTCACAACAAACCCTGCTCAATCAGTACAGACATGGGTGTCTAATGTCAGCGCGTTCTCCCAGCAATAGTGTTTGGGCAAATCTGTCTGGGCACTTGATGCGTGAACCACCTGGGTTATTTTTAGGCTTTGTCATTCTCCTGGTTTTGTAGACCACCATGTGAAAGTTTTCTGCATAACTTGCTGTGCCCCCTTCTCCTTCAGCTTTAACTAGGGCTGCGCAATATGACCAAATATGTGTATCACAGTATTTTTTTTTTTTTTACGGTGGTTCCACGGTATATAACGGTATTTTCACCCCCCCCCCCCCCTCAATCATATGACCTGCCAGTGCTTTTCTGCCCCACCCCTAATTAATGATCAGCCCAGCGGGGCACTACTCACAGATATCACGTTCAAGCACTGCCCTCCTCCTCTTTGTTGGGGGCCGCCGGGCGCTGGAACTCGCTGTACGCCAGTGGTCTCCAACCTGCAGACCTCCAGTTGTTGCAAAACTACAACTCCCAGGAGTTGTAGTTTTGCAACAGCTGGAGGTCCGCAGGTTTGAGACCACTGCTGTCCGCTGTATCCCTATGCCCGGCCTGCAAAATATAGAGAAAATAAACTTTAAACTCGACTACGTCGGGGCCACACGCTGGAGACTGGGGAGGACCGCCGTCAGCCTGTAACCGGCCGGTGCAATGTCCCGCCCCGGCCAGTGATAGGCTGAGCCCACTGTCATGTAAGAAGCCGTCCAGAGCTGCTTACATGACAGTGGGCTCAGCCTATCACTGGCCGGGGCGTGATGCTGGGAGTTGCAGTTTTGCAGCACCTGGAGGTCCGCAGGTTGGAGACCACTGGCTTACAGTGAGTTCCAGCGCCCGGCGGCCCCCAACAAAGAGGAGGAGGGCAGTGCTTGAACGTGACATCTGTAAGTAGTGCCCCGCTGGGCTGGTCATTAATGGGGGGGGGGGGGGGAGCAGAACAGCGCTGGCGGCTCACGTAGGATTAGTTCCCCCGATGTGGGGACACCGCTGCGCTAGGCTGATAATACATTCCCGAGGGGGGAGGGGCCCAACCGGTATTGCGGTTTGGGGGAAAATTCATATTGTGCAGCCCAAAAAATTCGGTATTCGGTATGAACCGGTATACCGCCCAGCCCTAGCTTTAATCTCCATCTTTTCTAATTATGGTTTGACAACATAATCTGTGACACGGTGGCCAAAACGCTGCCACACGTGTGAACTCCCTGCAATAGGTGCCTGGCAGAAGTTCCGTTTTAGCCTAAAAGCACTAACTGCGATGAAGGCTGGAGAGGTGGGTATAATAGGTTTAGCTTGTTCATAGAGTTTTGTATGTAGTCCCAGTTCAGAGGATGCATTCTTTTCACTGCAGTAGTTCTCGGGCGGCAATGGTCTTGCACAAAGGATCAGTAGTCCTGTTTGTCCGGGGTTTCTCCAGCAGAGGGCTGTCCAGACATGTCTTCACAAGCGTCTATACCCAGCACAGCAGTGACCAGGGAGCTCCCGCGTGCACGGCTTCCATTACATCAGCTTTTATTTATTTTTTTCCATTATGCTGAACTTTAGATATTTTATTTTCAATGATGATTTTAATCATTTTCTTTCTTTCCAGATGCATTTCACCAGGGTCAGCACTTTTTTTCCCTTTTCATCTCTTTTGTCCAAATGTCCCCCTGCTTTGAAGTTGGGATACAATACAGATGACTGGAGTGTTCACAGCGGTTGGAGAAGGCTGTGCTGACCTTGTGGGAGGCAGTGACCTGTCCAGGCCATGATTATATTAATGAAGGCAGAGCGATGTTTGACAAATGCTTTGGAGGGGAGGTGGGGGGCAATAAGATCACAGCCAGATAAGAGCAGGGTCACGTAAGAGTTCTCACATGTACGCAGCGATATTATGATGTCATGAACCCAATGGAGTGCAGTGAGCTTGTCGTACGCTAGAGGGAGCCCTGTTTTTCTCTCTGCTTTCTGATATCCATTCACCTATAATTCTGATCCATTTGTCTTGTTGTAACATAACATCGAGCCCTGGGAGAGGATCCAGGGAAGTGACAGCATGCTATGATGGTGTTACAGACAGACTCCTTTCATGTTTTCTAATGGGCTTGCTGTCTGTTAAACTCATTACTCCAGCCCCCTCCCCAGCTTCCCCGCCATGCTCTCCCCTCCCATTACACTCATTTTCTAAATTTTTCAGCCCCCCCCCCCCCCCCCCCACTATTTTTACGACCCTTTTGCCTTTATTTTTCTCCTGCAACAATTATTCTCTGTTAAGTTACAGCTTGGAAATCCTGTGCAGCTAACCAAAGCCAGGAATTTGTTTTCTTTTCTGCGTGCTTGGCCTGAGCAAGGGCGTTCAGACTCTTCTGGGAGATTTCTGGTGTGGTCTTCAACTACAAACCCCAAAGTGCTTTGCTTTATTTTCCTATGACCATTGCCCCACAATGCAGTAGTGGTTGTAAATATGGCCTGAATATTTTATATCCTTTTTCCTTCCAGGTTGCAAGCGGTACAGTATAGATTTAAAGGGGTACTCTGGTGGGAAAACTGTCCAGAGTAGGAGAAAATCCCCATAGCAAACATTAGGGGTGTGAATCGCCAATAATTTGGCGATTCGATTCGAATCGCGATACCAGGGTGGCGATTCGATATATCGCGATACTGTCATGTTGGCGATATATCGCGATATTCCCTATTAAAAGCTTGGGAAAACTTATTCTAGCTGAGAAAGAACAAGATCCCGCGAGAGTTGTCCTGTGAGTGCGTACGCTCTCCTTCCTGTTTGTTCTGAGTCTGTAGTCTCGCGGTAGCAGCCTGGGAGTGGGACAGAGCTGATAACAGGTACACTGCCAACTAGTGGTCAGGAGTTTAAGTGTTATAAAAAAAAAAAAAGACAGACAAATAGGACTGTGACTCAGTGAGTGAAATACAGTAAATGTTAATTACAATAATTTATAAAAAAAAATCGATTCTCAGAATTTTAAAATCGATTCAGTATCGCGGAACAAAAAATCGCGATAATCGCGCAAATCGATTTTTTTCTTACATCCCTAGCAAACATGGTGTTCTGGACAGCTCCTAAAACGGGCAGAGATGTCAGCAGAGAGCTCTGTGTTCCAAAAAGAAAATAATTGCCTCTGTATTATTCAACAGCTAATAAGTACTGGAAGGATACATTTTTTTTTTTTTTTAATAGAAGTAATTTACAATTCGGTTTAACTTTCTGGCACCAGTTGATATAAAAAAAGAGAGATTTCAACCGGAGTATCCATTTAAGCGTGACGTTCCTTCTACTTGACGTCTTCAAGGTCTTCTCAATGTGTTTTAGAGGATCTTCCCCCATATGAAGTCTGTGTCTTATTTGCTTTTCATTATATATTTCATTAGCTTTAAAGACTTTCTTACTCTGACTAAATAGATTGTTCTTCTTCCCTCGGCACAGTTTTGGCCTAGCTGTGGTCCAGTTATGAAGGAAGTCTCCCTCTGGGTATGGGAGTGTCTTGGTCTTCCCAGGATTCATTCTTGGCCTCCTTTTATGTGTCTGGTAATCTATCCCAGCTGGGCTGCTGTGTGGAATTCAGCCTGCTGAGCCTCCTCGCCTTTCTCACTTTTGCCTCAATTCTTTGTTCCTCTGCTTGCTGTTGCCTAACTCAACAGCTGAGGGGTTTCTGCTCCAGAGAGGGGGAGTCATGTAACGGAGCACCCAAAGTGAACTCTTCTAATCGGCTTTGACCAGAATCCAATGGAAAATACAGCATTACAGCTTTATTATTCATCTTGGATCGTCCAGTATTTTAGCATAGATAACAAGTTAAAGGATTGCTCTGCCTCTTGCCATGGACAACCTGGGTTATATACCATGAGGATCAGTATATATAGGATGTGGGGCTTTTTCTTCATTTTACTGAAATGTTCAGGATGACTGCTATAGCTGATGTATTTGGCAAAAAATTGACCACAGTACTAGATACCCCTTAAAGGAAAAAGTCCAGCTGATATATAGTATTATGGGAAAAGTTCCAGGATAACTTGTCATTTATTCATGTAAAACTCTGCATAGAGTGATGTCGGTCACCACTTGACTTCTTATCCCAGAATGAGCAGAGATTTACATAAATGACAAGTTATCTTGGAACATTTCCAATATATAAAGTCCTATATCTCAATTGCTCCTCCTGATCTATAACCTGATCCCTGCCGATTAGGCTTAATATAAACATATTTCAATAGCTCCTCCCAATCTATAACCTGATCCCTGCCGATTAGGCTTAATATAAACATATTTCAATAGCTCCTCCCAATCTATAACCTGATCCCTGCCGATTAGGCTTAATATAAACCTATTTCAATAGCTCCTCCCAATCTATAACCTGATCCCTGCCGATTTAGGCCTTGTTTTCATCTTTACAGATTCTCTTTTAGTGATTTCTTCCTGTCTAGTCTCTAATGTATGCTGGAAATGTACTTTAAAGGGGTTATCCAGGAAAAAACTATATACCTTTTTTTATCAACTGGCTCCAGAAAGTTAAACAGATTTGTAAATTACTTCTATTAAAAAATTTTAATCCTTTCAGTACCTATGAGCTGCTGAAGTTGAGTTATTCTTTTCTGTCTAAGTGCACTCTGACACGTGTCTCGGGAACCGCCCAGTTTAGAAACCAATCCCCATAGCAAACCTCTTCTACTCTGTGCAGTTCCCGAGACAAGCAGAGATGTCAGCAGAGAGTTTTTGCCAGACAGAAAAATAACAACTCAACTTCAGCAGCTGATAATTATTGAAAGGATTAAGATTTTTTTTTAATAGAAGTAATTTACAAATCTATTTAACTTTCTGGAGCCAGTTTATATAAAAAAATTGTTTTCCTGGAATACCCCTTTAATATACTGGTAGTGCACTTCATTTGCTGGAAGCTTAGGCGCTTGAGAAATTCTGAAGAAAGTTGAGGAGGGATTCCATCTGACTACAGAAATGTTCAGTTGTTCCTTTACATCCTACACCACTAGCAAACAGATTTGTGTTACGTTTGGGCATATACAGATTTGAGTAACCTACAGAGTTGCAATGGAGTCCCCCTTTAAAGTTATTCGCATTATACATTTTTCTTTAAACTGAGACGTATTGTCCTATAAGTACTCCTCCTCCTCTGCGTATGAAGTCTTGGTGGAGGTCTGGTATTGTGAGTCAGGCCTCATGAGATCTTTACCAAATCAACCTTTAAACTCCGACCTTGGCATGGGCCCCGCTCCTGTGTCGACACAGGTGGGGATCGCTGAGTGACACGGTCTCCCTAGAAACCCAAGCCATCTCAAGGATCAAAGGCAAGGAATGTGTTTGTTGGGGTAGAGCAGGGAGTGTTGACCCTCATGGCCGCACTCACTGTTAATGATCTAAGTTGGACGGCCTGTAAGACACAATCATTTCTCTCACAAGTGATGGGAGAGGCTGGAAATCTTCCGGAACCTCAGTGGAAACTAGTTATCCCTTCTACCTTTTTTATGCCCGATTTCTTTGTGCTCTAATACGACATGATGGAGGAGATACGATGCATGGTTGTGTGATGGCATAATTTGTTCCTTCTTGTGCTGGTAAAATTGTAAAAAGTGTAACATTGTAACCTAAAAGCCTATTAATTAGAGCTGGGCGGTATGACCAAATATGTGTATCGCGGTATTTTTGTAACTTATGGCGGTTCTACGGTATATAACGGTATATCTTCACCCCCCTCCCCCAATCATGTGACCCGCCAGTGCTGTTCTGCTCCCCTCAATGATCAGCCCCGCGGGGTACTACTCACATGTCACCCGAAAGCACTGCCCTCTTCCTCTTTGTTGGGGGCCGCCGGCACTGGAACTCGCAGTACGCCAGTGGTCTCAAACCTGCTGACCTCCAGATGTTGCAAACCTACAACTCCCAGCATGCCCGGACAGCCAACGGCTTTCCGGGCATGCTGGGAGTTATAGTTTTGCAACAGCTGGAGGTCCGCAGGTTTGAGACCACTGCTGTACACTGTATCCCTATGCCTGGGGTGCAAAAGATAAAGAAAATAAACTTAAACTTGCCTACGTCTGCCTTACGCTGGGGACTGGAACGTCGGACAGCCGTCAGCCTATCACCGGCCGCAGCGATGTCCCGCCCCGGCCAGTGATGGGCTGAGCCCACTGTCATGTAAGGAGCTCTGGCCGTTGGCTGTTCGGGCATGCTGGGAGTTGTAGTTTTGCAACATCTGGAGGTCCGCAGGTTGGAGACCACTGGCGTACAGTATAGAGTTTCATCGCCGGTGGCCCCCAACAAAGAGGGCAGTGCTTGCGGGTGACATATGTGAGTAGTACCCCGCTGGGCTGATAATTGGGGGGAGCAGAACAGCGCTGGCGGGTCACATGATTTGGGGGGGGGGGAGCAGAACAGCGCTGGCGGGTCACATGATTTGGGGGGGGGAGCAGAACAGCGCTGGCGGGTCACGTGATTTGGGGGGGGGAGCAGAACAGCGCTGGCGGGTCACATGATTTGGGGGGGGAGCAGAACAGCGCTGGCGGGTCACATGATTTGGGGGGGGGAGCAGAACAGCGCTGGCGGGTCACATGATTTGGGGGGGGGAGCAGAACAGCACTGGCGGGTAACATGATTTGGGGGGGAGCAGAGCAGCACTGGCGGGTCACATGATTTGGGGGGGGAGCAGAACAGCACTGGCGGGTCACATGATTTGGGGGGGAGCAGAACAGCGCTGGCGGGTCACATGATTTGGGGGGGAGCAGAACAGCGCTGGCGGGTCACATGATTAGTTCCCTGATGTGGGGAGAGCGCAGCGCTGGGTTGATGATTCATTCCCAAGGAGGAGGGGCCCAACCGGTATTGCGGTATGGCAAAAATTCATATTGTGCAGCACAAAAATTTCGGTATGAACCAGTATACCGCCCAGCCCTAGATTTGGTGCCTACAACAGTATTGAGCTATTACATCTGATAGTATTAGGGACGACTCAATACCTGGGGCTATTTTGGAGATGACCAGCAGTCATTTTAACCATATAGACAGTTGTTTTTGGAGCCATTTCTATTCATATATTTGATATTATTTCTTATCAGTGAAACCTTGGATCCATCTGCCTGGTATGACCTCCAAATGTTCCAGGCGTCTGAATTTCCTAAACAGGCTGCAGTGAAGATTTGTCGTAGAAATGCTTGTATGTGAAGAGCAGAAATTGGGCATCGATGTTGTAAGGCAAATGGCAGCCGTCCAGTCATCAGTTCAGCGTCTTCAATCCAGCAGGTCTTAAAGGAGTAGTCCAGTGGTGATTCAGTGGTGAGCAACTTATCCCCTATCCTAAGTATAGGGGATAAGTTGCAGATCGCGGGGGGTCCAACCCCTGGGGCCCCCCGCGATCTCCTGTACGGAGCCCCGACAGCCCGCTGGAAGGGGGCGTGTCGACCTCCGCACGAGGCGGCGGCCGACACGCCCCCTCAATACAACTCTATGGCAGAGCCGAAGCGCTGCCTTCGGCAATCTCCGGCTCTGCCATAGAGATGTATTGAGGGGGCGTGTCGGCCGCCGCCTCGTGCGGGGGTCGACACCCGCTATGTCGGCGGAGAGCCGGGGCCCCGTACAGAGAGATCGCAGGGGGCCCCAGCGGTCGGACCCCCCGCGATCTCAAACTTATCCCCTATCCTTAGGATAGGGGATAAGTTTTTCACCACTGGACTACCCCTTTAAGTACGTGATGAAGACAGTTTTATTTACTCACCTGGTCCTCAGGCGGGTGGTCATGCCTGTCTGCTACCAGTCAACACTCCGAGTGTAGGGATTCTCTTTCTTCTGGTCTAGTATGCTTAGACCAGGCATGCAGAGCTTTACATGTCTGAAGACCAGTATTCTGGCGGTATGAGTTTACCATGTTTGAGTCCCACACAGTGTGTAGGTTCAGAGAGTGAACCAAAAAAAAGTCATGTCAGAATGTCTGCATATTTGAAAGTTACGGCAGGAGCGCTAGGACCTCTCGGAAATGCCCCGTCTCATAGACGTCAACGCATTTACAAGCCAAACCGGCAGAAAGAATAGACAGGTCTATTCTGTCTGCGGATGCTGGAATCTGAATTTCCGCATCAGAAATCTCTGCCCAGGAATTTCCAGTGCACAGTGCAGCAGAATTTCATTGAAATCAATGCTGCGGTGGAATGTCTGTGTGGAATATTTTGGCGGAATATTGCACCAACATTCCGCTGTGTGATCATACCCTCTGACTCTGTTCGGCCTGTAATGGTCATTGGGCATGTCAGGCTTTTTATTGGTAGAGCCCGAAGGAATGGCTCAATGAATGTAGCCCAAGGTGAAATCTAACATTTAACAAAATTTGGGGGGAAAAAATTAAAATAACTACATTAAAAAAAAGTGTGTGTAGGTGTATAGGTGATGTATTCTCAACTTTGAGATATATATCATATATATATATCATATATATATATATATATATATATATATATATATATATATATATATATATATATATATATATATATATATTTATTAAATTTGAGTAGCCGTATTAGTCCAGTGATGCAAATCATAAAATGTTGCAGTATCTTGTAATACCTTTTTTATTGGACTAACAGCATTTTGTAGACAAGCTTTTGGGATTCCTCCCTTTATCAAGTCCAAAGCAAATCTAAGCTCACAAGCAGAGGACACAGGTTACATCTCACCTTACTTGTATATGTGTATATATATATATGTGTGTGTGTGTGTATATATATATATATATATATATATATATATATATATATATATATATATATATATTCTCTCTCTTTTTTTTTTTTTTTTTTTACATATTGCCAGCCATGATCACTACTTTTTTATAATCAACATCTCCAGTTCTAAGAACCTCCAAAAAAAACTAAAACTTTTTGTATAGTAGCAGCTTTTCCTATAAGTTTTTTTTTTTCCTTTTTATCAATTCTTTTTACCCCACACTGTCGGTGTTTTGTGCCCCGCTCCGGCTGCTGGCGTAGCTCTACATGCACGGCGGAGGAAATGACCAATTATATTTCTGCAAATGAAAACAAGCACAGCTGCCGCTCGCCGTGCACCCTCCTCCCCCACCCATCCAGTGACAGGTGCCTGGTTCACACAAAGGGTTAAAGAACAGGTGTCACTCCGTATTTACATACTTAGGGCGCAGAAATGTGCTTTCTGGTGTAATTATGGGCCTGTTGAACAACAAGACACCAGATTTCACAAACTGTCTGTCACTACGCTTTCCTTCAGAAAGTTGGGTGTCCTGTATTGTGCAAACTGGAGATCTTAGCATTGCTTTTAAGTTCTATCACCTGTCATTCCTCCCACCTTCTGCTCTATATATGTCAGCATTTTGCATTGTGGTCTTACATAAGAGCGGGGTGCCCCAGCTGTTGTAAAACTACAACTCCCAGCATGCCCGGACAGCCGAAGGCTGTCCGGGCATGCTGAGAGTTGTAGTTTGGCAACAGTTGGGAAACGCTTTCACACAGTCACCTTTACCAACCTCTGGAAGATAAAAGCTTATGTTACAGATTCAGTATGCTGAAGGTTATGATCACATTGAGAACGTTCTGTAGGAGGGTCTTTGTTCTAGATTCTCTTCTTCCCCAGCAGCAGGGAGTCTTCATGGTTAAGCTTTTGTATATACTCACTTATGTAACTTTGGGCAATAAAAGATGGCTTTACACATGTGTCCCCCATACCACAGTCTCCTGTCGATCATCCGTATCCCTGATGCCTCCCGTTGTACAATAGATGGACAGTAATTGGATTGGTAACGCTTGCATTTTCCCTTACAATAGCAGTAGATCATTCACAAACTAAAATGCTTGTCCTTGACACTTGCGGTCCTTGAAAAGATTGGGCAGACTGACTTTAGAAAGAAGTATGCTCAACTTTTCTTAAAGGGGTACTTCAGAGGGGGAATAAGTTTTCACATCAACTGGTGCCAGAAAGTTATATTGTAAATTACTTCCTTATAAAAATTATTAAAGGAGATGTCCGGTGCTCACTTTTCTTATTTTATCCGTTCCGGGCTGAAAAATAAAAGAAAACAAATTTTCTCTTACCTGCCTAGGCTCCCCCGGTGCTTCAGTACAGGTGTTCGGTCCCCGGGCTGTATTCTTCTTCCTGTTAGCCCGGCACGTCACACGGAGCTTCAGCCTATCACCGGCCGCAGCGATGTCCCGCCTCGGCCAGTGATAGGCTGAAGCTCCGTGTGACGTGCCGGGCTAACAGGAAGTAAGAAGAATACAGCCTGGGGACCGAACACCTGTACCGGGGGAGCGTAGGCAGGCAAGAGAGAGCTTATTTTCTTTTTTTTTTTTTCTTTTTTTTGCAGCCCGGAACGGATACAATAAGAAAAGTGAGCACCGGACTTGTCCTTTAATCCTTCCAATACTGATCAGCTGCTGTATGTTCCAGAGAAAGTTGTGTAGTTCTTTCTCTCCGACCAGTGCTCTCTGCTGCCACCTCTTGCCGTGTAAGGAACTGTCCGGAGCAGGAGACGTTTGCTATGGGGATTTGCTCGTGCTCTGAACAGTTCCTGACACAGACAGAGGTGGCAGCAGAGAGCACTGTGGTCAGAGAAAAAAGAACTCTACTTCCTCTGGAACATACAGCAGCTAAATACTGGGAGGCCTAAAGAGTACCTGTTATCAAACCATATTTTCTCTACTCAAATTATATTCCCTAACCACTCCTAACACCCCTTCTGCCCTTAAAATACATTTCTGAGCCTTAATAAGCTCTGTATCCTACCTAAACCCTTGCTCACCTTGAGCAGGAGAAAGGGGGCGTTCCCACAGGCGTGACCTCACTGAAGCCTGCGAGAGCTGTGCCTAGCAATGCCCTACACGCACTTCCTGAGTTTGGCCTCCGGGAGGAGACCAAACTGTTTTACTTGTGCAGGGAACAGAACATTTTTGTGAGAAACAAATTTATTAAATGGTCACAGAGCATTTGATAAATTAAGTTGAAATTTCTCTCTTCACATACACCAAAAAGCTAAGCTAAGTCTGGGCTGGTGTAGTTTGAGACTTTTCAGTGGCTTTGCGCCTTTTTTTGCGCCTTTTCACAAAAAGGCGCAGTAGATAAAACCCTTCCATATAATGTGTATTGCCAAAATCATTGGATTGCAACTCAAAAATCAGCAGAAATGTGTAAATGAAACGGCACAAAAAAGCCCAAATAAACCCAGCTTGTGCCTTTTTTGTGCCTTTTTACTAGACACACAAAACGGTCTAAAGAAAATGATAGATGTCGGCCATAAAGGTTGAGAATTTTAACAGCAAGTAAATAGCAAAGTGTCTTATAATTACATAAAAATATATTAAATGTTTAGTTATAATTACATAAAAATATATTAAATGTTTAGCTTGGTGACAGATACTCTTAAAGATTTTTCTATAGAGTAATTTCCAAATCTGTATAACTTTCTGCCATCGGTTGACTTAAAAAGCTTTTCCTCTATTTATAGGTCCAGTATTTATAGACAATCCTCTTAGGTGCTGTACAGAGCAGTTGCAACACATTTTTCTCTTGAGGACCAGAGATTTACATGCAGATTGTGTAATGCTTCATTTTCCCTGCTGGTGGTGCTGCAGTAAAATTCACTGGCTACTGGGGATCACTGATCACTTTGGTCAGGTCCCCTTATTCTAATTTGCATTCCTCAAAGTAGACAGCCCCTTTCATAGAGGGTATCCAGGAAGAAAAACAGAGCCATTTTCTTCCAAAAACAGCACCACACCTGTCCTTAGGTTCTGTGTTACAATTTGGATTATTTGACTTCAATGGAATTGAGTTGCAATACCACACACAACCTGAGGACAGGAGTGGTGCTGTGTTTTGAAGAAATCAGCTCTGGTTTTCTGTTTCTGGAGAACTCCCTTAATGATGACAAAAACAAAATAAATAGGATATTATTAACCTATGGATACATAGTATGTAGTATGTTGCACATACACTTTTGCCTCTGTGTTCCCTTTTAATAATGGAGATTTATTGCGTCCTTTCAGCCTATGATTAGTCAGGTAAGACATAACTAGTTATACACATCTATACACCTAGGAAGCCCCTGGGCAGGTTGCCACAGTACCTTGTCGCCTGTCTTGTTCCAGATTGTGACACGACATTGTACACTCTGCGGGCACAATGCTGATATTCCAGTATGTTCAATGTAAATAACATTGTCAGGATGCAGGTACACTCGGCTTTTGCTGCGAGACTAGTGTTATCTTTGCACTCTGTCTAGACCGTGACCTAATACAGGTGGTTTGGGGCCATTTACCTCATTGTTTTGCTAATGTGTCTCAGTCCATTATATCTTTGGAGTCCATCATTAACAAAAATTTCCTCAGCCATATCCTCTCTGCCAGGTAGTTTTTAGCCTTACCTTGTGTAGTAGAAGGAAGCTGGTGCTTGGTTAAAACATGACCTACATAAGCTGAAAACTTGTTAGAGAACCTCTCATGATCTTGTTAGTTTATAATCCCCCCCCCAGTTCACTGCACCATCATGATAAACCACCCCCTGCCTTTATTTTTTAGTTTTCTACCTTGATATTGCTCTGTATTTTCTGCTCAGTCTCAGTCAGATTCACAGACTGACAAGGGGCGTTACCCAGCAGGCGTGACATCATCTGAAGCCATACAGGGGAGAACTTCCTACCTCACTCTGCTACACACAGCCCAGAGCAGTTCAGTGTGAGATGAGCTATGATTGGCTAAGGCTGCACACACCCCTCAGCACTCCAGACTGCATTTCCTGATTTTGGACTTTTGCCAGGCCATCAGGAGTCCAAAGTCTGTGTAAGAGATGGAGAGGAGATGGAGCGCCATACCTGCCACCAAAGGAGTCTGGCAGCAGCTTCCCTCCCCTCTATACATTTACAACATGAGTGCTCAACTAAATGTGCTTATGGACAGAACAAGCATTTGGCTAACATCGATCTTACGTATGGCTAGCTTTAGACTTTTGGTGCTGCTCTTGATTCCTGTGGACTGCAGCTGGAACCATAGACTTTACCATAGAATCATCATGTAAAGCTAATATTCTTGTCTCTTCCTTCTATAATATACAACCTATAAAGGAGGGCCTTACATGTGCCGTGGAGTTAATTATTGTACGCTTAAACACTCTGGTGTCTCCAGAATCCTAAAGCGGTACAATGAGAATGAGGTGGGAGTGGACGCTCTTCTACAGGGAATTGTTTTATTATAGTGGTTTTTCAGTAGAGGTCACAGCTTTATTGCCCCCTTTTTCATTCGGGTCAAGGGAAGATATTGTTTCTCAGAGCTCCACTGACCTATTGTCTCACACATTAAATCTTCTTGTCCTTTTCTTTGGTCCTCTGTTTCCTTGAGGAGGCAGAAGGACAGAGCTTCTCGCCAGCCAGGCCCTACTGTCACCTAGCCGATTTTGCGGATGACCTCAACAATTTCTTAGCAGGTAGCTGTTGGCAGAGTAAGATCATTTTCTTTCAAGGTGTCTTCCTTAACAATTTCTTCCACCTATCTGCAAGCCAAGATAATACGTTTTTAAGATTCGGTCCCTTGCCTAGATCATTGCTTCTTACGTGGATTGTGATGAACTTCTTGCTCCATTAATTTGAGATTTTGAGGCTTTCTTATGTTCCCAGCTGCAAATTAACTCTCCCATGCACTGCTCAGCCGCCCTGGATCTAGCACCTCCTCCCCTGATCCTTTTCATCAGACCCCCGTCTTGTTCTCTTGAGAGGCTCTCTGAAGAAGGTGGGGGCTTTGTGAAATTTGTCATGGTCCCTGCACTTTATCCATCTTCTTGAAATAAAGAAATTGGCAGAGTACCGGGGGGGATGGATAATTCTTAGCTCCCTCCCCCTGTCACTCTTGTTCAGAGTCCTCTCACTCTCAATGAGTTTCAGAATAGAAATCTCCAGTAATTGGATGCAAATTATACAGAGGGAGCCTGAGGCTGCCTGGAATTCCTTTGGGGGACAGGAGGCGAGGGTATAATTAAGATGGCAGGAATTAGGAAGAAGAACTTGAAGAGAGGGGTGGGAGCAGCATTCATTTGGATTTTAATCCCCTTATTGTTCAAGAGGAAAGGAGAACTTTGTAGGCGCTGGATACTTTTTTATTTTTCCAATCGAAAGGGTTAAATGCCCAGTATAATGTGTACCTGGACTATCTGACTGGCAGATACCTGGTTTCCATTACCATTTTCATGGGCATGAGCACATCACAAAACAATTTCTTTAAGGAGTGTGTGTGTGTGTGGTTTTATTTTTATGCCTAGTTGGAGGTGACCTTACCGGCTTGGTGACACTCAAGACGTAACCTGTGTCCTACAAGGCACATCTCGAAGATATGTTTTCTGTAGAATCACCTTAAATGATCTGTTTTCAAGGTTGCATCAGTGAGCAGAAGCAGTGTTTTCCCCTAACCTGTAGCAGAAGAGCTACAGATTGGATTAAAGGAACCTGTCAATGCTTTCATGTAGAGCTGGGCGGTATGACCAAAAATGTGTATCACAGTATTTTTGTAACTTATGGCAGTTCCACGGTATATAACATGATTTGGTGGGTGAAAGAGATACCGTTACCCGCCAGCGCTGTTCTGCTCCCCCCCCCCCCAATTAATCAGCCCAGCGGGGTACTACTCACACATGTCACCCGCGAGCACTGCCCTCCTCTTCATTGTTGCGGGCCACCGGCGCTGGAACTCTATACTGTACGCCAATGGTCTCCAACCTGCGGACCTCCAGATGTTGCAAAACTACAACTCCCAGCATGCTGGGAGTTGTAGTTTTGCAACAGCTGGAGGTCCGCAGGTTGGAGACCACTGCTGTATGATGTATCCCTATGCCCTGGCTGCAAAACATAAACAAAATAAACTTTAACTTACCTACGTCGGCCTTACGCTGGGGGCGGGAACGTCTGACAGCCTATCACCGGCCGCAGCGATGTCCCACCCCGGCCAGTGATAGGCTGAGCCCACTGTCATGTAAGAAGCCGGCTTATCACCGGCCGGGGCGGGACAACGCTGCGGCCGGTGATAGGCTGATGACGGTCCGACGTTCCCGCCCCCAGCGTAATATACAAACAAGGAGAGCGCTCCTAGTGTGATAAGGTAATGTGAAGATGGAAAAAACGAGGAATTGCTCACCAAGTATAGTTGTACTGCGACCAAGTACAACTATGGTAAAAGCGTGAAATAACCCTTCAACGGGCGAAGAACGGCAGCCGCTCCTGGAAACACAGGTGAAGCACTCAGACGGATCCCTCCAAGGAACAGCCTATGCCTGATGAAGCTGGTTATCCAGCGAAAGGCGTTGCATGCCGGGTAAATAAACCATTTTACCTTTTGAAGTCTTGTGCGCTGCCTTTATCCTGGGCTGTTCCTTGGAGGGATCCGTCTGAGTGCCCCCTCCGTAAGGCCCACGTAGGTAAGTTAAAGTTTATTTAGTTTATCTCTTGCAGTCCGGGCATAGGGATACAGCGTACAGCAGTGGTCTCAAATTTGTGGACCTCCAGCTGTTGCAAAAACTCGAGCATGCTGGGAGTTGTAGTTTAGCAACATCTGGAGGTCCGCAGGTTGGAAACCACTGGCGTACAGTATTGGGTTCCAGCACTGGTGGCCCGCAACAAAGAGGAGGAGGGCAGTGCTTGCGGGTGACATATGCGAGTAGTACCCCCCTGGGCTTATAATTAATTGGGGGGGAGCAGAACAGCACTCGCGGGTCACATATGATTAGCTCCCCGATGTGGGGACAGCGCAGCGCTGGGCTGATAATTCATTCATTCCCTAGAGGGAGGGACCAAACCGGTATTGCGGTATTTGAAAAATTAATATCGTGCAGCACTAAAATTTTGGTATTCGGTATGAACCGGTATACCGCCCAGCCTTACTTTCATGTAGTCTGAACTCTGAATCCCTGGTAGCTTCTGCTTGCCCCTCTGGCCTTGATTTATCTGTCGGTATTCCCAAACAAGCAGCAGCTTTACATCAAGGCTGGTGGGGCAGGCAAAAGCCACTGGAGACCGCCCTGATGACTCATGGTTCGGACAGCATGAAAGTGAGGACAGGTTCCTTTTATAGGTGCTGGTTATTTCAAATTGATCGTCCTTAAGTCATGTTATTTCTTGCTGGGGGTGATTGTAGTCGAGATCCTGGGGTTTCAAGAAGTAACCTTTTCTGTTCAGTGGTCAGTATGAAGAAGCCAACTATTCCTGAGCTGTCCTTGATGTGGACGATTGTACAATGTCGCCTGTTCTATTGCAGGGTTGAAGAGTGAATTTTGCCCTTTAGGGTCCCTGGGAAAAGTAAATGACTATTTCGTAATGGTCACGGGAAGGAGTAGTAATGGCGGAGCAACTCACCCGGTGGGGCCTGACGAAGCACCAAATGGTGCGATACGGCTGTGGCCCGACGTCTGACTTGCCCCGTAACATCTTCAGCATCCCGCTGCTTCCTCGCTTGATCGCGATGTTCCCCGGTTGAATCACCTCCAGTACACCGGGTGAGTTGCTCCGCTATTACTACTCCTTCCCGTGACCATTACTTTTTACTTGTGCCATTGGCGTTAGAGCACCACCCATAGGTGATTGCATACTTGCCCTATCTAATTACGTTGTATCAGGAGTCTTGGTTCAGAGTCATATAGGACTGTGCCGGATCTGTCTTTTCTTCAGGGTTCATAAATAACTATTTCACTTCTGTTCAGACAATAAGTCCACTCCCTTTCTGAGGGACCTGTTCTTTGTCCTGCACTGTATCCATTAGAACATGATTTAATGATTCATTATAATAAATCTATAATTTCACATTTACCCTGTAAAATAAACCGAGGCCATGACATCAACATGGAGTCTAATATGGTGTCTTCTAATCCTCCTCACATTAAGCTTAGAGAACCTGTTAGACTTGTGGAGGTCTGGCTACTGTGTTGGGATTATTAGGTTACATAGAATTCTGTTTTTACAGGAGATTTTTTTTTTTTTAATATACAAAATTTGCAAATAGCGATCTTTCTTGTTGGATACTGAAATACTTTTGGGGTCAATGTACGGGGTCTAATCTACCTGCTCTCCAGCTTATAAATGAGTTCACAAGAATTGCCTTTCTGTCCAGGAGCCTTGCACTCCCTCGCACTGCGGGAATTCATCTCCCATGCAGGGAATGAGGTAAGAGGGTGGGCCGCTAGGTTCTTTTTCTTTTCATTGCATAGAAGGAGGGAGACATGGGCAAAAAGTTTACTTGACAGGAAATGACAGTAAAGGAACAAAAAAGAAAAAAAAATCCCATGAACGATGTGAATGACAGGCCTGGCTTTAAATTGGCCCTGGAAAGGAGACAATGAGCCTCAAGTCCTGTTGTCTGGTGCAGGCAGGAGATCCTGACAGAAATGGGGCCTAGTGGGCTTTAACCCTTTCATCCAGATTGTTACTTTTAGAATCATGTGGGGAGAAATGTCTCACCAACTCTAGCATAACATATTAGATTTTCCTAGTATGCACTAGTCGGCCTCTCTGGTGCGCTGCTTAAATCCTTTTGTCTCTATATGGTGTATTATTGTCTTGCTATGAAGGAGGGCTCTTGGGGTTTCAGGTTCTGTATTGATCAGAAGGACAATGAGATCTGACATGGTCCATCGGTAGGTGGGTTGCATGAACACCTGGGCCACATCTACTGTCTCTTCTTCTTGGCAAGATCTCCCAGTTGACTAGCGTGAAAGGGATTTTGCTTCTGTTTTCAGTCGGCTCTAGTAAAGGAAGAGTCTCTGCTGTGGGTTTTTTCTTTTCTTTCTTCATAACTCTGAGGTGAGAAGCTACTGATCAGGAAGACATGTAGGGATTTTGGGAAAGAAGGGGGGTGTAATGAGGTGGGGGGGAGGGGTTGAAAGAGCAAAGGTTGCTATAGAAACCAGTTTCTGCCTCACTGGTGCATCTTGTAAATCCATTTAGAGACCAGAAAGTGGGTGTGTGGAGAGCACATCAATAGAGGCCGGTGTGTGAAACAGAAGAGGGCTTAAGTGTGTCTACAAGGGGGGAGCCCCGTGAATAAGCAGAAGGAATAGAGGCACAAAGAGAGCTCTGCCTGTCCCTTGTCTCGGACAGTCCATTAAGAGTCACCCTTTAACCCCAGACAATGGAGCTATACTTGTCTCAAGTATATAGGCCCGCTCATTACCCCCATACTGGCCTCTGGGTGGAGCTTCATTTAATTATCAGGGCTGGGGTTCAGTTCTCACAGTAAAGATGCTCTCCGCCCTGGCTGTGTACCTCGGCCTCTCTGCTCTGTAGATCCACTGTCCGCTCCTATTCTACATCTTTTATGCCACAATTTCTATAGTGGAGCCTTGTGTTTTTGCAATTTGCCCCTTGAACATGATCAGTATTACGTAATGATACAGTTCTTCACCTATTCAGCCTCAAACTCATTGGAGGAGCTCTCTCTCCCCTTGTGGTTAACCCGTACAGTGCTGGAAGAGGCATACCCTGAAACAAAACTGCTCTAGCATGTGCTTTGTTTTCGCAGTATGCCCCCCTCTCCTTTTTATACAGCAATATAAAATGGGCACTGTCAGATACAAAAACTTTTAATGTTGTACATCTTGGCAAAACATTAACCTTTCTAATATACCATACTCCATAAGAAAATTTTATTTCCTCTTATAGAAATCATGGCTTTGTCCAAGCTGAAGCACAGGCATGGACAAAGTCCAGTAAGTGAGGGTGGGCTACGACTCCTCTCTCTCTCTCACTCTCGCTCTCTCTCGCGCTCTCCGGTCTGATGACACTCATCTGTGCTCTTTCTCCTGTCCTATCAGACAGGGGAGAGCACAGAGGAGTGCTAGTCCTCACTCACTTACTGGAGTTTGTCCATGCCTGTGCTTCAGCTTCTGGTGGCAACCTGGCCCCAACTCTTCACTTTCTGGTGATGTTGATGCCCAGTTGGCCCATTGAGCCAATCACTGGCCAGAGGGATGACCCGCCACAGTGGTTGGCGAACCGGGCGTTTTTTGCATGTTGAGACACTTCTGTTTCTGCATTGAAGATTGAAGTATGCAAAGAGAATCCTGGAAACTCCATTCACTTGTATTGGGGGCAGGTTGCTATTGGATTCGGCATGCTTTTGCAAACTAACATGTAAACATACCCTTAAAAACTAGGTAGCTGTTCACAACAGAATGACTATACAGGAAACCTTCTGATGAAGCCCATAACCCACCGGGGGAAATATATTAAATCCTTTGTAGAGGAAAAGTTAACCAGTTGCCTATAGCAACCAAGTAGATTGTTTCTTTCATTTTTGTAAAGGCCTCTGAAAAATTTAAGCGATTTGATTGGTTGTTATGGGAAACCTGTCAACTCTTGCTCTGCACAGGATTTTATAAATCTCCCCCATGCAGTGTTTAGCCAGGCTGCAGATGATAGAAGACACCATCTTGGTTACCGTATGATAGCTGCAGGACTTCAGAGCTATCTAAATAGCCTTTATGAGGCACTTGTCTGTCTGTTAACATAGGTACAAAGTGTAATTATTTGGCTTGCCTCCTATTTACGGAACTGGTCTTGTGCACTTTGCTAGAGATAGAAACCGTAATCTGTATGTTGTTCGTTCCTAAGCTTGCCTGAAAATACCTCTATGCTACACTAGGGCTGGGCTGTATGGCCAAATGTGTATTGCAGTATTTTTGTAACTTGTGGCGGTTCCACGGTATAAAACGGTATCCCCCCCCCAAATTATTAGCCCAGCACTGCACTGTCCCCATCGGGGTACGACTCGCATATGTCACCTGCAAGCGCTGCCCTCGTCGTCCTCCCATTTGTTGCAGCTGCCAGCTTTGACACTCTATACTGTATCCCGATGCCCGGGCTGCAAAAGGTAAGCATAAAACTTTAACGCATGTTCCTACTTTGGCCTTACGCTCTTCCTGGGGACGTGAACGTCGGACAGCCGTCAACCGATCACCGGCCGCAGCGATGTTCCCCGCCTCAGCCGGTGATAGGCTGAGCCCACTGTCATGTAAGAAGCCGGCTTCTTACAGGACAGTGGGCTCAACCTATCACCGGCCGAGGCGGAACATTGCTGCGGCCGGTGATAGGCTGACGGCTGTCCGACGTTCCATTCCCTGGGAAGCAGGTCTGGACCGACGGGGAAGGGGAGTTAGTTTATTTTGTTTACCTTTTGCAGCCCAGGCATAGGGATACAGTGAAGAGCAGTGGTTTTCAACCTGCGGACCTCCAGATGTTGCAAAACTACTACTCCCAGCATGCCCGGCCAAAGGCTGTCCGGGCATGCTGGGAGTTGTAGTTTTGCAACATCTGAAGGTTGACAACCACTGGTGTAGAGTCAGCGCCGGCGGCCACAACAAACAGGAGGACGAGGGATAATAATTTATTGGGGGGGGGGCAGAACAGCGCTCGCAGCATTCCCGATGGGGGAGGGGCCAAACCGGTATTGCGGTATGGGTTAAAATTCATATTGGCAGCGCAAAAATGTCTGTATTCGGTATGAACCGGTATACCGCCCAGCCCTATGCTACACCAACGACCATACAAAATGGAGCTCTCCTAGCTTCCAAGCATCCATCTCTTGCAATATTCTTAAATGTTAGGAGTTTTACTTCTCAAGATGAACTAGGTGGAGAATAGGCAAGGAACACAACCCCTTTAAGGGTTATAGCTATATGTCAAGCGCTGCGTCTCAATGACGCGACCTTGTCAAATAAACGAAGCATTCCTGATACAAGGGAATGCTGATGGTGAATAGTTAATTCCCCCTACTACATAACAATGTTGTAAAATGTGTTAGGAGTTGCCCTGCAGTTGCTTGTAGACAATTGTGTCATAGAATTAGACCCTCATTTTACGTCTGGGCGTCTGTCTGCAGAAGAGGGCATCTTGTTGTTTGCCTTTATGCTGAAGTTTCTTTTCCTCTTTAAATACCTTTTTAGATGATGGAAGTAGTGCATGCTTGGCACACCTTGCACAGGCTGTGTCCTGTCTTCACAAAGCTCATTAAACTGTTTAATGGTGCTTTTTTTTTTTTTTTCTCCTTCAACAGTAGAGTTAGTAATAGAGCGGCTTTTTTTTATTTTTTGTTCAGTGTTAGAAAAATGTGCGTCAGCAAGATGTTACACTGCTCTAAATGTTGTGATCAAGGATTAAAGGACGTTTCCAGGTTTATTGGTTGTCTGACCATAGGTGTAATGACCTGCACTTGACAGCACCATAGACATCTATAGATAATAATGTCTCTAGACATACAATTGGGCTGGGCCTTGAGTTCTTACACACATGGACATCAATAGAAAATAATCTATAAAATTTACACATTTGCTTTGAGATTTACTCTTGAAGGGGTACTCCCGTGGAAAACTTTTAATTTATTTATTTATTTATTTTTAAATCAACTGGTGCAGATATTTAAACAGATTTGTAAATCACTTCTATTAAAAAATCGTAATCCTTCCAGTACTTTTTCGGGGCTGTGTACTAAAGAGAAATCAAAAAAGAAATGCATTTCCTCTCTCTCCATTTCATGAACTGTCCAGAGCAGGAAAAATCCCCATAGCAAACATATGATGCTCTGGACAGTTCCTAAAATGGACAGCAGAGGTCAGCAGAGAGCACTGTGGTCATGACATCAGAGGAGATGCATTTCTGTTTTTGGATTTCTCTTTAGTATACAGCCCCTAAAAAGAGCTGGAAGGATTAAGATTTTTTTAATAGAAGTGATTCAAAAATCTGTTTAACTTTCTGGCACCAGTTGATTTAAAAAAAAAATAATAATAATTCCACAGGAGTACCCCTTTAAATATGGTGTCTGAAGAAGAGCTGAGAACTAGAAAATATTAAAGAAATGTTAAAGCTGTGGAAAACTTTTTTTTTTCCCCTATTAAATTAAAAATACCTTTTTTGTGGAATAGTTTTATAAATTTAATGGTACATTTACACATACAGGATCTGCTGCATATTTTAATGCATATTTTCCATAGCTGATTTTGCTACCCATTGAAGTTGGTAGCAAAATTATCTGCACAAAATATGCAGCAGATCTTGTAGGTGTGAATTTACCCTAAGGCTAGGACATGTAAGTCCTTCCTATATATGTCCTATTCCTTATAAAAACACTTCTGGCTTTGGCTCAAAAACTGCAGTGGCAGTATTCCAAAAACTGCCAGAAAAAAAAGTGGAATCCTAGCCTTATGCTGGATTACTTATTAATAATCTGATGGGGAGAACATCAAGAGGAGTCAGATAAATTAAAGGAGAACTGTGGAATATAAAAATTGTGCCGGCAGTAAAAAAATAAAGATGCACACACCTTCCTCCGTTCCCCCGGGGCCTCCGGTAACCGGCTCCGGTCTCCGCCGCGATCCACTTCCGGGTTGCCGGTGGTCGGATGAGTCATACTGCGCTCAGCCAATCACCAGATGCAGCGAAGTCATACCCGGCATTCGATAGGCTGAGCGGTAGTGTGAAAATGCTTCAGGAAACACAATTCTTCACTACGCCGGCACCTGCGGCCGGGGCCGAAAACGTCACTGCCGCTCAGCCTATCGCCGGCCGAGTCGGGACTTCACTGCGGCCGGTGATTGGCTGAGTGCAGTATGACTCATCCGACCACTGGCAACCAGGAAGAGGATCACGGCGGTGACCGGAGCCGGTTACCGGAGGCCCCGGGGGAGCAGAGGAAGGTATGTACATCTTTATTTATTTACTGCCAGCACTATGGGGGACAATTTTTATGTTCTGGAGTTCTCCTTTAAAGCCAATCTGAGAGAACAAAACAAATCAACCACTGTAATACGGACAAGGAGCCCACCACAACCAAACTAAACAGAAATTTCCTTGCAGCGCCCCTACAGACAGAAAAGCATATAGCTCTTCTTTGATGATTACATTCTCAGTATATACAGGAAGTTGTATTCCAGGATTTCCTTGTCTTCAGGTGAGACTGGAGAACTTAGATATTCTCAGATGTCTTTTTTTTGTTTTATGTTGGCCTAAATGTTAAATAATTTGTTAATAACACGGTATTCAGACTATCATTATAAAATCCATTCCTTTATTTATTTCTTTGCCACGGTCAGGATTCATGGAATAAAGTCTAAGGGGTACTCCATGTGCAACGAAACTTATGAGACCTTTATTCCCCATCTACAGGATAGCGGACAAGTGTCTGGTTGCAGGGTGTCTGACCGCTGGGACCCCCAGCTGCTCACCCGTCCTTGGTGCACTCTGGCCCCCACATCTTGGACCAGAGAAAGGAACAGCCTGCTCGGCCACTCACCAACTGAGGGTGGGTTCACATGGTTTTCTATCAGATTTTATAGTCAAAACCGTACCAAACTGTATGCAACAGTGTGCTTAAAAAGAACCCCTATACGGTTTGAAATTTTTTTTTGTCCGGTTGCATACGGTTTTTAACAGTTGCATCAAATCTGGTTTTAAGATTTTTCTTCTTTAAGTTTCAATTTATTGGTGGGTATGACTTTAGAATCGCATTGCAATGTGCAAAGTTAAAAATCGTATTGGGAAAACCTGATTGAACCGTAGACTCATACGGTTCACTACGGTTCTCATTGACTTCCATGTTACATCAACCATGTACGGTTACAACACTGTTTTTCACCCGGAGCAAAAACTGTGATAGAACACTGTTTTGAGTATGGGGAAAATAACTAAAAACTGTATTACAAACAAACCACATGCAACCGGATGCACTGGGTTTTTAATGCATTGTCTAGGATATGGCTTCCGATACAGTTGCATACAGTTTCAAATCTAAAACCGTACACTGAATCCCTGATGTGAACCCACCCTTGGCAGGACATTGCTTGTCCTGGAAGTAGGTGTCAGGCGAGTATGGGTAAGTAATCAGGTCCATACAGGAGATTGCTGGGTGTCCCAGTGGTCGGACGCCCTGCCACTAAACACTTATTCTCTATCCTGTGGATAAAGGATAAGTATCTGATAAGCTCAGTTTCCTGAAGTCCCCTTCTAAGGTTGACCGGCATAGTCAGGTACTATCTTATATAGTTCTAATTTAGTTGGTTTCTACCAAGCAAAGCAGCCCCAGAGGGCATTAAAAGTAGGACGTGTTACGGAATATATTGATTTGTAAAACGGTTGTTTCCTTTTGTTGTTTTAATGTTCCGCTTAGTGACTTTGCTCTCTGGAGACTAGTCAACAATAGTATTACAACCCTGCTGGTGAAATTCAGTGGCGGGGCTTGCATATTTTTGTAAGTTTATACGGCGCTGACTATAGATGTCTATCTGATGTTTGATTTAATTAAAATTTAAATAAATTATTTAAAATGTTTAACTTTTCCAGTTATTACATATTCGTAGTAGTTTAAAGTATTCATATTTTATTTTTTGCTGCCAGGCCATAACTCCTTCCGTAAATATTGGCACCTAACAACCCAACACATTGAGTTAATGGGACACCCGGCTCCAGCAGGCGAAATAGAATGTATTGTTGATCACAAAACCCTTATAGCAGTGATATTAGCTGTTGCAAAACTACAATTCCCTGCACGTCCGGGCAGCCGTTGGCTGGAAATTGTAGATTTGCAACAGCTGGACGTCCACAGTTTGGAAACCACTGACGTATAGTATAGATTGAGTAGGATTATTTTCCCTCTATATAATGGGTTTTCTGCTTTGACTCTGATTTTGGCTGAACCTCACAGTTTAAAATAGAGAACGTTTAGAGGAATCATTAGAAAACAGTCGTGAAGAGATTTTCTAGACACTTATGGATATTTTCCATATCCTTTTGTATGTCAGGTTTATGTTTGTTACTGTTCAACCCTGAAGTTCCCTTTGATACCTGATGAAATGGCATCAGGTAAAGCAGATGGGGTTGGTGAATGATCACTCGCTACGAATTCTTGGAGATTTTAGTGGGTTTTGTTCAACTTCTCCTGCCCTGTTGCCAACTGGCTTCTCAGTCCCACCCCCTCTGTGCCAGTCTTTATGTGGTTGAATGGGCGAGGAATGTAAGCCGCATTACACAGCTTTGATCGCTAACTTCCCCACTTCATGAGGGTAAGGGGAGTTGTGGGGACTTGAGAGGGGGGCTTGTTTAGACTCTCTCATATGCAAATGGCCGGCATTGAGCGCTGGGGAACGTAATGAGATAACACGGCTTTAGAGACCCCAGCACAATCGTGGAAATCCTAAAACAAAAGCCAAACCGGGACGTGAAAGGGATTTGTCAGGCAGAGACTGGGGGGGATCCTTGTTCTCCCCCTCCCGACACACACACAACAGATTTCTTTCCCACCCCCAGTGGAGCCAAAAGCCCTAAGGATATGCAGATTTTCCATTTTAATATTCATGAACTTGTCAGGCAGAGGTTCTAGCCTGGCAACTTGCGTGCAACTTTTTTTTATATATAATTATTTATATATATTACATACATACACTTGGAGGTAGAGGGAGAATTGAATGACAGCTCGAACCACAGCAAAACTTTCCGGCATGTGAAATTATCCGCTCCGTATAGATCGGTGCTTTGTAATAATATATAGGACTGAAGAATTCTTCATAGCAATGTCACCCACGAGCCTTCGTCTTCCTCGTGGTGCTGTCGGCAGGCTTTTCCATAATAATTCCCCTCGCTGTGGTTGCGCTCGCAGGTCCACGCATGTCAACATCCACACATTAAACACACGCATCTATCACACAGCTTGTGAATCCGGCCTAGCAACAAAGCATTTCTTGTTTACCCAACTCGAAGAGATCATTTTTCAGACCTCACAAATCCCCCTCTTCACCTTTCCCATCAGAAAACACCTCCCTGAACAATAAGAAAATTGGGGCCTGCCACCTGATAGCTCTCCCAAGGAACCGGGGAGAGAGGAATGTGCGGAGCTAACTGGCTCCTGTGAGACGGCCTTTGTGTTCTGTGTCTGAATTTGCTGGGGGGACGCCCTGCCGAGGCTTTATGTCTTTCCCTGGAGACTGCAATATATATGTTTGTGTGTAGAAATATATCTTTTATATAAACCGAGAAGGGCTGAGACCTTCCCTGTATGTTAAGTAACTCAAACATTAACTGCTTTATACCCATGGAGACAGTGGCTTTCAATGGCTGCTGTATAGAGCAGCATTGTCGTAGGTTGTAATGTTCAGCCTTTTACTCTTTGACTCTTCTTAGCCTCTTTTGTTTTCGAACGTCAGCACTAGCCGTAGCTAACAAAAGTAAAACTATCTCAACGTATTCGGTCAGCTTATCTGGTGTGGAATTGGCAAAAGATATCCGATTCTATAGGGTGGGCACCCAGTGTATGGGACTCTTCTGGGTCATAATAAAGATTTTTTTTTTTAATTTTATTTATCTAGCGCGCACAGATTTCACACGCTGTATAGTCAAATAATTTTGACCACTCACTCAGCGCTGTTTCTTTGGTCACTCAGAGGGCAAATTGTGGCCTATTGAAGTGCGCGTGCTCCTAAAATTATGGTTGGCTGAAGAGAAAACCCAACATTTTATTCATTTAAAGGGGTACTCCACTGGAAAACGTTTTTTTTTTTTTTTTTTTTTTTTTTTTTTTTTCTAAACTGGTGTAAGAAAGTTAGACTTTTAAATACTTCTATTTAAAAAATCTTAATCCTTCCAGTACTTTTCAGCTGATGTTATGATCCACAGTAAGTTCTTTTTTTCTTGAATTTCCTTTCTGCCTAACCACAGTGCTCTCTGCTTACACCTCTGTCCATTTTAGGAACTGTCCAGAGTAGGAGCAAATCCCCATTGAAAAACTATCCTGCTCTGGACAGTTCCTAAAATGGACAGAGGTGTTAGCAGAGAGCACTGTGTCAGACAGAAAAGAACTTCCTGTGGATCATAAAAGCAGCTAAGTACTGGAAGGATTAAGTTTTTTTTTTTTTTTTTTTTTTTTTAATAGAAGTAATCTACAGATTTGTTCAACTTTCTGGCACCAGTTGATTAAAAAATAAAAAATGTATATATAAAAAATGTCTTCCAGTGGATTACCCCTTTAACTTTATTAAGGGGAACCTGTAATCTTTCATGCTGCCTGAACCGCTCGTGTCTAACCTGGGTGATCCCCCCCCCCCCCCCCCCCCCATGGCTTCTTTCCCCCTAGCCAGTGTTGATCTATAGGTCTCTTCCTATATACAAACAGTAGTGATCTCATGGCTGGAGTGGGGAGAAGCCACTGGGGGAGGGGGGGGGGGGGAGACTCGTGGTCCAAGGAGCATGAAAACAGCTTCCCTTTTAAATCAGTGTTTCCCAAACGCGGTCCTCAAGCACCCCCAACAGGTCATGTTTTCAGGATTTCCTTAGTCTTTCACAGGTGATATAATTATGGTCAGTGAATCAGGAATCACCACGGTTAGATCACCTGTGAAAGACTAAGGAAATCCTGAAAACATGACCTGTTGGGGGTGCTTGAGGACCGCGTTTGGGAAACACTGATTTAAATGGATGGGTTACAAATTGGCATTTGGGGCAATACTGTTCATGCTATGCCATATCAGGACTTGCAGTTTTCTTGGTCCCCTAAAAGTAGCTACATTAGATCTTGGTCTCCCTCTCTTAATTTTGCGCAATTGATAACTGTAGTTGAAGTGCTGCACAGTTGTAGGAGCTAAATATTAAACTATTAAATATCCATTAACATTGTCTCTCATAAGAGATTGTTTTTGCAATGAAAGTTGTTAGACTAAGAACAAGGGAATTTTCGTGTCTGAAATGTGCATCTGAGCATGAAGTGCGTGTCGCTGCTCCCTCCTGCAGCAGGTCGGACTGGAATCTCTCATATGCTTCTAGTAATCGGATCTAGCAGGTGCTGGCAATCACATGGTTAAATATTTAACAAGACTAGTTTTCATGGGGAACTTGTCTTTATTGTACTATAAATAAGAGCGCGTCCATTAACCAGACAAACATGCCGGTGGCTGGGTAAAGCTTCCAGACTGGAAAAAAATATTACTTCCCCCACCCCACCCCCCTGAAATACCCATAAGCTTCCATTAGGTCTGTGATCCCATATTCCTTATTGATTTATACAGGTCAGGTTTATTTTCTCCTAAATGCCACGTGTTGTATCAATCTCGTATCCTATTGTTTGCCCTGTGGATTCGGTTATGTTTTCCTCTTAGATACAGGAGTCTGAAAATGCTAAATTTTGGTTGAATAAAACACATACTACTAAAATGTAATTAGAAATTTAACAATAAGCTATTAAGTTGTCTTCCTATTACTATATGATTTGACATTTAAAGGGGTACTCCAGTGGAAAACTTTTTTTTTTTATTTAAATTTTTTTAAATTTTTTTTTAAATCAACTGGTGCCAGAAAGGTAAACAGATTTGTAAATTACTTTAACAACTATTAACAAATCTTTATCTACTTATTAGCTGCTGAACACCACTAGAGAGGAAATTATTTTCTTTTTGGAACACAGAGCTCTCTGCTGAATCACGAGCACAGTGCTCTCTGCTGACATCTCTGTCCATTTTAGGAACAGTCCAGAGCAGCATATGTTTGCTATGGGGATTTTCTCCTACTCTGGACAGTTCTTAAAATGTATAGAGAGAGGATAAAAAAAGAAAGAAAAAGGGGAGGGCAGCGCCTCATGTAATCCTGCGGGTACAGTGAGTTTTAAGTGAGCATTTAGAATATGGACTCTCACCTGGTAGGTCTAGGCAATAAGCAGATCACCCCTGAATGTGGGGTATTTCTTGGATTGCAGGCCGTAGGAGCTTGACCGGGAGCCGTAGCAGCGGTTCCAGTATTAAAAGTATAAAAGGAAAAAAAATAAAACTCCAAGAAATGGCGCTATCCCGTATAAAGTAGGAGTGACTAGTGTAATTTACACAAATGTACTTTATTCAAAAAGACAGTCAACAACTACATCCATGCGCAAGACGTGTTTCGGGTACAATCCTACCCCTTTTTAATTGCAGATGCAATTGAAAAAGGGTAGGATTGTACCCGAAACGCATCTTGCTCATGGATGTACTTGTTTTAGTTCTTTAAATGGACAGAGATGTCAGCAGAGAGCTCTGTGTTCCAAAAAGAAGAAAATTTCCTCTGTAATATTCAGCAGCTGGAAGGATTAAGATTTTTTTAATAGAAGTAATTTACAAATCTGTTTAACTTTCTGGCACAAGTTGATTTTAAATAAATTAAATTAATTAAATAAATAAATATTCCACCGGGGTACCCCTTTAAGGTAAAGCTGGGTGCCAACTCCTGTGGTAGGTATCATCGCTGTGTTACCAACTTTTCATCCAGTTTCCCCAGTAGTAGATAGAACTATTTGCAGAATATTTATAGCAAATGCAGGGACTTTTATCTCCTATTTAAGAGAAATTTTAAGTGTATTAAAGATGATCAAGAAACCTCTAGACATCTCATGGTTTACTCTTTTTGGGTTGGTCCTAGTTCAGGGTATCTAATGTGGCACTTGGCAAATGCTGTCCACGTTGATGGCAGTGCCCCTGGGACTTTAGGGAAGATTACTTAGCCTGGGACTCCCATAATGTGTGTACTTTTTACAGAGCTTTTTAGGATTATCCCTGCACTGCTCCTCCCCAGGCATACAAAGTGTCATAAATTCTTGGAGGTTCTTTACAGGTGTACAAATTGCTGGATTGGGCTGTTATCCCCTTGTGAAGCTGCCTGGGGGTGCAGACAGACTGCAGTGATTCACAAGTGTACATGTCTGCACCTATAGGCTTGGCCACCTGAGACTCATTCATGCCCAGTATACCAGGTTTATATGTCAGACGAGATTGACTCTTTGGCATTTTTGGGCTCTGTACGTACTATATGCAGGAAGGAGAGGCCATTATCCAACCTAGTCTCACCTGACCTACTTGGAACAGCACAGGGTTGTCTCACGAATACTTTGTGTGATGCCAGCTGCCTGTAAGCCTGCAGCGTGCACACACCCAGTCTCCCTGCAGGTTTTGTTCATGTTGGGTGACATCCAAATGCCAAACCCCATTTTAAGCTCCAGCAGTGGCTTGGCTCCTGGGCTCCTTGCTCCTATTTCCTTGCTGCAGGCACTTGATGTTCCAATTACGTATTTGATCCCATCTTGGATGTTTCTTCCTTCTGCACCTGCCCTTCCTTTATGTGTCTGTATGAAAGGACACATGTGTTTTGAGGATGAGTGGTAATATATATGTAATAAAAATGCGCGGTGAAAGATGTGATTAACATGTGAAGTGTCTGAAGGTGTGGTGGTGTGCGAACAGATGGAGCTTACTGGGTGGTTGCTGAAGAAATTGCCATAAAGCTACATACATTCCTAATGTGTGTGTTTCTTTTTGTATCTTGCAGGTTTCTACCTGGAAAAGGCTTGGTTTTATACCCTGAAATTGGAGACCGGTTGGACATTATTTGTCCCAAGGGGGAGCCATCACAGCCTTATGAGTATTACAAGTTGTACATGGTGCGCAGGGATCAGGCAGAGTCATGCAGTACAGTAATGGATCCCAACGTCTTGGTCACGTGCAACCAACCAGAGAAGGAGTTTCGTTTCACCATTAAGTTTCAGGAATTTAGTCCGAACTACATGGGCCTAGAGTTCCGAAGAAACCAGGACTATTATATTACATGTAAGTCATTAGTTACATCACATGACTAGTTTTTGACAACACTTAATCTGAACTTTTTGGGTTGTGAAAGTGTTCTAGATCCCAGCAATGTTTTAGCCTCATCTGTGTTTGTTACAATGTAACCTACAAGGAAACGAAGAAAGCAGTTGAGGTTTGCGCTCTTTAGTGAGCGGTTTCAGACAATTAAAGTGCATTATGTATGGAATATGCATGCACAGCAGTCCGAGCGCATCTCAGGCGTTCCCTTCAGTAGGACTTGTGGCCTGTTAAGTAGAAGGGTTTCTGGAGTTTAGGGTCATAGTAAGGTTTATTGCAGCCCAGGGCTCTCGAATAATTGTAAACTCTTCCCCCGCCCTTTGCAGTAGTAATTGTATTCCTTAGACTGTGGGAACTGAATGAAAGGTGAATTTATTTGTGAATGTAATTTCCCATTGCCATCTCAGGCGGTTTGAGGTATAATTTTTTTGGTTTAATACATGGGGAGTCGTGTTAAGTCTTTTAATGTTCTTACATACATTCTGATCACTGTAGTATAAGTTTGTAGCTATTATATTCCCCAAATCCCCCTTTTTTCCCTTAGTGCTACTTGATCCCTTATAGTATCTTAATGTTATGACACAACCGGTTATATAAAACTATTGGCAACCTTCAAAGTAAACCCCATCTAAATAAAAACCAAGCCATCAGACTGCACCAGTCACATTTCCGTCTGTTCTTAAAATGCTTACCAATATTTTCCTTTGCTCTTTCCATATTAAATATTTCTTTGGGAAAGCTCTTCGAGCATTGACTGTAAGGAGGGTCTACCCAGGCTTGCTGCCATCTTTGTATTGCTTTTAGCTCTGTGCTTGTGTTATTCTCATGTTGCCAGTAAAACACAGTGTATGCATGAACGTTTGCTATATATTTTCTCTTTCTTCGCCACAAGAGTGTGGAACTGAAAGGACCCTTAAGGACACGTTCTCTACACTTGACACATTGTGCCCTATTTCTTGAAATAGTCAATACTTGATTTAGGCCAGATGGAGCGAGTAATGCAGCTCGGCTTATGAAGGGAAGCATGTTCACTGACCCAGTCATGCCAGTCTCTTACCGCTGGGATTCAGAGCTCATCGAGCATGAAATGGCAGAGCAAGGCTGTGCACAGAGATCTATCTGGTGTTGGCTCCGTCAGGGCTAAGGGCAGCAGGTTCGCTTTAGGATTTTTCCTGATTCCGGAGCATCTGTAGTGGTGTTAGGTTGGTGGAGACAAAAGGCGAATAGCTGTCATGAAATGTGGTTTTGCTGCTTTGTCACATCCTGAAGTTAAAACTTACTTTCTTTCCAGACGTAGACCCCCCTTGAAAAAAAAATTTCTCCTTGTATTTCTTTGTCTTTCTCCTGCCTGAGCCCATGGCACTGGTTGGCTGGCGGGTGCGAGTGTATGGGAGAAATCTTTCACAGCCGTTCACATCTGGAAGTGTTATGTCCTCAGCTGGCAGGCGTTTCATGTCCAGTAGTTACTGGTGAAACTCTGTAGATGTTGTGGGTCTTGGTGTCCATTAATTGTTGGCCTCCTGAAGCCTTATATCTTGCCTTCTCTCTAATATCAGCCTCTGTCTGCACTCTGTGCCATTATTTTAGACCCTAGTATTCTAGCACACACAAGTCATTTTCTGCTTTATGTTCTGCCATGCTTGTAAGACTTTTGTATAGTCTGGCAGATTCAAGTAAGGCATATACTTTGAGTGCAAGTAGGGCTGGGCGGTATGGCCAAATATGTGTATTGCGGTATTATTGTAACTTATGGCGGTTCCATGGTATATAACTGTGTTCCACCCCCCTCCCCCAAAATTATCAGTCCATCGGGGTATTACTCGAGTCACCCACAAGCGCTCCCTCCTCGTCCTGTTTGTTGCGGCCTCCAGCGCTGACACACTCTATACTGTGCGGTATCCCTATGCCCGGGCTGCAAAAGGTAAACAAATAAACTAACTCATGTCCCGACGTCGGCCTTACGCTGGGGACGTGAACGTCGGACAGCCGTCAGCCTATCACCGGCTGCAGCGATGTTCTGCCTCGGCCGGTGATAGGCTGAGCCCACTGTCATGTAAGGAGCCGGCTTTTTACATGAGTGTGCTCAACCTATCACCAGCCGAGGCGGAACATCACTGCCACCGGTGATAGGCTGACGGCTGTCCGACGTTCCTCTCCCTGGGAAGCAGGTCCGGACCGACGGGGAAGGTGAGTTAAAGTTTATTTTGTTTACCTTTTGCAGCCCGGGCATAGGGATACAGTATAGAGCAGTGGCTTGCAATCTGCAGAACTCCAGATGTTGCAAAACTACAACTCCCAGCATGCCCGGACAGCCGTTGGCTGTCCGGCCATGCTGGGAGTTGTAGTTTTGCAACATCTGGAGGTTGAAGCGCCGGCGGCCGCAACAAACAGGAGGACCAGGAGGGCAGCGCTTGTGGGTGACATATGTGAGTAGTAGCGCTGGGCTGATAATTAATTGGGGGAACAGCGCTCGCGGGTCACATATGATTAGTTCCCCGATGTGGGGATAGGGCAACGCTGATAAGTCATTCATTCCCAAGGGGGAGGGGCCAAACAGATATTGCGGTAAGGGTTAAAATTCATATCTTGCAGCACAAAACTTTTCGGTGTTCGGTACGAACATGTATACCGCCCAGCCCCAAGTGCAAGTAACTGGGTAAGAAAAGTCTTGTGTATTGCTGAACTGGAACATGTAAACCGTTTTCTTGCGCATATATAATGTTTTATGCTCCCCTATAGTAACTACAGTCTATTGGTGGGTTATTTGGACTGTTGAGCAACATCTTATATCTTAGGTTTAACACAGTTTTATAAAAAAAAATGTATATTAGATTGTCCTGACTTCTTTAATGTGTCTGCATTATCCGGAGTCTATTGTTCCCCTTGTATGGCCGCCTTTCTCGGGGACAGCCCCTTCCTAGATTCCATACACTTCTCTCAAACCTATGTATGAACACAGAGCAATGTTCAGCAGCTCACTGGGTCCTGTAAAATGAAGCATTGATCTGCAAAATGACATTTACTGAGGAAGTAGTCAAGACGCTGCATGGTCAGTTTGACCTCTATGCCACGACTCTTATCCAAACGTCTAGAGCAGATTCACAATGTAATATGGTGAATTTGCCGATCAGTGCATTTTCTGTCTCCCTGTCTTTCACTGGTCCAGGCGTCATCATCTTAACCACTTTCCAGTAGCTGCGTGCTGAATTGCTTCTATTCATAGTGCCTCCAGTCATTCTTGTGTTGTATGACCCCCTCTACCCTCTCCCTCTGCGGACCTCACATTGTGTTTCTGTGGAAAGGAAGGTGAAAAATAACTTTCATTCCATCGAGGTTTGCTTTTCCATATTTGGGGCTTGGGTTGAAGCTGTACAGTGAAGAGAACTGCCATAAGTGACTATAGAACTGAGGGCAACACTGATCAAAGACTGGTCATGATGGGAACCAGTCTGAACACTAGAAATTTTTTATATGTAAACAGAAGGGGTTAACATTATTTTTTTTTTTTTTCCTGTTTTGGATATTAACAGATAGCAAATTATTGCTATTGCCCTTTCTAACCTAAATACATGATGATGGTCCTTCATGAGAACGGACATTACCCTAATAAAGCTGCTTTATTTTCTTTAGCTGCTCCTGCTCACTGGAAAACAGACCATCTTTTTTTTTTTTCTTTGTGTGTCTTAGTAAATTAAATTCTTTTATTCCCAACTAGGGCTGGGCGGTATGGCCAAATATGTGTATCACGGTATTTTTTTTTTTACTTACGGCGGTTCCACGGTATATAACGGCCAGAGCTTCTTACATGACAGTGGGCTCAGCCTATCACTGGCCGGGGCGGGACATCGCTCAGGCCTGTGATAGGCTGATGGCTGTCCGACATTCCAGTCCCCAGCGTGTGGCCGTAGGTGAGTTTAAAGTTTATTTTATCTTTTGCAGCCCGGGCATAGGGATACAGCATACAGCAGTGGTCTCCAACCTGCGGACCTCCAGCTGTTGCAAAACTACAACTCCCAGCATGCTCGGACAGCCGTTGGCTGTCCAGGCATGTTGGGAGTTGTAGTTTTGCAACAACTGGAGGTCCGCAGGTTGGAGACCACTGGCGTACAGTGAGTTCCATCGCCGGCGGCCCCCAACAAAGAGGAGGAGGGCAGTGCTTGAAGGTGACATGTGAGTAGTAACCCGCTGGGCTGATCATTAATTTGGGGTGGGGGGCCGGGCAAAACAGTGCTGGCGGGTAACATAGGGTTAGTTCCCCAAAGTGGGGACATCGCTGCGCTGGGCTGATAATACATTCCCGAGGGGGAGGGGCCCAACCGGTATTGCGGTATGGGGGAAAATTCATATCGTGCAGCCCTAAAATTCGGTATGAACCGGTATACCGCCCGGGCCCTATTCCCAATGAAATAACAATTCTGGAAAAATTTTGTTAAAACTATGCATTGTGCTGTTCCTCGGTTATTCTTCAAAGAATTTATGAATGGATTGAGTGGGTGTTACCAATTCCTCTAGTCAAAGGGGTTTCCCAGTGTCCCCCTCCACACACACCCCCTCTGAAGCCATTGTGACTGATGGGATAGAATTGGTGAGCTGGAACAAAACGCCAACTAGCAGGAAAAATGGGATCGGCACGGTTTTAGGGAAAGATCCCAGATTTTTCTCCTACTCAAATTCAGAAGTGTCAGGTGAGCTGACAGATGCCGCATAGCATTATTGTTAGGAATCGTGGCTTTTGATAACTACATGGAATAATAGTAGAAGACCATAAATAATAAGGTACATTGTAGCCACAATTGTTAAAAATCCTTCCACATCTGATATGGCAGTGCCGTAGTGTCTTTGCTGTATAAAAAGGATGAACTTTTTTTTTAAGTTGTTTCCTTTAGCCTCATTTTATATTAGATTTTTTTTTTTCTCCTTTCTTTTCACATTTGGGAATGTTTCCTATTTGCACATGGAAGAATGAAAACAGAAGCATTGGACTTTAGGGAGGTCTGCTGCTTATTCTGCTCCCGCTGCTAATAATCCCCCTTCCATGGGCTTGCTGGTTTTGCCTGGAGCCTTCCGATGCTTTATATTTCTTTTCTTTTTCCAAACACCATGATCCCGCTTCCCAGACTGGGACAGAGGTTTAATTTCCTGTGTGGGGGAATCCTGCAGAGATTGGGAGGAGACGCTCCAGTTAACCCTCTCCATGCCTGGACTTGCCTACCACCGGCATGGTACAATAGGTGGATGCACTGACCTGCCGCCTATCAAAGTAAAGAGAATAATTTGTAGGGTCACTTTGGTCATGTATGCCTCAGTAGTCAGAGACATAACAGAAGGGAGCTATCCACTTCATCATTCCTGAAGCCATTCCTTATAGGACTTTTAGCTGAATTTCAGGACACCTACTGGGCCTTATGTATCAAACATGTCCAAGAAAAATGAAGGCTTGCTGTCCATAGTAACCGGTCATGGCTTCAGCTTTCATCCTTTGAGCTGCCCAGGAATTCAGCCTGGTTGCTATGGTCACAGGGCCAGTTTTTCTGAGACGTAAGGGTCACAGGGCATTTTTTTTTCTGTACCCATGGATCTTATTAAGCTTTTACTACTTGTGAGTCCTCTGGGCTGTGCGGATATGAGCATCGTCCAGCTCACCAGGACTGTATCTGTGGTGAGAAGCACCATTAAGGCCTCACCAGTTGTCAGTGTATGAGCTTCATGGACCTCCCTCCTTAATGAGTCACCGAAGCAGGTTTTCCTGCTAAGACATTTATGGAAATTGCTTGCTGTAGATGTCTACTACAAGGACAACACGCTCAAAGGGGTTACCCAGGCTGCTTTTTTTTTTCCAAAAACAGCACCACTCTTGATCTCAGGTTGTTTATGGTGTTACCACTCTGAACTCACTTCAATGGAGCTGAGCTGCCATACCACACTCTCTGGGGGAGATCTATGAAAACCTGTCCAGAGGAAAAGTTGCTGAGTTGCCCATAGCAACCAGATTGCTTCTTTCATTTTTGATAAGACCTGTGAAAATGAGTGATCTGGTTGCTATGGGCAACTCAGCAACTTTCCTCTGCACAGGTTTTGATAAATCTCCCCCTGTGTTTGTCAGATCACTAGAGATTATTCACTAAAGGGGAGATTTAAAAGTTGCCAAGTTTCCCATAGCAACCAATCGGATCACTTCTTTCATTTTCCAGAAGCCTTTTCAAAAATGAAAGAAGCAGTCTGGTTGCTATGGGCAACTCAACAACTTTAACTCTGGACAGGTTTTGATAAATCTCCCCCATAGAGCTTCACATTAGGTTATTGTTTTTTATATTTAATAAAATGTTAAACCTTACATTATATTCATATCCTATACATGGACCAGCTGCTGTGAGTAAACTAATGTAAGATCGCTTTCCCACTGGCATACATGTGAACATGGCCGGTATTCCTGGCAGGTGTGGCCATGTAAGTGCTTTTGTGGAATACCTGGTCTTATGTCTGGGGGGGGGGGGGGCTACTAGTTAAATATTACAATGTGGCGTTTTATCTATAAAATGCTCAAGGAATAAAATGTACCGCTGGTGCCAGATAAATGGCTGGCTTTATTGTAGAAGCCGTTTAGACGCTGACTTTAATATCCCTTTTGATGTGAATGAGCAGACTCCTCACACTATTGGATAAGTCTATGCTCTTCCCAGGCCTGCAGGCACTTAGAGGGAGGGTCTCATTCTGCTGAGATGACTTCTTCCTTCTCTAATCCAATAACAAGCCCTAACACTCACATATATCTGAGTTCATACATCCCTGTCATTGTTAATGTGGTAATGAATCCATTTCCCTGTTGGCTGAAGCTGGTAATATAGATTATGTAGCATAGTAGTCTGATCTGTTAGAAATAGTCAGTCTGGGTGGATATAGTAGATGGTATTCAAAGCACAATGGGCCATTTTGTCTTATTTTCTCTTAAAACATTGGTCTGAGGTAGGAAACATGGCTCTTCACTGCTGTAGAAACGTGAATTTCAGGTTGTCCCTTGGCCCTTATAGCTGACATAAACAAGTAATAAAGAAGAGGAGTAATCAAGGAAGTGTTGGGTGTTTAGGTGGAAGAATATATGGTGTTCCAGTTTAGTTTTATGAAGTCATGATGGTCATTTTAACAGTGTCTTATTCACACCACAGCTACTTCCAATGGAACACTACATGGTCTTGAGAATCGGGAAGGAGGTGTGTGCCAGTCACGGTCCATGAAGATCATCATGAAAGTCGGACAAGGTATGATAAGCAACTTGACAATTTTCTTGGGTTTGTCGAACTAGAAATCTTAAAGGGGTACTCTGCCCCTTGACATCTTATCCCGGTTTTCCAAAGCATATGGGATAAGATGTCTGATCACGGGGGTCCCTCTGCTGGGAACCCCTGCGATCTCTCCTGCATCACCCCCTGTCATTTGGTGCATGGATCAAACTTTGCTCCATTCACCAGATGACTGGGTGCTGCAGGAGAGATCTCGGGTTCCCAACGGCGGGACCCCCGCGATCAGACATCTTATCCCATATGCTTTGGATAGGGGATAAGATGTCTAGGGGCTGAGTACCCCTTTAAGAGGCTCTCACACAAGCCATCAGAAGGTTCATCCCTGACTGTTGGCAAGTGTAAAAGGCCCTGCAGTCGGTGGATACACAGCTGTCCGCTGATCGTGTTTTGTGCATCGCTACAAATTCTTTGTAGGCAGCACATCTCATGTAAATAGGTGTAATGCCAACGGTAATTAAACTATAAAGGATTGTAAGTTTGAACCATCGTACGTGCAGCCGTTCACCTCCCAAATCCCCCCATTTACAATTGCCCAGTGTAAATTCTCACAATTTTGCCCATGTAAAAAGACCTAGTGGAAGAAACCAAAGCAGAGTGAGGTTTTCAGCCTTGGTTCTAGTGGTTACTCTGGCAAACCTCTTAAAATATAAATGCAAAATCCAAATACACTTATCACATTATGAAAGTTTACTTTGGCCAGTGTAAAAACATGTGCTCTCTCATTGGGCTGGGTTCACACTGAATTTTTGGCCTCCATGTAACATATACAATGGGAAAAGCTCCCAACTTATACATTAAACGGAAACTGTGATAAAGGCTTTCAGTGCTGCCTATCATCCATAGGAGAATATGGGATCCCTTTAACATACACCGGATGGTTTTTCATGATGTAGCTATTAAATGTTAGTTTGTGGGTGCCAGATGCAAACTGTTATGCACCCCTTTTTAATGCATCAGTTGCCCATAGGCCATAAAGACATATGTTTAATGGGTAAGTTATGAGAAGTGTTTTAAAAGTTCATGATGTATACGTTAAATAAATGGCTGTGACAGATGCTATACAGTGGTCAAAATGTCAACTGTCTTACCCCTTGGTGCTGCAGTCAGTTTTGGCTTTTTTTTTGTTTTTTGTTTATTTGCCGGTCAGTTCAATTACGAGAATACTATATATTTCTTTGTTTTTTGTCTTCCTAAAAAAAACTCCTTTATACTAAACAAAAACTCTTAACCCTCTAAGGACATTGGACTTAAATGTATGTCCTGATGCCCTGGTACTCTATGTACAAGGACATACATTGATAAATGCATAATTTCCCTAGTCTCCTGACTATGAAAATAATGTGGTCTACAATGCTATTCCATGGATTTTTTTTTTTTTCTTGTTTACTGGCTAAGCCTAAAGGACATTTCAGCCTATCTAAAACTGATGGACACTATGGGGAGATTCATCAAAGCCTGTGCAGGGAAAAAGTGGACCTTTTGCACATTGCAACCAATCGTATTGCTTCTTTCATTTTTAAAAAGGGCTCTGAAAAATACAAGAAGCACATAGATTGGTTGCTGTGAGCAACTGATCAAAACATGTGTAGAGGAAAAGTTGAAGAATCTCCCCCTTAGTTTTCGGGGAGCTCTTGACATATACACTATTTTTAAGCATCAAGGTACATTCAGTAGATCTTTGACAGAGGTGTTCCAGGGAGTTTGGTGACAACCATATTGACCTGACATCTGCCACTTCACTGTTATAAACACAAGTTTTGACATTCTTAAATCTGTTTACAGACCCAAATGCAGTATTACCAGAGCATGTCACCACTAGCCGGCCAGGCAAAGAAGCAGATAATACTGGAAAGATGGCAACGCCTGGACCATGGAATACTGGGTTTGAAGGAGAAGACCATGGAAAGCCAGGTGAGACAAAGGCCTGCCCTTGGCAAGAACACTGTAAAGTAGAGGTAGATGCCTGTTGCTAGAATTTCCTGTTTGACCCCAGCATCTTAACTTTAGAATACATCATGTGCCTGTAGCTTTGATAAACAGGTGGTCATGGGCTGGATCATTTTACAGACTGGTCCCTCCTTCCTACAGTCCCCAGCTGTCTCTGCAGCCAGATCATCTAAATTATTTGTGGAACGTGTGAAAAATGTTAATAAAACCGTAATGATGCGTAAATTTGCAGAAATGTGCTCCAAAGTCACTGCATGCTAGGCCTCAGACATCCTCATGGTTGCTCAACATTTTTAGTATGTGAAGATTATGATCCCACTAGTAAAAACTCTTACATGGTACAAAACAGGAAAAAAAAACTAGGTCTGGAAATTGCTGTATATTTCTGTACAATAAAAGAACAGTCCTGTTACTAACCCCTTAATTGCCTTTGGGTAGGTGACCATCACTTCACAGCTAATTAAAGGGGTACTCTGAAATCCAGAAACTTCAGAGTAAAAAACTAAATGTTATACTCACCTGCTTCAGTCCCCCACAGCTCATTGACTATTGCTACTTCCGAGATAAGACTCCTCAGCAGAACCTGCCCACTCGGCCAAGCACTGACCGAGAGGAGAAACCACTGCAGCAGGTAATTGGCTGAGCAGGTAGGTCCTGCTCTGGTGTCTTTGAACTAGCAGCGAACAATCAGCTTTAGGGGTCCAAAGTAGGTGAATTAAAACTAAAAAAAATCCTTCCCACCCCCCCTTATTCCATTTTGCCCTGCTGACCCTAACCTCATGTTTTTATATTTCAGATACTGTGAATCAATCGGATAAACCTTCCTCTGGAGGGGGCGTTGACAGCTTTTTCAGCTCTAAAGTGGCCGTGTTTGCTGCCATTGGTGCAGGATGCGTCATTTTTATTCTCATCATCATTTTCCTAGTAGTTTTGCTTATCAAGATCCGAAAACGGCACCGCAAGCATACACAGCAGCGGGCGGCTGCCCTATCCCTTAGTACATTGGCTAGCCCTAAATGCAGCGGAAATGCTGGCACTGAGCCAAGTGACATCATCATCCCGCTGCGGACTACAGAGAACAATTACTGCCCACACTATGAGAAGGTGAGCGGGGACTATGGACACCCTGTGTACATTGTACAAGAGATGCCACCTCAAAGCCCCGCAAACATTTATTACAAGGTCTGAGATGAACTGTGACAACTCATCCTGCTCCCCATCAGTGGGATGGCCAATCAAGCGCCAGGAGCACAGGCCAAAGGAGGTCACTCTGCATTACAGGACTCTGGGAGACGGAGCAATAAGACTAACTTTCCCTATGTTAGGTATTTTTATATAGTTTGCCCCATTGTTCTGCTCCCTTTCCAGTCCAGGGGAGGGTGGTTTGGATATGCTCCTGTCTGCACTTTGCACACCTGCAGTGGTCAACCCTTACTTGACATGCAAGGGCAGTCTGAACTGTCTTCCGCGAGTCTTGTTGTGGAGGCACAATGATGCAGGTAGTATTCATGGCTGTGACTTCTTCAGTATTCAGCAAAGCAATGTCCTATATCATGGTTGTAGAGGGGTTGACATATGCTTAGTAACCTATGTAACATTGCGCTGGATGCCCCGATATTACATGTGCCCGGTTATGAATGATATTCTAGGCATGTATGTGCTGATGGAATAGGGCACAGTCATGTGATGCCCTAACAGGGCATTGACAAACATAGATCCTGTGGTCTGTGTTCGGTTTCTGAGTGGTAGAATTCTGCGTGTCTTGCTCTTGTCCAGTCTAAACCCACCCTGACTTAGTTATAAGTCTGGGGAAGCTGTAACAATTAGCCACGCATGTACACAATACCTGTGCCCTGGTACACACTGCGCCAGCTACCTGTGTACACATATGCACTTAATTGCACACACCTTCCGGTAGGTTGCATTTTCAGTACTGCCCATCAGCCTCCTTATTAAATATTTGGGCATTGTCTGTGAAAACTTGTATCACATGGGTGCAACACAATTACAACCTCTTGTATGTACTGGATCCAGTTTCGCAGTAAACACTTGACACGGCACAGAAAACCTATTCAGGATAGTTGTTGACCTATACGAGAAAACTACAGGGTGCAGGGTCTTATGAAATCTGTAGCGTCCTAGTTTTATTTCTCATTGAACCTCGTCCCAAATGTTGTCAGTAAGCAGGCCTTTTCTGGAGATGGTAGAAGGGATATATATCAATGTGAAGTGGCTGTAGGTGACGAGGGAGGGTTCTCTTATGAATTGTCACATTAATACTAACCTAAGTTGGCTGTGACTGTCTGATCACAGGTGACCTTTTTGTCATTATTTAACAAATGTAGTGAATGACCGGCAAGCCATCCATTCCAGCCATAGAGTGTTGGGGTTCTGGTCACTCAGGAACTTGCACGTTGCTGTTGCATTGTTCAGCAACCTGTGCTGTTTTCCGAGGGTGTTGATAGTAATACTGTGGTGACCCTGTGTTCCTTCAGTTGCCTCTACTGGCCTACATTCTACTATTTTATATTTACATTACATATGTACCAAACACTTGTATGGTGTTCAGTTGCATAGTGTACATGACTCGGTCTGCCGAAGCTTATGTTGGTTTGGTGGAAAAGCCGACTTTGTATTCCAGCCTGCTAACCTTAAAGCTTGGGATTTGTTAACCAGTATTTGGAGCTGTGGTTGCATTTGTCTTTTGCACCTTAGTAAATGTAGTACTGATACACAACAGATGAACCCTGGCACCGCTATGCCACTAACTCCGTTGCTGCTAAGCTCCTCCAGCCGGCAGACCTTTCTAGTGCTCACATGCGAAGATCAAGGGCATGTGAAAAGAATGGAGCACTCACCCGGTCTTTGCTGTGCAAGTAGCGTTCTTCTTTAATGTATTACAGCATACAAACACATGCGGAGAGTGGACGAAAACGGGTGGGGGGGTGGATGAGTGGGTTGGGCGACAGTTCGTGTCGTGCAATCAGCACTTTGTCAGGCCCCTTAGGGGCCTGACTAAGCGCGGCTTGCGTGACATGGACCGTCCTTTATTGCATCCGTGCTGATTGCGCAACACGGGCATGGACCGTCCTTCTTTCTTGCATTCTTTTATAGTGTTCTCCTTAATTGCATTACAGCATACAAACACATGCGGGAGAGTGAACAGAAACAGAGGGGTGGGGAAGTGGGTTTGGAGACAGTCCACATCGTTCAATCGGCGCTTTGTCAGGCCCCTTAGAGGCCTAACGAAACTCTGCACGACATGGACCGTCTCCCAACCCACTTCTCCCGAATGTGTTTGTATGCTGTAATACAATAAAGAACAACACTACTTGCACAGCAAAGACCGGGTTAGTGCTCATTCTTTTTACACGCCTTTTTGTGGATATGCTTTAGTAAATGTAGTGTTTTACCTGCAGACTGTGTTCAGCCTTCACTGATGACGCTGCTGATGGTGACACCATCGTGGATCAAGATTGTATATGTGTAGAGGTTATGGCCTGGTGTAGGTCTTGGAAGCTAGATCCTGATAAGGACAGTTACACAATTTGGGACCGTGTTAGGGTGCAGAGTTTTTCTGGTCCTGATATTTATTGACTCCTTGGATAGAGCATACTGCTGGACTGTACTTGCCCTCAACATAGTGTGAAGTATATGTAATATACACACAAATATTAGTGGGGCCACCACATAACTATATTTATGCAAATACCCAGTTATTCATACCCCACAAAGTTCATGTGCTCAGACCATACCTGTCCATAGAGCTTTGCAATATTCAATATAAGTACACACTACATGTCTTCACTTCTATCCCCGGATCTAGATATAGTCTCTCACGACTCAAAGCTTACCCCTTATCCCCCCCCCCCCCCCCCAAGCTCTCTACATCCACCTCCTTTTCTCACAATTTTGCTTGTTACCACTCTTGCATCCTAAAGTATTTCTCATATTTTTGCATGTTTAACATTCTTCCTATATTTGGCAAACACGAAGACTCCTTGTAACAAGGTGGACACAACTGCCTTATTCCTTGACATGTCTTAGTGCTTTTGACTCTTTGCAGACATTTTACACACAAACACACACTTTTTTTTTGTATACAGACACATGCATGCACTTGTTCACTCCTCCGCACTTAACACACCCTGTTGTAAATCCTGTTGTGGAAGTGTTTTCTACACGCTTGCCTGAGCGTAGCAGCCGAGTCAGGACATGTGCTACATGTCTAACTTAACTCTGCTTGACTATGGCATGTAGGATCCGACCACACTGGTGTTTTACATAATTCCATCCCAGAGTCTCCTTTCTAGTACCACATCCATGTGCACTAATTCACTCCGATAACATCAGGACCGTCCACTACAGCCATAAGGTTGTCTCATGGTGCTTGTGCATCTTGTGGTCTTCTTGTATCGGTCATTCACATCCAATCTGTACTGTCCAGAGCAGCACATATGAATACTGAGAACTTGCATAAAGTGCAGGGTTTGCCGTGTACCTCTTGCCATAACTACCTGCCTTGCTAGCGGCGCCTCCAGCACATTTCCCTATACTTTCCCCTGGGCAGCTCCTGTGCCCTGTTTTACATTCTATGCAGAGTTTGATCTGGTGTCCTTTTTGTATTGAGGCAGATTAAGGGCTTGTGTGCTCTAAGGCAGCAGCTGTCTGTCTGCTGGAGAGGGGCTATGAGACACATGGTCTCTAGGGACAAGGAAAGCGGCCTTAAAATAGACTCTAAAAAGCACCACACACTCAACCCTCCACCTCATGTTTGCATCAAGCACTGTTTGATGCGGATATTGGCCCAGATTTATCAAACTATGTGAGAGTAAAAATGGAGGGATTTTCCCACAACAACCAATCGCAGCTCAGCTTTCACTTTACCAGAGCTTGTTAGCTGAGCTGTGATTGGTCGCTGTGGCAAAATCCCTCCACTTTTACTCTCACATAGTTTGATAAATCTGGGCCATTGTTTTTTAGTTTTTCTTCAGAGTGGAACCTGCTGGGTTTTGCTGAGCAGGCCAATGGTGCAAGATGTTTTTAAGCACATAAAAAGTACTTATCTACTTTTATTTTAAGGTCTCTGTACATACGTATCCATTTACATTCTAGATCACGCACCTTTTCATTATGCCTATTTTATGTTTTTGCAGGTTGCTCCTGTCCATTATCTAGTTTAGGAGCGATCGAGGTTCTTAACTGTTTGGCTACGAATGTCCTACCAGTCGCCTTTTTGTCATTTTTACTGACCACTCCACAGTTCAGCGACTGGACTTTGTGACTTCTCAAACCTGCAGCGATAAGTTCTCGGCTTTTCTTTCCTCATACCTGAGCCCCGGTCATTCCCCTCACACCATAAGCACCATGTACATATGTGAAAATATAAAAGGTGAAATTTAAATTTATTAGCACCTTTTTTTTATTTTTGAGTTTCCTTCTGTACCTTAAGAGATTAACTTTGATATTTTTTGTAAATAATGTGTTTTTTGAAAAGAATACTGTAAAGCTGTTTTTGTATAAACTCCAAATTTTCGTTTTGTTAGTAAAAAAAAAAATTAGTTTCTTTTTTCAAACATAAATCCAATGCGTATCTATTCAGATCATCAAAGCATCCATACGTCACCCCGACAATGTATTCACAGGATAAGAAGCAGCTTTGGTAGTCATTCTTGGGAATAAACTCCACTGTTCTCAATAAGAACAGAGGAAATCCACCAAAATGTGGTATTAGAAATACTCCAACTGGTCATGTTAACCCTTGCGTCTGAAGCAGTTCGGGCTGATCTCTCTACTGATCTCTCACTTCATCTTCAGACTTGTATTCAGGCTTCCTCTGTATTCTGAGATCTTAAGATTTAATCTTTTTTGTGAGAATGAATAATCTTCTGTATCCAGAACCTGCAGTGGGAGTCACTTACAAATGATCAGCATTGTAGTGCCTTGGGCTTTACTAGGGCTCTTGCACTTTGTGCTTTGTTTGGAGGACCTTACATTCACATTGTGTTATAGTGGTTTATAGTCCAGTTCTACCCTGGTTTAGGTGCTAATGTTATTGCTGACATTATTAAAATGCAATATCTTACGGTTTGTAAAAGACCCCCATGGTGCGGTAGAGACATACACCCGTCAGTGGCGTCACCCTGCGTGCTAAGGTTGACTCTATGCTGGGACTTCTGCTGCACATGAGGGCATCTCATTTTTTATTTATTTTTTGGCCCTCATGACTATTGCATGGAATCTGGACCCTATTATTGGCTAAATGGGCCAATATCTCCCTTTTAATAGGCCAGCGATCAGCCGACAAACACCTGAATGCACCTTCATTGGCTGATTTGAAACCTTTTACCACAATAAAACGTTTCACCTACAGTGTATCCTTGATGGTCCAGAGATGTCCCATTTTTGCTGACCTCTGATGTCCAAATCTCTGATCCTATTCATTGGCTGATTGGCTTGCAAATTAGCGATTCGGCCGCACGTTTCCCCATGTAATAGGGGAATTGTTGCAAAGGGCCTCACCAACCATCTGGCCCTTTTAAAAAGGCTCTGTAAACGAGCACCAATTGAAGGGTCCGCACTTGTTTACTATATAGCATTGGACCGTCTAATAGGGCCCTTAGATTTGCTGCAATAGCTGTAGTACATCTTCATGCCATCGGGTGGCCTGAGATCGCACCCTGAGCAGTCTTACAGTCTATCGCATTCAACAAGTCCCCGTATAGTCTGCCTAATGCCGGAGTGCTATGTCTGCTGAACGTCACAGGCCGTCGTATAGATCAGAAGAGCGTTAAAATACAATTGTCTGAATCTGACCATACAAATAAATCGCCTATATTAGAGGGTTGCGGTAGGTTAGTGTGTCTGGAAGGGGTTAATAACAAATATCCGAAGCAATAACTGGTTGAAAACATACACAATAATCTAAACTTCCAAAGGTTTTAATCGTGTAATACAGTTAAGCCACAACCTCTCCTCTGAAGTCTGCAAGGGATTAATGTGTAATCTTATTCCTCTAGAGTAAAGGCGGACTGCACAATCCCTTCCCTGTCCCCAATGTAGTTCTTTTTAAAATGTGTGTGTGTATATGTGCGTGTGTTCAAATAAAGGGTTAAGATCAGGGCAAGACTCGTAATGTATCCACCTGGCAATGGAGGGTGGGCAAATTCCCAGCATCCTTTTTAATATCCTTGCCGTCTGTCTCCTCTGTACCCCCATTTTTAGCTTTGCGGAGTCACCAGTACCACAGAATAGGACACGGTTAAACAATGGTAGGATAAACACTTTTATAAATATATATATATATATTTTATTTTTATTTTTTTGTTTAACTTTTTTGGACTGTGCCTTGTAAAACCCTGGAATTCTCGGACGGAGCTTGTGGCTCCACCCTGCTATGCACGCCATTTCATGTCCGAGGCCTCTCCGTCAGGAACACTTGTCTCATATCGCCTGGTGTGGGAGGCAGGGTTCGATTCCATCACACTTAGAGAAGAGCTTTTTATGACTTTCCGTGCACACATTCAGTTCTCTCTGTAATCCACTTCCTCAGATAACACTTCTGTTTTGCTTGTCATTCCTCAGGCACTCTATTTTATATTTTTCATGCCTCACCTGAGATTGAATTATTTTCTTCCTTATTTTTATTTTTTTCCTGTTGAATACATTTTTGCCCTGCTGTTTAAACTTCACCCCCATGTCCACGTTTAATGCCTGGAACTCCAGATCCCTGGAGCTATGTTGGAATCCTGATATATTGTTAAATAAAGTTTTTTTCCTATGGAAATGGACTTGTTGTAATGCTTTATTTCTCATTTGGTTGCTACGGCGTCGCATTAAACACTGAGGATCACAAATGATTTCGGGCTCAAGTCACATCTTAGCACAGCATGCCTGGTGTTGTAGTTTTGCAACAGCTGGAGGCACCCTGGTTTGGAAATACTCTTAGAAGGTACTGTTTAAGGAGTACTCCAGTGCAGTAAATCTTATCCCCTCTCCAAAGGAGAGATGTTTTAGATTGCCGGGGATCCAACCACTGAGACCCCCACAATCGTCTGCACAACAGTCCTCAGGAAGGGAGCGTGTTGAACATGCGGTGGCAGACAACCCCCCCCTCCCACTCCATGTATCACTATGCAAGAGCCGGAGATACCAGAGTGCTGTATAGAGCTACATGCAAGGGACGTGTCGGCTGCCACTTCGTGCAGGGTGACGCGCCCCCTTCCTGGGCACTACCAGAGTGCTGTGCAGGAGATTGTGTGGGGGTCCCAATAGTCTGAACAGCCCCCCCCCCCCCCATCTAAAACTTATCCCCTATTCTTTTCTGCACTGGATTACTCCTTTTAATGATGTGTCTACAGATGAACTTCATGGAACAAACCAAATCTTTGTCCAAATTTAGGTATTCCAACTGCACCCTCCGATCCAGCAAAAAGGTTTGCATGGGTGGATTGATCCTTCACTGAAATCAATGGAATTGTATTATACCAATCATTCTTGAAATCCTGGGATCATATTTGTCCAGATTTATCAATCAGCCTGAAACCCGAATTGTCTGTTTTTTCCCATAACCAATCACAGCCCAGTTTTCAAATCTTAACAAGCTCTTGTAAAGTGAAAGTTGAGCTCTGATAGGTTGTTATAGGAAAAAAAACAGACAATTAGGGTTTCAGGCTGATTGATAAATAAATATGGGCGATTGTGTTTTTCCAGAACCTACTCTTAATAAAGTTGTTCTGGTTAAATGAATACATAGTGGGCATAGATTGAAGTACAACCTGACTGAGAATTAGTAGAGTCCCGACACCTTTCGCAGTTCATCTGTTTGAAGAGGCTTCATCACTGGCATAAGTGTCATAGAGTCTTTAATACCTTCAGGGGCAGCAGGTCTGTGGATGCAAACTTCACTCTGAATACTTGTCACTCCTGCACAAATCTCTTAAAACATGTAAAAACAGCCTAAAATGGTAAACCGTGTCTCAAAGGTGTAAATAAAACAAGCAGTAGTAAAGAGAACTTACACTGTAAAGGCAGGGGCACACACAGCGTATATGCAGCATATTTCATGCTGCATAAATTATGCTTCACATTTTCCTATAAGCAGCCACACTGTGCTGCCCGTGGCAGCCCTGTGTGTGCAGTAATGTTTGGAGGCTGGGCCGCTGCACCCACATGACTGACACGCGGGCTTGTCTCCAAACCTCACTGCGCACACAGGGCTGCTGCCGGGTAGCCATCCCTGTGTGTCTGCTCATAGGAGAATAGGCTGTATAGTTCCCGCTGCACAGCAAATTTTGTGCAGAATGAAATACGCTTCATATACTGTATTTCCCTACCCTAAAACTTAAAGGAGTACTCTGGTGGAAACTTTTTTTTTTTTTTATTTACATTTTTTTTTTTTTTTTTTATAAATCAGCTGGTGCCAGAAAGTTAAACAGATTTGTAAATTACTTTTTTCTTCATCTTAATCCTTTCAGTTTTTATTAGCTGCTGTATGTTCCACAAGAAGTTCTTTTCTGTCTGACCACAGTGCTCTCTGCTGACACCTCTGTCCATGTCAGGAACTGTCCAGAGCAGGAGAGGTTTGCTATGGGGATTTGCTCCTACTCTGGGCAGTTCCTGTCATGGACAGAGATGTCAGCAGTGAGCACTGTGGTTAGACTGATATCAAATTCAAAAAGAAAAGAACTTCCTCTGGAGCATACAGCAGCTGATAAGTACTGGAAGGATTAAGATTTTAAATAGAAGTAATTTACAAATCTGTGTTCTGGCACTAGTTAATTTTTGCCACCGGAGTAACCCTTTTAACCAATCCTAAAATCTAAAGTCACTAACCTCCCCTCTAATCCAGCTCCCCACTTCACACCCTACAATATACAACCTGACCCATGCCAGAGTGCACCACTTCCGCCAATAGTTGTGGTTTTGCCTATTGATGTCATAACTGTTGCTAGAAGTGGTGCCGGCTGGAGCATGTCCACATTTCTCATTGCTACCACAGACTTCAAATGTTGCTATCCCTGGATTTTGGGTGCACAATTAACTGGTATATTGTGTGCTGGCCTATGCCAAATTAAATATTGTAGGATATGTACTGGGGAGTTGATGAACTAATGACAAGGTTAGTGGCGGTACATTGATTTTAGGATTGGTTTTGTTTGAAGATACTGCTTGCCATTTTTAGGTTGTTTTGTAATGTCACAATAGTTGTGCAGGAGTGACACAAATTGCAAATTTTTGGTGTATCTATTTCAGCATGGAATTATTAAAGGGGAACTCTGGTGGGAATTTATTTTTTCAAATCAACTGGTGCTAGAAAGTTAAACAAATTTGTAAATTCTATTTAAAAATCTTAATCCTTCCAGTACTTATCAGCTTCTCTATATACTACAGAGAAATTTGTGAAGTTCTTTTCAGTCTGACCCCAGTGCTCTCTGCGGACACCTCTGTCCATGTCAGGAACTGTCCAGAGTAGGAAAGGTTTTCTATGGGGATTTGCTCCTACTCTGGACAGTTCCTGACACGGACAGAGATGTCAGCAGAGAGCACTGTGATCGGACTGGAAAGAACTGCACAATTTTCTCTGTATTATACAGCAGTTGATAAGCACTGGAAAGATTAAGATTTTGAAATAGAAGTAATTTACAAATCTGTTTAACTTTCTGCCACTAGTTGATTTGAAAACATTAGTTTTCCACTTGTTTCCACCGGAGTTCCCCTTTAAGTACCCACGTACACTCTGCAGAACCCACTGAACTGCCCTTGGGGCCAAGAACAATGCCCAACAGCACTTAACAACTATGGGCGCCTTCATTTCATTTTGGATCAAAGCATTCATTTCTTTACCAATAAACAAATAATTCCTACTCCTGAATTATCCCTGTGTGGATCATAGATCACTGTACAGATCTACCAAAGCGTAAAATAAAAATCTTATACAAATGCTGGTAACAAGTTCCGATAAGGCATGAGAAGTGAATATATGTGCAACTTCTTATTCTAATAGGAATCCTTTCCCCTAAGGTTATGTTCACACGTCGGAAATTTTGCAGAATTTTTACATGGAAAACACAGGTGGCTATTCCGCAAATAGCATGCCGGTGCTAGAACCGCTATGGAGATGGTGTATTTCTGTGGTATTTCCGCCAAGAGATCAGAATTTAAGTGGCGGAAACATGTGCCGTGGAAATTCAGTCATGTGCATGGTGCAGCAGAAGCCTATTGAAATCAGTGGGACTCTGCTGCAATGAAATTTCCAAGCGGAATCTTTCTGCTTGGAAATTCTGTCATGTGAACATGGCCTAAGTGTATTAGAGGGGCACATATCATGTGATTAGCAAAAGGGTGATAACTTGGAGAAGAGTTCCTGTATCCTTGGGTCACCAGAGGCTCTAGAGCAGTGGTTCTTAACCTTTTTGGAGGTACTGAACCCCACCAGTTTCATATGCGCATTCACCAAACCCTTCCTAATTGGAAAAATAAAACCTAGGAGGTATATATGTAAGTATATATTTATACATAGGTGCACAAAATGAATAAAACCATTAAGAACAAAACCATGAAAACATGATTTTCACACAAAAACAAAAACATAATGAATATTTACTGCAAATCAGTGTGACTTCTGCTGTTGTCTTTCAGAGACCAGTTCAGAAATAAGCGGCTTTACCTTGGCAAGTGCTACTCTCATGTCATTTTCGCAACAATGGCAGTGTTCCCCCACATTAGGCAGGCAGTGTTCCCGCCCACATTAGGCGGACCAGTGGTCTGCAACCTGTGGACCTCCAGATGTTGCAAAACTACAACGCCCAGCATGCCCGGACAGCCAATAGCTGTCCGGGCATGCTGGGAGTTGTAGTTTTGCAACATCTGGAGGTCCACAGGTTGAAGACCACTGATATAGGCAGTGTTCCCCCACAGACATACAGCCTCCAGCCATATACAGTGTATGGCTGGAGGCTGTATGCCTGTGTACTGCCCCCACTTCAGTGCTCTGACCACCGCTCCGGCTATAGCCGTAGGTCTCAGGACCGGTGGTCGGAGCACCGAAGATGATGTGCCGCTGGTCACTTACCAAGCTGGCCAGCGCGTCATCCTCCTTCTCTATCTTCCGGTCCTCGGCGCCTTCGTTTCCATGGCGGCCCTGCATTTTTAAACTTAAAGCGGGGCCGCAGGGAGTTAATAGTGATGGGGCGGAATTGCCCCGTCGCTACAGGACGGGCAAACACCGACTCTGCTCGGGGCCCCAAGCAATTGCTTGGTTTGCCTGTCCTGTTGCGACCTCCCCCGTCGAACCCCCGGGACTGACTCACCGAACCCCTGGGGTTCGATCGAACCCAGGTTAAGAACCACTGCTGTAGAGGGGTTAATATTGACTATAACAATCTGTGATCTTTCTTCTGGATGTCACTTCCAGTATAAGTCCTCCAAGCTAAGAACCAAGAAGCACGACATTCATGCCTATCCTGGGCTTCAAAGGAACGTTACACACTAAATATTGCTAGAACATTGAGCCCGTAACATTCAAAAACTAAGATTCTGGGCTTTAATACGATACCCAGATCTAAGCACTAGTAGCGGCAAACATTTAAAGTCCTGACGTATTGTATCGTCGGCATTGAAAACGTTAATGTTCCAAAGATAGCTGCCATTGGTAAATGTCTTAATAAAACTCCTTCAGTAACCATATCGGCAGCTTAGCTACCAGTGGACGGATTGACTGGGGGACAAGCTTGGGTCTCTTCCACTTGGATAACAGTGAAAATTGCACAAGAATACTAATGTAAAGCTAAAAATTGTACGTTACTCTCTGTTTGAGGGGGAGGATTAGGAGACAGGCTCTAATTTTCCTAACACACAGGATAATCCTACAAATGAAGGTCTAGTATTCCTATAACAATGGCTGTTAATGTAGTTAATAATCTGTTTATAAACATTTAGGGTAAATACTAATCTCTAGGTGATTTCTACAGGACCTTCCCATTTGTTTGTTTTCTCATCACTTGGACGCCCCGTGATTCTCAGTTGTTTCTTACTCTTTGCAGCAGCTGGGAAAGTGACGTTTGACTATGTTGTTAACTTGCATATGTTTACTGATTTAGGAACACTTAGAAGGCTTTTCAGAGCAATAAAATAACCCTATCTGCTTCACTGCTGTCATGCCCGGACCCTGCTTCCATTTCCATATTGAGGCATGAACACATGACCGTAAAAACGCAGGTTTATAAGCTTTAGAAGTTTATCAGAATGACGGCGCTCTGATCTCCATTACCGCCGCTATAAAGCTCCGCAGCAGCATTGACTGTAAGAGTTGTATGTTTTCAGATTGGGTCCATTTAGCAGGGAAGAGATGAGGCATGGCCTGATCACAGCAGAGCCCAGAGCGGGTCACATCTTTTAAGCACCACAAAAGAGAAAATAAACGGAATGTATTTAATGTCAGGAAAACATGTGGCAGAGCTAACATGAATAGAAGCTGTACGGGAACTGTCCATAGACTTGTGGATGTTCTTCACCAAAACTGCAAAATGTCCATGTTATATCAAGAATTGCTATGTACTGTAAAAAAGTATAAGCCACCATCCCGATATCTTCTGTTTATTTGTTGCAATTCTTTCAATCTTATTCTTCTGGGTTGACAGGGGGTCTTTTCAATTTTGGTTGAAGTTTTTAATTGGCTATTCACTTCAGCAATTGAATGTTATATTACCATGTGATGATATGTAAAAAAAAATTTAACTTGATTTGAGCAATCACGGTAAATATTGCACAAATTGCATTAAATATGGCAAATTTTTTACTGTAATTTCAGGTATTCACAGCAAAAATATAGCAGTACTGTGATGCAGTAATGCAACATATAAGCACAGTCTTAAAGCAGGGATGTGCATGTTTAAAGAGAGCCGAATCAATCTTAAAGGGTACTCCGGGGAGCTGAACTTATCAAACACTTATCTGTATAGGGGATAAGTATCTGATCACAGGGGTCTGACTGCGGTGCCCCCCACAATCTCCTGTACCTGGCCTGTCCTTGGCGTGCTCCGGCCCTCACATTCCTGGATTTCTGACGGGCCGCTCAGCCACTTACCAGCTGAGGTTGGACATCGCTGGAGCTGGTGACTGGCTGAGCGGGCAGTAACTGGCCCATGTCTCGGAAGGTAAGGGCTGGTAAGTAGGACAGGTATGTAGGACAGTCCCTGTACGGGAAATTTTGGGAGGTCTTCACCAGTCAGACCTCCTGCAGTCAGACACTTAGGCTAGGTTCCAACTACAGAATTTCCGCCTGCAATTCCGCTTTGAAATTGCAGGTAGAAATTCCGCTTGCTAAAATGTATAGTGTAGTGAATGGGTTGCCGTTCACAAATACATACTTCGGAATTTGTGAAGCAGAATTTGTGAACGGAAAATCCGCTTGGAAATTTCCGCCCGAAGAATGGGGTTGCTCTTTCTATAGGCGGAAATCCGCGCGGAACACATTGCAGTCTATTTGATTCAGCCGGCGCTGGCTGCACTCGGAATCTCTGGGCGGAAAATTTTCTGCCCAGAGATTCCGTAGTCTGAACCTAGCCTTAGGGGGAGATTTATCAAAACCTGTCCAGAGGAAAAGTTGCCCAGTTGCCCATAGCAACCAATCAGCTTGCTTCTTTCATTTTTAACAAGGCCGCTGCAAAATAAAAGAAGCGATCTGTTTGGTTGCGATGGGCAACTTTTCCTTTGCACAGGTTTTGATAAGTCTCCCCCTTAGCCCCTATCCTGTGGATAGGGACTAAGTGTCTGGTAACTTCAGTTCCCCAGAGTATCCCTTTAGGGAGACAAGAAATCAAGACATCAGGAAGCAGAAGAAGCTGCTGGTGACAACCACAGTCTCACAATGATAGCCTGGAAGGATAATGGAAGCTTTTCAGCCGGATGATCCTAGTGATAGACTAGCGCAAATGCTGGACTGTTAGTCCCTTGTCTCAGGTAAGAGAGGTAGTTCCACTTACCCTAGTTCCACTTTTGACTTTAGAATTTTTCTTTCTTTTTTTTAGGGATCTAAGGATCTTCTTGAAAGAGTGACTAAAGCCAAGTACAGAGAATGATGGATTTGTGTTTAATAAAAAATAAATAAAAAATTAAAAAAATTGCACCTTCAAGTCAGTTTCGCCAGTTTCGCCCACAGGAGGTATTGAAGGAAGAATCTGCTTCTTTAATCTTCATCACGCTTTCATGTTTTTAATTGAAGTGCACTTTTGTAAAACATACGTGTTAACCTCAACATTTAAGTCAAAATGTTTTTTTTTTTTCTCCAATTACTCCTACAAGAAATGTTTTGTATATTATAACGTATACATAGATGATGAAAAGAAGAGCAAATCCAGCTCCGTACTAGATGCAGAAGGTGCGGTTTATTCAATATTGCACACAGAACACAAGACGAACAAGGCAGTGACGTAACGGCGGCACCCGGCCTTACTCATAGCATTTTCATACTCATTCTTTTCATACTCTACAAAAGGTGAAGTCTGCACCTGTCCGTGTCGCAGCTGGTCTACGTCGGGTGAGCTGACCCACACTGCTGTCATACATAGATGATGTATTTTTTATTCGTGGGAAGATGGCAAAATGGGACTATTTTTTACTGTGCACACCACCTAAATAATAATCTCTGGGCCATTCAATTAATCGAAAATACGATACAGAGGAAAAAGTAGACACTAATAGCTACTCTACAGAAGTGGGCAATATAAGAAATGGCTCAGGAATATTCCACCTAGTCAGTACAAGTGTATTTGAACAAGTTATACCCATGTAAAAGCAGCAAATGGTTTACGAAAAAGCTACAAGCACAAAGGACGTGTGGACTATCCAGTCACCACAGTGACGTCTTAAAACCTAGGGAATTGCCTTTAGCTAAGAATAAGGAAAAGGGAGGAAGATCTAAATGCATTTATCAACTTTGTTTTCTTGAGTGGTATTGTAAGTCGTGACAAAAGGCTTTCTTTAAGAAACAAAATGATACTTTTCTAATGAATATATTACAAAAACTCCAAAAGTCACATAGGGAGGGTTCCTAGACAACAGACAACAGAACAAATTGGGAAGTTTCATATAAATCAGAGAAACAGTCGTTCCTGGACCAGGCCACAGCACTTAAGTGTGTGTAGGGCTGGGCGGTATACCGGTTCATACTGAATACCGAAATTTTTGGGCTGCACGATATGAATTTTAACCCATACCACAATACCGGTTTGGCCCCTCGGGAATGAATGAATTATCAGCCCAGCGCTTCCCTATCGGGGAACTAATCATATGTGACCTATGCCCCCCCTCCCCCCCCCCCAATTAATTATTAGCGCTGCGCTGTCCCCTTCGGGGTACTACTCACATATGTCACATAAGTCATATGTCCTGTTTGTTGCGCCCGCCAGTGCTGACACTCTATACCAGTGGTCTTCAACCTTCATATGTTGCAAAACTACAACTCCCAACATGCCCGGACAGCCGTTGGCTGTCCGGGCATGCTGGGAGTTGTAGTTTTGCAACATCTGGAGGTCCGCAGGTTGAAGACCACTGCTCTGTACTGTATCTTTATGCCCGGGCTGCAAAAGGTAAACAAAATAAACTTTAACTCACCTTCCCTGCTTCCTAGGGAATGGAACGTCGGAAAGCCGTCACCCTATCACCGGCCGCAGCGATGTTCCGCCTGGGCTGGTGATAGGTTGAGCGCACTGTCATGTAAGAAGCCGGCTTCTTACATGACAGTGGGCTCAGCCTATCACCGGCCAAGGCGGAACATCGCTGCGGCCGGTGATAGGCTGACGGCTCTCCGACGTTCACGTCCCCAGGAAGAGCGTAAGGCCAACGTAGGAACATGCGTTAAAGTTTATTTTAGTCTACCTTTTGCGGCCCGGGCATAGGGATACAGTATAGAGTGTCAGCGCCGGCGGCCGCAACAAACAGGAGGACGAGGAGGGCAGCGCTTGCGGGTGACGTGAGTAGTACCCCGATGGGGACAGTGCAGTGCTGGGCTAATAATAAATATTTTTTTTTTGGGGGGGGGGATACCGTTATATACAGTGGAACCGCCATAAGTTACAAAAATACCGTGATACACATATTTGGCCATACTGCCCAGCCCTAAGTGTGTGTAACTCAAAATAACAGATTCTGGAGAGGTTCTGCAATGTATATCACGGCATGTAGATATATATATATATATATATATATATATATATATTACCAATAATCCGATAAGAAGAAAGTTGTTGCACTCAACGCTGTCCTAATGTTGCCATCCATATCTCTGTGAGTATCTACTCAATAAAGTAAGAAGCACCGCAGGCTGGTGAGTGCCGTAACTTTCTTCTTATCAGATTATTTTTCAATTTTGTAAGTTTCAGCTTTAATCCTCCTTCGTTGTTACATACTATTGCATCTACCAAGAAGCACCCCCAAAGAGGAATCTCGAGAAAACAGGAAACCAGGATGCAGTCAATCTGTTATACAATTAATACAAAGCTTTAGGGTACGGTACGTTCACACGAGCGAATTTTTTTGCGGGTTTTCCGCTTCGTATTTGAAAGTGGGCGGGCTCTTCTCGGCTTTCCGCAGCAGATTTTCCGCGGTGGAATTTACGCTGCGGAAAATCTGCTGCGCACAGTCGAGAAGAGCCCGCCCACTTTCAAATACCCAATGGAAAACCTGCAAAAAAATCAGCTCGTGTGAACGTACCCTTAACAAGTGTGACCATCAGTCCAAACCATAGATGAAAACCTTTATGAGAATTTTAGCTACTAACCATTTTTTTACCTTTTTTTTTTTTTGCCCTATATAACAAAGTTTATTTATTCTTATCTGTCAAATATGCTTTCAAAAAACATATGTCAAATACACTCCGGGAATTTTGACTGTCTTAAATTAAAAATCATTGAAGTCATACCATCTATTATAAAAAATCGTTTTCAAAGGCTAATTAATAGAGAATCATACTGGATTTTTTCACTTGGTTCCCTTTTCCCTGGTGGTTTAAATGAGATGATTGAGAACGCTGTGTGACTTGACTTGCCTTCTATTATCATATCATAGTAGAAATATAGTACAAATTTATCGACATATTTTATATTTTATGTATATACATATTTAATTTTTCTATTTGGGGATGTGAGATATATATATATATAATTTTCTTATCTATTTATTTTTATATATTTTTGTATTTTACTATTTTTTATATGTGTGTTTTATGGGCTCCTGCCTATTGCTTTTATTCCAGCAATGTGCGGGTTAACTGTTGTGTATAAATACCCTATGTGTCTCCACCCTCAACATGCCTGATGAAGCTGGTTATCCAGCGAAACGCGTTGCATGCCGGGTAAATAAACCATTTTACCTTTGAAGTCCTGTGCGCTGCCTCTATCCTGGTTTGTTCCCTGGAGGGATCCGCTTAATTTCAAAAAACATAGACTTTCTGGTTAAGGCATTACTCTCCACTTTAGACCTCGAGGACTCTAAAGAAACGCAGTCTGTGTAAGACTTGTTTGGAGGACTACGACCAACTAAAAACAACCTTTAACAAAATATTGGTTTAATTGTCAGGTAATGGGAAAATTGATGGGAAGTTGTCATTTTTATTGCAAGATCTGTAAAGAGAAAGTACAATTTTGAGGAAGAGAACTTAGCATGCTGGGATGGATCCCCTAAGATTGATCCCCTGGAGGAAGTTGTGTATCCTTCCTGCTGCCACCTCTGTCCATGTTAGGAACTGTCCAGAGCATGAACAAGTCCCCATAGTGAAACTCTCCTATTCTGGACTGTTCCTGGCAGTTGGCAGCAGAGAGCATAGTGTCTGACTGGAAAGACTACATGATTTCCTCCAGGATATATAGAAGCTGATAAGTACTGGAAGACTTACATTTTTCACATAGATGTAATTTGCAAATCTGCATAACTTTCTACCACCAGTTCATTTGAAAACTACTTTTTTCCGCCGGAGTACCCATTTAAGGATGGTACCCTAGGAAGCATTTCCTATTCTCTCTAAACTCTAAGCAATACCATTAATTAAATTTTTGGATGCCTCCACTGACTCCCTAGCTTTAACCCTATTCGGAGCTAGTATTGTTTGCTCCAAAGCCAAACTCTTTCAGGGAGAATTTTTCTTCAGCCCCACTATGGATGACACCTTAAAGGGGTACTCGGGTGAAAAACTTTATTATTTTTTTTATAAATCAACTGGTGCCAGGATGTTATACAGATTTGTAAATTACTTCTATTTAAAAAATCTTTAGCCTTCCAGTACTTATTAGCTATATGCTCCACAGGAAGTCATTTTCTTTTTGGATTTTTTTTCTGCCTGACCACAGTGCTCTCTGCTGACACCTCTGTCCATGTCAGGTACTGTCCAGGGCAGAAAAGGGTTGCTATGGGCATTTTCTCCTGCTCTGGACAGTTCCTGACATGGATAGAGGTCTCAGCAGAGAGCACTGTGGTCAGACAGAAAAGAAATCCAAAAAGAACTTCCTCTGTAGTATACAGAAGCTGATAAGTACTGGAAGGATTAAGATTTTTTTTTATAGAAGTAGTTTACAAATCTGTTTAACTTTTTTGTATCAGTTGATTTAAAAAAAAAAAAAAATGATTTCCACCAGAATATCCCTTTAAGGCATCACGTAAGAAAAAAATGGGTCCACCTCAGTAGGTTCTTCCAACTTAAAAAATTCCTCTTTTAGTAGATAAAGGAGAGAGGACCTAAAGGTGTCTAAGGACTCCAGCATATTTGCCTTCCAGTCTGCAGGCTCCGAATAAAGAAATGCTGCATGCAAGGTTTTTGTGATTTGGTGAACCATTACCAGATAACAAATTTGCCAGATGGGCCATTGATCTGGCGCTGTGCCTCATGCCTGCAATAGAGTCAGCTTGTGGCATCTGGTATCCACATTTTTTTCCATCCTGGATGGAGCCAAATTGCCGGACATATGTAAACCCAGCCTCATAAAAGAGAAGAACTCTTAAAAAAATAGGGATTTTTTTTTATTTTTAGTCTCAAAAAGACCCAAGCAATGTCATCAGGTTTCCAATGGTAGGACACATCTTCCTTTTTTCCTAAAACCAGAACTTTTTTTTTTTTTTGCAGTTTTTCACTTCTGTGGCTTATTTTTTATTTCCCAACATCTCTACTTAGTGACATCAAGCTTTTCTAGATAGCATATTTATGGGTCTATAAGGTATTCATGGCTCCAGTCCTAGCTGTCAGGTTATATGAGGCTTAGGAATTGCTATGGTCTCACCTGTGTTTATCAGCCTGCGTCCCAACCTAAGTGCAGCATATGGTTACAATTCAGAACAGTCGAAGTGCCTGCCCCAAAGTGATGCTTAGTCAGTAGTATATTTATTCTCCACTATGTTAGCGTGTATGAGCTAAGAACTTTATTTTACTTGCTATCCAGCCAATGTGTATGTGATTAGAAAAAACAACCTTTTGCCATATATTAAGGTAAGTGTTAAAGGGGTACTAGAAAGGTGCCAGAAAGTTAAACAGATTTGTAAATTTCTTCTATTTAAAAATCTTAATCCTTCCAGTACTTATCAGCTGCTGCATGCAGCTGTACTGGAAGAGTTAAGATTTTTAAATAGAAGTAATTTACAAATCTTTATAACTTTTTGGTACCAGTTGATTTTGAAAAATTTGTTTTCCACTGGAGTACCACTTTAAAGTGGTACTCTGCCCCTAGACATCATATTCCCGCACCCCCCCTTGATCTTCCGGCTGGCACCGTGGCGTTCTGAACTCAAAAGCTTAGAGCTTCCATGTTTGTTATGTCACGACATGCCCCCTCTATTCATTTCTATGGGAGGGAGTGTGACTGCTAGTACATAACCGCCACGCCTTCTCCCATAGACATGGGGGTGTGGCGACTGTGGTTGGAGATCGTGGGGGTCTCAGGGGCTGGAACCCGGCGATCAAACATCTTATCCCCTATCCTTTGGATAGGGGATAAGATGTTTAAGGGCATAGTACCCCTTTAATGATCTCACCTCAGGTAATGCACATGCTCTAAATCAGTGGTCTCAAACTGTGGCCCTCCAGATGTTGCAAAACTTCAACTCCCAGCATGCCCAGACAGCCGTTGGCTATCTGGGCATGCTGGAAGTTGAAGTTTTGCAACATCTGGAGGGCCACAGCTTAAGGGTGTGTTCCCACAGGGCGTATATGCAGCGTATTTGACGCTGCTCAAATTTACGGTAGCAGCGGGAAATACGCTGTGTATTCCTTGCCCCACTATACACACAGGGCTTTCCGGCGGCAGCCCTATGTGTGCAGTGAGTTTTCGAGGCGGAGCCGCGTGTCACAGACACGCCGACACACGGCCCCACCTCTAAAACTCACTACACACATAGGGCTGCCGCCGGAAAGCCCTGTGTGTATATTGAGCAAGGAATACGCAGCGTATTTCCCGCTGCTGCCATAAATTTTGCGCAGCGTCAAATACGCTGCGTATACGCCCTGTGGGAATGCACCCTGAAGGGGTATTCCAGGGAAAAACTTTTTTTTTATATCAACTGGCTCCAGAAAGTTAAACAGATTTGTAAATTACTTCCATTAAAAAATCTTAATCCTTTCAATAATTATCAGCTGCTGAAGTTGAGTTGTTGTTTTCTGTCTGGCAACAGTGCTCTCTGCTGACATCTCTGTTTGTCTCGGGAACTGCACAGAGTAGAAGAGGTTTGCTATGGGGATTTGCTTCTAAACTGGGCGGTTTCCGAGACACGTGTCCTCAGAGAGCACTGGGCAGATGAAGCACGCTTGACGTGTGAAACAGACTGTTGCCGGATTTGTGTACCCCCCGTCCCGTCCTCCTCCCCTGTTCTACATGTATATGTGAGTATATTAATAAAGAAGAAAACCTGAAGAGAACTTGTCGGTTAGTTAGTTGGTTTTTTCCACTTCTCCGCTTATGTACAGTTGACATTTCTTCATTAAAACCAGAGCACCACCGCTACTCCAGGTACAATAGACTCCACTATATTCCTAGCCCGGGTGTCCGGCATACTTGCTGCAGCAGTCTCGAACCATCTTTGTATTTTCTTCTAATTTACAAATCTGTTTAACTTTCTGGAGCCAGTTGATATATATATAAAAAAAAAAGTTTTTTCCTGGATAACCCCTTTAAGACCACTGTTCTAAATACACGTCGATTCACGCAGGTAGAAGTTCTACTGCAGGCACGTCATGTCTGATTTACATTTCTTGCATCATCAATTTGCAATTGCCGTTTTTATGGTCTTTAGCTGCTAAGTGCTATAAAAGGTGTCTATTGCCGCTAATCCCGTTAATCTGTACGAGCCCGTGCTCTGAGAAATTTTACATCCCGAATTAAACATTTCCATTTGGGGAAAACCTGGATGACCTATTTAATACCGACTAACACAAACGGTTATGCGGGTAATCCCATTCAGGCTGTAGATCACCTTCCAGTGCATTGTGTTCATGACGGTGCTCAGCTGCTCCAGGACGGACGGGGGTCTTTAAATAACAGATGAAACTGTGAAAAGATGGGAATCTGTTCAGAATATAAATTAAGACTAATTAAGCTTAAAGTGAAGCTCTGCCCAGAACGTATGCCGCAGAATCCATTACCAGCAAGGACGCCGGCCTAATTGAATTAATCAGCAGTAGTAGAGATCAATATGGGGATCGAAGTGTATATATGGCAGCGCAGTCTGCCTCATGATTCCCATCCAGCTTTCAGCTTATCTCTGGTCTTCAGTGTCATGGACATGTATGTATTGATTCCGAAAATCACTAGTGAAATATAGACGTTGATACTCTCCTGCTGCCCTATCTCTATGCACCCACTCTACAGTCATGGCTATCAGATCATGGGACTGTCAATTATATGCTCTCAGACTGATCTCATTTAAACCCATCAGACCAATATCAATATCTGGGGGTGGGGGGCCTGATCCCAGAGATATTTAATTTATTTATTTTTTGGCAGAAGTTTTTCTTGTTTTTTGAACCTTTATATTCTGCAAAACTACCATGAGAGGACATAGTTTTAAATTAGAGGGGCAAAGGTTTATGTGGTAATATCAGGAAGTATTGCTTTACTAAGAGAGTAGTGGATACATGGAATATCCTTCCTGCAGAAGTGGAGAGTATAGGAGAAAAAAGGGGGAGGACAGCGCCTCGTGTAATTCTGTGGGCTGAGTGGTTTAACCTTTAGTTGAAAATGTGCTCACCTTTGTAAAGCTAAATGCATGCATCAAACCCAAATATAATGGGGAATGGTAGGTCTGTATCCTGGGCTGCAGCCTGCAAGGAGAACCGGGCTTCTGAGATGCAATTGAGAAAGAGGGAGCTTGCCCTCGAAATGCGTCTTGCTGTTATCAAAGTTTTCATGTATAAATACATGAAATTTCATCCTCCCGTCTCTGACTCCTGCGTATCCATCGAGGCAGCGCCACCGCAGGATTTTTCTTCTTTTCTTCTTACCTCTTCCTGCAGAAGTGGTAGCTGCAAATACAGTTAAGACGTTTCTATTCCAACTGTCATGATTACTTTTTGGTTTTTCATATTTTAAATGGGCACTGTCAGATCGAAAAACTTTTATATGTTGTTCCTGATGAAATTTAAAGGCCTTTTGTAATATGGTTGTTTAACATTTTTTGAATATGTAATAAAGAAAATGGCACTTGAAAATCCCACCATTAGGGGTCCCCATACCTACTGGTGCAAAAAGATCACCTGGGTGACCAAGAAATACCCAAGATTTCCCATATGCCAAAATCAAAGAGGTATTCCAGGATTTTTTTTATTTGACTACGCTACAGGGGCTGTAAAGTTAGTGTAGTTCATGATATAGTGTCTGTACCTGTGTGTGACGGTTTTCTCACAATTCTTATGTGATTTCCACCCCAATATTTATTTTTACCCGCATACAAAATGACTGTTGTCTCCTGATTTTTCCCAGGTTGCAATGTGACATGACACACTAGTCAGCTGATGACAGGGAGCCTGTCTGCTTCAATGGGTGGAGCGATCGCTTGGTGGGAGAGAGATCAATCTGCAACAGCTGTAGGCACCCTGATTGAAAACCACAGGTCTTTTGAATGGATGCAGCTCATTTATGTTTCAATGGGTGGGGTGGCTGATGTGTGGGAGGGAGGAAAATGGAATTATGGGATTTGTAGCCATAAAAAGAAAACTCAAACAGGAAATACCAGTTCACAAAAAGCTAGCCACAGTATTATGGTAATCTCACAACATAGCCATTTAGCCCCAAGACAAGCGCAGATCCTTCCTAAGCATGTCAATTACTGTCTGCCAGGTACGTACTAAAATTACCATGTGGTGGATAACCCCTTTAATTGTGCTCGAACTTTATTAATAAATGTGGGTTAAAAACAGTGCTATCTATGTCAGGTCAGAACAGGTTTTGTTTTATTGCACTTGGCCGCCTGTCCCCAGTCTATGTAACAAGTATCACATTCGTGTCTGCAGTACACAATTTCATATAGACCTAAAAGATGTATTGTTTTAAAACCTATAATGTTCAGCCCCCCTCAATATGTTTTGTCACCTAAGTGACTTTGTCAAGAGGTTGTTGGGCTCTGAACACGAGAACGCCGATCAGGAGGCTTTAAAACGTTTGCTGAGGTCCTTTTTTTTTTTAGAAAATAACAATAACAACCCAACTGCCCAGCATGTGCAATGTATCTCCATGCCGAACTTTACTGAACATGTGGGAGAGCAACACTAGATTTATGCTTTAAAGAGTACCTGTCATATCACTCAAAATGTTATGTTACTCAGTACCTAATCCTGATCATGTATATATAATTTTTATGTGCCTCTCACAAATACCTTCTTTTTGTTGCTCACTTGGTTTGTCATCCTGTGCTGTGCTGGATCTCTTCATCCAATCACTGCAACCCCTCCCGTCTGTTTTCTTGCTGCAGTCTTTAAGGTCAAGAGTGAGCACTTAATGGACATCGTTCTAGCCTGTACCTCAGCTGGGACAAAGATGATGCTGGATTATGTTCTTAATAGTATGTGGACCCCTGTGGTGTTTTTAGTTTTATCAGCCATGATTTCTCTAAAAAGGAGACATCTTTTTTTAGGAAGTATATTAGAAAGGTTAATGCCAAAATGTACAACATATAAAAAGTTTGACAGAGTCTGACAGTGTCCATTTAAGTGTTGTTTAGAGTATTTATTTAAAATAATTCCAGTCCAGTAATTCTAGGAGTATGAAAATGCATGGGCACCTAAGGTGTGCCCTAACAGGTCTTATCATAGCACAGAACAGTCAATTGAATTTAGAATCCACATAACTGGTCAAATAAAGATTATCCGTGCTCAGTCAACAGTGTTAGCAAGGCCCAGCTGAGTGATTCACTGCACAGTATAAAGAATATGTCACTGCTGTAAATATGCCAGATTAGCCAGCCACCCTAAAAGACACTTACACAGGAATACACCTAACAACTGTAAGAGTTACTACCTATATAAATTCTGCCCAGTTGCTTCTTAAAATATTGCTTTATGGGAAAGTGACAGCGACTGTTGACAAAACGAATAGGTCTCATCTACAGTATGCCACAAGGCACACAGAAGACTCTGAAATCAATGAGACATATCAGAAGATATCATGGTTGGATGTCCTGTAGAGATCCAAGCTCCTCTGCCATTTGATAATAATGCAGAGACTACAACGATAGTATCATTAGGGTAAATGCTATGTTAAAGAGAGCCTGTCACTGAATAAAACTTTTAATGTAGTGTTCCTTGTGTAATTAGCAGAAACTTTCCCATTCACTTGCTTTTAAAATTATCAACATAAGTATGTTTAAAATGTAATAGAAAAAACGGCCACTGAGTGGCTCTGTTCTGTTACCTGCCACAATTAATACTGTGAGTTTGGTCTCCTCCCGGCCTGGCAGGAGACCAAACTCAGGAAATGTTTCTCTACGCTGAGCTTGATTGACAGCTGCACAAAGCCTCACTGAAATCTGCACAGAATCTCATTGAAAGCTGCAAAGAACCTCACTGAAAGCTTGCAAAGAGCCTCATTGAAATATGCATAAAGGCTCACTGAAAGATACACAGACTGAAAGCTGCTGCACAGAGCTTGAGGTCTTCTATTCATCACAGCACTGCAATGATGTTAGGGCAGAAGTGGTCCCCCAGCAGGCTTCAGTGATGTCTTCTGGGAAACTCACATTCTCCTGCTGGGAGATTGCACTATGTGAGCAAAAATAAAGGTATGATACAGAGCTTTTTAAGGCTCTAATTTTTTTTTAAGGGTGAGAGGGGTGTCAGGAGTAGTTAGTGAACATAGCCTGAGTTAGTTTAGAAAAGTTTATTTGGTGACAAGTACTTTTTAATAAATACTCCAGCAAATGAGACCTTGTGCTTCTGGATAAATATATGCTAAATATCTATCTATCTTGTTTTTGAGAGTACAAATAAGGGGGATTTACTAACATGTGTAGAACATCTGGCTATTAATGCATTCCAAACTGAATGAGCTAGTATTGGTATTTGTCACAATATACAATAAAATGTGGAGGCACAAAAATGATAAAAACAAACATTGCAAAACTGGCGTGTGTGGCTTAGGAAATTCCCACCATGGAGCTAAAAATGTAGCTAGCGTATGTGGCATAGCTGTAAGAAAGCTGGATGGTGTTGCTTCCGTATGTTTTTAGTTTAAATAAAGGTACCCTACACGCCTTCTGATTTCTCATACAGTGTAATAGGTTTTCTAAATGGCAGTAAAGAGCCAACTTTCTAAATTTGGTTCCCATTGTGTACACATTTGTGGTGTTTTTCTTTACCATTCTTGAAAAATATATTTTTTTAATGTACAAGTTTAGAACTTGGAATAGCTAGGAACAGTGGAGTTAGGTGCGTGGCTAGGGTATCATTTCTGGAAATTCTACACAATTCTACCTGCAGTAAGAGGAAAATGAGATAAAAGAATGACAAGAATCTTAATGTGTTAGGGAAAGGTAAGACAAGCCAGGCTGGATTATGATCTCTGGCTGTACAGGGGCTGCAGTTCAATGAAGCACCTGAGCCTTTCATGTCCTCCGATCGGGCACCTGCAGATGAAGCCCAGCCAGCTTTGACCCAGTGACTTCATCTGGAAATGAACATTTCTGAAAATATCTAATTTACAACCCCAGGAAATGAGGCTGAATGTGTGTTTAAAATGGGTCTGCAGGTCTCTGTTACAGTCAGGGCCTTAACATGAAGATGCTGGGCCCCAATGAAAGAGCTGTTACAGGGTCCTCAACTATAATGCTTCATTTATAGCAATGGTCTACTCCTCTAGGAAAGAGAGACCTTATGGGCCCACCAGGCCCCTCTGCTTCCCTATAGTTACATCCCTGGCTATAGTTTATATGAGTGGAAGTACACATCACAAAGACATGTGATAGATGTTAAAACACGTTGTGTATTTTGAATTTTTTTTTATTTTAATAAACTTTGCTATAGCATAGCATGTGAAATCTGTTCTTTACTGATGTAGTCTGCCCCAGTCTGGTGGCACAGAAGTAAGGAGGAACCCATCGGCTGCTATTTTAGCTCATCAGACCCCCGCGATTATGCTGCAGGGGATCCGATGAGCACTCCAAACCCACCAGCACTTTTATTTTCCTAGGGATCGGCATTGATCACTGCATCTAAAGGGTTAATGGTTAACATTAGCATGACTGCTGACATCTGCCTTTAACTGTGTGTGTACAGCAGCTTATAGCAGCGGTCACTTACGTTCTATGAAGCAAGCGAAGCTCCTGCAATTGCTTCATAGACACCAAACACTACGGGGCCCTGGTGTGTTTAGGACCAGCCAACCAGGGCGTTCATATATGCCCTGCATCATCTACAGGTTCATTTTATGGTTTTGTTGCATGAGCAGCACCCATATATACCCAGTTTATAGTATTATACCAAAACAGGGAGAGGCCACCTGGGAACATTGACCTACTTCAAAGGCATAACAGGTTTAAAACTTCTGTCCGTAACAAAAGAAATACATTTTCAGGGAGAATACCTTCATATTACAGCACCACATGGAGCATTCAACCATTTTTTCTGTATTCCTCTGTACGATATCAGAGACTTCTGTATTATTTAATGTACAACTCAAGGCCTGTAATACGACTGCGTACATTACATTAGTTGTATTGGTAGTATTGCAATAATTATAATGATTACTAAAAGCAGTAGAATGAATATGAATCATATCAGTAGTGGTGGAATATATATTGTTATTATAATTATGCTATGATTTATAATTATTAGCAATTATGTATTAGTAGCAGTAGTGTTATTATTAATATTATTAGTGGTGGTGTGAGTGTTATATATAATAATTATGTTATGATGTATAATTATTCGTTTTTTGCAGATTATTACTATTCAGAATTATGCCTTTTGCATGAACTGGGCGAAAAATAATTGCACACAAGGAGATACCGTGTTAACATTTGCATTTTTTTTCAATTTTTTTTAACGTTGCACGTCCTTTAACCCCTATTACTTAGTAACACCTTCTGTTCCTTCTACCCCAGCAGACAATGCTAAGCGGTCTAGTGTTCCAGCAATGCAAGCATGTGGAAGCTCTGGTTGTAATACAAAGCCCTGTGTGTATTGTCAGAGCGGGGCGCTGATGGAATGGGTCATGTGATCCTTTGTGTGATAAGCGAATGGTGGGTGGCATGCTTCCCTAACATAGCATCTAATCATTCGCCAGAGAGGCATGCTGAGGTGTAATGTGCCACCCACATGGGCAAATTATACTAGAGGAGGAAAGCCACTCTCTTGCCTTGTTTTTTGCTTTTCACACTTTGCGTCTATTCTTTCCCCCATAACTCTGCTGCTCCCCTCCGCTACATTGCCTCACACTTCATTTGTATTTGCTCACACATTTCGGCTCCCCCTCGCATTCACAGCTCCGGTATGTCTCCCATCACACATAGCATCTAACACCACACTCATTTACTCAATTGCCGTGCAGTCGAGTTACTGGAATCCCGACCATAGACCATACACTCTGGAACCGAATGCATCACGTGTGGTTTCACTGAAAACAATTTACAGTGCGGTTCGGTCGTATGGATTTCTAAAAAGGGTTTGCTTTCAACTCGGCAGTCTCCAAAGCAAATGCCTAGAGCAGTGTTTCCCAACCAGGGTGTCTCCAGCTGTTGCAAAACTACAACTCCCAGCATGCCCGGACAGTTTTGCAACAGCTGGAGCCAGAGGCTTAACTTGAAGTCTCTGGGCCCCAATGCAAAATCTTCAACAGGGCCCCATGTGCCATTTAGAATATTGGTCTCTTATGGGGCAGTCATGCCTGGGGCCCCGATGTGACTGCTACCTTTGCATGCTGGGAGTTGTTGTTTTGCAACAGCTGGAGGCAACTTTTACATTTGCACCCCCCTATAGTTACGCCTCTGGCTGGAGGCACCCTGGTTGGGAAACAGTGACCTAGAGTAAAGGTATGTTCACATGGCGGAATTCCCGCAATTCCACAGAAATTCCGTTCAGCAAAGCTTGCTGAATGGAATTGCGGAATTCCGACTGAATTTCTGTGTTCTCAGAACACAGAATTCCGCCAAATCTCAAGCCCCATTGACTTCAGTGGGATTCCGCTGTGGAATTCCGCAAAATATGAGACTAGTCGTATCTTTTTGTGGCATGCGGAAAGCAGAATTTCCGCTGTCTGAATGAGACTGCAGAATCCCATTGAAATCAATGGACAGTGAATTTCGGTGGAATTACTTGCGGAATTCTTCAGCGGAATTCCACACGGAAATTCCCCCAACGTGATCATACCCTAAGCGAGGAGAACGAGAACTGCTACTTGCAGTACAGCAAAGAAAAAACCCCATAAAATTCTCAATTAAAAGGCGATCTGGTGATACGATTCACATGTATCTATAGAAATATTTCTGGGATATCAGATCATGAGATAAATTAATAACCATGGGGGGGGGGGGGGGTAATCCCACTGGCTGACAACAGGGAGTAATACATTGTATTAAACTGCACAGCAAATGTATTTTGGCTTTACTATCCTTTTAATCAGATACATAACTTAAAAAAATGACTGGGCCCCACACTTATATTGTTAAGAGGCTCCCTTAAGGTTTTTCCTACGGTAAGATATATGCATCAGATTCCGAACAATAATCTGGAGTGCAGTAAAGTTATGGTATGGTTTCCAATCATCCATGCTTCCAGGGTTATATGATACATTCCTTTTTTAGCTCAGCAGGTTCTTGAATAAATATCCAAAGTGAGGAGGGCTCCCGCCATGCCGCCAGGCCTGAATGAATTTGTGTGCCTTATCTTAAAGGAGATGTGTCATCAAAAAATACAAATTTTTGTAAATCAAGCTTTAAATTAAATTTTTAAGACATAAAATTACTAAAATTCCTTAAAAATATGTTTAAAATGTTTTCCAATTCAATGGAATGAAATCTTGCAGTTTTTATTTTAGCCACTAGGCCTAATTATAATATTAATAATCATCTGAGACTACCTATTCTGTACAGATGATTTTCCAGCAGTATTCTCCTTATCTTTGCATACTAGGATTACTGTGAAAAGTGACAATAAGAAATAGATAAGACAGGAATCAGCACATTCACAACAGAGCTCAGCCTATCCCTCCCTGTAGAATGACGACTTCACAGGTCACAGAGTATGTCTAGAAAACTCTCCCATAGAAGTGAGTGGGGTCTGCTCTAGATTATTGTGCATATACTGCATCTATGTGGCTTATCTCTAAATCAGTGTTTTCCACACAGTGTGCCTCGGACTGTTGCAAAACTACAGAATGCTGGGAGTTTTACTTTTGCAACAGCTGGAGACACACTATTGGAAAACACTGCTCATAATTGTTTGGGCGAAAGCTCAGACAATATGTCTGCACCCATAATAATGTAGTAATAATGAAATAAAAAAAATGTAAACAGAAAAGTACATGTGTTACTGTCTCTAATCTGGAAAAAAACTGGATCATACCTTTACTTTAAACGGAAATAACCCAACAACAACAAAAAATCTTTTGACATTTCTTCTAGACATGTCAAAAGTTTTGATCTGTTTCCCACCAATTGTTAGACATAGCCGGGAGAAGCATCAGGCTGAGCGCTTCACTACCTGGCTCGAAGCCTGATCTGACTTATTGCAGGAGATGGGCTCTATGGCTCAGATTTATCAAACTATGTGAGAGTAAAAGTGGGGTTATTTTTTTCCATAGCAACCAATCACAGCTCAGGTTTCACTTTACCAGAGATTGTTAGCTGAGCTGTGATTGGCTGCTGAAGGAAAATCACTCAATTATATAGAAATCATTTACAAATCTGTATAACTTTCTGGCACCAGTTCATTTGAAAACATTTTTTTTCCCCCTGGAGTACCCCTTTAGGCTACACCTCTGTGTACACATATGATTTGGTTATTTTGGTTACATAGGAGATGAAGAGCTACTGCTCCTTTAGTTCCACTCATCTGGGGAAATTAATAATAGATCAAACAATCCAAGAAATCTAATAAATATGGCAAAAAATAAATATCTCCTTTGTTTGGAATATAAAGTTGGAGTAGAGCATAACCCCGAAGACTGGTTGCCTGGCATGTGCAGCATATCACTGTTTTGTTTCTTGGTTTTATTGGATTCTTCTTTATCCCCCATGGTTAAGTATCCTAGAAATCTTTTGAACTCCTCAGGAAACAGACTTTGGCTCTGTCTTGTAAGGCTCTGCTGATTGCTTTGCAGCATGTTGTCCTATTCCTGGTCTGGGAAGGGGTTAAAGAATGCTGTTCTGGGATCTCCCTCATAAAATCAGGTCTGTGGGATTTAGCTGCTGATCTCTCTGCTCCCATGCCGGGTCTGAAAATATTCCCAGCTCCATAGCCCAGCAAGGGGCACTTCCATTACCACACATTTTACGAGCTGCTTGTTACCGACAGCAGCTGAGAGAATCACTCAGATGTAGAGGAAGGTCTGGAAGATGCATTAGGGGTTATTAGAGGAGAAGAAAGGGAGACATGGGCTCATTAACTCACTCACAAAGAAGCAGCACATGTGAGAAGGAGACTCATGAGCTCCTAAAATTATGACTATGAAGACAGATTATGTGAAGAAGAGACCCCACCAAGACAACAGTGCCATCATGCCAGTGCATGCTTCTGGTGTTGTGGTGTGGCTGCCTGTGTTGTACAACTACCGTATATGCTCAAGTATAAGCCAACCCGAATATAAGCCGAGGCCCCTAATTTCACCCCCAAAAACCCAGGAAAAGTTATTGACTCGAATATAAGCCTAGGGTGGGAAATACATCATCCCCCCATGTCATCATCCAGACCCCCGTCATTAACACCCCCATCATCACCACCCTGTCATCATCCCCCCTTCATCATCCCCCCTTCATCATCCCCCCCTTCATCATCACCACCGCCTGTCATCATCACCGCCTGTCATCATCCCCCCCTTCATCACCACCGCCTGTCATCATCCCCCTGTCATCATCCCACCCCCCCTTCATCATCACCCCCTGTCGGGTCTTCGTCATCATCCAGATCCCCCCCCCTTTAGTTTTCTACTCACCTCCCCTCGGAGGGAAGGAAGGGTGAGCTGGTCGGGGCCATCTATGCTGCATTGACTGTCCGGTGGGGAGGGTTAGTCGTTCCGGGCCAGCTCACCCTTCCTTCCCACCGAGGGGAAGTGAGTAGAAAACTAAAGGGGGGTCTGGATGATGACGAAGGCCGCAGTGGTCTTCAACCTACGGCCCTCCAGATGTTTCAAAACTACAACTCCCAGCATGCCCGGAGTTGTAGTTTTGCAACATCTGGAGGTCCGCAGGTTGAAGACCACTGAGAAGGGATTGACAGACGGAGAGTTCCCTTGAGTATAAGCCGAGGGGGGTATTTTCAGCACAAAAAATTGTGCTGAAAATCTCGGCTTATACTCGAGTATATACGGTATTGCTTACGTTTGTTTTTTTGGGCCATGGGCAAGATGACATACATGGTGCCAGATATTAGGTGTCATTAGTTATTCCCCTCTAGTTGCATAGCGCAAACATAATCAAAAGAGCAGTACGCAGTTTATTCTTTAACTCTCATGCTTTGTCTCTAGAAGGTTTAAAAACATAAATTTCTTATCTTGACCTGAAATGTAGAGTCTCAGAAAAGTCTCATGGGAAGCCAGTTGACCTACAAGAATGTTTATGAAGTTTCAAAGAAAGAATAGTCCCTGGTGTAAACCGCCATGAACATGGTGGGGGCATTGAAACTCCCTGGTGGTGCTGCCCTTGCTCGATTTTGACCCCCAGTTCTAATGCTGCAAGAAGAAACTGAAAAAAGAAAAACATAAAAGATTTACAGCTAGGTCTTATCTCAAGAAAAGAGAGACACAACAGAACATCTTCTTTCTATAGTGTAAAGCTGCATGTATGTATTCGAGAAGATCACCTTTCAGACCGATCCCTGAGACCGAACCAGGGAGGGGGTGAACCCATAGGTAAGGCAAGAAGGCTCAGGCAAGACCACCAAGCAGGAGGAAGATTTGCTGAAACTCAGGTAACTTTGCTCCCGTGGAGGCCACTGGCTTGATGGTTACAACAGGCAGGTTTGGCAATTGTCAGGGAATCAGAGTTCTTAAAGGGGTACTCCACCCCTAGACATCTTATCCCCTATCCAAAGGATAGGGGATAAGATGTCTGATTGTGGGGGTCCCGCCGCTGGGGACCCCCGCAATATAGCATGCAGCACCCACCTGTATCTGCTTCCGGCAGTGCTGGAGGTTCTGGCTCCCGACCACGGGAACGGAAGATGCTGATGTTACGACTCCACCCCTGTGTGATGTCATGTCCCGCCCCCTCAATGCAAGTCTATGGGAGGGGCTTGCATTGAGGGGGCGGAGCGTGACATCACAATGCTCCGGCCCCGTGATCGACAGTAATCAGCGAACATGCTCCGATTTTAACAGGGTGCGGCGTGCAAGATCACAGGGGTCCTTTGGATAGGGGATAAGATGTCTAAGAGATGTCTAAGCACCGGAGGACCCCTTTAACTACAAACTCAACAAGGCTGGAGATTGTCTCTTTGGTTACAGTTCTTTCAACTAGCTGACCATCTACTCTTAGTCCCTGTGTACTTTTTGTGTACTCTGGTCTTTGTCAGTCTCTTACCTCTTAGGAAACAAATACACAATGCCTCCCATTTAAAATCACTACAGGGTCTCTTGATCAAAACCCTGCACTAACACCATCAGGGTAAAAAACAACTACCCTCCCATCCGCCATGTTCTCAACATGTAAACAAACATAAAGATAGTTCTGTAGTGGTTAACACAACTAGACCGCATTCACATCACAATTTCGCCATACTGTTTGAATCAATTTTTATTTTGGAAAATGTATCCCTCAAAAACTAACAAAACTGTATGAAATTGTGTGCTCAGTTCGGTTTCCATTGTCAATAAATGTAATAAAAAACATATACATTTTTTATAAATAACGCAAAACCCTTTGTAAACAGAAAAATACAACAGAACCGGACAAAAAAAATGTGATTGACTAAAGTTTTGTGCACAGCAAAAAAAGCACAAAACTGTATAAGTACAACAACTTATTCAACCGGATACATCTTGTTGTGTAAGTTTTTGTACTGTTTGCTATATAGTTGTAAATGGTTTTCAAATACATAACCGTATACGGGAACCATATAGCAAAATCGTGATGTGAATGGACACATGATGCCCTCACACAGTGTAGTTTTGCAGCAGCTTCGAAGCCAAAATGAGGTGTAAATCCCAATGAGTTATGTCAAATAGAGAACATATAATACTTCTACTCATCAGACGTGGATTCAAGAAAGAGTAGAAGTAATATCTGTTCTTTATTTTATCCAATTCATTATGATCCATATCTGGTTTTGTTTTCAAAGCTGCTGCAAAACTGCACTGTGTAAGAACACCCTAATACAACTAGAAACCCTTAGCTTATCAAGAAAGACTCCTATGAGCGTAACCATAATATATTTTTCTTTATAAGAAAAAAACTGCTGCAAACACTATTGCTGGATCATAGTGGACACTTACTGTGTAGTGTGGAGTTCCAACTGCATCCCTAAAAATAAAAAAGAAAGGCGTAAATTTTGAAGGTACATGTCAAATCAAACTATATACATAAAATCACATCCCACATGCTAATGGACTGAAAATCAATGATCTGCACTTTGTAAAGACTCATATGGAATTTTGTATGCTCTTGGATAGGCTTCAGTGCAATAACAGGAGCACTTCATAACTGAATGCACCAAAATGTTGTCCAGCAATATTGTAAATAGACTTGAATTTTTCATGCTTACTTTACATTTTTTTAAATTCCAAAACTTGGAACAGTTACTGAAAAAGAGGTACAAGACTGTAGACATCACCATTCCTATGGACAGCACTGCTGAGTTGAGGAATTCCATCACTGACGTGGGTGATAAAGTTCCTGTTGCTCATCCTCCAACAAATTCCATGACTTTCATGGTTCAATGCAGGAGTAACACCCCCACCCTTGGTGATATATGGCTGTTCGTGCACAATGATAACAGAGGGACTGTTTAGGTAATGGTCATTCTGATCTATTAGTGGACTCAGGTCATGATTATATGTGGCCTCTAAGTATGGTAACATTATTAGACCTACTCTTTTGACCTCGAGCGCCAGCACTATCCACCTACGTGACAAGTTTAAATGTGTGACTGTATAGAGAAAAGAAGTCACATAAAGAGTGTTTGTAGGGGAGGGGGGCTCCATCTGTTTACTATTAATTTAACAAGTTAATTTCTTCAACCAAGTTATGAAAAACCTGATCCATGTACAAAATTAGCTTTCCATGTCAATTATGTATTTTACAGACCTTAATCTTATGTGACAAAATGGTAATGCTGTGTGGCTAGCTGCATTTGAAATTTAGTTGTACCCCAACCAGGGGCGTAACTATAGGGGGTGCAGAGGTAGCAGTAGCATCGGGGCCCTGTGACTGAGGGGGCCTCAAGGCTCTATAAGAAAAAAACAGTATAAATGGCACATGGTAGACATGGGGCCCCTTACAGATTCTGCATTGGGACCCAAAACACTAGAAGTTACTATGGTCATATGTGTTCAAAAATGTTCTGCACAGAAGTAATTTATAAACTCTACAGTGAAATATTTTATGCAAAGTTGCACAATGGTTGCATGACCTAATGTTGGTATGGAACACTTGCCTAAAGTCTACATAGACAGATTGTGATTTCCTGTACTGTTTTTTGTGTCACTCATGACAACCACTGCTTTGAACTTAAATAGACGGCTGGGGTAATTGGTAAAGGATAAAACCCACATACATCTGCATGGTCCAGGTAAGTATACATTTGGGCAGGGGTGTGAGCTCCTTCCCTTTTGGCAAAAAAAGCATTTTATGATTTTTCTTACGGGATCATCGTAAGTTTCAACAACCTACTGTATTATCTCTGCCTGCCATTATCTCACTGTATTATCTCTGCCTGAGTACATAAGAGCAAATGTGTATGAGTATATAAGAGCAAATGTGTATGAGTACATAAGAGCAAATGTGTATGAGTACAGAAGAGCAAATTTGTATGAGTACATAAGAGCAAATGTGTATGAGTACAGAAGAGCAAATGTGTATGAGTGCAGAAGAGCAAATGTGTATGAGTACAGAAGAGCAAATGTGTATGAGTGCAGAAGAGCAAATGTGTATGAGTACAGAAGAGCAAATGTGTATGAGTACAGAAGAGCAAATGTGTATGAGTACAGAAGAGCAAAAGATGATGTATCGGCTGAGTAGGGAACAGAGATAGCAAAGAAATTGTACGTCATTTTTTGAGCCACTGTGGCCAGTACTGTTCTGGAGGTTCTATGGCCGATTCTGTGATGGTGGTAAGAAATATATTTTTCAGGGACTCATCCATGGTAATATGGTTGAGAATTACTGCTATTCACTTATACACTTTCGATAATGTTGAGTAGCATTCCCGATCTCCCCTCACTTAACATAACAGAACGTTCATTTTTCATCTATCGGAAGAGGAGGGGGAAACCGCAACCAAACAGATGTGCTGCCGGTGTACGAGTTACGCATGCGCAGTGGAATTGCTGTCATTGCTTTCCGAAGTATTCTATGCAGTTTTAGGCTATATTATAGTCAGCCCGTAGTTGGAGTGTGCATGTACTGTAGCCTATCCTGTATTTTTATACAGATGCTTTTATATTCCATGGCACAATGTCGTGAAGTTAGCCTGAAACTGTATAGAATCCTTAAAAAAGCAACGACAGTGATTCCAATGCACACGTGTAACTCGTGTCTTGCAGTTTACTATGATCTTGCAGTAAATTTTAGCACACTGTCTTATCTCTCTGAGAACAACAGGGTTAGGCGGTAAAAACCCAACCCGCTAGACCCTTTTATCCACCAACATCATCTGTTGGTAAAAATTCGCCATACACATTAGCCAGCTGTACCCATTGGAAAAGGCGGGTGCAGCCAACTTTAGTCTATGGTGAATCCCTCAGAAACATAATGTAACCTTTTCTATATTTTGTGAAGTCGTTCATGTGTGCAGATTCTATGCAATGTAGGAGAATAAAAGGTATTTTGCTAATAAGCGTTGCAGAATGCTAGTAATATACTGTTTATAAGGATTTTAAAGAAAAAAAGCCATAATGGTGGGGGAATGTAAAAGTGGAGCGTTCAATGAATTTAATTTCGAGACAGTTTTATGTCTCTGGCACGTTCCAGTAAGTTTAATTCTGCGTTTCCTGGAATGTTGACTGACTGTTCTGTGCACCCTCCAGGGGTCACACGCTTTTTCTGGTTGTGGGTGACAGTCTGTGTGCGGAAATGAGATTCAGCATAAAGCCCCCGTCCTGGAAGGGGGAAACAGATTGGAAAAGACTGAGAAACCTGTGAGCTGTGGGGAGTGAAGTGTGAAGGTGTAGTGTAAAGAAGTAGCGGCATTATGGGTTTTATTTTGCAGAAAACATACAGAACTAGGACTTAACTTTCTTAGAAATTCATTTATGTGCTTGTTTTGAAAATATTAATGGCTCCTGAAAAGCGCTGAGAATGCTGGTGTTAGTTTACTTTGACAAGTCATTATAGGAAATGCGCATTTATCTGCACTTAAATGCAAACTCGCAAACAACGGGTAATTCTCCCCCGCAGGTTTATATATTCTACTATTGCATTTCTGGCTCCTGTTTATTTTCATAACTGCTCCTCTTGTTCAGTTCTAAACAAAACATTTGTGTTACATATCATTCCTTTAAATATTTATCTAAATATTAGGTTTTTCTGTGCTTTGTCAGCAGGACCTGTGTTAGGGTACCTTCACACTACCGAATTGTTGAGAGGAATTGTGCTCAGGAATTCCGTTGCATGAACCTAAACATTGGTGTGAATGGGTCTTCCTATTACCAATTCACACTGCAGTGGGAAATAAATGCCCCGGAAATTCATGTTCCGAAACCATGAGTATGTTTCGGCCACTGTATCGCCGTCAATGGTGATGGCGCAGGTTTGCTCGGTCCTAGTGCCAAAGGATTTTGGAGGCAATAGCTCAGGCAGAATCTCCGAGCAGAATTTCTGATTGTAATTGTGCACAGAGATTCCGTAGCGTGAACATACCATAAAGTGTGTGATACTTGTTCATATCATGTGCCTTGGAAGAGGTTGGGTGAAATGGCCTGGCTTGAGACCACCACTGACTTTAATAGTATTGTACTTTTAGATGATTTTTGAATGATGTTGTAATTTGATCACTATATATTGGTATTATTTGAGCACAGCATGATGGCCTTGCTTCATGGATAACCTATAGAATCAGGGCAACATCGGATGTGACTATTTGTATACACAATGGGGTTTATTTACTAATGTGATCCCGACTCTTTTTCCTCGGGTTTTGCGCCCATATTATGTCGCGCATTTCATGCAACACAATTTGCGCCCCCCCCCCCAAAAAAAAATTACATTTTACAAGAAAACCCAAAAAGGGGGCATGAATCCCGACAAAAGGGGCATGTTCCCATTGTTTTGAAAAATCCCAACATATTTACGAAGATTTCCACAGAAAATGTGGTGGATTTGAGCTGTGGAAAACCCGACAGATCAGAGCAGGTGCAAAAAAAGCAAAACGTAGGGAAAAGTGCAAAATGTAGGGAAACCTTAGTAAATACCTTGGGAAAATACCTGTCAGGAATCAAAACCCACAAAGAAAACTACACTCTTAGTAAATAAACCCCAATGTAATCTTATTTGCCAGAAGGCAAAACTATTGACCTCAATTACCAACAGTCCCAGAATGAAAACATAACTTTTATTATTTATACTTAAAAATGACAACAAAGCAAAACACTGTAATATCTGACTATGGGTGTCTTAATGTTTTAATCTTTAAAGGGGTACTCCGGCGCTTAGACATCTTATCCCCTATCCAAAGAATAGGGGATAAGATGCCTGATCGCGGGAGGGCCCTCCCGTAGGCTTGCATTGAGAAGCGGAGCGTGATGTCACATGGGGGTGGAGGCGTGATGTCACACTCCGCCTGCCCCGTGGTCACCGGTAATCAGACCCGGAGCGAACATGCTCTGGGGACTGATTATAAACGGGGTGCGGCGTGCAAGATCACGGGGGTCCCCAGCGGCGGGACCCCCGCGATCAGGTATCTTATCCCCTATCCTTTGGATAGGGGATAAGATGTCTAAACGCCGGAATTACCCCTTTAAACAAGGCTTCTTTTATGTGCCTCCTGGCAAATAATATTAAATTGTTGAATTTGACCGTCCATCAGTATTAGGTCTCACTTCAGGGAATAATATTTGCATACACAGTCCCATCAGAAATGCACACCTATTAGCCCAGTGTTTTCCAAACAGTATGCCTCCAGCTGCTGAAAAACTACAACTTCCAGCATGCCTGGACAGCCTTTGGCAGCTGGAGGCATACTGTCTGGAAAACACTGTATTAGCCATAACTGTAAAATCACCTGCCTAATTTTGCCCTGACCTGTCAAGGCATTTTAGGGAAACTCCGGAGAAAAAAGTGTTTTTAAATCAAATGGTGCAATGAAGTTAAACAGATTTGTATATTACTTCTATTTAAGAATCTAAATCCTTCCAGTACTTATCTGCTGCTGTATGCTCCAGAGAAAGTTGTGTAGGTAATTCTAATCTTACTACAGTGCTCTTTACTGCTACCTCTAACCAGAGCAGGAGAGGTTTGCTCTGAGAATTTGCTCCTGCTCTGGAGAGTTGCTGACACGGACAGAGGTGGCAGCAGAGAGCACTGTGGTCAGAATGGAAAGAATTACACAACTTCCTCTGCTGCTGATAAGAACTAGAAGGCTTAAGATTTTTAAACAGACATAATTCACAAATCTGTATCTTTTTCTGGCACCAGTTGATTAGATTTTTTTTTTGCCCTTCAGGGTACTCCTTTAATTCTAAAAGACTTCTGAAGCTGTCTTGCAGTTTCTTACATTAAGACTTTGGCAGTCGGGCTGTAAGGTGCACAGTCAGGCCTCTCCTGATTGGACTTCTCCAGAACATCCCACCAAAGATGCCCCCTCCCATGCCCCCTCCCATAGGCTTGCATTGAGGGGCAGAGCGTGACGTCACACGGGGGGCGGAGGTGTGACGTCACACGCCACCGGCCCCGTGGTTGCTGGTAATCAGTCCGGAGCGAACATGCTCCGGGGACTGATTTTAACTGGGGTGCTGTGTGCAAGATCACCGGGGTCCCCAGCGGCAGGACCCCCGCGATCAGGCATCTTATCCCCTATCCTTTGGATAGGGGATAAAATGTCTAAGTGCCGGAGTACCCCTTTAAAGGGGTACTCTGCCCCTAGACATCTTATCCCCTATCCAAAGGAGAGGGATAAGATGTCTGATCACGGGGGGGTCCGTTACCTGGGACCCCCACGATCTCGCAGCCTTCTGAGCATGGAAGGTAGTACACAGGCGTCACGCCCCCTCCTTTTAACTGATTTTTATAGTTTTTCTTTATGTTAACAGATAAAGAACACAATATCAGAACAATCATGTGTATGTAAATGCAGTACACAGATACCAATACATAAAATATTGAAGTGCCCTAACAGCAGATTAATCATCAAAATGAGATCCATAGACATGAATGGAGGGGTTGTGGTGTGACGTCACGAACACTGAGGCCCAGTAATGCCATGTGCCATCCCGGAGATCTCAGGGAAGGGGGGGGGGTCCCAGTGGCCGGACCCCCACGATCACACATCTTATCAGACATCTTATTTAAAAAAGCGGTAGTTTTTACATTGTTTACCTCCCCCAGCAACAAATCTGTCTCTGTGATAACCATTCAGTACAATGCTACCAATGCAGAAGAGTAAAGGCATCCAGGCAGCTGTCACACTACGTTATTCATCATCTCATGCTGCACTATTATTCAGATTTTACAAATCCACTATTTTGAAACCTAATACATTAGTTGACCATTTCGGTAGGCCAATGTGCGCCTGAAAACATAACATTTACATTTGTGAAGAGCTGCACAATACCACTTTATAAGTAAATATTATCATTACATATTATTGGTTTGGATAGCTGGACCCTTCACAGGGATATTGTTATAATGGTGGTCATCATACTCTTTCCTATACTGTCTGCACAATTGACAACGTATATCGAACTGTTATTCTTTGTCTGTTATGGATGATTCTGGGCCCAGCTCTCCTTTCATATCTATTTCATCACCGCCTATTATTTCTTTCAGGACTAATATATCTATGAAAAAAAGAAGTGAGAAGTGATTTTTGTTTCCCTTCAGAAAGGATGATCGTGATGAAATCCGGACTTCTCGAACATTTACTCTATAATCCTATAACTCTCCCCCCCTAACCACGAGATCGCTGTAGACGAGATAATTCTGACATTCAAACAGACACATCAGCCATGGAATTCATTTCTCAATAAAAGAAAAGAATGGTTCCAGATGTGTGAGGGATGAGGGGGAGCAATCAGATACCTTCCATTTATTAAAGCAGATAAAAGACCCAGCTGGACAGGGAGGGGGTGGTCAAATCTACGCGCCTCATATCTCCAGGAAACGGAGATGGCTGATCTAGGGAACCACATCCAAACTTCACGTAGAACATGAAAGAGGAGGGAAGAAAGGAGGTTAGGACCCGTTCAGGGTATTGGGAAGGATCAAGGAATGTGAGCAATTTAGAAAACAAGAACTTACTAAATAAAATTTAAAAAAAATACACAGCGGGCTGCAAGTGAGACAAAGGTTTTGTTACAGTTTTTGGCTAAAAATAGCATTTTTATGTATTATGTTGCTACCTTTTTGAGGTCAGGCATTCCTTATAGCTTCTTTTGCATATTTATAATGTTATTACATTACATGACAGAGGAATGAGCAAGTAAAGCATACTTGGCAGCCTGTGATCTCTTATCTTCTATTAGAAATCCCAGAATGTTTTGATGGCTGGGTTAGGTAATCTATACATTTTAATAGAAAAATCGGAAGATATGCAGGAAGACTTATTAACAGCTGGACCTCAAATTGTATGCAGAAATAACAAAGAAAATGTCCGACTGCTTAGCCAAAAGATACAAGAATCTCTAAGTTATGAGCTAAAGGGATGTAACACTTGAGAGTGTAAAGCTGGCCAATACATATAGGTGTCAGTTCAGTGCTCATTTAGACAGCAGCTATCCTTCCAGATACATGAATGGTTTCTGAAGTGTAACTTAAAAAAAAAAAAAAGAAAAAAAAAAGTCAAAAGTTTTGGTCAGTTTGAGGTCTGAGTGCTAAGACCCCCAGCGATCACTAGAACGGATAAGGAAAAGTGCTTCTCTACCCTTCTCTCTTCTTGCTGCAGAAGGAGGGCTCTATAGACTTTCTATAGAAACTTAGGGAGTTTATTCAAACTTGTGGAAAGGAAAAACGGTGCAGCTACTATTTTATGTTTTTAAAGGTCAACCCTTGAGAAAATCCTGTGTGTACACCTGGTAAGCGGCGATACAAACAATATATGCATTGCTACTCGTATACATTAACTGACTGAGGAGGGGGCTTCACAATCTGTAGAGCCGCCTCTGTTTATTGTAGGGTGTACGCTAAAGTTGACCGTGATAGCCCCACAGCACTAACTCCGGATAGAAGCCCACTGATAGGTATTGCTTGCAGAAGAGTCCTTGCTCAGCTTTTCCTCTTCTGACTAGACACTTCTTCTTGTAGCAGGAAACAGGATTTTGGAGCTGACTGCCCTCTCAACGTGGACTGGAGACAGTTTTAGGTGCATCCAGCTATCATCATAATTGTGTAATAAAAGAAGCCTATATTAAGAAGGAACAAATTCCGGGATTTATGATAAATATTGCTGAGTATGTTGGCACTATACAAGCAACAGGAAATAAATTAAAAAAAATGTCATACTGAACCGTTTCTGACCTTTAAACAAAATGTACTAAAACAAATCACATACCACGGTTCTGAGATATTACCGTACGCTCTCTTCTAGTGTCAGAATTGTTAGAAATGTGTATAAGATAGAACAAAAATGTTGGTGCTTCTACTCTATAAATTTACTGAATGTCATTTTTTGGGCTGCCCTCCTGCCGACTTATAGTTTAGATCAGTGTTTCCCAGCCAGGCTGCCTCTAGCTGTTGCAAAGCTACAACACCCAGCATGCCTGGACATCCGAAGGCTGTATGCGCATGCTGGGAGTTGTAGTTATGCAACAGCTGGAGGCCCCCTGGTTTGAAAAAACTGGTTTACCTGAATATCAATATGTCATAAAATGTAACTTTCATCAGTATTTTTTAATACTTTTTGTTAGAAAACAATATTTCTAAGACTGGGAACTATATAAACATATTTTATCCTTCTTATACCAAACAGAAATTGGTAATTCATGCGGTGTCCAGATCAGGAGACGGTCAGAGCGTTGTCTTCTGGGCAGTCTGACAGGGTACTGGTTGGATCAGCATTTCCAGGCGTGAATACATGGGCCTAGTGGCTCACAAAATGTTGAAAATTCCCATTCCGGCATATCCACTTTTGTTATCGGGTTGAGCTGTTCGGGATTACAGCAGAAATCCCTGTATTATTTTACCTTTACTTTAAAGGTGAAATTGTGATTTCTAAAAGGCCGAGACATTTTCGTTGCGTCTGTCGCCTTATGAGATTGTGCGTGTGAATGTCTTTCTCAGGCCTACATCCATCACAGACAGATTGTGGACAGATGCTGAACAGAGGAAAACTGCAGCCAATATACTTCAATCTATTTTTAATTACTATACACATGGATGTTCTTCAATTTGGCCAAGATCTGCTGTATGTGCTGCAGCCTCCATAAGTGCAAGACTCGGCTGTTTCCTTGGGTTCATTGTGAATATATATATATATATATATATATATATATATATATATATATATATTTATATTTAATTATAGCTTCTCTTATTTTCAATAAAAAAAAAATTTATGAAAAAATAATAGATAAATATACTATATATATATATATATATATATATATATATATATATATATATATCACTTTAGCACAATTTTATGAACTTTTTCCATCATGTAAAAACACATTTAAAATTGAGCAAAATTCACTATGAAAATGGGGAAAAAAATGGAAGATAAAAAAAAAAGAAAAGAAAGAATGACCCCCCCACATGACTATGGGTGCCAGAGGTTTAGTGAAATCTAATGCTTTCGATAAAGCATGCAAGGACTTTTTTATTATTTTCTTTATTGTTAGATTCGGAAAAAGCTTTGCATGCCTCCTTATGAAATTGGATGCAATGTAGAAAATGTTCAGGGTATTCCTGGCAGGGAATCACCCGTAAAATCCAACTTGGGCACGTAGCGCTTCACCGATAATCGAATAGACAGTAGGTGTAGATGAGAACATTGATTTCTTTATTCATCAAAGTACAGGTACCAGTGGCGGATCCAGGGGGGGGGCAACGGGGCAATTGCCCCCCCCCGAGATTGCTGTCCCCCGCCCCCTAGAATGGTGGAGCCGAAGCTGTAAGCTTCCGCTCCACCATTCACTAACCTAGGCAGTCACACGCTGTGAGTGCACAGCGTGTGAGCTACGGGGACGCGATCCTCTGCAGGCCGGCACAATGACGTCACATCATCGCACCGGCGCCCGGAAATCCCGTCCCCGCGGCCAGCATACAGTAAGTAAGAAGAGTATGCTCAGGGCCCAGGGGATTTGGGATTTGGAATATGTGCCACTGTTAAGGGCACTGTATCGGAGGGGGAGGGGGATTTAAAAACTTAGGGGGGGGGGGAGAGAAAGGGGAATTATTAATGTGAGGTACTGCAGGGCAAAGCACTGGGGGCACTATATGTTAAGAGCACATGGCAGGGGGGCCCCCTGTGCTGTGCCCCTCACATATAATGCCCCCTGTGCTGTGCCCACACATATAAATTATATGTGTGGGGGGCACAGCACAGGGGGCATTATATGTGTAGGGCACAGCACAGGGGGCATTATATGTGTGGGGCACAGCACAGGGGGTATTATATGTGTGGGGCACAGCACAGGGGGCATTATATGATATATTGCCCCCTGTGCTGTGCCCCACACATATAATACCCCCTGTGCTGTGCCCCACACATATAATGCCCCCTGTGCTGTGCCCCCCACACATATAATTTATATGTGTGGGCACAGCACAGGGGGCATTATATGTGTGGGGCACAGCACAGGGGGCATTATGTGTGGGGCACAGCACAGGGGGCATTATATCATATAATGCCCCCTGTGCTGTGCCCCACACATAATGCCCCCTGTGCTGTGCCCCACACATATAATGCCCCCTGTCCTGTGCCTCACACATATAATGCCCCCTGTGCTGTGCCCCACACATGTCCCCTGTGCTGTTCCCCTCACATATAATGCCCATGCTGTGCCCCACACATATAATGCCCCTTGTTCTGTGCCCATCACATATAATGCCCCCTGTGCTGTGCCCCACACATATAATGCCCCCTGTGCTGTGCCCCTCACAAATAATGCCCCCATCATGCGCCCCTCATAAATAATGCCCCCATCCTGTGCCCCTCATATATAATGCGCCATCATGCGCCCCTCACATATAATGCCCCCTGTCCTGTGCCCCTCACATATAATGCTTCTGTCATGTGCCCCAAACATATAATGCCCCCTGTGCTGTGCCTCTCACATATAATGCCCCCTGACTGGACAGGATGGGGGGCATTATATGTGAGGGGAACATGATTAGGGCATTATATGTGAGGGGCAAAGAACGGGGGCATTATATGTGAAGGGCACAGCACAGGGGGCATTATATGTGTGGGGCATATGACAGGAGCATTATATGTGAGGGGCACAGCATGGGGGGCATTATATGTGAGGGGCACAGCACAGGGGGCCTTATATGTGAGGGGAACAGCACAGGGGACATATGTGAGGGGCACAGCACGGGGGGCATTATATGTGAGGGGCACAGCACAGGGGGCATTATATGTGAGGGACGCATGATGGGGGCATTATACGTGAGGGGCAAAGAACGGGGAATTATATGTGAAGGGCACAGCACAGGGGCAATATATGTTAGGGGCACAGGACAGAGGGCATTATTATGTGGGGGGAACAGGACGGGTCATAATTATTATATGTAGGGGCACAAGATGGGGCATTATTACTATATGTGAAGGCACAGAGTGTTTTGCATTTCAGAAGTATATTGTAGATTATGAGGAATTTCTGGGGTGGTACATTTTTTATGGGCCACAATACATTTGGGTATTTTATTCAGAGGGTGCACTGCACAGCAAGTTATATTCAGAGAGTGCAGTGTGTGGTAGTATTAAGTTTAGAGGGTACAGTGTGTGGTAGTATTATATTCAGAGAGTGCAGTGTGTGATAGTATTATATACAGAGGGTACAGTGTGTGGTAGTATTCTATTCAGAGAGTGCAGTGTGTGGTAGTATTATATACAGAGGGTACAGTGTGTGGTAGTATTCTATTCAGAGAGTGCAGTGTGTGGTAGTATTAAATTTAGAGGGCACAGTGTGTGGTACTATATTCAGAGAGTGCAGTGTGTGGTAGTATTATATTCAGAGAGTGCAGTGTTTGGTAGTATTATATACAGAGGGTACAGTGTGTGGTAGTATTCTTTTCAGAGAGTGCAGTGTGTGGTAGTATTAAATTTAGAGGGCACAGTGTGTGGTAGTATTATATTCAGAGAGTGCAGTGTGTGGTAGTATTCTATTCAGAGAGTGCAGTGTGTGGTAGTATTAAATTTAGAGGGCACAGTGTGGTAGTATTATATTCAGAGAGTGCAGTGTGTGGTAGTATTATATTCAGAAAGTGCAGTGTTTGTTAGTATTAAATTTAGAGGGCACACTGTGTGGTAGTGTTATAGTCAGAGGGCACAGTGTGTGGTAGTATTATATTTAGATGGCGCAGTGTGTGGTAGTATTATATTCAGAGGGTACGGTGTGGGATAGTATTATATTCAGAGGGTACGGTGTGTGGCGGTATTATATTCAGAGGGTACAGTGTGTTGTATATTCCGGAGGTACAGTTTGTCAGAATTATATTCAGAAGGTATGTGCCAGTATTATATTCTAAGAATACAGTGTTTGGCAGTATTATAATAATTATTGTTTTCATATAGAGGATCACAATCCGCTGACATAGTGAGGAGACGTCTGGGCATCAAGTTCTGCAGAGAGAACATTTAGCTGAAACAAGTCCCGGTGGTATGTACATCTGAATTAGATAAGGAAAGACTATAGAGAAGACATCACCTGTAGTCACTGATGTCATTCTGTATCCTCCTGTGTGTGTCCCATCAGAGCTGTAGTCACTGAAGAAGTTCTGCAGTAATGATGGGTGAAACAACAACTCCCAGCATCCCCTTACCACTACTTAGGTCATACTGGAAGCTGTAGTTTTAAATGGTAAAAACTTCTTTAGCACTTTCCCATTCTGTGGCAATTGGTATATTTGATAATTATTCTGACATGTGAACATGGCCTAAGAGTCTTAAACAAGGTTAGGACTGTATGATACATTTAACAATATTGTAAGTTCCGTAAGCAACATCTTATTTTCTGTCTGCCAACACAAAATACTCTAATAGTGCCCCTCCCGAGACTCCACTCTGGATCCGCCCCTGACAGGTACACGTTATACAGTACAGGTACATAGAGCATCAGGACAACGCGTTTCCAGAGGTAAACTCCCCTCTTCCTCAGGTCCAGTTGTCTAGGTCTGTTACGCCGAGCGCTCCGGGTCCCCACTGATTGGCGCATAGTTTTTAATTAGTGTGTTCACCTGTGCACTTCCCTATATTACCTCACTTCCCCTGCACTTCCTTGCCGGATCTTGTTGCCATTGTGCCAGTGAAAGCGTTCTTTGTGTATCCCTAGCCAGTGTTCCAGACCTCTTGCCGTTGCCCCTGACTACAATCCTTGCTGCCTGCCCTGACCTTCTGCTACGTCCGACCTTGCTCTTGTCTAATCCCTTGTACTGCCCCTATCTCAGCAGTCAGAGAGGTTGAGCCGTTGCCGGTGGCTACGACCTGGTTGCTACCGCCACTGCAAGACCATCCCGCTTTGCGGCGGGCTCTGGTGAAAACCAGTAGCAACTTAGAACCGGTCCACTGACACGGTCCACGCCAATCCCTCTCTGACACAGAGGATCCACCTCCAGCCTGCCAAATCCTGACAAGGTCCTTATGAAATTGAAAGTCTATATAGGTAAAGTGAAGACACCATGAAGCCTGAGTCTACAGTAGGATCACCTATACTGTATATAGGGGTAGGAATTTATGAAAGGGGTTTCTAGGACTTAGGATAGACCGTTGATAGCTGACTCGGGATCCCCACCAATTAATGGGGTTGCAGCACCTATGCGCCACTTTATTAGGACCGCAATACCACAGGCAGCCACTATGTATAGAGCTGTGTCTAATAGAAAGTGCACCACAGCCCCTTTGATCAGCTGATCGAAGGTGACGGGAATTGGTTTTCCAATGATTGGATATTGATGGAACATCCCAAGCATAACCTGTCAATATGAAAGCCCCCACCAGCGATTTATATGCACAGTGGAGGAAATTTATCAAAAGCTGCATAGAGGAAGTGTGGTGCAGTTGCCCAGAGCAACCGGTTCTTTCATTTTTTTTACATGCTTCTTTGAAACTGAAAGAAGCAATCTGATTGGTTGCTCTGGGCAACTGTACCACTCTTCCTCTACACAGGTTTTGATAAGTCTCCCCCAGAGTACCAAATGTATTTAATGTCTTTTAATAAACTCCATGCTTCACACACAAATCTACGCCAGCTATGAGAAGCCTTTGTACCTTCAGCCTTATGTTACTTTTGCTTCATGTAGAAAGTCAGTGACTTCATTTCTGATTTTATTTTTTTTAAGAAGAGACCGATGGGGCATAAACATAGCAATTTTCTAAATTTGTTTTTCATTAATGCATAGCTCATAAAAACGCTGAATTATGTTGCAGAGTTATATAGCAGACCTAGGCAAGGAGACAGGTGTACAATCTATATTTTATTACACACTGACTGTGTAGACAACAAGGAAACCATACTGTCAGACTCAAACATATGGCTACAAACAGAGTTTGCTTTGACATGTAGGATTTATTGCTGTAATATAGTACATGTTGTTGATTCCTGTAACTGTACATATATGGTACAGAGAAGCTGGGAAGAAAAAGTTTAACACGTAGTTCACAGCATTATGTTTTTGTGTGGTTTTTTTTTTTTATAAAGAAAAAACATTTATTTACCTCAGTATTGTGAAATGACTCTCTGGGATAATCACTGGTCCTTCTAACCAACTAACCCAGCACAGACATTACTAGTGTATATCCTCTCAATTATAAGCAGTCTTATCACACACTTCCCATGGCCCATATTTGACAAGACCATTGTAAGTGTTTGATCCACTTGCTAAAGGGAAGCAAAATCTGCACTAGATTTTAGCCACAAGTCCCAGCCTAAATGTGGATCTGATGAACCAAACTGACAGCTGTAAGTTCTGCTCAGAACCATGTGGGCCGGGCCTCGTGGCTGTAATATGGCTATTTTAAGCCTGTGTGACCAACCAGCTCAGCTTATTCTTAGCATCATCCACAGGACTGGACAGTAGCTGTCTTATCTACATGTGTTTAAAAGGTTTCAAAAATTAAACATTCTACATTATACATGGAAAATGAATGGTTTCTTGTGCCGCTGATGTAATGCGTTCTCAACTTCCATTTCACAATACATATACAGCCTAAGGATAACGTGCAATTATTTTTCTCTCAAGGAAACAAAAATTACTCTTTGGGTGCTCAAGATTGAGTTATGTTAAATATAGGTTATAAAAATTCAGAGCAACTACTGATTTTATTAATACTAGCATGCCCGGCTACATGTGGTGGCAAATGGTTACATCTTATACTGGGGATTTATTGGTTTAACAAAATCTGACTAAAAAAAGTTCCTAATGGTTTTTCTCTAGTAAGTAATGTTTGCAGGACCAAAGAAAGTTCTACTCCAATGTAGAATTTACTAAATTAACTCTACCCATGGTGCGCAGATAAAAGCTGTTCATAGGAAAAGCAGTATAGATGATTACCGTAAAATAGTTAGGGGCTGGCACATTTTGGGCTTCATGGTAAGCCATGCTCATTCCTCTATAAAGGCTTGATTCTCGCTGTGTCTGTGGAGCATCTTGGGCTACCAAACGAATTGACCCATGCTCTTCTGCAATAGAGAAATAAACATTTAGGCAATATAACTGCTAATGCTAATGGGCCCAGCACAAATAGGGGTCCATTCTTGCCTGTTATCTTCTGCCCATTGGTCAATCCACACTATCTGCACAAATACCCTTAATAAACAGACAGACTCTATGTAAGGAGCCATTCATGCAATGAACACTATGTCAACAATCCCCTGTCTCGGTAACCCATGAAATAAGTTCGGACCCAACAGGTTACAAGATCCATGGTCCACTGTGTATTGTATTTTCTTAACCCCTTGATCTCAGCCATAAATACAGTTAATGGATGTACAAGATGGAGGATATAATGTAAAAATGAACTGGAGATACGCTGAAATTCTCATCCTTCATTAGGTGAAATTATTTGATAAAAAACCAAGCTGTTGGAAGTATATACCCTTGGCTTCCATGCCCATGCTGAGACATTTCCATCAATTACATTTGTGGTGGCTCCACTTTCCACCAGCGTCCTGCTGACATTTATTCCATTAGCATTACTAGTTGATTTAGGCTTTGTCGATGAAACAGTTCACTTTCACTTACATTTATGTAGTATGGATCTAGAGGCAACTGTTATTTTGCCAGAATGGAGATATTGCTGCACGATATCAAAGTCTGAGAACACTAGCTAAAAAGAATATTTTTCAATAAAATAATTATGCTTTACTTTTTAACAGATAAAGGTTACCAGTATCAAAGAGCTACAGTTCCTCCTAACTCACGTTTTTCAAATACAGTACAGAATTATTGGTGGTTAAAGGGGCAAATTTCCCATTACATCCTCAAGATTTAAAGCAGCAGGATAGGGGATAAGATGTCAGATCTCCGCGGTCCCGATGCTGGGGAGCCCCGCTGCGACACCCCGCTATCATTACAGCACAGAGCGAGTTCGCTCTGTGCGTAATGACGGGCAATACAGGGGACGGAGCAGCATGATGTCATGGCTCCGCCCCTCGTGACATCACGGCCCGTCCCCTTAATGCAAGTCTATGGGAGGGGGCGTGACGACAGCCACGCCCCCTCCCATAGACTTGTATTGAAAGGGGCGGGCCGTGATGTCACGAGGGGCGGAGCAGTGACGTAACGATGCTCCGGCCTCTGTATTGCCCGTCATTACGTGCAGAGCGAACTCGCTCTGTGCAGTAATGATAGCGGGGTGCCACAGCGGGGATCCCGGGGCTCCCCAGCAGCGGGACCGCGGAGATCTGACATCTTATCGCCTATCCTTTGGATAGGGGATAAGATGTCTAGGGGCGGAGTACCCCTTTAAGTGAAAATGGTCCACTTCCATAGCCTCTTCAGCAAGAGGCAAAGTAGAGAGTAGGGGGGGGATGTTTGAACACGGGGGCCAGACAAGGTAAACGCTGTGTTTGGGCAGGTTCTTTTTCCAAAGGAAGTTCCTCCTGCCTCTCGGCAAAACGCACATCAATTCGAGTGGCTAAATGGATAAGTTCACTTAGGTTAGCTGAAGAATCTCGTGCAGCAAGAGCATCCTTAATTTGAGAGGAAAGTCCTTTTTTAAAGGTAGCACACAAGGCCTGGTAATTCCAAGAAAGTTGAGAGGCAAGAGTGCAGAACTGAACCGCGTGGTCGCCAACGGAGGAGTTCCCTTGGTATAGGTTCAGTAGAGCCGTGTCGGCAGAGGAGGCTGGCGCGGGTTCTTCAAATGCATTGTGAAATTCAGCAAAAAAGGCTGACAGGTTTAAGGAGACCAGATCTCTACAATCTACGAGTGGAGTAGCCCAGGCCAAAGCTTTTCCAGATAGTAGATTGAACACAAACGCCAATTTAGCATGCTCCGTCTGGAACAGATCCGCTATGAGTTCAAGATGGATAGAACACTGTGTCACAAAGCCTCTACACAGCTTGGGATCTCCGTCATACTTTGAAGGCAAGGACAAACGAAGCTTGGTCCGGGAGGAAACTGCAGACACAGGAGGAGGCTCAGGAACAGGTGGCTGCTGCTGTTGTTGCTGCTGAGCGGCAAGAATCTGTTGCACCATGGCTGAGAGTTGATTCAGTTGTTGCGCCTGACGGGCTAACTGCTGCGACTGTTGAGCTGTTGCGATGGTGGGAAGATCCGAGACATTTGGCAAAGGCACCCCAGCGGGATCCATGGCTGGATCTTACCGTTACGAGTCACGGCAGGTGGTGGATCCTCTGGACCTGTGTGGATGATGACGTGAGCCATGCCAGGGAGCGGAGTCTAAGGTGCCGCTGGTTTTCACAAGAGCCCGCCGCAAAGTGTGATGGTTTGTTGTGGCAGGCAGCACCCAGGCCGCTACCCCGGCACGACTCGTCCACACAGGTAGCTGGGAGGTGGCGTGGCACAGAAGGATACTGGCAGGACGTGGCAAGATGGCAGTAGGTCAGGGCAGGTAACACAGGTGCAGGGGAGGTAAGATAGCAAGGAACAGGTACACGGTAACAGGAACACAGGACTTTCACTATGGCACTAGGCAACCAAAGATCTGGCAGGGAACCAAGGGAGAAGCTGATATTTAAGGACAGGGGGACAGGTATAGACACTTGATTAATTGAGCACTGGCCCTTTAAGAGACAGAGCTCCGTCTTGCACATGCCCAAGGAGGCGGGGGCACGCGCGCCCGGGCTGCAAGGACACGGAGAGGCGGAAGATGAGGGAGGTGACTGACGGGATGGGATTCGCATGCAGGCGCATCCTGCGATGCGAATCCCAGCCCCGCCGGCAGCAGGGACAGAAGCAGAGAGTGATCACAGCCAGTGTGTCTGGCTGGAGCGCAGGTGTTACAATTTTTATGTAGTCATCACCAAAATTTTACGAAAGAATTACATATTACAGCTGCTCAATGTCTTTTTCATCTTCCCAAAGGGAGGGGACATGTGCCTCTCTTACCTGCACTGTGTTGACTCCTCCCCCTCCCTTACTCTGCTGACTCACTGCTCTTGGGAGCCTGGCAACTCTGCTCTGTAACCCTCTACTCTCTGGTTTTATGCTGCACACACACACACACACACACACACACACACACACACACACACAATGATTATTGAAGATTGCCTGTACTGTACCACCAAAGAAAATATGGTGAGTGTATAACTTACATCTTCCAAAAATAGTTCAAAGGTTTAGTGCTACAAGTACAGTTTTTTTTATGCATACATTTTCTGTTCCTATGTCATTCATGTGTATCATCCTTTGCCAGTCCTGTAATGCTGGGACTCGTAGTTTTGGAATAGGTACAGTTGAAGGTACAGTGTTTGAATAACTCATTTTGCAGCAGCGTTGCCTTCAGCTGTGTGCCTACAGCTTTTGCAACACTACAACCTCCAGCATGCCCAGACATCCTTTGACTGTCCAGGCATGCTTGGGGTTGTAGTTTTGCAACAGCTTGAGGGACGTGTTTGGTAAAACTCTGTGTTACAGCAGTGTTACTGCAGACAGAGTTCCTCATGCAGCCTTGTCCATCAGTCATCGCTTGTCCATGACCTTTGGACATGCTCATCCTGTTGTGGGATTCATCAGTGTCCAAGGATGTATGGGGACCCCTAGTGGTGGGATTTTCAGAGGATGTTTTCTTTAATAAAATGTTAAAATCATTTTTTTAAAGAAGTATATTAGGAAAACTATTGTTTTGCTAAGATGTACAACATTTAAAGTTTTTATATCTGGCAGTGCCCATTTAATTCTTTAGCATATCAAGACATTTTGGTTAATTGTCCAACTTTGTAGAAAGAGTTTGGGTTCAGCACTTTTTTTGTTCCAGGATGACTGTGCCCCAGTGCACAAAGCAGGGTCTATAAGGACCTGGTTGGGTGAAAGAACTTGTTTAGCTGCACAGTGACCTAAGCTGTCTTATACATTATCAGTAAATGCCCTCACAAATGCTCTTCTAGATGAATGGGCAAAAATTCCCATATATACCGTATTTTCACCGCGGTGGTCCCGAACAGCCCGACTGAACGGGTTAGTGTTATTTTCGCTTCAGACGCGGCGGTCAGCTTTGATCGCCTCATCTGAAGGGTTAATACAGGGCATCACCGCAATCGGTGATGTCCTGTATTAGCCACGGGTCCCGAATGTTGATGGCCACAGGGACCGCCGCAATAGGCGTGTATTCGCCTTATAAGATGCACCAACTTTTCCCCCCCAGTTTTGGGGAAGAAAAAGTGCGTCTTATACGGCAAAAAATACGGTACTTCCAAGATCTTGTAGAAGGTCTTCCCAGAGTGGAAGCTGTAATTACTGCAAAGGGATAATCCTAAGGGATATCCTAAATGTTCCTGTAGGCGAAATGTGTAGATGTCCAATACTTTTTTTCATATAGTATATGTGTCTATGAACCACATATATGAAAAGGGGAGTTGATAACATTGTCCATGGGTCTTGTGTTATGTCCACTCATCTATCGGCTATAGAGTGTTTGCTTTATTCTATGGATTGTCTTTTCTTACAAACCTGTAAGGCAGACCACTTATCTCCAACCAGTGGTTGTTGTGAAACTGTTACGCCGAGCGCTCCGGGTCCCCGCTCCTCCCCGGAGCGCTCGCTACACTCTCCCCACTGCAGCGCTCCGGTCAGATCCACTGACCCGGGGCGCTGCGATTCCGCTTCCAGCCGGGATGCGATTCGCGATGCGGGTAGCGCCCGCTCGCGATGCGCACCCCGGCTCCCGTACCTGACTCGCTCTCCCTCGGTCCTGTCCCGGCGCGCGCGGCCCCGCTCCCTAGGGCGCGCGCGCGCCGGGTCTTTGCGATTTAAAGGGCCACTGCGCCGCTGATTGGCGCAGTGATTCCAATTAGTGTGTTCACCTGTGCACTTCCCTATATCACCTCACTTCCCCTGCACTCCCTTGCCGGATCTTGTTGCCATCGTGCCAGTGAAAGCGTTTCCTTGTGTGTTCCTAGCCTGTGTTCCAGACCTCCTGCCGTTGCCCCTGACTACGATCCTTGCTGCCTGCCCCGACCTTCTGCTACGTCCGACCTTGCTTCTGTCTACTCCCTTGTACCGCGCCTATCTTCAGCAGTCAGAGAGGTTGAGCCGTTGCTAGTGGATACGACCTGGTCACTACCGCCGCAGCAAGTCCATCCCGCTTTGCGGCGGGCTCTGGTGAAAACCAGTAGTGACTTAGAACCGATCCACTAGCACGGTCCACGCCAATCCCTCTCTGGCACAGAGGATCCACTACCTGCCAGCCGGCATCGTGACAGTAGATCCGGCCATGGATCCCGCTGAAGTTCCTCTGCCAGTTGTCGCTGACCTCACCACGGTGGTCGCCCAGCAGTCACAACAGATAGCGCAACAAGGCCAACAGCTGTCTCAACTGACCGTTATGCTACAGCAGTTACTACCACAGCTTCAGCAATCATCTCCTCCGCCAGCTCCTGCACCTCCTCCGCAGCGAGTGGCCGCCTCTGGTCTACGCCTATCCTTGCCGGATAAATTTGATGGGGACTCTAAGTTTTGCCGTGGCTTTCTTTCCCAATGTTCCCTGCACCTGGAGATGATGTCGGACCAGTTTCCCACTGAAAGGTCTAAGGTGGCTTTCGTAGTCAGCCTTCTGTCTGGAAAAGCTCTGTCATGGGCCACACCGCTCTGGGACCGCAATGACCCCGTCACTGCCTCTGTACACTCCTTCTTCTCGGAAATCCGAAGTGTATTTGAGGAACCTGCCCGAGCCTCTTCTGCTGAGACTGCCCTGTTGAACCTGGTCCAGGGTAATTCTTCCGTTGGCGAGTATGCCGTACAATTCCGTACTCTTGCTTCAGAATTATCCTGGAATAATGAGGCCCTCTGCGCGACCTTTAAAAAAGGCCTATCCAGCAACATTAAAGATGTTCTGGCCGCACGAGAAATCCCTGCTAATCTACATGAACTCATTCACCTAGCCACTTGCATTTACATGTGTTTTTCCGAAAGGCGTCAGGAGCTCCGCCAAGATATGGACTCTGTTCGCACGAGGCGTTTCTTCTCCTCGGCTCCTCTCTCCTCTGGTCCCCTGCAATCCGTTCCTGTGCCTCCCGCCGTGGAGGCTATGCAGGTCGACCAGTCTCGCCTGACACCTCAAGAGAGGACACGACGCCGCATGGAGAATCTCTGCCTGTACTATGCTAGTACCGAACACTTCCTGAGGGATTGTCCTATCCGTCCTCCCCGCCTGGAAAAACGTACGCTGACTCCGCACAAAGGTGAGACAGTCCTTGATGTCTACTCTGCTTCTCCACGTCTTACTGTGCCTGTGCGGATGTCTGCCTCTGCCTTCTCCTTCTCTACTATGGCCTTCTTGGACTCTGGATCTGCAGGAAATTTTATTTTGGCCTCTCTCGTCAACAAGTTCAACATCCCAGTGACCAGTCTCGCCAGACCCCTTTACATCAATTGTGTAAACAATGAAAGATTGGACTGTACCATACGTTTCCGCACGGAGCCCCTTCTAATGTGTATCGGATCTCATCACGAGAGGATTGAACTTTTGGTCCTCCCCAATTGCACTTCTGAAATTCTCCTTGGACTTCCCTGGCTTCAACTTCATTCCCCAACCCTGGATTGGTCCACTGGGGAGATCAAGAGTTGGGGGCCCTCTTGTTCCAAGGACTGTCTAAAACCGGTTCCCAGTAACCCTTGTCGTGACTCTGTGGTTCCTCCAGTAACCGGTCTCCCTGAGGCCTATATGGACTTTGCGGATGTTTTCTGCAAAAAACAAGCTGAGACTCTACCTCCTCACAGGCCTTATGATTGTCCTATTGACCTCCTCCCGGGCACTACTCCACCCCGGGGCAGAATTTATCCTCTGTCCGCCCCAGAGACTCTTGCCATGTCTGAATACGTCCAGGAAAATTTAAAAAAGGGATTTATCCGTAAATCCTCCTCTCCTGCCGGAGCCGGATTTTTCTTTGTGTCCAAAAAAGATGGCTCCCTACGTCCTTGCATTGACTACCGCGGTCTTAATAAAATCACGGTTAAGAACCGCTACCCCCTACCCCTCATCTCTGAACTCTTTGATCGCCTCCAAGGTGCCCACATCTTCACTAAACTGGACTTAAGAGGTGCTTATAATCTCATCCGCATCAGAGAGGGGGATGAATGGAAAACGGCATTTAACACCAGAGATGGACACTTTGAGTATCTGGTCATGCCCTTTGGCCTGTGCAACGCCCCTGCCGTCTTCCAAGACTTTGTTAATGAAATTTTTCGTGATCTTTTATACTCCTGTGTTGTTGTATATCTGGACGATATCCTAATTTTTTCTGCCAATCTAGAAGAACACCGCCAGCATGTCCGTATGGTTCTTCAGAGACTTCGTGACAATCAACTCTATGCCAAAATTGAGAAATGTCTGTTTGAATGCCAATCTCTTCCTTTTCTAGGATACTTGGTCTCTGGCCAGGGACTACAAATGGATCCAGACAAACTCTCTGCCGTCTTAGATTGGCCACGCCCCTCCGGACTCCGTGCTATCCAACGCTTTTTGGGGTTCGCCAATTATTACAGGCAATTTATTCCACATTTTTCTACCGTTGTGGCTCCTATCGTGGCTTTAACCAAAAAAAATGCCGATCCCAAGTCTTGGCCTCCTCAAGCGGAAGACGCCTTTAAACGACTCAAGTCTGCCTTTTCTTCGGCTCCCGTGCTCTCCAGACCTGACCCTTCCAAACCCTTCCTATTGGAGGTTGATGCCTCCTCAGTGGGAGCTGGAGCTGTTCTTCTACAAAAAAATTCTTCCGGGCATGCTGTCACTTGTGGTTTTTTTTCTAGGACCTTCTCTCCGGCGGAGAGGAACTACTCCATCGGGGATCGAGAGCTTCTAGCCATCAAATTAGCACTTGAGGAATGGAGGCATCTGCTGGAGGGATCAAGATTTCCAGTTATTATTTACACCGATCACAAGAACCTCTCCTACCTCCAGTCTGCCCAACGGCTGAATCCTCGCCAGGCCCGGTGGTCTCTGTTCTTTGCCCGATTTAATTTTGAAATTCACTTTCGGCCTGCCGATAAGAACATTAGGGCCGATGCTCTCTCTCGTTCCTCGGATGCCTCGGAAGTTGAACTCTCTCCGCAACACATCATTCCTCCTGACTGCCTGATTTCCACTTCTCCAGCCTCCATCAGGCAAACTCCTCCAGGAAAGACCTTTGTTTCTCCACGCCAACGCCTCGGAATCCTCAAATGGGGTCACTCCTCCCATCTCGCAGGTCATGTGGGCATCAAGAAATCTGTGCAACTCATCTCCCGCTTCTATTGGTGGCCGATTCTGGAGACGGATGTTGTGGACTTTGTACGAGCCTGCACTATCTGTGCCCGGGATAAGACTCCTCGCCAGAAGCCCGCTGGTTTTCTTCATCCCCTGCCTGTCCCCGAACAGCCTTGGTCTCTGATTGGTATGGATTTTATTACTGATTTACCCCCTTCCCGTGGCAACACTGTTATTTGGGTGGTCGTTGATCGATTCTCCAAAATGGCACATTTCATCCCTCTTCCTGGTCTTCCTTCAGCGCCTCAGTTGGCTAAACAATTTTTTGTACACATTTTTCGTCTTCACGGGTTGCCCACACAGATAGTCTCGGATAGAGGCGTCCAATTCGTGTCTAAATTCTGGAGGGCTCTCTGTAAACAACTCAAGATTAAATTAAATTTTTCTTCTGCATATCATCCCCAATCCAATGGACAAGTAGAAAGAATTAACCAGGTCTTGGGTGATTATTTACGACATTTTGTTTCCTCCCGCCGGGATGACTGGGCAGATCTCCTTCCATGGGCCGAATTCTCGTATAACTTCCGAGTCTCTGAATCTTCCTCCAAATCCCCATTTTTCGTGGTGTACGGCCGTCACCCTCTTCCCCCCCTCCCTACCCCCTTGCCCTCTGGTCTGCCCGCTGTGGATGAAATTTCTCGTGACCTTTCCATCATATGGAGAGAGACCCAAAATTCTCTCTTACAGGCTTCATCACGCATGAAGAAGTTCGCGGATAAGAAAAGAAGAGCTCCTCCCATTTTTTCCCCTGGAGACAAGGTATGGCTCTCCGCTAAATATGTCCGCTTCCGTGTCCCTAGCTACAAGTTGGGACCACGCTATCTTGGTCCTTTCAAAATTTTGTGTCAGATTAATCCTGTCTCTTACAAACTTCTTCTTCCTCCTTCTCTTCGTATCCCTAATGCCTTTCACGTTTCTCTTCTTAAACCACTCATCATCAACCGTTTCTCTCCCAAATCCGTTCCTCCCACTCCTGTTTCCGGCTCCTCGGACATCTTCTCCGTCAAAGAGATCCTAGCTTCTAAAAAGGTCAGAGGGAAAACCTTTTTTTTAGTGGATTGGGAGGGTTGTGGTCCAGAAGAGAGATCCTGGGAACCTGAGGACAACATCCTAGACAAAAGTCTGCTCCTCAGGTTCTCAGGCTCTAAGAAGAGGGGGAGACCCAAGGGGGGGGTACTGTTACGCCGAGCGCTCCGGGTCCCCGCTCCTCCCCGGAGCGCTCGCTACACTCTCCCCACTGCAGCGCTCCGGTCAGATCCACTGACCCGGGGCGCTGCGATTCCGCTTCCAGCCGGGATGCGATTCGCGATGCGGGTAGCGCCCGCTCGCGATGCGCACCCCGGCTCCCGTACCTGACTCGCTCTCCCTCGGTCCTGTCCCGGCGCGCGCGGCCCCGCTCCCTAGGGCGCGCGCGCGCCGGGTCTTTGCGATTTAAAGGGCCACTGCGCCGCTGATTGGCGCAGTGATTCCAATTAGTGTGTTCACCTGTGCACTTCCCTATATCACCTCACTTCCCCTGCACTCCCTTGCCGGATCTTGTTGCCATCGTGCCAGTGAAAGCGTTTCCTTGTGTGTTCCTAGCCTGTGTTCCAGACCTCCTGCCGTTGCCCCTGACTACGATCCTTGCTGCCTGCCCCGACCTTCTGCTACGTCCGACCTTGCTTCTGTCTACTCCCTTGTACCGCGCCTATCTTCAGCAGTCAGAGAGGTTGAGCCGTTGCTAGTGGATACGACCTGGTCACTACCGCCGCAGCAAGTCCATCCCGCTTTGCGGCGGGCTCTGGTGAAAACCAGTAGTGACTTAGAACCGATCCACTAGCACGGTCCACGCCAATCCCTCTCTGGCACAGAGGATCCACTACCTGCCAGCCGGCATCGTGACAGAAACTCTCATTATATTCTGGAATCTGGAGTTTGTTATAAGCAGGAGAGCCACCGATAATTGTCAATAATATCTGTTAATGTTGATTGTCTTCTATAATACTCACTCAGCATTTCCTGGTAATACAATGACTTGAAAATGTGGTTTTCCTCATGCACAAACTGTGGGAACGTTCTATTTTTTCTACCTGTGTTTCCTCATTTCCTGACTATAAAGATCCATGAGATGAAGCCGGGTGATCCTCATAATTAAAAGCAAACCACAAGACGCTTCTTCAGGCTGCACCGCCAGACCCCAAATCCCCTCACCACATTTTTGAGGTCAATTAACAGCATTTGGCTCCCCAGTCGGGGGGGTTGTGGTGTGGGTGAGAGCTCTATGCAGGCAATCAGCTAAACCAAACAGAACCCAGGTACCCTCCCACATTCAGGAACTACAGTATAGAAGCAGAAAGTTGTTTTACTGAACTACTGCCCCTGTTTAGCCACTTCATTGACCGAGAGACCCCTTGAGAGTAATTAAAAACACAGCGACGTATATCAAAGTATCAAAAACCTACATGAACACACATTTCTCTAAAAGACCAACATAATTCTTCTGTGTTGTGGCTTGCAAGTCAAGCTGACTGCACTACATACCAAAAAATTGCTTAAGTAGCTGTATTTCTGTACAGGAAAATAGGAATATTAAAGAGGTTATCCCAAGATGCAAAGTTATTCCCTCTCCACAGCTGATGAGTGTGAGGCTGATCACTGCTAGGACCACCATCTATTCTAAGAATGGAGAAAAATTGTTCCCTGGACGATTAGAGGGGCAGTGCCTATGTGAGGCCAGCACCGCATTCATTCTCTATGGGGCTTCTGAAAATTGCTGAATGCTGAACTAGTTTATATATTTCTTAAAGGGGTACTCCGCCCCCTAGATATCTTATCCCCTATCGAAAAGATAGGTGTGAAAGATGTCTGATTGCGGCGACCCCACCACTGGGACCCCGCAATCTCCTGGTGCACCTGGCGTTCATTTAGAGCATCGGGTGCAGCGCCAGAGGCTTGTGACGTCAGGGGCACACCCCCTCAATGCAAGTCTATGGGAGGGGGTGTGATGGCCGTCACGCCCCCTCCCCTAGACTTGCATTTAGGGGGCATGGCCGTGACTTCACGAGCAGGGCATGACTGTGACGTCAAGAGCCCCCGCCCCGCATTGTCAGTCATCAGACTCGGAGCGAATTTTGCTCCATGCAAACGATGTCTGGGGTGCCGCAGCCGAGATCGTGGGGGTCCCCAGAGGGGGGGTGGGTGTAATAGAGGATAAGATATCTAGGGGTGGAGTATCCCTTTAAAGTGAATTTACCTTTATGTTATTTCTACTACTGGGGACACATTTTCATTGTTTGGGCTGCAAAACTACAGCAATATCTTGTAATAAAACTTATTTTCTCATGTCTACAAGTCAATGCCCATAGAAGCCTATAGATGCAGCTGAGTATGTTCAGTAATAAGCAGAGACCGTGAGTCTAGTGTTATACCAGGACTGCTTTATGTTAGATGAAGGCCTGTGCAGAATTTTTTGTTAGTGTCACAGTCCAAAATTCAATAGCCGTGGTACATTTATAATACTATATGACCACACGATAATGGTAGAGTAACAACATACAATAATATAATAATGCTATGTCCCAGTAATAATGGTATACACAGACCAAATAATAACACTACACTGTTCCCATGTAAAATGACATACTCTGCTACTATAATAAGGTGACACTATAGTTTAATAATACTAATTCTGTATGGTACACAAATAATAATATATTATTTCAAGAAGTTTTACTGGACAAACCAGAAGTCTTCAATTCATTTTTGGATGTATGCTCTATGATCTCCATACATGCCATATCACATAAAAATCATATGCTGTGTATTGGGCATTATAGAACCTGCACATTTTTTTAAAGAAGTAGGACACCACATATATAGACAATAGGAATTAAAGCATACAATTACTTGCATTATACAATATCAAAAACCCAAAAGGATCTTATGCTGACAAAATAATGTGATATTTCTAGACACACCAGAAACAGCAATCTTCTTTCGTTATTAAATAGACATATGAAAAATGGATAGGGGATAAGATGTCTGATTGCGGAGGTCCGGCCGTGACTCCCCCTCCCATAGACATGAATGGAGGGAGCGTTTAATGACACCACAAGGGGGCATGGTGTAACACAACCACAGCCGCCTGCTCCAAGCGTCCTGATCATAATGTTCAGAGCGCTGGGTGCTGCTCAGAGATAGTGGGGGGTCCCAGAGGCCAGACCCCCGACACCAGACATCGTATCACCTATCCTTGGTTAGGGGATAAGATGTCTATGGGCGGAGTCCCCCTTTATGTCCTACCTTAGTTGTCACGCATCACAAATTCTTTACAACAATGGGACATAGCTACGCAGTGGGCAGCATGGTGACTCAGTGGTTAGCACTGTTTCCTTGCAGTGCTGAGGTCCTGGGTTCAAATCCCACCAAGGACAACATTTGCAAAGACCTTGTATGTTCTCTGGGTACCCTGGTCTCTCCCACACTTCAAAACATGATGGTAGGTTTAGATCATGAATAGAGATGAGCAAATTTTCGAAAAAGTTGAATTTCTCCCCAAAATTAGTTTTGGTCTGAATTTATTTGTGGTGAAGCGCTGTTAAAAATGACTATTTCTGGCCTACAGAAAGCCTCAATAGGGGTGTACAACACTTTGCCTTGCTGTAACACGCATAGGGAGTGTGCTGGGTTAGTGAAATAATACTGTTATTCAGCATGACATGCAGATTAGAGGCGTCGCTATTAGAATCAATGTCGCACAGCGGCACAATGACAAAGCCTGGAGGTGGCATCAGTATGAGGAGACCATATAGTGGCTGAACGACACAACGTGGAGGTGGCGGCAGCATGAGGAGACCATATAGTGGCTAAATGACCCAGCGTGGAGGTGGAGGCAGCATGAGGAGACAATATAGTGCCTTAATGACACAGCATGTAGGTGGTGGCTGCATGAGGAGACCATATAGTGGCTGAATGACCCAGCCTGGAGGTGGCAACAGCCTGACAAGACCATAGGGCCTCACAATTGAAAAGATGAAGAATATTTTTAAACATTTAAATTGAAGATTTCAAATAGATGAACCTAAAAAGTTTTATTTAAAGGGGTACTCTGGTGCTTAGACATCTTATCCCCTATCCCCCCGTTATCTTGCACGCAGCACCCCAGTTTAAATCAGTCCCTGGAGCATGTTCGCTCCGGGTCTGATTACCGGCGACCACAGGGCCATCGGCGTGTGACATCACGCCTCCGCCCCCGTGTGACGTCACACTCCGCCCCTCAATGCAAGCCTATGAGAACATATGGTGGCAGTATGAGACAGCCTGTAGCTGGAATCAGCATGAGGAGAACATTTGGTGGTAGAAGGAGACAGCCTGGAACTGGCATTAGCATGAGGAGAACATATGGTGGCAATATGAGACAGCCTGGAGCTGGCATCAGCATGAGGAGAACATATGGTGGAAGAATGAGAAAGCCTGGAGCTGGCCTCAGCATTAGGAGAACATATGGTGGCAGCAATAGGAGAACATATGGTGGCAGTATGAGACAGCCTGGAGCTGGCATCAGCATGAGGAGAACATGTGGTGGCATTAGGAGACAGCCTGGAGCTGGCATCAGCATGAGGAGAACATATGGTGGCAGTATGAGACAGTCTGGAGCTGGCATCAGCATGAGGAGAATATATGGTGGCAGTATTAGACAGCCTGGAGCTGGCATCAGCATGAGGAGAACTTTTGGTGGCAGAATGAAACAGCCTGGAGCTGGCATCAGCATTATTAGAACATATGGTGGCAGAATGAGACAGCCTGGAGCTGGCATTAGCATGAGGAGAACATATAGTCACAGAATGAGACAGCCTGGAGATGGCATCAGCATGAGGAGAACATACGGTGGCAGTATGAGACAGCCTGGAGCTAGCATCAGCACTAGAAGAACATATGGTGGCAGAATGAGACAGCCTGGAGCTGCATCAGCATTAGGAGAACATATGGTGGCAGTATGAGACAGCTTGGAGCTGGCATCAGCATGGGAGGTGAATTGCTGCTGTAAAAATACTTTTCTGTGCAACACACTGCTCTCTGTCCCTCTGTGCAATAGAACGCTGATGTGACTGGCCACAAGATGGCTGCCGATTATATAGGGCTTTGACATCACAGGGGTGGCTGGCTGCATGTTGCATGTGAATCGGGGTCATCCCGCTTACCCACCTTGCCGCCTTCCAAGAGTTCTTTCCCCATGTCCTCACATACAGATCCACCATTTTAGATGCCCTGGAGCCTGGACCGCACTAAATGGAGTTTAATGAAGCGATTTGTGTGATCAAATCGCGGCAATATTCGGATTCGTTGAGAATTTGTAACAAATTCGGATTCCCTAATTATGAGCCCTGATGGGGACAGGTACCAAATTGGGTGTACAGCACTGCGGAATCTGTGTGCGCTATGCAAATAAAGAGTTATTATTATTATTACACGACAGTAGCATAAGGAATGGGAGGGAGGGTGAAGTATTTCGTCTTCTTTGTACACACAGATATCCTTGTTTATAAAATCCCTACTCAATATTTCTAACAGCTTTGCAGAAACATTTCTTTAAAAGGTGTTGCAAGTGTGAAATAAAAAATCTGCCACCTTTCCAAAAACTATGCCTCTTGGACCCCGCCAGTCTTGTCTTCCTGAAAAAGCAGCTGGCATGTTATCGGTGCTGGCAGGTAAACAAGGGAGTACCACACTGGAGCTGTAGGGGATCTAACAGTTATATTCTGTTTTTATTTGTATTACTTATTCTTGTATGTACTCTTGTAGGAACATCCTTTGAAATATCTGCAAAAATTTACGTTAAAACCTAAAACATGTAATGGCTTATACAATAGAGTAACATAGTAATATAGTTTGTAAGGTTGAAAAAAAGACAAGAGTCCATCGATTTAACCTATAAGTTAAATCAATATTGAATGCTTGGATCCTGTACACTGATAGGTACTTTGTACGACATTTTTGGGCATCCATGAGATAATGCGGTGTCCCGGTACCGTATTTCATACCGTACCTTGTGGTGGGTTTCCCAAAGTCAGAGTCCCTAGGAACAGTGGGGGTCCTCTTCTTTAGTTAACCCCTCGTCCCCCCTCGGTTAGCTAAAATTTGTGTAAATATGTATATTTAAGATGCCTACCTTGTTAGCGTCGCAGGACCTGCGGGTCATGTGACTTGGTTCACAGAACTCTATGGTTTGCTAAAGGACCTTTGGTGGTTCTAGTCAGGTGATCACCCACAATCCTATGTAATGGTGAGTGACAGCTGACATGGACCAATCTAAAAGAGTTCAGCCACTGCCCATATAAGGGAGCTGTGGCCATTAATCTCTCTCTTTCCTCGTGGGCTGCTGATGAGATAGGATCTGCACAGCTGTCATCGGCAACCACTAGGCCAAAGCCTTGCGGCCTCGGCCATAATCCAAATTGTGAGTTATTACAATTCCCCAAAATCTTCGCAAGATCACTGGACCTAAACCAACCCCTAAATCCAGCCGATCTATGCAGTCCAATTCTCCTACTCCAAAGAGAGCTTACCGGTCCCAACCGACTGTCAGTCATTGCCGTGCTGTATATAGACTCTGTTATCTGGACTGTTACCGTTACTGCATGTCACGATGCCGGCTGGCAGGTAGTGGATCCTCTGTGCCGGAGAGGGATTGGCGTGGACCGTGCTAGTGGATCGGTTCTAAGTCACTACTGGTTTTCACCAGAGCCCGCCGCAAAGCGGGATGGTCTTGCTGCGGCGGTAGTGACCAGGTCGTATCCACTAGCAACGGCTCACCTCTCTGGCTGCTGAAGATAGGCGCGGTACAAGGAGTAGACAGAAGCAAGGTCGGACGTAGCAGAAGGTCGGGGCAGGCAGCAAGGATCGTAGTCAGGGGCAACGGCAGGAGGTCTGGAACACAGGCTAGGAACACACAAGGAAACGCTTTCACTGGCACGATGGCAACAAGATCCGGCAAGGAAGTGCAAGGGAAGTGAGGTGATATAGGGAAGTGCACAGGTGATCAGACTAATTGGAACCACTGCGCCAATCAGCGGCGCAGTGGCCCTTTAAATCGCAAAGACCCGGCGCGCGCGCGCCCTAAGGAGCGGGGCCGCGCGCGCCGGGACAGGACCGACGGAGAGCGAGTCAGGTACGGGAGCTGGGGTGCGCATCGCGAGCGGGCGCTACCCGCATCGCGAATCGCATCCCGGCTGGAAGCAGTATCGCAGCGCCCCGGGTCAGTGGATCTGACCGGAGCGCTGCAGTGAGGAGAGTGTAGCGAGCGCTCCGGGGAGGAGCGGGGACCCGGAGCGCTCGGCGTAACAGTACCCCCCCCCTTGGGTCTCCCCCTCTTCTTAGAGCCTGAGAACCTGAGGAGCAGACTTTTGTCTAGGATATTGTCCTCAGGTTCCCAGGATCTCTCTTCTGGACCACAACCCTCCCAATCCACTAAAAAAAAGGTTTTCCCTCTGACCTTTTTTGATGCCAGAATCTCTTTGACGGAGAAGATGTCCGAGGAGCCGGAAACAGGAGTGGGAGGAACAGATTTGGGAGAGAAACGGTTGATGATGAGTGGTTTAAGAAGAGAAACGTGAAAGGCATTAGGAATACGAAGAGAAGGAGGAAGAAGAAGTTTGTAAGAGACAGGATTAATCTGGCACAAAATTTTGAAAGGACCAAGATAGCGTGGTCCCAACTTGTAGCTAGGGACACGGAAGCGGACATATTTAGCGGAGAGCCATACCTTGTCTCCAGGGGAAAAAATGGGAGGAGCTCTTCTTTTCTTATCCGCGAACTTCTTCATGCGTGATGAAGCCTGTAAGAGAGAATTTTGGGTCTCTCTCCATATGATGGAAAGGTCACGAGAAATTTCATCCACAGCGGGCAGACCAGAGGGCAAGGGGGTAGGGAGGGGGGGAAGAGGGTGACGGCCGTACACCACGAAAAATGGGGATTTGGAGGAAGATTCAGAGACTCTGAAGTTATACGAGAATTCGGCCCATGGAAGGAGATCTGCCCAGTCATCCTGGCGGGAGGAAACAAAATGTCGTAAATAATCACCCAAGACCTGGTTAATTCTTTCTACTTGTCCATTGGATTGGGGATGATATGCAGAAGAAAAATTTAATTTAATCTTGAGTTGTTTACAGAGAGCCCTCCAGAATTTAGACACGAATTGGACGCCTCTATCCGAGACGATCTGCGTAGGCAACCCGTGAAGACGAAAAATGTGTACAAAAAATTGTTTAGCCAACTGAGGCGCTGAAGGAAGACCAGGAAGAGGGATGAAATGTGCCATTTTGGAGAATCGATCAACGACCACCCAAATAACAGTGTTGCCACGGGAAGGGGGTAAATCAGTAATAAAATCCATACCAATCAGAGACCAAGGCTGTTCGGGGACAGGCAGGGGATGAAGAAAACCAGCGGGCTTCTGGCGAGGAGTCTTATCCCGGGCACAGATAGTGCAGGCTCGCACAAAGTCCACAACATCCGTCTCCAGAGTCGGCCACCAATAGAAGCGGGAGATGAGTTGCACAGATTTCTTGATGCCCACATGACCTGCGAGATGGGAGGAGTGACCCCATTTGAGGATTCCGAGGCGTTGGCGTGGAGAAACAAAGGTCTTTCCTGGAGGAGTTTGCCTGATGGAGGCTGGAGAAGTGGAAATCAGGCAGTCAGGAGGAATGATGTGTTGCGGAGAGAGTTCAACTTCCGAAGCATCCGAGGAACGAGAGAGAGCATCGGCCCTAATGTTCTTATCGGCAGGCCGAAAGTGAATTTCAAAATTAAATCGGGCAAAGAACAGAGACCACCGGGCCTGGCGAGGATTCAGCCGTTGGGCAGACTGGAGGTAGGAGAGGTTCTTGTGATCGGTGTAAATAATAACTGGAAATCTTGATCCCTCCAGCAGATGCCTCCATTCCTCAAGTGCTAATTTGATGGCTAGAAGCTCTCGATCCCCGATGGAGTAGTTCCTCTCCGCCGGAGAGAAGGTCCTAGAAAAAAAACCACAAGTGACAGCATGCCCGGAAGAATTTTTTTGTAGAAGAACAGCTCCAGCTCCCACTGAGGAGGCATCAACCTCCAATAGGAAGGGTTTGGAAGGGTCAGGTCTGGAGAGCACGGGAGCCGAAGAAAAGGCAGACTTGAGTCGTTTAAAGGCGTCTTCCGCTTGAGGAGGCCAAGACTTGGGATCGGCATTTTTTTTGGTTAAAGCCACGATAGGGGCCACAACGGTAGAAAAATGTGGAATAAATTGCCTGTAATAATTGGCGAACCCCAAAAAGCGTTGGATAGCACGGAGTCCGGAGGGGCGTGGCCAATCTAAGACGGCAGAGAGTTTGTCTGGATCCATTTGTAGTCCCTGGCCAGAGACCAAGTATCCTAGAAAAGGAAGAGATTGGCATTCAAACAGACATTTCTCAATTTTGGCATAGAGTTGATTGTCACGAAGTCTCTGAAGAACCATACGGACATGCTGGCGGTGTTCTTCTAGATTGGCAGAAAAAATCAGGATATCGTCCAGATATACAACAACACAGGAGTATAAAAGATCACGAAAAATTTCATTAACAAAGTCTTGGAAGACGGCAGGGGCGTTGCACAGTCCAAAGGGCATGACCAGATACTCAAAGTGTCCATCTCTGGTGTTAAATGCCGTTTTCCATTCATCCCCCTCTCTGATGCGGATGAGATTATAAGCACCTCTTAAGTCCAGTTTAGTAAAGATGTGGGCACCTTGGAGGCGATCAAAGAGTTCAGAGATGAGGGGTAGGGGGTAGCGGTTCTTAACCGTGATTTTATTAAGACCGCGGTAGTCAATGCAAGGACGTAGGGAGCCATCTTTTTTGGACACAAAGAAAAATCCGGCTCCGGCAGGAGAGGAGGATTTACGGATAAAGCCCTTTTTCAAATTTTCCTGGACGTATTCAGACATGGCAAGAGTCTCTGGGGCGGACAGAGGATAAATTCTGCCCCGGGGTGGAGTAGTGCCCGGGAGGAGGTCGATAGGACAATCATAAGGCCTGTGAGGAGGTAGAGTCTCGGCTTGTTTTTTGCAAAAAACATCCGCAAAGTCCATATAGGCCTTAGGGAGACCGGTTACTGGAGGAACCACAGAGTCACGGCAAGGGTTACTGGGAACCGGTTTTAGACAGTCCTTGGAACAAGAGGGCCCCCAACTCTTGATCTCCCCAGTGGACCAATCCAGGGTTGGGGAATGAAGTTGAGGCCAGGGAAGTCCAAGGAGAATTTCAGAAGTGCAATTGGGGAGGACCAAAAGTTCAATCCTCTCGTGATGAGATCCGATGCTCATTAGAAGGGGCTCCGTGCGGAAACGTATGGTACAGTCCAATCTTTCATTGTTTACACAATTGATGTAAAGGGGTCTGGCGAGACTGGTCACTGGGATGTTGAACCTGTTGACGAGAGAGGCCAAAATAAAATTTCCTGCAGATCCAGAGTCCAAGAAGGCCATAGTAGAGAAGGAGAAGGCAGAGGCAGACATCCGCACAGGCACAGTAAGACGTGGAGAAGCAGAGTAGACATCAAGGACTGTCTCACCTTTGTGCGGAGTCAGCGTACGTCTTTCCAGGCGGGGAGGACGGATAGGACAATCCCTCAGGAAGTGTTCGGTACTAGCACAGTACAGGCAGAGGTTCTCCATACGGCGTCGTGTCCTCTCTTGAGGTGTCAGGCGAGACCGGTCGACCTGCATAGCCTCCACGGCGGGAGGCACAGGAACGGATTGCAGGGGACCAGAGGAGAGAGGAGCCGAGGAGAAGAAACGCCTCGTGCGAACAGAGTCCATATCTTGGCGGAGCTCCTGACGCCTTTCGGAAAAACGCATGTCAATGCGAGTGGCTAGGTGAATGAGTTCATGTAGATTAGCAGGGATTTCTCGTGCGGCCAGAACATCTTTAATGTTGCTGGATAGGCCTTTTTTAAAGGTCGCGCAGAGGGCCTCATTATTCCAGGATAATTCTGAAGCAAGAGTACGGAATTGTACGGCATACTCGCCAACGGAAGAATTACCCTGGACCAGGTTCAACAGGGCAGTCTCAGCAGAAGAGGCTCGGGCAGGTTCCTCAAAGACACTTCGGATTTCCGAGAAGAAGGAGTGTACAGAGGCAGTGACGGGGTCATTGCGGTCCCAGAGCGGTGTGGCCCAAGACAGGGCTTTTCCAGACAGAAGGCTGACTACGAAAGCCACCTTAGACCTTTCAGTGGGAAACTGGTCCGACATCATCTCCAGATGCAGGGAACATTGGGAAAGAAAGCCACGGCAAAACTTAGAGTCCCCATCAAATTTATCCGGCAAGGATAGGCGTAGACCAGGAGCGGCCACTCGCTGCGGAGGAGGTGCAGGAGCTGGCGGAGGAGATGATTGCTGAAGCTGTGGTAGTAACTGCTGTAGCATAACGGTCAGTTGAGACAGCTGTTGGCCTTGTTGCGCTATCTGTTGTGACTGCTGGGCGACCACCGTGGTGAGGTCAGCGACAACTGGCAGAGGAACTTCAGCGGGATCCATGGCCGGATCTACTGTCACGATGCCGGCTGGCAGGTAGTGGATCCTCTGTGCCGGAGAGGGATTGGCGTGGACCGTGCTAGTGGATCGGTTCTAAGTCACTACTGGTTTTCACCAGAGCCCGCCGCAAAGCGGGATGGTCTTGCTGCGGCGGTAGTGACCAGGTCGTATCCACTAGCAACGGCTCACCTCTCTGGCTGCTGAAGATAGGCGCGGTACAAGGGAGTAGACAGAAGCAAGGTCGGACGTAGCAGAAGGTCGGGGCAGGCAGCAAGGATCGTAGTCAGGGGCAACGGCAGGAGGTCTGGAACACAGGCTAGGAACACACAAGGAAACGCTTTCACTGGCACGATGGCAACAAGATCCGGCAAGGAAGTGCAAGGGAAGTGAGGTGATATAGGGAAGTGCACAGGTGATCAGACTAATTGGAACCACTGCGCCAATCAGCGGCGCAGTGGCCCTTTAAATCGCAAAGACCCGGCGCGCGCGCGCCCTAAGGAGCGGGGCCGCGCGCGCCGGGACAGGACCGACGGAGAGCGAGTCAGGTACGGGAGCCGGGGTGCGCATCGCGAGCGGGCGCTACCCGCATCGCGAATCGCATCCCGGCTGGAAGCAGTATCGCAGCGCCCCGGGTCAGTGGATCTGACCGGAGCGCTGCAGTGAGGAGAGTGTAGCGAGCGCTCCGGGGAGGAGCGGGGACCCGGAGCGCTCGGCGTAACACTGCATGTACAGAAAATCTTCAGTAAAGTTTCTATAAGTTTTTCAGTTCAGCACCGGTTGTGAACAATCCGTTATTCTACACTCACCTATCGCTCTTGGGAAGAGTGGCGATAGGCCAAGCATTACCTCAGAGTTTTAACCCTCAACCTGGCGTCAAGAGTGACATATACTACAGCAACACCCCAACTACCCTACACCCCCCGAGGAATACCACAATACCATGCACTCTCCTAGAAGAAAAACATAACGTGCAAGCAGATGACATCTCACAGGGTCCATTTTATGTTTATTGAGGCTTGGATGGTTCTGCCCCTCAATAGACTGCGCATTCCCGTATTATATTATTTTAGGCCAGATGCTACTTTAAAGTCTGTTTTGGCCACTTTTGTGAAAATTTTTGTGCATAGACTTTTCTTTTGGATCTGAAAACTCCAGCAAAAAATAAATAAATGTATCAATGAATGACTGACAGACAGCTACAAACCCTCAGTTGTTTGAGACACTAGAGTGTTCCTTCGGGAGTTTCGGCGATCTCCTTTTATTTTGAAAGTTTTCTAGAAATGCTGGTAGTGCAAACGACTACCACTACGCGTGACAAATGACTTTAGGAATGCGTAGGAGTCTATGGAAATATGGCAATGAGAAACAAGTAACTTGTAAATCGTTTTCTCTGTAAAATGACCGGCTCTAATTTTCAAGGAACAATAAGATGGCATGCTCCTCTTGTATATATCAAAACATTAAGTTTGAGTTTGTCTTAAATAAGTAATTATCGCAGTTCTGTACAAGTCAGGGCGTCCCATTTCATCTTCCAAAAAAACGTGTGTCATCATTGTGCTCGAGTGGAGGATTATTAGATGAAATCCTTCTTACTGCCAAAATGTCTAGTTTTGTAGTTTGGATGAAAGCCAAAAAATAAACAAAATGGGATTATCGTCTACGATTGATGCTCCAGCAATGTTAAGATATTGTACTTAATGTCCAAAGGGATATAAATATGATAAAACATTTTGGCGAGAATGTGAAGGGCTGAAAGAATAATGAGCAAGAGTCGAAACTCCCTCACAAACAAGATTCACTAACAGTGACAGTGTCTGTGCTACAAGCTCAATGTGTATGAACAGAACCTCTCAATAGAAGGTAATTTATACCGCACTATATACTCACTAACATCTCTTCCTTTTATGTTTTACATCTGTATCTATTATCTGTTGTGTCTGCCATTATTTTTTCTCCAAGGTAGATACTTGGCTTTAATGAAAAGGGAGATTTTCTTTGGTACTTTATATTATCACAATAATTCACACGTTATATGTTTAGCCAAAGTCTCCAGCGAACATTTTGATGATCGTCTAAATAATATAGTGCACTGCCATTGTGCCTCTATAACAAATAATGAAAAAAGAGAGAGGCCGCTTCATAGCGTAATACCGCAGGTGTAGGCTCCAAGAATGAAATAGGAATTACCCTTACCAGATGTGGTTGTGTAAGCTCACACACAACAGTGGTCAGCGTGAGTGAGTAGTAAATCCAGTCTGCAGCCTTCCCATCCAAGCAAGACAATGCCAGGAGGAGACTTCTGAAGGTGGTGGGATTCAACAGCGCTGACTGGAAGCAGACACGTCAAGTAGGTAGGAAGATGGCTTTATTGAAAGAATGCGACGCGTTTCACCACAGGTGCGGCTTCATCAGGCACCTGATGAAGCCGCACCTGCGTCGAAACGCGTTGCATTGTTTCAATAAAGCCATCTTCCTACCTACTTGACGTGTCTGCTTCCAGTCAGTGCCGTTGAATCCCACCACCTTCAGAAGTCTCCTCCTGCCATTGTCTATAACAAATAATGACAGACTGTAGGCGAGCCACAGGGGAAGACCAAGCATTGCCTTGTAAAGAAGGCATTAGAGGCTGAGAGATAGCGGCAATATATGAGCAGAAACTAGAAGGGAGTGCAGTTTTAGCATGACCATGAGCTTGGTTTAAAAGGCAGTTTGAGGGAAAAAAAATGTTCAACCCTATTAATGACTGTTACGCCGAGCTCTCTGGGTCCCTGCTCCTCCCCGGAGCGCTTGTGGCGTTCTCCTCTCTGTGATGGGGATGCGATTCGCATAGCAGGACGCGCCCGCTCGCGAATCGCATCCCAAGCCACTTACCCGTCCCGATCCCCGGCTGTCACGTTCTGGCACGCGCGGCTCCGCTCTCTAGGGCGCGCGCGCGCCAGCTCTCTAAGATTTAAAGGGCCAGTGCACCAGTGATTGGTGCCTGGCCCAATCAGTCTAATTAGCTTCCACCTGCTCCCTGTCCATATAACCTCACTTCCCCTTCCCTTCCTTGCCGGATCTTGTTGCCTTGTGCCAGAGAAAGCGTTTAGTGTTGTCCAAAGCCTGTATTCCAGACCTTCTGCTATTGCTATTGACTATAAACCTTGCCGCCTGCCCCGACCTTCTGCTACGTCTGACCTTGCCTCTGCCTAGTCCTTCTGTCCCACGCCTTCTCAGCAGTCAGCGAGGTTGAGCCGTTGCCGGTGGATACGACCTGGTTGCTACCGCCGCAGCAAGACCATCCCGCTTTGCGGCGGGCTCTGGTGAAAACCAGTAGCAACCTAGAACCGGTCCACCGACACGGTCCACGCCAATCCCTCGCTGACACAGAGGATCCACATCCAGAATGACGAATCCTAACAATGACATTCCATGTGTCTTTTGTTGTTTATGGGTTATCTATAGTTTTTTGGTCTTATCACTATACTAAAGGGTCTCACTATGGTTTTACATTAGAACCCTTCAAAACAAAGTAGAGGGTGTAATCAGCACCTGGGTGTGATGTAGTGCACTGGGTGAATATAATGTGTTCTATCACACTATGTCCGTAATAACAGTTTTTGTATGAAACATGCAGCTGAAGTAAAGTGATTGAATTTGAACACTTATTTTTTCGTGTGGAGTGCAGTTTGTATTGGACTGACTTTACATTAGAACCCATCAACTCAAGTTATGTCCCTGCATTTGATGTTTTTCTCTGGGTTACTTTTGAAGTTATTAAAAAATGTGTAGATTAAAGTCTTAAAGGGGATATGTGATACATCTGAGTTCACATAGATAATGAATCAAATGTGTGCTGACCCACTGCTTCATTCAGCAGGTAGAGTCGGCCCCCCATTCTAGAGATCACTAGGGTCTCAGAGGTTGGGAGAAATGGTTATACAGGCTATTCAGCAGTTTTCACGATACCTTGATCTAAGAGATCCTATTAGATGCCTCCTCCCAGGCTGGCTCTCAGAAGTACCAACCTTGTTAAGGGAGCTCAGAAGGAGAAGCTCCAATGATGTAACTAGCCACATATTGACAGGTACCAAATAAAGTAGCTGTATATATGGGTAGCTTCATCATCTTAGTGAGTGGAGTGAAGTGCTATATGCATGTATATGCTATTTGTACTCCACTGTAAGTTCATACAAAATGTAGTAATGGACCAGAATGCTCTTGGTCCTCCAGCACAAAAGAATATTGCAGTGCATGGTATTGAATCATCTGCCATTGCCCATATGTTAATCTGACACAATCACATGTCACTTAAGGCCAGACTCTGTGTATGTGGCATGGTACTAGTGTCACTGGATGGCCCCCAGTATGCAAAGACTGAATAAAGTAAGTAAGCTGGTGATTCTATCAGAGTAAGATGTAGTTACATGTGACTCCCAAGGCTTTAGAGGAACCCAAATGCGTCACATATGTGACTTACTTTTTGAATTGAGTACTAGTCAATATATCAGAGAACAATCACGTGTCATGTTAGCGGATGACATGGTGACAGAAGGATAAAACATTATCATGGCTATCTTGTGTACACATGGTTGTGGCTTTCCAAATGTGTGATTCGGAGCCAGTTTTCATACATAAGATTCTTGGTATTTTAACCTGTTACTGACTATGCACAAATAATGTTTTGTGTGGTCCTGGGTTTTAGTTCTCCATTACTGTAAGTGTATAGCACAGGTTTAAAGCCTCAGCTACTGCGATCAAGCAGGGACAGGTCTGCTCCCCAGCTGAAACAGCCAAGCACCCTGCAGAGAAGAAAGCACTGGTTATTACCACTTCTGCCTTCTCATTTCTAGTGTACACAGTACTCAATGAGGAGCCGTGTGACGAAAAGAATATTGAAAAGAACTGAATAGAATATTGAACAGGGCAAACGTGATCACAGGGTACCCTCTGCACAGCAGAGCTGCCTGGTCTGGGAAGCTGGCGTAGAGTTCAAAGTGTAGCGTAGGCCAGCGCCTCCTAATAAAATTGGCACATCTTGCACTGGCGCACTGTTCCTTAGGACCGCCATGTAAAATACTGGTCTTTTATCAATTTTCCTTATTACCGTATATACTTGAGTATAAGCCGACCCGAGTATAAGCCGAGGCCCCTAATTTCAACCCGAAATCCCAGGAAAAGTTATTGACTCGAGTATAAGCCTAGGGTGGGAAATACATCATCCCCCCCTGTCATCATCCAGACCCCCGTCATTAGCATCCTCATCATCATCACCGCCTGTCATCATCCAGACCCTCATCATCATCACCTGTCATCATCCCCTTGTCATCATCCCACACCCCCCCTTCATCATCCCCTTGTCATCATCCCCACCCCCCTTCATCATCCCCTTGTAATCATCCCCACCCCCCTTCATCATCCCCTTGTAATCATCCCACACCCCCCCTTCCTCATCCCCTTGTCATCATCCCCTTGTCATCATCCCCACCCCCCTTCATCATCCCCTTGTAATCATCCCCCCCCCTTCATCCCCTTGTAATCATCCCACACCCCCCCCTTCATCATCCCCTTGTCATCATCCCCACCCCCCTTCATCATCCCACACCCCCCTTCTGTACAGTACTCGCCTCCGCTCGGCGCTGGTCCGGTGGTGCAGGGCTGTCCGGTGAGTAGGTCGTCCGGTGGGATAGTGGTTCCGGGCTGCTATCTTCACTGGGGGCGCCTCTTCTCCGCGCTGCGGGCCCGGCATACAGGCGTTGCCTGGACGATGACGCAGAAGTACGTTGGTAATGAACGTACCTCTGCGTCGTCGTCAAGGCAACGTGACTATTCTGGGGCCGGGCCCGAAGCGCTTAGAAGAGGCCTCCCCGATGAAGATAGCAGCCCGGAACCACTATCCCACCGGACGACCTCCTCTCCGGACAGTCCTGCAGCACCGGACCAGCGCCGAGCGGAGGCGAGTACTGTACAGAACTAAAGGGGGTGAGAGGGGGCTGGATGATGTCGAAGGCCGCAGTGGTCTTCAACCTGCGGACCTCCGGAGGTTTCAAAACTACAACTCCCAGCAATCCCGGACAGCCGATGGTTGCCCGGGCTTGCTGGGAGTTGTAGTTTTGAAACCTCTGGAGGTCCGTAGGTTGAAGACCACTGCGGGTGGAGAGTTCACTCGAGTATAAGCCGAGGGGGGTGTTTTCAGCACGAAAAATCTTGCTGAAAAACTCGGCTTATACTCGAGTATATACGGTATATGTGGGGGTGCACATAATATATCCTAATGTATCATAGTATATTCTAAACAAAAATGTAACACAAGGACTTCTGTCAGGCAATTGAAAACACATATGATTGTTTAGGAAGAAACATACAGTATGCGCTTATATTGCTTCATACTTATTCACATTTGCTGATTCTTTTATTCTAGAGAAACTCTTAAATCTCATGTAATGTTATGTTATAACTGTTGACTCAGACATAGGGTACGGCCACACACACAAAACCTGTATGGATTTTGATACAGATTTTTTTGTGGATTATGAAAATGTATTTGATAAATTTTTTAATAAATAGGAAAAATCAATCTGAGAATTTACCATGAGTAAAGATTTTTGTGCAATGCAAAAGCTGTGTGGCTTTCCGGTTGGTGTGCAAAACGTATTATGTTGCGTACGTCACTTCATTAATTTGTGCAAATTACAGGTAGCTCCTGGATAGTGCAAAAAAGGTGAAAAGCTCACACACACTCCTCACCATCTGTAAAAAAGACAAAAAGAGAAAAGACCGGAAACGGCGCCTTGCGTATTACCCTTGACGGAGTGAAAAATAAACTAAGGTGGAGAATCCACCGCTCTTATGGGTGAGTGCTCACCAGAGATTAATAGATAGAACGCATATCACCCCAATATGGGGTACTCACTGAAGTCCAGATGACTGCTATGCCGGAGGTCACAGGAAGCAAGGCGACACTTGTCCTGGTAGAAAAGTCTTGAAGGAGAAGAAAAAGGACCTATGGTTCCCAGGCGCTGTCAATCTGATTCAGTAGTCCATGAAAATAAAGGCCAATATTCTACAGGTTTAAATAAACACAGTAGTTTTATTTTATAAACATAAAAAACAGTGATGACGCGTTTCGAGGGGGGACCCCTCTTCCTCAGATCAGGCATGCAAACATGGTGACCAGTGTGTGTTTTATGCACCAAATTGGCGCCAAAAAACTAAAAAGGGGCGTGGCCTAATTTTGGGCCGACACAGGATGTGAAAAGTAAACCCGTTTGTATAAATAGAATATCTTAAACCATCTGTAATTCTAGCTAAACCAGCACCGAGAAATAACATAGGCAGAGTCTATTGATTTGTGGCTTAGTATAAAACAAATATAATGCAGATATAATATTTATAGCAGTGCTGCAGCGTTAGTAGATCCAGATCAGCTTAGTTTGGAACTAAATTTACCAAGGAATTAGGATTCCTTTAACCCTTTAACGACGCAGGACGTATATTTACGTCCTGCGCCGGCTCCCGCGATATCGGTCACATCGCGTCGGTCCCGGCGCTCATCAACGGCCGGGATCCGCGGCTAATACCACACATCGCCGATCGCAGCGATGTGCGGTATTAACCCTTTAGAAGCGGTGGTCAAAGTTGACCGCCGCTTCTAAAACGAAAGTGAAAGCATCCCGGCTAGTCAGTCGGGCTGTTCGGGACCGCCGCGGTGAAATCGCGGCGTCCCGAACAGCTTGCAGGACACCGGAAGGGCCCTTACCTGCCTCCTCGGTGTCCGATCGACGAATGACTGCTCCGTGCCTGAGATCCAGGCAGGAGCAGTCAAGCGCCGATAACACTGATCACAGGCGTGTTAATACACGCCTGTGATCAGGATGAGAGATCAGTGTGTGCAGTGTTATAGGTCCCTATGGGACCTATAACTCTGCAAAAAAAAAGTTTAAAAAAGTGCTAATAAAGGTCATTTAACCCCTTCCCTAATAAAAGTTTGAATCACCCCCCTTTTCCCATAAAAAAAATAAAACAGTGTAAATAAAAATAAAAATAAACATATGTGGTATCGCCGCATGCGTAAATATCCGAACTATAAAAATATGTAATTAATTAAATCGCACGGTCAATGGCGTACGGGCAAAAAAATTCCAAAAAAGCGTATTTTGGTCACTTTTTATACCATTAAAAAATGAATAAAAAGTGATCAAAAAGTCAGATCAAAACAAAAATCGTACCGATAAAAACTTCAGATCACGGCGCAAAAAATGAAATAAAAAAGTTATAGGGGTCAGAAGAGGACATTTTTAAACGTATACATTTTCCTGCATGTAGTTATGATTTTTTCCAGAAGTACGACAAAATCAAACCTATATAAGTAGGGTATCATTTTAACCGTATGGACCTACAGAATAATGATAAGGTGTCATTTTTACCGAAATATGCGCTGCGTAGAAACGGAAGCCCCCAAAAGTAACAAAACAGGGTTTTTTCTTCGATTTTGTCGCACAATGATTTTTTTTTTCGTTTTGTCGTGAATTTTTGGGTAAAATGACTGATGTCACTGCAAAGTAGAATTGGTGATGCAAAAAATAAGTCATAATATGGATTTTTAAGTGGAAAATTGAAAGGGTTCTGATTTTTAAAAGGTAAGGAGGAAAAAACGAAAGTGCAAAAATGGAAAAACCCTGAGTCCTTAAGGGGTTAAAGCATACCTGTCATAGTGCAAAAAAAAGAAAAAAAGTGATTTGTTACTCAGGACCCAATCCTGATCATGTGCAAATAATTTTTATGTGTCTCGGACCTATATATATCCAGAGATATAAGCATTTATCTGCTGGTGAGTTACTTTTTCATTGTGCAGGCTGGAGGGGGCGGGTCAGTCTGTCTCCCTCACAGGAGCAAGCCTGTGCAGTCAGCCAATCAGTACTCTCTACTCTGTAACCCTTTCCTCTCTGGTTTTATGCTGTGTCATGTGTCAGAGGAAGATACTTGGAGCTTGTCTGCAGTAATCAGAAGACATTATGGTGAATTCATAACAGGATACTATGTATAAATATAAGAATAGATCTTTATAAAATTAGTGCAATGATTTTTTTAGATAAAAGTACAGCATTTTTATGAATACATGTGCTAATCAGCATAGCTGTCACTATGTGTGTCATTCATCTTTCACAGACTCCTGAATGTCTGATCAACTTCTTTGTCATTCAGGAGTCCGAGAAAGCTTTGACTATTTCAGCATGCTGGGAGTTGTAGTTTAGTAACAACTGAAGCTGCAATGTTTGTAAATAACTGTGTTAGAGCAGTGTTGCCTCCATCTGTTTTAAAACTACAGCTCCCAGCATGTCCACACATCCTTTATCTGTAGTTTTGCATACACAATAGAAATCTCCTATACTGCATACTGGTATGCTTTACGACCGGTATCCAGTATGCTGTAAAATCTAGACTAGTCTGTCTGGCTAAAAGACAGGCGACCCCTAGTGGTGGCTATTTTGAGCTTGAATTTCAGGTGAAAATAAAAAACATTTTTAACAGGTGTATATTGTGAAATGTCATATTATAATGAGTCCTGCAATATATGAAAAGTTTTTAACAATGACAGTGCCTCTTTAAGGAAAAAACTTTAGCATAAAAAATAAAAGAATATAATTGTCCTTTTGTCCTACAAAGGTCATACAAATAGGGGGCATACATTAAGGAAAAGAGTGTCTAAAACTGTCCAGAATGTGATTCCTAGATGAAGTGTACCACTATCCCTACACAGATAAAAAAATAACACCACATTTAGGCTATGTTCACATATCATCTTTTCTGGTCATTTTTAACGTCCAAGAACAGCTATTTTTAAGGCTTAAAGTGGTGCAGCAGAGTAAGACAATTTATCCCATATCCAAAGGGTAGGGGATAAGTGTCCCAGCGGTCAGACCCCCCGCGATCTCCTGCACTGCGCATTGGCTCTCCTCGGGCACAGAGCGGGGAGCGACACTCCATTAAAGGGGTATTCCAGGAAAAAACTTTTTTTTTTATATCAGCTAGCTCTAGAAAGTTAAACAGATTTGTAAATTACTTCCATTAAAAAATCTTAATCCTTTCAATAATTATCAGCTGCTGAAGTTGAGTTGTTGTTTTCTGTCTGTCAACAGTGCTCTCTGCTGACATCTCTGCTTGTCTCGGGAACTGCACAGAGTAGAAGAGGTTTGCTATGGGGATTTTCTTCTAAACTGGGCGGTTCCAGAGACACCTGTCATCAGAGAGCACTTAGACAGAAAAGAACAACTCAAATTCATCAGCTCATAAGTACTGAAAGGATTAAGATTTTTTAATAGAAGTAATTTGCAAATCTGTTTAACTTTCTGGAGCCAGTTGATTATATATATATATATATATATATATATATATATATATATATATATATGAAAGTTTTTTCCTAGATAACCCCTTTAATCTCTATAGAAGAGCCGGAGATACACAAGTACAGATCTTGGATAGCTCCGGCTCTCTTATAAAGATGAATGGATAGTGGATAAATTGTTCTACACTGCAGTTCTCCTATCTATCGTCTATCTATCATGCAAAAACATCGAGGACTGGGATTCTGGGTGACAAACTGCTTGATGTGCTCTCTCAATTTAACTTTTAGAATTTGTTGGCATATGTGTAAACAAAATTTTTTAGCACTTGTCACAATAAATATGTATGCCATCATGAAGACCAGAAGTAAACATATACCACAGATAAAAGATAAACTACATCCAGAATGATGTGTATGAAGCTGGCAACCACGTGGCCTCTTACTGTTCTCTGGAGAACCCAGGCCCTGTCTTTCATCTATGTCCTACAGTCTAGAAACAAAAAACTTCCTGTGACTGATAGCTTTTACAGATTGTAGGAAAGGCTTTCCCAAAGTATTATGTAATACAACAAGTCAACAAAACTCCAGATGGCTCTTAAGGGCCATGTTTAGATGTTAGATTGACTCGGTTGAGGATCTGAAGAGGAGGCACATATTTATGCAAAGTTATTTGTGCTTTGTATAGGAATGGGAACCATGTAATGCCACCATTAGTCCTGCCGTGACCAATCAGACTGACCTCATGCTGAGAAGTTCAGCAGGGATGCGCTTTATCTCTTGGAGCTGTCTTCTGGGAGTCATATTGGCCACCTGCAAGTAACAAAAATTGTTCTTCACTTTAGGGTTATACAGTTTTTGAACAACATCCAAAGTGTAAACCCGGGTTGGAAGCACACATACAGTTATTGATGCATTTTTATTTAAAGGGGTACTCCCGTGGAAAACTTTTTTTTTTAAATCAACTGGTGCCAGAAAGTTAAGCAGATTTGTAAATGACTTCTATTAAAAAATCTTAATCCTTCCAGTACTTATTAGCTACTGAATACTGCAGAGGAATTAATTTTCTTTTTGAAACACAGAGCTCTTTGCTGAATCACAAGCACAGTGCTCTCTGCTGACATCTTTGTCCATATAAGGAACTGTCTAGAGTAGGAGAAAATCCCCATAGCAAGCATATGCTGCTCTGGACAGTTCCTAAAATGGACAGAGATGTCAGCAGAGAGCACTGTGTTCCAAAAAGAAAATAATTTCTTCTGTAGTATTCAGCAGCTAATAATTACTGGAAGGATTAAGATTTTTTTTATAGAAGTAATTTACAAATCTGTTTAACTTTCTGGCACCAGTTGATTAAAAAAAACAAAACAAAAAACAGTTTTCCACCGGAGTACCCCTTTAGCCAAAACCAGGCTTAAATCTATGCACCTTTACGACAAGGGAGTTTGGTGTATCAGGTTTGGCAGCACAAATCTTACCAGGTACATGCAGGGAACCTTATGGTTAAGGAGTGTTGACCTCCCAGCCTGTCCTTGACTGATGTACAGGGTCCTATATGTCAATCAAGAAGAGGCTGGGAGGTAAGGGTAAGTAAAGAGGCATGTCAGGCTGTGACACTTAAGCAGTTCAGCCCCACCTCCTTGACACTTGGCTGAGAAATAAAAAGACAATTTTATAGGTTTGCATTGGAGGTACGAACCCAAGACTGGGAAAAAGGTCAGTTATATAAGGCGCTATCCACGGTATTAAATTTCAACAAGAATATAGTTGAAAATATTAATATAAATGTATATTAAACCAAACACAGACACATTTCGATACTGGCATGTATCTTTTTAATGTGACTAATGGTGTGGTCACATTGAGAATTATATGTGCCAGTATGGAAATGCATCTGTATTTGGCTTTATATATGTTTATATTAATATTTTTAACTATATTCTTGTTGAAATTTTATACGGGGAGTAGCGCCTTATACAACCGTCCTTTATCCCAGTTTTGGGTCCATGCCTCCATTGTATCTGATATCGGCCAGAAAGCTTCTAATATGCTGACAACGGGAAGCTCTGCTGTGATTTTATATTTTAAGCACTACAGTTTTCTTTTATAACCCTATCTCTATTTAGCAGTTAATAGACCTGACAGATCCCCTTGAAATTAACATATGATTTATGTGTTTTTGACTTTAAAAAATGCAAACAAACACTCTCCTAAAATGCCGTAAAAGCAAGTGCATCCTGTCTAAAACGTATAAACCGGCATCTTTATTGGCTGTAGCCAATAATAGGTTGTTATGGGCAACTGCTCCAATGTTCCATTGTGTAAAGTTTAACAAATCTCTCCCACAGCTGGCTACCTCATGACCAAAAATTAGCAGGAATGTCTGCCCGGAAACGGGTGGACATTCTGCGAACAGCAGACGCCGGTGGGAACATGCCAGCACCAGGACCACTCGTAAATGCGCCATCTCCATAAATGGCAATGCATTTCCAAGTAGATTCCGCCAAAAGAATTTACACATTTATTCTTTCAGCAGACATTGGAACCTCCGCGGTGCAAACATTTGCCACGGAAATTAAGCTGTGTGCACGGTGAAGTAGAATACCACTGAAAACAATGCGGCTCTGCTGCAACAGAATTTCAGAGCAGAATTTTCCGCTGGATTCTACTCAGAAATTCTGTCGTATGAACATGGCCTTAGGCTAAGTTTCCACTTGTTTTTTTTCTGGCAGTTTTTGGAATACTGCCACTGCAGTTTTTTAGCCAAAGCCAGAAGTGTATTCAAAAGGAATAGAACATATGAAGGAAGGACTTACACTTCTCCTCCCTTATGGATCCACTTCTGACTTTGGCTCAAAAACTGCAGTGGCAGTTTTCCCAAAAAATGCCTGAAAAAAAAACAAGTGGAAACTTTGCCTTAAAGTTATCCACAATGAGAAAAACAGAGCCGATAATTCGAAAAACAGCACCACCCCATCCTCAGGTAGTGTGTGGAATTGCAGCTCAGCTCCATTGAAGTGAATGGAGCCCAGTTGTAATACCACACACGACAGGTGCGGTTCTGCTAATGGAAGAAATTTGCTTTGTTTTTCTTCTATTCCTGGACATCCCCTTTTTAATCCATTTTGCAGATGAAAGCTGCCCCTATTGAAACCTACAGCGAGCGATAAAAATCTGCATTGCATCCATTTCATTTTGTGCCTAGAAGACAGTCTGTATTATGCACTCTTCCCTAGACACTTGTGGGAAACATGCCACAGCTGCAGAGTCCCTGTACCACCACATAGCAATGTTTCCCAACAAGTGTGCCTCCAGCAGTTGCAAAACTACAACTCTCGGCATGCTGGGAGTTGTAGTATTGCAATATAGGAGACACTGCCATATAGTCTCATGTGTGCTAGTCTGCTTCTTCATCATGGTGGAATGGATAGAACGTGGATAGTGATGTGGCCTGGGTACAAACTGAAGTACTGACAAGGACATACCGTCAGCACCATGGGGGAGATTTACCAAAACCTGTCCAGAGGAAAAATTGCTGAGTTGCCCATAGCAACCAATCAGATCGCTTCTTTCATTTTTCACAGGCCTTTTTAAAAATGAAAGAAGAAATCTGATTGGTTGCTATGGGCAACACAGCAACTTTTCCTCTGGATAGGATTTGATAAATCTCCCACCATGTCTTTAGCTGAATTATTTGATGAATTTTCTATAAGTTGTTGTCTGGGGGGTTTCTGTACCCTAACCCTTGTCCCGACACGTGTGCGGGGTCTATTCTACCCAATCAGTAGTAGTAATATATCGTTCAGCAAAACTTTGCTTGCAAGGTGATTCCCTCAATTAGGCACCCAGAGCGGACATGGTGTCACACACCTGACCTTTCACCGGTGCAGCCAGAATAATCCGCTAGTGTTTTATTTTAATAAAAGCTGCACGCTGCGTCCTGCCCTGTGCGGAATTCTGCAGTTTAATTCCAGAGTTTAATCACTTCCAGCTGCCGGCAGATGCAATGTGAAATCAGATTGGGGCCAGGACTGTGCTGAATCCCGCTTGCCTGTCAGGGATGGGGAATTTAAAAAAAAGAGTAACCAAAAAGGCAATTTAACCCCTGGAGCACTGGACAGTAGAGTGCCAATGGTTGCATTTTCCCTTGCAGCGTCTGGATTGCGGGGAGGTTAGGATATATGGATATTACGGAGAAGCTGTGTCTCACAATGAACAAAGCTCCGAGCACATGCGTGCTTACTACAGCTGCCAAATGGGCTAACCCTTTCATGCCCGGACCCATGGATTAACAGATGTTATGGTAATGCTAAAAGCTGCGGAATAGCAAGAAGTCCATTTAGGAGGCACAATGGATCGCTGAAATGGGCACGATGATGAGTGGTTGGAGGATAATTGTCCCGTGTAAATGAGCGAAATGATCGCAGATGACAGATGAGACGACTTTACTCGCTAAAAAAAAAAAAAAAAAAACGGACCATGCCTACAGAACAGAAAAACTTTGAGAGTTTCCCGATGTGTGTATACAACGCTACTTTTGGTCAATGTAAACTTAGGAGTTAACACATATAATGCTACTGCATATTGCTATTCACAGAAAAAATATCACGGACATTACAGGCCTGAAGGCTAGAGAATCTCTGCTCCTGTGTTACCATCATAGATCTAAGGGGTAATGTGTCTCCTTAAAGCATATCTGCTGTCATATCACAGAAAAAAATAAGGCTTTTATATGTTACTCACTATGTCATGCAGATTCTTTTACATGTCTTTTTTATGTGTCTAACTTCTGTATTTGGCTCACAAATCCCTCTGTTCTGCTGCTCACTCATTCTGACATCCACTGCTCAGAAAAGGGCATGTCTGAGGTAAGCACTGAGCTTACCCTTACTCACCATGCATTCACTTCCTCCCTGAGTCTGCTGTGCAGTGCTGGGTCTTTTTATCCATTCACTGCAGGCTGCTCTGTAACCTCCTCCTCTCCTCTGTTTTCAAACAGAAGTCTTATAGACAGGACATGAGTGAGCACAGATAGTGCCAATAGTGCCAATAGTGCCATTTAAGAAAACCTCCAAGTAGTTTTATCGGCATGCATGCGTTTCTGGAGAAGAAACCTGCTAAGTATCTCTCCTCCAGATGGTAAAGAGCTTGCTCTCTGGTACCACCTGTTTGAAGTAATTTCCCTTAAAGTGTTTTTCAGGGGATACTTTTTTAAAATATGGCTGGGGTGGTATGAATACTCACTATTACTCACTTTAACCTCCCCTCCCCCTCCCCCCCCCCCCCCACACGGCAGCAGCACCGATACTTCAGGTCCCTGCTCATCACCTGTTTTTCCTGGTTTCTGTGATGCATCTACCTCCCAGGAACTGCCTTATGCACTCCCTGCCATATTAAAAAAAAAAACATAATCACTAGACACCGCACTGCCCCCTGCGCTACCCCACATGTAACTGTCACCCAACCAGAGTAAGTTCCATTGATACTCACCCTCTGCTTCCTATCACTGAGCCAGTTACATATATCCTCCCCTAGTCGGATAAAAAATAACCTCCTTTTTTTTCTGGCAGTTTTTGGAATGCTGCCACTGCAGTTTTTGAGCCAAAGCCAGAAGTATATTCATAAGGAATAGGACATATATAGGAAAGACTTATACTTCTCCTCCCTTATGGATCCACTTCTGACTTTGGCTAAAAAACTGCAGTGGCAGCATTTCAAAAACTGCCAGAAAAAAAAGGAGGTTATTTTTTATCCGACTAGGGGAGGATATATGTAACTGGCTCAGTGATAGGAAGCAGAGGGTGAGTATCAATGGAACTTACTCTGGTTGGGTGACAGTTACATGTGGGGTAGCGCAGGGGGCAGTGCGGTGTCCACTTCTTTTCAATATGTTTATTAATGACCTTTGTAGAGGGATTACAGAGTCAAATTTCAATATTTGCAAGTGACACTAAACTGGGTAAGGTGATCACCACAGATGAGGATACATAATATTACAGAGGGATCTGGGTAAGCTGGAGGCTGGGGCACAGACATGGCAAATTAAGTTAATTGTGTAAGGTCTTGCATTTTGGGTCATAAAAACAAAATGTACAATTATGAGCTAAATAATAAGACATTAGGTACAACTACTACTGACATGGACTTGGTGGACAGTAAACTCTACTTTAGTGTACAGTGCCAGGCAGCAGCTGCAAAGGCTACCAAAGTCATGGGATGTATGAGAGGCATAGAGGCTCATGAAATCACTAGTCAGACCACATATGGTGGGAGATTTATCAAAGCCTGTGCAGAGGAAAAGTTGCCCAGTTGCCCATAGCAACCAATCAGCTTGTTTCTTTCACTTTGCAGAAGCCTTGTTAAAAATGAAAGAAGCAAGCTGATTGGTTGCTATGGGCAACTGGGCAACTTTTCCTTTGTACAGGTTTTGATAAATCTCCCCCATGGAGTATTGTATCCAATTCTGGTCACCTGTATATAAAAAGCACATGGCTGAGCTGGAGAGGGTGCAAAGGAGGGCGACAAAGATAATTATTGGTAACGGAGGATTACAGGACCAAGACAGGTTATCAATCTTGGGGTCATTTAGTTTGGAGAAAATATATCTTAGGGGCGATCTGATCACAATGTACAAATATATGAATGGACAGTACAGAGATCTTTCTAGTGATCTTTTTATGAAAAGTATAACACTATGTGAGAAAAAATTGTGGTAAGGGAGGTGCTAAATAAAACTTAACATTTATTAATGTCTTGATAAAATATAAAATCACATGATAATGATTAGGGAATAGAGAGGATTCAATAGGGGTTCTATTCTCCTCAGAAACTTAGGAGATGACTTGTGTTATTAACAGTGTCTTTCTATAAAACAGTGTGGCATTGGTGGCACTGTACCCAGCTGATCAAACTATTCATCACTATCATGTGATTTTATATTTTATCAAGACATTAATAAATGTTAAGTTTTATTTAGCACCTCCCTTACCACTATTTTTTCTCACATAGTGTTATACCTTTCGTTTATATTGCGGGGAGTACCACCTAGTGGGCCGGTACCAGGCATCATCCCCAATTGGTACACAATATTTTTTTTCTAGTGATCTTTTTATACCTAGGCTGGTAACCATGACAAGGGGGAATCCTCTACATCTAGAGGAAAGAAGGTTTCACCATCATCACAGACAGAGATTCTTTACTGTAAGAGCAGTGAGACTATGGAACTCTCTGCCTTATGATGTTGTGATGTCCGACTCAATGAACAAGTTCAAGGGGTGTCTGGATTCTTTTAAAAAAAAAATATAATATTACAGGTTATGGATAGTAGATTTATGTGGATAGAGCACTGATCCAGGGCTTTATTCTGATTACCATATTGGAGTCAGGAAGGATGTTTTCCCCCTCTGTTATGAGGCAATTGGCATCAGCCTCATGGTGTTTTTTTGTCTTTCTCTTGATCAACACAGTAGGGTTTTAGGTTGAACTTGGACTCTTTTTTCAACTTTATAAGCTGTATACTGTAACTAAGTAAATCTACATAGCTTGGGTGGACATTTGTATAATTCCCACTGGACTGAATAGACAGAGCCACATGTACAACCGACTCACTATTCATTACCTACTTTACTACGCAAAACTTTCTCGGGATAAGTCTTGGCTAGTGAATTTGCGTTAATGAAAATATTTACCAGCAGAGGTTAAAGTGACATATAAAAAATATATTTTTTTTATTGATTAATAATGCAGTTAAAAAACAATAAAAGCAAAGTTTTCCCTGCAAATAAAGCTGTGGCTGACCCACACTCACCATAAAAGAGCTGACGTCTGCATGTTTATTGTGTCTCTTCTACTTCTACTCACCCAACATAGCACTTATAGTTTAGACACTAAAGGGTCTTTACATAAAGGTCCAGAAGATTTTGGAGATCACAAGATAATTAAATATAAAATATTAAATAGCAGTGGAGGATGTTTCCCTACATTAAAGTCAATGGGTAGATTTTAGAGGTGGATCTACAACAATCTGTCATAATCTATAGTGTGTGACAAGGAAACCCATTTGTCTTGCATTCAAAATCCAAAATTATATAAAGGACAGGCCCCACATCTCCTAAACTCCCTCTTGTACCCCAAAATATACCTTTGGTTGGAGGGGGATAACTTGCTCATAATAAAACATGAAGAACAAATAGACCCCTGATTCACTACAGTGAACCTATCCTGCTGTTGTCGAGTTGTGAGCAACAAATTGTGTCTGGACCAGAATTTGTGGCACAATACAACAAAATAAGCCTGAAACCTCGGCAAACCCGAAAAAGGGTTGCGGGTGTTTGAAAAAGGGGCATTATTGATCCAAAAAGGGGCCTGTTTTCACAACCTGACCTGGCTGGAAACTCTCACCAAGAAAAATCTGATGTCAGAATTGTCCCGACCTGTGTGTCCCAATATTAAATAGAGTGGAATCCTGCAAGTCTGAAACAACATCCTATATAAACACCCAACACTCTTAGTAAATCAGGGCCATTATGCTCATTTCCATGCACAGCCTCTCTGATAGATATATCATAGTAAGTCCCTATACACCCTCTCAAGTCCCTCACACTGTGTCTTATGTATTTTGTCATTTACATAGGTCATTTATCATAGGACACTCCCAGCACTCCCAGAGGTCTAGCTTGTAGCTTCTGGGCCCAGATGCAAAATCTGAAACAGGGCCCCATATGCCCTTATGGAGCAGATGTGCTCTGGGGCACCCTTAAGTACCAGGGCCCCGATGCGACTACTACCTCTGCTATCTCTATAATTACACACCTGGACACTACCCCTAGACATAAAAGTATTGGGGGATCCTGGTAACATTAGGAGATCAGATATGCATTTAACCTCTTTCTAGCTGCTACTTGCTGATCACGAATTCACATTTAAGTATTTTGCACTTCTAGTAAACTAGGATTTGTCAGCATTGTTGATGTGCGGCGTTGTCTCCACCATTCCCTGGTTAGCACTTGTGTGCGTGATTGTCAGATTTCTTTTGTTTGCACTCCATGAGAACATTTTCCACACGCATATGCTCAGCAAGAACCCCCAAATTCCATGTGGTTTTAGCCCTGGGGAGACATGAGATTGAAGAGAACAAGAAAAGCTCTTGGCTGCTGTTAAGAAGATGAAATCTATCAAAGAGCATTAATGTTCGACGAGAGAATTGGAAGCAGGATTCCCCTGGATGCCTCACCTCCATTCTGTCACTCTTGGCTCATTGTCTAAGATTTCGCACCTCCTCTTATTGCTATGGAATAGAAGGGTAAGGATAAACAGACAGACAGGTGGGTGACCCTGCACCAATCAGCTGCCGCCTATGTTCAGCCTGTGCTTTGTGTTTTTTTTTTTTATGTTGAAGCGACAGGCGGAATTTGGAGAGAGCTGTAATCTAGCCACTTCAATTCAGGAAACTCATAAGAAAAGTATTTTGCTTCTCTAGAAATAAAACTTTAGAAGATGAAATAAAGCAAATTAATCAACTTTTCCTTAGGCATCTGGACCAAAAAAGTCCATGTGAATGTCATATGTATGCACTATCCTTACGATAGCCATGAGCAGGGTTCAAGTCCTGGAAAATAGTGTGGAACTCACCCAAGATTTCCACTCAAAGACTGGTCCTGCAGAACTTCTGCTAAAAGGCAATGGATATTTGGCTTCAGGAGAACCCAGCTCACGGCGCTGATCGACCAGACAGGTAAGTTAGCTAAAAGAGGATTTATTACTTCTCTTGAAGCCAAATATCCATTGCCGCATATGTTCCGGAGGGAAGAAGACGACCTATTCTATACACCTTTTCCATTGTTGTGCATGTGATTACACAACCGCCCAGGGTGAGCAGTTAATTTATATACTGATCTCACTTTCTGGGTCCAAACAATATTATTCTATGGAGCGCTTATTTCCTTATCTCTTCTGCTAAAGGGAACAGTGTTCCTGCTGTGAAAAAAGTGCAGGAACTCCATTCCCAGGCGGTCCTGCAGGACCTGAGCCCTGGCCATGGGGCATAATGCTGAATTTCACATTGTTCATCTGCAAAACATGATTTTCCCAGCCTTAGGTGTTATTTCAATACTGTCCTTGGGTTCCGTTCCGGTCAGGGTCTGTTGGGGCCCAACAACCAAGCCAAACTGACCCTCTTCACAACAGACAATAGGGATGAGCGAATCGAATCTGACACATCTGAATTTGTAGCAGAGCGTATTGTCCTCTCATAAGTGTAACCTGTGCGTACATAGGTGGTGTACAATTTATTTTCCTGTCAAACTAATTTTGGCCTAGTTAATGTGAAAGGCGAGCCAAAGCTACACACTTGTGGTTGAAGCCTAATACAGTTTTAAGCAGAGCGTATTGTCCTCTCATAAAAGTAAACTCTACGTACACCTATGTGGTGTACGTTTTTTTTTCCTGTTAAACTAATTTGGGCCTAGTTACTGTGAAAGGCAAGCCAAAGCTACACACTTGTTTTTGTAGCCTAATACAGTTTTAAGCAGAATGTATTGTCTTCCTCTCATTAAGTGTAAACTGTACGTACACCTACGTGGTGTATGTTTTTTTCCTGTTAAACTAATTTTGGACTAGTTACTGTGAAAGGCCAGGCAAAGCTCCACGCTTGTTTTTGTAGCCTATTACAGTTTGTAGCGGAATGTTTTGCCCTCCTCTCATAAGTGTAAACTGTATGTACACCTACGTGGTGTACGATTTTGTCCATGTTAAAGTCATAAGGGCCTAGTTACTCTGAAAGACCAACCAAAACTACACACCTGCTTTTTTAGACAAATACAGTTTTAAGTGTAGTGGAGTGTATAGTCCTCCTTTCATAAGTGTAACATATACGCACTTAGCTGGTGTATAAGATTGTCAGGCAGAGAAGTGCCAGGACGTGAGCAAAGGAGTGGCAGAGGCCTAAATTTATCATGCGCAGGCAGAGGTTGCAGCAGCTTAGGGGCGAGTGGCAGCAGGAGTCGCAGCGAGAGGCCTGAGCTCCCGGAATCAGCTAGTGGTTGTGTCTCGACCAGCAACCCATCTGCCATCATTGATTGGTTAACTTGGTCATCCACTTCATCACAAGTGACATCTGACACCCCCAGTCAACAGTCGCTGGGTTCCTCAGACACAACCCTCAGTTGGCATGGCCCAGGAGCAGTTCCTGTCCTCCAATTGCCTCTGTCCTATGCTGTTCCCTCCCCCACAGAAGTATTGTATGCTGTGGATTCAGCTCCACTATTTAGTGAGGACAATCTACTAAAGGACAGTTAGCAGCTACTGCCCAGCCAAGAAGTAGAGGAGACATCCGCCGCTTCCTCCGCTAGGCGGGCAAGTAGTGATGAGGAGAGAGGCATGGGATGTGGTGTTGTAATAGTTCAGGCTCCTGCAGATGAGACTGTTAAGGAACCTCAGGAGGACATCAGTGACATGCAGACACAACTCGATGAAGCTGATCGCACTTCGGAGCCGGGTGCAGAAGGGGCTTCATTATCATCAGGAGAAGAGGGTTGCAGGTTGCCTGTGAGACAGCAGCTGAGCCAGCAAGGTGGTAGCATGGTTGGGAGTCAGCATGGTGGCAGAAGTGGGAAGTCTGGAGCCAAACATGCCTGGGGTTGACCACCTGCTTTGTGACAGCCTACCTTCCTGAGAGGTAGTGGAGCAGGGGTACCTGGAGTACTCGGCGGTGTGGCAGTTTTTCATCAAGCATCTGGAGGAGGTAAACATGGCCACATGCAAGATGTGTCGGCAGAAGGGGAAGCGTGACCAGGGTCCTAATGTTGGCACCACGGCCCTGCGTCAACATATGCAGCGTCATCATAAAGCAGCCTGGGAGAGCCATGGCTCCGATGCAGTGGTCCAGCCTGCTGCATCCCCCAGTGGCACGCCACTCCCGGTTTCAGCCAGCCAAGGCTCCACCACCTCAGCCGAAGGGAGCTGTGTGTCATCCCCATCTTCTGTCGGTCCAGATGCTCCTGCTCCTCCTACTTCGAGCCAGTCATTCCGCCAGCAATCCATCAGTGAAGCCATGTCCAAGAGACAGCAGTATGCGCCCACTCATCCAACGGTTCAGAAGCTGAATGTGCTCCGGTCATTTGGTCTCCACTGGCTCTTGTCAGTTTTTTATAGCTTTTCAACAAAAATAAATTCATATCAAACTAATTTTTTTCAGAAAAATCGGATAATGAGACAAATTACATTTTTAATAAAATTCGATCATCGCCAGTCCGCCAATCCAATGTTATCTCTGGAATTACCACAAGAATCCAAAGAAACAGGTTGGAGCGAGAAAATCTGATTTAATGAAATATTCAAAGTTTGATACACAGTTTCGCAGTACCAGCCGTGATTACTTAAACGTGCATGGTTTGACATTTATTGACAAGCATTTGATACCGGCAGGATCTATCCAGTAGCCCTCTCGGGTCAGGCCTGCACCACTTAGAGAGAGTACAAACTGACACACTACTCTAAAATAGTGCTGCTCTGTGGCCTTCATAGGATGCCACCACCTCCAGCCTGGCATTGTGCCAATTTCAGAACAGCAAAAAAAAAAACAACATGGCATACCATTTTGGAAACTACACCCCTCATGGAACGTAACAAGGGGTCCGCTGATCCTTAATCCTTAATACCCCACAGGTGTTTGACGACTTTTCATTAAAGTTGGATGTGTAAATGAATTTGTGATAGCCTGGGGGAGTAGGGAACATGGGGTGTAGCTGTGCGGTAATTAAAGGGTGTCTGATTAACCCTTTCTATTCAAGATGCCAGGGTGAGGGCTCCTCTGCAATGCTTGTCCTACCGCCACCCTTCCCAAGAGCGATAGGGAGGTTTTGAATAATTGAATGTCCACAACCGGAGAGTTTGCTGAAAACAAATTTCCGCTAAAGTTGGGCGTGAAAATGAAAAATTTTATTTTTTTCACAAAAATGCTGGTTTTACCCCAAATTTTTCATTTTCACAAGGGGTAATTGAAAAAAAAAAGCCTCCCAAACTTTGTAACCACATTTGTTCTGAGTATGGAAATACCCCATATATGGATTTAAAGTGCTCTGCAGGGGAACTACAAACTACACATTTTGGGGGTCTTTTTTTTCCCTTTTACCGCTTGTGAAAATTAAAATTTTGCGGCAAAACAAGCATGTTAGTGTAAAAATATTTTTTTTTTTTACACTAACATGCTGGTGTAGACCCCAACTTTACCTTTTCATAAGGGGTAAAAGGAGAAAAGCCCCCCAAAATTTGTATCACAATTTCTCCCGAGTACAGAGGTGTGGCCCTAAACTGTTTCCTTGAAATACGACAGGGCTCCGAAGTGAGAGAGCACCATGCGCATTTGAGGACTAAATTGGGGATTTGAATCCGTCACAAAAATACCCTATGGCAATGTTGCCCAAATAGGGCGTCTCCAGCTGTTGCAAAACTCCCGGCATGCCTTGACAGTTAGCGGCGGTCCGGCAATACTGTGAGTTGTTGTTTTTTAACAGCTGGAGGTTCCGTTTTGGAAACACTGCCATGCAATACGTTTTTTTTAATGTAGTGTTTTACCCTTTATTAGTGTTGGGTGCGAATATTCGTATTTCGAATTTCTATTGCGAATATCGCAAATTCACGAATTCGTGAATTTTGCAAATATATTCGCTATCTTTTCAAAATTACGAATATTCACTTTTTTCCGCATATGCGCATATTCGCATATGTGAATATTCACATATTCCTTTTTTTCAATTGTGGGCCAATTAGAATGATGCAAATACACTTGTCAGAGGTTATCAACAACATCCCTAGCAACCAATAGTAAAGTTCCTCACCGTTTTCTTCCTCGAATTCGCGAGTATGCGAATATTCGCATATGCGAATATAAAAAATACGCGAAATTCGCGAATATAAGACGAATATTTGTCTATATATTTGTGAAATATTGCGAATTCAAATATGGGCAATGCCGCTCATCACTACCCTTTATTATGTGTTAGTGTAGGGTTTTTAGGGTACATTCACACGGGCGCAGGTTTACAATGAGTTTCTCGCTGGGAGTTTGAGCTGCAGCGGAAAATTTGCCGCATCTCAAACTTGCAGCAGAACTCGCTGTAAACCCGCCCGTGTGAATGTACCCTGTACATTCATAAGGGGGGGGGGGGGGGGGTAAACCTCCAGCTGTTACAAAACTACAACTCCCTGCATGCACTGACAAACCATACATGCTGGGAGTTGTTGTTATGCAACAGCTGGAGGCACATTGGTTGCGAAACACAGAGTTTGTTACTTAACTCAGTGTTTTGCAACCAGTGTGCCTCCAGCTGTTGCAAAACTAGAACTTCCAGCACGTACAGTCTCTCAGTGCATGCTGGGAGTTGTATTTTTGCAACAGTTGGAGGCACACTGGTTGCAAAATACTGAGTTAGGTAACAAACTCAGTTTCACAACCAATGTGTCTCCAGCTGTTGCAAAATCAGCATGCATTGGCAGTCGAAGGGCATGCTGGGAGTTGTAGTTTTGCAACAGCTGGAGGCACACTGCTACAATTCCCAGCATGCCCTTTGGTAGTCTGTGCATGCTGGGGGTTGTAGTTATGCAACAGCTGGATGCACACTTTTTTTACAGACTACCAAGGGCATGCTGGGAGTTGTAGTTGGAACTCCAGCTGTTACAAAACTACAACTCCCAGCATGCCCTTTGGCTGTGCATGCTGCGAGTTGTTGCTAAGCAACAGCAGGAGGTGAACAGACCTCACCTCCTGCTGTATCCTGCCACCGGGACCGTAGCCGCTGCTGTCGCCGATCCTGCTGCTCCTTGTTGCCGCCACTGATCCCGGGGGGAACCCCACCGGACCTGGGCAAGGTAGGAGACCCCTGCTGGCGCCGATCGCCGCCATCTTCGCCTTCCCGATCGCCGCCCAGCAGGGTCGTGATTGGTTATTCGTTCCGACCTATCAATCACGTGATGGTGAGGCGGCACCCATGCCACTTCCCTCCTGCTGGGTAAGGGTGAATGGGGCTGTCTCGGACAGCCCCATTTACCCTATTTTTCCGGGTCACCAGAGACCCGATTGACCTGGAAAAGCCGCAAATCGTTGGTCTGAATTGTTTGATGATTTGCGGCATGGGGGGATCTCGGGACCCTCCCAGGGGTTTGCACGGGGTGCCTGCTGATAGATATCAGCAGTCACCTCAGTCTGGTCCCGGCCCGGCTAGCGGCGGGGATCAGAATTCCCACGGGCGTACCCATACGCCTTCAGTCCTTAAGGACTTTAAAACGGGGGCATATCGATACGTCCGGCATCCTTAAAGGGGTACTCCGCCCCTAGACATCTTATCCCATATCCAAAGGATCCAAAGCGGCGGTACCCCCGGGATCTACCATGCAGCACCCACCTTTATCGGCTTCTGGAACCGCTGGAGGTCCTCAGGCTGAGTCCACCTCGACCTTTGGATAGAGGATAAGATGTGTAAGCATCGGAGTACCCCTTTAAAGACAGAGTGAACCTAGCCTAAAGCAGTGTTTCCCTGCCAGTGTGCTTCCGGCTGTTGCAAAACTAAAACTCTCAGCATGCCCGGACAGCCTTCGGGCATGCTGGGAGTTGTAGTTTTGCAACAGCTGGGGGCACACTGGTTGGAAAACCCTGCTCTAAGATGTTAGATCAATGTAATAATGCAAAATATTTTTTGCTATCCCTAAGTTCACACCATATTTAGATTCTGCTGTCGGTGATAAGAAATGTTCTTGTTTATATCTTGTTTATAAACAACACAGGCCTAGGATATACAGAGGAGTGTTAGCTGCATTTGAATGCAGGATAGGCTGTCATCTGGGAGCTAAACAGTCTGACCTCCGGGCTGATACATTTTACTGAAACTGATACATTGTTCCAAGCCTAGCAGTCAGGAATAGACAACAACTTGCTTGGCTCATATATTAAGCTTCCAGAGGATTGTCTAGACTGAGTGCAATATTCACCTCTCTGTTGTGAGAAGCAATTGACATTTACAGGTTTTTGGCCTCTGGAATAAGACACAAAGAATATTACAAAGTTGCAGAAGTTTTCTTTATACAATGATTACGCCTTATATAACAGAGAGTAAGATCTACAAAAGGGATTGAAAACTGTGATCACTCATATTAGGCTGGGTTCACACCACGTTTTGTTAAATACAGCTCCCGTATACGGTTGGGAGGAGGGGGGCGGGGCTTAATCGCGGCGCCCGCACTCAGCCGCATTCAGGAACCGTATTTAATGTATGTCTATGAGCTGACCGGAGTGAACCGCAGCCTCCGATTGGCTTCGTTTTCGGCCGTATGCGGTTTCCCGACCGCAGGCAAAAACGTGGTCGACCACGTTTTTGCCTGCGGTCGGGAAACCGCATACGTCCGAAAACTAAGCCGACCGAAGGCTGCGGTTCACTCCGGTCGGCTCCTAGACATACATTAAATACGGTTCCCGAATACGGCTGAGTGCGGGCGCCGCAATTAAGCCCCGCCCCCTCCTCCCAACCGTATACGGGAGCCGTATTTAACAAAATGTGGTGTGAACCCAGCCTTAGTTGATATTTCTAAGGGGGCTGACAATGTATTTTTTTTACCAATCTTCAGACATCTTCGTATCCCGATCTCATGTCCTGTACTCAAATCCCAACCTCATATTCCGTCCTCAGGTGGGACTGAGCTGTGATGAAAAGATTGTAAGTCGAAAATAGGAGGGGGCTTGGTTTTGTGGGGGCATGGCCTTGTGGGGGCGTGGCTTGTGGTAGGGGAGTGGCTTGCAATCTGGACCATCACATTCACCCAAAGATGTGGAGCTCGTGGAGTAAGGCTAGGTTCACATTGCCATTTGCATCCGACCCATTAAGGGTCCAATCGGCTCTTTTTTTTTTTTTCTTGAGCTGATCGAAGCCTGAAACGGGTCGGATGCAAAATGCTACTGTCAGATCCTGATGGCCCCATTCACTTGCATGTGTCCAGTCGGTGATCTGGTAATTTCATACAAATTTAGTGGAGAAAAAAATAGTGTTTGCACCATTTGTTTCTCTGCTAAACTTGACAGAACTGCCTACAGAGCTCCACCTAACAGACCCTGACGTTAGTGTGAACGAGGCCTAAGATGAGGCTGAGCTGTGATGAAGAGATTGTGGTTGAGGAATCTGTCATGTGGGTAAATGGGCAAAACTTTGGGTTCTCAGTCTTGTTCCAAACAGAGCTGAAAATAGAAGGATATGGACTGCTGAAGGGCGTTTGGCTTACGGGAGGGGTGTGGCTTGCAAGATGGACAGACACCTTCACCAGGAGATACAGAGCGGAGCTTGTGGAGTAAGGTCCCAAAAGTCCTATAGACTTGCATGAGACTTTAGACAAATATCCGACCCTCACAAATGGGAGGGTGGTTTAGGGTTAATTTAGCAATACTATATTTTTAGCTGACATATGAGTACCATTTGTGCCTAGCTAATTGAAATATCACACATTGGGGGCTATGTATGAAGCCTTTTACCCTTGTAACACATTTTTTATTTTATTTTTTGTGACTTTTTGTGCGCCTTTTCATATACATGCATTTCATATACATGCATTCCTATTCCTGTGTATTGCTCTGGTGGACGTTTTGAGTTGTGCTTTTGCAGTGGTCAGGAATTTATAAAACTGCGACTTTTCAAAAAAAGTTGCATAATTTCGCATAGCACCCAAAAACAGCATACAAACTAACTGTGGACAGTAGAGATGAGCAAATTTTAGAAAAATGTGATTCGGCCGATTCGCCAAATTTCCCCCCAAAATTTTTTGTTCCGAGTTTAATTCTGGCGAATTGCTATTGGAAACAGCAACTTCTGGCCTACAGAGAGCCTCAATTCAATAGGGGTATAGAACACTTTCTCTTGTCTTAACAGGCATAGGGAGTGTGTTGTGTTAGTGAAATAATACCGTTATTTAGTATGACATGCAGATTACAGGCGGCAGCATGAGGAGACCATATAGTGGTTGAATGACAGAGCGTGGAGGTGGCTGTAGTATGAGGTGACCATATAGTGCCTGAATGACACAGCCTGGAGTTGGCGGAGGCATGAGGAGACCACATAGTGGCTGAATGACACAGCATGGAGGGGGTGGCAGAATGAGGAGGCCATAGAGTGCATGAATAACACAGCGTGGAGGTGGCGGCAGCATGAGGAGACCATATAGTTCCTGAATGAAACAGCGTGGAGGTGGCGGCAGTATGAGGAGACCATATAGTGGCTAAATGACACAGCGTGGAGGTGGCGGCAGCATGAGGAAAACATATAGTGGCTGAAAGACACAGAGTGGAGTTGGCAGCAGCATGAGGAGAACATATAAGGGCTGAATGACATTGCGTGGAGGTTGCGGTAGCATGAGGAGAAAATATAGTAGCTGAATGACACAGCTTGGAGTTGGTAGCAGCATCAGGAGAACGTATAATGGCTGAATGTCACAACGTGGAGGTGGCGGCAGAATGAGGAGACCCCATAGTGGCTGAATGACACAGCGTGGAGGAGGTGGCAGCAGCATGAGGAGACCACACAGTGGCTGAATGACACAGCGTGGAGGTGGCAGCAGCATAAGGAGACCATATAGTGGCTGAATGACACAGTGTGGAGTTTGCGGCAGCATGAGGAAACCATATATTGGCTGAATGACACAGCGTGGAGGTGGCGGCATCATGAGAAGAACATATGGTGGCAGAATGAGATAGCCTGGAGGTGGCAGCAGCAGCATCAGGAGTCCTGAAAGTGACCTGCTGACAGAGTGGTGTGGTGGGTGGCAATACCTGTACCCGGTGATGAAGGTGGGTGAAAAAGGTGAACTTGGCATCAGATATGTGGCATCAGGCGGGTGGCAGGATCAAAATAGTAGCTGAGGCAGGTAGGCAGAAGAAAATGTTCTCTTTTGTAAAAGTAATAGTGTGCCCAAATAAGTATTGAGGATATGCATTACGTAAAACTTAACTTTTAATAATATGCTTAGAATAAAATATATGGCCCCCAATTGTTTTTTCTAAATCAAACCAAAGGAAATGTGTGCAAAAAACACCATGCGTCACCTACACCACCAAGTATTGAAGTGATGCAAAGACCTCTAAAAGGTGGAAGAGAACAACGTATGATCCATTCTAATCGGTGGGAGGAAAAACTTCCCCTGTAAGGCCCTACTCTCGCATTATTAATTCCCTTCTTGGCAAGTGTTACTCGCCCTAAAAAGGGCTGCCCCTCACAGGAACCTCTCCCTATTTCCACCTACAAACACTGCCATTTCCCATGGTTTTTAGGTGTAAATAGAGATTGGTTCCTGTGTGGGGCCGTCATTTTTAAAGGAGTAGTCCAGTCCAGTCTAGTCCCTCGCCCTATTAATTCCTTTCTTGGCAAGTGTTACTCACACTAAAAAGGGCGGCCTCACACAGGAAACTCTCTCTCTATTTCCACCTAAAATCCCTGGGAAATGGAGGTGTTTGCATGTGGAAATAGGGAAAGGTTCCTGTGTGGGGCAGCCCTTTTTTGGGGGAGTAGCACTTGCAAAGAAGGGAATTAATAATGCAAGAGTAGGGCCTTACAGGGGAAGTTTTTACCCCCACCGGTTACAATGGACCATACGTTATTCCCTTCCACCTTTTAGAGGTCTTTGCATTACATCAATACTTGGTGCTGTAGGTGGCACATTCTGTTTTTTGCATACCTTTCCTTTTGTTTGATTTAAAAAAATTGAGTACGTATATTTTATCCTAAGAAAGGTAAAGTTTTAGCTAAGGCATATCCTTAATACTTATTTGTGGTCTGATGGTGAGGAATGTCTGTAAGTGGGAAGCTGCACCTTAAACATGTATTGCACTATCCATATTTGTGATATATTGGTGTGGCACCATGGTCAATCTACTCTGATGCATGGAGGGTGGAAATCCTGGCTGATCCATGCCTAATTCATATTCACAAAGTTCAGTCTCTCCACATATTTTGTGGACAGACGAGTTCTCCTTGGGGTTACTATGGCCCCTGCCACACTAAACACCCGCTCTGATGGCACACTACTGGCCGGGCAGGACAGCTTTTCCAGGGCAAACTCTGCTAGTTGTGGCCACAAATCAAGTTTGGCTGCCCAGAAGTCCAGTGGATCTTCAAGGTGTGTAGGCATGTATGTGTTGTGTTGTCATCACAGGTATGCCATCACCTGCTGGTTCAGGTCCTGCTCCAAGTCTACCTGCTGCTGATGAGTTGCTTCACTATGCGGATGAAGAAAGGTACTCATCAGCGACTGTAGACTCAGGCTGCTGCTGATGGAGCTAGTACTGCTCCTGCCACCCCAACCCTCCCCAGCAGCCATGGCAGTGGAAGGTGAGCGCAGAGGGTCCCCCGAGTCAGACCTGCGAGAGGATGGACAATGGCGCAGATAGGCATCAGCCAAATTACTACGTAGGATGTCTCTGTAGTAGGTCAGTTTGTCCTCCCTCTGAGTGGGGGTGAAAAAGGCCCCCATTTTGTGCTGGTAGCGAGGGTCCAATAAGGGGGAGAGCCAGAAGTCATCTCGCTGCCAAATAGTGACAATTCTGCAAGCAAGTGAGCATGCATCATGCCATTTGTGCAAGTGACTCGGAGGGACTCCGTGCCTCCATCTCCACTGCATACTGCCACAGTGTGTCTGGGTCCTGTGTCTCGCCTTCCTCATAACCCTCTAGCTTCTCTAGCTGCTCCTGCTCCTCCTCTCCTGTCAGATGACTAGAAAAACCACCCATCTCACAAAACCTAAACTGTGCCCCTCCTCTTCCTTCTCCAGTTCAGCCCCCACAGGGCTCATGTGGCCGTGAGATGTAGATGCCACATCTCCAGTGCCCTGACCAGCCATCGTTTCCAACACGTGTTGTAGTAGATGAAGCAGTGGAATGACATTGTTCATACCATAATCCTGGCAACTGACAAATAATGTGGCTTCCTCAAAGGGCCTGAGCAAATGCAGGTGTCAAGTAGGAGCTGCCACTGATTCACATTGAAGTTACACATGAAACCCCTATCCGCTTTGATCATCAAGAAATTGGTGATGGCTTTTCTCTGTTCGTATAGTCATTCCAACATGTGGAGGGTGGAATTCCAACACGTGGAAACGTTTGCAAATCAGACTATGTTTGGGGATGCCGTTCTGACGCTGCAGCTCAAGGAGGATGTGCTTTGCAGTGTACGAGTGGCTGAAGTGCATGCAAAGTTTACTTCCCATTGCTAGGATGTCTTGCAGATGGAGGGAACACTTCAGGAACCGGACAACCAGATTGAACATGTGTGCCATGCAGGGCGCATGTCTCAGGCTTCCTTATCGCAGCGCAGACAAGATGTTCTTCCCATTGTCGATCACCATGGTTCCCATTTCCGTTTTATATGGAGTAAGCCATGATTCGATTTCTTGATTAATTACTTAGCAGTTCCTCCCCTTTGTGACTCCATGTGAAGAACAGCGTGACACAGCCGTGCCCTGCACACATGGTATGCTGAAGGGGCACTTAGACTTTTCTGTGCAGTAGAGGCTGAGGACAAGGTGGAAGATGAGGAGGCGGAGTCGCACACTGTCACAAGACCAATGGCCTGAGAGCGTGGAGGCAGAAGCATCGTGAACAGTCCAAGTTGCTGTTGTTGGTGGCGGTGCAGGAACCACATTCACGCAGTGGGCCGTAAAGGACATATATTGTCCCTGACCGTAGTTACAGCTCCACGCGTCGGCGCTGCTGTGCACTTTGGTACACACCGACAGGCTCAAGGACTAGAACACCTTCTCGTCCACAAAATTGTGCAGTGCTGGTACTGCCTTCTTCGCAAAGAAATGACGGCTTGGGACTCTCCACCTCGGCTCGGCACAAGCCATCAGTTCTCTGAAAGGTGCAGAGTCAACCACTTGAAAAGGGAAGAACTGCAGCACCAGCAACTTGGACAGGAGAACATTTAGCTTCTGCGCCGTTGGATGAGTGAGCACATACTGTTGTCTCTTGGACATGGCTTCACTGATGGATTACTGGTGGAATGACTGACTTGAAGTAGGAGGAGCAAGAGCAACTTGAGTGATGTAGGATGGGTATGACACACAGCTCCCTTTGGCTGAGGTGGTGGAGCCTTGGCTAGCTGAAACAGGGAGCTGCGTGCTACTGGATGATGCAGCGGGCTGGACCACCACATCAGAGCCACAGTTCTCCCAGGCAGCTTTATGGTGACGCTGCATATGTTGATGCAGGGCCGTGGTGCCAACATTGCAACCCATGCCATGCATCACCTTCTGCCGACACATCTTGCATGTGGCCAGGTTAACCTCCTCCGGATGCTTGATGAAAAACTGCCACACCGCCGAGTAGCTGATTTTCCCCCCCAACAGTCTCCCGGAACCCCTGTTCCACTACTTCCCAGGAAGGTGGGCTGCCGCGAAGCAGGTGGTTTACCCAGGGAACTTTTGGTTCCAGACTATCCACTTCTGCTACCCTGCTGACTGCCAACCATGCTACCACCTTCCTGGCTCAGCTGCTTCCTCATGGGCAACCTGCAACCCTTTTCTCCTGATGATGATGAAGCCCCTTCTGCAATGGGAGGACAGGCACTGCTCGCAGGCCTTGCCAACTGAGGGTTGTGTCTGAGGAACCCACCGACTGTTGACTGGGGGTGTCAGATGTCACTTGTGATGAAGTGGATGACCGTGTTAACCAATTGATGACAACAGATGGGTTGCTGGTCGAGATACGACCGCTAGCTAATACTGGGAGCTCAGGCCTCTCACTGCGACTCATGCTGCCACTCACCCCTAGTCTGCTGCAACCTCTGCCTGATGAATTTAGGCCTCTGCCACTCCTCTGTGCACGTCCTGGCACTTCCTGACAAACTTAGTGCGTATATGAGGGGAGTACAATACGCTCCCCTACGCTCAAAAAAGTATTTGTGTACAACACCAGCCGGAGAGTACTTTTGCCTGGCCTTTCACAGTATCTAGGCCCTTGATACTTTAACAGGAAGAAAATAGTACACCACTTAGATGTACATATGTGGTATGCACTTATGAGGGGGGAAAATGCGCTACAGTACGCTTAAAAAAGTATTTGTGCAGAACACCAGCCTGTGAGTACTTTTGCCTTGCCTTTCACAGTATTTAGGCCCTTGAGACTTTAACAGGAACAAAATAGTACACCACGTAGATGTACATATGTGGTGTGCACTTATGGGGGGAGAAAAATGTGCTACAGTACGCTAACAAAAAGTATTTGTGTACAACACCAGCCAGTGAGTACTTTTGCCTGGCCTTTCACAGTATCTAGGCCCTTGAGACTTTAATAGATACAAAAAAGTACACCACTTAGATGTACGTATGTGGTATACACTTATGAGGGCAGACAAATGCACTACAGTACGCTTAAAAAAGTATTTGTGTACAACACCAGCCGGTGAGTACTTTTGCCTGGCCTTTCACAGTTTCTAGGCCCTTGAGACTTTAATAGGTACAAAATAGTACACCACTCAGGTGTACGTATGTGGTGTGCACTTATGAGGGGAGAAAATGCGCTACAGTATGCTTAAAAAAGTATTTGTGCACAACACCAGCAGTACACACCAGTGCTGCAGCTCACAGTCGCTCAGTACTACACCCAAAATTGCACTTTCTCTCTCAATTTATACTCCTTTACCTATCAGTGCTTCTAGGTCACAATTGTTTCAAATCAAATCTTTCCTGAAATTCGTAACAAATTCGGATTCGTCAGATTCGATTCGCTCATCCCTGGTGGACAGCATTATTAAAGAGTTGCATAATTATCGCACGGGTTAAAAAGTTGCACAAAAACACCATATAAAGTAGAGTACTGATGTCAGAAATGATCAGCACCAGATTTATCACTTGCCGTACACCATGTAATAAGTTTGGTGCAGGTACACATTTTCCACCACATGAATAAATGGGGTAAAAAAATGCTCACCTACACCACTTTTCATTAATACTCCCCCATTGAGTCCTATATCTAGATATGAAGTAGCAGTAGCTGTCACTCAGGATGTATTCTCAAGACGCTATTTTTTTGCGAAACAACTGAATGAAGTTATGACTGTCACATTGTGGTTGAATCGTCAATCTTCAAATTATTTGAATTATTTCTTGCACATTGGTTTAGCACAGCAGGAACTATTGTTACCTACCTTCTGCTTTGGGTTAGGTGGGGCTACTATGTGGAACGAGGGACGTCTTGATCATGGTAGCTGTGGTAGCAGTGATATGTATAATAGAACAGCAGGACAATATATGGGACACAATACTTAGATATCTTGTCATCCAATGCATGGACTGTTTCTGTGTTATGATCCAGGACACTTTAGGTAGATATCTTAGGAAGTAAGTCAGAGACAACAGCATTTCATACAGCTCAGAATGCTGCTGACTAGAGCATGGCTGGCTAATGTACTTGCTGATGGTTTATCTTTGGAAATTAGAACAAGCTTACAGTTCACTAGGACAAGAGATCATCATAAAGTGATCATCATAGATCAGCAAAAACATCTTTGTACTGTGTCTGTGTCAGTTTGCAGATTGAAATGATACAAATTGAGAGTCCTCAGTAGCTGATACCTTTGAATGACTGAAAAGATGGTGACAGACATCAAGCTTTTAGAACTACCTCAGGCATAGTTTGATACAATAGCTGAAATGTCACATATTTATACATAGAAAAACACAGGACTAGTGTGATACATAAAACAAGTGATGGAAGAATCAATATGGGGAAGGGGTAAACAGCTCAAGCAGTAAATAGTTGGAGGAGTTCATAGATAAGGACTGTGAAATGGTGGCAATGCCCCCACGAGGCCTGAGAAGCACAATCCTTAAAGGAAGCCTGTCACTGGTAAATTCTATATAATCTAATTACATAATGTAATTTATCTTTGTTAAAAAAGATTCATTGTACCTTGTCATTTATCGATTGAAATTCCTGTTTTTTCTATTCCAATGGACTCATTGCTAGGATCACCCACTGGACTCCTAAGCATGGAAAGGTCAGAGATAAATAAATGACAATTACTAAATATTAAAAAAATAACACACAGCAATGGGAAGATAAATGCTACCCCAAAAAGCAAATATTTTCTTAGCTAAACTTAAAAGTGACTTCCTGTCCCCCTGCTCCATCAGCTCTCTGATCCACTATTGTTACCTTGACAATATCTTAAAGGGGTTGTCCGGGGGAATTCATTATTTTTCTTATTGTCCCTTGTCTGCCTTTTAAAATAACAAACACTATAACTCATCTTCCCCTCTCTCTCTCGTAGCTCTGGTATCGGCCAGTGATTGTGTATATACCCGAGCTGTAGAGCGTACTGTCTGCACCTAGGTGAACTGACAGTGCCGCTTGCCAATCCCTGGCCATGGCGGAACAGCGGTGTGGCCAATGATTATCGAAGCAGCACTGTGCCCTTAAGTATACAGCTCTGGCTGAGGTGGGACACTGCTGCTGATGTCACATCTACCGCTCTGGCCGTAGCAGAGCAAGAAAATGATAAATTCCACTGGATAACCTTTTTAATCATCTAGACTTAAAGGGATACTCTGGTGGAAAACTTTTTTTTAAATGAACTGGTGCCAGAAATGTTAACAGATTTGTACCTTACTTCTATTAAAAAATCTTTGCCCTTCCAGTACTTATTAACAGCTGTATGCTACAGAGGAAATTCTATTATTTTTGGATTTCTTTTTTTGTCTTGTCCACATTGCTCTCTGCTGACACTTCTGTCGGTTTCAGGAACTGTCCAGAGCAGCATATGTTTGCTATGGGGATTTTCTCCTGCTCTGGACAGTTCATGATAAGGACATTAGGTGTCAGCAGAGAGCACTGTGGACAAGACAAAAAAGAAACCCAAAAAGAATAGAATTTCCTCTGTTGAATACAGCTGCTAATAAGTACTGGAAGGGTGAAGATTTTTTAATAGAAGTAATGTACAAATCTGTTAAAATTTCGCAGTCAACACGCCCCCTCCATGTATCTCTATGAGATAGTCGGAGATGCAGCGTTCATGCATCCATGCCTCTCCCATAGAGATGTATAGAGGGGGCGTGTCATTGACGTGCATTAGCCGTGCAGAGCCGTGGTAATGCCAGGTCCCCATCTGGGAGATTGCGGGGGTCCCAGCGGTCGGACCCCCAGCGATCAGACACTTATCCCCTATCCGCAGGAAAAGCGGAGCAGCACTCCAGCAGCGTCAGGATGATGTGGGTACAAGTGGGCCCAGTCGCGACCCAGGTCACTGGCAGCAGTTTAAGTAACCAAATAAAGCGTCCCACAGCACTCCAGTCAGGTGAAGAAATCAAATGTGGTTTATTTTCTCATATGTGGCAAGCAGCGTTTCAACTTTATCAAGCATGCAAAAAGTGACCAGGGTACTGGTATTTATGTGTATCACACACAACATCAATTACAAAGTGATTACAATCAATAAAGAATATAAACATAAGATATACAGTGATCAAATATAAATAAGTTTCTAGTTTATGCATGAGTGAATATGTGCAATAAAATAGACCATGTCTTATGCTGTTACATCCCCACAGCATCAAACCGATCTTAATAAAAATAGCATACAGTGTAAATACATACAGTGTACACTGTATGTTATTTTTATTAAGATCGGTTTGATGCTGTGGGGATGTAACAGCATCAGACACAGTCTATTTTATTGCACATATTCACTCATGCATAAACTGGAAACTTATGTACCGTATTTATCGGCGTATAACACGCATTTTTTAGGCTAACATTTTTAGCCTAAAGTCTACCTGCGTGTTATACGTTGATAAGTGCTGCCGGCTTCTCTGCCCCTGCGTGCCCTGGGGTCTAGAGCCCTGCTGCCGGCCATTCTCTCCCCCTGGCTATCGGCGCCGCTGCCCGTTCTCTCCCCCTGACTCTCGGTGCCGACGCCCCATTGCCGGCGCCGATAGCCAGGGGGAGAGAAGCGGCGCCGGCTATGGGGCAGCGGCGCCAACAGACAGGGGGAGAGAAGGGGCAGCGGCACCCATTGCCGGCGCCGCTGCCCCGTTGCCTCCCCCCATCCCCGGTTGCATAATTACCTGTTGCCGGGGTCGGGTCCACGCTGCTTCAGGCCTCCGGTGTGCGTCCCCTGCGTCGTTGCTATGCGCTGCACGGCACGGCGCAATGACGTCACTCGTCACGGAGCTTGAGAAAGACTGCAATTGGGCAGTTGAAATGTTCCTGATGTTGGATCAATAAATCTTATTCACCTTGTATCTTGGAGTGCTGCGGCTTTTTGTTTCTTGGAGTATATATATATATATATATATATATATATATACATACAGTATATTTTTTACTGTAAGCATAATTACTATATATATATATATATATATATATATAATTATTTTTACTGTATGTATGTGTAATTAATCAAACTTTTAGCATCTGATATAATCAGAGTAAAGAAGTGCTGATGTGCACTTTAGATATGCACCCTAAATACCTTGCCTGGAGAGTTCTGTAGCCTTTTTCTTTGCTATGCAATGTTTAGTATGGATACTATACTACTTTGACCTGTCTGGTAGGATTCCAATGGTGTACAGTTTCTACATTATCATGAGTATGTGCTACTGAATTCTGCAAAAGATGATTTACTGTGTGTCATCCATCCTTTGTTTACATGAAACTAGCAGCATTTAGCTTAGTCAAGGCCTACCTGCATTAGAATTTCTCATAATCTTTATCTACCGTGGAGGAATTGTCTTTATTCTCTTAAACATTGAGTAAATTTTCCTTGTTGCATACATCATGTTTGTCCAGTTTAGTTCTTCCTCGGTTGTCACTAATTCCCAAAGAAGCCAGGAAAAAAAAGTTTTCTGCACAAAGTAACAGTTTTCCCCTCATTTTGGGCAGCTTACATTTTTTTGGTGAAAGTAGGGTCATTTTCAATATATCAGCCCACACAGGGATGCCTGCCATCCAGTTTCCTAAGGCTAAGTTTCCACTTTTTTTGTGTGCGTTTTTCCCCAAAAAACGCCAAAATTGCCCCCCATGGTGTTTTTCCATTGAAAAAACGCTGCAGTCAGATGTTATCTGTAAATCAATGAGAAATCGCAAAATTCTTTTTCCACTTTGCGTTTTTCAGTTTGGCGTTTTTTTCACTCTTTTGTAGCGTTTTTTTCACTCATTTTTGGCGTTTTTCAGCTACTTGCTGGTTTTGCAAAGTTGCAGCATGTTGAGCCTATGGAATTTTTCTCCCATAGAAGTCTATAGGAGTAAAAAAAAACGCCAAGAAAAATGACATGTGGGTTTTCACTTTGGCGTTTTTGCAGGCGTTTTTTATTCAAAATCCCAAAAAGTGATGGCTGTACCTTTTTAACCGGTTAACCACGTCTATACTCGTCCATGTGCCGTTAACTGGGTATGACGTGGGTTCCCAACTCGAGCCCACGTCATACCGGCTGGCCCCCAGCTGATTCCTGTAGCTGGGGGCCGGCGTTAAGAGGCAACATTCTGCAATCGCCGCAGCTGGCTATTAACCCTTTAGACCGCTGCTGTCAAAGCTGACAGTGGCGTCTAAAGGGGCCTTTATCCCGTCCCTGGTGGTCCAGTGGGGTGGATCGCCCCCCCCCCTGCCGCCAGAGGGCTTACCTCTGCTTCCATGGCGGCTGCTGCTATGTGAATGATAAAGCCTGGTTGGACCAGGCTTTATCAATCAAGTGCAGAGCACACAGATCAATGGCGTTCTATGGAACCCCATTGATCTGTATGTGGAATCAAATGATTCCTCCTAAAAGTCCCGTAAGGGGACTAAAAGTGTTAAAAAAAATGTTTGAAAAAAAGTTTAAAAACACACACATTAACCCCTTCCTTATTAAAAGTTTAAATCACCCCCCTTTCCCCAAATTCCATATAAAAATATGTAAATATAATAAAAATAAACATATGTGGTATCGCCACGTACATAAATGTCCGAACTATAAAAATATATTGTTAATTAAAATAGTGTACTTTTGGTCACTTTTTATACCATAGATATTTTTGGGTAAAATGACTGAAAACATTACAAAGTAGAATTGGTGGCGCAAAAAAAAAAAAGCAATTATCTGGATTTTTAGGTGCAAGATTGAAAGGGTTATGATTTTTAAAAGGTAAGGAGGAAAAAACTAAAGTGCAAAAACAGAAAAATGCATGGTCCTTAAGGGGTTAAATAAAATTTCGTAGGGTACCATTAAAACATAAATAAAAAAGACACAGTAGTGATGGAAAAAATGATAACGAAAAATCTAACGAAATTTATCTTTTTTATAACAAAATTTTTATTAATTTTTAAAATAGAGATTTATGTGGGCGGGCAGGGCACTAAAAATGTAGCTGACAATAATAAAAATGTAGTGTGTGTGTTTTACACATTTTTTTCTTTATTTTTTACATTTTTTAGGTAGTATTACTACTCCCAGCATGGAACACACTGTTCCATGATGGGAGTAGTAGTACCTGTACTAATTGACAGTTCGCCTCAGGTGTCACTTCTGACAATCGTTGCGATCCTCCTGTATAATGTATATATGTGGTCAGCCGCTCTTCTATAGTACCCTGCACTGCCGTATATATACACCTATTCATATTTCCCGCAGAGAGCTGTGATTGGCCAAATGGAGTGACATCTGCTATGATCTGTCTTTAAAGGGGTATTCCAGGCCAAAACTTTTTTTTCATATATCAACTGGCTCCGGAAAGTTAAACAGGTTTGTAAATTACTTCTATTAAAAAATCTTAATCCTTCCAATAGTTATTAGCTTCTGAAGTTGAGTTGTTGTTTTCTGTCTAACTGCTCTCTGATGACTCACGTCCCGGGAGCTGTGCAGTTCCTATGGGGATATTCTCCCATCATGCACAGCTCCCGGGACGTGACATCATCATTGAGCAGTTAGACAGAAAACTTCAGAAGCTAATAACTATTGGAAGGATTAAGATTTTTTAATGGAAGTAATTTACAAATCTGTTTAACTTTCCGGAGCCAGTTGATATATATAAAAAAAGGTTTTGCCTGGAATACCCCTTTAATTGCAGGTACTACTGCTCCCAACATGGAGCACACTCAGCTGAGTGTGACACTCGCTGAGATCTGTCTATTGATGCAGGTACTACAGCTCCCAGCATGGAGCAGAGTGTGCTCCATGTTGGGAGCAGTAGTACCTGCAGTTAAAGACAGATCACAGAGGGTATCACTCCTGACACCAGATGCGATTGTCCTTAATCCCCGAGATGTGGAGCGGCTTTCTCCGGTGCTCGCATTTCTGCTCTGCACTCTGGCTGGCCACTCACTCATTCATATTTCCCTCTGAGAGCGGGGATTGGCTGCCACCATCCGGCCAATCCCCACTCTGGGTGGAAAATATGAATTACTGAGGTCAATTTCTATTCACATCACTGGCCGGCCATAGTACAGAGCAGAGATGCTATATAGAGCTGCACCGCATCTCTGCTATATTATGGACGATCACTCCTGACACCCGGGGTGATCTGTCTATTAGTACAGGAACTACTACTCCCATCATGGAACAGTGTGTTCCATGCTGGGAGTAGTGGTACTACCTAAAAATTATTTAAAAAAAGTGAAAAAATAAAGTGGACTTCTGCCAGGGAAAGAAAAAAGAAAGCGATACGCACCCCTAGTGAAGTACGTCACATTGATGTGCAATAGGTAGGTGTAAAGCCACTTACCAGATAGTGTTGCGCTAAGAGCACAACACCTAAGAAGACATCTAAATAGAAATATGGAGCCTGCAGCCTCAGCTCATCCGGTCTTAGCTCCGAGGTTCTCCGAGATAAGCAGTAGGACACGATTTAAAGTCCAAAGGATATTTTTATTGCACTAAAACAACATGTTTCTGGTCTGAAAAGGACAATTGTCAGCGCTTAATCCGCTGAACGCAGTGGGTTGGGGGAGGCGGAGTAGTTTGCATCTCTGCATAGGAGCGTTCACAGTCATAGCGATATAAGGACCGTAGTGTGGCTAATGGAGGGCGGGTTACCCGACCACTGGGGGTAATTGTATATGTGAACAGGGCTAGTAGAGCCATTTATTACCGGTAGTTGTGAGGAATGCCCAGGCCAAGGAATTCTAACGGGGACAGAACTAGGATTTTGAGCAGATTGGAATTAAGGGTGTAAATTGAAATGAACAGGTATTAACGCATATATGGTTATGATGGTAGTGAAGATAGCCATGAGATAGCAGTAGTTATTAGCTATCTATTAAAATAGAGGACAGCAGCACTTGGTATTAAATATATATTAAACTAATAGACAGGAATGGCAATTATAAAAAAAAACTAACTATTGAATAAATATATATGTGTAATTTAGATAGTATTACCATAACAGCAAGGATAGTAGCAGTGGTTGATTATATTTAAAGTTAACACCACTACTTGGGTTGGTAGCACACCCTATGGTCACTTTCAGGAGAGCACCATCTTTGAAAAACTTGTTGGCGCTTAGCCAACTCAGGGGACAACAAGCAAAACCTAAGGACCTTAGAAAACCGGAAAGTTACCAATGTGGCAGAAACTGATGCCTACGCTGTAAAGAAATTGAACATGGGTGCCAGTCATTCCAATCCCAAACCACGGGAGAAAAATTTGAGATTAAGCCCCACCTTACTTGTGAATCTGACCATGTCATCTACCTTATACAATGCTGTTGTAGATTACAGTATATATAGGCAGGACTACCCAGAAATTGAGATGGGGAATTAACAAACATTGATTTAATGTGAAAACGGGTTTTCTTTTACACAGCCTGTCAAGGCACTGCAGTCAAGTCCATCAGGGGATTATAAAACCTTTTACAGTTATCCCTACAGATACCGTTTCAGAAAATAAATCTAATCGTTTCGAGGTACTCAAGAAACCAGTGGTTTTTTTGGATTTATAAATGCAACTCCTTGCAACCCCTTGGGCTGCTAGGAATCAGTGCTATTCCTACTACCATCCCAAGTAGTGGTGTAAACTTTCAATATAATCAACCACTGCTACTATCCTTGCTGTTATGGTAATACTATCTAAATTACACATATATATTTATTCAATAGTTATTTTTTTTAAATAATTGCCATTCCTGTCTATTAGTTTAATATATATTTAATACCAAGTGCTGCTGTCCTGTATTTTAATAGATAGCTAATAACTACTGCTATCTCATTGCTATCTTCACTACCATCATAACCATATATGCGTTAATACCTGTTCATTTCAATTTACACCCTTAATTCCAATCTGCTCAAAATCCTAGTTCTGTCCCCGTTAGAATTCCTTGGCCTGGGCATTCCTCACAACTACCGGTAATAAATGGCTCTACTAGCCCTATTCACATATACAATTACCCCCAGTGGTCGGGTAACCCCGCCCTCCATTAGCCACACTACGGTCCTTATATCGCTCTGACTGTGAACGCTCCTATGCAGAGATGCAAACTACTCCGCCTCCCCCAACCCACTGCGTTCAGCGGATTCAGCGCTGACAATTGTTAAACACGCCCCCTTCTAGCTGCGCTAAAGCCATGTAGCGCTTTCCCGGCCCGAACATGAGACCACATACAGCGATCTATGTTTTTTTTAACAAAATGCTTAAAATTGTCCTGTTCTGACCCCAATAACTTTTTTTCCCCCTTCTTTATGCAGGGCTGTATGGGGGCTCATTTCTTGCACCATAATGAGTTGTTTTTATCAGCACCATTTTTTTAATAGGACTTTTTGATCTATTTTTATTCTTTTTTTTCACGATCATAAACATTATATTAAAATATTTAAAAGGTGAGTGATGTAACATTTGTATTGGATGGGAAGGGGGATGCCCTGAGCCGGCTCTGCCTATAGGCAAAATAGGCAGCCGCCTAGAGCGCCCTCTTGACAGGGGCACCACTCTGCCTGCCACAAGAAAGTTAGCCAGCATGCATCCAAACCACTCGCTCAACCAGCTCAGCCAGCACCACCACCATAACTCTCCCCCACGATGTGTGTCACCCCAGTAGTAAGGTAATTACATAAGAAAGTTTTTTTTTTGTTACCTTGATTCACCCCAGAAATAAGAAGATTACATGAGGAAGGGTCTGTTACAGTGTGTCTTTCCAGTAGAATGTGATTAGATGAGGAGGTCTTTTTTTAACAGTGTGTCAATCCAGTAGAAGGTGATTAGATGAGGAGGAGGTTTGCTACTGTGTGTCACATCAGCAGTAAACTAATTACATGAGGAGGGGGCTTGTTACAGTGTGTCACCCCAGTAGTAAGGAGATTACATGGGGAGGAGGTTTGTTACAGTGTCCCCTCCCAATAGTAAGGTGGGGCGTGTCAGGGGGGGTGATGAGGGCAATAGGCAGAGTCAAGGGGGTTGCAAAATTAACTTTTGCCTAGGGTGGCAAAAATCTTTGCACAAGCCCTGGGGATGCCCACTGGCATCTGACATTTTTCCTATAGATGCAGTGATCACATGATGTCAGTCATTAATGGTGAGCGCAACATACCAGGCTGCGGCACCATACATTTACGGCACATTTTCTTTAGGGATTATGATTTTTAACTTAGCCATTAACCAGTTTAAGGTAAAATATCACAAAGGATCTTATAATAGTTATTTTTTTAAAATCTGTGTACTAGAAACTGTGGTTTAAGAACAGTTACTTTGCATTATACAATTATCTACTCTTTAATAGCCATCATTTCCCAGCATGTTTTACACCTTTTAAAGTCAAAACAAGTCAAGGAAAGCCTTGACAAACAATGCTGTATTTACAAGCTGAGTCTCACAGAGCGACAATGAAGTGGTTAAATCTGTCTGGGAGCTCCTGGATTAAATTGCATACAATCAGCTCATGTTCTCACAAAGAGCTCTACAGTAGAACACACAAACATGGACACAACAGACAGAGATTCAATGCAGTCTATAGTCCACAGCAGATAGAACACACACTGCTCACTGGAGGACCTCTGAATGTACCATGGGAGCAGACATAGAGAGTGCAGAAATAGAGACTGTATTTTCTCATTGGTTGCACTTTCTAGCCAGCATCAACAAAGAAAAATGCATCTCCTGCTAAAATACAACCTGTACATGCTAAAATGAAACTGCAAAAACAGCACAACATTAACATCTGCATAAGGCAGGGGGAGGGTGTAATGGCTCCTGAGAAGAAGCCTCTGATACAGCCAAATATCCAAGTCATTACTCTTAATTAGAAATGAGCGAATTTTTGAAAAATTTGAATAGGCCGATTTGCCGAATTTTCAGAAAAAATTTGGTTCGGTCAGAATTTATTTGCAGCGAATCTGTATTAGTGTGAGTGTGCTGGGTTAGTGAAATAATACTGTTATTCAGTATGACATGCAGATTAGAGACATCGCTATTAGAATCACTGTCATAGCGTGGCACAATGACAGAGCCTGGAGGTGGCATCAGTATGAGGAGACCATATAGTGGCTTAATGACACAGTGTGGAGGTGGCAGTATTAGACAGCCTGGAGGTTGCTTCAGTATAAGGAGAACATATGGTGGCAGTATGAGACAGCCTGGAGCTGGCAGCAGCATGAGGAGAACATATAGTGGAAACATGAGACAGCCTGGAGGTTGCATCAGCATTAGGAGAACATGTGGTGGCAGTATGAGACAGCCTGAAGGTGGCAGCAGCATGAGGAGAACATATGGTGGCAGAATAACACAGCCTGGAGGGGGATTCAGCAGTATCAGGAGTCCTGAAAGTGACCTGGTGATATAGTGGGGCGGTGGGTGGCAAAACCAATACCCAGTGACGGAGGTGGGTGAAAAAGGAGAACTTGGCATGAGATGTGTGGCATCAGGAGGGCGCAGGATCAGAATAGTAGCTGAGGCAGGTAGACAGAAGAAAACGGTCTCTTTTTCAAAAGTGTTAGTGCAGGGCTGAAGTCGTACAGGAACTCATGGGAACTGAGTTACTGCACTTTTTCCACAGTAGGAACACAGTTCCCATTAGCATGAGTCCTGCAGGACCAGCCCTTAAAGGGTTAACCGCCCCTAGACATGTTATTCCCTATCCAAAGGATAAGATGTCTGATCGTGGGAGATCCCGCTGCTGGGGACCCCCGCGATCTCAGCTGCGGCACCCCAGACATCCGGCGCATGGAGCTAACTTCGCTCCGTGCCGGATGAATGGTGGTGCAGGGCAGAGGCTCGTGACATCACAGTAATCCCCCCTCAATGCAAGTCTATTGGAGGGGGCATGATGGCCATCACGCCCCCTCCAATAGACTTGCATTGAGGGGCCGTGACCGTTACAACATGAGCCTCTGAATCTGCACCCAACGCTCTAAACGTGAGCACAGAGAATGTGGGGGTCCCCACCGGCGAGATCCCCGTGATCAGACATCTTATCCCCTATACTTTGGATAGGGCATAAGATGTCTAGTACCCCTTTAAGTGGAAACCTAGGGTGAGTTCCCACACTTTTTTTTCCCCAGGACTTGATCCTTGTATTAGGCTAGGTTCAGACTATGGAATTTCCGCCGGAATTTTCGCTTTGAAATGCATAGTGTAGTGAATGGTTTTCTGTTCACAAATTCACACTTTGGAATTTGTGAAGCGGAAAATCCGGATGAAAAATCCGCTAGAAAATTTCCGCCTGAAGAAAGGGGTTGCGTATTAGTCATTCGCAGTTGCATACAGTACATATGGTCGTAGCATTTAGATGGTACACGTTTGTTGCATTCATATGGTACATACGCTCATAGCATCCATACTATACATATGCTCATAGCATTTACTATACATATGTTTGTTAGAATTCATACCTAGCATTCATAAAAAAAAAATGTTCATGGTTATAGCAGTATGTAGTAGGTATTCCATGCCATTAGAATGTGTATACGTTCATAGCATTGTCAGTGTGAAATGTTTCTTGGTAATATGTACGGGATGTAAACACTCATAGAATTACATTGTCATACGCTCATAGCATTCATAGCATATACTTCTTCAGTTTACTTCTTCAGTTTACGTTATAGCGTAGAATGTGCGTATGTTAACAATTCATACTGTTCAGCATAGAGGATTTCGGTGTTTGGGTTATTGTAGCTGATATTCTGGGTATGGTACCATAGATGAGTTGCTGCTTCATGTTGGTATAATTGAAGTTTGATGTTTTACTAACTTTAAGCGTTATTCGGAGGTTTGTCATAGACAACAGCATACGTGCCAGGCCTACCACACCTGCATGGGGAGGCTCTACGTACTTGTTTCTGACACGTTTTCAGAGCAATAATGTCACAACTCACAGGTGGTAGTATACCTGTTATGCCTGCCACATTGGCAGGGTGATGCACTGTGTAAGTATTGTTGCTGACATGTCTTCAGAGCAATAATAGCATGACTCAGAGGGATAGTATACCCGTTGTTTTCAGAGCAATAATATAACGTCCTGTATACGGTATACGGCACTACAACTTCAACGTCTGCAGGGAGAGGCACTACGTATTTGCTACTGACACGTTTTCAGAGCGATAATATCAAGGTTCTTAGGAGGCAGTATTCCTGTTGTGCCTGCCACGTCTGCAGGGGGATGTACTGGGTAATTATTGTTACTGACACGTATTCAAAGTAATAAGATCAGGGGTAGGTGATGGTAGGGAGGCAAAGGACATTTTTTTTTGTTTGGCCCTTTATGGGCGGGGCCCTGCAAGAGGTTATAGCTCACCACTAACTATCATGTTAAGTATCATCAACGATACAGGTACAGATACAACATTTACAGCCAGTCGAACAGATGTTACGTGGGCTTTTGTATGCCCCTGGCACCTCAACGTGGAGGGTACATTATTATGTTGTTCCTGATATTCGGTACTATTCTTTAAGGTCAAATTAGGTTACTGCCAGGTTTTTTGTCCCTCTATAGGCGTGCCCACGGTCACGGTTTTGGCACACTTCTGACCGCTGTAAGTATGTTATCAGTTATTAGTGGTTATTATTTTTATATTCAAGGGTATTATTATTATTATTATTATTGGTGTCATTTGTAGTGCTATTATTATGAGTAGTATTATTATCATCTCTCAAATTCGTCTACCATCCTACATGTTCTCTCCGATCTGCTAATGATCTCACACTAACATCTTCTATAATCCGAACTTCTCACTCCCATCTCCAAGACTACACTCGTGCTGCATCGGTTCTCTAGAATGCTATCCCTCAATCCCTCAGACTCAACAACAATATCCATAGTTTCAAACGTGGCCTAAAAACACATCTCTTCAGACAGGCCTATAACATTCTTTAATTGGCCTCAACATATCCCCACACCTCTTGTTTGAATAGTTATTGTGTAATATTATGTCTGATACTTGTCTTTGTTTGTACCCCATAATTGTAAGCGCTGCGGAATCTGTAGGCGCTATATAAATAAAATTATTATTATTATTATTATCATCATTACTCTTATTATTACGGTTATCATTATTATGGTAACCATTATTACGGTATTGTTATCATGGTCATTTTATTACGGTTATCCTTACTGTGGTTCTCTTATAACTGTTATCATCACTGCATCGTTATTACGGTTTATAGTTATCACCATTATTGTGTGTTGTTGTTATTATAGTGATTAGTCGCAGGCATCTGGGCACGTTGAAGAGTATACAACGCCCCCCTGCATACAGGTTAGGGCATGTCCAGCATTTGGCGACACCCGCCCAACCCTTCCTTATTCTATAATTCTCCATCTGGGTAGGCCCTCTATAGGCGTGTCCACGGTTGCGGTTTTTTGCACACTTCTGTTATTCCTGTTATTATTGTTATATTTAAGGGTATTGGTATTATTATTATTATTATTATTATTGGTGTCATTTGTAGTGTTATTATTATGAGTAGTATTATTATCATCATTACTCTTATTATTATGGTTATCATTATTACGGTAATTACTATGGTATTGTTATCACGGTCATTTTATTACGGTTATCATTACTGTGGTTCTCATTATAACCGTTATCAACATCCTTGCATTGTTATTACGGTTTATCGTTATTTCTGTTATTGTGTGTTGTTGTTATTATATTGATTAGTCGAGGCATCTGATCACATTGTAGCTTTCACCACAAATACATTTTATCCTAAGAAAAGTTAAGTTTTAGCTAATGCATATCCTCAATACTTACTTGTGGTCTGATGAGGAGGAATGTTTGTAACTGGGGATCAGCGCCTTAAATATGTTTTGCACTATCCATATTTGTGAAGTGTCTGTGTGGCATCATGGTAAATCTACTCTGATGCATCAGGCATTGGTGGGTGGAAATCCTGGCTGATCCATGCCTGATTCATCTTCACAAAGGTCAGTCTCTCCCGCTCTGATGGCACACTACTGGCTGGGCAGGACAGATTTTCCAGGGCAAACTCTGCTAGTTGCGGCCACAAATCAAGTTAGGTTGCCCAGAAGTCCACCGGATCTTCAAGGTGTGTTGGCATGGTCATGTCAAGGCAGGCCACCACCTGCTGGTTCAGGTCCTGCTCCAGGTCTACCTGCTGCTGATTAGTTGCTTCATTATGCGGGTGAAGAAAGGTACTCATCAGCGACTGTAGACTCAGGCTGCTGCTGATGGAGCTGGTACTGCTCCTGCCACCCCTCCCCAGCAGCCATGACAGTGGAAAGTGAGCGCAGAGGGCCCCCTAAGTCAGACCTGCGAGAAAATGGACGATGGCCCAGATAGGTATCGGCCAACTGACTACGTAGGATGTCTCTGTAGTAGGTCAGTTTGTCTCCCTCTCAATGGGTGTAAAAAAAGACCCCCATTTTGTGCTGGTAGTGAGGGTCCAATAAGGTAGAGAGCCAGATGTCATCCAGCTGCCGAAAGGTGACCATTTGGCGGTCACAATGCAAGCAAGTGAGCATGCATTGTGCCATTTGTGCAAGTGATTCGGAGGGACTCCCTGCCTCCATCTCATTTGCATACTTCCACGGTCTCTCAGGGTCCTCTGTCTCACCTTCCTCATGACCCTCTAGCTCCTCATGACCCTCTAGCTGCTCCTGCTCCTCTTCTCCTGTCAGATCACTAGAAAAACTGCCCATCTAGCAAAACCTAAACTATGCTCCACTGTGCCCCTCACCCTCCTCCAGTTCTGCCCCGACAGAGCTCATGTGGCCCTGAGATGTAGGCACCACGTCTCCAGTGCCCTGACCAGCCATTGTTTCCAACACGTGTTGTAGTAAATGAAGCAGTGGAATGACCTTGCTCATCCCGTATTCCTGGCGACTGACTAATAATGTGGCTTCCTCAAATGGCCTGAGCAAATGGCAGGTGTCACATATGAGCTGCCACTGGTTGACATTGAAGTTACAAAGGGGAGTCCCCCTATCCGCTTGGATCATCTAGAAATTGGTAATGGCTTTTCTCTGTTCGTATAGTTGGTCCAACATATGGAGGGTGGAATTTGGATGTGTGAAAATGTCGTAAATTAGACTATGTTGGGGGATACCGTTCTGACGGTGCAGCTCAAGGAAGGTATGCTTTGCGGTGTACGAGTGGATGAGGTGCATGCACAGTTTCCTTTCCATTGCTAGGATGTCTTGCAAGATTGAACAGATTGAACATGTGTGCCATACAGGGCGCATGCCGCAGTCTTCCTTGTTGCAGCACAGACAAGATGTTCTTCGACTGGAGGGGGCGTGGCGTGACGTCACGTCCCCAGTCCCGGAAACCCGGAGGTTTCTGAAACTGGAGATTCAGCACCCGCATAGAATGCGGGTGCTGCAGGGAGACCGCGGTGGGTCTCAGCAGCGGGCCCCTCGCGATCAGACATCTTATCCCCTATCCTTTGGATAGGGGATAAAATGTTTTTGCCCGGAATACCCCTTTAAAGGAAAACTGTCAGCTTTCTCCCCCCACACTAACCAGGACTACTGGCTGGTAGTGCGGGGGATGCTGATCAGTTTGATCCTTACCATGCCTGGATGCGGCCCGGCACTGACGTCAGAGTGCCAGTTAGCACCTCATTTGAATATACCGATAATAGAAGATTACGGCCGAACGGTGCAGCGGATGTGGGCATGGTAAGGACCAAACTGATCAGCGTCCCCCGCACTACCAGTCAGTACTGCTGGTTAGTGCGGGGGAACAAAGCTGACAGTTTTCCTTTAACTCTGCTGCCCATCTCTCCCTTTTCCAATCACTCTAATGATCATACCTGGCCAGGCTTTTCATATTGCGCTCTGGTCAGTGAGAATTTATAGGTCTGGGCCAATCAGCAGCTGAGGAGGGATATATTGTTTATCCTCAGCCTACTGGCTCCTGCTCTTGATTTCAATTTTGTTCTGAATCAGTTCTGTTTGGTTTTTAGTCCTGTGTCTGTTCAGACTTGTTATTTTTATTAAGCCAAGGATTAGTAGTTCTGACCCGTTTGCATAGCAATTAGCCTAGTCCGGTTTGTCTTGTGATCAAGACATAAGAAAATGATTGGTATCTCTCACCACTCATAAAATGCTTGTTAACAGTCCCTTATGTAAATACTTGTGTTCCTACTATTCACACCATGCTGTCTCCTGAATGTAATCTCCCACCCCCTCCCTTTAGTTTTGCAGATTGTCATCATCTTTATTGGTGCATAAACTAGGGCTGTTTTTGTGATATAACCCCTTCCTTGATTTGATCCTCGTGACTCTGTCTGCTACTGTTTGCTTTCTTTCTGCTCACATAGCACCTTGCAGAGAGGATGAGGGCTTAGGAGTATACACTCTCCTGTCATTGATCAGAGAAGTATGGGTAAGGAAGTCCATGAATGATTACTACTGGCAAATGGCTCTGGTCACCTTTTTTGAAATGAAGAGAGTGAGAAATAGCTGTGCAACATGGTGGGGACTCACAGGAGCTCAATAACAGTAGTGATCGCCCTAAAGTCCTCTTGTCATTACTATAAAAGGGTCAGTCTAACAAAATCCTGCAAGTCTGTATTACACTATAAATTGTATATACAGTAACCACCCGACCTACGATGGGCCCGACATATGATAAAATCGACATACAATGGCCTCTCAGAGGCCATCGCATGTCGATGTCAGCATCGACATACGATGCTTTTATATGTCGGGGCCATCGCATTAACTGCTATCCGACAGCGCAAAATGCTTAAGCTGCTGTCGGATATCAATTTAAGCATCCCTGGCAGGTTCGCTTACCTATTCCCACTGCTCCGGGTCCACTTCGTGATCCTCTGGTGTCTTGCGCATCTTCTCCAGGGTTCGGGCCTCGCTTTCCGGCATCGTTATTACGTCACTACGCACGCCGCGCCGGCGCAGCAGCGTAATAACGTCACCAGAAAGCGAGGCCCGGACCCTGCAGAAGATGCGGAGGAAGCCGGAGGATCGCGAAGAAGACACCGGAGCAGCGGGACAGCATCGGGAGCCCCTGGGACAGCATCGGGAGCGGTGAGGACCTGGTCCGGAGCGGCGGGGACAGGTGAGTACAGCTTCCTATACTTTACATTGCACGGATCCCTCAACATACGATGGATTCGACAAACGATGGGTCGTTTGGAACGAATTACCATCGTATGTTGAGGGACCACTGTATTACTCATGACCACATCTCCTTTAAAGTGTCTCTGTCCACTCTGTCTACATCTAAAAATTGCGGTTTTATTTGCACATGCATGCTTAGTTTAGCTGAGTGTGCATGTGCTCTCAACAAGCAAAGAGAGTAATAAGCTGCTGCTAGACACCTCTGGTGGCAGAATATCTACCTTGAAAACAAATTCAAAATGCTTGATCATTGTTTGCTCTGATATAGTCTTTCAGGGAAGAATGGATACATACCTCTGTACCCTCTGTACCCATAAGATAGTTGACTGACCTCGCTGAAATTGGTGAGTTAGGCTGACTTTGCTTTTTATGTGGCACATTAATGTAACTGCTTGCTTTTCTGAACACTCCTTTTCCTGACCAGTGAAGTGATCTACTAGTGCATTGGGTACCAGATACAAATGTATTTGTTGCAAAATCTTTATTTTAATAAAGCAAATATGAAAAAAATGTAAACATAAAATAAAAGGGAAATATAACCAGAAAAATAAAAAGGAAAAAGAGCTGTTGAAATATTATATGGAACAAAATCTTATTTACTATGCTTGTCATGTTTCATGCACCTAAAATTACCCTTCAGATACTGCAGTTTGATTATTTGGCAAGCTTCTGAATGAGCAGATAAGTGTAATTTGGCATTTGTATAGAGAATGTGAATACTGCTGAGATATGCAGGATGAGAAGCAGTCAGGAGCCCGAACCCTTCTCATATTAAAAATTGTATTTAAATTAAGTTTTTTTCTAAATAGTGAGAAGGCGGGGTAGCAGCTACCATTGGTATATGTATTGGTTTAGTAGATTACCATTTAAAGGGGTACTATGCCCCTAGACATCTTATCCCCTATCCAAAGGATAGGGGATAAGATGTCTGATTGCAAAGGTCCCGCTGCTGGAGACCCCCGCAATCTCGGCTACGGCACCCCAGACATCTGGTGCACAGAGCGAACTTCGCTCTGTGCCGGATGACTGGCAATGAGGAGGTATGTGACATCACCGTCAAGCCCCGCTCGTGATGTCACGACCACACCCCCTCAATGCAAGTCTATGGAAGGGGGGCATGACGGACGTAACGCCCCCTTCCATAGAATTGCATTGAGGGGGTGTGGCCATGATGTCACAGACAGGGCATGACGTCACGAGCCTTTGGCACAGCACCCAACACTCTAAATGAACGCTGGGTGCAGCAGATAGATCGCGGGGGTCCCCAGCAGGGGTCAGATATCTTATCCTCTGTCCTTTGGATAGGGGATAAGATGTCTAGGGGTGGAGTACCCCTTTAAGAACAACCAACTGTCAGGATGCCCAAAAGTGAAAAGTCTTTGGTAGTGCCACAATTGATATTGAGGATAATTAATGAATTTGTCAGGGTAATATCTCTAGCTTTGTTTAGTTAACATATACTTATGGTAAGTCAAATAAACATATAATTGGAGGAACCCACGATCTTCATTGTTATGTACACATTGTTTAGTGGCTTATTACTATTGGCTTCATATATCAAAACTGTCGTAAAACTTACTCTTTGAGACATTCATGAAACACAAGGTCCTAGGTGTCCTCCAGGATTCTGGTCCTGGCTACTAGACAGAGAAAGATGGTGGCCAGGGCACAGCTAGAAGGGGACAAGAAAGAAGGAGTGAAGAATAATTTACTCTTTATCTGTTTTTCTATGACTTTTTGATCTAATTGTGGACATAAAATCTGGGTTTACAGTAGGAATCAGAACATTAAATTTGCACATAAGAACGACCATGACCTTGTGACCTGCAGCCGCTTATCAGATGAAGTTGACCAGAATGTCTTACTTTTAATTAAGTTTATGAGTATTTATTAACGCTGTACGTAGTACATTCCAATAAGTAAAACCATGTAGACTGATTTACTAAACTGGTAATGATTGGTAACTGATTTACTAAATGTTCGCTATGTTTACTACACCTCAGCTCCCTGCTCAGGAAAATGCTGTCCCCAAGGACAAGTCAAGAAGGCCTTTCTTTCTGTTGTAGAAAACTTGCTCTTACAAGATATATAAATGCATGGGGTATCATATCTAGGAAGTATTTACACATATTTACAAAAGATGGATAAGAGCTAAAGCATTACAGCTCAGCATCATTCAAGTATATGTCTGACCTGCAATACCAAACTCATAGAGTAGCAGTTTCTTTCTTCAAATTTTATAGAATGGTAAATGGTTACTGTCAAACAGCTTCTCTCTATGTGAAAGCCTATGTAATTCCTAACATGTTTGTTAATCACTCAATATATCATAAATGACTGATTTCTCTAGAAAAAAGTTTTAACCTTTTGACCACTAGGTGTCTCACTTCTATTCACTTCTACAGGGTGGGCCATTTATATGGATACACCTTAATAAAATGGGAATGGTTGGTGATATTAATTTCCTGTTTGTGGCAGGGGGGAAACTTTTCAAGATGGGTGGTGACCATGGCGGTCATTTTGAAGTCAAACATTTTGAATCCAACTTTAGGTTTTTCAATAGGAAGAGGGTCACGTGACACATCAAACTTATTGGGAATTTCACAAAAAAAATTGTGTTGGATTGTCAATGCAACCCTCTTCTCCCACTCTTCACACACTGATAGCAACACCGCAGGAGATATGCTCGCACAGGCTTCCAGTATCCGTAGTTTCAGGTGCTGCACATCTCATATCTTCACAGCATAGACAATTGCCTTCAGATGATCCCAAAGATAAAAGTCTAAGGGGGTCAGATCGGGAGACCTTGGGGGCCATTCAACTGGCCCACGACGACCAATCCACTTTCCAGGAAACTGTTCTTCTAGGAATGCTTGGACCTGACACCCATAATGTGGTGGTGCACCATCTTGCTGGAAAAACTCAAGGAATGTGCCTGCTTCAGTGCATAAAGAGGGAAACGCATCATCATGTAGGCCACTGGATATGCGAAATTGCTATATGATGATGTGTTTCCCTCTTTATTTTAGTGTGATGTGTCACATGACCCTCTTCCTATTGATAAAACAAAAGTTGGATTCAAAATGGCCACCATGGTCACCACCCATCTAGAAAAGTTTTCCCCCTCACATATAATAATGTGCCACAAACAGGAAGTTAATATCACCAACCATTCCCATTTTATTAAGGTGTATCCATATAAATGGCCCACTCTGTATTCTAGTCTAGTGTTCTTTGCTTGTTTTTAGGCCTAGTTCTTCTCTAGGAGCAGAGAAGCCAGGCCAGAACAGTTCAGTGCTTAATGTAACCTCTTCTTTGCTGCTGTTTCTTTCATTTCCATTCACATAGCATCTTATAAAACCAGTGCAACAGTAACCCCTTTAATTGTCACCTGAAGTCTTGTACTATAACTCATCCTCCAGCACAGTACCAGTCTGTTCAGTGAAGTGCGCTATTCCATGTCATGGTATAAACATAAGGGGTATATGCTGTGATGTGATTGGCCAGACAACTAAGGTAAAGAAAGTGCCTTTGTGTGTCCTACCGGAAAACAGCCAGGCTCACAGCCCAGCCCACCCCATGAAATGTTCAGAATAAGAATATAGCTGCGCACCATGGAGGTAAGTCTCGGGGCCTCAATAACAGTGAAAACAATAAAATTATCTTGAAAAGTTATTCTAATATAACCATGCAGGTTTTTAAAAATCTTTTGAAATGACAAGTTTGCGTTAAGAGATTTATAGTTTTTCAAAGCTCTTCAAGATCATTGGAATACCCCATTTTTATTTTTTTTAAATAACAAGAATGCATTAAGATTTTTCTATTTTTGCATTTCCCTGTTATATTCATGAATCTAAATACATCTTAATACTATTTCAATGTTCTACCCATCTTTTTCTCCAGTACTGGACATCACGCTCAAACACTTTTTGATGAAAGAAAAAGGTAAAGTTACAGTAAATTGATATCAGATATATAAATAAATAGATGTTACCCTTCTAAATCCAATTAATGCAGGGCCATTTTATCCTAAATCACACACTTAAGACCTGCATTATGTAGATCAATGCACACTCACACAGTTCTCACACTCTCCTTTCAGCACCTGCTTTTATAGGCTTTTAAAATGGTTTGTCCTCTGCTTGTCCTCGGAACATGTGTGATTTCCTGTTACACCCCAGATTTCTAATGTCGGTATGTCTTTTATATATGGGCCATATGGCTAACACTTGTATCATTATGTATCACATTGTTGGATGCTACTAGTGTTGGCAAATGAAAAACAGCGGGATGGCCATTGAAATTTTAGAGTTTGATAAAAAAAAAAAAGAACATTTTGCCATATTGCATAGAGGCACAGCTTACATCTCCTGGACCCCAATTCAAAATATGTAAGGAAAACCCCTTGCTAATTGTGTTCTATTTATTTTACTGTTGTCTTTTTAGATGTCATTAATAATAATCAGATGAAGTTGTCCGACCAAAGCTCATAAAACTACTGAAGGATAGTCGACACACATCTCGGCACCAATCTGCAGGACATCAGATGTTAACACAGTTTTTTTTCCATTTTTGCACTTTGGTTTTTTCTTCCTCACCTTCTAAAAATCATAACGCTTAAAATTTTTCATGCACAGACCCATATGAGGGCTGTATCTTGCACCACCAATTGTACTTTGTAATGATATCAATCATATCACCACAAAATCTACGGCAAAACCAAAAAAAAAACATTTTTGGTTGGGTAAAATGAAATGAAACCCCCCCCCCCTCCATTTTGTAACTTTTGGGGGCTTCCAATTCTACGCAGAGCTATTTTTGGTAAAAATTATACATTACATTTATTCTTGAGGTTACAATGCTGCCCAAATTGTGTAGGATTTTTTATTTTGTTTTACTTCTTTTAAAAAAACTATAACTTTGTGTACGAAAAATAGGATGCTTAAAAATGTCCTTTTTTTGACCCCTATAACTTTTTTATTTGTATACAGGGATGTGTGAGGGCTAACATTTTGCAATGTGATCTGTTTTTTATCTGTATCAGTTTTGTGTTGATGGGACTTTTTGATCGCTTTTTAGAAATTTTTTTAGGGTATACAAAGTGATCAAAAATACACAATTCTGGACTTTAGTATTTTTTTTTACACATACGCCATTGACTGTGCAGTTTAATTAACATTATATTTTTATAGTTCGGACATTTACGTACGCGGCGATACCACACATGTTTTTATTTTTATTTTATATTTTATATATTTTTTTTTATTAGAAAAGGGGTGTGATTCAAACTTTTATTAAGGAAGGGGTTAAATCATATTAACTTTTTTTTCCACTTTTTTTCCACTATTTTTTTAGTTCCCATAGGAGATTATTACATACAATCATTAGATTGCATACACTGTTCAATGCTATGCCATAGCAAAGCATTGATCAGTGTTATCGGTACTCCATTGCTCCAGCCTGCTGAGGCTCATTGGAGCCTTGAAGAACCAATCGGTCCTCTCAGCTGATTGGGACATTGCAATTTCCCCGTGATCATCCTGATCAGCTATGCTGAGCTACCAGCAGTGTCTTTTCACCATTTTAGACACCGCGATCAACTTTGATTGTGGCGTCTAAAGGGTTAATTCCGGGCATCAGCATATGAAGTAAGCTCAGCTCCTGACGACTACAAGTATGCTTCTTGTGCTTGGTATTATACATGAAGAGAATGAGGGCAGTATTTTGGTCGTGAAATAACAGTTTTGTTACATTAAGTAGATTCAGAGGAAAGGCATAAGGCAAAAAAAATATATATTTTTTTAAATTTATGACTGTTTGCTATATTTAAAGGAGTTTTTCAGCTGCATGAATAATTTGTCCAGGGTCACATAGTGGTAAAATAAATAATAATAATAATAATAATAAAAAAAAACTCATACTCATCCCTTGCTTGATCCGACAGAAGTGCCCTGGTGATGTCACTTTACTGTGCACGGGGGTAGCTGGCCTCAGCGGCTGCAGCTCTAGGAAAGAAGATTTACTAAACCAATATTATGAATTAGGTAGTAGGAATGTTTAATAATAATTCCTTCCCCCCCCTGGAAATATTTTTATTGTACACATAAAATGAGAAATTTTCGGGAGTCTCTAATGCATTTCAAAGGGAAAGAAAATGTCCCCTCTGAGCGGGGCAACAACAGTGTGCATATGAAATGGCGAGAAGTCGTGGTGACAGCAGGTGAACCGCGTGCCAGTGAGAGGTGACGTCTGTGTTCTTAGTGTTGGTAACATTAATATATCTTGATATTTCCTGGAGGTACTAGTTTTACTAGAAGACTTTTTTCACAATTAGATTCAGTTTTTCGTTTATATAACCTAACACTTTATTTTTTCTCTCCTTCCCACTTCCCTTGAGGGTGTCTGTCACTGTAACTCTTGCCACCTGCTTCACTCAGGTGTGAGGGGTTTCCATGGCAACCATCCCCAGGCAGAACAGGCCGGAGCAAGGCTAATGTTCCTTCGTCTTCCATTATTAACCACTTCTGTCCTGGGGCATCTTCATAGTTTCGTGTCTCAGGAATTTCAGAGGCCTGAGGCTCAAAGGTCCTGTGACCTATTTTAAACCTCTCGTATTACCAACAATCCTTGAAAGGCCCCAACAAGAACTTGTTTAGGTTTTGATATGCATGACTGTCATGTTTTCCAGTTGCCGATGACGGTTGCAACACTGTTCACATAGTATCATTTTTTAAATTAGTATTTTTTAGCGTTTGAATTTGTTTGCCAAAGGCAATGACTGTCAATTGCTCTCATCCTTGAGTTCACACATTGTCAGGAGGTGTGGGCGCCCATCATAACATTTTTGTATTAGAACGTGTTTATAAGTGAAAAGTATAACAAAATGAGTACATGCAAAACATGCCTTGCTTAGAGGATCACTTTATATGTGTGTGGAGTTTCAGATAGAAGCCCTATGGCTATGTTTAGGTTACCATTATAATCCTATAGAGAATATTACACTTTAGGCCCTGTGTACAGTGCATTCAATGTGCCCATCATAGACATACATTGGAAATATTTTCTAATGTATACCTCCCAATGCTGAAGGCTACAATTTATGCCACTATAAAGGAATACAGTACCATATGTTGCTCAATGGCTGCCACTGCATAATATCCATATACTGCACAGTAATTGCAGTGTAATGTCCCAGTCCAGGACATGGTCCTATACTACCCTTAGGCCCTGTCAAGTTGAGACCCTCAGTGACCTGGGGGCTCCCCTGCAAGGTCTACCCCTGTTGTTCCATAATGTTGTGTACATCACTTTAATGCCTAGACAGCATCCTTATGTATAGGTAGTACATAGGACCTGTGTGAGGTCTCAAGGACCTGTTTAAGTCTGTCAGATGTTATTTTATGCAGTCACATGATTTGTTGTTACATGTTCTCCCAGAGAGCACCAGCTTAACCTATGACCCGCAGCTTGACCAAGGGGCTTTAGTCCAGCCCCCACTATATAAAGGGGCGGCCATTACAATTCACTCTCTTATCTCTTGTACCATCAGTCTTTGCTGAGACCAGCAACCACCAGAGATCTCAGTGCAAATGATCAACATCTAGAAGAACCCAAAAGCTACAGTCATTCCAGTAAGTCTCAAGTCTATGTCTGCTGTCACTGAAACTAGTCAAGTCCTGCATATAGTCAAGTCCAATCTCAAGTCAAGTTAATTACAAGTATCTTGGTCCAGCAAGCTGTGAGGTCCTGGCCACCTATCTGGGTCCTGGCCACCTATCTGGGAAATCTGTCCTTAGCTGTGAAGATAATTCCATCTGTCTTATACTCAATAAAGCCCCCGTTTGACCATAACTGGTTGTAGACTCTCATTTCACTACTAGCAACTGAGATAGCGGAGAAACCGGGCGTGTGGTGTTCTGGACCCTAAAACCACACTGGCGTCACGAACACTAGGAGTTAACAACATCTTGCCCCCAGGGTTAATACCATTTGATCCCACAACTCACACCGCAACACCCATGGTCCCGCCATACACCCGTGGGTCACCACAGCAGTGGCCTTCTGTATACTTTTTGTTTTTTCTCTGGAGAATAGTAGACCTATAGAAATGTTTAACATATACACAAAAGCTCTTTCTGCTGTATATTTTAAATGTAGGGCTCTGACACTGCAATGGATCTTAGAGGTAGTAATTATTGCTGTGTCATGTATTGCCATGGCATTTAATTATTATCTGATTCACACATGTTCCTGATTTTTTAAAGTTGTAAACTAGAATTAGGTTTAAGCAAAGGAGAAGTATTTAGAGAGAGGTACTTATAGTGACCTAGGCCTTGTCTCATGGTAAATGATTTTTGTCAAATGGAAAGGTTGCCTTTCTCTGCCCAGGATATCGACTTTGTGACATGGGTCATGTAGATCAACAGGACCATGTAATATAGCCACCTGTGCTGCTGATTCTGAGAGAAAGTTACTCAATTTGGGTACTGTTTTTGGACAGAAAGGAAGCAGTTCTTATTTTATTTTTTATGCATTCATTGTAAGGTATAAGTAAGATTTTAGTTTTATTCTATTGGTGGTTACTTTTACACCAATTCCAAATATGTCAATTTTTTTTTGTATTTACTACTTTTATAATAAAAAATTTTTTTTGAAAAAAATTATTGCATCATTTCATTATAAGTACAATTATTAAAAATGTTTCCCCCCTCAATATTCCTTCATTAGTAGCTCATTGTTTGTGTAATACTTCTGCACTGTAGTGTATTATTGCTAGAGTTTTGCTGACATGCTGTCTATTAGACCCTGACTAATGAACAAAGACACATGGATTTGTTAGGTCCCTGGCCACCATGACAACTCACTGATAGGGTAACAGAGAAACCTCCCTCCCCACCCCACCCCCTCTGATACTGCAGTTGCATCGAGGGTTTAAATGGCTAGAATCTGAGTTAGCACCAATCAAAATTGATCAAAATTAGAGAACACTGATCAAAATTAGAGAACACTGATCAAAATTAGAGAACACTTTCAGATACCTGCAAGTTTTTGGTGTTAATCTGGCAACTGGTGCTAATTTTGTTAATGATCTGACAAACCCTATTTAACTGGCAGACTAACTTTCCAGTTTTAACTGACTTTGACTCGAAAGACAAAGGCAAGAAAGGACAGGATAATGCGGAGAATCTCCATGGGTAACATAGTAACATAGTTCATAACGTTGAAAAAAGACCAGAGTCCATCAAGTTAAACCTATATCCCTAATGATTCCCTGCTGAGTTGATCCAGAGGAAGGCAAAAAAACCTCATATCGTGTTACGCCCCCTCCCATAGACTTGCATTGAGGGGGCAGGGTGTCATGTCAGGAGGGGGTGGGTCTTTGATGTCACAAGCTCCCGGCGCCGGCTCCAGCGTTGTTCCAAACGCTGAGCAGCGGAGTACCCCTTTAACCCCTTAAGAACTCAGGGTTTTTCCATTTTTGCACTTTCGTTTTTTCCTCCTTTTCTTTTAAAAATCATAACCCTTTCAATTTTCCACCTAAAAATCCATATTATGGCTTTTTTTTTGCGTCGCCAATTCTACTTTGCAGTGACATTAGTCATTTTACCCAAAAATGCACAGCGAAACAAAAAAAAAAAATCATTGTGTGACAAAATCGAAGAAAAAACGCCATTTTGTAACTTTTGGGGGCTTCTGTTTCTACGCAGTGCATATTTCGGTAAAAATTACACCTTATCATTATTCTGTAGGTCCATACGGTTAAAATGATACCCTACTTATATAGGTTTGATTTTGTCGCACTTCTGGAAAAAATCATAACTACATGCAGGAAAATTTATACGTTTAAAAATGTCATCTTCTGACCCCTATATCTTTTTTATTTTTCCATGTACAGGGCGGTATGAGGACTCATTTTTTGCGCCGTGATCTGAAGTTTTTATCGGTATGATTTTTGTTTTTATCGGACTTTTTGATCACTTTTTATTCATTTTTTAATGGTATAAAAAGTGACCAAAATGCGGCCAAAATTTTTTTGCGCGTACGCCATTGACCGTACGGTTTAATTAATGATATATTTTTATAGTTCGGACATTTACGCACGCGGCGATACCACATATGTTTATTTTTTTTTACACTGTTTTATTTTTTTTATGGGAAAAGGGGGGTGATTCAAACTTTTATTAGGGAAGGGGTTAAATGACCTTTATTAACACTTTTTTTTACATTTTTTTTTGCAGTGTTATAGGTCCCATAGGGACCTATAACACTGCACACACTGATCTTTTACACAGATCACAGGCGTGTATCACAGGCATGGATCTCAGGCACGGAGCAGTCATTCGCCGATCGGACACCGAGGAGGCAGGTAGGGGCCCTCCCGGTGTCCTGTCAGCTGTTCGGGACGCCGCGGCGGTCCCGAACAGCCCGACTGAGCAGCCGGGTCACTTTCACTTTCACTTTAGAAGCGGCGGTCAGCTTTGACCGCCGCTTCTAAAGGGTTAATACCGCACATTGCCGCGATCGGCGATGTGTGGTATGAGCCGAGGGTCCCGGGCGTTGATGAGCGCGACGCTTCAAATCGCGGGAGCCGGCACAGGACGTAAATATATGTCCTGCATCGTTAAGGGGTTAATGAATATATTAAATAGAATACCCAAGACTGACCCCTGTGGTACCTCCCTAGTAACAGTCACCTGATCAGAATAAGTACCATTAATAACCACCATCTGTTTCCAATCACTGAGCCAGTTACTTACCCACTTACATGCATTCTCCCCAGCACGATCCTTCTCATTTCATGCACCAATCTTTTATGTGGCACCATATCAAATGCTTTGGAAAAATCCAGATATACGACATCCAGCGATTCCCCCTGGTCCAGTCTGGAGCTCACCTCCTCATAAAAGCTGATCGGGTTAGTTTGACACTGCAGCAGGAATGGCTGCAGCTGGAATTGGTCGCCAGTTCAGCACTGAACAGGATAAGGATCTGTCTCGTCATACAGTGTCTCGACGTTTAAGAGAATTTGGACTGAAAGCCCACTCTGCAGTGACCAAATCTCTCTTTAGCAGAAAGAATCAAATGGTTAGACTCACCTTTGCTGAGGAGCATGTTGTGTGGACAGAGGAGAAGTGGTCCATAGTCTATTTTAGTGATAAAAACAAGTTTAATTTATTTGGGTCTGATGGGAAACATTATGCTCGTCGACAAACTGGGGAAAGACTGAACCCAAAGTGTGTAAAGAAGTCAGTGAAAGGTGGAGGAGGAAGTGTCATGGTTTGGGGAATATTTTCTGCAGCAGGAGTTGGACCTCTCATACAGAACCTTCTTCAACACCACATGGTTCCTTCCTTGCTTTCATCACTCAATCAGCAGCAATTTTCATGCAGGACAATGCCCCCTGTCACACAACAAAATGGTAAAGCAGTTCCTTGAAACTGAAAACATTGAAACAAGGAAATGGCCAGCCCAGAGTCCTGATCTAAACCCAATAGAAAACCTCCAGAAAATCCTTGGTGAGAAAGTTATGGCCAAGAAACCCACAACAGTCACAGAACTGCGAAAGAGACTGGAAGAAGAGTGGAGCAAAATCACACCAGAGCAGTGTGAGAGACTAGTGATGTCCTGTGGGGGGCGCATATGTGCTGAAGTTATTCAAAGCAATGGCCTGTACACTTCCTACTGATTGGTGACTATTGTAACTAGAGATGAGCGAATCGAAGTTGACGAACCCAAATTCGTTACGAATTTCATGAAAAATTTGATTCGCAACGAATGCGAATAATATCGCCGCGATTCGTTCGCGCAAATCGCTTCATTAAACTCCATTTTAGAGCGTTCCAGGCTATTGGAGACCTAAGATGGCGGATTCACATGTGAGTACATGGGGCAGGGGATTATGGGAGGGTGGGAAACAGTGGCGGGAAAGAAGGTAGGCAGGCTGACCCTGAATCACATGTGAGATGCAGCCTATCAGTGTTCACTGACCCCTGTGATTTCACAGGCCCTAGATAATCGGCGGCCATCTTGCCTCTCTTCATTTCATCTATGCACTCAGATAGAGAGGACGGGACTGCGTGTGTGTGAATAGCTCATACCACAGCGTTACACTGCAACTGCTAGTCACATCAGCATTAGGGAAAGGCAGGAGTGCAGAGTGCTTTGCTGTTACACTGAGAAGGATCATTGATAGCTAAACCTCCTATTCACATTATTGAGCATTGCAGCAGAGAGGGGCAGATAGCTGTCAGCTGCCTCACACAGATCTCCAAGCTGCCTGAACTTTCTGAAGCATCTTATCTCCTCATTTTTCAGCCCAATTGAGTTTATTTTTTTTGCTCCACAAATCTTCTGTTGCTCAGAATTGGGTGGCAAAGTGCAATTTAGGGTTTAATCCCTGGATTTTTTTTTTGTGGTGCTGCACTGTTGGGTCCTGCTGCTGTTCAGAAATACGTGATTGTTCAGTGGACTGTAGTGCATTTGTACCATTTTGTACCTGTAAATCTGTCAAGGGGCTACATACTGTGCAAGTCCAAACAATAGTATCCATGGGCTGTTTTAAAAAAATAAATAGTTTTTTCTGTGTATAGTTATGCATATATTACTACCCTTATCAGTGCATACCGCATAGGTACATCCAAGTATTGTACCATTTAGTACCTGTTAAGCTGTCAAGGTGCTCCATACCGTCAAAGTCCAAACAATAGTATCCACCGGCTGGTGTTTTACAAAAATACAGAGTTTTTTCTGAGTATAGTTAGGCATATTACTGCCCTCATCAGTGCATACCGCATAGGTACATCCAAGTATTGTACCATTTAGTACCTGTTAAGCTGTCAAGGTGCTCCATACTGTCAAAGTCCAAACAATAGTATCCACCGGCTGGTGTTTTACAAAAATACAGATTTTTTTCTGCTAATAGTTAGGCATATTACTGCCCTCATCAGTGCATACCGCATACGTACATCCAAGTATTGTACCATTTAGTACCTGTTAATCTGTCAAGGTGCTCCAAACCGTCAAAGTCCAAACAATAGTATCCACCGGCTGGTGTTTTACAAAAATATAGATTTTTTTTCTGCGTATAGTTAGGCATATTACTGCCTTAAACAGTGCATACCGCATAGGTAGATCCAAGTGTTGTACCATTTAGTACCTGTTAAGCTGTCAAGGTGCTCCATGCCGTCAAAGTCCAAATAATAGTATCCACCGGCTGGTGTTTACAAAAATACACACGTGTTGAATCTGGTTGCCAAGCACTTCCTCAAGTCTTCACCCCATTTGCAAAACATCCTGAAAATGGCAAGGAAACTGTGCACGCACTTCAGCCAGTCGTACACTGCCAAGCACACCTTCCTTGAGCTGCAGCGTCAGAACGGTATCCCACAACATAGTCTTATTTGTGACGTTGCCACACGTTGGAATTCCACCCTCCATATGTTGGACAGACTATACGAACAAAGAAAAGCCATCACTGATTTCTTGATGATCCAAGCAAATAGGAGTACTCCCCTGTGTAACTTCAATGTGAACCAGTGGCAGCTCATACGTGACACCTGCCGTTTGCTGAGGCCCTTTGAGGAAGCCACATTATTTGTGAGTCGCCTGGATTACGCCATGAACGATGTAATTCCACTCCTACATTTCCTACAACAAATGATTGAAACCATGGCTGGTCACGGCAATGGAGACATTGCGCATACATCTCAAGGCTACATGAGCCCTGTGGGGGCTGAACTGGAGGAGGAGGATGATGAGGGGCAGAGCAGAGCACAGTTTAGGTTGGATGAGATGGCCGGTGTTTCTAGTCTTCGGACAGGAGAGGAGGAGTAGGAGCAGCCAGAGGAGCTGGAGGGTTATGAGGAAGTTGAGACAGAGGACCCAGACACACCGTGGCAGTATGCAGTGGAGATGGAGGCAGGTAGTCCCTCCGAGTCACTGGCGCAAATGGCACGATGCATGCTCAGTTGCTTGCGTAGTGACCCCCGAATTGTCAAAATTCATCAGCGTGATGACTTATGGATCTCCACCTTATTAGACCCTCGCTACCGTCCCAAAATGGGGCCCTTTTTACACCCATTGAGAGGGAGGACAAACTGACCTACTACAGAGAGATTCTACGTAGTCAGTTGGCTGATGCCTATCGGCCACATGGTCCATCCACTCGCAGGTCTGACTCGGGGGGCCCTCTGCGCTCACCTTCCACTGCCATGGCTGCTGGGGAGGGGAGGGGTGGCAGGAGCAGTACCAGGTCAATCAGCAGCAGCCTGAGTCTACAGTCACCGATGAGTAGTTTTCTTCACCCGCATAGTGAAGCAACTCATCAGCAGCAGGTAGACATGGAGCAGGACCTGAACCAGCAGGTGGTGGCATACCTTGACATGGCCATGCCAACAACTATTGATTGAAGATCTGCTGGACTTCTGGACAGCCAAACTTGATTTATGGCCACAAATAGCAGAGTTTGCCCTGGAAAAGCTGTCCTGCCCGGCCAGTAGTCTGCCATCAGAGCGGGTGTTTAGTGCGGCCGGGGCCATAGTCAACCCAATGCGAACTCGTCTGTCCACTAAAAATGTGGAGAGACTGACGTTTGTGAAGATGAATTAGGGATGGATCAGCCAGGATTTCCAGCCACCAATGCCAGATGCCTCAGAGTAGATTGACCATGCTGCTACACCAACATTTCCCAATTATGTTTGGTTATGAAACCCTCTTGGGTTATCAATTAGGGTTATGAAACCCTCTTTGGTACTGCGATTGCCTGTTCCTGGCTCATCCTGTGTCTTTCAGGAACTACTTGCCTCACTGATGCTTCTTGCGTGTGCCTTTAATTTTTGGATGTTTAGCAGTAGCTAAATATATGCTTAATGCAAATATCAACATTGATCTTTAAATGTAAGGGGTTATGAAACCCTCTTGGGTACTGCGAATGCCTGCTCCATACTCATTCTGTGTCTTTCAGGAACTACTTGCCTCCCTGCCCTCAGGCCTTGGGCCTTCAATTTTTGGATGTTTAGCAGTAGCTAAATACATGCTTAATGCAAATTTCAACATTCATCTTTAATTGTAAGGGGTTGGTTATGAAACCCTCTTGGGTATTGCGCTTGCCTACTCCTGGCTCATCCTGTGTCTTTCAGGAACTACTAGCCTCACTTATGCTTCTGGCCTTGGGCCTTTAATATTTGGATGTTTAGCAGTAGCTAAATATATGCCTAATGCAAATGTCAACATTGATGTCAGGATCCGGAGTGGTATGCGGGTTAGACACAGGTAGTGGATCCTTTATGTCAGTGAGGTGATGGTGTAGGCAGTACCAGGGGAACGGAATCTAAGGGGCTACTGGTTTTCACCAGAGCCCGCCGCAAAGTGGGATGGACTTGCAGCGGCAGGTAACCCTCAGGTCGTTCCACCCAACTCAACCTCACTGACTGCTGAGTCTGGCGCGGTACAGAAGGATTAGGCAAAAGGCAAGGTCAGACATAGCAGAAGGTCAGGGCAGGCAGCAACGGTTCGCAGTCAACGGCAAGGGTCTGGAAACACAGGCAAAGGACACACGGGTACGCTTTCACTGGCAAAAGGCAACAAGATCCGGCAGGGACAGGAAGGGGAAGTGGGTTAATATAGTGTAGGGAGGTGATTGCACTGATTGGGCCAGGCACCAATTAGTGGTGCACTGATCCTTTAAATTTCAGAGAGCCGGCGCGCACGCGCCCTAGAGAGCGGGGCAGCGCTCCGGGAAGGGACAGAAGGAGGATAGGGCAGGTGAGTGACATGGGGCGCGATCCGAGAGCGGGCACGTCCCGTGCCTCGGATCGCTTCCCCTCCGGTGACACGGGAGCAGCGCTCTTGGTCAGCGGTACCTACCGGAGCGCTGTATGTAGAGGCACGCCGCGAGCGCTCCGGGGAGGCAGCGGGACCGGGAGCGCTCGGCGTGACAGTACCCCCCCCCTTGGGTCTCCCCCTCTTTTTAGAACAGAGGAATCTGTGGATGAGATCTTTGTCTGAAATATTGGCCTCCCATGATCTCTCCTCAGGGCCACAATCTTCTTTAAGAATCTTATCCTCCTTATCAGAGGAGCCAGAAATAGGAGCAGGAACAGTGACCTTGGGAGAAAAGCAGTTTGAGGAGAGACACATGGAAAGAGTTAGGAATGCGAAGAGAAGAGGGAAGATGAAGCTTGTAAGAGATAGAATTGATTTGATTCTTGATTTTAAAAGGCCCGAGGTAACGAGGACCCAACTTGTAGCTAGGGACACGAAACCATATGTATTTGGCAGAGAGCCACACTTTGTCACCTGGGACAAAGACAGGAGGAGTTCTTCTCTTTTTATATGTTTCTTCATCCGAGAAGAGGCCAGTAAGAGCGACTTTTGAGTCTCCTTCCAGATAGCGAAGAAGTCCCGGGTTACTTCATCCACAGCAGGAACTCCCGAAGAAGTGAGAATGGGGAGGGGGGGGGGGGGGTTCAGCGGGTGACGGCTGTAGACCACAAAAAATGGAGATTTGGCGGAAGACTCAGAATTTTTTAAATTGTACGAGAATTCAGACCAGGGCAGAAGGTCGACCCAATCATCTTGGCGGGAGGAGACAAAATGTCGCAGGTAGTCACCAAGAATCTGATTCACTCTTTCCACTTGTCCATTGGATTGGGGGTGATAGGAGGACGAGAAATGTAATTTGATCTTTAATTGATAACAGAGAGCTCTCCAAAATTTTGACACAAATTGAACGCCTCTATCCAAGATGATATGCGTGGGAAGCCCGTGAAGATGAAAAATCTGCAGAAAAAATTGCTTCGACAACTGTGGCGCAAAAGGAAGGCCAGGAAGCGGAATAAATTGAGCCATTTTGGAAAAACAATCAATGACCACCCAGATGACTCTGTTGCCATGGGATAAAGGAAAATCAGTGATGAAGTCCATGGCTATGTGGGACCAAGGCTGTTCAGTCACCGGCAGCGGAAGGAGAAGACCTGAAGGCTTCTGGCGAGGTGTCTTGTCACTTGCACACACTGTACAGGCTTGTACGAAATCGGTCACATCCTGAGATCAGACACTCAGGGGGGATGATTTGCTGAGGAAGGGTCTCGGCTTTAGAGGCATCGGTGGTACGAGATAGAGCATCAGCCCTGACATTCTTGTCTGCGGGACGAAAATGAATTTGAAAGTTGAAACGGGCAAAAAACAACGACCATCTAGCCTGGCGAAGATTTAGCCACTGGGCGGATTGAAGATAAGACAGATTTTTGTGATCTGTATAGATGGTGATGGGATGAAGGGATCCTTCCAGAAGATGTCTCCACTCCTCAAGGCCCAACTTAATAGCCAATAGTTCACGATCTCCAATGGCATAGTTTTTTTCTGGAGGAGAAAAGGTTTTGGAGAAAAATTCGCAAGTGACATTTTTTCCTTTAGCGGATTTTTGTAGGAGAACAGCTCCGGCTCCAACGGAGGAGGCGTCAATCTCGAGGAAGAAGGGCTTCAGAGGATCTGGTCTGGACAAGACTGGAGCAGAGGAGAAGGCGGCTTTGAGGTGGTTAAAGGCTTCCTCCGCCTGTGGCGGCCAGGATATCGGAATAGCATTTTTGTTAGTCAGTGCTACAATAGGAGCAACGATGGTGGAGAAGTGGGGAATAAATTGACGATAATAATTTGCAAATCCGAGAAATCTTTGGATAGCTCGTAGGCCAGTGGGACGAGGCCAATCCATTACCGCAGATAGTTTATCAGGGTCCATTTGAAGACCTTGACCGGACACAATGTATCCCAGCAAGGGAAGACTGCTGCGTTCGAATAGACAATTCTCAATTTTGGCATAAAGTTGATTCTGACGTAGTCGCTGGAGCACTTGACGGACATGAAGGCAATGTTCCTCTAGGTTGGAGGAAAAAATGAGGATGTCGTCAAGATAGACTACCACACAGGAGTACAGCATGTACCGAAAAATCTCATTAACAAAGTCCTGAAAGACTGCTGAAGCGTTGCGTAGACCAAAGGGCATGACTAGGTATTCAAAGTAACCATCTCTGGTATTGAAGGCAGTTTTCCATTCATCACCTGCTCAAATACGGATGAGGTTATATGCGCCCCTTAGATCAAGTTTGGTGAAAATCTTAGCTCCACGTTGGTCAAAGAGTTCGGAGATTAGAGGCAGAGGATAACGTTTTTTTACAGTAATTTTATTGAGACCGCGGTAGTCAATACAGGGCCGTAGAGATCCATCTTTTTTTGCAACGAAGAAAAATCCAGCTCCAGCTGGAGAAGATTTCCGGATAAAACCTCTTTTGAGGTTTTCCTGTATGTACTCAGACATAGCTTGTGTTTCTGGGGCAGAAAGTGGGTAAATCCTACCAAGGGGCGGTGAGGTACCAGGGAGCAGGTCGATATGTCATAGGGTCTATGTGGAGGTAAGACCTCTGCTTGCTTTTTACAAAAGAGGACCAAAAAGTCCTGATAGGCCTTAGGAAGACCTGGCAATAGAGTAGCCATAGAGACCTGGCAGGAAGAAACTGGGTGGAGACATCGCTTGTGGCAAGAAGTTCCCCAACTCTTAATGTCCCCGGTGACCCAGTTGAGGCTAGGCGAATGAAGCTGGAGCCAGGGCAAGCCCAGAAGAATTTCAGAAGTGCAGTTGGGTAGCACAAAAAATTCAATATGTTCATGATGGTGAACTACAACACTCATGAGTAGCTGTTGAGTGCGCTAACGCATGGTGCAGACCAGTTTCTCTCCATTGAAGGATGAAATGAAGAGAGGTTTGACAAGACGGGTAACCGGAATATTGAATCTGTTGATTAGGGAGGCTTCAATGAATCTTCCTGCTGAAACCGAGTCCAAGAAGGCCACAGCGGGGAAGGAAGTATTAGTATTAGCGGGTATGGCAATCCGCACAGGTATAGTCAGTCGTGGAGAGGAAGAATTCACACCTAGCAACGCCTCTCCTACGTTAACTAGGTGCGAGCGTTTCCCTGACGCGGAGGACGAATAGGACAGTCTTTTAGGAAATGTTCGGTGCCTGCACAGTACAGGCACAGGTTTTCGTTCCTACGGCGAATCCTCTCTTGTTGGGTCAGGCGAGACCTATCCACTTGCATAGCCTCCTCGGCGGAAGGCACAGGAACAGATTGCAAAGGATGCTGGAAGAGAGGTGCCAGGGGAGGAAACCACCTGGTGCGAACAAGATCCTTTTCCTGAGCTCCTGGCGTCTTTCAGTGAAACATATGTCGATGCGGGTGGCCAAAGGGATGAGTTCAGACAGGGTTGCAGGAATCTCTCGTGCGGCCAGAGCATCTTTGATGTGACTGGATAAGCCTTTTTTGAAGGTCGCGCAGAGGGCCTCATTATTCCAGGATAGCTCAGAGGCAAGGTTGCGGAACTGAATGGCGTATTCGCCCACTGAAGAACTCCCTTGGACTAGATTCAATAGGGCTGTCTCGGCTGAGGAAGCCCGGGCTGGCTCCTTAAAGACACTGCGTACTTCTGAGAAGAAGGACTGGATGTTAGCCGTAGCAGGATCGTTGCGGTCCCAAAGCGATGAGGCCCAGGACAAGGCCTTTCCAGACAGCAGGCTGACCACGAAGTCTGACATCATCTCCAAGTGTAGGGAACACTGGGACAGGAATCCACGGCACAGTTTAGAGTCCCCATCAAACTTGTCTGGTAGAGACAGGCGGAATCTCGGGAGCGGCCACTCGCTACGGTATAATGAGGGTGCATGTGTGCGCGTGTATACCCCGATACACCCCCAGGAAAGGCAGGGGGAGAGGGGCTGTCGCTGCCCGCTTCTCTCCCCTGCCTTTCCTGAGGTCTAGAGCCCTGCTGCCGACGCTTCTCTCCCGCTGGCTATCTGCGCCGCTGCCCTTTCTCTCCCCCTGACTATCAGTGCCGGCACCCCATTGCTGGCGCCGATAGCCAGGGGGAGAGAAGCGGCGCCAGCAATGGGGCAGCGGCGCCGATAGCCTGGGGGAGAGAAGGGGAAGCGGCACCCCATCCCCGGTTGTATAATTACCTGTTGTCGCTGCTTCAGGCCTCCGGTGTGCGTCCCATGCATCATTGCTATGCACTGCACGGCGCGGCACAATGACGAGTGTTGTCACTCGTCATTGCGCCTCACCATGCAGCGCATAGCAACGGCGCAGGGGACGCACACCGGAGGCCGGAAGCAGTGCGGACCCGCCCCCTGGCAACAGGTAATTATACAACCAGGGATGAGGGAGGCAACGTGGCAGCGGCGCCGGCAATGGGTGCCGCTGCCCCTACTCTCCCCCTGTCTGTCGGTGCCGCTGCCCCATTGCCGGCAACGCTTCTCTCCCCCTGGCTATTGGCGCCGGCAATGGGGCGCCGGCACCGATAGTCAGGGAGAGAGAACGGGCAGCGGCACTGATAGCCAGGGGGGAGAGAAGGGCCGGCAGCAGGGCTCTAGACCCCAGGACAGGCAGGGGCAGAGAAGCCGGCAGCGCTGGCGGTCTCTGCACCTACAAAGCCGCTGCAGTTCATTGATTTAAAGTGCCCGCTTTAAATAATTGAACTGCAGCGGCTTATCGGCGTATAACACGCAGGCAGACTTTAGGCTAAAAATTTTAGCCTAAAGAGTGCGTGTTATACGCCGATAAATACGGTACTTGCCTCCCCGACGCCTCAGGCCTTGGGCCTTCAATTTTTGGATGTTTTGCAGTATCTAAATACATGCTTAATGCAAATTTCAACATTGATCTTTAAATGTAAGGGGTTGGTTATGAAACCCTCTTGGGTACTGCTCCTGACTCATTCTGTGTCTTTCAGGAAATAATTGCCTCCCTGATGCCTCAGGCCTTGGGCCTTCAATTTTTAGAAGTTTAGCAGTAGCTAATACATGCTTAATGCAAATTTCAACTATGATCTTTAAATTCTCGGCGCTCTGCTAGGGCCTTCTCCTACCCTGCCGGGGCCGATCTGAGGACCTCACTAAACCATTCAATCGGTAGTAGAGACATGCGATGTGTACAAAGGGCAGAGACTTAATGAACCCGAGCTTATGACCCGCGCTTAGTTGTGATTCTTCTTTCCTGGCAAATAATTGCAATCCCTGATCCCTATCTCGAACGGGGTTCAGCGGGTTATCCGCACCTGTCAGTGAAAGATGGACACACGCTGGTCCGTTCAGTGTAGCACGCGTGCAGCCCCGGACATCTGAGGGCATAACACACCTGTTATTGCTCGATCTCGCGAGTGATCGTGCAATGTAAGGGGTTATTAAAGCCTCTTGGGTACTGCTGCTGCCTACTCCTGACTGCTCCTGTGTCTTTCAGGAACTACTTGACTTCATGATGCTTCTGGGCTTGGGCCTTTAATTTTAGGTTTTTTGAAATACATACATGCATGCTTAATTTAAATTTCAACATTTATGGTGCAATGTATGGGGTTATTAAACACTCTTGGGTAGTGTTTTTTGTCAAGTTTTCTGATAATTATCACAGTAATAAACTTGAATTTTCCACAATAATAACCATTACACCATTGAACGATTGTTGCGTGTGATTTTTTAAGTAAAATTAAAAAAAAAAAAATACACAGAGGGATGAACTCTGCTTCTTTATTTCATAAAAAAATATTTTATAGAAGAATGTCTTTTGGTGGTCCACCATCCTGCATTATAGAGTCTTCTGGACTCTTGGATATGCGTTTGTTCTTAAACAAAGGTACAAAAACCAAAAATGGCCGGTCAAGGCTATGGAGACGTTGCGCCTACATCTTACTGCCACATGAGCTGGGTGCTTGTGAGATTAGGTCCTTTGTACCCACACGTCGGGGTCCGGGACACAAATTTTGATTTAAATTTCAAAGAAAAAAATCACACATTTCAATGGTCTCCTCATGCTGCAGCCAACTCCAGGCTGCGTCATTCTGGTAATATATAGAGAGCACTTGCTGTCCTAAATTTTCGTTAACATTTTTCATCAAAAATGTTTGTCTATTTAATTAGGGATTGGGAAACTTTGGTGCGTACTCATGCATCAGCCAACTCCAGCCTGTGTCATTCAGGCAATATATGGTTGACTGATGGCGCTGCTGGGCCTGGGTCTGGGAATTAAAAATGTTCTCATAGGTAGCACCCTCTATTCATAAGTCTTCTTCATAAATTTCTACAATTGTTGTATTTTTTTTGGAGGGATTGTGAAGCCCTAGTGTGTACTCATGCATCAGCCAACTCCAGGCTGTGTCATTCAGGCAATATATAAGTAGCACCCGCTGTCCTAAATATTCTTAAAATTATTTTTAAAATGTTTGTTTTTTCTTTGGGATTCTGAAGCCCTGGTGTGTACTCAATGCTGCTTCCTGCTATACTCTGTCAGCCCGTTGGTCCTGCGACAGTGTGCTACTCCGCCTCAACATCCTCCACTGTGTCTTGAGTACAGGTCACGGCGGTGTCACGTTGTTCTTCACAGGGTTTGCCTTGGCGAGAAGCTTTGGAAACAATGGCCGGTCAGGGCAATGGAGACGATGCGCCTAAATCTCACGGCTACATGAGCCCTGTGGGGGCTTGTTGGATTTGGTCCTTCGTACCCACACACTAGGGTCCAGAACATGCAAAGGTTGTTTTAAATTCCAATTCAAAAAATGGTGGCGCTGCTGGGCCTGGGTCTGGGAATTTCAAATTTTCTCATGGGTAGCACCCGTTATCCAAAATCTTTTTTTAAAATTTCAAAAATTGTGGTGTTTTTTTGGGGGGATTGTGAAGCCCTGGTGTGAACTCGTGCATCAGCCAACTCCAGGCTGCGTCATTCAGGCAATATATGGGTTACTGATGCCGCTGTGGGGCCTGGGTCTGGTAATTTCAAATTTTCTCATGGGTAGCACCCACTATCCAAAATCTTTTTCAAAAATTTCTAAAATTGTGGTGTTTTTTGGGGGGGATTGTGAAGCCCTGGTGTGTACTCGTGCATCAGCCAACTCCAGGCTGTGTCATTCAGGCAATATATGGGTTACTGATGCCACTGTGGGGCCTGGGTCTGGTAATTTAAAATTTTCTCATAGGTAGCACCCGCTATCCTGAATCTTTTTCAAAAATTTCTAAAATTGTGGTGATTTTTGGGGGGGATTGTGAAGCCCTGGTGTGTACTCGTGCATCAGCCAACTCCAGTCTGTGTCATTCAGGCAATATATGGGTTACTGATGCTGCTGTGGAGCCTGGGTCTGGTAATTTCAAATTTTCTCATAGGTAGCACCCGCTATCCAAAATCTTTTTCAAAATTTTTTAAAATTGTGGTGTTTTTGGGGGGGGGGGATTGTGGAGCCCTGCTGTGTACTCATTAATCAGCCAACTCCAGGCTGTGTCATTCAGGCAATATATGCTTTACTGATGTTGCTGTGGGGGCTTGTTGGATTTGGTCCTTCGTACCCACACGATGGGGTCCGGGACACTCAAAGTTTATTTTAATTTTAAAATAAAAAAATTATGGCGCTGCTGGGCCTGGGTCTGGTAATTTCAAATTTTCTCATAGCTAGCACCCGCTATCCAAAATCTTTCTCAAAAATTTCAAAAATTGCGGTGATTTTTTTGGGGGGATTGTGAAGCCCTGGTGTGTACTCGTGCATCAGCCAACTCCAGGCTGTGTCATTCAGGCAATATATGGGTTACTGATGCCGCTGTGGGGCCTGGGTCTGGTAATTTCAAATTTTCTCATAGGTAGCACCCGCTATCCAAAATCATTTCCAAAAATTTCAAAAATTGTGGTGTTTTTTGGGGGGGATTGTGAAGCCCTGGTGTGTACTCGTGCATCAGCCAACTCCAGGCTGTGTCATTCAGGCAATATAAGGGTTACTGATGCCGCTGTTGGGCCTGGGTCTGGTAATTTCAAATTTTTTCATAGGTAGCACCCGCTGTCCAAAATCTTCGGTTTAAATTTCTTAAAAATGTATTTTAATCTTAGGGATTGTGAAGGCCTAGTGCCTACTCATGCTGCTGGCAACTCCGGGCTGTGCCATTCATCCACTATATGGTCTTCTCATGCTGCCAACACCTCCACGCTGTGCCATTCAGCCACTATATGGTGTCCTCATGCTGCCAACACCTCCACGCTGTGCCATTCAGCCACTAAATGGTCTCCTCTTGCTGCCAACATGTCCACGCTATGTCATTCAGTCACTATATGGTCTCCTGACACTGATGCCATCACCAGGCTCTGTCATTGAGCTGCTGTGCGGCAGTGATTCTAAAAGCGATGCCGGTAATCTGCATGCTATTCTGAATAACAGTATTATTTCACTAACCCAGCACACTCCATATGCGTTTTAGAACACAGCAAAGTGTTCTATACCCCTATAGAGGCTGTATGTAGGCTAGAAATAGCCTTTTTTAATATAGATTCACCGCAAAAAAATTCGGATCAAAACGAACTTTATCGGAAAATTCGGCGAATCGGCCGAATTGAATTTTTGAAAAGTACGCTCATCTCTAATTGTAACCTTCAGAAAATTTACTTACAATCTTTCTCTGTGCTACAGTCATTGCTGTTCTCGAATTATGATCATCACATTTTTTGAAAAATAAAGGTTTTATGTTGATATACTTTGGTTATTTTGTAAAACACTGTTTTCATGGCATGGTGTAACCCTTACAAAAAATCCTTCAAATGATGATCAATGTAAATTATGTTATTTCTGAAAAAATCAAGTGTTCTTTAATTTTACTGTATGTAATTTTACGGTACTGTATGCACTCACTTAAAATGTTTGGTGCATGCGAGGACTGGCACAGGTCACACACCGTCTAAGGCTGCCCCTGATCTTAATTGTGATATTAAATTAAGAGGTATATGGACACTGATGTGGTATATCTGTCATCATGGGATTTACCTGTTTTTTCCTTCTTTAATTTTTCTTTAACTTAGGTAAGACAGCAGTACTAGACATCTTTATATTCATTTTTTTTTCATGGTTGTAAACTCTATTACTGAGTCACACAGCTTCCTAAAGTCATTCTGAATGCCGTTCCCAACTATGTAACCTCATAAATACCTTGGATGGTTAAATCAGCATGACACAGACAGTATGCTGCGGTGTTTAAATTATGTTGACTGAAATTGTCATGTACTGTATAGAGATGTCCTATTTTCATCAGCTGTCTATTGTTAGTCCATGCAAACAGATGAGAAGTAAAGTACTGTGTTCACATAACTATTGTCAAGTTATCTGCTAAAGCGGGGGAAAAGAATTATTAATTATCTTATGTAAACTCAAAGAATTTCCATAAGGATTAAACTAAGTATTTCCAATAAGAATATAGGTATCAAAAGGCTGTACTATATTTTACTCACGTTAGTACAGGACTATAGTTTTTTGTGCAGTATAAAATTGGGAAATTAATGAACTTAGTCACTACAGCAGTGATTCCCAACCGGGGTTCCATTGAGAACTGCCAGGGGCTCCGCGGGCTCCAGAAGGTAATTTTTTTCCTTTTAAATCTCAGCCTCTGTGCCTGTCAATCACGGCGGCGCAGGGGGGGGGGGGGGGGGGGGGGGGGGGAGGCCAGGGAAGCCTGTGTGCGCATTGCGTGTACGTGCGCACTCCCCTCTGTGCCGTGTCCCCCTCCCCCTGTGGCACACAGGCCAGGAAGGGGAGAAATGCAGCGGATGGTTTGCCGGCCCTCTGATTATATTGCTGCTGGCCCCCCAGACTATCTTCCCGTCAGCCCCACAGATTATCTTCCCTTTGGCCCCCCAGACTATCTTCCCACCGCCCCCCCCCCCCCCCCCGGATTATCTTCCCGCTGGCCCCCTGGACTATCTTCCCGGCCCCCCGGATTATCTTCCCGGCCTGCCTGATTCTTCTCGGCCCCTGCTGAAGGGTGGCTCAGCTTAACTAAGGTGATGCCCCCCTCTCTCCTCTGTCACTCCTTCCACCCCCTTTGTCACCCCTCTGTTACCCCGTTTCACCCTTTTCACCTTTCCTGTCATCCATGTCCACCTTATCAGTCCCTGTTACCCATGCTCACCACTCTCTGACCACCCCACAATCTACCCCCCTATCACCAATGTCCAATCCCCACTATTTACCGCTTTGTCCCTTTGTCACCCCTCTCCACCCCTCTGTTACCACTTGTCACTCCTGTCCAACCCTCTTTCACCCCCTACACCCCCCCTGTCACCCATATATACTCTTCTACACCCCTCTGTCACTCATGTACACCCATCTTTCACCCATGTACACCCCTCTACAACCCCAACACCCCTCTGTCACCCATTTACACCCCTCTGCTACCTCTGTACACCTCTCTGTCACCCAAGTATACTCCTCTACACCCCTCTGTCACCCATGTACACCCATCTGTCACCCATGTACACCCCTCTGTCACTCCCTATGCCCCCTGTCACCCAAGTACACTCTTCTACAACCATCTGTCACCTCTGTACACCCCTCTGTCACCCATGTACACTCCTCTACACCCCCAACACCCTTCTGTTACTCATGTACACTCCTCTACACACCTGTCACCCATGTACACCTTTCTGCACCCCTCTGTTACCCCTTTACACCTATATGCCCCTATATTCCTCTCCACTTGTAAAAGGGGAATCTGGAGGCTGATGCTTGAAAAGTACAGAGCCTAATAGGTTTGTTTTGCAGGTTTAACATTGAAAAATTGTGGCTGGAAGAAATCGTCATTATGGCACGGACCAGATGGAGAAGAAAAGGGAACGATGCTGATTTTAGAAGACGTCACTCGTGAGCTGCTGTATAAAACAGCACTGTAATCTACATACCCACAGGAAACTAGATATTGTGCATTGCATTGAGTCTGTTTACTTTTTTTCCTCGTCAACTTTGGTAGGGGTTCCCTGCGAAAAAGGTTGGGAAACACTGCACTATAGCAATGTGACAGCAATGAAATACATTGTTATAAGAAAATCTACAGTTTACATGCATATTTCCACTGTTAAAAAAAGGCTAGTTTACGGTGAAAAAATGGCTAATTGTGAACATGGCCTTAGACTACATGTGGTCCAATTAAAGGAGATGTCCGGTATGAACTATTCTTATTCCATCCTGCCTGGGCTGCAAAAAAAAGAGAAAACAAACTTTCACTGACCTTCCTACGTTTCCCGGAGCTCCGCAACACCTGATCGTTTGGCTGGGCTGTCTACTTCCGTCTTCCCTTAAAGGGGTATTCCAACCGTAGACATCTTATCCCCTATCCAAAGGATAAGGGATAATATGTCTGACTGCGGGGGTCCCCAGCGGTGGGACCCCCGCGATCAGACATCTTATCCCCTATCCTTTGGATAGGGGATAAGATGTCTAGGGGTGGAGCACCCCTTTAACCTGGGACGTCACACGGTGCTTCAGCCTATCACCGGCTGCAGCGATGTCCTGCATTGGCCGGTGATAGACTGAAGTGCCATGTGACGTCCCGGGCTATGGGAAGTAGGAAGTAGACAGCCCAGCCGAACGATCAGCTGTTGCGGAGCTTCGGGGGAATGTAGGAAGGTAAGTGAAAATTTGTTTTCTCTTTTTTTGCAGCCTAGGCAGGATGGAATAGGAATAGTCCGTACCGGACATCTCCTTTAAAGGGGTATTCCAGGTTTACACTTTTATGTATAAATGTACTCATTATATAAATATATAGAACATGTATTACTGTTCTGTAATACATATTATACTTGTATTACTGTTCTGTCTGTAGTTGTGTGTTCTGAAGCCTCCTCAACTGCCCCTGGAAGTTTTGTAGTCTATACATCTTCAAAAGATGCGTCATCCCAGCATTTAACCCTCTCTCCCTGGGCCCAAAACAAAGCATCAGCAATCACATGGTTTGAGGGGTTCTAGTGATGTCAGCACTTTATGTCTAGTGCAGTGAGCAGAGTGAGGGATGCCGGGAAGTGTAGTTTGTGGCACTACATGTTCATAGCTGCCAAACCTGGAAGTAAGCACAGACATTGAACGAGGCTTGGATGTCATTGGGGTGTGAATTGGTGGCCAAAATTACCTGAAAACAGCCTGTACAGATAGGCTGAGCATAAATGATATCTGACTTTTGTTTTGCAATATTGCCAAGATTATGCAGCAGTATATGTTGGAATTCCATTTTTACTGACATCTCCATGTATATTTTGAACATATTTCAAAAACATGATGCGAATGGGGCTTAAAATGTGTTCTCTATGCTTGTACAGTATGTATCAACATATGAATAATTCCTGTCAAATGGTTTTTCTCACATTGTCTTATAAACAATATATGACTTGGGAAAATCCCTTAAGTCACTCATCTGAATAAGCTTCACAGCAGAAAATTCACACGGTTTGGCAGTCCAACAAATAAGATGATAATCAGTCCTGTACAGGATTAATTGCTGCGCCTGCAAAACTCCCATTTCCCTCCCTGGAGAGGATGATGGATAAAAAAACTGTTTTTTACTAGAGAATAATGCGGAGTGAATGGTCCCTGGTCGGTGTTAATCAATAGGCCCGAGCAGACCCTGTAATGTTTAATGAAGATCACTTAGATACACAATTAAGTGAACAAATTGAGGAGGAGCCCTCACAGCTTTGATTGGCGTTCTGGATCAATGGCTTTTATCAGCACCATGAGCTGCAAGGAGGAGGGAAAGATAGCGGAGGAAATGGGACGCTCCTCGTCACTTGTCTAATTTAAAAACAGCGTGACTCCAGCTATGAAGCACCGCAGGGGGCACAAAAGACAGCATGAAACAGAAGCAAAAGTGCAAGCAAAGGAAGGACAAGATGCTTTATGTGCGCCTTACATAATGTTAGTCAGATGTCGGCATATGGCAAGAAAAGTCAACAAAAATTGCACATTATTACAGATCAAGTCTCACACATGTTCTATTTAGTGTAGCTGAACAGCAATTTTACACCTGGCCATGTCTCGCCTCTTCATATATATGTAGTTTGGATCCACAAATGTCTGCAGACTGCAAAGGTATGTTCCAATGGCTTGGATTTTTTATGGATTCTCTGGCATGTCTGCAACAGAATACACTAGCAGTAAAGTAAGCAAAGTGAAATCTACACACTATGGAAATTTTCCATGCAGAAATTTAAACGACATGAGGGGTTTTAAAGGGTGCCAGAAAGTTGGTTTTTCACTGCAGTGCCCCTTTACCCCTTTACCTGCTCAAGAAAGATGGCTGCACCCATACAATTGTACAAAAAAATTAAAGAAGAAAAAAACTGAAAATAAAAACTGTGTGTTTTACATAAAATCTCTTACCATTCCATCTGAACTTAATATTTATATCAAATAAATGCTTATATCCAGACAGCTCTAATGAATAATCTTTTAATTACAAGTTCAATAACTTGGTTTTCTCGCTGAGACGTGTAGCCTGCGAATAGCATGTCAGCCATTTCTTTAGGTGGATTTGTACATGTACATTTTGCACATTGTAGGCATTTTCAGATAATTAATTTTTATTTGGAGACATTTTTTATTGTACCACAGATGTAAGTTTAGCTGAACTGTCTGAGAAGATGTTCTACTTTTCTTGACTTTGATAAATATACTTTGTTGTTTCACTAATATGTCTTTTATTAATCCATTTGTAACTATATAACACAATTTCAAGTTCAGAATTTAGATATTCTCATATCTGTAACACAAACAAAGCTTTGAATTAGAAAACAAGGTAATCTTTTTTTTCCAAAGCTAGTGCCACTTTTGAAAATGTTCTTTAGATGCTTTTGCAGTTTAACCCCTAGCACTTAAATACTGGGCACCACAACACTTATTGCCAGTACCTAGGCTCTGTGCAGAAGGGTAGTGTATTTAAATGGGCACTGTGATTTGCACTGTCCTGTACATTGTCTTTTCACTGCAGCTATTGCCTGTGTCTCTCAGCTGGGGCAAAATACAGGTAGTGTGAGTTGGACAAGCAGGGCTCTGTGAAGGCTGCCAGCTTGTCAATGAGTCTGCTGTGTGAGCCTGTGGTTTGACACAGAGCAGTTGTCAGCTCTGAGGAGTAAAGAAGTTCCCACAAAAGATGTGGGGGCAACCAAGGGAACACTCCCTCTTTCTAAGTGATGTGGTAGGCAAAAATACAAAATGTTTTTTGTATTATAACCTAGTTTCTGATAGAAATTCTCTTTTAAGCAAATTTATATTAAAGCTATAATTAGAAAACAAAACAAAAAAACTATCAGACTCCTTTTTATGTTAACATTTATGCCAGTCTATACAAGGCTATTGAGCAATCCTAGTTACAGTCTAAAGACAAGAGTAAGGCTGCATTCACATTACGATTTGCCCACACGTTCCTTGTATACAGCGACATCCTGTTACATGTGATTTCAATGGCCCAAACGTAGTCAGTTAATGACTGAATGTATATGAGTTTTCACTTGGACCCTAAAGAGCAGCACACCATGCTTTAGGGTCTGAGTAAAAAGCCGACTATGTGTAGAAAATGACTGAAATGTAGTTACTAGCAGACTTTGTTTCAGCCATTAAAGTCAAGGAGGCATGTGTATGGACATGTATACAACGGCATCCCGTTTTTGACAGAATGTTGTTGTGTAAACAAATTGTGATGTGAACGTATTCTAAATTCTAACATAAAAAGAGACCCTTTTCTTTCTTTCTGTACTAAATCTGTAAAGGGGTTATCTGGCGAAAAGTTTTTTCTTTGGCCGTTGAACATTATATAAAAAATAACCCTTTACTCACCTCCATCGTTCCCGCAGTGTCTTCGGTGTCCCACTCCAGTTTCCAGCCGCGATCATCTTCAGAAATCGCGATGCTTGGGCGCGGAGTGACATCGGGGCCCAGAGTGTCATAATGCCCCTATAGAACTTATATTGCAAAATACAATGCATGCTATAACTGAACTGCTTTTATACTGAAAACATATCATTCCATGTGATTTATTTTAGCATAGGCCAAGTTCACACTTTATTCTAAGCCACCACTAACATCCACACAGCTCTGCAATATTCAGTCACCTACATTGGTGAGATCACACCCAAGTCTATAGCATCATATAACTTGGAAATGAAATGAAAAATGAAAATGTGTCTGTACTCAACTCACTGCCAACTTTTGCCACATGAATGTCTCCCTTGTTTAACCATCACAGAACCAATGTAGATCTTCAGACATTCACATTTTAACACGTGCTGTAGCTGCTTCTTAGAAAGGACCCAGTATAGAGGATGGTTATACATGGGCACTGATGGGTGAAGAAGCATCTTCCCATTTTACTCTAATGACCCACAATGCAGCTCCAGCGAGATCTCACAGATATCTCTAGTTGTAAATGTGCAGCCAACCAAGTTTGCATGGACAATATCCAGTAAAATGATAAAAGTTCCCACAAAGTTCTCTCTACTTAGCTCAGAAACAGGTTGTGTATAACTAGCTTTGGAGGATTATATTCTAAGACAACACAAGCATAATAAAGCAGTTGTTTTGTTACTGTAGACATATAAATAAAATCCTCTGTGTGTCCTTGGCAAGGCTAAATTTACCCATTCTTATGAATCATGGTTTCCACTCTCTGTTGCAATACTAACTCTCAGTATGCTCTGACCAGCAGAGCCACAAGTAGAAAACTCATGCTTTAGAGCAGTCTGAGATCCTCAACTAGTTAAAACTGTCAGCTTCAAACTGTAAGATTGTCATAATGGCAAGAAGTAGCTATATGATACCTGATGTAAACAGTCCATACTACACCAGTCAGACAATGTTATCTAGATATGTAACCAGATATATATTATTTTCCAATGCATATATACAACCCATGCCATAGTTCATTATGGAAACAACTGTATAGCAATAAAAAAAAACGAGGGGGGCATAAACTCTAACTTCAGACTAGGTAAAACACAATTACTGTGAAAGAGATGCAAATAATAATTGGATAGCATCATCAAAACCCAATAAAAAACATGCCAGTATCTATATTAATGCTTAGCAATGCTATATTAAATGGGTACTTCGTTGCTAGACATCATATACCCTATTCAAAGGAGTCTCGAAAAAATAGGGGATAATATTTCTGATTGCGGGCGTCTGACCGCTGGAACCCCCACGATTTCTGAGCAGACACCCGGTGTTCTGAACATTATGTTCAGAATTCTGGGTTTGGGAGGCCGTGGTCTTGACATAACACCACAAGAAGGCAATGGGGTCTTTAATGGTGGTCTATTCTCCGTAGCGCTTCACTGCACAGAGAGAACATCTGGGTCATCATTTGTTGGCAAATGCAAATTAGGCTGCCAGAAGCGAATCTGGTGATCTGCGTGTCCAGCATGCATTCAGCATGGTAATACATTTCTCAGACTACCATTAATAACCTTTTTGATAACATCCCAAGGTGTGTAAGCGTGTATATTTCTTATACTTGATAAATCAGGATGCTATAAATATTTTTTTTTCCACTTTGTTTTATCATTTATATATCATGAACATGTTTATTGACCCTGTGATTTCCATAACCCAATTTTATTTCTTTTTTTTTTTTTTTATAGAAATCATGGCTTTGTCCAAGCTGAAGAACAGGTATGGACAAAGTGCAGTAAGTGAGGGTGGGCTAGCACTCCTCGGTGCTCTCTCATGTCTGATAGCACTCCTCTGTTCTCTCTCCTTTCTTATAGTACTCCTATGTGCTCTCTCCTGTCTGATAATACTCCTCTGTACTCTCTCCTGTCTGATAGGACTCCTCTGTGCTCTCTCCTGTCTGATAGCACTCTTCTGTGTTCTCTTCTGTCTGATGGTACTCCTCCATGCTCTCTCCTGTCTGATAGGACTCCTCTGTACTCTCTCCTGTCCTATCAGACAGGAGAGTGCACAAAGGAGTGCTGTCAGACAGGAGAGAACACAGAGGAGTGCTATCAGACCGGAGAGAGCACAGAGGAGTGCTATAAGACAGGAGAGAGCACATAGGAGTACTATCAGACAGGAGAGAGCACAGAGGAGTGCTTTCAGACAAGGAAGAGCACAGAGGTGTGCTATCAGACTGGAGAAAACACAGAGGAGTGCTATCAGACAGGAGAGAGCACATAGGAGTGCTATCAGACAGGAGAGAGAACATAGGAGTACTATCAGACGAGAGAGAGCACAGAGGAGTGCAATGAGACAGGAGAAAGCACATAGAAATACTATCAGACAGGAGAGAATACAGAGGAGTACTATAAGACAGGAAAAGGCAAAGAGGAGTGCAATCAGACAGGAGAGAGCATAAAGGAGTGCTATAAGACAGGAGAGAGCACATATGAGTGCTATAAGACGGGAGAGTGCACAGAGGAGTAATATAAGACAGGAGAAACCACAGAGGAGTACTATGAGACAGGAGAGAGCACAGAGGAGGCCTATCAGACAGGAGAGGGCACAGAGGAGTGCTCTCAGACAGCAGGAAGCACAGAGAAGTGCTATCAGACAAGAGATAGCACAGAAGAGTGCTATATGACAGGAGAGAGCACAGAGGAGTGCTATATGACAGGAGAGAGCACAGAGGAGTGCTATAAGACAGGAGAGAGCACAGAGGAGTCCTATCAGACAGGAGAGAGCACAGAGGAGTCCTATCAGACAGGAGAGGGCACAGAGGAGTGCTCTCAGACAGGAGAGAGCACAGAGGAGTGCTATCAGAAAGGAAAGAGCACAGAGGAGAGCTATCAGACAGGAGAGAGCACAAAGGAGTTCTATCAAACAGGAGAGAACACAGATGAATCCTATCAGACAGGAAAGAGCACGGAGGAGTCCTATCAGACAGGAGAGAGCACAGATGAGTCCTATCAGACAGAAAAGAGCACGGAGGAGTCCTATCAGACAGGAGAGAGCACAGAGGAGTGCTATCAGACAGGAGAGAGCACAGTGGAGTGCTTTCAGTTAGGAGAGAGCACAGAGGCATGCTATAATTCAGGAGAGAGCACAGAGGAGTACTTGGAGACAGGAAAGAGCAGATAGGAGTGCTATCAGAAAGGAGAGAGCACAGAGGAGTGCTTTAAGACAGGAGAGAGCACATAGGAGTGCTATTAGACAGGAGAGAGCACATAGGAATACTATCAGAAAGGAGAGAGCAAAGAGGAGTACTATCAGACAGGAGAGGGCACATAGGAGTGCTATCAGACAGGAGAGAGCACAGAGGAGTGCTTTCAGTCAGGAGAGAGCACAGAGGAGTGCTATCAGATAGGAGAGAGCACAGAGGAGAACTATCAGACAGGAGAGTGCACAGATGAGTGCTATCAGACAGGAGAGAGCACAGTGGAGTGCTTTCAGTTAGGAGAGAGCACAGAGGCATGCTAAAATTCAGGAGAGAGCACAGAGGAGTACTTGGAGACAGGAAAGAGCAGATAGGAGTGCTATCAGAAAGGAGAGAGCACAGAGGAGTGCTTTAAGACAGGAGAGAGCACATAGGAGTGCTATTAGACAGGAGAGAGCACATAGGAATACTATCAGAAAGGAGAGAGCAAAGAGGAGTACTATCAGACAGGAGAGAGCACAGAGGAGTGCTATCAGACAGGAGAGAGCACAGATGAGTTCTATCAGACAGGAGAGAACACCTAATAGTGCTATCAGACAGGAGAGAGCACAGAGGAGTGTTTTCAGTCAGGAGAGAGCACAGAGGAGTACTATCAGATAGGAGAGAGCACAGAGGAGAACTATCGGACAGGAGAGTGCACAAAGGAGTGCTATCAGACAGGAGAGAGCACAGATGAGTGCTATAAGACAGGAGAGAGCACAAAGGAGTGCTATCAGACAGGAGAGAGCACATAGGAGTGCTATCAGACAGGAGAGAGAACATGTTAGTACTATCAGACAGGAGAGAGCACAGAGGATTGTTGTCAGACAGGAGAGAGCACAGAGGAGTGCTGTCAGACAGGAGAGAGCACAGAGGAGTGCTATCAGATAGGAGAGACCACAGAGGAGTGCCATCAGACATGAGAGAGCACAGAGGAGTACTATCAGACAGGAGAGAGCACAGAGGAGTTCTATTAGACAGGAGAGATCACAGAGGAGTCCTATAAGACAGGAGAGAGCATAGATGAGTACTATCAGAAAGGAGAGAGCACAGAGGAGTCCTATCAGACAGGAGAGAGCACAGAGGAGTGCCATCAGACAGGAGAGAGCACAAATGAGTGCTATAAGTCAGGAAAGAGCACAGAGGAGTGCTATCAGACTGGAGAGAGCACAGAGGAGTTCTATGAGACAGGAGGGAGCACAAAGGAGTCCTATCAGACAGGAGAGAGCACAGAGGAGTCCTATCAAACAGGAGAGAGCACAGAGGAGTACTATCAGACAGGAGAGAGCACAGAGGAGTTCTATCAGACAGAAGAGAGCACAGTGGAGTGCTATCAGTTAGGAGAGAGCACAGAGGCATGCTATAAATCAGGAGAGAGCACAGTGGAGTACTTTAAGACAGGAAAGAGCACATAGGAGTGCTATCAGACAGGAGAGAGCACAGAGGAGTGCTATAAGACAGGAGAGAGCACATAGGAGTGCTATTAGACAGGAGAGAGCACATAGGAATACTATAAGACAAGAGAGAGCACAGAGGAGTACTATCAGACATGAGAGAGCACAGAGACAGAGGAGTGCAATCAGAGAGGAGAGAGCACAGAGGAGTTCTATAAGACAAGAGTGAGCATAGGGGAGTGCTATCAGACAGGGGAGAGCACAGAGGAGTACTATCAGACAGGAGAGCGCACAAAGGAAAACTATCAGACAGGAGAGAGCAGAGAGGAGTACTATCAGACAGGAGAGAGCACATAAGAGTGCTTTCAATCAGGAGAGACCACAGAGGAGTGCTATCAGGTAGGAGAGAGCACATAGGAGTACTATATGACAGTAGAGAGCACAGAGGAGTACTATCAAACAGGGGAGAACACAGAGGAGTACTATCAGACAGGAGAGCGCACAAAGGAAAACTATCAGACAGGAGAGAGCAGAGAGGAGTACTATCAGACAGGAGAGAGCACAGAGGAGTACTTTCAGACAGGAGAGGGCACAGAGGAGTACTATTAGACAGGAGATAGCACAGAGGAGTGCTATCAGACAGGAGAGAGCAGAGAGGCGTCCTATCACACTGGAGAGAGCACAGATGAGTACTATCAGACAGGAGAGAGCACAGAGGAGTACTATCAGACAGGAGAGAGCACAGAGGACTACTATCAGACAGGAGAGAGCACAGAGGAGTACTATCAGACAGGAGAGGGCACAGAGGAGTCCTATCAGACAGGAGAGAGCACAGAGGAGTCCTATCAGACAGGAGAGAGCACAGAGGAGTACTGTAAAACAGGAGAGAGTACAGAGGAATGCTATCAGACAGGAAAGAGCACAAAGGAATACTATCAGACAGGAGAGAGCACTGAGGAATACTATCAGGCAGGAGAGAGCACAGAGGAGTAGTATCAGACAGGGGAGAGCACAGAGTCGTACTATCAGACAGGAGAGAGCACAGAGTACTATCAGACAGGAGAGAGCACAAAGGAAAACTATCAGACAGGAGAGCACAGAGGAGTACTATCAGACAGAAGAGAGTACAGAGGAGTGCTATCAGACCAGGGAAAGCACAGAGGAGTCCTATCAGACAGGAGAGAGTACAGAGGAGTACTTTCACACAATAGAGAGCAAAGAGGAGTGCTATCAGATAGGAGAAAGCAGAGAGGCATGCTATCACAATGAAGAGAGCACAGATGAGTACTATCAGACAGGAGAGAGCACAGAGGAGTCCTATCAGACAGGAGATAACACAGAGGAGACCCGTCAGACAGGAGAGAGCACAGAGGAATACTATCAGGCAGGAGAGAGCACAGAGGAATACTATCAGCCAGGAGAGAGCACAGAGGAGTCCTATCAGACAGGAGATAACACAGAGGAGACCCGTCAGACAGGAGAGAGCACAGAGGAATACTATCAGGCAGGAGAGAGCACAGAGGAATACTATCAGCCAGGAGAGAGCACAGAGGAGTACTTTCAGACAGGGGAGAGCACAGAGGAGTACTATCAGGCAGGAGAGAGCACAGAGGAGTACTATCAGACAGGAGCGAGCACGGAGGACTCCTATCAGACAGGAGAGAGCACTGAGGAGTACTATCAGACAGGAGAGAGCACAGAGGAATACTATCAGGCAGGAGAGAGAACAGAGGAGTACTATCAGACAGGAGAGAACACAGAGGAGTATTATCAGACAGGAGAGAGCACAGAGGAGTCCTATCAGACAGAAGAGAGCACAGAGGAGGGCTATCAGACAGGAGAGAGCACAGAGGAGTCCTATCAGACAGGAGAGATCACAGAGGTGTCCTATCAGACAGGAGATAGCATAGAGGAGTACTATCAGACAGGAGAGAGCACAGAGGAGTCCTATCAGACAGGAGAGAGCAGAGAGGAGTCCTATCAGACAGGAGAGAGCACAGAGGAGTCCTATCAGACAGGAGAGAGGACAGAGGAGTGCTATCAGACAGGAGAGAAGACAGAGGAGTCCTATCAGACAGGAGAGAGCACAGAGGAGAATTATCAGACAGGAGAGAGCACAGATGAGTTCTATAAGACAGTAGAGAGCACAGAGGAGTTCTATAGGACAGGAGAGAGCACAGAGGAGTACTATCAGACAGGAGAGAGCACAGAGGAGTACTATCAGACAGGAGAGAGCACAGAGGAGTACTATCAGACAGGAGAGAGCACAGAGGAGTACTATCAGACAGGAGAGAGCACAGAGGAGTACTATCAGACAGGAGAGAGCACAGAGGAGTACTATCAGACAGGAGAGAGCACAGAGTACTATCAGACAGGAGAGAGCACAAAGGAAAACTATCAGACAGGAGAGAGCACAGAGGAGTACTATCAGACAGGAGAGAGCACAGAGGAGTTCTATCAGATAGGAGAGAGCAAAGAGGAGTACATCAGGCAGGAGAGAGCACAGAGGAGTATTATCCGACAGAAGAGAGTACAGAGGAGTGCTATCAGACCGGGGAAAGCACAGAGGAGTCCTATCAGACAGGAGAGAGCACAGAGGAGTACTTTCAGACAGGAGAGGGCACAGAGGAGTACTATCAGATAGGAGATAGCACAGAGGAGTGCTATCAGAGAGGAGAGAGCAGAGAGGCGTCCTATCACACTGGAGAGAGCACAGATGAGTGCTATCAGACAGGAGAGAGCACAGAGGTGTACTATCAGACAAGAGATAGCACAGATGAGTACTAGCCCACCCTCACTTACTGGACTTTGTTCATGTCTGTGCTTCAGCTTGGACAAAGCCATGATTTTATAAGCCTTGATTCTTATAAAATGGGAGTAGTATTTTCTTATTAAGAATATTAGAAAGGTCAATGTTTTGCCAAGATGTACAACATATAAAAAGTTTTTGTTTGTGACAGTGCCAATTAAAGCATGAGATAGGTATTTGGCTATCCTTCATATAGGATAGGGCCAGGGCCTATCCATAGTATTTAGAATATTAGGCAGACTAGATGGACTGAATTGTTCTTACACATTCTATGTTTCCATGTCTCTATATAAGATGTTTGTTTGAACACATTATAATATATCAAGAGCATCTTCCTTAGCCTCCTAGCACTAGTTTGCATGTGGCCTCTATCATGTTTGCATAAGACCTGTGTTATCAGCTTTAAAGTAATACAGGGGTCTCTATTGACATAAGAAATGATTTAGAGCTCAATTTGATACCTAAAAGGTTACTCCTAGAGTTCTATGCTGCGGGAATATTTTATTATGGTGGCATTTAATGATAACAGAGGAGCAAAGTGCTGTTGTATCTCTTTCCTTTTCAGACAAGACTGGAGCAAGGGGCACTTTGAGAACAAATGATACAGCACAAAGTCACCTTCAGGGTAAGATGGAAGAAGGACACAGGTACAAATAATGCAGCACGACAGATGAGACTATAAATCAAGCACAAGCTATGTCAGAGGTTACTGCCGTGCACATTGTGAAACCTAGTTCATTACAATATGTATGCCCTGTGTAATGAGCTATCAGAGAACTTCTGATTTTCACACTGTCTTGCAATAGCTGAAAGAAAGGAAGAAATGAACCAAAGGATCTGTTTGCCGAAGACCCATTAATTTGCTATGAATCTATTAGAGGCTCATGCACATGGCAGAACGGTGTGCACAGAGCCATATAACTACCATGTGCTGCAGACAGGCTCTGTCAGGTGCTGTATGGATGGACTTATTCTTCCCTAGAAATAATGCATCTAAGGGAGAATACTTCTGTACATACAGAGTTCGATGAAATGTCATCATTTCATTTTTATCCTCTTAGATTTGTATGTAATACATATGATGTTGGAGGAATACAAAGACACAGTAGCAGCCTCATGCACCTCTATGGCAGGCCACAATGGCCAAGTAAAGAATGAAGCATATGGTTGGGTGCACAAGGGCATAATATTCCATATACTTTTATGACCTGGGTCTGTTCATAACTTCTTTTCTCAGTATACTTTAATCTTACTATTATATTGAAATTGGGCACCTCCTAATATTATTATATATACACAGCTGCTACAGTTTTAGGGATATAGTGATATATGAACACCACTAGCAGTCTAGGTTTTTATGTTCTGCTATAAAGGCTATGGAGGGGAGCAAAGCTAATGTTTTTTTTAATAAATGAGAAAAAGAAATATTAAAAGGACATTTTAAAGGGACAGAAAGTGATTTGCTGAAGTCAGAAGGAGGGCACTAAATATGTTTCTTCTCAGAGGGCAACTTTAGACCGTAACATAGGTTTTATTTCAGGCACAACTCATGGTAACAGGACTTTATATGCACATAACTTTTAAGAGCCTACTGCATATACCAGTTCCTTACTAGTGCACATATGAAAGGATTTCCTAGAAATAATATTGACATGAACATTTCAACTACTACTACAGGGGTACTCGGCTACATTTTGTAAAGTTCCTTTTATTCAAGTCTGCCAACAGCCGAAGGTCTGAGCTGAGTCTTAAGGCCTGGTTCACACCTAGTGGCCACACTGCCATTAAAGAAAGAGGCACTGTCAGTAGCAAAAAAATGATTACCCTAATATTAAGTCATAGGATAAAACATGCTACTGAAGTATGGAGTATATAAATCTAAAGCTCTGAGTGGGACTAGGACATCCCGCAGGGGCGGTATAGATGAACGCTCTGCTCCTCGCTCCACTCGGCTCCACATCACAGAGGGGGTGGGCTGGGGGCTGAATATTGACCTAAAAACACAAGTTACCATTTTTTCACAGATATTTACCCACCCTATAACCCAGTGTATTGGGTTTAGTGTGTGTGAAATAGCTTTCAGATTCTCTTTAAGGATCTACTGGGAGGTAATCATCTCAGTACAAATGGGGGGGGAGGTTCTGCTTGCCAGTCCGGACAATTTTCAGCTGCGAAAGGGTTTGGACTATGGTCAGCCAGTTGAGTATCTCTGTCCTATAAGATGAAGCTTGACAATTCTTTCTCTAGCTAAGAAACGTATCACAAGGAGATGGGCTGAAGCTGTATCTCAGATGGGTGAGTTGGTGGAAAGAAACGTGAGCATATTAGTGGATATAAGCTTTATGTCCTTTAAATATCACTGCACTTAGACAGGACTAAAAGCAAGTACAGTAATGAGACTTTACCCCCTCTGAACCTTTAAAGACATTTGAATCATGGGAAATGTAGGCCACAATAGAAGAGTAACATCAGAGGATAAAGTAAGGAATTCTCGATAGCAGGCAACCCCATATATTGCACATCAGCTAAAATAGATATACACAAGGCATACACAAGAGCCTCTATGATATTCTTAAAATATTGATTATGCTGTCCTATGTAATCTTCATGTATTTTCTATATGCTTGGACCTCCATCCCATTAAAGCAGATGCTCTCTGTCAATCCAAGTTGAAATAGCCCTAAATTTTTATATCTTACTTCTATGGTCTTGTGCCGACATCGCCTTTCTCAACAGATATTGGCCTAGCAAGCACTCTGAGTTCTTTTATATTTTCTTTGTTTATATCTACTTTAAAATTATACTCAACTAAGCTTAGCAGTGAATAGGTTATTGTTGTTTCTTTGCTTGGATGAAGCCTACTAAAAATAAACCACCAGTACGGAATGATATGGCTGACCGGTGTCCCTAATCGAAATTCTTTGATTCCCAGCAGCACCATTCCAAAGCTTGGAAAATCACTCTGTTCAAGTTGTTTTGCTTCCACTACAAGTTTGTAGCATTTAAGGTACATTGTCCTTCCTTGATATTCACAGTAGATGTGCATAGCTTCTAGCAATACCACATACAGTACCATTATGGTTGTATGTCATTTAAAGTTGCTGCCCCAAAGCACCAAGAGTCGAAGTAGGTACCTTCTGATAAATCTTATTCTGTAAAGATTTATAATAAAATGTTTATTAATACAATCCCTAAAGCAGAGGAACAAATCAGAAGTTGACATTCTTGGGTTTCGATAAGTTAAGCTCATACAAATTCTCTGAACAAGGATATTGATGTACTGCTCAAAAGCTGAAAGTTTTCATTCCTGGAACCTTTTCTCTGTTATGGGGCAATTGGCATCAGCTTCATGGGGGTTTTCTGCATTCCACTGGATCAACACAGTAAGGTTTTGGGTTGAACTTTAAGGAATCTTGCCTTTTTTAACCTTATAAACGATGCAACTATGTAAGTGGCATGCATCACATGTTCTAAGGGAAGAAAAACTGGGAGAGACACTGATAGAGAAGGATTTGGGTGCCCTTATAGATTATTGACTATAGAATAGCATGCAATGTCAAGCAACTGTATCTAAGACCAGTAGGACATTGTCATGTATCATATTTCTAAGAGTCATGGACTGGCAGGACAGGGACATAATATGATTGCTTTGAAAAGCATTGGTGCAACTTCACCTGGAATCTCCTTTTCAGTTATGTGCACTGGTTCATAAAAAGGACGGCCTAGAGCTGGAAAGGGAGTACAACTAAACTGGTAAGGGGCATAGAATATGTTAACTGTGAGAAAATAATAAAATGATTCTTAATCCTATAAAGTTTGTAACTATGTTATCTCTATGTTATCTTATTTTGGTCTTGCAGCCATATCAGGGTTTTTGATGACATACAGGGGGTATATTATGGACATGAACTACCATACTCATATTATTTTGTTTACTGTATCATATATTTTAAGTATTTGTTTACTTCCTATTATATGGCATCAACATTATCCACACCCCTGTATAAAGAATATAATCACTCATGTGTCACATCCAGGATAGGGATCAGTGCAGACCTGATTCTTTCCCCAGCCACTGTCTCTATCTACTTGGACGATCTACCCTAAATGGTGGCCCCCAACTGGGCTACAGTCCCTATACTCGCTAAGTTCATGGGATGCCAGAGAAGTCAGACAGGCCAGGTCGGCAACACAGAAAGGTACAAAATCAGCAGACACAAGGGTAACCCAGGGACAAGCCAGAGAGTTAAAACCTAGAAGAGAGTGCAATCTAAAATCAGAATCAGAAACTGAGTCAGGACAAACAAGGGTCAAACCTGAAGGATAGCGTAGTACAAAGAGAGATACTGCTTGTGACTTGACCCTACCTGTGATGTACTCAGTAGAACTCACAATAAGAACTCCCTGCCTCACTAACATGGACTCACAAACTAGGGTCAGTTTCATAGAAAGTTATATAACATTTCACTATGATTTTGAATTGGGGAGAAAAGTAAATGGAGGAAATCCTTACAATTTGAAGAAAATACTCCATGCTGATGTGGCCACAATGCTAGAATAATAAATTAATATCCCCTATAAGATTGGATAGGTTTTTATTAGCTGTGAAAAGTTTTGTTAAAGCCAGAAGAATCAGAACTTAGCTCCATGCTTTACTGCAGGCCAAGAAATGAACAGGGAAATTGGTTAGAATTTAAGGGATCAGCCTATTAATGTTCCTATAAAAGTGGGCTAGAGGGCCATACCTGGAATTTATAAAATCTAGCATAGGTTTATGTGTTTATTCACTCCTTTGTACCTATACACTCTAAATTTGCTGGCTACTTGTTTATAAAAAAGAAAAAAAAATCTTAAACAAGGAATAATACCCACTTACCACAAGAAACTTTACCCAGCTTCACATATTAAAGAGTAAAAATCTAAATTGATATCAACACTACAAACTGATGTATGACTAATAAATAGCGCAAAAGTTGTCATATGACATTGGAAGAAAAGGATTTGCTCCACAAGTTAACACTTTGTAGTTGACCCTAAAGGAGTATGAGGTGGTCACCATAATAGCTATAATCAGCCCCCTGCACCTGGTTCATAGCAGCCTGTCAGACAATCCTCGTTCACAACACATCTGACAGCATCTAATTTCATAGGAGAATAAATTCAGAAATAACATCATATAAAAACAATATAATAAAAGCTATGGACATTTATGATGTGATTTTGTACCTTACCTAAGAAATACTCAAGGCAATACTACTTGACCACTGACACCTTTCCATTTTATTTCTTTGTTGCCTGGTGTCAAAAATATAAACTTTCATTAGAGCTTTTTTTTTTAACTACAGCTATTCCAACAGATTTTAAAATGAGTTGAAAAAAAAAATAGTTTGTCTGGTATAAAAAATATTTTTAAAAATATTTTTATATAAAATGCACATTTTAACTTTACAGTTATTGCCACATTTATGCACATAAGATTTTTTTTTCCAGTTTAGGCAGGATGTTTATTAAAGGGGGTTTCCTCCAAAGACTTTTAGGCTAGGTTCATACACTTTCGGGCATAATTCCATTTTGAAATTCTGCTGCCATTCCGGCTAATTCCTGCCATTGCTGTCAATTCCTCTGCACAGTGAACACTACAGAATTTCATGCCGGATATTTGTCCATTGAAATCCACCAACAAAAGAATGATTTTGGTCAATCTTTAGGAAAAATCTGCATAGGAGACATTGCCGTCAATGTCTGCCCGGTACTAGCACTGACTGATTTAGTCGAGTGCATTTAGAATCTTTCCGACTGGAGATTCAGTAGTGTGAACCTAGCCTTTGTGCAGAACTGTTGGCTTACCCATGTGTAAGTTGGAGAAGGGAAGAGTGCAGAATAGTCATTGGTTAAAACCTTTAGTAGGGCTGGGCGGTATGGCCAAATATGTGTAACTTATGGTGGTTCCACGGTATATAACGGTATTCCCCCCCCCCCCCCCCCCCAATTTTTTTAAATTAATTATTAACGCCCAGCACTGCGCTGTCCCCTTCGGGGTACTACTCATGTCACCTGCAAGCGCTGCCCTCCTCGTCCTCCTGCTTGTTAGGGCCGCCGACGCTGACACTCTATACTGTATCCCTATGCCCGGGCTGCAAAAGGTAAACAAAAATAAACTTTAATGCATGTTCCTATGTTGGCCTTACGCACTTCCTGGGGATATGAACGTCGGAGAGCCTTCAGCCTATCACCGGCCGCAGCGATGTTCCGCCTCAGCCGGTAATAGGCTGAGCCCACTGTCATGTAAGAAGCCGGCTTCTTACATGACAGTGCGCTCAACCTATCACTGGATCAGGCGGAACATCGCTGCGGCCGGTGATAGGCTGATGGCTGTCTGACGTTCCATTCCCTAGGAAGCTGGTCCGGACCGACGGGGAAGGTGAGTTAAAGTTTATTTTGTTTACCTTTTGCAGCCCGGGCATAGGGATACAGTATAGAGCAGTAGTCTTCAACCTGCGGACAGCCAACGGTATAGAGTGTCGGCGCCGGCGGCCGCAACAAACAGGAGAACGAGGAGGGCAGCGCTTGCGGGTGACATATGTGAGTAGTACCCCGATGGGGACAGCGCAGCGCTGGGCTAAAAATTAATTGGGGGGGGGGGGCAAAACAGTGCTCGCGGGTCACATATGATTAGTTCCCCGATGGGGAAGCACTGGGCTGATGATTCATTCATTCCCGATGGGGAGGGGCCAAGCCGGTATTGCGGTATGGGTTAAAATTCATATCGTGCAGCACAAAAATTTCGGTATTCGGTATTAACCAGTATACCACCCAGCCCTAACCTTTAGTTACACCTCTGGTTTTCATCTACATTTCAGCAGTTCTTCAAAATTATAGGGCTTGGAGTCCCGACTTGAAATATTTTAGGTTATTTTTAAGTAAATAAAAAGATAATTTTTTTTCCTGTTTTGCATATTTAAATAGCAGTAGGTAGCATGGTAATGCAAAGGAAGAATTTCAATATACATAAGAGATGTTGTGTTCTGTACCGTAGATGTCCCTTTAAGAAGAAAGTGAAGGATGTTTCTTTTCAGATCCTGCGGATTGCCCATGCCATGCGTAGCCCCCAAATTGAGAAGAAAAGCATTGAAAACCTTGAGAAAAGAATGTCAACTTCAGCATCAATTAGATGGGAGAAATCAAATACTGAATTATTAAGTGTAATTACAGGCAGGATTACTTCAATAGGCAGAGTAATTTTACAGATGATTGCTGGAAAACATGAGACAAAGGAGTTCCTTTAATCTTTCCGGCAAATCTATTTATACCACAAGAATGCTTGTAGTGTATACTCTGTGTGCATAAAGATGGAACGATAGATATAGATAGATTGTCCCAGATAAAGGATTCTTTTACATGATCTAGTGGTATGGTAAAGGAGCTGGTAAAGGGGATTAACTAAACCTTGGCATTCGCTGTAAGGTACGAATGAGTGTTCACATGGGTTAGAAAGTGGTTTCCCAAAATATTCATATTTACTTTTTTAACATATTTTTTTTGTACAAAAGAAAATTGAAAATCAAATGCCACATTCAGAATGATCAACAACTAAACTTCATGTGTTGTACGTCTTGGCAAAACATTAACCTTTACAATATGCTTCATAAAAAAAGAAGTCTGAGGGGTTCCCCGGTATGTTGGTGCCCTTTGGGCGGGTGTGAGGGGTTCCCTGGTATGTTGGTGCCCTGGGGTGGGTATGAGGAGTTCCCCGGTATGTTGGTGCCCTTTGGGTGGGTTTGATGGGCTCCCCGGTATGTTGGTGCCCCTGGGGTGAATGTGAGGGGTTCCCTGGTGTGTTGGTGCCCTTTGGGTGGGTATGAGGGGTTATAGCTTATAATTATAGCTTATCATTGGTTCCCATACCATCCAGAACATGATCATGTCTAGCTTTAGCATCATCTTTTTCCCAGCCTGAAACACAGGCCTGGGCAAAGTCCAGTAAGTGAGGGCTAGCACTCCTTTGTGTGTCCTGTTTGAAAACAGAAAGGAGGGGGTTATAGAGCAGTCTGCAGAGATTGAATGACAATATCAAGCACAGCACAGCAGACTCAAGGAGGAAGTGAATGCATGGTGAGTGAAGGTAGGCTCAGTGCTTGCCTTGGACACACCACATCCTGGGCAGTGGATGTCAGAATGAGTGAGCAGCGGAACAGAGGGATTTGTGAGTCAAATACAGAAGCTAGACACATAAAAAGACATGTAAAGAATCTGCATGACATGAGTAACATACACTGCTCAATAAAATTAAAGGGGTACTCCGGTGGTTAATTTTTTTTTACTATGTTGCATCATTTTAGTAAGTAAGTTTAGTTTTTTTGCCATATACATGTGTTATATGTTTTGGCAGCATGTGTGTGTTTTGCTTACCTATTTGTTGGCAGGAAGTTCAGTGGTTCAGAGTGTTTTCTTTTACTGTTGTCCACAGTGTCGGCCATGTTCTGAGTCTGCTGTGGACAACATGTCAGGGCTTATCAGAGAAATAACATGTGGACAACATGTCAGAGAAATAAGCCACGCCCCCTCACCCCCCCCCCCCCCCCCTCCCGGAGGTCTGCATGAGAAGCCATAGTACACAGCTTCTCACATCCCCTCCCCCTGCTCTGTCTTCTGAAGATGCAGGTCTGCACAGAAGAAGGAACACAGATAAGGTAAGTGTTACCTGAAGGGGAGGGATGACAAGGTGCATGGGCTGGGGATGTATGGACTGCAGGGGCTGGGGAATAAATCTCATACTGGGTATGATCTCTATATGTCAAGGGGGAGGGGAGGGGGGACTCCTGAAGGACACATGCTGGGAGTTGTAGTCCCTGTTATGTGTGTGTATGCTAGTGTTTCCAAACCAGTGTGCCTCACGCTGTTGCAAAACTAAAACTCCCAGCATGCCCTGACCGACTTTACAACAGTTGGAGGCGCACTGGTTGGGAAACACTGTTCCAGCCTATTCAGCATACACATCATGTTACACCAGTGTTTCCCAACCAGTGTGCCTCTAGCTGTTGCAAAACTACAACTCCTAGCATGCCCAAAGGCTATCAGGGCATGCTGAGAGTTGTAGTTTTGCAACAGCTGGAGGCACACTGATTGGGAAACACTGTCCTAGTCTATTCAGCATACACATCATGTTACACCAGTGTTTCCAAACCAATGTGCCTTCAGCTGTTGAAAAACTACAATTCCCAGCATGTCCTGACAGCCTTTGGGCATGCTGGGAGTTGTAGTTTTGCAACAGCTGGAGGCACACTGATTGGGAAACACTGTTCTAACCATTTCAGTATATTACAAACAAAGTGCATTGTTTCCCAACCAGGGTGTCTTCAGCTGTATCAAAACTACAACTCCCAGCATGCCCGGACAGCATTTGGCTGTCCAGGCATGCTGGTTGTAGTAGTTTTGCAACACCTGGAGGCACCCTGGTTGGGAAACACTGGTGTATGCCCTATAGAGGTGTGGTGAACTACAACCCCCAGGAGATTACAGAGGCAGCATGCTGGTGTTATACCACAGACTGAAGACTCCTGAATGACACATGCTGGGAGTTGCAGTCCCTTTTGTGAGTGTATGCCAGTGTATCCCAACAAGGGCTGATTATATTAGTGTGCTGTGTATAAGGGGGCCAACCCGGGAAAATAGTAGGGTGGGTAAAGGGCGGAGCAAAAAAAAAAAAAGGAGCCTCCCCAAACCAGCAAGGCATGTGGCATGCTGAGATTTGTAGTTTTCAGCACAGCAAGAAACAGGAAATAGAAGCAAAGATAGGAAAACAAAGTGGGGGATAAAAAGACAACAAAGAATGGAAATAGAGTAGCCTAAACAACAAGAATAGAAATGAAACAAAACAAATAGGGTAAGCCAGAAATGGAAAAAACACGTTGACCACTGGATTACCCCTTTAAGGGAACACTTAAACAACACAATGTAACTCCAAGTCAATCGCACTTCTGTGAAATCACACTGTCCACTCAGGAAGCAACACTGATTGACAGTCAATTTCACATGCTGTTGTGCAAATGGAACAGACAGGTGGAAATTATAGGCAATTAGCAAGACACCCCCAATGAAGGAGTGGTTCTGCAGGTGGTGACCACAGACCACTTTTCAGTTCCTTTGCTTCCTGGCTGATGTTTTAGTCACTTTGAAATGCTGGCAGTGCTTTCACTCTAGTAGTAGCATGAAATAGAGTCTACAACCCACACAAGTGGCTCAGGTAGTACAGCTCATCCAGAAAGGCACATCAATGCAATCCAGAGCATGGAGGCGCTACCTGGAGACAGGCCAGTACTTCAGGAAATGTGGAGGAGGCTGTAGGAGGGCAACAACCCAGCCGCAGGACTGCTACCTCCGCGTTTGTGCAGGGAGGACCAAGAGGAGCACTGCCAGAGCCCTGCAAAATGACCTCCAGCAGGCCACAAATGTGTCCACTCAAACGATCAGAAACAGACTCCATGAAGGTGGTATGAGGGCCCGACGTCCATGGGTGGGGGTTGTGTTACAGCCCAACACCGTGCAGGACGTTTGGCATTTGCCAGAGAACGATAATATTGGCAAATGCCCCACTGGTGCCCTGTGCTCTTCACAGATGAAAGCAGGTTCACACTGAGCACATGTGACAGATGTCACAGAGTCTGGAGACGCCGTGGAAAACATTCTGCTGCCTCAAACATCCTCCATCATGAGTGGTTTGGTGGTGGTTCAGTAACGGTGTGGGGTTGCATTTCTTTGGGGGGCCGCACAGCCCTCCATGTGCTTGCCAGAGGTAGCCTGACTGCCATTAGGTACCGAGATGAGATCCTGGAGTGGCATCAGCAGTTCCTGCAAGAGAAAAGCATTGATGCTATGGACTGGCCTGCCCGTTCCCCAGACCTGAATCCGATTGAGCACATCTGGGACATCATGTCTCGTGCCATCCACCAACACGACATTGCACCACAGACTGTCCAGGAGTTGGCATATGCTTTAGTCCAGGTCTGGGAGGACATCCCTCAGGAGACCATCTGCCACCTCATCAGGAGAATGCCCAGGCATTGTATGGAGGTCATACGAGCACGTGGAGGCCACACACACTACTGAGCCTCATTTTGATTTGTTTTAAGGACATAACATCAAAGTTGGATCAGCCTGTAGTGTGGTTTTCCACTGTGATTTTGAGTGTGACTCCATATCCAGACCTCCGTGTGTTCATAAATTTGATTTCCATTGATAATTTTTGTGTGATTTTGTTGTCAGCACATTCAACTATGTAAAGACAAAAGTATTTAATAAGACTAGTTCATTCATTCATTCAGATCTAGGATGTGTTATCTTCTTGTTCCCTTTATTTTTTGGAGCAGTGTATATAAGCATTTATCTGCCTGTTTCAGGACCAATTTGGTTTTCATCTCTTCAAACTGTAGTAGGAATACATTGCTACAAGATCCCTAATCTAACCTATCCCCTGCATAGAAGATCCCTAACCTGAAGTCCAATGCTGCAGCTCATCCTGGCACAGGCAAAGAGCAATAAAGAACATGCAGTATTGTTCAGTACAGCATAACGCCACCACTAGACAGCCAAGCAACACATGCACTACAGTAATATAGATGGTTTTCCAGGGAAGTGTCTTCTCTAATTGGTCGGATCCCTTGGCCATTCACATGTGCTGCAGATGTCTGTGGCATTGTATACTGAGTATGGTTTTTCAAGTTACAGTGGTCCAGTAACGACCATTGTTGTTGAAATTATACCATAATGTTACTGTAACCTGAAGGACAGGGACCACTGCGTATATACAGCAGCCAAAAGTAATCATCATCATATTTTTTAGTATTGACTTTGTAACGAAAAAACAAATACCGAACTTCTTCTGTCTCTGTCTATTATTTCTACTGTAATTGATGTTAATGAAGATATATTCTGTACTTACAGAGCACAGTATAAAATGGCATAGCTGTATAAACAGAGGATTAAACAAATGGATTAAACACAGATTATCGCTATTACAGCTTTGTTACTGCAGATATCTGTAATTAGAATAGTGCAAAACAAGCTCATGCAGACACTGGAAATGTTCTTCGTATGCCAGACTTCAATGTCTTCTTCTGCCTTTTATCTCTTAAAATAAATCTTATACCACTATAGACTCTGCACCTAAACTTCCATAGGCTTCCACAAAGATCTAACTCCAATTCGTAGGAAATTCAGGTATTCTGGCCTTCCAAAACCGGCCTAATGCTGGCGATACACATACCACCAATAGATCACCTCTATGCCCCCTTCCCCAAATACATAACATTTGACAAATTTATTTATTAAAAAGGGGAAAATGAAGTTTTTGGAATGTTTTGGCTAAACAAATATGCCCACACAAACAGTATGGATCTTTCTGTCATAGACAGGGCTGATGGTTCTTTAGCAAAACTTTTTTGCAGATTTTGTTCGTAAATCACAGTCCATCAGTAATTGTGAAAAATGGTAATTTTTAGCAAAGGTAAAGGTTTTTGGAATACTGCCACTGCAGTTTTTGAGCCAAAGCCAGAAGTGTATTCAAAAGGAATAGGACATATATATGAAGGACTTATACTTCTTCTCCCTTATGGATCCACTTCTGACTTTGTCACTGCAGTGACAGTTTTCCAAAAACTGCCAGAAAAAAAAACAAGTGGAAACTTAGCCTAATAAAAGTATAAGAGTCAGCTCCAGGCTATTGCTGCCCTTGGTCCATTTAGCTGCTACAGGGTTCTTTGGAGTGAGGGTACCAGCACAGCTTTGGGGTATTGTTTGTCGTGGCATATACAGTGCACACACTGGCCCACAATTGGGGTCTGATGTTTTTTCACACACTGCAGCTCCCTCAGATTGAACATTTTGGGCCCACCTAGGTCAATAAGGCGAATAGAGGTGTTTTGTCTTCACACAACCCAAAAAGCACCTTGTCAAACTATATCAGCTTTGTTGTGTCTCTATTGTATACAGTGTCATCATACGGGGCCCTCTGCCTTCTTTTTCTTTCTTTGCTACATGTGCAGTAAGAAAATAAGTGATTGTCTCCTATGGTTTGATATCTTTTAGGGCTTGTTCCTAGCTATATACTGTGTGTATATATATATATATATATATATATATATATATATATTTATATATATATATATATATATATATATATATATGTGTGTACTGTATGTATAGGTAACGATTGAAAAAATTGCAGCACTACTCAGCTCATTCCAAAACATTGGGTGCCAAAGCAACCTGATCAGGGTCCTCACAGCTATTTCTACAAAAAGAAGGTGCAGCACTCCATATAAATCCAAGGTGCAAATGTATTCACTTCATGTCAAGCAGCAACATTTCAGATCACACAGGATCCTTTTTCAACCTTGAAGTGAATAAATGGGGTGGCCCAGTACGGGAGGTGTTACCCCATCCTCCTGCTGTCCTGTCAGGCAGCCTCCTTCAGTGTCCCCAAGGACCCCTGTACTTGTTTCCCCATTGTAAATACGTTTTACCATGTAAAGTGTTATAAATGTAATGTTGCTTTAACCCCTTAAGGACGCAGGATCTTTCAGTTTTTTCATTTTTGCTTCAATTTTGTACCTACAGACCCATATGAGGGCTTATTTTTTGCACCACCAATTGTACTTTATAATGACATCAATCATTTTACCACAAAATTTACGGCAAAACCAGAAAAAAAAAATTTGTGGGCCAAAAAAAACAACAAAAAAAACACCATTTTGTAAATTTTGGGGGCTTACGATTCTATGCAGTACACTTTTCAGTAAAAATGACACCATATCCTTATTCTGCAGGTCCATACAGTTACAAGGATACCTAATTTATATAGGTTTTATTTTATTTTACTACTAAAAAATTATAACTACATGCACCAAAATTAGTATGTGTAAAATTGTCATCTTCTGACCCCTATAACTTTTTTTTATACGGGGATATATAAGGGCTCATTTTTTGCACCATGATCTGAAGTTTTTATTGGTACCATTTTCATTTTAATGGGACTTTTTGATCGCCTTTTATAAAAAATTTTGGGTGCATAAAGTTACAAAAAATACGCAATTTTGGACTTTAAACCGCGCTGGTTTAATTAACATGATATTTTCATAGTTAGGACATTTACGCAGGGGGTGATACCACATATGTTTATTTTTATTTACATATTTTTTTAAAAATGGGAAAAGGGGGGTGATTCTAACTTTTATTAGGGGAGGGGTTAAATCACATTTTTTACACTTTGCAATGTTATAGCCCCCATAGGAGACCATAACATGCAATACCTTGATTGCAGACACTGATCAATGCAAAGCCATATCATTACATTGATCAGTGTTATCTGTGCTCTGCTGCTCCAGCCTAGATCTCAGGCACGAAGCAGCAGAGTGACAATGGGATGGCGGGAGACAAGGTAAGAAGCCTCCCGCTGTCCTCTCAGCTGTTTGGGAAATTTCACCACGGCGGTCCCGAACAGTCCACTGAGCTAACCCGCAACGATTTTCTCCCGTTTTAGACGCCGCGGTCAACTTTGATCGCAACGTCTAAAGGGTTAATACCGGAAATCAGCACGATCGGTAATGTCCGGTATTAGCTGCGAGTCCTGGCTTCTGATAGCAACCGGGACCTGCCGGGTATGAAGCGCGCTCAGCTCCTCAGCGTGCTTCACATAACGGGAGCCGGCCACAATCGTAATTTTACCGTGATATGTCATGTGATTGTTACCCAGGAGGTATCAGTGGCCAGGTGACCCCAAGAGTGACCTATGGGCTCCCTGCTAGTCTCCCCCATATAAGCCCTGGGTGGAGCTAGCTTCTCTTTCTTGGATCTTATCTCTTGCTTCCTGCTGAGGTCCAGTGCAGTCGTGCCTAGTGTGTGTGTGTCCAGAATGCTGGAGGCCTCAAAGTCAAGTCCTGCAGCCACCATTAATTCAAGTAAGATAAAGTCACAGCTTTATGAGTCAAGTCAAGTCAGTCACAGTCATCCGTCAAGTCTGCATTCAATTATCCAGTCCTACTACAAGTCACAGCTAGCCCTTAAGGTCTCTGCATCACTGGTCACCTCCTTGGGCCCTGGCTGAACTGTATAGACTTTACCAACTGTCTACCCTCAGTAAAGCTACCGTTGTCTATAACTTGGCATCAGAGTCTTTATTGCCCTGTGCCCAACTACGCCCTGGCATCACGAATACAAGGTGTTAATATCATTGCCCCTAGGGTAACAATATCTGCCCTGCACCACACACCCTGTCACTATATATAGATATATACAGGGGTAAAGTCCTGGGGGAAAAAGTGTGGGAACTCGCCCAAGATTTCTATTTAAAGGGGTACTCAGCCCCTAGACATCTTACCCCCTATCCAAATGATAGGGTATAAGATGTCTGATTGTGGTGATCTCGCCGCTGGGGACCACTGGTTCTCCCTGCTGCACCCAACATTCGTTTAGAGCATTGCGTGAAGCGCCGGACTCCCGTGACGTCACGACCACAGCCCCTCAATGCAAGTCTATAGGAGGGAGCATGACGGCCGTCACTCCCACTCCCATAGACTTGCATTGAGGGGGCATAGCCGTGACCTCACAAGCCTCTGCCACCCCCCCCCCCTTCGCCAGTCATTCAGCACAGAGCGAAGTTCACTCCATGCACCTGATGTCTGGGGTGCCACAACCAAGATCGCTGGGGTCCCAAGCGGCGGGATCCCCGGGATAAGATGTCTAGGGGCCGAGTACCCCTTTAAGGGCTAGCCCTGCAGGACTCCTGCTAATGGGAACTGCATTCCTGCTGTGGAAAAAGTGCAGGAACTCCATTCCCATGAGTTCCTGCAGGACTTGAGCCCTGTATGTATATATATATATATATATATATATATATATATATATATATATATTGGTCTGGTAAAATTTACCTTCAACTGATGTAGTAATAAAACACTGAGGGGGAACTGATACTAAAACTGATCCTATTGTTGGCAAGAGGATGGTTCATATCATCCAAATTGTCAGTTTTGATACTTCACAGGTATAGCAGCATTTTCTATCCAGCTCTAAAACTTGTGTACTAGTAAATATTTAAAAAAAGCCTGATGCTATTTGATAAATGTTTGTAGCATGAATCAGTTGTAGCATTAGTTGTGTTCAGTTTTTGCACAAAAAATCTGATCTCTGTGCAATGTATATATGTGAACTCAGCCTTAGTAAATACTCTAGTGACACAAAACAGATGTAATTCACAATAACAACATATGCAGTAAGAAGTACAAACAAGTGTCTGAAATTCATTGTGTTAAGTGTGCTGCTGTATGCTGCAATGGTTTGTTAGGAGAGGGATATCCTTGTGCTGCCAGTGGTTGCGTCCAGAGCTCATTTAACTCGATCAATAACCAATTCATATTTAATCTACCGGCTCTGAAATCACGACTGATGTTATCAGCTCTTTAAACAATGAGATGAATTTTATATTTGATGCTACTCTAGAAGTAGGAGCATTAATTGGCCAATAAGTGCCCATTATTAAACATCTCTTTCCTCTTCTCAGAACCTCAGACGATTGTGTGACTTCCTGAAAACCTTTAGAGGCGTCATTGTTTGGAAAGTTCTATACGGTTTACTGATGATACGAGTGCGGTAATAACAGTCTGACCTCATGGCATTTACTGGTATACGGATTGCTCTGGAGTGCAATATACTTTTTGAACAATTTAAGTATAATATTTAAATGGTCACTGTCGTTTTAAACAGCTTCCCTCCATGTAGTAGCCTATGGGATTTCTAACATATTTATAAATCACTTCAATATCTAAAAATATCTCTTTGCTCCAGAAAAATAGCTCTAAAGTCTTGGCCACTAGGTGCTGTTCATTGAAGGAGGAGGCTCTGTATCTAGTAATGGAGAGACCCAGGACATAACACAGGAGGTGGGTATGGGGTGTAGTATGTACTGTGTGTAGGAGAGAGAGAACCTGAGCGATCATGGGCTGGATATCTGCAAGCTGAGCCAGTGTGCCTTCTGAATATGATCCACAAAAGTAAATCAAGGCTTTCCTGTGATCTCTGACCACCCATAAAGGTCAGGGCAGCTGCTCCTTGTGTAAATATCAGTGTGTATACTGCTGTATGTCCACAGTACTGAAGTGTAATCTCCATCAAAAGGAAGAACCTGGGTGTTCTACTGGCAAACAGCCCAGCCCTAGTCCCGCCCCCTGAAATTTTAATTGTTCATTGTTGGTTATGATTCAGATATTGTACTTGTGTAGCAGTCTGCATTAATGGGTTAAAGGAAAACAAGGCATTATATAATGAAAGTGTAAGGTTGTAGGAGTTGTCTATGCATGGTATTAGGGGTCCTTTGTTTGGGGCGATAAGATAATGTACATTGTTTTCGAAGATCTAATGCAGCACAGCTTCACACTGAATATGGGTGATGGGTACCATACCTTAGCGGTACACCTCAAAAGCCACCAGTTTATGCAATTAGATGAGTTTGCAATTATTAGTCTTTATTTTCTATAGCCCGTAAAAATTTTCACCATTTTTTGGAGAACATAGGTATGCTTTGGGCTTAGACCCTTTTATCAGACTTAAATGTTATGTTAAAAATGGAAGCATCATAAGTTGAAGGGGTACTCCGCCCCTAGACATCTTATCCCCTATCCAAAGGATAGGGCATAAGATGTCTGATCGCGGGGGACCCCCGCAATCTCCCTGCTGCACCGTTTAGAGCATAAGGTGCAGTGCCAGAAGCTCGTGACGTCACGACCACGCCCCCTCAAAGCAAGTCTATAAGAGGGGGCATGACCCCATAGACCCATACTCCCATAGACTTGCATTGAGGGGGCATGGCCATGACGTCACAAGCCTCTGGATGTCTAGGGTGCCACAGCAGAGATTGCGGGGGTCCCGCCGCTTGTTGTCCCGCCTTTGGATATGGAATAAGATGTCTAGGGGTAGAGTACCCCTTTAAGGGAATGATGTTATGATAAATGCCTTGCCCGGGAAGCATGGTTGTAGAGCGGGAGCAAAAAGACACTGTACTTGTCTCCCTGCTCCTGCACAGCCATCAAAGTGCAGCCTTACCTGTCCTGTGGTACTTTAGTAACATGTCCTGCGCTTGCTCAATTTAAAGTAGCACTTGCATTTTACACTGTTACCCAAAGGGCATTGCTGTCACTGTGTGCTGTGTCCTCAGAAGATAATATGGCGTATGCCTCTTCCATCCAATGCACACACATGCACACTATAAACACTATATCATAATATATCTATCTATCTATCCATATACAGTGATCCCTCAACTTACAATGGCCTCAACATACAATAGTTTCAACATACAATGGTCTTTTCTGGACCATCGTAACTTGAAAGCAGACTCAACATACAATGTGCAGACAGTCCAGATCTGTGAAATGTGTCACAACTGGAGGAACTGACCAATCAGAATGGGCATTCACTGGTAAATCACCTCTATTACTGAAGCATATGCACTGACTGGCTGTCTGGTAGCGCCCCCTACAGTACAGGGAGGAACTACAAGTTCTGTGCTACTCCTTACCTGTGCCAGGTTTAGCTGCTCCTTTGGACACCAAGTAAGGGTGGCTCCATTTGGGACACTGTGTGTACTGTATAGGACCCTGAAGAAGCTCCTGTCCCCTACATAAACCATAGTTTCCTAACCAGGGTGCTTCCAGCTGTTGCAAAACTACAACTCCCAGCATGCCCGGACAGCCAACGGCTGTCCGGGCATGCTGGGAGTTGTAGTTTTGCAACAGCTGGAGGCACCCTGGTTGGGAAACACTGACATAGACAGTGATTTACAGCTCCCAGCAGATCTTTATTACTTTTATATGTAAAGATTTGCTTTATCTGTATTAGTTATCTACTTATTTTTGTTTAATCCTCACTTTTTCCTATTTTTGGATGACATTTTGGTGGATTCAGAACCAATTACCAGGTTTCCATAGAGTTCTGGTCTCAACATACAATGGTTTCAACATACAATGGTCGCCCTGGAACCAATCAATATTGTAACTTGAGGGACCACTGTATATACATTTGTCTTTTGACCTCTCACTTTATCTTGTTAGCAGCAATTTGAGCTTCAGCATTGGATTGCATAGGCAATAAGAATCTTCTACTGAACCTCTACAGCAAAATATGTCTAAATATAAGAAAACATTGTAGATTTGAAATGAGATTTTGTTTTAAATATTACATTGTCAGGGGTTTAGTTTTCTTGGTCTATATCAGAAAGAGACTTCAACTTTGTGACCTTGAATATGTCCCCAACAGACTTTTTGTGCGTTCATTCATTCATGTCTTACCAGGCACACATCACCTTCCTCAATCTCTGTGGAATAACACAACCTCGGCTATTGTGAGGATTTAAAGTGATCTTCCTCCATTAGCTATATGCAATCATATCCATTATTCAATCTCCTGTCCTTTCAAATCTGTGTCAAATTTAACCCCTTAAGGACGCAGCTCATTTTCACCTTAAGGACGGAGCCCTTTTTGCAATTCTGACCACTGTCACTTTATGCATTTATAACTCTGAGATGCTTTTACCAAATATTCTGATACCGAGATTGTTTTTTTTTTCAGAACATATTCTACTTTTACCCCTTAAGGACCAAGGACGTACCGGTACGTCCTTGGTCCTGCTCTTCTGATATAACGCGGGGTTACACAGTAACCCCGCGTCATATCACGGCGGGCCCGGCGTCATAGTGAAGCCGGGACCCGCCTCTAATAGCGCGTAGCGCCGATCGCGGCGCCGCGTGCTATTAACCCTTTAGCCGCGCGCTCAGAGCTGAGCCGCGCGGCTAAAAGTGAAAGTGAAAGTTCCCGGGTAGCTCAGTCGGGCTGTTCGGGATAGCCGCGACTAATCGCGGCATCCCGAACAGCTGACAGGACAGCGGGAGGGCCCCTTCCTGCCTCCTCGCTGTCCGATCGCCGAATGACTGCTCAGTGCCTGAGATCCAGGCCTGAGCAGCCATGCGGCAGAATCGTTGATCACTGGTTTCTTATGAGAAACCAGTGATCAATGATGAAGATCAGTGTGTGCAGTGTTATAGGTCCCTATGGGACCTATAACACTGCAAAAAAAAAGTGAAAAAAAAAAAGTGAATAAAGATCATTTAACTCCTCCCCTATTAAAAGTTTGAATCACCCCCCTTTTCCAATAAAAAAAAAAAATACAGTGTAAATAAAAATAAACATATATGGTATCACCGCGTGTGGAAATGTCCGAATTATAAAATATATATCATTAATTAAACCGCTCGGTCAATGGCGTGCGCGCAAAAAATTATGATTTTTTATGATAGTTGTGATAGTTATGATAGTTATGATTTTTTCCAGAAGTCCGACAAAATCAAACCTATATAAGTAGGGTATCATTTTAATCGTATGGACCTACAGAATAAATATCAGGTGTCATTTTTACCGAAAAATGTACTACGTAGAAACGGAAGTCCCCAAAAGTTACAAAACAGCGTTTTTTTTTTCAATTTTGTCACACAATGATTTTTTTTTCCCGTTTCACCGTAGATTTTTGGGCAAAATGACTGACGTCATTACAAAGTAGAATTGGTGGCGCAAAAAATAAGCCATCATATGGATTTTTAGGTGCAAAATTGAAAGAGTTATGATTTTTAAAAGCAAGGAGCAAAAAACGAAAATTCAAAAACGGAAAACCCCCCGGTCCTTAAGGGGTTAACATAGTGGTAAATTTTCATCTTTACTTGCATCCTTTCTTGGCGAAAAATCCCAAAATTTCATGAAAATTTAGCATTTTTCGAACTTTGAAACTCTCTGCTTGTAAGAAAATGGTTATTCCAAATAAATTTTATATTGATTCACAAATACAATATGTCTACTTTATGTTGTCATCATAAAGTTGACATGTTTTTACTTTCGGAAGACAACAGAGGGCTTCAAAGTATAGCAGCCATTTTCTAAATTTTCATGAAAATGTGAAAATCTTAATTTTTCAAGGACCAGTTAAGTTTGAAGTGGATTTGAGGGGCCTTTCTGTGAGAAATACCCCATAAATGACCCCATTATAGAAACTACACCCCTCAAAGTATTCAAAATGACATTCAGAAAGTTTGTTAACCTTTTAGGTGTTTCACAAGAATAGCAGCAAAGTGGAGGAGAAAAATCAAAATCTGTATTTTTTACAGTAACATGTTCTTGTAGCCCCATTTTTTTCATTTTTAAAAGTGGTATTAGGTGGGGGAAAAAAAATTGTAGCCCGATTTCTCTTGAGTATGGAAATACCTCATGTGTGCGGGCTCACAACACGACTCAAGAGGGAAAGAGCAACTGTGAGATTTTTTAAAACAAATTTTGCTGTCATGGTTTTAGGGGGCCATGTTGCATTTAGGAAGCCCCCATGGTGCCAGAATCGCAAAAAAAAACAACCCACATGGCAAAATTTTTTTGAAACTACAACCCTCAAGGAACGTAACAAGGGGTATAGTGAGCCTTAACACCTCACAGGTGTTTTTTTATGACTTTGCGTTGAAGTTGGACGTAAAAATGGAAAATTAGATTTTTAACACTAAATTGATGGTGTTACCCCAAATTTTTCATTTTCACAAGGGTTAATAGGAAAAAATGGACCCCAAAATTTGAAGCCCAATTTCTCTCATTTAAGAAAACATCCCATATGTGGACGTTAAGTGCTCTGCTTGCTCACTACAATGCCCAGAAGTGAAGGAGCAAAATTTCGCTTTTTGAAAGATAATTTTGCTGAAATGGTTTTTGGGGGGGTATGTTGCATTTAGAAAGGGTATGTTGCATTTAAAAAAAAAAAAAAAACACATGGCATACTATTTTGGAGACTACACCCCTCAAGGAGTATAGTGAGCCTTAAAGGGGTATTCCAGGAAAAAACTTTTTTATATATATCAACTGGCTCCAGAAAGTTAAACAGATTTGTAAATTACTTTAATTAAAAAATCTTAATCCTTTCAGTACTTATGAGCTTCTGAAGTTAAGGTTGTTCTTTTCTGTCTAAGTGCTCTCTAAACGCCCAGTTTAGAAGAGGTTTGCTATGGGGATTTGTTTCTAAACTGGGCGTTTCCCGAGACAGGTGTAGTCAGAGAGGACTTAGACAGAAAAGAACAACCTTAACTTCAGAAGCTCATAAGTACTGAAAGGATTAAGATTTTTTAATAGAAGTAATTTACAAATCTGCTTAACTTTCTGGAGCCAGTTGATATATATATAAAAAAGTTTTTCCCTGGAATACCCCTTTAACACCTCACAAGTCTTTGATGACTTTGCGTTGAAGATGGACGTGAAAATGGAAAGTTTGATTTTAAACACTAAATTGATGGTGTTACCCCAAATTTTTCTTTTTCACAAGGGGTAATTGACCACAAAATTTGAAGCCCAATTTCTCCCAATTAAGAATATACCCCATATATGGGGTTAAAGCACTATACGGGTGCAAAACAGGGCTTAGGAGTGACACAGCACCAATGAGATGTGAGGCCTAAAGTGGTGCTTTGCACTGCAATGGTTGAGGTTCTGGCGTAAAAGCTAAAAAAAAAAAAAAAAAACGGCAAGTGACCACAATTTTGAAAATACACCCCTCATGGAAGGTAAGAAGGGGTACATTGAGTACTTATACCTCACAGGGTTTTTGAACAGTGGGCTGTAAAATGAAAAATTAGATTTTTTTACGCTAAAATGCTGGGGTTACCCAATTTTTTAAATTTTCACAAGGGGTAATTGGAGTAATTAGGTTAAAAATTTTGGAGGGCTTTGTCTCCTCACTATGGAAACACATCCACATATGGGGTAACGTGTTGGGCGGGCACACAACAAGGCTCAGAAGTTATAGAGGTCTGTTTGCATTTGAGGCCTATGGCATATCAGTAGCTGACGGTTACATACATTCAGAGGAAAATACAAAAAGGAAAATTGCAATTTTAATACTGATATGCAAATTCCCAGAATGATGACCCAGAGTATAGCCGAAAGTAAAAATTATGCCTGCCCCAAACCCTATGCTCTGAATCATCATTCTGGGAACGTGATGTGCGTGGTCGTCCCTAACCTGTTACCTCGACTGAAGCAATTGCAAACCCCCAATGCTGTGTCCCATGACCCATTTTTTTTTTTTTTTTTTTTTGGAGGGGGGGGGGGGGGGGGGGGGGCAAGATATCAGGGGTATTGAGAAAGAGGTTTTGGGATTTTTTTTGGAGGGGGGGGTGGTTTGGTTTTTAAAATTTGGAAGGCAATGTACTCTGGACTAGTACATTGGAGTTGAATTCTGGGGAATGAAAATCAGGTGAAAGGATAAAGAACGTAATACTCCATGGAAGTGTGATACTCCCTGAAGAAATCCTTAATGCAGATGCCCGGATGATCAGGGCAAGTGTCTCATTGAGTGGTGGTGTCCTTACGAATCCCCCCTCTTGTGACACACTCTGCATTTTTTCTGGGATCGTACCTTCTTTCCAGTGTGGGGGACCTCACCTGGAAAGTGTTGGCCGGGGCAATCCGGGGGCCCACAGTTCCAGAGGTGCTCTGACCCGCTCTTTGGTGGTCACCAAAGATGAGGGCCTTTAGAACTTCCTCTTGAAACTGCAGGTATGTCCCTGTGTTGCCAGCGTACTGGGACAGTACAAAAGAGTTGTACATGGCAACCTGTACCATGTAGACTGCAACTTTTTTGTACCATACCTTTGCTTTCCGCATGGCATTATATGGCTTGAGGACTTGATCAGAAAGATCAACTCCCCCCATATACCAATTGTAGTCCAGAATACAATTGGGCTTGAGGACCGGTCCCACGTTGCATCGCACAGGGACGGGGGTGCTGCCGTTCTTATGAACTGTGGTGAGCATAAGGACATCCCTCTTGTCCTTATACCTGAGCAGCAACAGGTTTTCATGGGTAAGGGCACAGGACTCACCCCGGGGGATAGGAGTCTGCAGGGGATAGGAAGGAAGGCCTCTTTGATTCTTCCAGACTGTCCCACAAGCGAGCGTGGATCTGGCGGCGAGGGATTTGAAGAGAGGGATACTAGTATAAAAGTTTTCCATGTAAAGGTGGTAACCTTTATCTAGCAATGGGTGCAAAAGGCCCCAAACGATTTTCCTGCTAACACCCAGAGTGGGGGGACATTCTGGGGGTTCAATACGGGAATCTCGTCCCTCATACACCATAAACTTGCAAGTATACCCTGAGGTACTCTTGCAAAGTTTATACATCTTCACACCACACCGCGCCCGCTTGGTAGGGATGTATTGTCGGAAGCTGAGTCTATCCTTAACCTCTTAAGGACCCAGGGCGTACGGGGACGTCCCCGCACCATGGGCCTTAAGGACCCAGGACATCCCCGTACGTCCTGGCGTTTTCCGGTCTCTGCCGCGCGCCGGGCAGAGATCGGAACTGGATGCCTGCTGAAATCCTTCAGCAGGCATCCCGGGCAAACGCCGAGGGGGGCCATGTAGGCCCCCCATGTCGGCGATCGCCGCAAATCGCAAGGGAAATCGCCCTAGCGATCTGCGGCGATACCGGGCTGATCGGGTCTCTGGGACCCGACCGCCCGGTAATTTCGCATGATCCCGGCTGTCCCAGCATGCCTGAACAGTCTGGGCATGCTGGGAGTTGCAGTTTTGCAACATCTGGAGGTCCACAGTTTTTGGACCACTGTGCCCTTCCAGATGTTGCAAAACTACACATCCTCAGCATGCCCTTACTGTCCAGGCATGCTGGGAGTTGTAGTGCTGTAACATCTGGCCCTTCAGATGTTGCAGAACTACAACTCCCAGCATGCCTGGACAGTTTTGGCATACTGGGAGTTGTAGTTTTGCAACATCTGGAAGGGCACAGATTGGGAGCCACTGTATTAGTGGTCTGCAAACTGTAGTCCTCCAGATGTTGCAAAACTACAACTCCAAGCATGCTGGGAGTTGTAGTTCGGCAACATCTGGCTCTAAAGATGTTGCCGAACTACTACTCCCAGCATGCCTGAGAATGTCTTGGAGTTGTGGTTTTGCAACAGCTGGAGGCACACTGGTTGGGAAACATTGTTTCCTAACTCAGTGTTTCCCAACCCGTGTGCCTCCAGCTGTTACAAAACCACAACTCCCAAACATTCTCAGGCATGCTGTGAGTAGTAGTTTTGCAACAGCTGGAGGTCCCCCCCTGTGAATGTACAGGGTACATTCACATGGGCAGGGGGCTTACAGTGAGTATCGGGCTGAAAGTTTGCAATGCAGCAAATTTTGCGCGGCAGCTCAAACTCGCTGTAATCCCCCACCCGTGTGACTGTACCCTAAAAACACTACACTACCACAAAATAAAATAAAAAGTAAAAAACACTACATATACACATACCCCTACACAGCCCCCCTCCCCTCCCCAATAAAAATGAAAAACGTCTGGTACGCCACTGTTTTCAAAATGGAGCCTCCAGCTGTTGCAAAACAACAACTCCCAGTATTGCCGGACAGCCGTTGACTGTCCAGGCATGCTGGGAGTTTTGCAACAGCTGGAGGCACCCTGTTTGGGAATCACTGGCGTAGAATACCCCTATGTCCACCCCAATGCAAATCCCTAATTCAGGCCTCAAATGCACATGGCGCTCTCACTTTGGAGCCCTGTCGTATTTCAAGGCAACAGTTTAGGGCCACATATGGGGTATCGCCGTACTCGGGAGAAATTGACTAACAAATCTTGGGGGTCTTTTTCTCCTTTCACCCCTTATGAAAAGGGGAAGTTGGGGTCTACACCAGCATGTTAGTGTAAAAAAAATAAACTTTTTACACTAACATGCTGGTGTTGCCCTATACTTTTCATTTTGACAAGAGGTAAAGGGGAAAAAAGCCCCCCAAAATTTGTAACGCAATTTCTCCCGAGTACGGAGATACCTCATATGTGGGCGCAAACTGCTCTGGGGGCGCACAACAAGGCCCAGAAGGGAGAGTGCGCCATGTACATTTGAGGTGATTTGCACAGGGGTGGCTGATTGTTACAGCGGTTTTGACAAACGCAAAAAAAAAAAACACATGTGACCCCATTTCGGAAACGACACCCCTCACGGGTGTCTGACTTTACCCCCCACAGGTGTCTGACTGATCTTTGGAAGAGTGGGCTGTGCAAATTAAAAATGTTGTACAGCCCACTGTTCCAAAGATCTGACAGACACCAATGGGGGGTAAATGCTCACTGTACCCCTTGTTACGTTCCTCAAGGGGTCTAGTTTCCAAAATGGTATGCCATGTGGGGGTTATTTTGCTGTCCTGGCACCATATGGGCTTCCTAAATGCGACATGCCCCCCGAGCAAAATTTGCTCTCAAAAAGCCAAATATGACTCCTTCTCTTCTGAGCATTGTAGTTCGCCCGTAGTGCACTTCAGGTCAACTTATGGGGTACCTCCATACTCAGAAGAGATGGGGTTACAAATTTTGGGGGGTATTTTCTGCTATTAACCCTTGCAAAAATGTGAAATTTGGGGGGGAAACACACCTTTTAGTGACATTTTATTTTTACTTTTTTACATATGCAAAAGTAGTGAAACTCCTGTGGGGTATTAAGGCTCACTTTATTCCTTGTTAAGTACCTCAAGGGGTCTAGTTTCCAAAATGGTATGCCATGTGGGGTTATTTTGTTGTTCTGGCACCATAGGGGCTTCCTAAATGCGACATGCCCCCCAGCAAAATTTGCTCTCAAAAAGCCAAATATGACTCCTTCTCTTCTGAGCATTGTAGTTTACCCATAGTACACCTCAGGTCAACTTATGGGGTACCGTCATACTCAGAAGAGATGGGGTTACAATGTTTGAGGGGTATTTTCTGCTATTAACCCTTGCAAAAATGTGAAATTTGGGGGGAAACACACATTTTAGTGAAATTTTATTTTTATTTTTTTACATATGCAAAAGTCGTGAAACTCCTGTGGGGTATTAAGGCTCACTTTATTTCTTGTTACATACCTCAAGGGGTCTAGTTTCCAAAGTGGTATGCCATGTGGGGGGTTTTGCTGTTCTGGCACCATAGGGGCTTCCTAAATGCAACATGCCCCCCAAAAACCATTTAAAAAAAACGTACTCTCCAAAATCCTCTTGTCGCTCCTTCGCTTCTGAGCCCTCTACTGCGCCCGCCGAACACTTTACATAGACATATGAGGTATGTGCTTACTCGAGAGAAATTGGGCTACAAATATAAGTATACATTTTCTCCTTTTACCCCTTGTAAAAATTCAAAAATTGGGTCTACAAGAACTTGCGAGTGTAAAAAATGGAGATTGTGAATTTTCTCCTTCACTTTGCTGCTATTCCTGTGAAACACCTAAAGGGTTAAAACGCGGACTGAATGTCATTTTGAATACTTTGGGGGGTGCAGTTTTTATAATGGGGTCATTTGTGGGGTATTTCTAATATGAAGACCCTTCAAATCCACTTCAAACCTGAACTGGTCCATGAAAAATTGTGAGTTTGGAAATTTTGTGAAAAATTGGGAAATTGCTGCTGAACTTTGAAGCCCTCTGGTGTCTTCCAAAAGTAAAAACTCGTCAATTTTATGATGCAAACATAAAATAGACATATTGTATATGTGAATAAAAAAAAAAATATTTGGAATATCCATTTTCCTTACAAGCAGAGAGCTTCAAAGTTAGAAAAATGCAAAATTTTCAAATTTTTCATAAAATTTTGGGATTTTTCACCAAGAAAGGATGCAAGATACCACAAAATTTTACCACTATGTTAAAGTAGAATATGTCACGAAAAAACAATTTCGGAATCAGAATGATAACTAAAAGCATTCCAGAGTTATTAATGTTTAAAGTGACAGTGGTCAGATGTGCAAAAAATGGCCGGGTCCTGAGGTGTAAAATGGCTGGGTCCTTAAGGGGTTAAAGCTAATGAGAGACTCATCAATAGCGACCTCCCTTCCAGGGACATAGGTCTTCCAAAATTTGGCCCCGAAGTGATTGAGTGAGGTTTGCGGACCTGCTTGGCGACGACTCCGCCTCCTTGGTGGCTCATCATCAGAACTAGATGATGAGGAGGACGAGGAAATAAGGAAGGTGGGGGTCTTCCTCGTCCTCTGAGGCGCTTTCAGTGTCGGAAGCAAGTATGGCATATACCTCCTCTGCTGAAAACGCCCTGCGGGCCATTTCCCTACTATAATGGGGGGTGAAGAGTATATATGTGTGGGGAAAAACTTTATTTGTGTATGTGCTGCATGTGGTGTGATAATACCTCCCTAACCCGCCCTAAAAAAGATAAACTAAAAAGGGAAAAAAAAACGAAAAAAAAAAACGAAAAAAAATTAGTGCTTGGTGGTGGCAGGGAGTGCAGAAGTCAGTGTGGGGTCCGGACACAGCCCAGAACAGCGGCTGGTGGCACGTACACAGACCCCCACACAAAATATCCAAAACATTAAATAATAAAACGCTTAACCCCGAAAAAATGCACCCGCCTGAACCCAAAAAATCCGCTGATCAGTGATAAATCACTGACAGTGGTGGGGCAGGCAGCATACAGAGGTATGGTCCGTCCACACAGCACAGGCCTGCTACTGGTAGCACAGACCGCCTATAAGTGCAAAAAATAAAAAACCCGAAAAAGTGCATGCACCTAAAAAAAAAAACTCTGATCAGTACTACGGGGCTGATCAGTGGCGGGTGGGTTTTAGCTAACGTGGCGGACCACTCTTTTATAGCTAAGAGGGTCCAGCCACACGTTAAGCAGAAAAAAAAAAGGTCTGTGCCCCAAAAACAACTGCTTGCGGCAGACCGCAGCGACCCAGTAGGGCCGGGGTCAGGCAGCTAAAGGTGCTACGGACTCGCGGACACCTACGGATAGTACGCTGCAGAAGGAAAATCTTTTTTTTTTTTTTTACTCCTAACTGTCCCTACCTAATCTCAAGCTTTCCCTGACTGCTTTCTGTGCCAAGGGGCCACAGAAAGGGGACAAGGGGGTACCTTTTTAGACTTTTTTTGCTATGAGGAGGGAGAGGGAGGCACGGGGCTCCGTCCTGAACACCAGATCTAACAGTAATGGTGGGCAGAATGGAGCAACGTGCTCCTGATCCCACCTCCTCCCTCCCCATACTGCAGTGATTGGCGCGGTCACTATGGCCGCCCAATCACTGTTGTACTGGGGGATGGCAACAGTGCCGCCCCACAGTACTGTATGGATGATGATTGGTGGTGTCTGTTACACCACCAATCATCATACTTATCCGGGTCATGGGGTCACATGTGACCCACGTGACCCGGAAGCGTCGCAGACTTCAGACTTCAGCGATCGCATGTATGAGGGGATCTCAGGATCCCCTCCAGCGATGAGACAGGATGCCTGCTCATCGGCCCTTAAGACTTTAACAGGAACAAAATGGTACACCACGTAGATGTACGTATGTGGTATGCACTTATAAGGGGAGTACAATATGCTCCACTACGCTTAAAAGAGTATTTGTCTAGAACAGCAGCAGGTATGTACTTTTGGTTGACCTTTCACAGTAAGTAGGCCTTTAAGACTTAACAGGAACAAAATTTGACACCACCTATGTACGCACAGGTTGCACTTGAGGACAATGCGCTTCGCTACGCAACTTGTATTAGGCACTATGGCTTTTAGTGCTCTGCTCAACCTAACTGAAGTGAAAGTAAGACTATCCTTGCAGCTCAGTGGAGCTGATCGGGACTATCGCGACAGAATTGCAATGTCCCAATCAGCTTACTGGACGACGGGAGGGTCCTCACCTGCCTCCTCGTTGTCCGATCTGCAATCTACTGCTCCATGCCTGCTCAGTAGGCTTGAGCAGCAGAGCGCTGATAACACTGATCAATGCTATGCTATGGTATAGCATTGATCAGTGTATGCAATCAAAGTGCTAACAGGGCTAAAAAAAAAAGTAAAAAGTGGTAAAGAAATAAGAGAATAAATGTGAATAAGCCCCCCCCCCCCCACCCAATAAAAGTTTGAATCACCCCCCTATTCCTATTTTTTTAAATAAAATAATATAAGAAACATATCTGGTACCGCTGCATGCGTAAATGTCCGAACTATTAAAATATAAGGTTAGCTAAACCGCATGGTTGAAGCCATGCACATAAAAAAATACCAAGTTCCAAAATTGTGAATTTTTGGTCACTTCATGTACCATAAAAATATTTTTTAAAAGCAATCAAAAAGTCTTATCAAAACAAAAAATGATACCGATAAAAACTACAGACTACGGTGCAAAAAATGAGCCCTCGTATAGCCCCATTCGCTGAAAACAAAAAAATGTATAGGGGTCTGAAGATGACAATTTTAAACATTCTAATTTTGGTGCACAAAGTTGTAATGTTTTTTAGAGTAGTAAAATAAATAAGACCTACATAAATTGTGTATCCCTGTAATCGTATGCACCTACAGAATATGTGTCATTTTTACCGAAAAGTGCACTGCGTAAAAAAGAAAGCCCTAAATATTAGCAAAATGGCGTTTTTTTCCACAAATTATTTTTTTGTTTTGCTGCAGATTATGTTATAAAATAAATGATGTCATTACAAAGTAAAATTGGTGACACAAAAAAACAAGCCCTTATATGGGTCTGTAGGTGCAAAATTGAACGCGTTATGATTTTTAGAAAACGAGGAGGAAAAAACCAAAGTGCAAAAACGAAGATTGTTTTGAGTACTTAAGGTGAAAATGGGCTGAGTCCTTAAGGGGTTAATAGTTTCTATAGTATAGTTTCTGGGGGAGAGACCATTTTTGTAGCATTAAAAATGAATTAACTTTTAAGTACAGTAGATAAATCATCATTAAGGACAATGTAAGACATAAATGCAAGAATAAAAAAATTAATCCCAACCAGCCCAAGATTTACCAAACTGATTAAGTGGCGTACTCAGTTCTTGATGAGGTGCATTGCACTCCGCCCAATCGCTACATAGAGCTGGGAGAAGTGCACTCTAAGCATGTTCTCTTTTAGCTCCAAACCATGTGACCATGACATTTGCATACAGCAAGTTTACGGGACTGAATCAGCCATGTGCTCTTTTCCCTGCTCCTTCTAGTGACTGGTCAGCGGCTGAACACTCAGACCCAGACCTATTAAAACATTTAATATGTCACATGGACATGGTTCACTTCAAGACAAGACTGGTGTAACCCAGGATAAGCATCTGCATTACAGGCTATAGTTCAGAAGATAGATTTTGGGCTTGCTATTAGATAAATGGATTTCGGCTTCTTTTTCCATGAATAGAAAATACCAAAGTAAAATGACACATTCATGGGAGGCAGGTTGCCATCTAAGGGATACCAATAATTCAGAACAGAGATAATCTTGAATATTTGGGGATAAAAATGACTAGTAAAATACAGTGACCTCTTGACCTACGATGGCCCTGACATACGATAATTAAAAAATGCGATGGCCTCTCAGAGGCCATCGCATGTTGAAGGCAGCATCAACATATGATGCTTTTGTATGTCGGGGTCATCACATAAATCGCTATCCGGTAGTGCCGACTGCTTCAGCTGCCACCGGATAGCCGTTTACGGTGCCCAGTGTGGTCCGCTGACGATCACTTACCTATCCTCGGGGCTCTGGCGCGTCCTCTTCGGGATCCTCTGCATCATCACGTCGCTGCGCACGGCGTCCCGTCATCCAATAGGAGTGGCGTGCGTAGCGACGTGATGGCGGCGACGGAGAGCGAGGATGCCGGGGAAGCAGAGGCCTTACCGGAGCGTTGGGGACACCCCGGGGACGCGGCGGCAGCGATGGACAGCGACATCCCGGGCAGCGGTGGTGAGCGGTGACGGTCCGGAGCGGCGGGGACAGGTGAGTACAACTTCCCCTAACAGTGGTCTACAACCTGCGGACCTCCAGATGTGGCAAATCTACAACACCCAGCATGCCCGGACAGCCAACGGCTGTCCGGACATGCTGGGTGTTGTAGTTTTGCAACATCTGGAGGTCCGCAGGTTGTAGACCACTGTCTTATACTTTACATTGCACGGATCCCTCAACATACGATGGTTTCAACAAACGATGGTCCGTTTGGAACGGATTACCATCGTATGTTGAGGGACCACTGTAGAGGAATTTACACAACTGAATGTAAAAGCACTTATAGGGAAAATAAGGGATAAAATTACAATCTTGAACAAACTTCCCATCAATATGGCAGAAAGAGTATTATTGACAAAGATGATAATACTTCTAATGTCACGACATGTAATCAGAGCAGCGCCTATTTGGATAAGCAATACATTCTTTAAAGGGTTACAGAGGGCAATCAAGGAATTGATATGGGGACGGAAGCACACTCGCATGAGAGCAATATTTTTGAGTCCATCACTAAAAGAAGGTGGAATGGGGATTCCAATTCTAAAATGGTATTTTATAGCGGCACAAATAGAGTTTATGGTTATGGAAGAAGATATGATGAGAATTTAGATTGAAGGGAGTGCACTGTTTATGAATTAGTGGAAGGCGGTAGATTGATGCATAAAAGTTTGAATAAAATTCCTTTATGTAAAATGTTTAATAAGATATGGGAACTCACAAGGAAAATGATTGGTATTAAAGGGGTCTTGCGCTGCCCTGCCTTTCGGAGCTCCGCACGCAGCGTCCAGAAGTTCATTACTCCGAATGCTGTGTGCGGGCTTCCGTGTTCGCGGCCGCCGGGCGTGACATCATGCCCAGCCCCCTCATGACGTCACGCCCGCCCCCTCAATGAAAGTCAATGGGAAAGGGGCGCGACCGCTGTCACTCCCCCTTCCCATAGACTTTGGTAGAGGGGTCAGGCGTGACGTCACGAGGGGGCCGGGCGTGAACACGGAAGCCCGCACACAGCATTTGGAGTAATGAAGCCCGCACACAGCATTCGGAGTAATGAACTTCCGGATACAGCGTGCGGAGCTCCGAAAGGCCGGGCAGCGCACAACCCCTTTAAGGGAAGTTTAGTGCATGCACTGATATGGGAGAATGGGAAATATATAAATTAAAGGATTATGTAAATTGGGAACAGAAGGGGTTGAAAATTGTAAATAATTTTGTTACAGATAGATTACTAGAAAAATGGGAGACAATGGTAGATAAATGTAACTTAAAAAAGTGGGTAGCTATTTTGAATATTTACAGGTTTGCAGTGCCTGGGATAAGGACAGAAACAACCCTAGAGGGAGGTTTGCAACCATGATCTAATGGATTACATATTTAGTATACAAGGAACCTCTAAAATGATACTAAGAAGAATAAATAAAGGGTTAGTGAAGGCCTCAATGGTAAAGGAAGGTCAAAGAAAGTCGGCTCCATAAGTACGGAAGAAGTTTTCAACAATATAAGTAAATGCTTGGTAAATGTTAACCATAACATCTCATTAATAAAAATAATACATAGGCTCCCATATACACCAAAATTTCTGCACAATATTGGTAAAAGAAAGGATGCAGAATGCCCTAAATATCAAGCAGGAAACGCAGAGTTAAAGTGGTACTCCAGTGGAAAACTTTTTTTTTTTTTAATCAACTGGTGCCAGAAAGTTAAACAGATTTGTAAATTACTTCTATTAAAAAAATCTTAATCCTTTCAGTACTTATTAACTGCTGAATACTACAGAGGGTAGGGTTTCTTATTGGAACACAGTGCTCTCTGCTGACATCATGACCACAGTGCTCTCTGCTGACATCTCTGTCCATTTTAGGAACTGTCCAGAGCAGAATATGTTTTCTATGGGGATTTTCTCCTACTCTGGGCAGCTCTTAAAATGGACAGAGGTGTCAACAGAGAGCACTGTGGTCATGATGTCAGCAGAGAGCTCTGTGTTCCACAAAGAAACGAATTTCCTCGGTAGTATTCAGCAGCTAATAAGTACTGAAAGGATTAAGATTTTTTTTATAGAAGTAATTTACAAATCTCAAACATTTGAGAGAGCATGGAAAATAAGCGGCACTCACCACAACCAGCTAGCGACAACTTCTTTATTTCTTAGGCGTGCAGTAAAACATGCAGGTGCAGGGAGACAAGGACGCCGGGGAATCCGGCTGACTGGTCACAGCCGTATCGTGCTTCCGCACTTCGTCAGACCATCTCATCCACTGGGAGCTCACCAGGTAAATACCTGCCGGGCTCCACCCATGGGCGGTCATTTCTGTTACATACAAGTGCAAGTGCAAAAATACAAAAACGTAGAAAACGTATAAAAACATTTAAAAACAGAAACTTAACCGGAATTCGTGTCACCGCATTAAGGACAGGATTAAAGAAATATACTTAGATCTAGTTTATCGTTCAAGCCGAGGTCTCCTTGTGCGTTCGTGCGCATTATCCATCGGGCCTCGGCTTGAACTAGCAATTTGCGCCTGTCTGAACTGTCTGTACTATCAATTCTTTCAATACCAAAGAATTTTAATGATTTTGGGTCCCCTGCATGCATATTAATTACATGATCGATCACCCTTGGTGATCCTTTCCTCGATTTAATCGAGTAAAGATGTTCCCGAAATCTGTGGTGCATTGGTCTGGTAGTGCTGCCGACGTAAAATCGGCCGCAATCGCACACCAGGCCATATACCACAAATTTCGTCTTGCAGCAAAAGAGATCCCTGCACTTAATATCCACACCTCCAATTGTAATAACTTTTTCACAAATCAAAGAAGGACACCATTTGCATGCTCCACACTTATAATTTCCTTTTGGGCTGCTAGATTGTAACCAATTTGGGTTAGATCTACTAGAGGAAAATTTGCTTTTTGTAAGAACATCCCCCAAATTTTTGGCCCGTTTAAATGTAACTAGGGGCATTTCTTCACTAACGTTGGAGAGGACAGAGTCTTTTTGAATTAAATACCAGTGTTTTGATACAGCCTTTTTGATAGCTGCACTCATTGGACTGAATCCAAATGAGAAGGAGAAGCGTTCCGGTCTCTCTCTTCTCGATCCAGGTCCATGCAACAGCATATTCCTATTTTGGCTTGATGCCCTTTTAAAAGCTGTATCCAAGACTGGTTTGGGGTACCCCCTGTCTTCCAACCTAGTGAGTAAATCTTTTGCTTGAACTTTAAAATTTTCTTCAGAGCTATTTATTCTTCTTAATCTCAGTAGCTGCCCATAAGGAATGGCTGATTTTGTGTGGTCTGGATGGTAACTAGAATAATGTAATAATGAGTTACCAGCTGTTATTTTTCTGAAACCAGACGTGGATAAACCCTCATCATTTAAGGTTACCAACACGTCTAAAAATTCAAGTTGAGTAGAACTAGTTTTAAACGTGAAACTAAGGTTCATATCATTGACAATATTCAGGAACTGGACGAAATTCTCAAAATCATCTGTAGAGCTTGACCATACAACAAAGATATCGTCCACAAAGCGGACGTATCCCCTTATGTGGTTTAAAAAAGGATTAATTTCCGAGAAGACAAAAGTCTTCTCGAAGCATGCCACAAACAGATTGGCGAGGGTGCAGGCTACCGGAGTGCCCATGGCCACCCCGCCAATCTGTCTGTACCATACATCATCAAACATGAAAGTGTTATTCTCTAACACAAAGAATAAAGCATCACAAATAAAGTCGATGCACTGACTACTTTTACTGGATTTACTCAATAATTTCCTAATCCACTGTACACTTAAATTCTGGGGAATATTAGTGTAAAGGGATTCGATATCAATGGAGGCTAAGATGCACCCTCTTTGCCAACTCATATTATTCAGGACCGATAGAAACTCATTAGTATCTTTAACTAGAGCAGGAATGTCTTTTAAGAGAGGTCTCAACAGATAATCTACATATTTCGATAAGGGCTCGGTAATGGACCCCACCCCGGACACTATTGGGCGTCCGGGGGGGGCCCCCAAGTCCTTATGCACTTTTGGTAGGAAGTACCAACACGGATACCTAGGGTAAGGGGAAATTAATTTTTCAGCTGTCTTCTTTGAAAGAACCTTGTTGTCTACCGCTTTTCTAAGTAAAGATTGTAATTTAGACGAAATTTTTGGGGTAGGGTTTAAGGAAAGCTTTTCATAATTTTTGACATCCCCTAACTGACGTAATGATTCTTTAATATAGTACTCTTCCGTCATTAAGACGATGTTTCCCCCTTTATCTGCTTTCTTAAATACGACCCCCTTTAGGGAGCGCAACCAAGAAAGCGCTTCTCGCTCGTTTTTATTTAGGGGGGAGATGTCTATGGGGTATTTTAACGCCCTTATTTCTTCTATTACTTTCATTTGAAATAGGTCTAAATTGCTACCAGGCGAAATAGGAGGACAAAAATTTGATTGTACCCCGCCAGTAAATGGGGGGGCACTCGTACCCTGCCCTGTGTTCCCGTCAAGGTTGCCCCCCAATAGCTCAGCGAGGTCACGGAGACATTGCTGCTCCGCGTCCCCCGCTTCATCAAAGGGGGAGAACCCCAACGGTCCCACAGAGGCTGGGATTTCACCTTCTGTCTTATTTACGTCACACACTTTGTTGGAGAAGAATTTTTTTAAATTTAACCTCCTGATAGCCTTGAATAAGTCTATCTCAAATTCTACCATATCGAATGGTTCTGGAAAACAAAAGTTAAGACCTTTAGACAAAACAGAAATAGCTGCCTCGCTGAGTGTAAAAGGTGTTAAGTTAATTATAGATGATACGCTAGAGTTCGGGTCTTGAGAACAGTTCACACTGGTTGTATTACTTGCGGATGATGTTCTAAAGTTCATTTCTAGAGGACAGTTCACACTGATTGTATTTTTAGAATAATTTACATCTAGTGAAAAATCTTCCTTTTGTTTTTGTAGACCATTCACCTCACATGCGTAATTATTTTCTACCGGTACCAAGCTACTCTTTTCTTCCTTTTGTAACTTTTTTTGGTATTGTTTTTTCCTTCTTTGGCTTCTTCGTGTTTTTCGTCGCCTAAAGGGAATTCTTGGAATTTTTCTTGTTCAGATTGAGAGGGTCCTGCCGTTGGTATTGCGGGATCTGTGGTGGGTTGTTCGATATCATCCGAGCTGCTTGAGTCAGTTTCTGTGGTTAAATAGTCTGATGTTTTTTTCTTGAAATTTTTATCTTTATTTTTGTTTTTTTGTTGTTGATTAATATTAGGGTTCCAATTCTTTCTCTTGGTTTGATTGTTACTTATAAAAATACGTCCAGTATCGAAATCTGATCTGTCACGGATGAATTTATCCCGTTTCTGTTCTTTTATATTAATTTGTAAAGTAATGGCTACTTTACAAATTAATATAAAAGAACAGAAACGGGATAAATTCATCCGTGACAGATCAGATTTCGATACTGGACGTATTTTTATAAGTAACAATCAAACCAAGAGAAAGAATTGGAACCCTAATATTAATCAACAACAAAAAAACAAAAATAAAGATAAAAATTTCAAGAAAAAAACATCAGACTATTTAACCACAGAAACTGACTCAAGCAGCTCGGATGATATCGAACAACCCACCACAGATCCCGCAATACCAACGACAGGACCCTCTCAATCTGAACAAGAAAAATTCCAAGAATTCCCTTTAGGCGACGAAAAACACGAAGAAGCCAAAGAAGGAAAAAACAATACCAAAAAAAGTTACAAAAGGAAGAAAAGAGTAGCTTGGTACCGGTAGAAAATAATTACGCATGTGAGGTGAATGGTCTACAAAAACAAAAGGAAGATTTTTCACTAGATGTAAATTATTCTAAAAATACAATCAGTGTGAACTGTCCTCTAGAAATGAACTTTAGAACATCATCCGCAAGTAATACAACCAGTGTGAACTGTTCTCAAGACCCGAACTCTAGCGTATCATCTATAATTAACTTAACACCTATTACACTCAGCGAGGCAGCTATTTCTGTTTTGTCTAAAGGTCTTAACTTTTGTTTTCCAGAACCATTCGATATGGTAGAATTTGAGATAGACTTATTCAAGGCTATCAGGAGGTTAAATTTAAAAAAATTCTTCTCCAACAAAGTGTGTGACGTAAATAAGACAGAAGGTGAAATCCCAGCCTCTGTGGGACCGTTGGGGTTCTCCCCCTTTGATGAAGCGGGGGACGCGGAGCAGCAATGTCTCCGTGACCTCGCTGAGCTATTGGGGGGCAACCTTGACGGGAACACAGGGCAGGGTACGAGTGCCCCCCCATTTACTGGCGGGGTACAATCAAATTTTTGTCCTCCTATTTCGCCTGGTAGCAATTTAGACCTATTTCAAATGAAAGTAATAGAAGAAATAAGGGCGTTAAAATACCCCATAGACATCTCCCCCCTAAATAAAAACGAGCGAGAAGCGCTTTCTTGGTTGCGCTCCCTAAAGGGGGTCGTATTTAAGAAAGCAGATAAAGGGGGAAACATCGTCTTAATGACGGAAGAGTACTATATTAAAGAATCATTACGTCAGTTAGGGGATGTCAAAAATTATGAAAAGCTTTCCTTAAACCCTACCCCAAAAATTTCGTCTAAATTACAATCTTTACTTAGAAAAGCGGTAGACAACAAGGTTCTTTCAAAGAAGACAGCTGAAAAATTAATTTTCCCCTTACCCTAGGTATCCGTGTTGGTACTTCCTACCAAAAGTGCATAAGGACTTGGGGGCCCCCCCCGGACGCCCAATAGTGTCCGGGGTGGGGTCCATTACCGAGCCCTTATCGAAATATGTAGATTATCTGTTGAGACCTCTCTTAAAAGACATTCCTGCTCTAGTTAAAGATACTAATGAGTTTCTATCGGTCCTGAATAATATGAGTTGGCAAAGAGGGTGCATCTTAGCCTCCATTGATATCGAATCCCTTTACACTAATATTCCCCAGAATTTAAGTGTACAGTGGATTAGGAAATTATTGAGTAAATCCAGTAAAAGTAGTCAGTGCATCGACTTTATTTGTGATGCTTTATTCTTTGTGTTAGGGAATAACACTTTCATGTTTGATGATGTATGGTACAGACAGATTGGCGGGGTGGCCATGGGCACTCCGGTAGCCTGCACCCTCGCCAATCTGTTTGTGGCATGCTTCGAGAAGACTTTTGTCTTCTCGGAAATTAATCCTTTTTTAAACCACATAAGGGCATACGTCCGCTTTGTGGACGATATCTTTGTTGTATGGTCAAGCTCTACAGATGATTTTGAGAATTTCGTCCAGTTCCTGAATATTGTCAATGATATGAACCTTAGTTTCACGTTTAAAACTAGTTCTACTCAACTTGAATTTTTAGACGTGTTGGTAACCTTAAATGATGAGGGTTTATCCACGTCTGGTTTCAGAAAAATAACAGCTGGTAACTCATTATTACATTATTCTAGTTACCATCCAGACCACACAAAATCAGCCATTCCTTATGGGCAGCTACTGAGATTAAGAAGAATAAATAGCTCTGAAGAAAATTTTAAAGTTCAAGCAAAAGATTTACTCACTAGGTTGGAAGACAGGGGGTACCCCAAACCAGTCTTGGATACAGCTTTTAAAAGGGCATCAAGCCAAAATAGGAATATGCTGTTGCATGGACCTGGATCGAGAAGAGAGAGACCGGAACGCTTCTCCTTCTCATTTGGATTCAGTCCAATGAGTGCAGCTATCAAAAAGGCTGTATCAAAACACTGGTATTTAATTCAAAAAGACTCTGTCCTCTCCAACGTTAGTGAAGAAATGCCCCTAGTTACATTTAAACGGGCCAAAAATTTGGGGGATGTTCTTACAAAAAGCAAATTTTCCTCTAGTAGATCTAACCCAAATTGGTTACAATCTAGCAGCCCAAAAGGAAATTATAAGTGTGGAGCATGCAAATGGTGTCCTTCTTTGATTTGTGAAAAAGTTATTACAATTGGAGGTGTGGATATTAAGTGCAGGGATCTCTTTTGCTGCAAGACGAAATTTGTGGTATATGGCCTGGTGTGCGATTGCGGCCGATTTTGCGTCGGCAGCACTACCAGACCAATGCACCACAGATTTCGGGAACATCTTTACTCGATTAAATCGAGGAAAGGATCACCAAGGGTGATCGATCATGTAATTAATATGCATGCAGGGGACCCAAAATCATTAAAATTCTTTGGTATTGAAAGAATTGATAGTACAGACGGTTCAGACAGGCGCAAATTGCTAGTTCAAGCCGAGGCCCGATGGATAATGCGCACGAACGCACAAGGAGACCTCGGCTTGAACGATAAACTAGATCTAAGTATATTTCTTTAATCCTGTCCTTAATGCGGTGACACGAATTCCGGTTAAGTTTCTGTTTTTAAATGTTTTTATACGTTTTCTACGTTTTTGTATTTTTGCACTTGCACTTGTATGTAACAGAAATGACCGCCCATGGGTGGAGCCCGGCAGGTATTTACCTGGTGAGCTCCCAGTGGATGAGATGGTCTGACGAAGTGCGGAAGCACGATACGGCTGTGACCAGTCAACCGGATTCCCCGGCGTCCTTGTCTCCCTGCACCTGCATGTTTTACTGCACGCCTAAGAAATAAAGAAGTTGTCGCTAGCTGGTTGTGGTGAGTGCCGCTTATTTTCCATGCTCTCTCAAATGTTTGATCCATGATTCTGTCCTGGCTGAGCACCCCACAAGCAGCGACACACATACACACCTGTTCCATCAAGAGCGAATATCAGGCTGCATGGTTGGCTGTGCCGAACGCTGTTTCTCACTACAAGCATTAATTTACAAATCTGTTTAACTTTCTGGCACCAGTTGATAAAAAAAAAGAAAAAAAGTTTTATACCGGAGTACTCCTTTAATCCATATGCTTTGGGCTGTGTTAAGATTCAAAAAGTGTGGTTAGAAGTATATGGGAAGATAGAGTAACACTTAAAAGTAAAAGTAGATTGTTACGCTAGAATGGCAATTTTGGGAATAGGATTGAAAAAAAATAACGAAATAATTCTGAAACTGTTAGGCATAACAAAAATACTCATCCTTAAAAGATGGTTTTGCACCCTCGGCACCAAGTAGAAAAGAATGGAGTAATGCGGTTGAACGAATTGAAATATATGAAATAATACTTAACAAAGGAAAGAAAAATGCCCAAAAATGTATTTAGGATGGAGCAAATAGAAAGGCTGAGTCATTTGTGTTACGTATAAATTTGTGTATGTTGGAGTTTTTATGATATTGTGTAATTGTGTATTTTAGTAAAATGGAAAAATAACGGAACATTTAAAAAAAAAATACACATTTATATGTCAATTAAAAATAACAAACATACTCTTGAGAAATGTTGTTCTGGCAATTCTGCTTCACACTAAGCAACAGATGGACTTGTTCTGCATGAAGAAAAATTATGGTTAATCCTAAGAATCTGTAATCCTGTGCCCAATTGATGTTACCTACTTTTATATGAACTTATTGAAAGATACTATTTTGGATAAAATTGTAAATTATGAAAGAAATAGGCAGCAAACAGTGTCATGCACGCTGCTGGGCAACATACTCGCATACTTTCTTGGTTTTTATATTGATTGTAGGTTAAAGTCCTTGAAATGTACTACAGTATTTTTAATACAATTTTATTTATGGGAATTAGCCAGAAATATTTTTTTCTTAATCAAGTTACAAAGTTTATAAGGTCAAAAGAGACATGATCAAGTTTCACCTATAACCCTACTGTGTTGATCAAAAAAAAAAAAAAAACTCCCTATAAGGTTGATGCCAATTGTCCCATGACAGGGGGGAAATTATTTCCTGACACAAATATCAGAATAAATCCCTGGTTCTATCCCTAAAAATCTAGCACCCTTGACTTGTATTTTGTAATATTTTCATGAAAAACATCCAGGCCTCTTTGAACTTGTTCATCGCAACATAATGTGGCAGAGAGTTCCATAGTCTCACTGCTCTTACAGTAAAGAATTCCCATCTGTGATGATCTGAAATCTTCTTTCCTCTAGATGTAGAGGATGCCCCCTTGTCATGGTTACCGGCACAGATACAAAAAGATCACTGGAAAGATCTCTGTACTGTCCATTCATATATTTGTACATTGTGGTCAAATCCCCCCTAAGATGGCTAGTCTCCAAAACAAAATAACACCAAGTTTGATGAGTTAGTTATGTAGTAAAAAAATTGAAAACTATAGGTTTCGGTTTGGTTTAGAGTTTTGTTTGGATTTCAATAAAACATTAGCAAAAATAAATAAATAAATATATAGTAGCTTTTGCCCGTGGCTTCGATCACATTAAATTTGGGGTACCATAGATCTACTTTTTACGATCCTATAGTAATGAGGCCGCTCTGCGTAAAGTCTACGGGCATTCAAACAACTCGAATTCTTTCAACTTTGAAAGAGTTAATGCCGGACATTGCCGGAACGGCGCTGTCTGGCATTAGCCACGGGTCCTGGCTGCTGATAGCAGCTGGGACCGTGCGGGTATGAAGCGAGCTCAGCTCCTGAGCTCGCTTCATAACCCTCCCGTGCAGCAGCATCGGGTATACCCCATGTTCCTTTCTTATTCCTCGTCTACGTCTTGAAAGCAACACCTGTGAAAATAATTCAGCTTTCTAGGTCCAAGGGTTTAGGCTTGGCGTTGATGATTCAGTGAGTCAGGCCTTCTCTTTTTATATTTATAGTAGCGTGTTTCATACAGTTTTGTCAGTGTGAACATTAGTAGTGTGTTCTAGTTGCAGTGCACCACATCTTTATCCCTGTAGCTCTGTTGTTTTTTTTATAATTTGGCAGATTACAGTCTGGAATCATTTTCAGATTAAGATGCCAGTGGTTTACTAACAGAGAACATAAACACACAAATGACATCCTAATGACACTATTATAATAAAGGGCTTGTGACCCTGGCAATTAACTTTTTGACAGAAACTATTTTAGTCAGACACGGAAGATGGACGGTGCCAAGAGTTTCCATGAACACATTGTGATATTAAATAATTAAGTTTCTCCAATTAAACACATATCCCTGTCATGATCATATCAACTATTACTGAAGGAAATCCAAATAGATGGATTGTTTCTTGCTTCTCAGTCAAGTTTACATACTTGTGACATAGTAGGCCTATAAATATTATTTTTTACTACTGATACCTAAATTAAATACATTGTTGTTGATTGCTTAAAGCATTCCTGCACTTTTCACCAACTTTTCAGGGTAAGCTGTCATGTGTGTGTATATGGGGAGTAACAACATTGTTTCTGGTCATTATATACTGTAACTTGTTCATTGCATTTTTATCAGTTTTCCCCTCTGCAGGCTTCATCTGATTTTCATTTATACCTTAACTAGTGGGTGAAGGCTTACCTCTATGATGTTTCCCATATACTGCATACACAGAAAAGTAGAGGTGATCCTGCTCTTCTACATCTATATAGCACACCCTAAAAAGCAGCAGCACCATAGAGGACAGTACTGGGCAATATTTTTTCTCTTCCCTTTCTATTTACATCTATGGCCTACATGTTAGTGGACACTCAGTTAGCCAATAGTCTTTCTTGCCTCTTTAAACAATGAGCTCACTGAGAAATCAGATGACAGGCTGTCCATAGAATCTGCTGTCATGTCTCCGATACTTTGCAGACACAGAGAATAGGAGACCCCGCTCCCTTATATCTCCAAAAGAGATACAAAAGAAACATAGACATTATACAACAATTATGAGTGGTGTAGCTATAAATTCAGCACTATGGTGAGAAAGCATATCTCTAGACGTAGCAGCTATATCTCTGTGTTAGCTACCTCCTACTCCTCTACCCTTTCACCTCTAATAGGTTTCTATGAGCAGTGGATATAACCTGATCCCTCAGTAAAATAAAAATCTGTCTTCACACGTAGATAAAGATGTGCTACCTGTAACAACATATATTTTCTCATGTTCCCTGGCAAGTTTTTTTGCACATTTGATGCGAGTTCACCAGCAATGTTCCTGCATTTTGTTTGTTTCATCCCAATTTAGCAGTTTATACACATTGAGCCCTTTCAAGATTGTAGCTGGGTCATGTGATAACCACTTAGATCCCTAGTAAATAACATGCTTACATGTATAGACATGATGTTACTCTGTCCTCTGTGGCGGATTTCCTGTAAACAGAAGGATTACATAATTTTTTATCAAATCCATCCTGGCAGATCTCAGATCCCTCCCTTCTGTACCCAGCTTAACCTTGATTGTTCATCTTTACCTTTTCCATGCATAGAGTGCCACTGAAGAAATCAATTCTGCATTATCTAAGGAAGCAAGGCTGCAGTGATATAGTAGGGGAGCTCATTCAATCATTAACTGCAGAGGTATTAATGTCCCATGACTCACACTGCCTATCTCGGCTATCTATGTGTGCAGATTCTCCAGCATATCCATAAGCACGTGCTCTCCCAGACCTGTGTCACGTTACTAGGACAGTCTTATAATGTTATTCTTAAGGACTGTCCTGCTCATTTAGACATAGAAGTGGTAGTAAAGTGCTCAGCAGCATGGTTCTTTGCCTGCTCCGAGACCCCTACTGGTTAATACTTTTCACATGTCCCCAGATACAGTTTAAATGACAAATATTCTACCTCACTAGTCTATACTTTGCTGAACTTAGAAGAGACTCTGCCCCTCTGTCTTTACAAAACCAGAGGCATCATGGAAAATATAGGTTACAGTAAGAGAGTCATGTCAGAATGGAAGGAGTAAGATGGCACATAAACTAAAATAGGTCTTTACACAAGGCATACACAAGAGCCTCCACATTATTCTCGAATAAGAGCCTCTGCAGCACTATATTAACCACAACACCAAAAATACCAGAGCACTTCTTTAAATATTTAAACCAATAAAGATGGAACATCAACGAAGGCACTGGAGCTGCCGTTGGAAGGAATGGCTATGTATGGTTAGTAGTTATCATCAGACTACATAAGTAAATGTCTTTTTTTATTACACAAATTCAGGAGACAAATGTGTGTCTGCCTGGAAGACATGAGTGTTGCGGTTTGGCCCTGGATCCTGAATTTGCCCACTGACATAAATGGAATTTTGTGTAGCTGCAATGCTCTATATTTGCGTGCTGTGTAATGCATATGTTTTGATTATGTGTAATGCCTGTTTTCAGTACTTTGCATTGCCAATAGCGATACCGCACTTTATCTGTTCCATATAATGTCATATGACTGTACCAGATCTACATTAACCCGTGTCTGTATTATAGAAGTAAAATAACACTTGGAGGAGTGAGGCCTAAGAGACATCTGTCTGTGAGTCTAGCTGTACGAATGTTTTTTAGGTTCTTACAGATGGTTGCTGGCTGTGCAGTGACTGAGGTGTGATGTGTTCTGTCGTCTGATGTGCTCTGTGTGCGCCCCTCTGGTATGGGGGAGACCCACAGGGGCCTCATTACCATGCTCTCCTTTCAGTCTCACGCACTGAGAAACTTCAGCTTCATTTAAATTCCTGCCTGTCTATGCCGTGGTCTTCTGCATATAAAAAATTGATTTTTGTAAAGAAAAGTCATTCTTTTTCTGTTTACACAATATACAATGTACCGAAGCTTATCGGTACAGCTCACCCTCCCGTCTAGACTGCGACCCGGACGAGACCGGACCCAGGTGTCCTGACGATAATGGACAAAGGAAGCAAAGTGCAGCGCAGTCTCAAAACATGTCTCTTTTTGCAGACGTCAATTTATATTATATTGTATACGGATCAATAATTTGAATACCGTACATTCTAATTATTTTGTTGGTGTAGTACACACATTCTAATGTGTGATGCGTAGTTCGATATATTGAATGCAATTTAAACCTTTTCATCAAGATATCCATTCATAACAAATTTTCCCACGATATTTAATTAAAATATATGCCTCTAGATCGTTAAACATTAGAAGACATAAAGATAGATATATATATCTATGTTTTTAGTGAACTTTTCTATATAGGTATAGTCACACTTTATATATGGTTCACTGCGATTTTCTGTCTTTGTTGTAAGGAAGGAAGAGATGGGGTTAATCTTCAAAAACTCCGGTGTGGGAGATGACTCCACCTACTCCCCTATAAATAGGAATTACGAATGTCTGTGTATTGTATGACTAAGGCTACCTATCGTGGCCGAAACGCGTCACCTGTTCTCCATGTTGGCTGATTGCTGAATAAACTGAACGCATTGCTTTGAGACTGCGCTGGACTTTGCTTCCTTTGTCCATTATATAAACTGTAAGTCCCATCAGCTGGCTTTCTATCCATCCACAAAATACTAAATTTCTTATCCCCATTTTGAATGCCTTAGAAGCACAGGTTCCATACAGGCTCCTAAACATGATGACACCAATGTAACCCCCAAATTATGGTTGTCGTAACAGAATGCCTCCACATTAGGGCCATATAGTACCTATACCTTGGTGACAATATGGAAGAAAGAAAACACAAAAACACTAAAAGTTATTATTTACACTGCTTTACCGAAGACACAAAATTACTCAAAAATTTGTAATGACTACGACTACAACTTTAAACCGCACAACACAGAAACTTTTAAGTCAATTCCCTATTTTGCCTGAAAACATTCCCAAGATATCATTAAAATGGTCTTTATTCACATAAACATCATCATATGTCATGACCTATAGACTCTTTTTTAGTAAAAAATTTATAATATTGGTTTGATAATTATAGACGGTCAGGTTTCAGTATCGGTTCCATCACAAAGCTTTCCCACTGATCAGATGTTAATGTAGGTTTATTTCTTGTAGAACGCATACCATCTTTGTCATCATTTTTTAAACATTTTGATTATTTTTTAAATCAAGTTCACTTAACCAGCACTGAAAATCAACATTGAAATATCCACTACAGATTTATGGCTGTCTACAAGATTTGGTACAGCTTCTCACCGCAGATTTCAGTGCAGAAATACTGTTTTAAGGGTAGGGTCACACATCACGGGTCCACAGCATATTTTACATATTTTAGGATGACCCATTCCTATAGTGTGCCTCCAGCTGTTTTCTCCCCTGTGTCTTGCTCGCATCAGCAATCCGCCATTACAAGCAACCACACCTGCGAGTCGCTGCGCACAGTGTACTCACAGACATCGCAGACACAGAGGAGAAAACAGCTGGAGGCACACTATAGGATTGGATCATTGGCGGATCCGCAGCATAAAATATGCTGCGGATCCATCACGCGTGACCCTACCCTTAGGGTGTATTCATATGTTCTGCATCCTGCGCATATTTGATGTGGAGAATTTGAAGCTGCACATTTCATACTGCAGAGTTTAATGTAAACTACATTATTAAACACTGCATCAAATCTGCAGCTTCAAATCCTGCACATCAAATATGTGCAGGTTACTGTACATGTGAACAGACCCTTAAGGGGGTATCCACCATAAGGTGATTTTAGTACGTACCTGGCAGACAGTAATGGACATGCTTAGGAAGGATCTGCGCTTGTCTTGGGGCTAAATGGCTATGTTGTGAGATAACCATAATACTGTGGCTAGCTTTTTGTGAACTGAGTATTTCCTGTTGGATTTCGTTCTCTCAAACTACACATCCCATAGTTTGAAGTCACTTTCCTCCCTCCCACGCATCAGCAACCCCACCCATTGAAAGACAAATGAGCTGCATTCCATTCAAAAGATCAGTGTCTTCTAACTAGGGTACCTCCAGCTGTTGCAAAATGATCTCTCTTCCACCCATAAGTCGCTCCACCCATTGAAGCAGACGGGCTCTCTGTCATCACCTGACTAGTGATGTCACGTCTCGATGCACTACAACCTGGGAAAACCCAAGAACTGAGTAATTTTGTATGCTGTTAAAAATAAATATTGGGGTGAAAATCAAAGAAGAATTGTGAAACCATCATCACACACAGGTACAGACACTATATTATGAACTACACTAACTTTACAGCCCCTGTAGCATAGTCAAAAATAATATTCCTGGAATACCCCTTTAATGCTGTGGAAAATCTGCAGCATTTCCTCAGCAAAGGAGAGAGGTAAGGCACTGTGAAGTACTTGTAGTCCCAAATGGGTGCTCAGCTACAGAAGGCTCGACTCCGCGTCCCAAGTTCCAAACAGCAAATTGAAGAATGAAGTGGCACTCCAAAGGATTTAATCCAAAAAGTGGTGTTTTATTCACCCCTCAGTACAAGATGCATAGTTTCGATCCACAGTCAAAATCTTTTTTAAGCATAGTGAATCAATTGCTTCGCATCAGCGAGTGGCTGCCGTCCTGCGCCCGCATAGTGTACAAGATACTAGTCACATGGCAATGTTCACGTGACCACCATTCGCGCTCATGTGTTTTGATCATGTGACCAAAACAAAAGTCATGTAAACAGTTACGGACCTGAATAACTGAATGACAGTCCTAAAAAGTAAGTATAACAAAACAATAAAGGGAGTGAAGAAACAGAACAATGATGGCAATTAATGTGTGGACTTTCATTTGTAACACTAAATCATTTTAAATAAAGTAGCAATGGCGATACTAACAAGGTATATATTATTATTATCTAGTGACACGGTAGGAAGACAAAGGGGAACATTTATTGTTTATTTGGGACTGCATCCATAGGTGTCAGCCCTGGGTGTATGTCCCAATAAAAGGGAAGTACATGTGTCCATGTGGGATACATAACCCTCTATAACCCACATTATCATCCATCATCAGAGATGTGACATGTATTTTCATGGACGGCCAGCCACCACCCACAACCTACACTCTCGTTTCCTCAACTTCTTATTCTAGTGACAATAAAGTGAAAGGTACATCACCTTCCACAGAATTTGTCACCATTAACGAATGTTCCCCTTGTTACCTCCGGTACACCTTAGGAACAAAAGTACTATAAATGAAAGGCAATCAGGACTTTATTGAATGAAAAGGAAAACATTATGTCCACAATTGCATTAGGACTACACCGAATTCAGTACATCAGGTCGGCAACAGATATAAAGGAAGGTCACTGTATTTCAAGAAAAAAAATCTCCGTTCGACGCAGTGGGGGGCATGTGGAGTGGTCCTCTCAGGAAGGATCTGTGAAGAATACAGAAAAAAGAAAGTGTAAGTGACTTATTTATTTAATAAAAATGATTTAGTGTTACAAATGAAAGTCCACACATTAATTGCCATCATTGTTCTGTTTCTTCAGTATAATGTTCCTTTATTGTTTTGTTATACTTACTTTTTAGGACTGTCATTCAGCTATTCAGGTCCGTAACTGTTCACATGACTTTTGTTTTGGTCACATGATCAAACACATGAGCGTGATCACGTGAGGATGGTCACGTGAACATTGCCATGTGATTAGCATCTTGTACAGGATGGCAGCCACTCGCTGATGCAAAGCGACTTCCGCTGCTGCGCAGAAGGATTGTTTACAAACACTAGGTGCATGTTTCCGGATGATGACGTATGCACAACGGGGGTAAGTGGAGTCGCCTGTGAATGAAGTGATCAAGTGTCCAGAGTGATATATGTATCCTGATCTGTGATGAATATGCACTTTACACATGTGGGTATGTGGGTACACCCCTAATGAGATGATGTAATCACTTGCTACCATATATATATATATATGTTGTATACACTGATTTACTATGTTTGAAAAAGATCCTGACTGTGGATCAAAATGTTGCATCTTGTTGTACTGATATGATGGGTGAATAAAACACCACTTTTTGGATTGAATCCTTTGGGGTGCCGCTTCATTCTTCATTTTTGCAGCATTTCCTCTGTGTTTGGCTCTAATATCTAGGTAGCCACCCAGGACTAAGGCCACAAATTCATCTTGGACATCAAAATTCTTATTATTCTTCCTCAGCTTTACCATACTTAACAATAACATTTCCCTGGGACAACACTTTTCTCACCCAAACAGTGGGTCACATAAAAAAAAAAAAAAAAAAAACTTTGACATATCCTAGAGACATTTCAAAAGTTTTGACTGGTTAGGGCAGGGTTTCCCAAACGCGGTCCTCAAACACCCCCAACAGGTCATGTTTTTAGGATTTCCTTAGTCTTTCACAGGTGATATAATTATGGTCAGTGAATCAGGCATCACCACAGTTATATCACCAGAGAAAGGCAAAGGAAATCCAGAAAACATGACCTGTTGGGGGTGCTTGAGGACCGCGTTTGGGAAACACTGGGTTAGGGTGTTGAGTGTTTTGACCCCAACCGGGAGAAGCGCTCTGTGGTGAACCAGTACAGAATCACGTGCTCTTCTGTATTCCTGCCCATCCTGTGTGGCAGATGCTGCTTTAATGTCCATCATGGGCCCACTCTCTTCAGAACTCTCAATAACCTACAGTATTAGGCAATGTTATATAAGGGTTAATGTATTTGAATTTTCCATGCACTTGTTACCTTAAGAAACCTGTTGGAAAGGACCTTGTTGTTGGGGGAGTAGGCAGAGGTGAACCAGGTGACTTATCTGGCTAATGGGATATCTCTAAATTCCTCCCATATATAGTGAGGTCAGAGTTCAGTTCACTCTCTTGAGCTCTTGCTCTTAGTGCTCTTGCTGTAGTACAGTTTGGTGAAGTGTGAAATCTGTCTGTGAGGTGATTCTAAAGGAGTCCTGAGGCCTAGTCCAGCAACCCCGCATCTACTACCAGTTAACCCCATTACCCAGGTGAAAGTCAAAGCCTTGCGGTAAGCACCAAGTCTGGGGGATTTATTTCAAGTCAAGTCCAGCAAGTCAGTCAAGTTAGTCAAGTCCAAGTAACTACATTCTAGCGTGGGTTGCATACAAGTTAAGTCAGTCATATACAGCACAATCAACTAAAAGTCTCAGCAAGCCGATAAGCTTCCCAAAGTTCACCCTGCATCTCCTTCACGCTAATCAACCTCAGTAAAGCAAACCAGTTGTACCTTGTGTTGGAGTAATTATTTGCCCCATGCCCGGCACAGGCGAAGCTGGTCTCTCTCGGGTGGTGTATAGGTCAACCACGGCCTGGCATCATGAAACTGTTAATTACACATTACCCTCACCTGACACCACAACTCTGCTATACGCTTCTCTCACCTGCTAAGTGCCCTCTTCATATCACTGCAGGAGACAGTCTCCAAAGACCTACAATATTGCTGCCTCATGTGACAAGGAAGAAAAGACTGCCATCCAAGGATTGAAGTGCTAAGCCATGCTGAATGCTATTTCTAAAGTCCTCTATTGCCATTCTACATGTTCTTAGTATTTTAAGATGCTGTAGGTGTTTGTTTCATTGTTTTCTTGGTGCCTGTTGTAACGGTCTTAGTGGATCCGCTGTCCTGTGTGAACTATGATTGAACCATACCAGGGAGTGGAGTCTAAGGCAGGCAGCACCCAGGTTGCTACCCATGGCACAATACATCCACACAGGTGTCCCAGATGTAACTTGGCACAGATGATAAAGCGTCAGGATGGAGCACAGGTCAGAAGACAGGCAGCAAAGAAGCGTAATCGGGTCACAGGCACAAGGTCAGGAGGCAGGCGGCAAAGGAACAAGGTCAGGTCACAGGCTGGAGGTCAGGAACCCTTATATGGCACACACAATGAAATGCTTTCTCTAAGGCACTAAACACAAAGATCCGGCATCATGATAGGGAGGTGCCGGACTAATATAGAGTCCGCCCTGCAGGCAACCCATTATGGGCGTACTGGCCCTTTAAATCTAGTAATGCTGGTGCGTGAGCCGGAGAAGCACAGAAGAAGAACAGCCGGGGACAGTGAGAGGTGAGGAGATGCCCGGGATTCGTATGCTGGTCTCGCGCATAGCGAGTCCCGGAGCCGCCGCTAGAACGAGACAAGGGGCGCTCAAGGCTGGACAGAACGGCCGGAGCAGTGCCCTTAGCAATGCCCGGGTCACGTGTGCCAGAACCGCTAATGTTAGGGGAGAGGGAGTGCTCAGGGCCAGAATGAATGGCCAGAGAACTGCCCATAACACCTCTATATATGCTTTCATTCCTCACCACTGTCTGTGGTGGGAGAAAGACCTCTTAATCTTGTTTAGTTCATGTTCAGCACTAATAATCAGAATGATGACCTGATTATTTTAATATGATATGCCTACTACAGACCTGGTTTTCTGTGCAATTTGAGCAATGAAAATCTCAGACCTTCAAAAATCTTAGTTGCGTCACTTTAACTTTGGTTGCAGTTCTGGTCTTTTAGATCATTATATTTTTTTTAGTAATAACCAGAAAAAAAAGATTACACTCAATGACAGACATTTATCAAGCGATTTAGTAACTTTTTTTTACTAAAAATGTTGCACAAATGTCGCACCTGCGACTACGCGATTTTTCGTGCGACATTTTGACTGGAAAGCGAGAAAAGCAAGTTTTCCAAAACTTAACTACGTAGTAATAATTTTAAACATTGACTAAATTTACTCCAGCTCAAACATGGAGCAGAAAAAGCTACTACCAAAGTAAAAAAGAAAAAATTGCTCACATGAAAGAAAATTATCAACAGGCTGAAACCAGTTGATAAATAAGTCACACATAAGCAAAAGAAAAGTAAAGAAAAAGTACTAAAAAAAGGAATACATAAGCAAACATTGATAAATGTCCCTCAATAAGCTTGGGCTGTGTAAAAGATAGTCTTCCATTGCTGTTGATGATGGCTCCTCTAAGTACTCTAATGTAAAGGAAACCACGTTATGACCTGGATCTTGTTGTGTCCTCTGACACTGACTGGGGATTTACAACCATGGTAGACCATAATAGAGAACCCCTACTAAAGGTTGCATAAAGCTAAGTAGACATTTTGGGTCATAAGGATTAGTCAGAATAAGTCTTGTTTGCCTGCTGAAGGATACTTGTATCTTTAAGGAGGTTTAAAGGGGTAGTCCAAGGAACTGAACTTTTTAGACACTTATGACCTTCCTGGATGAATGCGAGTGTCATCCCACTCGGCCAATCATCGGCTGAGGTGGGACATCACCTTGCGGGCTATCACTTGCTTTTGTCTAGGTGGGTGGAGGCCATTCTGCTCTGAGGACAAGTAAGTAGTTGGGGGCCCATACAGGAAATTGCAAAGAGTCCCAGCTGTGAGATCCCCCTGCCATCAGACACTAGTCCCCTATCCAGAGGATAAGGGATAAGTGTCTAAAAAGTTCAGTTCCCTGGACTACACCTTTAACCTCTTAAGGACGCAGGGCGTATGGATACGCCCTGCATTCCGAGTCCTTAAGGACGCAGGGCGTATCCATACGCCCGTGGGAATTCCGGTCCCCATCGCTAGCCGGTTGGGGACCGGAGCCGGATGCCTGCTGAAATCGTTCAGCAGGCAATCCGGCATATCGCCCAGGGGGGGACAATTCAGTCCAGCGATCTGCGGCGATTCCGGGTCAATCGGGTCTCCAGTGACCCGGTGACCCGGAATTACTGGCTGTTCGGGGCCGTCTCTGACGGCCCCGAACAGCCAGAGCCTGCAGGGGTGAGGTGGCACTGGTGCCACCTCACGATCGCCCTGATTCGTCGGCCGGATTACCGGCCGACCAATCAGGGCGCCTGCTGCGGGTGTCACTCCCGCACCCGCTCCGCCCCTCTTCCGGAGGGCGTGAGCGGGTGCGGGAAGACAACCCCGGGTGCTGGGGACCCCGATCCCCGGCGTCCATGTTGGGATCGGGGCCCCAGGAGCGACGGCGGCGGCGAGGGACTTTCCTGCGATGAAGCAGCAGCAGGAGGTGAGTTACAGCCTCCTGCTGTTGCTTAGCAACAGCTCCCAGCATACAAAAAGGGCATGCTGGGAGCTGTAGTTATGCAACAGCAGGAGGCAGACCACCACAACTCCCAGCATTCCCTTATGGGCATGCTGGGACTTATGGTTTTGCAACAGCTGGAGGCACATTTTTTCTATGGAAAAGTGTACCTTCAGCTGTTGTATAACTACAACTCCCAGCTTGCACAAACAGCTAAAGTGCATGCTGGGAGTTGTAGTGGTGCATCTGCTGGTTGCATAACTACAACTCCCAGCATGCCCGTTGGCTGTCGGTGACTGCTGAGAGTTGTAGTTTTGCAACAGCTGAAGGCACAGTGGTTGTGAAACTTAGAGTTTTTTTTTTTTTTACCTAACTCAGTGTTTCACGACCGGTGTGCCTCCAGCTGTTGCAAACTACAACTCCCAGCAGTCACCTTACACCATGCACCGTACATGCTGGGAGTTGTAGTTTTGCAACAGCTGGAGGCACACTGGTTTTGAAACACTGAGTAAGGTCACAAACTCCGTGATACATAACCAGTGTGCCTACAGCTGTTGCAAAACTAAAACTCTCAGCATGTACAGTCTGTCAGCGCATGCTGGGAGTTGTAGTTTTGCAACAGCTGAATGTCCCCCCCCAATGTGAATGTACAGGGTACACTCACATGGGCGGAGGCTTACAGTAAGTATCTGGCTGCAAGTTTGAGCTGCAGCAAATTTTCTGCAACAGCTCAAACTGCCAACGAGAAACTACTGTGAACCCCCGCCTGTGTCACTGTACCCTAAAAACACTACACTACACTAACACAAAAAATAAAATAAAAAGTAAAAAACACTACATATACACATACCCCTACACAGCCCCCCTCCCCTCCCCAATAAAAATGAAAAACGTCTGGTACGCCACGGTTTCCAAAACGGAGCCTCCAGCTGTTGCAAAACAACAACTCCCAGTATTGTCGGACAGCCGTTGACTGTCCAGGCATGCTGGGAGTTTTACAACTGCTGGAGGCACCCTGTTTGGGAATCACTGGCGTAGAATACCCCTATGTCCACCCCTATGCAATCCCTAATTTAGGCCTCAAATGCGCATGGCGCTCTCACTTTGGAGCCCTGTCGTATTTCAAGGCAACAGTTAAGGGTCACATATGGGGTATCGCCGTACTCGGGAGAAATTGGGCTTCAAATTTTGGGGGGTATTTTCTGCTTTTACCCTTTTAAAAAATGTAAAGTTTTGGGGAAAAGAAGCATTTTAGGTAAAAATATTTTTTTTTTTTTTACATATGCAAGTCGTGAAACGCCTGTGGGGTATTAAGGTTCACTTAACCCTTTGCTACATTCCCCAAGGGCTCTAGTTTCCAAAATGGTATGCCATGTGGTTTTTTTTTTGCTGTCCTGGCACCATAGCGGCTTCCTAAATGCGGCATGCCCCCAGAGCAAAATTTGCTTTCAAAAAGCCAAATGTGACTCCTTGTCTTCTGAGACCTGTAGTGCGCCAACAGAGCACTTTTCACCCCCATATGGGGTGTTTTCTGAATCGGAAGAAATTAGGTTTCAAATTTTGGGGGGTATTTTCTGCTTTAACTCTTTGTATAAATGTAAATTTTTTGGGAAACCAAGCATTTTAGGTAATTTTTTTTTTTTACATATGCAAATGTCGGGAAACACCTGTAGGGTATTAAGGTTCACTTTACCCCTTGTTACGTTCACCGAGGGATCTAGTTTCCAAAATGGTATGCCATGTGTTTTTTTTTGCTGTCCTGGCACCATAGGGGCTTCCTAAATGCGGCATGCCCCCAGAGCAAAATTTCCTTCAAAAAAGCCAAATGTGACTCCTTCTCTTCTGAGACCTGTAGTGCGCCAGCAGAGCACTTTTCACCCCCATATGGGGTGTTTTCTGAATCGGGAGAAATTGGGCTTCAAATGTTGGGGGGTATATTCTGCTATTTCCCTTTTTAAAAATGTAAAACTTTAGGGAAACCAAGCATTTTAGGTAAAAAAAAATTTTTTTTTTTTACATATGCAAAAGTCGTGAATCACCTGTGGGGTATTAAGGTTCCCAAAAACCATTTGACGCTCCTTCCCTTCTGAGCCCTCTTCTGCGCCCGCCGAACACTTTACATAGACATATGAGGTATGTGCTTACTCGAGAGAAATTGGGTTTCAAATACAAGTAAAAATTTTCTCCTTTTTACCCCTTGCAAAAATTCAAAAATTGGGTCTACAAGAACATGCGAGTGTAAAAAATGAAGATTGTGAATTTTCTCCTTCACTTTGCTGCTATTCCTGTGAAACCCATAAAGGGTTAAAACGCTTACTGAATGTCATTTTGAATACTTTCGGGGGTGCAGTTTTTATAATGGGGTCATTTATGGGGTATTTCTTATATGAAGACCCTTCAAATCCACTTCAAACCTGAACTGGTCCCTGAAAAAAAGCGAGTTTCAAAATTTTGTGAAAAATTGGAAAATTGCTGCGGAACTTTGAAGCTCTCTGGTGTCTTCCAAAAGTAAAAACTCATCAATTTTATGATGCAAATATAAAGTAGACATATTGTATATGTGAATAAAAAAAAAATATTTGGAATATCCATTTTCCTTACAAGCAGAGAGCTTCAAAGTTAGAAAAATGCAAAATTTTCAAATTTTTCATCAAATTTTGGGATTTTTCACCAAGAAAGGATGCAAGTTACCAAAAAATTTTACCACTAAGTTAAAGTAGAATATGTCACGAAAAAACAATCTCGGAATCAGAATGATAACTAAAAGCATTCCAGAGTTATTAATGTTTAAAGTGACAGTGGTCAGATTTGCAAAAAATGACCGAGTCCTTAAGGTGAAAAAGGGCTCAGTCCTTAAGGGGTTAAGGGAATAAAACATTGATGGAATATCCCTAGGATGTTCTGAACCCCTAATAGCAATTAGAATAAAGGGTCTACAGTGACTTGATAAATTTGTAAATTAAATTGTCAGCATCGGTGCAATAAGGAGTAATGTTGATGGCTAAAACACTAAATGGTAAACACTGATTAAAATGCCACTGTGCAATAGGAGGATGATAATTATAGATGAGTGAAATAATCAGCAATCTGCTCATTTTTAACCTTCGATCATTAGCAGATTACGATAAATCAATTATATGCTTCTGTGATTCAGGTCAAGAAAAGCAAATTTCATCAGCCCATTGATTTGCATATGTCTACCTAAGACTAAGTGTTTACTAAGTACGGATAACAGATATGGCGGATTGATTCACTTGTCCCTAATTATAATAAAATGTCATAATAAAGTATAAAAATCCGAATATGCATTTAACTATGTTGTTGTCCTCAGGCTCTGTACTGTGTAAAGCAGCACTAAACTTGCTTCTCTTCTGTCCTGTTGCCATTCCCACATCATTCCTTTTGCACCCTGGAGCAAAAAGTTGCTACTTTGGGACTGAGGTTAGACAAATGCCCTGTCCATGTTCATTTTCTGTTTAGTTGGGGAAGGTGTAGTAGGCAAGGAAAGAATAGCAGAGAACCCCATAAATCTGAAAGTAATTTGAGGAAAATGGGGTTGTCTGATTTTTATGTTTGCTTTCGGGAGGGTAATTAGTATGGCTGTCAGGGGAAAAACAAGCGTATTAGTCTGTAAGGTTAATAGTGGAGGTGGGGGTCCGACAGGCTCCTTCTCAGCTGTGTGTCAGTCACAGTCCTGCCAACGCACAGCAAACTCAGCCAGACCACTGATTACTAATTGGGTGATAATTTGAGGCTTAATAACTGCAGTCTACAGGAAAATAAGGGGGTTGACACGTGCTGGTGGGGGAGGAGATTGGGTGTCATATTAAGGTGTCCTCACATGGGAAAACCCTAACATTCCTTCTTTGCACCATTCCCATAGTCCAACTGTGCATTTCTTTTACTGTGACAGTCCTTCACAATGCAAGCTCTTACTGAGATCTCTCCTTGGCTGAATACCTTACAACAGCCGACAGTCAGGACCTCTTATTGTACGCTTTTTGTTCCTTTATTTCGGCCAGCTACTTATTCAGACTCCAGCACATTCACCAGTAAGAACAATTCTCTACGGAGTAATAATAATATGATTTGTAATAATAATCTTCACAGTTAGGAGCAAAGTAGATCATTTGGTCCACGCTAAGTAATGCTATTGGCAGGGTTAATTTAGCTAGCCTCTTTGCTAGGACAGACGGGTGGATTGTATATATAGCTAATCGGCATCCTACTCCAGAAAGGGCTTTTCCTATAACTGCAGGTGTCAGGCTGCCAATATAGTAACAAGTTTTATAGTGCGTAATAAAGTCTGTGTTTGTACAGGCACCATGTGCTCCCATTAACATATCCCAGGGAAATCCGCCAGGTTACAACAGGCCAAGGCCTGGGGCTCGGACAGCATTGTATAGCTTTAGCGAATATCAGCAGGCACCTCATCCAAATAAACTTTAGAATGATCTTGAGTATAACTATGACATTTGTGTGCAACACGTTTAACACAAAGCATAGCTGAAGAAACCAGAGCGCCAGTTTAAGTTTAATCTGGGACATATATAAAGCTGAAATTCAGGCTAATTTGATGTTGGAGCCCAGTCTTGTGTGCATGTTCACCAGCTGGGCCTTGTGGCGATGGAAGTAGAAGGCAGTGACTGCGTATAAGGACAGATCATTACCAGGGAAGGGCAGAACGCCTGCAATCTTTATAATGTCACATGCATAAAACTCATTTATTTCCTTACTTAAAGGGGTACTCCCACCCTAGGAATTGTATCCCCTATCCAAAGGATAGGGGATAAGATGTCTGATTGCATGCGGCACCCACCTGTTTCTTGTCCGGAAGCGCTGGAGGGTCTGGGTCGCGACCACAAGAACGGAAGTCCGTGATGTCAGGACTCCGCCCCCGTGTGACGCCCCGTCCCCTCAATGCAAGTCTATGGGAGGGGGCGTGACGGCCGTCACGCCCCCTCCCATAGACTTGCATTGAGGGGATAGGGGATAAGATGTCTAGGGTGGGAGTACCCCTTTAAAATGTTTAGTGTGAAATAGATAAAAATCTGCTTTTTTGTTATTCTTTTATGTTTGGGGATTCATGTCAGGTCTCTGTTTTCTCTTGCTGCAATATATGTTGACAGTAGACTTTTTACTCATAGAATAAGGCATACTGTCCATATCTCTACATTAACATTCAGGATGTCCTTCAAGTTTACCTGCAATGTTAGATGCAAAATGGTTACAGTGCAGCACGGTGCACACTAATCATTTTTCTAAATATTGTATATTATGTGCCGTCAGAACTGTTGACATTAAAACTGATATAGACATTAAGAAGGGCACCACTACTAAAAATCTGAAGCACATAAGAACACAAAGAGAAAACAAAACTGTTTATTACACGTAGGCACACCAAATTGTAGTCAAAATTACCTTTATCACATCCATAGAGTACAAGAAGGCATTAAAAGCTATTCACAAGGGCACATAAACAATAAGCAGGACACCCATCTTTGATGAAAAGCCCCAAATAACACAAGACCTGACTGCAACGCTACATTAATGGTAAAATGTGCACAATAAAACAAAACAGGATACAATGAGATTACACATATTTAGTGCAACGAATGCATAATCATGCACACAAATATCACAAAAGAGAGAAAAAGTATTAATCCTCATCAGACCTAATCCAGGGTGCAAAAATAGGCTTGGACCCCACAGAACTGAGACCCAGCGTGTGTCGCAGGTAATTCAACAGCTTCATCAGGGTTTACCTAGAACATAAGATTAGGAAGAATTGTTAAAAATTTCACAAAGGTCTGGGCTAGTTTTAGGAATAAAAATTTTTTTGTGGTGTTGGTCCTCACTTGGGGTGTGTTTTTTTGGGGGGTCAGTGGCATCTTTTTAAACACACATGCTTAGGAGTAGTGTTTTTTTTTTAAGTGTAAATGTGTAGTTTTTTTTAAAGTATTCTTCTCATACATCAAGAGAAATCCATTACTCACGTGATCAAAAATATCACATGACTAAAGGGAAAAATTGGTGACATATTCAAAACTTTACTTACTTATGCCGCAAAATGTTTTCACCACCAATTCGAAGGGTTTTACATGAGAAGGATCCGTGGATTGCACTATGCATGTCAGTTTATTTTTTTTTTATTTTTTTTTTTTCTTATGGGGGGGGGGGGGGGGAATGTTATTTACTCAATTATTGAAATATGAATATACATTTTTGGCAAGTGATAGAAAAATAAAGTTTTTAGGCTCCGACATCTACTTTATTCTTTAGAAGATTGCAACAGCACATCTGTCATCATGGTTGTTTCAGTTAAAATTGCTGGCCAGGTTGTCCTACCTAACTACACCTGCACCTACACTCACATTTAACCCCTAGCGGACACACAAAGTGCATGTAAGTTGCTGTGCCCTGGTAATTAGCGCACAGCGACGTACATGTACATTGTGGCAGGTTTACAGTTTACAGATGGGGACAACCCACTAATAGTGGACATCAATGATCATGCTGATGTCTGCTATTAACCCTTAAGATGCTGTGATAAAAACTGATATCTATAGCTATTTTCCTCATGTCTTTGCCTTCAGACGTGTTCTCGATTTTAATTTTCTGAGATTTACAATTTGGCACCTACGGTAATTTGGACAATTAAAAGTGGCACGAGAATGGACTCAAAATCACACATTTTTAAAGCAGCACAAGGCACCTTCGAAAATATAGAAAAAAATACCAAACATACAAACTATACCCAAAAATAGCATAAAGCACAAAGCATGCATTTTTTCTTAGCTTTTTTAAGCCAAGAGTCATGTGGAGGAACCCTTGCAAGCTTTCCCAATATAGGCCGTCTTCACACGAAGGGTTTGGGAATTACTGGCTGAGTATGTCATTACATGTAATGTTGCAAAGTGTAAATTACACTATATAGCCTCTGACTACATTTTGACTTTACCAAATGGATGTTGTTAGATTGAGCACATGGATTTATGTGCATATAAACCCCATACTGCTCACAACACCAGTACTAAAACTCTCTCTAATAGCAGGAAATACAGGAATTGGATGTGTTAACATACATGAATCCACCTAAAAACCACAAAAGGCTACAGCAACAACTGGTTGGGCCAAATAGTGGTTTTAATGGGAATCTGCTAGGAATTTTATGCTACCAGACCAATGGGCAAGATGAAGCATGTACGTTGTCCCTCATTACAACAATTATGATTTACACTGAAATTCTCTGACATTCCATAGAAGTCATCTGGGCGGCCCCCACTGGTCTATCACTACCCTGTTGGGATTGATTGACAAATATCTCACTATACATTTGTGGTGTTGGGTGAGGGTAATGTGAAAATTAACCTTTTCGTGTCGCCAGGGTGGGGTTAGCCTATACACCACCCGAGGTTAAGCCAGCTTCTCCTGGACCAGGCATGGGCCAATAAGTACTTTGACGCAAGGTTACAGAAAAACTGACTTTACGGAGGCAGGATAGATGATAAAATCCCTTACAGCTCAGATTAGTATAAAGAGAGGTGCAGGGTGAACCTTGGAAGCTTATCGGCTTGCTGGGACTTGTAGTTGATTGTGCCGTGTATGACTGACTTGTTGTATGGCAACCCACGCTTTACTTTAGTGATTGGTATGACTGACTTGACTGACTTGAATCCCCAGGAGTTAAGTGCTTACCCCTAGGCTTGACATTCACCTTGGTGCAGGGGTTATTCTTTAGCAGATGTGTGGTTGCAGGATTAGACTTGAGGCCTCCTCAGAACACCCCACACTCACTTCAGACTTTCTCCACACTGTACCTAAGCTACTCTGCACTAATCTGCAGAACTGGACTAGTCTGCCCTCTGAACTACTATCAGACTATATAAGGAGCAAATTTAGAGCATTCCCATTAGGCAGATAAGTCACATGGTTCACCTCATACACACTCCCCTACCAACAGGGTTTCTAAGGTTTAACAGGTTTAAAGCAACAGGAACTCAGAAAATGACAATAAATTAACCATAGCATAACATTAGTAGATATTGAGTCCTGAGTAGTGTGGGCCCAAGATGGACACTGAAGGCAACATCTGCTACACAGGATGGGCAGTACGCTATATTCTGTACTGGGTCACCACACACTAATAGAGAGAGACCTGTCAATCAAGCCCAGCAAGGAAGAAAGTAGCTGTCAGGGACCTCCCAGATTACAATTCTTGGCAAAACTATGACATTGCCAAAGGGCTGGATGTAATGAAAAAGTCTTTTCTTGTTTCATATTGCCCATAGATCAGGCAGCATAAACCTCCTAACAGGTTCTCTATAAGAGCTACAGCGGAGACCACTACTGCCAGACCAGTTTTCTGGCATAAAAGAATTCGTTAGGTAGGTGGCTGCCTCTGCATCCCTAACCGTGACTGGCAAGTCCGGTTCTAACGTGTAGGAATAGGGAGAAAAATTAGGATGAGATCCGGCGCCTCCTCCGATATAGTAAGTTCCCATTGCCTGACGAAGAACCCGGTTCGGGTTCGAAACTTTTAAGTTGCACCCTCCAATAAAACAGCCTTTTTTAAATATAGGCAGTTTTGTTACATCTTCATTTCCGAACCATCAACTTACTATATCGGAGGAGGCGCCGGATCTCATCCTAATTTTTCTCCCTATTCCTACACGTTAGAACCGGACTTGCCAGTCACGGTTAGGGATGCAGAGGCAGCCACCTACCTAACGCCGCCGTACGCTAGGATCTCGGACCCGGGATACCAACGGCTTCTTGCGATCTGAAGGCTTACAAAGGTGTTGTGCCCGCAGCACAACTAACCACGGTAAGGTGCATCTAACTCGCACGTACCCGCTTTTACTTCAACGGTATCACACCAGGAGCGCGCCTCTCTTTTTTCCTTTTATTTTCAATAAAAGAATTCCAAACTTTCTTTCTTTTTTTTTTAATTATTTTTATTAACCTCTTCAGGACATAGGGCGTATGGATACGCCCTGCATTCCGAGTCCTTGTGGACCGAGAGCGTATCCATACGCCCGTGGGAATTCCGGTCCCCACCGCTAGCCGGTTGGGGACCGGAGCCGGATGCCTGCTGAAATCGTTCAGCAGGCATCCCGGCATATCGCCCAGGGGGGTAATTATGCCCCCCCATGTCGGCGATCGCCGCAGATCGCTGGACAATTCAGTGACCCGGTGACCCGGAATTACTGGCTGTTCGGGGCCGTCTCTGACGGCCCCGAACAGCCAGAGCCTGCAGGGGTGAGGTGGCACTGGTGCCACCTCACGATCGCCCTGATTCGTCGGCCGGTGTCACTCCCGCACCCGCTCCGCCCCTCTTCCGGAGGACGTGAGCGGGTGCGGGACATGCACCCCGGGTGCTGGGGACCCCGATCCCCGGCATCAATGTTGGGATCGGGGCCCCAGGAGCAGCGGCGGCGACGACGAGGGACTGACCTCATGCGGCGTGGATCGTTAGAGGTGAGTGACAGCTTCCTGCTGTTGCTTAACAGCTCCCAGCATGCAAAAAGGGCATGCTGGGAGCTGTAGTTATGCAACAGCAGGAGGCAGACCACCACAACTCCCAGCATTCCCTTATGGGCATGCTGGGACTTATGGTTTTGCAACAGCTGGAGGCACATTTTTTGTATGGAAAAGTGTACCTTCAGCTGTTGTATAACTACAACTCCCAGCTTGCACAAACAACTAAAGTGCATGCTGGGAGTTGTAGTGGTGCATCTGCTGGTTGCATAACTACAACTCCCAGCATGCCCGTTGGCTGTCGGTGACTGCTGAGAGTTGTAGTTTTGCAACAGCTGAAGGCACACTGGTTGTGAAACACTGAGTTAGGTCACAAACTCAGTGATACATAACCAGTGTGCCTACAGCTGTTGCAAAACTAAAACTCTCAGCATGTACAGTCTGTCAGCGCATGCTGGGAGTTGTAGTTTTGCAACAGCTGGATGTCCCCCCCCCCCAATGTGAATGTACAGGGTACACTCACATGGGCGGAGCATTACAGTAAGTATCTGGCTGCAAGTTTGAGCTGCCGCAAATTTTCTGCCGCAGCTCAAACTGCCAGCGAGAAACTACTGTGAACCCCCGCCCGTGCGACTGTACCCTAAAAACACTACACTACCAAAAAATAAAATAAAAAGTAAAAAACACTACATATACACATACAGCCCCCCTCCCCTCCCCAATAAAAATGAAAGCGTCTGGTACGCCACTGTTTCCAAAACGGAGCCTCCAGCTGTTGCAAAACAACAACTCCCAGTATTGTCGGACAGCCGTTGACTGTCCAGGCATGCTGGGAGTTTTGCAACAGCTGGAGGCCCCCTGTTTGGGAATCACTGGCGTAGAATTCCCCTATGTCCACCCCTATGCAAGTCCCTAATCTAGGCCTCAAATGCGCATGGCGCTCTCACTTTGGAGCCCTGTCGTATTTCAAGGCAACAGTTTAGGGTCACATATGGGGTATCGCCGTACTCAAGAGAAATTGTGTTACACATTTTGGGGGGTATTTTCTGCTTTTACCCTTTTTTAAAAATGTGAAATTTTTGGGAAAACAAGCATTTTAGGTAAAAAAATTTTTTTTTTTTTTTTTACATATGCAAAAGTCGTGAAACACCTGTGGGGTATAAAGGTTCACTTAACCCCTTGTTACGTTCCCCGAGGGGTCTAGTTTCCAAAATGGTATGCCATGTGGGTTTTTTTTTTTTGCTGTCCTGGCACCATAGGGGCTTCCTAAATGAGGCATGCCCCCAGAGCAAAATTTGCTTTCAAAAAGCCAAATGTGACTCCTTCACTTCCGAGACCTGTAGTGCGCCAGCAGAGCACTTTTCACCCCCATATGGGGTGTTTTCTGAATCGGGAGAAATTGGGCTTCAAATTTTTAGGGGTATTTTCTGCTATTACCCTTTTAAAAAATGTAAATTTTTGGGAAAACAAGCATTTTAGGTAAAAATTATTATTATTTTTTTACATTTGCAAAAGTCGTGAAACACCTGTGGATTATAAAGGCTCACTTTATCCCATGTTACATTCCCCGAGGGGTCTAGTTTCCAAAATGGTATGCCATGTGTTGTTTTTTTTTGCTGTTCTGGCACCATAAGGGCTTCCTAAATGCAACATGCCCCCCAAAAACCATTTCAGAAAAATGTACTCTCCAAAATCCCCTCGTCGCTCCTTCCATTCTGAGCCCTCTACTGCGCCCGCTGAACACTTTACATAGACATATGAGGTATGTCCTTACTCGAGAGAAATTGGGCTACAAATACAAGTAAAAATTTTGTCCTTTTACCCCTTGTAAAAATTCAAAAATTGGGTCTACAAGAACATGTGAGTGTAAAAAATTAAGATTGTGAATTTTCTCCTTCACTTTGCTGCTATTCGTGTGAAACACCTAAAGGGTTAAAATGCTGACTGAATGTCATTTTGAATACTTTGGGGGGTGTAGTTTTTATAATGGGGTCATTTATGGGGTATTTCTAATATGAAGACCCTTCAAATCCACTTCAAACCTGAACTGGTCCCTGAAAAATACCGAGTTTGAAAATTTTGTGAAAAATCGGAAAATTGCTGCTGACTGTTGAAGCCCTCTGGTGTCTTCCAAAAGTAAAAACACGTCAATTTTATGATGCAAACATAAAGTAGACATATTGTATATGTGAACCAAAAAAAATGTATTCATAATATCCATTTTCCTTACAAGCAGAAAGCTTCAAAGTTAGAAAAATGCTAAATTTTAAAATTTTTCATCAAATTTACGGATTTTTCACCAAGAAAGTATCGATAAAAATTTACCACTATGTTAAAGTACAATATGCCACGAAAAAACAGTCTCGGAATCAGAATGATAACTAAAAGCATTCCAGAGTTATTAATGTTTAAAGTGACAGTGGTCAGATGTGCAAAAAACGCTCAGGTCCTTAAGGCCAAAATGGGCTCCGTCCTGAAGGGGTTAAACACTTGTGACTTTTGATTATCTCTGTTCACAACACATTTTTGGATGTGCAGAAAGTTTAGTCAGAAACTTGACTACTGGTCATGGCCATGCCGACCCTTGTCTCTGCTGGTCCCATTCCATTGGGATGCACTCCATGCTCCTCCATCCAAGTGACTGATGGACATCCCCCCCGAGGCAAAGAGTCTATAACTTCTTGAATGTCTGTTCTGCGTTGAGCAACAGATCACCAAGCTACAGGGGGATTACCTCTGAGGGATTCAAAATTTACCGCTGTACTCTATTGTCATATGGTGGCAGTTCAGGGATATGACAGAAATGTGACCCATTACATGGCTGATGCAAAGAGAAACAACATCAGGCACCTGGAGCGCCCCCCTCCAGGTCAGCCTCCTTTGGAGAGAAGGTGGGCATTAGTTTTAAAGTTTGATAAGCAAAGAGGATTTCATCTCTTCCAGGATTGCTACTCTGGGGAGAAGATCCTTGTGAACTGCGCGGCTGTCAGACTACCCCCCTGCTACACTCCACAAGTCCACATAAGTTACAATCCAGATCCATTACTACCACTATTCGCATCTATGCTAATATCTCATATATTGCCCTCATCTATCAATATCATTCTAATACCCAAGCTATGTTTCTTTGTGTATACGCTAATACCCAGCAACTTAAAACTGATCATCACATCTGTCCCCCATCATCAGGGAAATGGGGAACTGTTGATGGCTATTACCAATGTCCCTTTAAGGGAAATTTGTGGGAAAGGGAAATGTGATTAAAGGGCCATTCTGGTTTTAAGAAATAAAGAGTATTATTTGTATAATGAAAGTTCATCAATTGTCCACATCTGTCCCCCAGACATGTTTCACTGTCAGTATGGCATCATCAGGCTCAAGCGAATCTGGCACTGATAATAGCCATTACCAGAGTCAAATTTCCCTGATAATACCATTTAACATATCTATTCCTTTAAAGGCAAATGTGTTGGATTTTAAAGGGCTATTCCATTTTCAGGAAATAAAGAGTATTCTTTGTATAATGAAAAGATAAACAGTATAGTTATAGTTTTAAAATCTGTGCTTGCAGTTAATAAGTAGAACTTTTCATTGTTAATACTGTTAGTACTGTTATTGGTTTTAGTCCTGAATCTACATAATGGCCCTTATTCACTAAGAGTGTTGTGTAGTTTTCTTTGTTGGTTTTAATTCCCTACAATTTATTTTCCATGGTATTTACTAAGGTTTCCCTACATTTTCCACTTTCCCTACACTTTGCTTTTTTTACACCTGCTCTGATCTGTAGGGTTTTCCACCACATTTTCTGTAGAAAGGGAGGAAGGCGCCTCATGTGCGGGATCAGCAGGTCTTGTTAGTGGGGGAAGGTAATTCCCAAGCCGCTTACCAGAGTTGGTTGTACGCCCACACACAACAAGGTAAAGTATAGAATGAATATATGTATAGGTCCACTGCAGCACTCCTGGGTGGAAGTAGAATCAAAACAGAATTACCGTAAATTCAGGAGTTAGTCCAGCGCAGAGAGGAACCATCAGGGAGCCAAATAAAATCAATGGATTTATTAGATGCAACGCGTTTCGCTGCACATGCGCAGCGAAACGTGTTGCATTTAATAAATCCATTGATTTTATCTGGCTCCCTGATGGTTCCTCTCTGCGCTGGACTAACTCCTGAATTTACGGTCATTCTGTTTTGATTCTACCACATTTTCTGTGGAAAACCTTAGTAAATATGTTAGATTTTTGTGAAAATGTCGGGAGCACGCCCCTTTTCCCGATGACCACGCCCTTTTTAGGGTTTTCTTGGCAAAATGGAGAGTTAGTCTGGGTCTTTTCAATTCTAGCGCAAATTCTGGCGCAGACAGAATTTCTGGCGCACAACCCAACAAAACAAGTTGGGTTTGCAAAAGTAAATGAGGGCCAATGTGTCCATCGCAGGACCTGGACAGATTTACAGTATATCCACTGGAAGTCAACCAATAGGGTTCCCTTTGAATGTCAGATGGCAGAGGTTTTAAAAACCTGTACATCTTGGCAACACATTCACCTTTCTAATATACTTCATATTGATCTTCTTTTTAAAGAAATCATGGGTTATAAATAAGACAACTAGGTGTCCCCATACCATCTAGACCATAATTCTGTCTGGCTGCTACATCATCTCTGTCCTAGCTGAAGCACAGGAAGTAAGGATGGGACTAACACCCCTTTGTGCTCACTTCTGTCCTGTCTATCAGACTGCAGCATGAAAACAGAGAGGAGGGGGTTACAGAGCAGCCTGCACTTATTGGATGAAGAAACACAGCACGGCACAACAGACTCAGGGAGGAAGTAAATGCATGGTGAGTGAGGGTGGGCTCAGTACTTGCCTCGGACATGCTTCTTCCTGAGCAGTGGATGTCAGAATGACTGAGCAGCAAAACAGAGGAATTTGTGAGCCAAACACAGAAGCCAGACACATAAAAAGACAAGAAAAACATTTCTATGACCTAGTGAGTAACATAAATAAGCTTTTAAAATACTTCCCTTGTGGAAGTATAAAATATAAATAAAAATAAGTATCATAAAGGATGTAATAAATAATACCAGATAACTAATAATCATACCAGATCACAGTAAAGCAATGTTATTGTCCTTCTGATAACATCAATTCCTCCCATACAAATGCCGTTAAACCTTTCACTTCTTTGTTCAATAAACAAAAGCAAATTTACAGCAAATGTAGTTGTTTTCGTGCCACTATCCTTTTATGTCTATGTAAAAAAAATTCTGGCATCCATTAGCCTAATGACCGAAATAAGGCGACGCTAGACAGCCTTTAGGCTAAACTGCAGACCTACAAATTCATCGGACACTAAGACAGTGTGTAAATACCGAATGCAGCTGAGACCAATCTTCAAAAATCATGCAAACATGCCATTAGAAAATTAATATATCAAGGACATTTATAAAATATAGAACAAAGCAGAGCAGAACATTACATCCTCAAAGACTACTGATCTAATAAGAAAAGAATGTGAGCTTAAAAAAAAAGTTATCTAACTACTTTTATGGCTAAAGTTTACAACCAACCAATTTACCATCCTATGCAATAAAACAAACTATTCGGGGCAGTAATCTGACACTTTTTTGTATTTATAGATAAAGGGGGTCATATTCAAAACGTCAAAAATTCACATAAAAAATGTTGCACAAAAAAACTTTTCCATTAGATATTCAAAGTGTTTTACACGAGAATGATCCAAGGTTTATGGTTATGTAAATTTCCTGTTTTACATGATATTTTCAACGAACATACATTTATGTACATGATATTTTCAACGTCATACAGTTATCGCTTGTCTTTGGCATTAGTAATCATGGGATATTACGTGAGATGCTTCAGCTGGAATTTTCCAGGACTTACAATTTGGTGCTGTAATCTGCAATTTTGGCATCAAAATTGCCAATTTTGGTGCAAAAAAAACCAAAACAATATGGCGGGAAAATGAGGTCAACGACATGCCCCCTTCATAAAACTCTATGGGAGAGGTGGGGATGCCCAAATTCTGCATCTCCCCCTCTCCCATAGAGATACATGGAGGGGGCATGTTGGCTGTGGTGTTATGCACAGGAGAGCGGCGGCAGAGCTGAGGCCCCTACAGGAGATCGCGGGGGTCCCAGACACTTATCTTCTATCTTGTGGATAGGGGATAAGTGTCTAGGGCTGCAGATCTCCTTTAATATTGCTGTAACAGAAATTACAGTAGTTTTTGAATATCTCGCCGAAAGTATTTTGTCTTTTGCAGATTCTTACACATATGAAAGGCCCTGGGATTAACCCGCAAACATGCAAATATAAGTGATCGTTCACACGAATTATTGAACCGATCAGCTGTTCGCCCCTAACAACTGGACTGTGGAATGCCAGCTTCTGCAAAACTATAACTCCCAGCATGCCCAGACAGCCTTTGGCTGTCTGGGCATGCTGGGAGTTGTAGATTTGCAACAGCTGGAGTCTTACTGGTTGGGAAACACTGGTGTAACTGTTCCCTTTAACAAGCGGCAATCGATTTTTATACATATATTTTTTCTTTTTATAGTTGATCCACACTTGAAAAAGGCAATGATCTGCCCTTGTAAAAGAAGCCTTAGGTATCAGAGCCTATATATGACATGATGTGGATTTGAGTCCTTCTCTATAGCAGATAATGAATTAGATGCAGTTCTTTTCACATCACTTTCCACCAGGTTTCAGTTGCTTTCTGTTGCCCAGAATGTTTTATTCAGATGCTGGTTAGACCCCATAGTTACATATCAGGACCAGTCTAACCAAACACAACAGACCAAAGTATATAGATAGCAATTGTTTTATTCTTTATTGATACAAAAGGATATAAAATCACATAAAATTCATATAAGAGGTATGTCGAATACACAGACAAGAGACGGTGAGTGTGTACTAATCACATAATGATAGCACAACTATACACATGGCAGCAAGGTTCTGTTCAGGATAGAAACCTGAGTACCAATATAACAGTAATATATAGTATATCAGGAATATTGCACAAATAAATATGCAGCAAATGACACAACATTTAACAAGAAAACATAGTAATGCACCCTGCCTAGACTCCTCCCCTTGGCCCTTGGGGAATCAGGCCTTCATGGTAGAATATCTGCTAGGAAACCACTGCTAAGGACAGGCAACAAGCAGAAGAGACTTGTTTGGGCTAAAGAACACAAGGAATGGACATTAGACCAGTGGAAATCTTTGCTTTTGTCTGATGAGTCCAAATGTGAGATCTTTGGTTCCAACCACCGTGTCTTTGTGCGACGCTGAAAAGGTGAACGGATGGACTCTACATGCCTGGTTCCCACCGTGAAACATGGAGGAGGTGTGATGGTGTGGGGGTGCTTTGCTGGTGACACTGTTGGGGATTTATTCAAAATTTAAGGCATACTGAACCAGCATGGCTACCACAGCATCTTGCAGCGGCATGCTATTCCATCCGGTTTGCGTTTAGTTGGACCATCATTTATTTTTCAAGAGGACAATGACCCCAAACACCTCCAGGCTGTGTAAGGGCTATTTGACCAAGAAGGAGAGTGATGGGGTGCTGTGCCAGATGACCTGGCCTCCACAGTCACCGGACCTGAACCCAATCGAGATGGTTTGGGGTGAGCTGGACCGCAGAGTGAAGGCAAAAAGGGCCAACAAGTGCTAAGCATCTCTGGGAACTCCTTCAAGACTGTCGGAAGACCATTTCAGGTGACTACCTCTTGAAGCTCATCAAGAGAATGCCAAGAGTGTGCAAAGCAGTAATCAAAGCAAAAGGTGGCTACTTCGAAGAACCTAGAATGTGACATATTTTCAGTTGTTTCACACTTTTTTGTTATGTCTATAGTTTTGATGCCTTCAGTGTGAATCTACAATTTTCATGAAAATAAATAAAACTCTTTGAATGAGCAGGTGTGTCCAAACTTTTGGTCTGTACTGTATATCTCCGTAACAAGCAGGGACGTGCACACATAGGGTTCAAAGGGGGCTTGAGCCCCTGCCCTTTTTCGCCCATGCCCCTTTAATGCCCTTTTTTTATTTTTGCAAAACTGCAGCACTGTAGACAAAGTGAGTCGGCTCAATCTACAGCAGCCGACACTGCCATTCTATCAATTTTCTCCCTCCATACCACCCCCACCCCCCCTTGCTCAATCTATATACAGTGCTGCCCAAGTCCTGGCAGCATGGCGCAACTCCTCCATTTCCAAATGCCCGGCAGCGCAGCAGCTAGTGAAAACCAAACCCCATAGCAGGGTCCTGCAGGGGCTGCCTGGGTATGTCACATGACCCCACCAGTGGGATTAGAGTGAAGCAGTACGGGCCTGTCTGCCATCTTGAAGTGAGGAGTCTCCGCTGGCTGGTTAGTGTCTGCTCTGGTAATAGTTTTTAATTAGTGTGTAACCTTCAGTATACAAAGAATAAAGCACTACATCCATTGTTGTCAAGCCTGTTGAAGCACCTCGGCGCGAAATGGTACTATTGCTTTTGTTCACCTGTTGATCCCGCCCATCCTGTGTATGTCTTACACTCCGCACTGTCTACTATGAATAAATCCACTTGATTCATCAGAATTTGGGTGAGTGCCCTCTCTCTCTTCATATCTTCCATGGAATATACTTATTATATTCCTTGGCATACTGGGGATTGTAGTGTTATGCAGTGCTTTAAGTGGGCCGGAACGCTGTGGTACTCAGTACCGCCACTTCCAAAAATGCCTATTGACAGTACCAGCACCTCTCCCTGCGCCCAGAACACGCTTTTAGCGTACCGGAATGCTAAATTTGCACTTTTTTTTTTCCTGCCCCGGCCTGAAGTATGTGTGCGCTTTGCTGTGCGTGCGCACACAGCATCCCCCATCCATATCCCTTCATCTCTCTGCATCTCCCATCGTCTCCCTTCTCCCTGCGGCCCTGTCACCTGTGCCGCTGTAGTGATGAGTCCCCCTCCCCCCGCGGCGCAGTGAGTGCCCTGCCGGAGCCCTGACTCGGTGCCCTGCCGAGAGGGGAGGAAGGAGGAAGCTCCGCCGGATTCCCGTGCCGGTGTAGTAAAGATACATGGCTTAAGGTATGTACCCTTTCCACCCCCTGTTACCCCTTCTTAACCCTGTCCACCCCCACTCCTGTCATCCATGTCCACCCCTCTGTTACCTCTTCTTAACCCTCTCCACCCCCACTGCTGTCATCCATGTCCACCACTCTGTTACCCCTTCTTAACCCTCTCCACCCCCCACTCTTGTCATCCATGTCCACCCCCCCACTCCTGTCATCCATGTCCACCCCCCACTCCTGTCATCCATGTCCACCCCTCTGTTACCCCTTCTTAACCCTCTCCACCCCCCACTGCTGTCATCATGTCCACCCCCTGTCCATCCCTGTCACCCATGTTCACCCCCCAATCTACCCCCTGTCACACATATCTACCCCCCAGTCTACCCCGTCACCCATGACCACCCCCTATTAACCCCTCTGTCACCCCTGTCACCTCTTTTAACCACTTGTCCACCCTCCTGTCATCTATGTCCACCTTGGCCACCCATCTGTCACCCCTGTCCATTCCCCTGTTACACATGTTCCCCCCTCTGACCACCCCCGAGTCTACACCTGTCACCCATGTCCACCCCCTATTCATCCCTTTGTCACTCCTGTCTAACCCTCTTTTAACCGCTTGTCCACCCTCCTGTCACCCATGTCCACCTTGGCCATCCCCCTATCCACCCCTCTGTCACCCATGTTCATCCCTCATTGTCCACCCCTCTGATCACATCCTTGTCACCCATGTTCACCCCTCTGTCCTTTTGTCACCCCTTTCCCCACCTTGTCACTCCTGTCCACTCCTGTCACCCATCTACACTCTTCTACACCCCTCTGTTACCCATCTACACCCCCCTATGCCCCCTGTCACCCCTGCACACTCTTCTACACCCCTTTTTCATCCATGTACACTCCTCTACACCCCTCTGTCACCCATGTACACTCCTCTACACACCTCTGTCACCCATGTACACTCCTCTACACCCCTCTGTCACCCATGTACACTCCTCTACACACCTCTGTCACCCATGTACACCCCTCTACACCCCTCTGTCACCCATATACACTCCTCTACACCCCTCTGCCACCCATGTACACTCCTCTACACACCTGTCACCCATGTACACTCTTCTACACCCCTCTGCCACCCATGTACACTCCTCTACACCCCTCTGCCACCCATGTACACCCCTCTACACCCCTCTGTCACCCATGTACACCCTTCTGTCACCCATGTACACCCCTCTACACCCCTCTGTCACCCATGTACACCCCCCTGCCACCCATGTACAATCCTCTTCACCCCTCTAGCCTGGATCTCAGGCATGGAGCAGCAAATCGCCGATCAGATGGAGAGGAGGCAGAAAGGGACCCTCCCCCAGTCCTCTCAGCTGTTCGGGACGCCGCAATTTCACAACGGCGTCCCTGACTTAGCTGACGGGAACCATTTACTTTCACTTTAGACGCGGCAATCAACTTTGATTGTCGCATCTAAGGGGTTAATGCCGGGCATCACCTTGATCGGTGATGTCCGGCATTAGACATGGGTCCTGATGGCTGATATCTGCCAGGACCACCCGGCTATGACAGTATTATATTTAGGGTACAGTGTGGGGCAGTATTATATTTAGGGTACAGTGTGTGGCAGGATTATATTTAGGGTACAGTGTGGGGCAGGATTATATTTAGGGTACAGTGTGGGGCAGGATTATATTCAGGGTACAGTGTGGGGCAGTATTATATTTAGGGTACAATGTGTGGCAGTATTATATTTAGGGTACAGTGTGGGGCAGTATTATATTCAGGGTACAGTGTGTGGCAGGATTATATTCAGGGTACAGTGTGTGGCAGGATTATATTTAGGGTACAGTGTGTGGCAGGATTATATTTAGGGTACAGTGTGGGGCAGGATTATATTCAGGGTACAGTGTGTGGCAGTATTATATTTAGGGTACAGTGTGGGGCGGTATTATATTTAGGGTACGGTGTGTGGCAGTAATATATTTAGGGTGGATCTAGTGATAAAGTGAGGAGCCTATGTTGTGCAGGCATCAGACTCTGCAGAGAAAATGGAGCTGGAAGAAGACCTGGCCTCTGGACTGTATGAGGATGAAAAGGAAAGACAACAGAGAAGACATCACTCAGGTCACTGATATTACTGTGTATTCTATTCTACTGTGTATTCTATTCTGTGTAGGTCCCAGCAGTCTGACCTGCACCCAAAAAAGTGGGCAGCTTATTCTAAAATGCCAGGCCTATTTTTTGTCCCAGTCTGGGACAAAATGCTGGGTCCCTGTACAGGAGATCATTGGGGGTCCCAGCGGTCAGACACCCTGCGATCAGACACTTATCCCCTATCCCGCAGATAGGGGATAAGTGTCTATGGCTGCAGTACTCCTTTAAGGGAGTACTGCAGATTCCCTTAAATGGGCACTGTCATTAAACATGGTTTTTTTTTAAATTTGACTTCTTATGCCAAATAAATATCTTTTGTAATTGGCTTCAATAAAAAAATTAAAAATAAATATTGGGTTAGTTTTTATGCTGAATACTTCTGGTCACCAGGGATCTCCCTTCTTGGCCAGAACACATTCTGACTGGACAAAATCTCAGATTTTGGTCTCCTGCTTATAATGGCAGGAGACCAAACTCAGGAAGTTTTTTTTCTGCACTAAACTTGATTGACAGCTGCAAAAAAGCCTCACTAAAAGCTGCATAGACTGAAAGCTGTAAAGAGCCTCACTGAAAGCTGCTGCACAGAGCTTGAGGTTTTCTATTCATCACAGCGCTGCAACCATGTGAGGGTGGGAGTGGGAATCACCCACTTTCTCTTGCTGGGAGATGGCACAATGTGAGCAAGAAGAAAGGTAAGATACACAGCTTTTTAAAGCTCTGAATTTTTTTTTAAACGTGGGAGGGGTGTAAGAAGTAGTTGGGGAACATAGCCTGAGTTAGTTTAGAAAAGTTTATTTGGTGACAGGTACTTTTTAAGTCCAAGAAAAGGTGCTGGTCTCTCACACTTACCTGTCTATCTTCAGATCCTGAGCAACATGCACCATGTGTAAAGAAATGCCATCTGGAATTACTGTCTACTGGTAAATAAACATATTAAGGATAGGGTCACACTGTGAGGATACGCAGCATATTTGAAGCTGCGAGAAATCTGCTGAGCAGCGGGAAATACGCTGTGTATGCCCTAGGAGCAGACGCACAGTGCTTTCCCCACAACAGTCCTGTGTCTGCAATAAGGTTCGGGAGCTGGCCATGTGTCACAGTTATGCTGGTGCGCGCGGCCGGCCTCCGAACCTTATTGCAGACACAGGGCCACAGCAGGCATATGCTGCACATCCGCCCAGTGTGACCCTACCCTAAAACCATAAACCTCGTCTTTTTTCATTATAAAGTACAATGGTAAGGAAGAAGGAAAACACTTCCATTGTTCTGAAGGTTTTGCTCTGACTGACATTATCAGACATGTACTGATGTGGCTCCTTGTATTGTAATACCATAAAGATCAGCTTTAAGCACAGTTAATATCATTGGAGTCTGCCTAGGAGTCGATAACAAATGCCAAGTCTAGTAAGCATTAGGATTGTCACTGAGATTCCTCAGGTCATTGACTTGCTGCGATTGCATAATGCTTGTATGTGGGATTGGTCTATATGCCCTGTGTGCACAAAGCTGAGCAGAATGTTTATTTATGTGAGCTCATTGTGTTGGGATAATATATCTACAGACAGTGTATAAATAGACAGAGTAACAATGACTGTCTGTATAGACACATGCTACTCACACCCTTGCGGCTCATACGTTTTTCAATTTTTCCTGTAGCGTGTTTGCTTAAAATAAGGAGGAGTCTACTGGATGAGTACACAAAACCCGTGTCGGTTGTTTATTTGCAGAAGTATCTCTGTATGTAAGATCACAGTGAGACAGTGTTTAAACAGAGCTGCCGCTAACAATGTATCTTTATATACACAGGATTTACTGGAAAGCCGCATGTGTATTACAGCACAGCGAGCCAGCACTGTCCATGTAATATGGCAGTGAAAGTCAGCATCCCTTTGACTATATACCCACTTATGTTTTTGTGGTTGTGGTTAAGCAGAAACTGTGGTTGTTGATAGGGGGACATTGCAGTTGATTATAAGGGAGTGTTGTGACTGTCACCATGGGGCACATAGAGCGTTGTTATTAGAGTGCTATGGCTATCAATAGTGAGGGCACTGTGGATGTCCTCATAGAGCACAGTTGGCTCATATGGAAGCACTGTACTTGTTAGGCTGGGTTCACACCACATTTTGTTAAATACGGCTCCCGTATACGGTTGGGAGGAGGGGGGGCGGGGCTTAATCGTGGCACCCGCACTCAGCCGTATTCGGGAACCGTATTTAATGTATGTCTATGAGCCGACCGGAGTGAACCGCAGCCTCCGGTCAGCTCCGTTTTCGGCTGTATGCGGTTTCCCAACCACAGGCAAAAACGTGGTCGACCACGTTTTTGCCTGCAGTCGGGAAACCGCATACGGCCAAAAACGAAGCCGATCGGAGGCTGCGGTTCACTCCGGTCGGCTCATAGACATACATTAAATACGGTTCCCGAATACGGCTGAGTGCGGGCGCCGCGATTAAGCCCCGCCCCCCCTCCTCCCAACCGTATACGGGAGCCGTATTTAACAAAACGTGGTGTGAACCCAGCCTTATAGAGGTGTTGTGATTGTCATTGTTGGGGCACTGTGACTAACATTACAGGATCACTTTTGTTGTCATTATAATGGCACTGTGGTTGTTGTAGGAACTATGGGTCTTTTTATATCATACCTTGCTACAAATGTGTCATCCTTCACCTTACAGCAGATAAACTGCCTCCATATTTTTAGACTATAATAGGAAACTCAACATGAAAGAGAAATAAAATGAAAAATAAAATTAATAAATATAAGTAAGAAAAACATTTTTCCATCTGATGGCTAGGTAGTCTGGTAAGTACTGAATCCAATGTCCCAGAGCTACAAAATACATTCATTGATATTGCCCTCCAAACGTCTATTTCTGGACAGTCTTTTTTCTTTCTTCATTTCTCTCATTTATTAGCGAAAGCTTAAATGTACAAAAGAGAGGGACAGTCCAACTGACTGTCCTGTGGTTGACTATAAGTAAGGCTATGTTCACTTTTGTGTCGGAGGCTCTATTTTGGCCTCAGTAGCAGAATCTGTTTAAAGTGTACCTGTCGTTAACAAAAACATTTTGATACAATGTAGATACTACTATTATATGTATACAGTGACTCCTCGACCTACGATGGTCCCGACATACAATAATTTTAACATGCGACGGTCTTTCTGAGGCATCGCATGTTGAAGGCAGCATCAACACACGATGTTTTTATATGTCGGGGCCATCGCATAAATGGCTATCCGGCAGCGCCGACTGTTTCAGCTGCTGCCGGATAGCCGTTTACGATGCCCTGTGAGCTCCGGTGATGGTCACTCACCTATCCTCAGGGCTCCGGAGCGTCCTTTTCGGGATCCTCTGCATCGTCGGCACTCTCCATTAATGTCATCACGTCGCTGCGCACGCCGTCCCGTAATCCAATAGGAGCAGTGTGCGTAGCGACGTGATGGCGGCAACGGAGAGCGCTGATGCTGGGGAAGCAGAGGCTTTACCGAAGCATCGGGGACACCTCGCGGACGTGACGGCAGCGATGGACAGCGACATCCCGGGCAGCGGTGACGGTCCGGAGCGGCGGAGACAGGTGAGTACAACTTCCTCTAACAGTGGTCTACAACCTGCGGACCTCCAGATGTTGCAAAACTACAACACCCAGCATGCCCGGACAGCCAACGGCTGTCCGGGCATGCTTGGTGTTGTAGTTTTGCAACATCTGGAGGTCCGCAGATTGTAGACCACAGTCCTATACTTTACATTGCACGGATCCCTCAACATACGATGGTTTCAACAAACGATGGTCCGTTTGGAACGGATTACCATCATATGTTGAGGGACCACTGTATTTGTAATATACATTGATTAAAAAATGAGAATATTTTTGGGTGAAAACATGCTGTCTCTCCAGGTATAATCTGTGTGTTTCTATGAGGAGTCCAAATACAGGAAGTGAGGATGGGACAAGCAGGGCTCTGTGCAGGCTTCTGGCTTGTCAATCGTCCTGCTGTGTGAGCCAGGAGCGTGTCACAGAGCCTCACTGCACAGAGCCCTGCTTGTCCTCAGTGCACAGAGCCCTGCTTGCCCTCAGTGCACAGAGCCCTGCTTGTCCTCAGTGTACAGAGCCCTGCTTGCCCTCAGTGCACAGAGCCCTGCTTGTCCTCACTGTACAGAGCCCTGCTTGTCCTCAGTGTACAGAACCCTTCTTGTTCTCAGTGCACAGAGCCCTGCTTGTCCTCAGTGCACAGAGCCCTGCTTGTCCTCAGTGCACAGAGCCCTGCTTGTCCTCAGTGCACAGAGCCCTGCTTGTCCTCAGTGTACAGAGCCCTGCTTGTCCTCAGTGCACAGAGCCCTGCTTGTCCTCAGTGCACAGAGCCCTGCTTGTCCTCAGTGCACAGAGCCCTGCTTGTCCTCACTGCACATAACCCTGCTTGTCCTCACTGCACATAACCCTGCTTGTCCTCAGTGTACAGAGCCCTGCTTAGCCTCAGTGTACAGAGCCCTGCTTGTCCTCAGTGTACAGAACCCTGCTTGTCCTCAGTGTACAGAGCCCTGCTTGTCCTCAGTGTACAGAGACCTGCTTATCCTCAGTGTACAGAGACCTGCTTGTCCTCAGTGTAGAGAGACCTGCTTGTCCTCAGTGTACAGAGACCTGCTTGTCCTCAGTGTACAGAGCCCTGCTTGTCCTCAGTGTACAGAACCCTGCTTGTCCTCAGTGTACAGAGCCCTGCTTGTCCTCAGTGTACAGAACCCTGCTTGTCCTCAGTGTACAGAGCCTTGCTTGTCCTCAGTGTACAAGGCCCTGCTTGTCCTCAGTGCACAGAGCCCTGCTTGTTCTCAGTGTAGAGAGCCCTACTTGTCCCCAGTACACAGAGCCCTGCTTGTCCTCAGTGTACAAGGCCCTGCTTGTCCTCAGTGCACAGAGCCCTGCTTGTCCCCAGTACACAGAGCCCTGCTTGTCCCCAGTACACAGAGCCCTGTTTGTCCTCAGTGTACAGAGCCCTGCTTGTCCCCAGTACACAGAGCCCTGTTTATCCTCAGTGTACAGAACCCTGCTTGTCCTCAGTGTATGGAGCCTTGCTTGTCCTCAGTGTACAAGGCCCTGCTTGTCCTCAGTGCACAGAGCCCTGCTTGTTCTCAGTGTAGAGAGCCCTACTTGTCCCCAGTACACAGAGCCCTGCTTGTCCCCAGTACACAGAGCCCTGCTTGTCCCCAGTACACAGAGCCCTGTTTGTCCTCAGTGTACAGAGCCCTGCTTGTCCCCAGTACACAGAGCCCTGTTTATCCTCAGTGTACAGAGCCCTGCTTGTCCCCAGTACACAGAGCCCTGCTTGTCCTCAGTGTACAGAGCCCTGCTTGTCCCCAGTACACAGAGCCCTGCTTGTCCTCAGTGTACAGAGCCCTGCTTGTCCTCAGTGTACAGAGACCTGCTTGTCCTCAGTGTACAGAGACCTGCTTGTCCTCAGTGTACAGAGACCTGCTTGTCCTCAGTGTACAGAACCCTGCTTGTCCTCAGTGTACAGAGCCTTGCTTGTCCTCAGTGTACAAGGCCCTGCTTGTCCTCAGTGCACAGAGCCCTGCTTGTTCTCAGTGTAGAGAGCCCTACTTGTCCCCAGTACACAGAGCCCTGCTTGTCCTCAGTGTACAAGGCCCTGCTTGTCCTCAGTGCACAGAGCCCTGCTTGTCCCCAGTACACAGAGCCCTGCTTGTCCCCAGTACACAGAGCCCTGTTTGTCCTCAGTGTACAGAGCCCTGCTTGTCCCCAGTACACAGAGCCCTGTTTATCCTCAGTGTACAGAACCCTGCTTGTCCTCAGTGTATGGAGCCTTGCTTGTCCTCAGTGTACAAGGCCCTGCTTGTCCTCAGTGAACAGAGCCCTGCTTGTTCTCAGTGTAGAGAGCCCTATTTGTCCCCAGTACACAGAGCCCTGCTTGTCCTCAGTGTACAAGGCCCTGCTTGTCCTCAGTGCACAGAGCCCTGCTTGTCCCCAGTACATAGAGCCCTGCTTGTCCCCAGTACACAGAGCCCTGTTTGTCCTCAGTGTACAGAGCCCTGCTTGTCCCCAGTACACAGAGCCCTGTTTATCCTCAGTGTACAGAGCCCTGCTTGTCCCCAGTACACAGAGCCCTGCTTGTTCTCAGTGTACAGAGCCCTGCTTGTCCTCAGTGTACAGAGACCTGCTTGTCCTCAGTGTACAGAGACCTGCTTGTCCTCAGTGTACAGAGACCTGCTTGTCCTCAGTGTACAGAGACCTGCTTGTCCTCAGTGTACAGAGCCCTGCTTGTCCTCAGTGTACAGAGCCCTGCTTGTCCTCAGTGTACAGAGCCCTGCTTGTCCTCAGTGCACAGAGCCCTGCTTGTCCTCAGTTTACAGAGCCCTGCTTGTCCTCCTTTTAGCCAATGTATATTACAAATATACATAAAATGGTATTGTCTACATTAAATAAAAAGTTTTTGTTAATGACAGGTACACTTTATAAAACTGGGCAAAAAACATAGCAAGCAGTCAAATGACTCCAGATGGACCCCATTACAGTCATTGGAGTCTTTCAGGGTCCAATGTGTCCGTTGTGCAGCTTGATCACCCCATTTTTCTCCTTTCTCTTATATCTCTTATAATTCTGGCACATTTACAGACTTTCCAGTCTAGGTTTTATTATATAATAATTAGAGGTAATTTATATTAGTTTGTAGCCCTGGTGCCCTCGTTATAATTGTCTTTTATTTTGTCCTTACACCCCATCCCCTCATTCCCAATATGCAGAAATTTTACAATTTGGCTTAAAATCTGCACATCTGCCCGTATAGTGGGTGGTCACTTTCTTTCAGAAGTGGGTGTAAATCTGAGGCTCAGGAGATATAAACCTCAATGAGTTTTACATTCCCCAGAACCTAAAAAATTCACTCTGCCTTCTGAAGGTTGCTTCCAAATAATAAATTCCTACTTCTCAGGGGCTCAAATGTTTTTTATATTGAATGCAAATTTTGTGTTTTAGCTTATTTGTTTGTGTCTTTTCATATTTCGTATGTTTGTTTTTCTTAAAATACTATTAGGTATATACTATAATAAGGAGTAGTCCAGTCTATATTTGTCAGATCACGGGGGGGTTTGGTCCGACAGCTGGGACCCCCAGCAATCTCCTGCACAGCGCCCCGGCTCTCCGCATGGATTACACAAATGGCACAAAGCAGTGGCCGACACTCCCCCTTCATGCATCTATATAGAAACGCTGCACAAACGCTGTATCTATGGCTCTTTAATAGAGATGCATGGAGGGGGCATGTCGACCACAGCTTTGTGCCGTGGTTCACACATTTAATTCATTGGAAAGGCAGGGTGGTGGGCAGAGGAGATCACTGGGGTCCCCCACGATCTGACACATCCCCTCTCCGCATTTTTTTTATTTAGACTGGACCACTATAGTGGTTTACTATTATTTCTGTATAAAGCTATTTATTCTTGTAATGAATCCTTGCATCCTCTGTAAAACACTCTTTAAACTACAATTTCCTCTGACTATAAGTACCTATGCCCAAATATAGATTTTCTTCACCCTACTGAGAGTGGCAACTGTCACGATTCGGCTGGCAGGAGGTGGATCCTCTGTGCCAGAGAGGGATTGGCGTGGACCGTGCTGGTGGACCGGTTCTAAGTTGCTACTGGTATTCACCAGAGCCCGCCGCAAAGCGGGATGGTCTTGCAGCGGCGGGAGCAACCAGGTCGTATCCACCAGCAACGGCTCAACCTCTCTCACTGCTGAAGATAGGCGCGGTACAAGGGAGTAGACAAGAGCAAGGTCGGACGTAGCAGAAGGTCAGGGCAGGCAGCAAGGATCGTAGTCAGGGGCAACGGCAGGAGGTCTGGAACACAGGCTAGGAACACACAAGGAAATGCTTTCACTGGCACAATGGCAACAAGATCCGGTGAGGGAGTGCAGGGGAAGTGAGGTATAAGTAGGGAGTGCACAGGTGAACACACTAATTAAGCCTGCTGCGCCAATCAGTGGCGCAGTGGCCCTTTAAATTGCAGAGACCCGGCGCGCGCGCGCCCTAAGGAGTGGGGCCGCGCGCGCCGGGACAAGACCGACGGGGAACGGGTCAGGTACGGGAGCCGGGATGCGCATCGCGAGCGGGCGCCTCCCGCACCGCGAATCGCATCCCGGCTGAGAGAGATACTGCAGCGCACCCGGTCAGCAGGTCTGACCGGGGCGCTGCAATTGCGAGGATGTTGCGAGCGCTCCGGGGAGGAGCGGGGACCCGGAGCGCTCGGCGTAACAGTACCCCCCCCTTGGGTCTCCCCCTCTTCTTGGAGCCTGAGAACCTGAGGATAAGACTTTTGTCTAGGATGTTGTCCTCAGGTTCCCAGGATCTCTCTTCTGGGCCACAGCCTTCCCAATCCACCCAAAATTTTTTTTTTTCCTCTGACCGTCTTGGAGGCCAGGATCTCCTTCACGGAGAAGACGTCAGAAGAACCGGAAACAGGAGTGGGAGAAACAAGTTTGGGAGAGAAGCGGTTAATGATGAGTGGTTTAAGGAGAGAGACATGGAAGGCATTGGGAATACGAAGAGAAGGAGGAAGAAGGAGTTTGTAAGAGACAGGGTTAATCTGGCACAAGACTTTGAAAGGACCAAGATAGCGTGGTCCCAGTTTGTAACTGGGGACACGAAAGCGGACATATTTAGCGGAGAGCCATACCTTGTCTCCGGGAGCAAAAATGGGGGGAGTTCTTCTTTTCTTATCGGCAAATCTTTTCATCCGGGATGAAGCCTGTAAAAGAGAATTTTGGGTCTCTTTCCATATGGTGGAAAGATCATGAGTCACTTCATCCACAGCGGGCAAACCAGAGGGCAAGGGAGTAGGGAGGGGGGGGAAGAGGGTGACGGCCGTACACCACGAAAAATGGGGACTTAGCAGAAGATTCGGAGATTCTGAAGTTGTATGAGAATTCGGCCCACGGTAGAAGATCTGCCCAGTCATCCTGGCGGGAGGAAACAAAATGCCGTAAATAGTCACCCAGGACCTGATTAATTCTTTCTACTTGCCCATTGGATTGGGGATGATAAGAAGAAGAGAAGTTTAATTTAATCTTGAGCTGTTTACAGAGGGCCCTCCAGAATTTAGACACGAATTGGACGCCTCTATCCGAGACGATCTGCGTGGGCAAACCGTGAAGACGAAAAATGTGTACAAAAAATTGTTTTGCCAACTGAGGCGCTGAAGGAAGACCAGGAAGAGGAATAAAATGTGCCATCTTGGAAAATCGATCAACGACCACCCAAACAACTGTGTTGCCACGGGATGGGGGCAAGTCTGTAATAAAGTCCATACCAATCAGTGACCAAGGCTGTTCGGGGACAGGCAGAGGATGAAGGAGGCCAGCAGGCTTCTGGCGAGGAGTCTTATCCCGGGCACAGACAGTACAGGCCCGCACAAAATCAACAACATCCGTCTCCAGAGTCGGCCACCAATAAAAACGAGAGATGAGTTGCAAGGATTTTTTGATGCCCGCATGGCCTGCGAGGTGGGAGGAGTGTCCCCATTTGAGAATCCCGAGACGTTGGGTGGAGAAACGAAGGTCTTCCCTGGAGGAGTTTGCCTGATGGAGGCTGGAGAAGTGGAGATCAGACAGTCAGGAGGAATGATGTGTTGCGGAGAGAGCTCTACTTCAGAGGCATCCGAGGAACGAGAGAGGGCATCGGCCCTAATGTTCTTGTCGGCAGGGCGAAAATGAATTTCAAAGTTAAAACGGGCAAAGAACAACGACCACCTGGCCTGGCGAGGGTTCAGTCGTTGGGCAGACTGGAGATAGGAGAGATTCTTGTGATCAGTGTATATGATAACTGGAAATTTTGATCCCTCCAGCAGATGCCTCCATTCCTCAAGCGCCAATTTAATGGCCAGTAGTTCTCGATCCCCGATGGAGTAGTTTCTCTCTGCCGGAGAGAAGGTCCTAGAAAAAAAACCACAAGTAACAGCATGCCCGGAAGAATTTTTTTTGTAGAAGGACAGCTCCAGCTCCCACTGAGGAGGCATCTACCTCCAATAGGAAGGGTTTAGATGGGTCAGGTCTGGAGAGCACGGGAACAGAAGAAAAGGCAGATTTGAGATGTTTAAATGCGTCTTCCGCTTGGGGAGACCAGGACTTGGGATTGGCATTTTTCTTGGTTAAAGCCACGATAGGAGCCACAATAGTGGAAAAGTGTGGAATAAATTGTCTGTAATAATTGGTGAACCCCAAAAAACGTTGGATAGCACAGAGTCCGGAGGGGCGTGGCCAATCTAATACAGCAGCTAGCTTCTCTGGGTCCATTTGTAGTCCCTGGCCAGAAACCAAGTATCCTAGGAAAGGAAGAGATTGACATCAAGAACTGTCTCATCTTTGTGCGGAGTCAGCGTACGTCTTTCCAGGCGGGGAGGACGGATAGGACAATCCTTCAAGAAGTGTTCGGTACCGGCACAGTACAGGCACAGATTCTCCATGCGGCGTCGTGTCCTCTTTTGAGGTGTCAAGCGAGACCGGTCAACTTGCATAGCCTCCACGGCGGGAGGCACAGGAACGGATTGCAGAGGACCAGAGGAGAGAGGAGCCGGGGAGAAAAAACGCCTCGTGCAAACAAAGTCCATATCCTGGCGGAGCTCCTGACGCCTTTCGGAAAAACGCATGTCAATGCGGGTGGCCAGATGAATAAGTTCATGCAGGTTAGCAGGAATTTCTCGTGCGGCCAGCACATCTTTAATGTTGCTGGATAGGCCTTTTTTAAAGGTCGCGCAGAGGGCCTCATTATTCCAGGATAATTCGGAGGCAAGAGTACGGAATTGGATGGCGTACTCGCCAACAGAAGAATTACCCTGGACCAGGTTCAGCAGGGCAGTCTCAGCAGAAGAGGCTCGGGCAGGTTCCTCAAAGACACTTCGAATCTCCGTGAAGAAGGAGTGTACAGAGGCAGTGACAGGGTCATTGCGGTCCCAGAGCGGTGTGGCCCATGACAGAGCTTTCCCAGACAGAAGGCTGACTACGAAAGCCACCTTAGACCTTTCAGTAGGAAACTGGTCCGACATCATCTCCAAGTGCAGGGAACATTGCGAAAGAAAGCCACGGCAAAACTTAGAGTCCCCATCAAATTTATCCGGCAAGGATAGTCGTAGGCCGGAAGCGGCCACTCGCTGCGGAGGAGGTGCAGGAGCTGGCGGAGGAGATTGTTGCTGGAGTTGTGGTAGTAGCTGCTGTAGCATCACGGTCAGTTGAGACAGCTGGTGGCCTTGTTGCGCTATCTGTTGCGACTGCTGGGTGACCACCGTGGTGAGGTCGGCGACAACTGGCACTGGGACTTCAGCGGGATCCATGGCCGGATCTACTGTCACGATTCGGCTGGCAGGAGGTGGATCCTCTGTGCCAGAGAGGGATTGGCGTGGACCATGCTGGTGGACCGGTTCTAAGTTGCTACTGGTATTCACCAGAGCCCGCCGCAAAGCGGGATGGTCTTGCAGCGGCGGTAGCAACCAGGTCGTATCCACCAGCAACGGCTCAACCTCTCTCACTGCTGAAGATAGGCGCGGTACAAGGGAGTAGACAAGAGCAAGGTCGGACGTAGCAGAAGGTCAGGGCAGGCAGCAAGGATCGTAGTCAGGGGCAACGGCAGGAGATCTGGAACACAGGCTAGGAACACACAAGGAAACGCTTTCACTGGCACAATGGCAACAAGATCCGGCGAGGGAGTGCAGGGGAAGTGAGGTATAAGTAGGGAGTGCACAGGTGAACACACTAATTAAGCCTGCTGCGCCAATCAGTGGCGCAGTGGCCCTTTAAATTGCAGAGACCCGGCGCGCGCGCGCCCTAAGGAGTGGAGCCGCGCGCGCAGGGACAAGACCGACGGGGAACGGGTCAGGCACGGGAGCCGGGATGCGCATCGCGAGCGGGCGCCTCCCGCACTGCGAATCGCATCCCGGCTGAGAGAGATACTGCAGCGCACCCGGTCAGCAGGTCTGACCGGGGCGCTGCAATTGCGAGGATGTTGCGAGCGCTCCGGGGAGGAGCGGGGACCCGGAGCGCTCGGCGTAACAGCAACCTTCTGCAATGGAAAAATACAGACTGGTCTATGGAAGCTACAGATGCACTATTAAGGCCCAAACAACTTTCCTAACCCACCAAAATGATATCTGAGCAGATGACTCTTGTAGTAGATATGTCCATCCAGAGAGCTAAGGCTGGGTTCACATCACAATTTGGGCCTCCAAGACACGGATATGTCAGAAAGCTGTCAAAATGACAGACACAGGCCCCATTCATTTCAATGGCCTGAGCATAGTCAGCTAGTGACTACTTTCAGGTTATTTTCCGAGAATATGCAAGTTTTGACTCATACTAAGTATGGCTTTTAGCACTTTTCAGTCTGAGACAAAGCTCTGATACATTTAGAAAATGACATGAATGTAGTAACTAGCTGACTATGCTCAGGCCATTGAGATGAATGGGGCCCATGCCTGTCCGAACAAGGCGACTTTACCATGTCATTTTGACAATTTTCCGACATATCTGAACCTCAGAGGCAGAAATTGGGTAATAAGGCCTTGATTTCCACTTGTCAGGCCTGGTCTCATATATATTATGTAAGTTATAACTACAGCCCTGTTAAGCTTAATGAGTTGAGCCTGGTGTGGAGAATTTCTAAACCCAAACTACTTTTAGGCCTGTCAAGAATGTTACTGCTGGGGCACTTCTACTTATCTGGAGCAAACACATCTGTCAAAGAGACAGCGTTTGATTCTTGTGAGAGCCGTTTCTTCATGTCTACCGACATGACAGCTATAAATATGCTGTGGTCAGAATAGTGCTGATGCTGTAGCTGCAGTCAGTGAGGACGGCCTGGAGCTGCTTTCAAAGGCACCGACAATATTGCTGGTTTTGAAGGTGGCCCCAGAAGCCGCTTTTATATAGAAAAATCACCGTGCATAAATATGTCCATCTCTTGTGGAGGAGACTTAGGAAGAATGTCTAACCACGTCCCTAGGCTGTCTTATAGGCATGTACAAAACACCTCATACTCTGCTGGTCTGTCCAGTTCTATTGCTATCTGACCTTGGGCCAAATGTTGTCAAGACAAAGAATTAGGTCAATTTCAGTGTGTGACTAAAACACACGTATATGTTCTGAGAACTGGCTCAGAGTAACAGTCTACGAGTGAATCAGCGCTGTGTTACGCCCTGAGAATTAGATCTGTCTTACATTTGGAAGTGTGTAAAAATTAGCTCAGTGTAACTGGAAGTGAAGCATGAAGGAAGAAACAAAACCATATGTGCCGAGCGGTCTGCTCCTATTGCTCCTCATTCCACAGGCACCGAAGAGGTTAACCATCCCCGTGTCACATGTCAATCACTATGAAGTATGTCCCATAGCTGCCAAGTCATGGTTGCCCTGACTGCCTTCCAGCTTCTACACTTCACAATAAATCTCTCCTCTCTTTTGGACGGCTTTCCTGCTGATTGCTTTTCCTTTTTGTATTCTGGTCACCATGTGAAATCATCCAGTTCTTTTTGATTTGTGAGCAATACTTGTGTTTGTGCGTAGGATTTTGAAATGGCTTCCTATGTGATCCGATAATACCTTGAAAATGTGCTAATGTAACAAGTTTTCAACCACTTGATTCGTAACAGTTATGAGGGGTTGGCATTCTTTGTAAATTCCAACAGCTAGTGGATTGCGGTCCAAAAGAAGGACCCCATTCCACTAGCACAAAAGAAATCTGTGATGTTGTCCTTTAAGGGGTCTTCCAGGTTTATAAAATGTCAATAGAAGATACAAAAGTACAAAAATCTGTCTAAATGACTAAATGATCACTAGATAATGTGACTTCATCTAAAAAAAAATATATATATATATATATTTTTCATTATCTTGTTTAGCTGTTCTGCTGCTTTGTATAATGCTGCCAGGGCTTACTGTGAGATATCCAAAATAAAGGACAACAGTTTCTATAACACCTCTCCCCTCTCAAAGACATTGGGGGATATTTATCAAAGGATTTAGACTGGTTTTTCCTGTCTAAATTTGTCGCACAGAAAGTCGCAGTCTAAATATGTGCGACTTTTCTGCAACTTTTGCTCTAGAGGATTTTTAGAACATGATGCTTTCTAGTCTATTTTAGACAGAAATGCATTGGATAATGCATTGGTGCTGAATTTATCAAAATCGACTTTTCCACGGCAAGTCACATCGGCTGAAAGTACACCGAAATGTCAGACCATGTTGGATCAGGTTTAAATACAGTCTAAAGCATAGATCATGGAGTCTGTGCACAGAATTTATCAAGAGCCGTGCGCCTTTTGATAAATTAGGCGCACAATAGACTGGCTTAACCCTCTGTAGTTTGGTCTATATTGATGCGGGACATAGACAACTTTGATAAATCTCCCCCATTGTCTGTATTTACAGCTGTCTGCACATTCTTTAGGACAGTTTGCTACATTTACGTGAATTGCTTTTCTATTGTTGTGCATACTGATACTGCTTAGTCTGCTGCCCAGCATTTGAAACACAATCCCTTCCCAAGAGAAGAAGTAAATATAAAAGAGGTGCTCCACCACATAGATATCTCTATAGGACCCTCTATACTTTACATAGTATGCACTACTTGTCACAGTATTTGGGACTTCTGGATTCCCTTAAGTGAAATTTCTGGGTGTACCCCTGCTGTAGGCTAACCTCTGCATGATGGATACAACAGGTCAAGGTGCAAAAACAATGCCCACCAACTGTCTGCATGATCAAATGATAGTTGTCCTTATGTTAAAGGAGTGTTCTGCCGCTGGGAGCCCCGCGATCTCCGTGCAGCAGCGGCATTCTATGCAGGGCTGCAGCTCCCGTCTCGGAAACCTCTGTGTTTCTGGGACTGGAGACGTGATGTCATGCCCCCCTCCAATAGACATGAAGGGAGGGGGCGTGGTATGACGTCATGTCTCCAGTCCAGGAAACACAGAGGTTTCCGAGACTTAAGCTGCAACCCCGCATAGAATGCGGGTGCTGCACGGAGATCACGGGGGCATCCCAGGGCGGGTACCCCACGATCAGACATCTTATCCCCTATCCTTTGGCCAGAATACCCCTTTAATTGCTGTCTGGAACCAATATGGTGCTTCTTATAATCCTTTGATGCTGTTTCTAGCTTTTCCTCAGTGTGTTTCTGCAACCTGACCTATTTACACTGAACCTGACCTGGCCTGTCTTTATTACTCTTTTGTTTGATGCTTCATAGGACCATTTATGGCTGACATCATGCTTGGTTTCTGTTGCACAGTTTTGATGTTAGCAGCCTTACATGTCCCCGATTATGATTGTGGCCTCCATTATGTTACACATATGTCCAGCCCTCTTCTGCCACACCATTGTCCCACATTGCCATGGGATACCACTTTAACTAGTAAAGTAGATTTGTGCAGGGGTCCATTAAAAAAACAGTACTAATGGAATCTATCTGGGGTGAACCATTCTTCTTCCAGGTCCTAGGGTCCAAACCAAAATCTACAGACAAATATTTACTGGGCTTTTCCCTTAAACACTAGTAAAACCCCAAAGCATTACACTCATATCTACTCATGATTTATTAGTGTTAATGTAATGTGAAATGGAATCTTTTAGTAAAATTTAACTCTTTCTATGAAGTTTTTTAGAGATGAGATTGTCCATATATGAGCTTAGAAAAGATAAGGTTACACTTCCTTTTAAATGTTTCTATGTTCTTTGTTTCTTTATTCCTTCTTTTGCTAGGAATGGATTTGGAGTCTTGTGCAGGTTCACATCACCCAGTCAAGGGTCCAGTCTCTCCATAGGCTATCTAATGTACATGTGTCTCTCTAGTCAATTTGAATGTCTTTGATTTATATCTTTAAACAACAGTAAAAATCTCTTTGAGATGACCATCCAATATTGCAATAAAAAGTAGCGTTCTGCATGGTGGTCAGTAGACATAATATATGATGGAACAGAAAATCTTTTACAGAAAATCTGGTCTGGACAAAGAAGTGGTCTTTTCAAAGAGGTGACCTTTTGGAGAGTTTTCACTGTATATACATGGGCGTTAAAGGGGTACTCCGGCGATAAGACATCTTATCCCTTATCCAAAGGATAGGGGATAAGATGCCTGATTGCGGGGGTCCCGCCGCTGGGGACCACCGTGATCTTGCACGCAGCACCCCGTCACAATCAGTCCCCGGAGCGTGTTCACTCCGGGTCTGATTACTGGCGATCACGGGGGCCGGAGCATTGTGACGTCACGTTCCGCCCCCTCAATGCAAGCCTATGGGAGGGGGCGTGACAGCTGTCACGCCCCCTCCCATAGGCTTGCATTGAGGGGGCGGAGTGTGACGTCACACGGGGTGAGGCCGTGACGTCACAATGCTCCGGCCCCGGGGACTGATTGCAATGGGGTGCTGCGTGCAAGATCACGGGGGTCCCCAGTGGCGGGACCCCCACGATCAGGCATCTTATCCCCTATCCTTTGGATAGGGGATAAGATGTCTTAGCACAGGAGTACCCCTTTAAAGAGACCTTGCAGTGCTGGGGTCCTAGGTTCGAATCTGCACAAATGCAACAATCTGCATAGAGTTTGTATGTTTTCCCACACTCTAAATTTTGTTCATTTGGAATTTAGATTGTGAACTCCCATGGCAACGGACTGTGGATTCACTGTAAAACTGCTGTAGAAAAAAAACCACATTTTTTGTTAAGATATTTTATATCAAGATATCTTTGTCCTACAATGTCAAAAAAACTCAGCTCGATGTCACAGCTCAGAAAAAAACTTCTATCAATGTCACTTCTATTGAAAGTTAGAAGACTTCTGAGTGGAGAAGAGGCGTCTGGCGTCTTAGGAGGTCATGCTAGCATCAAGCATATCTATGTGCTATGAACCTGCAATAGAAATTTCTGTACTAGGTGAAAGGAAAATAAATCACCAGAGAACACTACCCTCCCCATCTACAGGTGGCTTCTTTTATGAATGTCGATTGCCTATAAAAACATTCTGAAGAGTTAAGCCATAAACCACAGATAGGATAAGGGTTCTATTTAATACATACACATGAAGTAGGAAACAGATGCAAAGGAGCATAACTACAGAGTTAACAATGCTTGTCTGCTTTTACATACCGTATATACTCGAGTATAAGCCGAGTTTTTCAGCACGATTTTTCGTGCTGAAAACACCCCCCTTGGCTTATACTCGAGTGAACTCTCCGCCCTCAGTGGTCTTCAACCTGCGGACCTCCAGATTTTTCAAAACTACAACTCCCAGCAAGCCCGGACAGCGGATGGCTGTCCGGGCATGCTGGGAGTTGTAGTTTTGAAACATCTGGAGGTCCGCAGGTTGAAGACCACTGCCCGGACCTTGGTCATCATCCAGCCCCCCCTCCCCCCTTTAGTTTTGTACTCACCTCTGCTTGGCGGGATGTTCGGGTGAGCTGGTCTGGGCCATCTGTGCTGCAGGACCGTCCGGTGGGGAGGGATAGTCATTCCGGGCTGTCCATCTTCACTGGGTGGGCCTCTTCTCCGCGCTTCGCACCCGGCCCCGGAATAATGACGTTGCCTTGACGACAACGCGAGGTGAGTACAAAACTAAAGGGGGGAGGGGGGGGGCTGGATGAAGATGAAGGCCCGGGCAGTGGTCTTCAACCTGCGGTCCTCCAGATGTTTCAAAACAGTTTCAAAAAAGTTTTGGAACATCTGGAGGTCCGCAGGTTGAAGACCACTGTTAAATCAGACATTGACAAGCGGTGATGATGAAGGGGGTGGTGTGGGATGATGACAGGGTAATGATGAAGGGGGGATGATGACAGGGTAATGATGAAGGGGGGGGGGGTGATGAATGGGGGGAATGATGAATGGGGGGGATGATGAAGGGGGGGGATGATGAAGGGGGGGATGATGGCAGGGGATGATGATGAGGATGTTAATGACGGGGGTCTGGATGATACGGGGGATGATGCATTTCCCACCCTAGGCTTATACTCGAGTCAATAACTTTTCCTGGGTTTTTGGGGTGAAATTAGGGGCCTCGGCTTATATTCGGGTCAGCTTATACTCGAGTATATACGGTAGTTTTGCAGAGGAGCTGAATACACAGAAAAGTTTATTTATTTATTTAATTTTTAATCCAGGCTTTCAGTAAAATATCTTAATTTTTCATTTTAGATGCATCTGAGATATATAAACAATTGTTGCAAAACTTTTCTTACTATTTTGAACTTTTGGAATAGTATAATGATCGCCTTAGTCTCCCTGGTAACAGCAATGATGCCATCTGCATATACACCTATTTAAAGACTTTAATAATTCAATTAACTTTAATTGTTAACATTAGTTACTGGAGTAATTCTCAGGGTGAAAGGAGGCATTTAAAGGGGAACTTGAAATCCAGCAAACCCAACATGTGTTAGTGTTTATATACCGAGCATGTAACACTATAGCATCCTCTTTCCTCAGCACCATAACATATCATAATATACTCATCTAGGGCGCTGCTGCAAAACATCACACTGCTGAAGTTACTCAATCATTGTCAGTCCCTGCATGAATGTGCTCACAAGTGATGTTTATTTCATGTTCACACCTGGGGTTTCATTGCGTCTATTGCTACAAAAACCACATGCAGACAATGTAAGTGTTAGATTAAATGTACCAGTACTTGCTTTCAATGGTACATTGTTGTTTAATATTACAGTTTAGTGTTTTGTGCCTTTTAATCCAAAGTCGTGACTCCTTTTGTGCATAAGGCTCTGCTTACGCTACCAATGAGCAGGCCGTACACATTAAAGGGGTACTCTGCCCCAGGGGCGGACACAGACAGCAGAGGGCCCCTGTGCAAAGAATGTGCCTGCCCCCCCATATGTCTATTGTTCAGGAACCCCCCCCCCCGCTCTCATTACACCCCCTGCTTCCATTAACCCCCTGCTCCTTGCATTCACCTCATCCTGCCCCTCCTTCCATTCACCCTCCACTTCTATTACCTCCCCTCACTGCTTCCATTGACCCCCCCTGCTCTTTCTTTCATTCACCCTTCCTGCCCCTGCTCCCCTGCTTCCATTCACCCCCACTTCCATTACCCCCTGCTCCTTCCATTCTCCCCATCCTGCCCCTGCTTCCATTCACCCCCACTTCCTTCCATTCACCCCCACTTCCATTACCCCTGCTCCTTCCATTTTCCCCATCCTGCCCCTCCTTCCATTCACCCCCATGCTTCCACTACCCCCCTGCACCCATTAACCCCTCCTGCTCCTTCCATTCCCCCACTGCGCTTCCATTAACCCCCCTGCTTCTTTCATTCACCTCATCCTGCCCCTCATTCCATTACCATCCCTGCTTCCATTAACCCCCTGCTTCCGGTAACCCCCTCCCCCTGCTTCCATTAACCCCCTCCCCATGCTTCCATTACACATACACCCCCCCCACCCCGCTCGTTCCACCTCACCCCATCCTGCCCCTCTTTCCATTCTCTCCCCCTGCGCTTCCATTACACACACACACATTTCCATTAACCCCCCCTGCTTTCATTATAATCCCCCCCCCTGCTCCTATAATTTATATAGATAGATATGAGAGATAGATAGATAGATAGATAGATATGAGATAGATAGATAGATATGGGATAGATAAATAGATATGAGATAGATAGATAGATAGATAGATAGGACATAGATCAGTGTTTTCCAACCAGGGTATCTCCAGCTGTTGCAAAACTACAACTCCCAGCATGTCTGGACTGTAGTTTTGCAACAGCTGGAGGCACCATGGTAGGGAAACACTGATCTATGCCCAGTCTACCTATCTATCTATATATCAGTGTTTACCAACCAGTGTGTCTCCAGCTGTTGCAAAACTACAACTCCCAGCATGCCTGGACAGACAAAGGCTGTCCTGGCATGCTGGGAGTTGTAGTCTTGCAACATGTAGGGACTTTTGCACTTTTGAAACACTGCAAACTTGCAAAGCACTAACCCGCTCATCTTTATAAAGTTACCTACTGTTCACACAGCCGATGGCCCTCAACTCACCGGGGATGCAGTGTAATCCGAGACAGGGGCCACATGATGCCGGGGATGAAGAGGAGCTGAGGCAGTTGTTCCTCATGAAGTTATCGGGGATGAAGCACGGCCTGATGGAGGGACAGGTCAGAGGGCTTGGAGCTGACTTCCTGCCTGTTCGGGGCCCGTCTACTCCCACCAGCCCGTCTGCTCTTAAAGCAACAGTTACACTAACGGGGGGGCCTCCCTCTCAAGGCCCGGGCCCAGCGTACAGATACCTCTATAGCTATGCCAATGGCGGTGGGCCCCCTTACTTGCTGGGCCCTTGTGCAGTTGAACCTGCTGCACATATGGTTTGTCCGCCCCTGCTCTGCCCCATGACATCTAGACATAAGATGTCTGATTGCGGGGGTTCCGCCGCTGACTGGTGATGCCGATTGACTGGTTCACTGTCGATGCAGGGTGGAGGCTCGTGATGTCACGGTCGCATCCCGCTTGTGTTGTCACGGCCATGACCCTCAATGCAAGTCTATGGGATGGGGCGTGACGGCTGTCATGTCCCTCCCATAGACTTGCATTAACGCCTTAAGGATGCAGGGTTTTTCCGTTTTTGCATTTTCATTTTTTCCTCATCACCTTCTAAAAATCATTATTTTTTGCGCCACCAATTCTACTTTGCAGTGACATTATCTACTGTAGTCTCCTAAACCTTCCCGTAAGGTGACGACTTCGGCGCTGCAGCGCTACACTGGCGGGGTGAGATAGCAGTCGGAGAGGGTACAGAGGATGATGATAGCTTTTTATTGTATAATCATAAAAACAATCAGTGCTTAGTTGGACAATGCGTTTCGGAGGCGCTCCCTCCTTCATCAGGATGCAGACCTGACGAAGGAGGGAGCCCCTCCGAAACGCGTTGTCCAACTAAGCACTGATTCTTTTCATGATTATACAATAAAAAGCTATCATCATCCTCTGTACCCTCTCCGACTGCTATCTCACCCCGCCGGTGTAGCGCTGCAACGCCGAAGTCGTCACCTTACGGGAAGGTTTAGGAGACCCGTGTCGGGATTCCTACCTCCCACATCTACTACAGTATCCTATCCACCATAATGACGGGACCGATGGCCAGCTGCTCCCAATCTGCTTGTGGAAAGACACCTGCTCAAGGCTTACATCAGTGTTGCGCCTGAAATTAGCGCAACACTTAAAGGTGAGCAGGCTCTTATCTCTTTACTAACCATCCGTTATCCACGGATAACCAGCACTATATTAGCGCCACATCTGTCTTTTTTCTCCCCTACATACTATTGCAGTGACATTAGTCATTTTACCCAAAAATCCACGGCGAAACGGAAAAAAATTCATTGTTCGACAAAATTGAAGAAAAAAAAACGTCATTTTGTAACTTTTGGGGGTTTCCGTTTCTATGCAGTGCATTTTTCTGTAAAAATAACACCTTATCTTTATTCTGTAGGTCCATACGGTTAAAATGATACCCTACTTATATAGGTTGGATATTACCATACTTTGGAAAAAAATCATAACTACATGCAGGAAAATGTATATGTTAAAAATTCTCATCTTCTAACCCCTATAACTTTTTCATTTTTCTGCGTACGGGCCGGTATGAGGACTCATTTATTGCGCCATGTTCTGATGTATTTATCGGTACCATTTTTTATTGATCAGACTTTTTGATCGCTTTTTATTCATTTTTTCATGATATAAAAAGTGACCAAAAATACGCTATTTATACTTTGGAATTTTTCTGCGCGTACGCCATTGACCGTGCGATTTAATAAACTATATATTTTTATAATTCAGACATTTCCGCACATGGTGATACCATATATGTTTATTTTTATTTACACTTTTTTTTTATTATGGGAAAAGGGGGATGATTCAAACTTTTATTAGGGAAGGGGTTAAATGACCTTTGTTAACTTTTTTTTCCCCACTTTTTTTTTTTGCAGTGCTATAGCTCCCATATGGTGGCCTTCTTACCCTCCTTCTATGGCAAGTGTTGGCAGAGAGAAGAATCGGGTATGTTGGATTTTAATTGCTCGATTCCTCTGAGCTCTGGTAGATAAGTCATCTCTAGAGGAGTCTGGTAGCATTCCCCCCCCCCCCCCCCCTCTTCCTATGCAGAACACATGCACATGGATGGGGAGATCTGGTGAAATAGTTATCAGCCAAATGCTATTTTATGTATTCTTGTTTGTTCCCAGTCAACTGTATGTAAAATTTGTTCCCAAGTCAACTGTATGTAAAAATGTATAAACAAAAGGAGAAAGGTAAGAAAAGGAATATATAAAGATAGATCAAGGAAGTCATCAAAGTGTCAGTATAGAAAACTGAAAGCAAAATGCCTTGGAAATTGCCTTGGAAATATAAAATGCACAACAAAATTGGATAAACCAGGAGTCAATGTTTGTGACATAATTGCATACAATGGATTGAATCAAAGGGAATTTTCATATGGAAAGGCAAAACAAAAACAAAAACAAACACTAACACCTAAACAGAAAACAACAAGGTGTGACAACTAGCGCTCTGGCTGTATCCCCTGAGCGCATTGTTCCTCTCCCCTCTGCCAGATCTTTGTTTGCCCAAGTGCCTTAGTGAAAGCATTACACTGTGTTTCCTTGCTTTGTACCAGACCTAGTATTCTGTGACCTAACCGTGTACCTTGCTGCCTGCCTACTGACCTTCTGCTACGTTCCTGTTTACGCTCCTGTGCCACCTACCCTGACCTCCTGCTATCCAGACTACGTCCTGTCTCTTCCTTCTGTACCTCGCATCACCTCAGTTGCCTGTGGGGTCGAGTTGTGCCAGGGGTAGCGACCTGGGTGCTACCTGCCGCAGCAAGACCATGCCGCATTGCGGCGGGCTCTTATGAAAACCAGCGGCACCTTAGACTCTGCTCCCTGGCACTGCCTGCGTCATCTGCCACACAGGTCCAGCGGATCCACTACCTCTCGTGTTCCAGACTACTGTGGTCCAGCGGATCTACTTCCTCCCGAGTGCCAGTCGACTGCGGTGAGTCTAACACAAGGTTACATTGGTATAAAGTGAAGTGGAGGGTTGGATGAAAGTGATATTCTGAGATGGACCACGTTTTGCAAGTTTTGTCTGATGGTGATCTAATAAAAATAAGGTGATGCCTGAAAAAAACAATGATATCTCTATCATTTACAGTATGATATGAAGTGGCATGTCTGGTAATTGGCCAAGGGATATGGCAGTCATTACCTCAATAGTCTATGCACATATGGAAATTGGGGACAATTTTCTTATTCTATTGATAGAAAATAGGTTTGTTAACAACTAAGTCATTTTTCAGGATGATAATGCATCTTGCATGTCAACTCAATTACGTAGCCAGCAAACAGTCTGGATTCATGGTAAAAATTTAAAGAATTGTCCCATGACAACAAGGCTACAATCTGCAAAGCTGATCTGTCAACTGCTCTTCAAGAATGTTGGAACCAGCTTGATGAAGAGTATTGTTTATCATTAGTAAAATGAAGAGGAGGAGCAGTATAGTGCTAACTGGGATTTTTGTTGATAATTCTATATTTGTTCTTCATTGAGTGACTTCATAGTTATTCCTCTACTTGATAGAAAATACATATGTCATTGAATAAAATGATTTACCTTAATTTGTTTACAAATAATTTATGAATAGAGATGAGCGAATCAACTCTGAATTAATACAAATTCTTGGGAATTTGTTTTGGAAAATTACATACAGTAGCAGGGAATTCTGTTAAAAACAGGAGTCCCTTCTCATGTATACTGAGCTGTGAAGAATACACTGCATTCCTCAAAGCTTAGTTCAGATTCATTGGGTTAGGTGGACAAAGGTAAGAGGTGATGCGATGCCACATGCATTACCACTTACTACATTCACTGGGCACAGTGACACAGCAGCAGGAAGTATGTGGTGATGCATACAGCACCACTTGTATTCACTAGTGCATTCTCTAGATCTGGAACTCTGCATTTATCCCAGTGAATGCCATTTATCCCAGGTCATATCTGAATCTGTTATCAAATTTGAGTCTGAAAGGTGATTCGAGCGACTCTATCCCAAACAAATTACGTAGATTCCTACATCACTATTCTTGAACCAACAATTGTTTTATGTCCTATCCGGAATTTATGTATTTGCTATGAAGTAAAATGTGTGGAAAAGCCCCAATCTTTTCCAAGGGTTGTATTTGTGAACTTTCTTCTCAACACAAAAAAATTTCCCAATATGAAATATGAATAACAAAGAAGCGAATGGTAAGTCTCTTTTATCATGCATACAGTTTGTGATGCTGTATACAGACGTATATATGATAACAGAGCTTACTATTAATGTATCAGGTGGCCATGGGGATCACAGCAATATAAAGAGGGATTAGAGAGACTGGACCACCTATTTCTCACACACTGTTATTCTTCACAGCCTGTCCACCAGGTTATTACTACACACAAAGCACTCACTCTTTTAGGCCAGAGACTTGTCTGCTGTCACAGGGAATCTTATTAGAAGGGTTTTCCAGGGTGCTTTATCAACAAAAGCTCTGACACACTCATAGCTTTAAATTGCTTCAAAAACATCATTATTAAAATAGGCCTATTAGTATTAAACCTGGGAACAGAGGGGTCAGCAGAGAGATTTCTGTCGGGGTATTTCAGGGGAACAGACTAGTTATTGTAAGGGGTGGGGGCACATTTGTTTATCCATCTGTCACATGAGAAAGCAGCCAAAGCTAGTTCTATGAACCTAGATTCATGTTCATAGGACGAGCGATGTGTAACTACCAGTATGAATGTAAAGTCTGACCCAGAAACTATGACCTGCATGATGCCGAATAGGATGAGTATATGAGCATGGAACCCTAACAGATCATTTACTGTATATATAACACTGCATATATTTTTATATTTTTACTAAGATCCTCTGTTTACTACATGGATTTTATCCTTTTTCTTACTTAGGTTGGTCATGATACGACCACATAGGGCCCATAAGATGACCTTAATACCAAGACTTCTTTGGGGCTACTCAACTGAATATAAGGTCCTTTTGCGAACTAAGCTTTTGTATGGCAGAACTCCAAAGTAGATGGAAATTGTAGAAAACGCACATGGAAATTAACCTACGGTGTGAATTTGCACATTTTCCCTTTTGACTTGAATGTGGAAGTAAGAAACAACAATTTCAAATACATACATTTTTTATTATTAGAAAAATTAATCTCCCAAATTCTCTGAGGAAATTCAGCAACAAATGGACACTAAAACTCACATTGTGTGGTGTGAACTTGCTGCTGCAGGTTTCCTGCTCTAAAAAAATTACAGCATTTCTGTCCTGTATGGCCTTACCTTAAAGGGGTACTCCGGCGCTAAGACATCTTATCCCCTATCCAAAGGATATGGGATAAGATGCCTGATCGCAGGCATCCCGCCGCTGGGGACCCCTGTGATCTTCCAAGCCACACCTTGTTAGAATCAGCCCCTTTGGATAGGGGATAAGATGTCTTAGTGCCGGAGTACCCCTTTAACTCCTTAAGGACGCAGGGCTTACCCATACGCCCCCGTTTCAGAGTCCTTGAGGGCTCAGGGTGTACAGGTGCATTTCTCCATTCCCTGCCGCTCGTCGGGTGGCAACCAGAGCGGGATGCCTGCTGAAATCATTCGGTAGGCATCCCGTGATAATGCCTGGGGCATTTGTGGCGATTTGTGGCGATTCCGGGCTGATAAGGTCTCTGGTGACCCGATAGCCCGGAAAATAGTAATGATCGGAGCTGTCAGAAACAGCTCCAACCATCCTGAAGGATAGGAGCGAGGTGGCAGTGGTGCCACCTCCTCCTATCCCCTGCCATTGGTTGGTTAGGACTAACCGACCAATGGCAGGAGGCGGGCAAAAGTTGAAATCCCAGCTCTGCCCACCCCTGGATGTCGGGGCAGATCAGGGAGAAGATGGCGGCGGGTACCGGTGTGCAGGAGGAAGCGGCGGGACTGGCGTTTGCGGCAGGCAGTGGCAGGATCGGTAGCAGTAAGGAGGTGGCGGAGGAGGCAGCGGTGGAGGCAGTAGTGAAGATCATTGGTAAGTGATCTTCACTGCTGCCTTCTAGGAGTTGCCAAACTACAACCCCCAGCATGCCCAGACAGCCAAAGGCTGTCTGGGCATTCTGGAATTTGTAGTTTTGCAACATCTGCAGGGCCACAGATTGGAGACCACTACACAGTAGTGGCCAAGCTGTAGCCCTCCAGATGTTGCAAAACTACAACTCCAAGAATGCCCAGACTGCCCAGGCATGCTGGGAGTTGTAGTTCTGCAAAATCTGGCACTTCAGTGTGCCTCCAGCTGTTGCATAACTACAACACGCAGCATGCATGGACAGCCAAATGGCATGCCGGGAGGGGTAGTTTTGCAACAGCTGGAGGTTTGCCCCTCCCCCCATGTGAATGTACAGGGTACATTCACACAGGTGGGTTTACAGTGAGTATCTCGCTGCAAGTTTGAGATGCATCAAATTTTCAGCTGCAGCTCAAACTCCCAGCAGGAAGCTCACTGTGAACCCCCGCCCGAGTGATTGTACCCTAAAAACACTATACTACACCTAAACAATATAATGAGAAACGTCTGGTACGTCATGGTTTCTAAAACGGAGCCTCCAGCTGTTGCAAAGCAACAACTCCCAGTGTTGCCGGAGAGCCATTGACTGTCCAGGCATGCTGGGAGTTTTGCAACAGCTGGAGGCACCCTGTTTGGGAAACACTGCCTTAGGGTAATTTTGGTATCAGAGGCAAGTGTAATTCTTGCATCTGGGTCCATCCCTATGGAGATCCCTAATTTAGGCCTCAAATGCGCATAGCTCTCTCTCACTTCGGCGCCCTGTCGTATTTCAAGGCAACAGTTTACGGCCACATATGGGGTATTTCTGTACTCGGGAGAAATTGCCTAACAAATTTTCGGGGGCTTTTTCTCCTTTTACACCTTATGAAAAGGTAAAGGTGGGGTCTACTGCAGCATGTTATTGCTTATTTATTTATTTTTTACACTAACATGCTAGTGTTGCCCCATACTGTTCATTTTCACCAGAAGTAAAAGGAAAAAAAGTTTGTAAATCAATTTCTTCTGGGTATGGAAATACCCATTATGTGTATGTAAAATGCTCTGCGGGCGCACAACAAGGCTCAGGAGTAAGAGCGTCATGTACATTTGAGGTGATTTGCACAGGGGTGGCTGATCGTTACAGCGGTTCTGACATAAAAGCAAAAAAATAAACACCCACATGTGACTCCATTTTGGAAACTACGCCGCTCACAGAACGTTTTTCTTTTTGTGTGCTTCCAGGGTCATGATTAGCAGATGCACTGGTTGGTGTGCTGAAGTTATCACTTACATTTTTTGTTCCAATGACCAGCTGGTGTAGGAATATGTGTAAACTAACATCTTTTTTTTTTTTTTTTTTTGCACTATTCAGGGGCTTTCTTTCATCAGCTTAAATTTTTGAAGTAACATGTGAAAACCACACACTTGTGCAGTAAGTTTGACTTTGCGGAAAAATCTGCACTAATGATACGTTCCCCCCCCTCCCCCCCCCCCCCCCATAGTTTGCACAGAAAAAAGGGTGAAAAAATGCTACATTTCCAGATAAGGCATGCTGACTTAAAGGGGTACTCCACTGGAAAATATTATTTTTTTTTTTTAAATAAACTGGTGCCAGAAAGTTAAACAGATCTGTAAATTACTTCTAGTTAAAAAAAAATCTTAATCCTTCCAGTAATTATCAGTTGCTGTATGTTTCAGAGGAAGTTCTTTACTTTTTGAATTTCCTTTCTGTCTGACCACAGTGCTCTCTGCTGACATCTCTGTCCATTTTAGGAACTAAAAAACAGGGGGTGCAAGTGCAGCTCACAATTGGTGTATAAATACTACCTGAGGTCAACAGGGCATGCAACTATACCACAGTTGCAAAAATTATAAAATATGTGAAAAAGAAATATATTGCCCGGACCTTCCAAGGTAGTGTATTTAAATTATATAAATGATAGAAAACTGGGTCGTACTCCAATGATAATTCAATAATTATTTATTAAAAATGTATAGTGCATTGTTCCTCACAGGGCCCTTGTGAGAAGAAACACATATGATAGATATACAAAATTACAAAATTAAAATATAGAAATGTTATAAAAATGTGTCACTGGCATATGAAATAGAATAGCTTAGCTCTATGTTGATGGATTCATATAACGTCTTTAGAGTATTGTAAAGGTGTAAATGTCCTTTTATATAGTAATTAAAGTGGATACTCTGTTACCGGTCCTGAGTGATGTGGCTGTGTCAGCTCCCGTGTTCAGATGGCGGTCAACGATCCTAGATGGTGCTGTGGCTTTGTCTTTCAAGATCCAGGTGTTTATGCGGTGTTGGTCGTCCCAGGTTAGTGGCACTGGCGGGTGCCGATGGTAATTCACCGGGAGGCTGTGCGCTGGCAGGCGCTGTTGGAAATTTGTCAGGAGACCAAGCGCTGGCAGGCGCTGATGGTATCAATCTCCTCACCGCTGGACTTGGAAGCCGGAGACTACACGCTGGGTAGATGGAGCTTGCCTCGTGTAGGTGGCGTGTGACGTCAGCTGGAGCCGGAGTTGACCAGGTAAAATCAGGACCGGACACTAGTCTAGGTCGACTAATGCGTGAGGAATCCACAATGTGATGGATTTGCTCCGTAAACTAGAGCTTGGATTCATAAAGAACATATATGCCAGTGTACAGAGTCAGTGCATAAGACTAGACGCGTTTCAGGGTTCTCAGATACGACCCTTTCCTCAGTAGTCATGACTACTGAGGAAAGGGTCGTATCTGAGAACCCTGAAACGCGTCTAGTCTTATGCACTGACTCTGTACACTGGCATATATGTTCTTTATGAATCCAAGCTCTAGTTTACGGAGCAAATCCATCACATTGTGGATTCCTCACGCATTAGTCGACCTAGACTAGTGTCCGGTCCTGATTTTACCTGGTCAACTCCGGCTCCAGCTGACGTCACACGCCACCTACACGAGGCAAGCTCCATCTACCCAGCGTGTAGTCTCCGGCTTCCAAGTCCAGCGGTGAGGAGATTGATACCATCAGCGCCTGCCAGCGCTTGGTCTCCTGACAAATTTCCAACAGCGCCTGCCAGCGCACAGCCTCCCGGTGAATTACCATCGGCACCCGCCAGTGCCACTAACCTGGGACGACCAACACCGCATAAACACCTGGATCTTGAAAGACAAAGCCACAGCACCATCTAGGATCGTTGACCGCCATCTGAACACGGGAGCTGACACAGCCACATCACTCAGGACCGGTAACAGAGTATCCACTTTAATTACTATATAAAAGGACATTTACACCTTTACAATACTCTAAAGACGTTATATGAATCCATCAACATAGAGCTAAGCTATTCTATTTCATATGCCAGTGACACATTTTTATAACATTTCTATATTTTAATTTTGTAATTTTGTATATCTATCATATGTGTTTCTTCTCACAAGGGCCCTGTGAGGAACAATGCACTATACATTTTTAATAAATAATTATTGAATTATCATTGGAGTACGACCCAGTTTTCTATCATTTATATAATTTAAATACACTACCTTGGAAGGTCCGGGCAATATATTTCTTTTTCACATTTTAGGAACTGTCCAGAGTAGGAGCAAATCCCCATAGCAAACTTCTCCTGCTCTGGACTGTTTAAACTAGACAGAGGTGTCAGCAGAGAGCACTGTGGTCAGACAGAAAGGAAATTCAAAAAGAAAAGAACTTCCTGTGGAGCATATAGCAGCTGATAAGTACTGGAAGTACTGGATTAATATTTTTAAATAGAAGTAATTTACAAACCTGTTTAACTTTCTGGCACCAGTTGATTTAAAAAAAAAAGTTTTCCAGGGGAGTACCCCTTTAAAGGGGTACTCCACCCGTAGACATCTTATCCTCTATCCAAAGGGTAAGGGAAAAGATGTCTGATCACAAGGGGTCCGTCCACTGGGACTCCCATGATCTCCGGGCCGGCACCCGGGTGTTCTGAACATTATGTTGGAGAACGTCAGATTTGGGCGTCCGTGGTTGGGACGTCATGCCGCACTTCCTCCATTCATGTCTTTAGGAGGGGGAGTCATGCCCCTCCCATAGACATGAATGGAGGGGGCATGGCACAAAGTCACGACCACGGCCACTCAAAGCTGACGTTCTCCAACATAATGTTCAGAACACCCGGGTGCCGGCCCGGAGATCATGGGAGTCCCAGTGGCCGGACCCCTTGTGATCGGACATCATATGTCCCACCCTTTGGTTAAAAAAAAAACTTACATAGTAGTTCACTTTGGTGGGGAATTTTGGTGCAGATCCCTCAACAAATATGTGATGTGGGAACTGACCCTAGAATCAATTTTGACAAGAATTGGACATGAATAGATCATTCCTGCTTTTTCTTCTTTTTCTTAAAGCTGACCAATTATGCAACATAAAAGTCACACATGTTTCCAGAATCTGTTTCCAAAGGCTTGAAATCTGGTAAAAGCACGTTCGGAGAGGTGGCAGAATATTCTCACTAAAGGGGTCATTTTTCAAAACTCACAGACACAGATGCTAAAATGACACTGGTCTAATGAGCGCCATAATTAGCAGCTAAATGAGCTTCATAAACACAAACCGCGTCTAATGACCACAAATTGTGTCCACACAGGACCGGGGTCTGCCCTCAGCTGGGGTCATTTATCAACCGCCTGAAAATGAAACCACAACACCACTAGGGTTTGTTTTTAACCATCACAAGCACAGAAAAGGAAAAAAATTATATTATATTTATCTTTAACTTTATACCTCAAAAGCTTTACTTTTTTACCTGTCAATAAGTCTTAGGATTATCATTGAGAGCCTGCTTAAATGATGTTTGCCTATTCATTTCTAATAGATCTGTTTACAGATTTATAGGTTTTTAACAGGACAGAAAAATGTATACTGTTTCATTTTTAGGCCGTTAAATGACAGGATCCCAACAGATTTGATATTTACTTTGTACAATTCACTTCTATGACAACAGAAGCACAACATGCTTATTTTGTATGGTGAAATATAAAGCCGAAGGGGTGGAAACGGATCTGACATCGCCTTTTTTTTCCCTTTTATGCTCCTACAATGGAGAGAAAATGAAAAAGCAAAATCAAAAACTAGAAACATTTCCCATACGGATAAAAAAATCAAGGGACATGTCAAAAATATTGATCAGTCAGGGTCTGGGTGGTGAGAAGCCCTTTGATCAGTAGAGTTGGGGAAGTGTGTGGCTGAGAGCTTCACTCCCCAGCTTCCTGCCCTTATCAGCTTGTTGCATAAAACAGATTCCATTGTATGTCTATGGAGCCCATCTTTTATTAAGTTCCAAATATCTCTTGTAAAAGCCTTAACTTACAGGACAAATTACAAGAGGTGGGGGCAGGGCTTCCTATGGGCTGTGTGCTGAAGAGGAGAAAGAAAGATAGGTAAATCAAGGCTTTCCTCTCATCTAAGCAGCAGAAGTGCTTAGTGTTCCCCTTCCCTTGCTTTGCTGCTGATGTTCTTTTAAATCCTGCTCATAGCACTTTGCTGAAATGACTGGTCCCAATCTGGTCCAAGGGGTAAAACTTTTCTAGTTCTGTCTTTTTTTGTAGTTGCTGTGGCGGCGCTCTGACCTATCCATGGGTCTTTTTCTTTAGCCATTCAGATATCTTGTGTGACCACACCTGCTCACCTGTCTATATAAACCCGCAGTGTGCTTGTAGACCTCCCCAGTGAAAAAAGTTATTTTCTGTAACTAGTGTTCTGTATTGTATTCTGCTCTCTGGTATCTGACTTTGGCTCTGTTTTCCTAGATTAGCCCCTTGCTTTCTGATTCAACATCTCTCTGGTTCTCTCAGTTCTGACTTTGGCTTGCTGACATTGATTTATCTGTTGGTATGTTTGTCTCCCTCTGTATTGTTAAGTGTGTGTTTACCTTTTGTATTTTTTGACAATCCCCTAACCTGTTATTTTGAAGTCCAGCACTTCCAGCAGGACCGTCTTCATGGTTGTAGATCCATCAGTTAGGGGATATGCAATAGGAAGGGATAGATGTTGTGAGCGAGTGCAGAACTTTACCTGTTCCCTGCCCATACGTGACACTTGCACATGCCATGTATAGAAGTGTACTGTATAAATGATCCCCCACCACAGTGCTAGTCTAGTGTTCCTGCTGGTTCTTTCATATCTGCTTGCATAGTACTGTACTGTGCTATGAATAGCTAGAGAAGTAAGGGAGAAGAAAGTGTATGTGTACCACAGGAAAACAGCCTAGTACTGATTTCACCCCCTGAAATGGAGAGAATGAGACATTGCAGAGTACCATGGAGGGGACTTTTTGATTTCAAATGAGAACCCCTTTAATATTATTGGGATTTCTGATTCAGGAAATCAATGTATTTATGCACAGCTCCAACTTAAATGGAAATAAGGAAAATCCTTCAAGGGGACCATTATATTGTTTGTTAGTGGAGAGAAGGCAAGGGATAATGAGTATTTACAGGTTGTAGGAAGAGCCAGAGATACCAAAGCATTTAAGAGCAACAAAAAGAAATGGCCAATATAAATGGTCAAACACTCTTTTTGGGGCAGAGTTGGCTGGAGGGCTATGCCTGGGGGCAAAAACATCCCATGGGGATAATGAGGATACATATTTCACCATACATAACTCGTTGCCAAGCGGTATGTATGGTAAAATCTAGTGCTTGGTTCCCTTTAACATAGGGATTAGAAGGTTAAAAAAAAAACATACATTTCTCAAGATTGGAGCACAGAATAAAAAAAGAACCACAGCTCATCACACAGAATCATCCACTCCACCTGGTTCAGACCGAGTATGGATGTAGAAAAGCCACGTCGGCAATGTTGACATGAATCTTAAGCAAGATCTTTGTATTCGGCATGGCTCTTCTCAAGACTTTATATTAAATTCACTGAAGAGTTATTCATTTCTTTTAGAAAAAAATATTAAAAACAACATTCCCTGGAGTACATAAACACATCAATGCAGTTGCAACTTTTTCCACAGGTTCCTACTCATGACATGACTACAAACCTATGAGAAGGCTTCCAAATACAGTGGTCCCTCAACATACGATGGTAATCCGTTCCAAACGGACCATCGTTTAATGAAACCATCGCATGTTGAGGGATTCGTGCAATGTAAAGTATAGGACAGTGGTCTACAACCTGCGGACGTAGTTTTGCAACATCTGGAGGTCCGCAGGTTGAAGACCAATGTTAGAGGAAGTTGTGCTCACCTGTCCCTGCCGCTCCGGACCATCACCGCTCGTCACCATTGCCCGGGTTGTCGCCGTCCATCGCTGTCCTTGCGTCCCCGAGCTGTCCTCGACTCTCCAGCAAGGCCTCTGCTTCCCAGGCATCCTCGCTCTCCGTCGCCGCCATCACGTCGCTATGCACGACGCTCCTATTGGATGACGGGACGGCGTGTGCAGCGACGTGATGGTGTTAATGTAGAGCGCCGATGATGCAGGGGATCCTGAAGAGGACGCGTCGGAGCCCCGAGGACAGGTAAGTGATCGTCAGCGGACCACACGGGGCACCGTAAACGGCTATCAGGTGGCAGCTGAAGCAGTCAGCGCTGCCAGATAGCCGTTTAAGCGATGGCCCCGACATAAAAAAGCATCATATGTTGATGCTGTCTTCAACATGCGATGGCCTCTGAGAGGCCATCGCATGTTGAAATTATCATAGGTCGAGGGGTCACTGTATATCATTGTCTTTACATACTCGAGGAAATGTTTTATTTTATTTTTTTTCTAAACAGAATTAATTAAACTTCAGTGACGTTAATACAAAGTTTTTAGAAGACCCATGCTGGGTAGAAACATTTTTCAAGACTTTTAGTGTACCAAAATAGGTTATGTTGCGTTTGCCACTTCAGGAGTCTCCATTATCCTATCTGATTGGCAAAAATAATAGGGAGGGAATTCTGAAAGACAAAGCAAGGAGTATAATTGAAGGGGTATTACGGGATTTTTTTTTTTTTTTATTTGAATATGCTTCAGGGGCTGTAAAGTTAGTGTAGTTCATAATAAGGTGTCTGTACCTATGTTTCATGGTGGTTTTGCAATTCCTCTGTGATTTTTGCCCAAGGTTAATTTTTAACAGCATACAAAATGATTGTAGTCACAGGTTTTCCCAGATTGCAGTGTGGCTTGAGACATTACATCACTAGTCTGGTGATCAGAGGGAGTCTGTCTTTGCTTTAATGGGTGAAGTGACCGCTGGGTGGGAGGAAGATCATTCTGTTTATGTAACAGCTGGAGGCACCCTGGTCAGAAAACACTTGTCTATTGCATTGAAGAGATCACAGGTGTGTTTCAATGGGGTGGGGTGGTTGATGTGTTGGAGAGAGAAAAGAATGATGGAATTTATATTTTAGGGGAACAAACTCCAACAGTAAATAGCCAGTACACAAAAAGCTAGCCACAGTATTATGGCAATCTCACAGCATAGCCATTTATCCCTAAGACAAGCACAGACCCTTCCTAAGCATGTCCATTACTGTCTGCCAGGTATGTACTAAAATCACCTTATGGTGGATAACCCCTTTAAAGAAAGAGAAGCAGAAACTTTTATATCCCCCCCCCCCCCATTTAAAATCCTCTCCTGACAATGACTTCAAAAGCTGCATTGACTTTTTAGTATTATCACATTACAGAGAATAAGAGATGACTTTTTAGCATATCAGAACAAAAACTTTATAACAAGTGATTCGGATCTGGTTGTATAAGTAAGATTATTTTCAAGCTGCCCTAACATTGCCACGCAAGACTCAAACTCTATGTTTCTGCTGTGCTGAACTTGGATTTGGTTCAGCAGGTTCCCTGTCAGACTGGGTCATGTGTCCAAAATATGGATGCTAAGGACTTTTGCAATCTGTTCCCTCCATTCGTCCGGCAGGCTTGGGACACGGGTGGGGCTTTGTGACGTCACCGCTACTGTTTATCTGCTGGGCCTTGCTGTGAGCAGGCCTAAGGAAACAACAGCAGTGATGTCACAAAGCTCTGTCCGTGCCCCAAGCCTGCCGGCCGAATTTAGGGAACAGATGACCGGGAGAACAGGAGCACTGATCGCGGACATGTATGGTTGTCATCAGTGTCACCCGCACTACATGCCTGTAGCAGCAGGTTAATGCAGTGACACTTTAAATGACCTGATCAGGTTGTGTGCTCTGCCATTTGAGCTACCACTACCATACTGCAATGAAGGCTATGGAGATATTGGGGGAGATTTATCAAAATTTGTCCAGAAAAGTTGCTGAGTTGCCCATAGAAACCAATCAGATTGCCTCTTTTAGTTTTAACAAGGCCTCTGAAAAATGAAAGAATCGATCTGGTTACTATGGGCAACTTGGCAACTTTTCCTCTGGACAGGCTTTGATAAATCTTCCCCATTCTCCCCTAGCATGGAGCATGGACATGGAGCATGTCATGATTATTTTTTTTTTTTTACTTTGATATGTGCATATCCTCTTTATGCCTCCTTAAGAAACTGGAGTTACAGTAGAGGACTTATGCAATGTTGTTAGTGTACTGAAGAGACAAAAAGAACAGAGGAGCGCAATCCTAGTGTATTATCAAAAACATTAAAAGCAAAGTATTCAACACATATGTGCTCACCAGAGTTGGTTATGCTCAGAGCATAACATCTACAACAGCGCATCAATGGTGGGTCAGCAGCCCAGGAGAACCCGATCATCCAAGGAGGTCGGCAGGCAGTAGTAAAATAGACAATTAAAAAGGAAGAAATTTTCTCCAAAGCCAGGCGCTTCTCCTAATAAAAAGTATTCTTTATTCCGTCAGGAAAGACATAAGTTGGTATAAAAAGCACTTTCAACGCGTTTTTAGCTCGGACTGAGCTCTTTATCAAGACGTGCATGTTAAAAGGAGTAAAGACACACATATAAATAGCAGCTCCTGTGATTGCACTGGCTGGGAAATTTGCCCGGTAATTGGTACACCCAAACACCTGGCTTCACTACAGGGTGATCCAAGATGGCTATCCGAGAACATCCTGTGTCACATATCCAAAAAAAAAAAAAACATTAATTACTTTTTCCAATGTATTAAAACTTGACATTAATTGCAATAAAATGCAAGAATAACAATGAAACAATAATAAAAACCCATCTCAGAAGAAATGTGTGAAACTGTAGGTAATAGGGTTAAAGTGAGCTCTGCTTAGTCCGTCAGTAACCCTTTCCCAGAAATACTAGCTGTTGTATCGCGGTCACATGTCCTGCGGACCAGCTGACAGCACATAGCGCAGATAGTGAATGAAGTAGCAGTGTGGTTCGCAGTGAGTATAAGCCTCTTCTGACTCATCTGTTAGGTGCAGAACATTGCACCCCATGGTAGTTAGGTGCAGAGCATTGCACCCCATGGTTGTTGCATTATCTGAGGAGGTTACTGATTCCAACTTTTCTGCTGTAGATGTGCAGAATTGCAGGGGAATAGAGTTCAAGCGAGTAGCGGACATGTATGGTTGTCCTCAGTGTCACTCGCACTACCTGCCTGTAGAGAACAGAATATAAAAAGAACCTGGTTCAGACCGTGCATGAATGTAGAAAAGCCACGTCGGCAGTGTTGATATAAATCATAAGCAAGATGTTTGTATTAAGCATAGCTCTTCTCAGGACTTTATATTAAATTCGCTATAGAGTTATTCATTTCTTTTTGAAAAAACAATTCAATACAACATTTCCTGGAGTACGCAAACATGTCAATGCATTTGGAACTCCTATAATAACTCTCTAGAAAAGCAATCCATAACATAGCCTTGTGCATGAGCCCTACAGTTGAATTTAAAAAGATTCGGAAACCAGACAAATCAAACCACCAGCTATATTTGGATGTCTGGTCTGAGTTGGCTGTTTAACCTGTTTTTACATGAAATTGATGTACCCATAGGCTTCTATGAGCTCTGGCCGGCTCCTTACCTGACAGTGGGCTCAGCATATCACCGGCCGGGGCGGGACATCGCCACGGCCGGTGATACGCCGTCGGCTCAGCGGCGTCCTCGTCCCCAGGAAGGGGAATGAGGTCAGCACTGCCAGACTGTGAGGCCTGTGCCGGACCAACGGGGGCTCGTAGGAAGGTATGTATGAGTTTATTTTGTTTATTTTTGAGGCCCGGGCACGGGCATATATAAAAGTGTTCCACTACAGTTCTCCTTTAAGGACCAGCGCATTTTTGCACATCTGACCACTGTCACTTTAAGCATTAAAAACTCTGGGATGCTTTTACTTATTCATTTGATTCCGAGAATGTTTTTTTGTGACATATTCTACTTTAACATAGGGGTACATTTTTGCCAATACTTGCATCATTTCTTGCTGAAAAATTCCAATATTTGATGAAAATTTTGGAAGGATTAAGGAAAATAGACATTCCAAATAAATTATAAATTGATTCACATATACAATATGTCAACTTTATGTTTACATCATAAAGTTGACATGTTTTTACCTTTGGAAGACATCAGAGGGCTTCAAAGTTCAGCAGCAATTTTCCAATTTTTCACATAATTTTCAAAATCAGAATTTTTCAGGGACCAGTTCAGTTTTGAAGGGCATTCATATTAGAAATACCCCATAAATTACCACATTATAGAAACTGCACCCCCTTAAAATGACATTCAGAAAGTGTGTTGTTTTACAGGAATAGCAGCAAAGTGAAGGAGAAAATTCAAAATCTTCATTTTTTATAATCACATATTCTTGTAGACCCAGTTTTTGAATTTTTACAAGGGATAACAGGAGAGAAATCCCCCAAAATTTTTAGCCCAATTTCTCTCAAATAAGGGAATATCTCATATGTGGATGTCAAGTGTTCGGCGGGCGCAGTAGAGGGATCAGAAGGGAAGGAGCGACAATGGGATTTTGGAGAGTGAGTTTTTCTGAAATGGTTTCTCTTTGGTGCCAGAACAGCAAAAAAAAAAACCAAAAAAAAAAAAAAAACACATGGCATACTATTTTGGAAACTACACCCCTCAAAGAATGTAACAAGGGGTACAGTGAGCCTTAACGCCCCAAAGGTGTTTGACAACTTTTTGTTAAAATTGGATGTGTAAATGAATTTTTTTTCTCACTAAAATGCTGGTTTTCCCCCAAATTTTACATTTTTTACAAGGAGTAATGGGAGAAAATTTCACCCAAAATTTGTAACCCCATCTCTTCGGAGTATGGAAATACCATGTGTGGACTTAAAGTGCTCTGCTGGTGCACTCCAATACTCAGAAAAGAAGGAGTCACATTTGGCTTTTGGAAAGCAAATTTAGCTGAAATGGTTTTTGGGGGCATGTCGCATTTAGAAAGCCCCTATGGTGCCAGAACAGCAAAAGTGAGATTTGAGCCCAAGGCCCCAGCGCTGCAAGGCACCAGTGCTAACCTCTGAGCCACCATGCTACCCTTAGCATACATTTAATATCCACGGTTGCTAAAATGGACAGAGATGTCAGCAGAGAGTACCAGAAAAATTAGGCATGTACACATGGATGAAAAATTGGGTATTGTCACAGCCGCAGCTGTAGCAGCGGCCAGAAAAATTGCAGCACCATAACAAGTGCAGCAGCAGAGGCCAGAAAAATTAGGCATATACACCTGGCTGGAAAATTTGTGACAGTTGTGCAAATTTTTTTAATTTGCACAACTTTCACACCAAATATGATTTGCACTAGTGTGACAATGAGCAAAAAAGCTTGCCAGCGGAGTTCCCCTTTTAAGCAGTGGTCCCCAACCAGGGTGCCTCCAGCTGTTGCAAAACACACGGACTGATATATTTCAGCCCTTTGAATACTGTAGTAGTTAGTTGCTTTAAAGAAAAAAAGCTTGCCAGCGGAGTTCCCCTTTTAAGCAGTGGTCCCCAACCATGGTGCCTCCAGCTGTTGCAAAACACACGGACTGATATATTTCAGCCCTTTGAATACTGTAGTAGTTATTTGCTTTAAAGAAAAAAAGCTTGCCAGCGGAGTTCCCCTTTTAAGCAGTGGTCCCCAACCAGGGTGCCTCCAGCTGTTGCAAAACACATGGACTGATATATTTCAGCCCTTTGAATACTGTAGTAGTTAGTTGCTTTAAAGAAAAAAAGCTTGCCAGCGGAGTTCCCCTTTTAAGCAGTGGTCCCCAACCATGGTGCCTCCAGCTGTTGCAAAACACACGGACTGATATCTTTCAGCCCTTTGAATACTGTAGTAGTTAGTTGCTTGAAGGAACTTAAGCTTTATACTGGAGTACCCCTTTTAACCAGCGGTTCCCTCCCAACCAGGGTGCCTCCAGCTGTTGCAAGACACATGGACTGATATTTGAGCCCTAAAAAGGGCATTTTTGGGTGCTGTCCTTAAAGAAGATATTACACTAGTGCTTTAGGAGTAAACTGGACTCTGAATACACCACCTAGCAGCAACCTAGCTATCGGTTTCCCTATACAGCAGGAACAGCTTCTCTGACCCTCCACTCCCTAAGCCTGCAGCATGCTGAATGAGGGTAAAATGGCGTCCGTGCAAGAGGTAGGAGGGTCTGGAAGGGAGGGACTGCTGCTGATTGGCTTTAATGTGTCTGCTGACTATGACTCACAGGGTCAAAGTTTACTGCAATGTTAACCCCTTAAGGACCCGGGCTTTTTCCGTTTTTTTCATTTTCAATTTTTCCTCTTTAACTTTAAAAAATCATAACTCTTAACAATTTTCACCTAAAATTATATGTAATGGCTTAATTTTTGCTTCACTAATTCTACTTTGTAATGACATTAGTCATTTTACCCAAAAATCTACGGTGAAACGGGAAAAAAAATCAATGTGCGACAAAATTGATGAAAAAACACTATTTTGTAAGTTTTGGGGGCTTCTGTTTTTACGCAGTACATTTTTTGTCAAAAATGATACCTTATCTTTATTCTGTATGTCCATACGGTTAAAATGATACCCTACTTATATAGGTTTGAATTTGTATCACTTCCGAAAAAAATCATGAATACATGCAGGAAAATTTATACGTTTAAAATGGTAATCTTTTGACCCCTATAACTTTTTTATTTTTCTGTGTTCAGGGCGCTTTGAGGACTATTTTTTTGCGCCGTCATCTGAAGTTTTTAGCGGTACCATTTTTGTTCTGATCAGACTTTTTGATCCCTTTTTATTCACTTTTTTGTGGTATAAAAAGTGATCAAAAATGCGGTATTTTGGACTTTGGAATTTTTTTGCGCGTACGCCATTGAACGAGCGGTTTAAAAAGCGGTATATTTTTATAATTCGGACATTTCTGCACGCGGCGATACCACATATGTTTATTTTTATTATTATTTACATAATGTTTTTTTTATTTTTGGAAATGCCGGGTGATTCAAACTTTTATTAGGGGAAGGGATAATTGAAAGGGTTAATGATTTTTTTTACACTTTTCTTATGCAATATTATAGCTCCTATAGGGGGCTATAACATTGCATTAACTGATCTTTTACACTGATTGATCCATCTCCATAGGAATGGATGAATCAGTGTTTTCGGCGATTGAATGCTCAAGCCTGGATCTCAGGCTTGAAGCATTCATTCGGCGATCGGACAGCACAGGAGAAGGTAAGAGACCTCCTCCTGCGCTACAGCTGTTCGAGATGCCGCGATTATACCGTGGCGATCCCGAACAGCTCCCTGAGCTAGCCGGGCACTTTTACTTTCGTTTTTAGCCGCGCAGCTCAGCTTTGAGCGCGCGGCTAAAGGGTTAATAGCGCGCGGCACAGCGATCAGTGCCGCGCGCTATTAGAGGCGGGTCCCGGCTTCACTATGACGCCGGGCCCGCCGCGATATGATGCGGGGTCACCGTGTGACCCCGCGTTATATCGCAGGACCGGGACTCATGACGTACGCATACGTCATGGGTCCTTAAGAGGTTAAAGTATAGGGGGCGAATCGAACTTCACATATGTTCGCCCGGCGATGCGAACGCGAACATGCTAAATTCGCCGGGAACTGTTCGCCGGCGAACAATTCGTGACATCTCTACATGTGACCCTATTTCGAAAACTACACCCCTCATGGAATGTAATAAGGGGTGCAGTTAGCATTTACACCCCAATGGCTTTTGACAGATCTTTGGAACAGTGGGCTGTGAAAATGAAAAATGTTATTCTGTCAGACACTTGTGGGGTGTAAATGCTCACTGCCCCCTTATTACATTACATGAGGGGGGTAGTTTCCAAAATGGGGTCACATGTGTATGTGTGTGTGTGTGTGGGGGGGGGGGGGGGGGGTCCACTGTTCTGGCACCATGTGGGCTTTGTTAACACATATGGCCTTCAATTCCAGACACATTGGCCCTCATTTACTAAGAGTGGAGTGTAGTTTTCTTTGTGGGTTTTAATTACCTGCAATTTATTTTCCACGGTATTTACTAAGGTTTCCCTACATTTTCCACTTTCCCTACATTTTGCTTTTCTTTTTTTTTACATATGCTCTGATCTGTCTGGTTTTCCTCAGCTCAAATCCACCACATTTTATGTGGAAACCTTAGGAAATATGTTGGGTTTTTGTGAAAATGTCTGGAAACCGCCCCTTTTTGAAGACCATGCCCACTTTCCCCAGCAGCCACGCCTCTTTTTCTGGTTTTCTTAGCAAAATGGAGAGTTAGCTGGGGTTTTTTCAATTCTGGCGCAAATTCTGGTGCAAAATCTGGCGCAGACAGAATTTCTGCCGCAATGCAACAGAATCTGGTGCACAACCCGACAAAACATGTCGGGTTTGTAATAGTAAATGAGGGCCAATATCTCTCCAAAAGCCCATTGGTGCTCCTTCTCTTCTGAGCATAGTAGTGCACCGCAAAGCACTTTACATCCACATATGGGGAATTTAAATACTCAGAAGAATTGGTGTTACAAATTTTGGGGGGCTTTTTTCCTATTACCCCTTGTGAAAATAAAAGATTTGGGATAAAACCAGCATTTTAGTGAAAAAATACAAAATTTTCATTTTCACATCCAACTTCAACGAAAATTTGTTAAATACCTGTGGGGTGTTAAGGATAACTATACCTTTTGTTATGTTCCCTGAGGGGTGTAATTTCCAAAATGGGGTCACATGTGGGCATTTTTATTTTTTGCGTTTATGTCAGAACCGCTGTAACGATTAGCCACCCCTGTGCAAATCACCTAAAATGTACACGGCGCTCTCACTCCTGAGCCTTGTTGTGCACCCGCAGAGCAATTTACGTCCACATATGGGGTATTTTCGTACTCAGAAGAAATTGCATTACAAATTTTGGGGGTATTTTTTTCCTTTTACCTCTTGTGAAAATGAAAAGTATGGGGCAACACCAGCATGTTAGTGTAATTTTTTTTAATTACAATAACAGGCTGGAGTACACCCCAACTTTACCTTTTCAAAATTTGTTAGGCAATTTCTCCCGAGTACGGAAATACTCCATATGTGGCCCTAAACTGTTGCCTTGAAATACAACAGGGCTCCAAAGTGAGAGAGCGCCATGCGCATTTGAGGGCTAAATAAGGGATTTGCATAGTGATGGACCAGGATGCAAGAATTAGTCTTGCCTCCGATACCAAAATTACCCTACGGCAGTGTTTCCCAAACAGGGTGCCTCCAGCTGTTGCAAAACTCCCAGCATGCCTGGTCAATGGCTGTCGGCAATACTGGAAATTGTTTTGCAACAGCTGGAGGCTCCATTTTGGAAACATTTTGTGTAACTGTGTAGGGGTATATGTACTGTATATGTAGAATTTTACTTTTTATTTTGTGTTAGTGTAGTGTTTTTAGGGTACATTCACACGGGCGGGGGTTTACAGCGAGTTTCCAACTGGAAGTTTGAGCTGCAGCGGAAAATTTGCTGCATCTCAAACTCGCTGTAAACCCCCACCCATTGTGCAACCAGTGTACCTCCAGCTGTTGCAAAACTACAACACGAGACCTTTTTTTTTTTATTTGGGGGGGGTGTAACTGTGTAGGGGTATATGTACTGTATATGTAGTATTTTACTTTTTATTTTGTGTTAGTGTAGTGTTTTTAGGGTACATTCACACGGGCGGGGGTTTACAGCGAGTTTCCCACTGGAAGTTTGAGCTGCAGCGGAAAATTTACTGCATCTCAAACTCGCTGTAAACCCCCACCCATTGTGCAACCAGTGTACCTCCAGCTGTTGCAAAACTACAACACGAGACCTTTTTTATTTTATTTGGGGGGGTGTAACTGTGTAGGGGTATATGTACTGTATATGTAGTATTTTACTTTTTATTTTGTTTTAGTGTAGTGTTTTTAGGGTACATTCACATGGGCGGGGGTTTGCAGCGAGTTTCCAACTGGAAGTTTGAGCTGCAACGGAAAATTTGCTGCATCTCAAACTCGCTGTAAACCCCCACCCATTGTGCAACCAGTGTACCTCCAGCTGTTGCAAAACTACAACACAAGACCTTTTTTATTTTATTTGGGGGGGTGTAACTGTGTAGGGGTATATGTACTGTATATGTAGTATTTAACTTTTTATTTTGTGTTAGTGTAGTGTTTTTAGGGTACATTCACACGGGCGGGGGTTTACAGCGAGTTTCCCACTGGAAGTTTGAGCTGCAGCGGAAAATTTACTGCATCTCAAACTCGCTGTAAACCCCCACCCATTGTGCAACCAGTGTACCTCCAGCTGTTGCAAAACTACAACTCCCAGCATGTATGGTCTATCAGTGCATGCTGAGAGTTGTAGTTGGCAACAGCTGGAGGCACACTGCTTGCAAAACACTGAATTAGGTAACAAACTCAGTGTTTTGCAACCAGTGTGCCTTCAGCTGTTGCAAAAACTACAACTCTCAGCATGCAGCGACAGCTGAAGGGCATGCTGGGACTTGTAGTTTTGCAACAGCTGGAAGCATACTACTAACACTCCCAGCATGCCCTTTGGCTGTCCGTGCATGCTGGGGGTTGTAGTTATGCAACAGCTGGAGGCACACTGGTTGCAAAACACAGAGTTTGCTACTTAACTCAGTGTTTCCCAAACAGTGTGCCTCCAGCTGTTGCAAAACTACAACTCCTAGTATGCCCAGACAGCCGAAGAACATGTTGGGAGCTGTAGTTATGCAACAACTGGAGGAGAACAGTTTGGAGACCACTGTGTATTGGTGTCCAAACTGGAGCTCTCCAGATGTTGCAAAACTTCAACTCCAAGCATGCCCAGACTGTCCAGGCATGCTGGGAGTTGTAGTTTGGCAACATCTGAAGGTCCATATGTTACAGAACTACAACTCCCAGCATGTCTGGACTGTCTAGGCATGCTGTGAGTTGTAGTTTTGCAACATCTGGAAGGGACACAGTTTGGACACCACTGCACAGTGGTCTCCAAACTGTGGCAATCCAGATGTTGCAAAACTACAACTCCCAGCATGCCCAGACAGCCTTTGGCCTCCAGTACTGCGCACACTACTCCAAGTGAGGTATCACCAGTGCTCTGTACAGCAGCACGAGAACCTCCCTGTCTACTGCTAATACCTCTCCCTATACAACCAAGCATTCTGCTAGCATTTCCTTCTGCTCTATTACATTACATGAAATTGTTTGTTTACCAGACTTAAGCTGTTTTCTCTGGCCAATTCTACACAAACCCTGGGATGAACTATAGATTCTTCTTTTTCTAGATTTTATTGCAGGTGGGACATGATGGGGTGCTCCCTATATTAGGGTATTGGCATTAACAGCTTTCCCTTATCTTTAATTTACTAATGAACTGAACTATGTGGAATGATGGAGCTACTTTATCTATTCCTAATCGCACCCGTTGATTTACATTGCTCATCATAATATATTTTATGGAGAAGATCTGTTATCACCCCATTAACTTTAGGTACTGTGTATTAAACTCTCATGACACCAGCAAAATCTCTACTTGTCGTCAAATATTAATCACCTGTATGAGGGTGGTGCTAAGCATTATTCTATCTCTTTGTATTGGGATTTAATTCAAGTAGATGTCACTAATGGAAATGTAAATCAAAATATCTGTCACAAAGTAATATGTGGCTCCAACTATGCGTTTGCGCAAGAAATATAACTCACGATAGATATAATTACTTTATATGAAGCCCCGAAAACAGGTCACCGACTGAGAATTATCACTGAATAATGTTTGAGGTTTCGAATCACACATTTGGTTTCAGGGTAGTTTTTGATGTGGTTTTATGAGCCAAAGCCAGGAAGGTATCCAAAAAGAAGGAGAAGCATGAAGGAAAGACTAATGTTTCTTTTTTATTTTATATCCGCACTTGGCTTTGGCTGTAAAAAAGCATTGAATATTGCCATGGAAATTGGCTCAAAAGCTGTATGTATGAGTCCAGCCTAATAGTAATAGCCCTAAATGAATGAACATTAATAATAGTGATTGGTAAATTTATGTCACTGACACAAGTAATTCGGCCATATATTCATTTCCGTTCTGTATGTTATTGTGCACAAGGAGGGTCTTACTGCTATTATTTCTATATGCAATTTAAAAAGTAGGCAAAACATAATATGGTAACAGTATGTCAAATGATCTTCATTGAAAGAGGCAATTGAGTGTACACAGTGGACTGGGATGAGTATGTGTCAATCAGGTCATGGCAATCCCTATATTATGAAGTTTTTTATAAAGTTTTTTACATGGACCTTGATAAATACACTGAATAATTACTGCATGAGGGACACCCACTCAATGATCGATTAGTCCTAATTTTTGTTGTTTCCGTTACCACGGATTGCAGCTGTCTGCTGACATCATGACCACAGTGCTCTCTGCTGAAACCTTTGTCCATTTTAAGAACTGTCCTGAGTAGGAGAAAATCCCCATAGAAAACATATTCTGCTCTGGACAGTTCCTAAAATGGACAAAGATGTCAGCAGAGAGCACTGTGGTCATGATGTCAGCAGAGAGCTCTGAGTTCCAAAAAGAAAACCATTTCTTCTGTAGCATACCGACCCTAAAAAGTACTGGAAAGATTAAGATTTTTTAATAGAAGTAATTTACAAATCTGTTTAACTTTCTAACACCAATCGATTTAAAAAAAAAAGTTTTCCACGGCAGGACCCCTTTAAGGAACAGTTTCAACAAGGTGGGGAACATCCTGCATACTCTACCTGACCCAAACTTGCTACAGCATCTCCATCAGTTTAAGAAAATCTTGCAGCCAACATATCCTAAACACGTTCAATGTGTTCACAGTCCAGTCAATTTGGGGGCTATGGCAATATGGACAAGTCATTCTCATGTTCCTCCAACCACTCCCTAGTGATCTTAGCCCAGTGATATAGACCATTGCTTTGTTTGAAAGATGGCACTGTAGTTGTGGAATATTTCTTGATATGGATGCAGATGGGCATCTTGATCAAAAAATGGAGGCTCTTAGAGCAGTTTTTGATCAAAACGTGTCCCCCATCAACCACGCGGAGGTGGCCTCATTTCGGATGAGACCCTAACGCTCATTTCACTCACCTGTGCTGGGCATATAGTCTCTGACTGGGTGAGCTACATGATCCATTTTTTGAGCAAGAGTGCTGCTGCAACCTTCTTTTTTGTATACTTTGTATTTGCCACATCAGCGTGCGCCTGTATATTAGGTAGTTGTGCTGGCTATTTTTCTTTTTTTTGCTATGCAATTTAGGGGGAGTCGCACCCTCTGTAGCCATACGCCCTTTTCTGTTTCACAGGAGGGTTTTTTAAATTGAAAGTGGATCCAGCATGTCACCCAGTGAGAGGCCATATGCCCAGCAGAGGTGAGTAAAATGAGTGTTGGGGTCCCATCCGAAATAAGGCCACCTCCATGTGGTGGATGGGGGACACGTTTTGATCAAAAAGTGCGCTAAGAGCCTCCATTTTTTGAGCAAGAGCGCTGCTGCAATCTTCTTTTTTGTATACTTTGTATTTGCCACAGCAGCGGGCACCCATGTATTAGGTAGTAGTGCTGGCTATTTTTCTTTTTGTTTTTGGAGATGGGAATATAGCAGGTCCCTAAAGTGTTTACCATTCAAGGATTGTAGTATGATGACCAAGAGTCCTAGGAATGGACAGAAAAATGCTCCCTAGACCATAAAAAAACTGCCAACACCAGCCTGTTGAACCCCATGTTGCTCTAATGAGGTACAGCTTCATGCTGCTCATGCCTTTTCGTTCAGCAGAAAACAGGACTTGTCACTCCAGACGACCTTCTGCTATGTGTCCACTAGAGTCACCCTTGTAGGTCATGATAATGGGGTTCAAGTGTAGAGGTCAACACATCATCTGATTGTCATACAGACACTACATAGTTTCTTGTTAATTATCACAAGATATCTGGCACTATGTGTTCATAATGCAGTGGTTGTTCAGTGTGGTATATTGCCAATGGATCACCAAAGCAAAGCACGTTTATATCCTTACAATATGTGACGGATCCACCAGCAATAGACATTGTCAAAAGTGACATAACCTGCAGAACAGTAAAGTAATTTGTTTGTACTGGAGTTGCATTTTGCTTTGTCTGAATCTATGGTTTTATAGCTAAAATAAAGTTCTATAATAGGGTTAATTGAGAATTGATGTCTGTGTACTCCATATCAGAGAATAAAATTGCCCCATTTTTGATTGATATGTCTTCCAGGTGTACTGAAGGACTTATCTATTGTGTCTACTAGTTGCCTTAGATTACAGCTTAGACATCAATGGCATTACTTCTGGTTTGCATCATAGCATTATGTCTCACAATGATGGGATGATGATGTCATTTTGGTCAGGTTGAATGGCATAGTAATGTAGCCTGTGCAGCAATAGCTTCCAGTTGACCAGTCTCATATATAGAGATCTGGCCTTGATCTATGCAAGTAAGCTCTATGACACCACCAGGGCTCCACAATGCTATGGCTCTCAATGCTTCACAGTCAACTGGATCCAAATTACCACATACCTCGCAAACCTTAAATGGGCACTGTCAGATACAAAAACTTTTTATATGTTGTACATCTTGGAAAAACATTAACTTTTCTGATATACTTCATAAGAAAATGTTATTTCCTTTGGATAGAAATTATGGCTTATAAAATCATGGCTTTGTCCAAGCTGAAGCACAGGCATGGACAAAGTGCAGTAAGTGAGGGTGGGCTAGCACTGATAGGACAGGAGAAAGCACAGAGGAATACTATCAGACAGAAGAGAGCACAGAGGAATACTATCAAGCAGGAGAGAGCACAGAGGAGTACTATCAGACAGGAGAGAGCACAGAGGAGTACTATCAGGCAGGAGAGAGCACAGAGGAGTACTATCAGGCAGGAGAGAGCACAGAGGAGTACTATCAGACAGGGGAGAACACAGAGGAGCACTATCAGACAGGAGAAAGCACAGAGGAGTACTATCAGACAAGAGAGAGCACAGAGGAGTACTATCAGGCGGGAGAGAGCACTGAGGAGTACTATCAGGCAGGAGAGAGCTCAGAGGAGTACTATCAGACAGGGGTGAGCACAGAGGTGTACTATCAGACAGGAGGGAGCACAGAGGAGTACTATCAGACAGGAGAGAGCACAGAGGAGTGCTATCAGACAGGAGGGAGCATAGAGGAGTGCTATCAGACAGGAGGGAGCACAAAGGAGTACTATCAGATAGGAGAGAGCACAGAGAAGTGCTATCAGACAGGAGAAGGCACAGAGGAGTACTATCAGACAGGAGAGAGCACAGAGGAGTGCTATCAGGAGAGAGCACAGAGGAGTGCTATCAGATAGGAGAGAGCACCGTAGAGTACTATCAGACAGGAGAAAGCACAGAGGAGTACTATCAGACAGGAGAGAGCACAGAAGTGTCCTATCGGACAGGAGAGAGCACAGAGGAGTCCAATCAGACAGGAGAGAGCACAGAGGAGTCCTATCGGACAGGAGAGAGCACAGAGGAGTACTATCAGACAGGAGAAAGCACAGAGGAGTACTATCAGACAGGAGAGAGCACAGAGGAGTCCTTTCGGACAGGAGAGAGCACAGAGGAGTACTATCAGACAGGAGAGAGAAGAGAGGAGAACTATCAGAAAGGAGAGAGCACAGACAAGTGCTATCAGACAGGAAAGAGCACAGAAGAGTGCTAGGCCACCCTCACTTAGGCTGGGCTCACCTATGTTCGGCATCCGGCATAGGTGAACTCAACCTAGATCTGGACGCAACTGATGCCACATTGGATGAAAAGTTGTCATCAGTTGTATGGCATCTGGCGTCCATTGTTTCTGCAAGCTGTGTTCTCCTGTCTAGTGCTCTCCGGCATGTCCACCCATCCGGCATCATAATTGAGACGCTGGATGATTCTGAACCGTCCCATTGAAATGAATGGTATCAGTTCTAGCATCAGTTTCCCTCCAGTGCACGCCGGAAGGAAACTATGCCGGACGCCTGATATACAGTATGCAAACCCAGCATTACTGCACTTTGTCCATACCTGTGCTTCAGCTTGGACAAAGCCATGATTTTATAAGCCATGATTTCTATAAAAAGGAAATAAAGTTTTCCTATGAAGCATATTAGAAAGGTTAATGTTTTGCCAAGATGTAACACATATAAAAAGTTTTTGTATGTCACAGTGTCAGTTTAACACCCCTTAAGGACCTGCGCCATAAATGTATGGCACTGCTAATGTACAGTGTCGTACATTTGTGGCGCTGCGTTCCTGGATCACCGCATCTCTGGACGTGGTGATTGGGCTGGGATGGCTGCTGTTATCTAACAGCAGCCACCCTGGCATATTGCCCAGGGGGGTACTGAGACCCCCCCATGTTGGCAATTGCTGGGATTTGCCGGTCAATTCTGACCAGGGAATCACGGCTTTTCCGGATCAGTCTGGTCACTAGTGTCCGAGACAGCGGCAATCACCCTTGACCAGCAGGAGTGAGGTGGCACTGGTGCCACCTCATGATCCGCGTAGTTGATCGGCTGAGAGTGGGTCCCGCTGGGTGGGGGATTGACGGCGGCAATGGTCACCTTACCGGGGGCAGGGTATGGAGGTGACATCAGCAGGTCCGGAGCGGGCATTGGCAGGCAGCTAAGGCAGCGGGCAGCACCCGCGGTGGATCCAGAGGAAAAGAAGCAGGAAGTACGGCCCGTGTGCCTCCTGCTGTTGCATTAGTGCAACTCCCTGCATGCACAGCCAAAGTGCATGCTAGGAGCTGTAGTTATGGAACCACTGGAAGCACAACTACAACTCCCAGCATGGCCTTTGGCAGTCTGTGCATGCTGGGAGTTGTAGTTCAGCAACAGCTGGAGGCACATTTTTTCTGTTGCATAACTACAACTCCCAAAATGCACGAACAGCACAAGGGCATGCTGGGAGTTGTTGTAGTGTGCCTTCAGCGGTTGCATGACTACAACTTCCAGCATGTCCTTCGGCTGTCAGTGCATGGTGGGAGTTGTAGTTTTGCAACAGTTGAAGGCACACTGGTTGAGAAACACTGAATTAGAGTCTGTTACCTAACTCTCAGTGTTTCACCACCATTGTGTCATACAGTTGGCAAAATTACAACTCCCAGCATGCACGGTCTGTCAGTGCATGCTGGTAGTTGTAGTTTTGCCACAGCTGGAGGTTTGACCCTCCCCCCCATGTGAAAGTTTGGCAAACTTTCCACCGCAGCTGAAACTCCCAGCAGGCAACTCACTGTAAACCCCCGCCCATGTGAATGTATCCTAAAACACACTACACTACACTACAATAACACAAAATAAAAAGTAAAACACTACATACACACACACCCTTACACCCCCCCTCCCAATACAAATTTAAAATGTCTGGTACTGAACTGATTCCAAAACGGATCCTCCAGTATTGACTGTCCAGGCATGCTGGGAGTTTTGCAACATCTGGAGGCACCCTGTTTGGGAAACACTGTTGTACGCTATTTTTGGTGGAGGAGGCAAATGCCATGCTTGCAACTGGGTCTGTCCCTATGCAAATCCCTAATTTAGGCCTCAAATGCGCATGGTTCTCTCACTTCAGAGCCCTGTCGTTTTTCAAGGCAACAGTTTAGGGCCACATATGGGGTTTTTCCATATTCGGGAGAAATTACTTTACACATTTTGGGGGCTTTTTCTACTTTTACCCCTTATGAAAAGGTTAAGTTGGGGGTCTACACCAGCATGTCAGTGTAAAAAAATGCAATTTTTTACACTAACATGCTGGTGTTGTCCCATAATAAGGGGTACAGTGAGCATTTACACCCCACAGATGTCTGACAGATTTTTGGAACAGTGGTCTGAAAATGAAAAATGTCATTTTTCATTTGCACAGCCCACTGTTCCAAAGATCTGTCAAACACCAGTGGGGTTTAAATGCTCACTGCACCCCTTATTACATTCAGTGAGGGATTTAGTTTCTGAAATGGGATCACATGTGGGGGGGGGGGGGTCCGCTATTCTGGCAGCATGGGGGCTATGTAGACGCACTTCCATTCCAACCAAATTTTCTCTCCAAAAGCTCAATGGCACACATTCTCTTCTGAGCCCTGTAGTGCGCCAGAAGAGCACTTTACATCCACATATGGGGTATTTCCATACTCCAAAATTTGGGGTAACACCGGCATTTTAGTGAAATAAATCGAATTTGTCATTTTCACGTCAAATTCGTCAAATACTTGTGGGGTGTTAAGGCTCACTGTACCTCTTGTTACGTTCCTTGAGGGGTGTAGTTTCCCAAATAGTGTGCCATAGGTTGTTTTTTTTTTGCTGTTCTGGCTTCCTAAATGGGGGGCTTCCAAAATGTGACATGCCCCCCAAAAACCATTTCAGCAAAATTAGCTCTCCAAAATCCCATTGTTGCTCCTTCCCTTCTGAGCCCTGTAGTGCGCTTGCAAAGCACTTTACATCCACATATGAGGTATTTTCTTTCTCGAGAGAAATTAGGTTACAAATTTTGTGGGTCTTTTTTTCCATTTACCCTTTGTATAAATGAAAAATATATAAATAAATAAATAAATAAAAATAGGTCTACAAAAACATGTTAGTGTAAAAAATAAAGATTTTGAATTCTCTCCTCCACTTTTCTGCTATTCCTGCAAAACACCTGAAGGGATAACAAACTTTCTGAATGACCTTTTAAATAATTATGTCCATTATAGGTTATTTCGAACAATAAGACCCTCAAATTCACTTCAAAACTGAACTGGTCCCTGAAAAACTCTGATTTTGAAATTTTTATGAAGAATTTTTAAATTGCTACTAATCTTTGAACTTTGTCTTCAAAAAGTAAAATCATGTCAACTTTATGATGCAAACAAATAAAGTAGACATATTGTATATGTGAATAAATATATAATTTATTTGGCATATCTATTTTTCTCACAAGCAGAGAGCTCCAGAATTATAAAAATGCAAAGAAATGATGCAAGTATCGACAAAAATTTACAACTAACGTAAAGTAAAATATGTCATGAAAAAAAATTTCGGAATCAAATTCATAAGTAAAAGCATCCCTGAGTTATTAATGCTTAAAGTGACAGTGGTCAGATTTGCAAAAAATTTTCTGGTCCTTAAGGTCAAAATGGGCTGAGTCCTTAAGGGGTTAAAGGGGTACTCCGGTGGAAAACTATTTTTAAAATCAACTGGTGCCAGAAAGTTAAACATATTTGTAAATTACTTTTATGCTGAAACCTCTGTTTATGTCAGGAACTGTCCAGAGTACAAGCAGATTCCCATAGCAAACCACTTCTGCTGTTGATATGGACAGAGGTGTCAGCAGTTCCTGATATGGACAGAGGTGTCAGCAGAGAGCACTATGGTCAAACTGAAAAGAACTCCAGAAAGAAATACCACTGGAGTACCCCTTTATTGATGGACAGATGGATGAATAAGCAGTTAATTACTTATCACAATATATCTTTAATCCTCATGCTTTTTCATTTCTATTGCATTAAACATTCCTGCATAGTAACTGATGTTAGCATTACATATTTAACCCTTTTCTGGCAAAGTATTTTCTGCAATTGTATACTTTGTGTGACAACAGAACAAATTGTAACAATCCTGATTTTCTGTTGCCATTGGCATATAGTAACAAGTTTAAAGTACCCTTTTCAGGACCCTGTAGCCTAGGTCCACAGTCATTGTAACCAAATAAATAACCAATGGTCCAAAATTAAATTAAATTGTTCATACCTGTTTTTTTGTAATATTTTACACTGTATGTTTTATTGTAATTTTATATAAAGCGTGGTGTTTTTATTTAACTTATTTGAACAAAGGGGGTTGGAGTAACTCCATTACAATAGGCCTTTTTATATTTTTTATCTGTTTACATGTAAACCTGTGCATGAACTGATGAAAAGCTTGAAAAGCCGATGGCCTTCTGTCTACACATGTTGTATCCTGACAAATGAAGCCTTCAGAACCATAGCTCTATTGAATCTTCTCAAGAATTGATGAATTTTTTGATGTCAGCACTGAAAAAAGTCTCCGCTCAGCATCAGCCTGATCCTTATTTTAGACTGAAGTAAAATTCATCAAATGTCGCACAGCACTTGATACATTTGTCGCATAGGCAAATCATGCTGACAGTTAGCGTGCAAAAAAGGGCATGGGCAACAAATTAGTGATTTTGTTTCCTAAAAGTCACAGTTGATAAATCACTAATCTCTGCAAAATTCTTCTAAAGTAGTTCACAACGTGGTTATGGTTCCAAAATGCTCTAACTAAGTCACATGGAAACTAACTGCAACAATTTATGTGCCAAATTTAGACAAAAAAAACAGGGTCAACTGTTTGATGAAATGCCCCCATACTGTACATCTCCAACATTCAAATTGACAAATATTTAAAGGAGAAATGCAGTGTAAATTTACGTTCCCCCATTGCGGAGATATCGGCATCCCATTCCTCCAGTGCTTCTGGCTTCTTAGGCTTGAAACATCACAGTGCAGGAAGCGTGTTGCCGGCCGCAGCGATGGCCCACCTTGGCCGGTGATAGGCTGAGCGCACTGTCATGTAAGGAGCCCGGGCAGCAGGGAGAAGGCAGAGCCTGGGCTCCTAACATGGCAGTGCACTCAGCCTATCACTGGACATCGCTGCGGCTGGCGATACGCTTCCTGCACTGTGACATTTCAAGCCTAAGAAGCCAGAAGCCAGCAGCACCGGAGTAACGGGATGCCAACATCTCCGCAACAGGGGAACGTAGGAAGGTGAGTTAAAGTTTGATTTTTATGTTTTTGAAGCCCGGGCACAGGGGGACTTAAAAATCTACACCACAGTTCTCCTTTAAAATATGTGTAAAAATGTTACATGACCTATAGAACATAGTTATGCAAATATGGCAGGAACTGTGTACAGACAAGCGACGTTTCAGCGACCTCTCACCGCCGTTTTCAAGCTCAACTGAATAGATCCAAGTGCAGCCATATATGTGCAGTCAATTACATAATTGCTTAATACAATAATTAACATACAGTGTAAACATAAACATATGCATTATGGCAGATTCACAAAATGTGCATGTATATAACATTCATATTCTTTGCTGGCGTGGCATAATAGTGATGTGATTCCAGACTGTGTTTTTCACAAGTGCTTATATGGAGTGCCGATGTGCTGAATATTCTTCATATTTACATTCTTATGTACAATATTGCACTTACCCAACAGAGCACCTTATTGCACGTGTCACATTTCGAAGCGTGGGTACTGTATCATTACGCAGACGTGCACCGTCCGCCAATCAGGCGGAAGCCTCCCAGTATGATATTCAGCCAATTATGGCTAGGAATGTGTGTGCATGCGTGCTGGAGTAGAGAAGACGACCTGTGCCATTTGGCTTATGGGAAAAGCTGCCCTTATCGCGGCCACAGGTACTACTACTTGGTTTCCATTTAAGTTGTGCTGCTCTCCTTGGATTTTTTTTTTATAATCTTTCTATCTATCTCTATTTATGAATCTATCTGTCTATCTATCTATCTCTATGTATTAATCTATCTATCTATCTCTATTTATGAATCTATCTGTCTATCTATCTATCTATCTATCTATCTCTATGTATTAATATATCTGTCTGCCTATCTCCTATGTATCATTCAATACATATTATGATAACTCAATGGCTGTTATTAGGTACTTTTTTGCATGGTTAAGACTGTAGGTACACCCCCCCCCCCCCCCTCCCATTCCATAATAATAATTTTTTTATTAACATTCACCCACATTACTTACGAAGCTGTATTCCACTAAAACATATAAAATGATAGGCCGTGATACAGTTTGGACACAATTTAAGACACTAACTTCAATTACTCTTAAATATTCTTAAATTATTCTTGAATATTCCAAGCCGTATATCTCTGTGACAGAATATACATTAGTTCTCCCATATGTCTGTGCTGGAATCTTCAGTTTTCTCACAGCTGAGGAATGTGATGCAGGTGAAAGACTGACATAAAGAAATGGCTTTAAGGGAGGATTATGAAGATATTAATAAATATTGTTGAACATACAGACATAGCTGGAAGGTACGACATGTTATTTGCATACTGAAATGTCAAAGCCATGAAATATAGTACAGATACACAGTATAGACATGGATTTACTGATGGTAAAAAAATGAACATGTGGGTCTTGTCTTTATTTATGTTAATTCCTTTTCTATTTTATTACCTGAAAATATACTTGTACAGAAAAATAGCACTAATATTATCCATAGAGATAAGGAAACTTTTCAAAAGATCTGTTCTGCCGATTCACCGGGCTCTGGCAAAAAGTTCTGGTTCTGACCAAACTAGTTCAGTCTGAACCTGTACTTCACTAGTAGCCCAAAAATGTATGTATAACACTGTCTTAGAGCTCTAAAAGCTGTGTTAGGTCACCTAGGAGTGTATCTATGTACTTCTAAGCTGGTTTTAAAGGGGTACTCCGGCACTTAGACATCTTATCCCCTATCCAAAGGATAGGGGATAAGATGCCTGATCGCAGGTATCCCGCCACTGGGGACCTCCTTGATCTTGCACACCGCACCCCGTTAAAATCAGTTTTTCGATCACGGGGCCGGATTACTGTCGATTACTGTCGATCATGGGGCCGGAGGATTGGGACGTCACGGCCCAGCCCCGTGTGCCCCCTCAATGCAAGCCTATGGGAGGGGGTGTGACGCCCCCTCCCATAGGCTTGCATTGAGGGGACGGAGTGTGATGTCACACGGGGGCGGGGCCGTGACATCACAATGCTCCGGCCCAGTGATCGACAGTAATCAGACCCGGAGCGAACACGCTCCAGGGACTGATTTTAACGGGGTGCAGCGTGCAAGATCACGGGGGTCCCCAGTGGCGGGACCCCTGCGATCAGGCATCTTATCCCCTATCCTTTGGATAAGGGATAAGAGGTCTAAGCGCCAGAGTACCCCTTTAAGGCAAAGTTAATTTTAAAGTTACAGCAACATGTATGGCAATGGGTAAATGGATGGTACCCGATGGTAAATAACAGGTTAAATAAAAACACACTGCACTAGCGTTTTTTATGATTTTTAAAATCAATGTCCAAAAATGATTCCTTTTTGGAGGTAGATGCCTGCCAGTGTTTATATGCACATAGAGGTATGGCAAGTAGCAATGGCTTTTTTAATATGCTCCAAAAATTATTCAGGAGCAGCAACAGGTTTTATGCCTGGATAGTGAAGAAGCAAAGGCTTTTTACCAGCTATAAAAAAAAAAATCTTTTTTGGGGGACATAGCAACAGGACTGGCCTCCTAAAAAAGTGCACAAAAGTGTTTTTGTCTGGGAAAAAAGTTTTTAATTAAATATGAAAATAAGCTCTTTGGTGCACAGTGGGTGCTACATTATATCAAGGAGCACTGCTATGCCTGAGCAGACCCCTCCCATCTTCTCACTCTTCCAGGTCAGATGTGGCTATAGTAGGAGACTACAGGTAGACTCTCTTTGAAATCAGATTGCTGCTAAGAAATTTTTTTAAAGTTTGATCATCTGTCTTGGTTCTGCAATGAACCCATTATGTTTTCAGCATATCTGATCAATCTTGTGCCAACAACCAACACCCCCACCCCGAGTGTTTGCCACTGTGCACTGTGAACAGAGCCTGAAGCAGGCAGGCCTGTACAATGTGTAGTGGCAGTGTTGAGATACTACTACTGCTAAGCTTCCTTTGATGTGAATAGAAGCTTAGCTACCATACCACGTGACCACTACACAATGTATGGAGCCATCTGCCTTTGGCTCTGTTCACTGTATATTGCAGGCTCTATGGCTCTAGGAAACCACTGATCAAGAGTGGCATTGGGTGTTGGCATCCCATTGGTCAGCTATTGAAGATCTGTCCTAGGGAAAGGCCATCAACAAAAAACTCTTAAAGGGGTACTCCGGCGCTTAGACATCTTATCTCCTATCCAAAGGATAGGGGATAAGATGCCTGATCGCGGTGGTCCCGTCGCTGGGGACCCCCGTGATCTTGCATGCCACACCCCGATAAAATCAGTCGTGTTCGCTCCGGGGTCTGATTACTGTAGATCACGGGGCCAGAGCACTGTGACATCATGGCTCCGCCCCCATGTGACGTCACGCTCCACCCCCTCCTATAGGCTTGCATTGAGGGGGTGGAGCGTGACGTCACATGGGGGCAGAGCCATGACGTCACAATGCTCCGGCCCCGTGATCGACAGTAATCAGACCCGGAGCGAACATGCTCCGGGGACTGATTTTAACAGGGTGCGGCGTGCAAGATCACGGAGGTACCCAGCGGCGGGACCCCCGCGATCAGGCATCTTATCCCCTATCCTTTGGATAGGGAATAAGATGTCTAAGCACCAGAGTACCCCTTTAATTTATCTTAGTCACCCTCCTCTGCACCAGTTCATCAATATCCTTCCTATTTACAGATGCCTGAACAGAAAAGAGATATAAATTATATCAATACTTGGTGGAACCACCCATAAAACAGCATCAATTCTTCTAGGTACACATGCACACAGAAAGAACTTGCCAGGGAGGTTGTTCCAAACATCTTAGAGAACTAACCACAGATCTTCTGTGGATGTTGCTTTCTCACATCCTTCCGTCTTTTCATATAATCCCAGACAGACTCGATGATGTTGAGAGCAGGACTCTAGTGAATATACTGTGGTGATGTGATCAATGTCATCACTGTCCATGTATGAAGTATTACACTACTGTGAACTGTTATTCAACTGCACACAGATAACCAGAGGTAATTTGTCTTATTTTTCTACTTATCTCTATTGATGAGTACCTTGGAGGCCACAATGTTGAAATATAAGAAAATGTCTAAGATGTTTTAGATTATATATTATTAATATTAATATAATTTTATTTTTTTACAATGCCCTAAGGCTCTGTATTTATATTAAGGGTTAAATTCCATAGAATGATAGTGAATAAGTAAAGGACAGACTTATATAGAGAGAGGGCCCAGCCTGTGAGGGCTTCCAATATACAAGGGGAGGGAAACAATGGTTGAAAGAGACAGCTGTTCATCTGTGAGCAGTTAGGGATTCAGCCGTTCAAAGTGCAGTGCAGTGGCAGGAGGGTTATTATAGGTTGTAGGCTGTCCTAAAGATTTTTTTTACGTTGTATTTAAAGGAGAAATCCAGAACATAAAATTTCGCCCATACTGCCGGCAGTAAAAAAATAAAGATGTACATACCTTCCTCCACTCCCCCGGGGCCTTTGGTAACCGGCTCCGGCCTCCGCCGTGATCCACTTCCTGTTTGCCAGTGGTCGGAGAGTCTTACTGCGCTCAGCCAATCACCGGCCGCAGTGAAGTCCCGACTCGGCCGGCGATAGGCTGAGCGGCAGTGTGACGCTTTCGGTCCCGGCAGCAGGTGCCGGTGTAGTGAAGGATTTTGTGTCCTGAAGCATTCTCACACTGCCGCTCAGCCTATCGCCGGCCGAGTCTAACTTCACAGTGGCTGGTGATTGGCTGAGCGCAGTATGATTCATCCGACCACTGGCAACGAGGAAGTCAATCACGGCGGAGACCGGAGCCGGTTACCGGAGGCCCCAGGGGAGCGGAGGAAGGTATGTACATATTTTTTTTTTTTACTGCCGGCAGTATGGGCGACAATTTTTATATTCCGGAGTTCTCCTTTAAAGATTTTGATGGTGGCCGAGAGCTGGATACACTAGGGTAACAAGTTCAAGTGTATGGGGGAAGCAAGGAAAAGATCTTGAGGTAGGATCAGAGATTACATAAAGATGATGTCGGGAGATCAGGCCTGAGATGTATGAACAGTTTAAACTGAATTGTTTGGCAACTGGTAGCCAGTGAAGGGATTGGTAGAGGGGAGAGGCAGTGGAGGAGAGAGGGGGATAAGTTCGGCAGCAAAGTTGAAGATGTATTGGAGGGAACCAAGAGTGTTTAATGGAAGGCCAAAGAGCAGAATGTTACAGTAGTCCAAGAGGGAGATTATGAGGGCATTTACTCGCAGTTTAGTTGCATCAAAGTTTAAGAATGAGCAAACATGACAAACATTTTTGAGGTAAGGGTAGCAGGAGGTGGTGAGAGTCTGGATGTGCGGTTCTGTGCTGGACTGAGGTGGACTCTATAGATGTAGAATTTTAATAAGAAGGAACACAAGTATGAGTACAACAGAAGGGAATATATAACTGTTCTATAAGGGTGATCATAATGATTTGGTATAATTAAGTAAAGGCTATAAGGGAAGAAGCTTTCATCTGGACATCAATAGATAAAATGGAGCTTAAGAGATGAATCTTCATTGTTTTAGAAAGCTTCTCTTTGAAGTCTACACCTACACACTACATCTTTACACCATCCACTTTCCCTTATGAATCTGCTGGTATTATCATGATCCACACCCTGTACTTCAGGAATATTACAGATTTGTGCAGTATAAGAGTTTATGAAGTGAACATAAAGCCACAATTATTATTGGAATATAGGATGTAATTGTTAAGGAGTGGGGAAAGATGAGGCCTTCTAAAAGGCCAGTACCCTGGATTCATGGCAGAATGAAAACATGCTCCATATGAGAAAATTCTACTGCATTTTTACTACTGCGGTTTTTCTGGATTATTTTAAGTACCAGCATCTTATTGTCATTCAGCAATGTTCTCATTTTTGATAAAGCAGATTAAACTTAAATTTATTTTATTAAGTAAAATCAACTGAAACATGTAATACCTGGAGAGAAGTCTATACTCCGAATTGCTAAAAAAAGGACAGTGCTTTAAAGGGCAAAATCATAATATAATTGGACATACTATTACCACTAGTTGTAAGGAGTCAGCTCCATTGTTTTTAGAAGTTGATATTTTAGGCATCCACCCCAGTGTTCTTAAAGAACTTATATTTGTGATTGTTGCTCCCCTGACTGACCATTATAACCAACCTCTTTCAACGGGAGATGTTCCCAATGACTTGAGAATGGCCAATGCTGAAACCATCCTCAAGTAGTAAAGAAGGAGCTGTTAGCTATAGGTCAGTTAGCCTGACCTCTGTAGTAATAAAAATGATGGGAACTAAAGCAGAGGATAATTGATCATCATATAAACAAAAAAACTTGTTGGACCCAGGCTAGCATGGCTTTACTGAGGGTAGATTATGTCAAACTAATATCATTCAGTGCTGGATAAGGGTGGTGTTGTAGATACCACCTATGTGGACTTTAACAAAGTCTTTGATACAGTTGTACTCCAGCAATTAACAGCTATCCCCTATAAACAGATTAGGGATAAGTGTCTGATCGTGGGGGTTTCAGCTCAGAGAAGTGACTTTGGAGCTCGATTAGACAGGGAGTTAACATTGTATAGAATTAACTCTTTGGGGAAACTATCCATACACATTAGCCCACCCATTAAAAAAAATATATTTATGTCTAAAAAAGTGAAAGATTTCCTGTATTTTCCAAATCAGCCAAAAAGCAGCAGCCTGACATTTCCGGGGTGGGGACCATTGTTTTTGGCCCTCCCCAGCCTCTATAATGTCAGCTTGTTACCATCTAGGCCCATGAGCACTATTTTAGACCATCCTGGCCGATTGGTACCAGCTCTACCTGTGGCAGCCAGTACCAGGGTATTAATAGGGGGGTAGCAATAGACTTTTGGGGGGATATCACTAAGCCCCAGTTAAGTTATGGACACTGTCTATCATACCGCTTCTGCTAATAAGTCTGTAAATGTAGGTAGAAAAAAAGGCAAATTGCTTTGAAAAATTTTATTGCAAAAAAAAAATAACCTATGCACAACCCTTGTTAGCCATATTTTTTAATCCTCAGCACACATATGAGAAGAAAATACACAAAAAATGGTGAGAACATTTAGGATGTGCTCCCCAGAAGGGAGGAGCTCCAACAAAGTTATGTTTTAAGATCTCTTTAACATGCTCACTCTCCTAGCACAAAGTGGAGACTCCCATTATTAGATGGGCCTGCTGTACATCTATATACTGCACCCTGCCAGCATTCCTGTCAGGGGAGTCCGACTCTAGTGCTGTATACACAATACATGGCTGTATATGGCACATCCCAGGGCATTTCTTAAGGAACGCCCCCTCCCATAGACTTGCATTGAGCGGGCGGGACGTGACATCACACGGGGGCGGAGTCGTGACATCACGATCTTCCGTCCCGGTGGTCGGGAGCCAGACCCTCCAGAGCTTCCAGAGCAGTAACAGGTGGGTGCTGCATGCTATATTGCGGGGGTCCCCAGCGGCCGGACCCCCGCGATCAGACATCTTATCTCCTATCCTTTGGATAGGGGATAAGATGTCTAGGGGTGGAGTACCCCTTTAAATTGACATTTTCACTGGTGAATCTACCATCATACATGCAGCGCATGAGGTGCTCCACTCTGGAACAGGATTTAAGCTCCAGGACCCCTATATGCCTTTACTTGAAATGCCTGAAGGGAATTGCAAATCATTTGGATTTGGGCAATTTTGTAGAATTCTAAATGAATTTGAATTGGCATCCTGCACAAACAACTATCTGGAAAAAAACAGACTTTCTTAGGCACAGTAATAATCGCAGTAACAATCCCTTATTTTGTTTTCCAATTATGTAGAGAAACAGAACATGGCCGCAAATCCACAGCCCCGCTGCTGCCCGACCAATCCCCAGCTCTGGGCCACACCACCCCACAGAGGACCACAGCAACAATTGTCCCCACAACAATATGTTAGTTTTTCAAATGATGCTGAGGAACGATTAGATCATTGTACAAGTTGTGGCTGTACGGCCATGTTCTGTTTCTCTATTTGTGAGTTGTAAAAAAAATAAGTGTTTGTTATGCTGTTACAAAATATTTATGCATAAATACACAAACCAAAATATGTATTATGGCTTTAAAGATTTTAAATGTTATTTAATCTTGATTTCCTACTGACATAACCTAGAAGAATATATATTGTGAATAAATATGATGGGAATTCATGATTGTGTTGTGTACAGTCAAATAAAAATCAATGTGTAATTATTGTGCAATTGAAAGGGTTGTCTGCTGAGCATAAGCTCATTTGGTTAGAAGGGCAATATCCTATTGTACCAATCTATGCTGCCAGTCACCAGATAATTATATCCTTTTGGATTTGGTAGATAAATATGATTTTGTATTGCTTGAATCTATTTTTACCTGATACATATAGATGTTTGGGAGTTTTAACACCACTTTTACTCGGTAAGGCCTCCTTCACAGGCAATATTTCTTTCGTGTATACAGTTCTTTGATGCAAATTGTGCCCAAATTTTTGCCACATTTGCATTAGCAGATCTAGGCCTATGCATACAGACTTTTCATTAATTCGCTATAGACTTTAAAGGGGTTATCCACCATAAGGTGATTTTAGTACGTACCTGGCAGACAGTAATGGACATGCTTAGGAAGGATCTGCGCTTGTCTTGGGGCTAAATGGCTGTGTTGTAGATTACCATAACACTGTGGCTAGCTTTTTGTGAACTGGTATTTCCTGTTTGAGTTTTCTTTTTTGACTACAAACCCCATAATTCCATTTTCCTCCCTCCCACACATCAGCCACCCCACCCATTGAAACATAAATGAGCTGCATCCATTCAAAAGACCTGTGGTTTTCAATCAGGGTGCCTACAGCTGTTGCATTAGTTGCAGATTGATCTCTCTCCCATCAAGCGATCCCTCCATCCATTGAAGCAAACAGGCTCCCTGTCATCAGCTGACTAGTGAGTCAGGTCTCGGCCGCATTGCAAGCTGGGAAAAATCAGAGACAACAGTCATTTTGTTTGCTGTTAAAAATAAACAATAAATAATTGTGAGAAAACTGTCACACACAGGTACAGACACTATATTATGAACTACACTAACTTTACAGCCCCTGTACAGTCAAATAAGAAAAATTCCTGTAATACCCCTTTAAAGTAATTAAAAATAATTTGGTTGCTGTGTTGTGTACCAAATGCACCAATGAAAATGTATTCATATAACATGACTCCATGATAGAGGTCCCACAAGTATTACGGCCACATTTTTCATGTTATGGCCACAAGTTCCAGCCTGGCTATAGGTCTGATGACCTAAACTAACAGCAGTTAGATTGAGTAATCAGACCCACAGTAAGGCCAGGTAAAGAAAAGAACCCTAGAGCTGGGAAAGATGAATCTCTATTACATAAAAAAGACTTGTTTTATTTTAACTATAAGCGAAAACACTTGCTGATAGTTAAAATATAGGGATATGCATTGACTTTATTAGACATTTCAGTTGTATATGACACAGAGGCAAAATGTGTTTTGGCTCCATTTGCAAAGGAAATATTATTGTTAAAAATATTATTTGGCTTAAATAAATTAACCCAAAGGTTCTGTTCCGACAGTGCAGATTTCTGGCAAACATCTTCACTGTAATGCCAAGTTTTGTATGTTGACTTCTATGTGGATTCAGATGTAAAATTCTCTGTCTATTGAAATGGATAGCAGTTACCGTATGTTTCGCTCCATGAGATGCACCTGACCATAAGACGCACCTAGGTTTTAGAGGAGAAGAACAAGAAAAAAAAATATTCTGAACCAAACCCCCCTTGTGGCCAGCAGGACCCCCCTTGTGGCCAGCAGGACCCCCCTTCTTGTCAGCAGGACCCCCTCTTGTGGCCAGCAGGACCCCCCTTGTTTCCAGCAGACCCCCCTTGTGGCCAGCAGGACACCCCTTGTAGCCAGCAGACCCCCCTTGAGGCCAGCAGGACCCCCCTTGTGGCCAGCAGCCCCCCCCCCCCCTTGTAGTTGCTTACCGGTATATCACCACTGCTGCCCTGTTCTGCCATCCACATAATGGAGTCTATGGAGGAGCATGTGAAACACACGTCACTCCCCTGCACCCAGCGTAACGTTACGCTGGGCGCAGAGGAGTGATGTGTGTGTCACATGCTCCTCCATAAGACTCCATTATGCGGACAGGGGAACGGGACAGCGGCAGTGGCATGAATCAGAGGCTGCGGGGCAGCGGAGCACTACAGACCCAGGAGCAGGTAAGCTTAGCAGCCTCCCCTGCACTTCATTCGCACACAGATTCGCTCCATAAGACGCACAGACATTTCCATCACACTTTTGGGGGAGAAAAAGTGCGTCTTATGGAGCAAAAAATACGGTATGTGGGTTTATGGTGTGGAATCGGCACTAGATCTGCAGAGTGTGAGCCCAGTCTAAACCTTCATCCTTTTTAGGGCAGTATGTGGGCTCAGGGCTTAGAATTTGTTGCCTTGCAGCTTTAGAGTTCAGGGCCTTGGTGTCTGCATCAAGATAGAAAAATTAGCCATTGTAATTGATGAAAATCTGCGTACAGCATTGTGGAATATGTCGGCACTATATCACCAATGGGAAAGAAATAAAATGAGATGAAACCAGATTTGTTTTATTCATGTTTCAGCCATGATATATAATTATTTAAGTGGAACTAATGAAGTAAATAAAATGCAGCTTCTTGTTTCTTACACCCTCCTATCTTTCTCAGAGGCTCCTTCTCCCTAGAGGCTTCAAATCTTTCAATGTCACCTTGTTCCATTCTTTTACTTTTCTCACTCTTGTTTTATCTCTGCTTGCCACTCTGTCTTTCTTATCAGTGCCTCACTCCCTTAATCTCAGACCCTAATTCTATCTCACCTGCTTTGCGTTCTCCTTCACTTCTCATTCCGCCTCTTCACTGGTGTGTATGCACAGGCTGGTGGTAGGCATCAATGCCATTTTGTATTCAAACCTTAAATCTTAGGGACAGATGAAGAAACAAAGTAGCACTTGGAGTCCGAGATCCCTCCACATTACAGCTCAAGTAGTGATAATAGAGACTAGAAAGTTTTTGCTAAGGGCTGATTCATCAGAGTGGTATTTTAGCAGCCTGCCATGGTAGAATGACTGAATATATAAAGGTTGTCAGGAACCCTGTAGAGAGATCACTCCTTGATAGTGAAAGACTCCAACAAACAATAAATCCTAAGGCAGATCACTAGTGAGGAGACAAATCTGATGTATGACTGGAAATAGTCAACGTTTAAGCTCTTAAAATATTTTACTTTGGATAAAATCCACTATAAACACATTATTTCCATTGTAATCTATCATGACTTTCACTCGTATGTTTAGATATTTTGAAAACATCTATTTTAAACAAAAAATTATTTATTCTGAATACGGCTTAAAAGAAGGCTGATATACTTTCCAAAAGAAATGTATCTAATTGTCCACTCTTTAGGCTGTTCTGACCAAGCTGTTAGAAGGTGTAATGTGTTGGGGGCAAAGGTTACACGAGGACACTTATACGTTGAACCAGAGGACAGACCACCAATAGAAATATTTGGTCTGATGAAAATCACCTTCATTGTATACCCCCTGTCTCGGCCTGATCCATATCCAGGTACTTAGCAGAAAGGAATTTGGTGTCACAGTGCCCATTATATATCCAGCTATTGATAGCTAGCCAGGGCAGGGCACTATCAGGCTATATTTGCACGGGGGAACGTCCGCACGTAAAATCTCAGCACTTGGAATATTTGCAGGGAGGGCCCGCGGGGGGTGTTGGCATAATTGCACCATTGCCCCCTCTGGATCTGCCACTGGTTCTATGTACTCCATGGTACATTGTTTGTCAGATTAGCACAGACTTTGAGGCAACGGGGATAGTTTTTTATTTTATCAGTGCACAAGAGTTCTGTTTGGACAGAAAGTTACTATGAACAGACACACTGCTTGTCTGTTTTTATACGTGTAGATTAATGATGTGCTTGCTGTTGTCCAGCATCTTTATCTTAGTAAGGGTCAACAGATTCTTATAAATGTATAGCTTCTTTAACAAAACATTCTTTTATTTCATGCGCCCTTGTTCTTTTTACTAAGATTTGCTTTTCCTTTACTTCAACTTTACGAGCCGCATTCTTTTGCTTTCTTTCAGCTAGTTCGGAAGATCTACAGAGGGAACTATTTTCTCTAATTGTTCCGATTCCTGTAATTTGTGCTTGCCGTTTAAGGCAAATTTAGGTCAATTGTTTGTGTTTCCTGCTGAGGTTTCTTTTTAAACCTAATGAAGCCATTTTGTGTGTAACCTCGTCATTCCAAAAATCCACCACAATTAGTGAGATTGGACGGCTAGATGTGATTGCAGTGATCTGACAGATGATGAGACAACTCCACCACTTCATACACAGTCTGAGGACTATAGATCACACAATCATTTAACCTTGTGCTGCCACAGAGCAGTGAAACTACTTCCAGACAATATTTGAGAACGATTCAGCATAGTGCACACCCTATCGCGCTGACACAAAGCAAATCCCTCGGACTGGGGCTTCTTTTAGGAAGACATTACTGTTCGATTTTTTTTTCTGTGTCTACCTCACATACCCACTATAGCTTTACTATAACACTTTAATGGACTTAATTGATTTATAAAGTGCAACTTATTCAGCAAAGTTGGACAGAGTAAATAATACATAGAGTTCAGTCATTTCAAAGCTCAATAGTCAGACACATAAAAATACTTTTTTAAATCTAGCACTTTTTCCTATAACCTCATCATTTTAAAACCACCACAGTTAATGGAGAAATGGGAACTCTAAATATAGGGACAGCAGCACTTGAACTTAACTCCTAGGCTGAAATGCAAAAAAAAAAAAAACTTGGAAGGACCCCTTACATCCATATGTGCTTGACATACAGTGTAATATAGATTACCAAGCCATAAAAGAAAGAATGCCAGGGCACATACCAGGCAAGCTTCATTCTTCTTTATTCATGTGAAAAATCAAACATCCATGCACAACGGGACATGTGCGGACGGACATTCACAGGGATCGCTGGAGCGATCCCTGTGAATGTCCATCTGCACATGTTCCTTTATGCACTGAAGTTTTATCTTTGACATGAATAAAGAAGATTGAAGCTTGCCTGGTGAGTGCCCTGGCATTCTTTCTTTCATGGCTTGGATCTTTGAACTGTATAACTACATCCAGTGAGCACCACCAGTGATTGATTTAGCTATCCTGGAAGGGGAGGTTACTTTCTCCTGGAAGGGGATATAGCAGCGCAGCAGTGCCGAGTGTTTCGTTCTTTGATAGAGACTTAAAGGGGAACTCCGGAGGGAAAAAAATATTCACTTCTATTTAAAAATCTGAACCCTTCTAGTACTTATCAGCTGCTGTATACTACACTTATACTACAGAGAGATTTGTGAAATTCTTTCTAGCCTGACAACAATGCTCTCTGCTGACACCTCTGTCCGTTTCAGGAACTGTCCAGAGCAGGAGAGGTTTTCTATGGGATATAATTCTAATCTGGACAGTTCCTGACATGGACAGAGGTGTTAGTAGAGAGCACTGATGTCAGACAGAAAAGAAATTCACAAATTTCTGTTTTATACAACAGCTAATAAGTACTGGAAGGATTAAGATTTTTTAACCCCTTAACGACGCCGGACATAAATGTACGTCCTGGTGAGCTAGTACTTAACACACCAGGATGTACATTTATGTCCTAAACATAACCGCGAGCATCGGAGCAATGCTCGGGTCATGCGCGTCAGGTCCCAGCTGCTGATAGCAGCCAGGGACCCGCCGGTAATGGAGGTCGTCCGTGATCGCGCGGATGTCTGCCATTAACCCCTCAGATGCCGTGATCAATACAGATCACGGCATCTGCTGCAGTGCGGTACTTTGAATGGATGATCAGATCGCCCGCAGCACTGCCGCAGCCATCTGATCATCCAGAATGGCAGACGAAGGTCCCCTTTGCTGCCTTCCACGGGTCTTCTGCTCTGGTCTGCGATTGAGCAGACCAGAAAAGAAGATGAACTATAATACTGATCAGTGCTATGTCCTATGCATGGCACAGAACAGTATTAGCAATCGAATGATTGCAATAAATAGTCCCCTATGGCGACTATTAAAGTTGAAACATAAAAGTAAAATAAGTAAAAAAAAGTAAATAAAAATTTGAAAAACCCCCTCCCCCAATAAAAACATAAATTGTCCCATTTTCCCTATTTCACCCCAAAAAGTGTAAAAAAAAGTTTTTTATATACATATTTGGTATCACTGTGTGCATAAATATCCCAACTATTAAAATAAATGATACCGTACGGTGAATGGCGTGAACGTAAAAAAAAAAGCCCGAAACAGCTGCTTTTTTATGACATTTTATTCAAAAAATTATAATAAAAAATATATTAAAAGTTATAATATAAGCAGATATGGTAACAATAAAAAGAACAGATCACGGCACAAAAAATGAGCCCTCATACTGCCGCTTATATGGAAAAATGAAAAAGTTATAGATCTTCAAAATAGGGGGATTTTAACCGTACTAATTTGATTAAACAGTTTGCAATTTTTTTTAAGCGCAACAGTAATAGAAAAGTATGTAAGTATGTAATCATGGTATCATTTTAATCGTATTGACCCAAAAAATAAAGAACACATGTAATTTTTACTGTAAATTGTATGGTGTGAAAACGAAACCTTCCAAAATTTGCAAAATTGCAGTTTTCTTTTTAATTTCCCCACACAAATAGTATTTTTTTTGGTTGCGCTATACATTTTATGGTAAAGTGAGTGATGACAGTACAACGGACAACTGGTCGCGCAAAAAACAAGCCATCATACTAGTCTGTGGAGGAAAATTTAGAAGAGTTATGATTTTTTGAAGGCGAGGAGGAAAAAAAGAAAACGTAAAAATAAAATTGTGAGTCCCTAAGTCCCAAGAAGTAATTTACAAATCTGTTTCAGGCACCAGTTGATTTGAAAACATTTGTTTTCTACTTTCTGTACATATAATATTTTATGCAACCATGATCGTTTTATAGATTATGTATAAAAATAGTAAAAGGAATATCCACAATGGGTTTCAAGTTGCTAATTTAACATTTCAATAAGAAGTATTGAGTTAACAAGAGGATCAAGGAAGGTAAGTGCTAGTTCTTTTTTTATTTTTTATCTACCCCTCACTGAGCACATATGTAAAAAAACACTCTGCCTGCACAATCCCTTTAAATTACAATAAAAAGGTTAGATCAGTCCCAGTAATTTGAGTGTAATCTATCTGTGAAAGTGCCAAACACTATCAACACAAGACCATGCAGCTTGTAAAACCAAATGAGATTCCAAATGGCCTTCTGAAATCTCTTGCCAAACATCACCTACATTTGAGCTTCAGCTTTCTCCAGCAGCTCCAATAGCATTGCATAGATGAAGAATTAATAACTTGACAAGCAGGTGGGGGTCTAAACTTTAGGACCACTACAGATCATGAGAATGAAGGGGAAGCAGTGCTGGGGTAGTGCTGAATCCCTTTAAATCTTTTCCCCCTGGATAGTGGCTCAGCCATCTGCAGTGTGGCCCAATTTGAAGGGGTATTCCAGGAAAAAAATATATATATTTATCAACTGGCTCCAGAAAGTTGAAGATTTGTTAATTACTTCTATTAAAAAATCTTAATCCTTCCAATAATCATCAGCTGCTGAAGTTGAGTTGTTCTTTTCTGTCTGGCAACAGTGCTCTCTGCTGACATCTCTGCTTGTCTCGGGAACTGCACAGAGTAGAAGAGGTTTGCTATGGGGATTTGCTTCTACTCTGGAAAGTTCCCGAGACACGTGTCATCAGAGAGCACTTAGACAAAAAAGAACAACTGAACTTCAGCAGCTCATAAGTACTGAAAGGATTACGATTTTTTAATAGAATAATTTACAAATCTGTTTAACTCTCTGGAGCCAGTTAATATATTTAAAAACATTTTTTTTCCTGAATAACCCCTTTAAGTGCATGGGGCCAGTGCAGTACCCTGCACAATTGGGTGGTTCAGAGCATTACTATGTTGGGAAAACTCCTGGCTGGTATCATGATCAAACCACTGGGACCCCCAACAACCACAAGAGATTACACATCCTTACAATATGCCATGACTTTGTTAGACATGATACGCCTTTGAGCAATGTACTGTGGGGTTGCGTATGACTGATGCAATACAAGGTGTCTGTGTTAGATTGTAACCTTGATGCAATGTGACATACACATCAACTATCTGTGACTGTTTCAAGAAAGATAACTAGAACCAGAGAGAGATTCTTTGACAGAAATGATTTCCAATTAAAGCTATGTGGGTCAAGTGAACAATGCCATTTGGTCCATTGTTTCAACAATAATTCATGGAAATGGAAATAATTCTCACAAATAAATTACTATAAAGTTCTAAAATTTGCTTTAATGCACGCTCTCCAAACTATTCTTTTCACCCCTAGACTGATATTCGGCCCACACTGGCTCCATTTTTTCCATATCAAAGCAGCCTACATATTTCTTTTTGGAAACTTAAAAGGTTTTTAAGTCTAAAATTACTGCCAACTCCTCTTAGAATTAATAGACGTCTTTCTAATTAAAAGCATATTGTCTGACTCCTAATGAGCACCAGCAAGAAGAAAATTGGACTTCTATATATTTCTAAAAGTACTTTTTATGGACTCATAGAGAGAGAGGGAACCAACTTGGGCCTCATTTTAGAAATTCATATAACATTTTAGAGCTTTATTGGTTACTGTTGCCCAGATACATTTAAATATAGAAAATGAGGATCCACAAGGGTATTTTATAATGTGGGGAAGAGAACACACAGGTCAATGACGAAAAGTGTGATGGTCTAAAGGACAGATTCCCTGTGTAAACTGCTATTTTCCCATTATTAAAGGTAATATTTTAGTTAGTAAAAAATTATGTTTATTTACAATGTGACTGTATACTGTATATTTTTATTTAACAAATTTGAGTGTTCCTAACTCGTTGGGCAGTAAGTGGGAGACATATAAGCTTGTAATGCAGGCTTGGGATCCAAGACCTGAATTCAGCCAAGGCAGCATCTGCATAGAATTTGTGCTACTTTTACTCCCCCCCCCACAAAGTCTAAAAACATAATCTAGAGATTTATTGGCTTCCTGTATTCCTAACATGTGCATGTTTGTATGCTTCCTTGAGAACACTGGTGTACATACCATGAAGACAACCCATGCAGCTGCTGTGAAGCCCATGGGGAGAGGAGGCCCATTTCAGATTGGTCTTGACCCTACTTTAATTGATGGTGAGAACCTGTTCGTGGATGAGGCCTCCATAGGTGCTGCAATGTTAACTAACACAGTGGAAATGTATGTGAGCCATTACAAAGAGCTGTTGGCACTTTTGTCATGGATGAGGTATAGTGTGATGATGTTGTGATGTTGTGTAGCACCTAAAAGAGTTTTAATTTATGTCTTTGCCTCTCCTCCTCTATATAAACCCAGGGGTATATACAGACAATAGAGGGCAAGCCCCTTGTTCTCAAATAACTCATCACAGATCATACTGTAGTATGTCTCTCTAACAATTCACCTGAAATTGTAAGGTCGCTGTTACACTCTGCCCTCCGGCCACAAGCTCCGTCCGTGAGCACAATGTCCCTGTGTCCACGCCTGATGGCGTGGCTGGGATTTGCATTGCGGGACACGCCCGCATGCAAATCCCAGCCCGTCACTCACCACGCTCCGCTGCCTCTGTGTCTCAGCTCCGGCGCTCGTGTCCCCGTCTCCTAGGGCGCGCACGCGCCGGAGCTCTGAAATTTAAAGGGCCCATAATTAGCGTTTGCACCTGACACCACATTATAAGTCCCTGCACCTCCCACACTTCCTTGCCGGATCTTCAGTGCCCCTAGCCTGAGATTAAGCGTTCCATTTTTTCCTGTTGCCTTACCCGTGTATCCAGACATACGTTATTTGACTCTGCACCTTTGCTGCCTGCCTTGACCTTCTGCTACGTTGACTACGCTACTGCCTTATCCTCTGGTACCTCGCCTTGCCCAGCCACCTGTGTGGTTGAGCCATGTCGTTGGTAACGACCTGGGTATCACCTGCTGCAGCAAGCCCATCCTGCCTTGCGATGGGCTCTGGTGAAGACCAGCGGCACCTTAGACTCCACTCTCCGATACTGTCCGTGTCATCAGCCACACAGGTTAAAGGATCCACATCCAGCTCCATTACAGCAAGATCCGGACATTGATTTCACTGGGGTTCCTCTGTCAGATAACCCGGATCTCGCTTCTATCGTGTTGCTCCAGTCACAGCAATTGGCCCAGCAGGCACACCAGTTGAGCCAGTTATCCGCCATGATGCAGCAGTTGCTAATTGCTCAGCAGCAACCGTCACAATCACAGCCTTCTCCTACTCCAGTACTTCCTCCCGCTGCTGCAGTCTCCTCCGGAACAAAACTCCGCTTGTCTCTTCCAGATTAATTTGAGAGGGATTCCAAGTCCTGTCGGGGTTTCGTGACTCAGTGCTCCATGCACATCGGACTCATGGGGGAACAGTTCCCTACGGAATGAGCAAAGGTGGCCTTCCTCATCAGTCTCCTAACTGGAAGAGCTTTGGCCTGGGCAATTCCACTTTGGGATTGCAGTGATGCTCTCACAACCAATTTCCAGGCTTTCCTGATGGAATTTCGGGGTGTCTTTGAAGAACCTGCCAAAGCCTACTCTGCTGAGATGGCATTACTAAATCTTTTGCAGGGCAACTCCTCTGTGGGTGAGTACGCCATTCAGTTTCATACCCTGGCATCAGAGTTATCATGGAGCAATGAAGCACTTTGTGCCACCTTCAAGAAAGGACTATCCAGCCATATCAAGGATGCCCTTGCTGCCCGGGAATTGCCTTCTACCTTAAATGATCTTAAACAGTTGGCATCCCGGATTGAAATCCATTTCTCTGAGCGATGTGAGGAACTTCGCCAAGAAAAGGAGTCTGCACGACCTTGGCGCTTTCCTCGTCTGGCACCTCTCTTCCAGCAACCACCACAACCTTCTACGTTGCCTCCCACAGTGGAGGCTATGCAAGTGGATCAGTCTCGCCTGACCCTGCAGGAAAGAACTCGCCGACGAACTGAGAATCTATGTCTCTACTGCGCCAGTGAGGATCATTTCCTAAAAGTTTGTCCTCTACGTCCACAGTCAGGGAAACGCTCGCACCTAGGGTTTGTGGGAGAGGCTTTCCTAGGTGTGAATACCACCTCTCCTCGCTTAAATTTGATGGTCCAGCTTTTTCTACCCTCCAAAGAGATTGTCTCTGTTCTTGCCTTTTTGGACTCTGGTTCTGCGGGAAATTTTATTGATGCCTCCCTAGTACATAGGTATCATCTTCCTGTATCTCGCCTGTTAAAGCCCTTGTACATCTCTACAGTCAATGGAGAAAGACTGGACTGCAATGTGCGTTACCGCACTGAACGGTTGTCTATGCAGGTCGGAGCCTTGCATAAGGAGAACTTGACTTTTTATGTACTCCCTCATTGTACTTCTCCTCTCCTGCTTGGCCTACCGTGGTTGTAACTCCATGCCCCGCAGTTGGATTAGAAAACTGGAGAAGTTCTTCTTTGCAACAACCATTGTATTCAAATATGTTTGGCTAAGTTGGAATCATCTTCTTGCCCTCTGCCCAGTTTTCCTTCGTTCCTTCAGGATTTTGATGATGTCTTCAGTGAAAAACAAGCTGAATACTTACCACCTCATTGTCCATATGATTGTCCTATTGACTTACTGCCCAGCTCCACATCCCCCTGGGGCAGAATCTACCCTTTATTGGTCCCTGAAACTCAGGCTATGTCCAATTACATCCAGGAGAATCTTCTGAAGGGGTTGATCAGGAAGTGTTCTTCCCCTGCCGGAGCCGGGTTCTTCTCCGTAGAAAAGAAAGACTGGTCTCTGCAACCTTGCATCGACTACCGAGGCTTGAATAAAATTACAATAAAGAACCGCTACCCACTTCCTTTAATCTCTGAATTATTTGATCATCTGCAGGGTGCCAGGATTTTCTCTAAACTAGATCTTCGTGGGGCCAATTATTTGACTCCTATACCAGAAGGGGACGAGTGGAAGACTGCATTCAATACTCGTAAGAGAAACTTCGAGTATTTGGTGATGCCATTTGGACTCTGTAATGCTCCAGCAGTCTTCCAGGAGTTTTTCAATAACATTTGTCATGACCTCCTATACTCCTGTGTCATTGTCTATTTGGATGACATCCTCATCTACTTGCCCAATCTCTACACTCATCATGCTCACCTCCCCCAAGTTTTACAGTGCCTCCGAGACAATCAGCTCTATGCAAAACTTGAAAAGTGTACTTTTGAAAAGACCAGCCTTCCATTTCTGGGGTATATTGTTACCAGTCAAGGTCTACAAATGGATCCTAGCAAGTTGTCCGCTGTACTGAATTGGCCTCGACTTTCTGTCTTGAAAGCGATTCAGCGCTTCCTCGGCTTTTTGCCAATTATTATCGGCAATTTATTCCACACTATTCCCCCTTGGTTGCCCCATCGTCTCTCTTACCAAAAAAACTGTTAATCTGAAGGACTCCTGAGGCCGAAGAAGCGTTCAAATTGTTAAAATCCGCCTTCGTTTCTACGTTGTCAAGACCAGATCCAGGCAAGCCATTTATTTTGGAAGTAGATGCTTCTTCAGTTGGTGCAGGTGCAGTTTGGACACAAAAATCATCCAAAGGAAAAACTCTAACCTGTGGTTTCTTCTCTAAGACTTTTATACAATTGAAGATCATGAACTCTTGGCTATTAAGTTGGCCTTGGAAGAATGGCGTCATCTCTTGGAGGGCTCTGTACATCCACTTACCATTTATACTGTCCACAAGAACTTGCTATATCTACAGACTGTCCATCGTCTCAACCCTCGACAGGCTTGCTGGTCTCTGTTCTTCTCCAGATTTGACTTTTTTATTCACTTCCGTCCAGCAGAAAAGAATCTTCGAGCTGACCTACTATCTAGATCCTCTGAAGTACAAGACCAAGAATCTCACCCTCAACAAATTGTACCTCCTAATTGTCTCATTTCTGCAGCACCAGCAAGTCTTCAGCAACTGCCTCCTGGGAAGACTTACGTAACTCCATGTCTAAGACTCCCAAGTGTTGAAGTGGGGTCATTCCTCTCTGTTGGCCGGTCATGCCAGTATTCGTAAGTCCTTGCAACTCATCTCCTGACAGTATTGGTGGCCAACTCTAAAACAAGATGTCATTGACTTTGTTTGTTCCTGTTAAGTCTGTGCCTGGGACAAGACCCCTTGTGCCAAGCCTGCTGGTTTACTACATCCTTTGACAGTTCCTGAGCTGCCCTGGACTGACATAGCAATGGACTTTATTACTGACCTTCCTTCTTCTGGCGTCAATACGGTCATCTTGGTTGTTGTGGACCGATTTTCTAAAATGGCTCATTTTGTGCCCTTGCCTGGTTTACCATCTGCACCGCAGCTTGCTAACTATTCCTTGGTCATATCTTCCGTCTCCATGGATTGCCTAGTCATATTGTCTCCGATCGGGGAGTCCAGTTCGTCTCCAAGTTCTGGAGGGCCCTCTGCTCTCTTCCCCAAGTTAAACTGGACTTCTCCTCGGTATACCACCCTCAATCCAATGGTCAGGTCAAAAGAGTGAATCCGGTCCTGGGGAACTATCTACGCCATTTTGTCTCTGCTCGCCCAGGCGACTTGGCCGATTTACTACCCTGGGCCAAATTTTATTACAACCATAGAGATTCTGAATCCACTGGGACTTCACCCTTCTTTGTGGTCTATGGGCTTCATCCTCATCCTCCTCTTCCCTTGTCTTCTTCTTCCGGAGTACCTATGGCTGTCGAACTGGTGCGGAATTTCGCCTCCATCTGGCAGAAGACTCCCTTCTTCATGCCACGACCCGTATGAAGTCGCAAGCGGACAGGAAAATATGCCCTCCTCCTTAGTTCTCTCCTGGGGACAAAGTGTGGTTATCCTCCAAATACATCCGCTTTGAGGTACCCTCTTATAAACTGGGTCCACGCTTTTTGGGTCCCTATAAAATAATAAAACAACGTAATCCCGTGGCTTATTCTCTCCATCTGCCCTCCTCTCTCTGGATCCCGAATTCCTTCCATGTCTCCCTCTTGAAGCCTGTCATCCACAACTGCTTTTCTCAAAAGGACATCTCGCCCTTCCTTCATCTCTGTTACCTCTGATATTTTTGTTGTTAAGGAAAATCTAGATTCCAAGCTGTTCAGAGGAAAATGCTTCTTTCTTGTGGACTGGGAAGGATTCAGTCCAGAAGAGAGGTCCTGGGAACCATAGGACAATATCTTGGACCAGGATCTTTTCAAAAAATGTCTGAACCACAAGAGGAGGGGCAGGGGGGGGGGGACTGTTACACTTTGCGCTCTGGCCGCAAGCTCCGGCCGTGAGTGCAGTGTCCATGTGTCCCCGTCTGCCGGTGGGGCTGGGATTCGCATGGCGGGACATGCCCGCATGCGTATCCCAGCCCGTCACTCACTATTCTCTGCTGCCTCTGTGTCTCAGCTCTGGCATGCGCATCCCCGTCTCCTAGGGCACGCGGGCACCGGAGATCTGAAATTTAAAGGGCCAGTGCACCCATTATTAGTGTTTGCCTCTGACACCACATTATAAGTCTCTGCACCTCCCACACTTCCCTGCTGGATCTTCAGTGCCCCTAGCCTGAGATTAAGCATTCCATTTTACCTGTTGCCTTACCCATGTATCCAGACCTTCCCGCTACGTTATTTGACTCTGCACCTTTGCTGTCTGCCTTGTCCTTCTGTTACATTGACTACGCTACTGCCTAATCCTCGGGTACCTCGCCTTGCCCAGCTACCTGTGTGGTCGAGCCGTGTCGGGGGTAGCGATCTGGGTGTTGCCTGCTGCAGTAAGCCCATCCTGCCTTGCGGCGGGCTCTGGGGAAGACCAGCGGCACCTTAGACTTCACTCCCAGATACGGTCCATGTCATCAGCCACACAGGTTAGAGTATCCGCATCCAGCTCCGTTACAGTCGCTTTTACATGGACTGATGCCATTCCCTAGGTGATCGCCAATATTCTACATTGGGGCTTGTTTAATGGACCACTACATTGCACATTCATTATGCCACAATGGTTTTACAAACATTCACGGGAATTGACTTTCATTATAAATTGTCCGCATATCCTTTATAACATGGGTAGATGTGCAGCCAATAAACAAAGATTTTTAACCTTCCAAAAGGTATGCGATCAGCCGATGCCAGTTCGTTGACTGACCGCTGGGTCTATTATAGACAATGATATCCTCCTATTTGCCAAATACTTGCCCAATTTAATAGGGCCCTAAAAGGTTTAACCTCATTGGCTTTGTCTTTACAAGCAATTCAATAGTAAGAAGCTGCTTTTAAGGTGGCAGTGGGCCTCTACTAGGCCCATTATACAGTTGCACAGGTTGCACATATGGTATGTCTGTGATGACAATGACTCATAAGGCTATGTTTATACCTGCATTCTTCATTGAAAGCAGTGCCAGATCATCACATGACGGACACCATGTGCGCCCCATTGACTCCACTGACTATGATGGGGTCTGTCAGATTTCTGGAGTGAACCATTTTATCAGGCCAAATTGAGCTGCATGCTGCACTTTTTTGTCTGCCATTTTTGATGCTTCTAAAGGAACGCTTAGCATAGCTGTAAACAAAGTCTTTGAGTGCATTTTCTATACAGTGTTGTCGAAACGCTAGAGCCAAATCAATAATAAATACTAAATGAAAGAAATTATTTCGAAGAGCCATAGGTGAGCGTCTGCTATATAATGGGACTATAAATCTACCAATTCCCTAACATACTTCCAGTATCAGATTCACTGCTGTTATGTATGAGAGATCAGGTAACAGAGAAGGAAAATTACAAGATATATGAGATCATTCCTATAAATGGAACTCTTATGAAAATCAAAGAGTTTTTGGGAACTTGCTGTATATGCAGCCCTAATGATATATAGGGAAGGGTCACACTGCCTCACTAAAGAAGAAGCTGTGCTGTAAATGGGAATGTAACTAGAAAGTGTTAAGTGTATATCAATAACATATTCTTCAGCATTGCTTTATATGCAATATTAAGAGAGTTGCAGTCTTATTTGGCTGATTCCTTAGAAACCACAAGGGTTACAACTAGCGGTTGACTAAGTAATTTAACCCCTTAAGGACGCAGCCCTTTTTCACCTTAAGGACTGAGCCCTTTTTCGCAATTATGACCACCGTCACTTTACGAATTAATAACGCGAAAATGCTTTTACCAAATTTTCTGATTCTGAGATTGTTTTTTCGTGACATATTCTACTTTATTTTGGTGGTAAATTTTCGGCATTAATTGCATCCTTTTTTGGTGAAAAATCCCCAAATTTCATGAAAATTTTGAAAATGGAGCATTTTTCTAACTTTGAAGCTCTCTAATTGTAAGGAAAATGGATATTCCAAATAAATTTTATTTTTCTTCACAAATACAATACTTCCACTTTATGTTGGCATCATAAAATGGACACATTTTTGCTTTTTGAAAAAATTAGAGGGCTTCAAAGTATAGCAGCAATTTTCAAAAATGTCATGAAAATTGCTAAATCTGAAGGGACAGATGTTACAGAACTACAACTCCCAGCATGCCTGGGCAGTCAAGGCATGCTGAGAGTTGTAGTTTGGCAACATCTGGAGGGCTACTGTTTGGGCACCACTGTAACAGTGGTCTCCAAACTGTGACCCTCCAGATGTTGCAAAACTACAACTCCCAGCATGCCCAGACAGCCTTTGGCTGTCTGGGCATGCTGGGAGTTGCAGTTTGGCCCCCCTAGTGGTTGCCACAGTAAAGATCGATTTACTTTCACTTTCAATCCCCCCCCCCCCCCCCCACTGTCGATTCCCTACCTGATCAGGATCCTGCAGGCTCCAGCGAAGATCCCAGGTCCCCAGGCATCTTCTCCTGCAGGTACGGCCTCCATCTTCTTCCCAGAGCCCCTCGACATCCAGGGGCGGGCAGAATGGGGGGTTGCCATGGCAACCCCCTGTCCTGCGCTGTCATTGGTCAGAACTCCGTTCTGAGTAATGGCAGGGGATAGGAGTAGATTGCAGCTTTGCGACCTCACTCCTATCCTTTAGGCTGATCGGGGCTGTTGCTGACAACTCCAATCAGCCCTATTTTCCGGGTGATCGGGTCACCAGAGACCCGATCAGCCCGGAATTGGAGAAAATCGCATGTCTGAATTGACATGCAATTTTCTCCGATCGCCGACATGGGGGGGTCTCAGGACCCCCCTGGGCGACGTGCCAGGGTGCCTGCTGAATGATTTCAGCAGGCATCCGGCTCCGGTCCCCAACCGGCTAGCCGTGGGGACCAGATTTCCCACGGGCGTATGGATACGCCCTCGGTCCTTAAGGACTCGGAATGCAGGGCGTATCCATACGCCCTGTGTCCTGAAGAGGTTAAAGGGGTACTCTGTCCCTAGACATCTTATCCCCTATCCAAGGATAGGGGATATGATGTCTGATCTGAGGGGTCCCGCTGCTGGGGACCCCCGCGATCTCTCCTGCAGCACCCCGAGTAATCAGCTCTCTGGAGCTAAGTTTGCTCCGTTGCTGATGACAGGGGCCAGCGGTTCATGATGTTATGGCTCCGCCCCCTCATGACATCATGCCCCACCCCCTTAATGCAAGTCTATGGGAGGGGGCATGGTACCAGTTACGCCCCCTCCCATAGACTTGCATTAAGGGAGTGGGGTGTGACATCATGAAGGGGCGGAGCCATGATGTCATGAACCGTCGGTCTCTGTATCATGAGTCATCAGCCACGGAGCAGATCTAGCTCCGGAGAGCTTATGACTTCAGGGGCTCCAGCAGCGGGACACCTGCGATCAGACATCTTATCCCTATCCTTGGATAGGGGATAAGATGTCTGGGGCAGAGTACTCCTTTAATGGCAACTCAGTAACTGTATTTTATTTTCTATCTTCTCTTTCAGTCCACTCAGATTTGTTTTACACTTCTCTATTTATTTTAGAACATTTCGCTACTTCCTCCTTCTTTTATGAAAGTATATGCCAGCTACAGATATTGGCAGACATGCAGTCCTGCCAAATCCTTTGGATGTCAGAAAGTTGAAGTGTTTTCAACTAGACGTTGAGACGTTTCTTACCATTTTTATGCACTACATAGCAGTAAAACCTCCATAATTCTGCACCCAGATATCTATTGGGTCCACTTGACCCTGATGTCATACAATGAAACACAGTGCCCTATAGTAACATAGTAAGATAGTTCATAAGGTTGAAAAAAGACCAGAGTCCATCAAGTTTAACCTATATCCATAATGAGTCCCTACTGAGTTGATCCAGAGGAAGGCAAAAATCTTAGAAGTAAAAATTCCTTCCCGACTCAAAATATGGCATCAGAATAAATCCCTGGATCAACAATCTGTCCCTTTAAATCTAGCATCCATAACCTGTAATGTTATTACTCTCCAAAAATGCATCCAGACCCCTTTTGAATTCTCTTGCAGAGTTCACCATGAGAGTTCCACAGTCTCACTGCTCTTACAGTAAAGAACCCCTGTCTGTGCTGGTGTAGAAACCTTCTTTCCTCTAAACATAGTTATAGATACAGTCCTGGGTATAAATAGATCATGGGAGAGATCTCTGTACTGCCCCCTGATATATTTATACATAGTTATTAGGTCTCCCCTAAGCCTTCTTTTTTCTAAACTAAATAACCCCAATTCTGATAATCTTTCTGGGTACTGTAGTCCTCCCATTCCCCGTATTACTCTGGTTGCCCGTGTTTGAACCCTCTCCAGCTCCACTATATCTTTCTTGTACACTGGTGCCCGGTACTGTACACAGTAGTCTATGTGTGGTTAACTAGGGATTTGTACAGAGGTGGAATTATTTATTTTTCGTGGGCATCTATGCCCCTATTGATGCACCCCATGATTTTATTTGCCTTGACAGCAGCTGCCCGACACTGGTCACTACAGCTAAATTTACTGTTAGGTAAGACCCCTAAGTCCTTTTCCATGTCAGTTGTCCCAAGTGTTTACCCACTTAATACATAATCCCAGCCCGGATTTTTCCTCCCCATGTGCATTACATTACATTTATCAGTGTTGAACCTCATCTGCCACTTCTCAGCCCAAACCTCCAACCTATGCAGATTAATTTGTAACAGTACACTGTCCTCTATAGTGTTTACCGCTTTACAGAGTTAATTAGTATCATCTGCAAAGATTGCTACTTTACTATTCAACCCCTCTACAAGGTCATTTATGAATATATTAAATAGAACAGGACCCAAGACTGACCCCTCTGGTACCCCACTAGTAACAGTCACCCAATCAGAATAAGTACCATTAATAACCACCCTCTGTTTCCTATCACTGAGCCAGTTACTTACCCACTTACACACATTCTCCCCCAGCCTAATCCTTCTAATTTTATACACCAACCTTTTATGTGGCACTATATCAAATGCTTCGGAAAAATCAAGATATACAACATCCAGCGATTTCCCCTGGTCCAGTCTGGAGCTCACTACTCATAAAAGCTGATCAGGTTAGTCTGACAGGATCAATCCCTCATGGTTTGACATGGCTGCCACTCCCCCTCCCATAGACTTGCATTGAGGGGGCGGAGCGTGATGTCACAAGGGGGCGGAGTCGTGATGTCACAATATTCCGGCCCCGTGGTTGTCACGCTACACACTCTGAGCCTCCAGCGCTGCAGAGAGAGCTCACAAAGGTGGGTGCACAATGACAGATTGTGGCAGTCCCCAGCGGTGGGACCCCTGCGATCATGCATCTTATCCCCTATCCTTTGGATAGGGAATAAGATGTATTAGGGCCAGAGTACCCCTTTAAACTAACAGGCCTATAATTTCCGGAGTCACCTTTTGACCCCTTTTTAAATATTGGCACCACATTTGCTATGCGCCAGTTCTGGGGAACAGTCCCTGTCACTATAGAGTCATTGAATATAAAACAGGGGTATGTCAATTACATTACTTAATTCCTTTAGAACACAGGGGTGAATGCCATCTGGACCTGGTGATTTGTCTATTTCGATTTCTTCTAGGCGGCACTGTACTTCTTCCTGGGTTAGACAGGTGACCTGTACTTCTTCCTGGGTTAGACAGGTGACCTGTACCTGGGGGTTTACCTTATCTCACTTTATTTCACCTGGCATTTCATTTTCTTCTATGAATACAGTAGAGAAGAATGTGTTTAATATATTTGCTTTTTCCTGATCCTCGTCTATAATTTCTTCCTCATCATTTTTTAAAGGGCCAACACTTACATTTTTAACCTTTTTGCTATTTATATAGTTAAAGAACATTTTGGGGTTAGTTTTACTCTCTTTGGCAATTAGTCTTGCAGCTTTTATTTTTATTTTTATTTTTTTTACATATTCTACGTTTTTCTCTATAGCTTTTTAATGCTTCTTCACTGCCGTCCTGTTTTAGTAGTTTAAATGCTTTATTTTTGTCATTTATTGCCACCTTAACATTTGTATTCATCCACATTGGTTTTCTTCTATTCCTGACCTGTTTATTCCCATAACGTATATACCTCTTACAGTGAGAATTTAAGATATTTTTAAAAGTCTCCCATTTAGTGTCAGTATTCTTGTTTTTCAGAACATTATCCTGTTATCATCAGATAGGTAGAAGAGACCATGGCACTCGAGGTATCCAATGCACTTAAAAACTCTTTATTGCGGCACACAAATTACATAGGCGAGGTGTGAGCGCACTCCAACGTGCGCTAGTTTCACGTCATGTGACGCATCGTCAGGGTATCCATACTATACATTATCCCATTTTATATTGTTAAGGGCTTCTCTGACTTGATCAAACTTTGCCTTTCTAAAGTTCATTGTTTTTGTGGCCCCTCGAGAGATTCTCTTATTGTTATAATGTATTATATTATGATCACTATTCCCTAGGTGTCCTTCTACATATTTGCTAGGGAGGAACATAGTAGATAGTCCCTCATATTAGGTGTAGGCAGCAGAGTTACCCCACAGTATGTGTAGACAGCAGAGTTCCCCCATAGTGGTTGTAGGCAGCATAGATCTCTCACAGTGGGTGTAGGCAGCAGAGTTCCCCCACAGTAGATGTAGGCAGCAGAGTTCCCTCAACAGTAGGTGTAGGCAGCAGGGTCATCCCACAATAGTTGTAGGCAGCGGGGTCCCCCCACAGTAGGTGTAGGCAGCAGGATCCCCCCACAGTAGGTGTAGGCATCAGGATTCCCCCACAGTTTGTGTAAGCATCAGGATTCCCCCCACAGTAGGTGTAGGCAGCAGAGTTAGAGTCCCTCCCCAGTGGGTGCAGGCAGAAGAGTTAGAGTCCCCCCCAGTAGGTGTAGGTAGCAGAGGTAGAGTCCCCCCCCAGTAGAGGCAGGCAGCAGTGTTAGAGTCCCCCCAGTAGGTGTAGACATCAGAGTTAGAGTCCCCCCAGTAAGTGCAGGCAGCAGAGTTAGAGTCTCCCTCAGTAGGTACAAGAAGCAGAGTTAGAGTCATCCCCCCCAGTAGGTAAAGGCAGCAGAGTTTTTCCCCCTCCCCCTTCCCAGGTTGAAAAAAAAATTATGCTCACCTGATGTTCCATGCAGTGATCTTCTCCTCCGGAACTCAGTGAGTGATGTCATCAGCACCTGCGTTGCATGGGGGTGGAGGTCATGTCTCCTCTGTGTATGTCGCAGATACAGCTCACACAGAGGGGACGCCTTCTCCTGCATGTGCATGTTCGCACATATAGGAGTAGGCAGCGCTGTCTGCTGAGGATCCTCAGGAGTGGCGGCAGTAGTGGGCCCTGTACCCAACCGGGCCCTCAGACAACATCAGTCTGCCCCTGAAGGTGTATGTTTTTTTTTCCTATGAAGCCTATCCCTATTAACTATTCTAACCCCTCCTTCCGCTCCATCCCCAAGTACATTTATAAGTACCACATCTCTATCTACATTATCTTGCCCCTCTATGTTGTAGGTTCCCCCCCCCAGTCCCTAGTTTAAACACTCCTCCACCCTTCTAGCCATCTTCTCCCCAAGCACAGCTGCACCCTCCCCATTGAAGTGCAGCCGGTCCCTACAGTAGAGCCGGTGTCCAACAGAGAAGTCAGCCCAGTTCTCCATGAACCAAAACCCCTTCTTCCTACACCAGTTCTGAGCCACTTGTTTACCTCCCTAATCTCCCACTGCCTCTCTGGTGTGGCTTGTGGTACAGGTAATATTTCAGAAAATATTAGTTTGGAGGTCCTTGCCTTAAGCTTGCGGCCTAAGTCCCTGTAATAATTCTAAGGACACTCCACCTACTTCTTACTTTGTCATTGATGCCAATATATATACCATGATTGCTGGGTCTTCTCCGGCCCCACCCAGAAACCTGTCAACCCAATTTGCGATGTGCCGAACTCAAGCACCAGGAAGACAGCACACTGTTCGTCGATCCAAGTCTTTGTGACAGATCGCCCTGTCTGTTCCCCTAATAATAATAGAGTCCCCCACTACCAGTACCTGTCTGGCCTGCCCTGCACTCCTCCCTCCCTCCTTACTGGCGCAGACATCCTCCTGGCGGTCAGAGGCAGTATCTTGCTGCAGTTCTGCTAGCTCTAAAATGTCATCCTCCTCATCTGCCAACCAGGCAAACTTTTTGGGGTGTGCCAGTTCAGGACTAGCCTCCCTGACACTTTTCCCTCTACCTCTCGTTTTCTAACTGTAACCCAGCTAACTGCCTGACTGTACTTCACCTCCATCCCACTATCCTCCCCCACCTCTACTCCAGAGAGTACTTACAGAAGACTCCTCTCCAAGTTGTCAATGGGTCTCAGTGTTGCCAGTTGCTCTTCTAGATGCAGGATCTGGGCTTCCAAATGAACAACTCGCACACATCTCGCACAACAATATGCACCCTCAAACTGCTGTTCAAGGATTGCATACATTGCGCAAGATGTACACTGGACTGCATTTTCCAACATGGAGGCCATCTTGGTTTTGGGGATTGTAAAAATAAACAGTCAAAAACAGAAGCAAATATTTCAATTAAACTCCCTGAATTTAAAGTAGGGCTGCAGCTGACGATTATTTTAATAATCGATTAGTTGTCGATTATTTCATTGATTATTCAGAAAAAAAGTCAAAATGCCAAAAAAAGGGGATCAGCTGATTCTACTTGAAAAATTATGTACAGTGGCCATATTAAAAGTTTCCACTGTACTACAGACACAAGGGTGCAATGCTCTGCACATACCCCATGGGTAAAGCGGTATGCACTGCACACCGATATACACATAGGGGTATATGAAGAGCATTGCACCCTTGTGTCTGTAGTACAGTCACTAGGATGCAATGCTCTGCACATACCCCCATGTGTACAGTAGTGTAAGTGTGTAATACACACACCATGCTATCCACATGGTAGTAAGTGCAGAGCATTGCATCCTAGTGTCTGAACTACAGACACAAGGGTGCAATGCTCTGCATATTCCCCTATGTGTATAGCAGTGTGTTCATAGAATTGCACCACTGTGTCTGTAGTACAGACACAAGGGTGCGATGCTCTGCACATGCCCCATGGGTATAGCAGTGTGTATGTATGTATATATATACACTGCTATACACATGGGGGGTATGTGCAGAGCATTGTACCCTAGTGTCTGTAGATGACACTAGGGTGAAATGCTTTGCAGATACCCCCATGTGTGTGTCAATATGCAATGCGGCAGTAACAGTGGCAGGGTGCATTAAACAGCAGGAAACTGGCCTACCAGCAGCAGTAGCACAGGTGAGGTCCTCCAGGGCGGGCTGAGGCTCCATAATATGGAGGCACAATGTAGAGCGTCCACAAGCGGCGGGGGAGGGGATGAGAGCAGAGAAGCAGCAGCACGCGTGATTGGTAAGCAGTGGGTCAGCGGAGGGTGGGATAGGGACTTGACGAACAGAGGCTACAGCGGTGTGGCCTAGCGACTGACCGCGCACCCGCAGCAGCCTTATGACCGCCAGCGCCCGGAAAATGAATCGGACGATTATTCGACAACGAATCCCATTATAGAATTTCGTCGATTTTATTGTTGCAACCCTAATTTAAAGCCCCCCTCACTTTTATACTTACACCCACTTGTATACTTCACACACTTGTAAACTTCACACAATCACCAGCTCACACAATCGCTTATTGCACTTGCTTTTATAGTTACCAGATACCACCTCTCTCTTGCACTGCCTGGAAGTGAATGCAAAGAGGACACAATGCTCCAGATTTATTATTCTGCCTAAATCTATCAGCTTTCACATCTTTATGAGCTCTGGTCAAATAAAAGCTGAGCTGTGATTGGTTATTATGGGCAAACCAGATAGCTTGGGTTTCAGGCAGATTGATAAATCTGGGTCAGTGTTTTACTGTAGTCCCAAGTGCAGAGACTAAAGGTAAATGTATAAATTCAGGCAAGTGAATAAAATGTGACAAACCTCATCTACATGCTCCAAAAATGTAAATGGTTGTTGTAATTTCAAACAACTTCTCTCCCTGTGATAGCCTATGTAATTCTTTTAACATATTTGTAAATCAATCAATTTACCAAAATTAACCCCTTACCCCAGAAAAAAGCTTTAAAATCTTGGCCAATTGGTGTCTCACTTGCCTTTAAACCCCCATTCCACTGCATTGTCTTTAATAGCAGAAAGTCCAAGAAGAAACACTGGAATTGAGGGGAGGGTGCATAGATAATGTTATACAGAGGTGAAAGCCTGGACTGAGTACATGCAAGCAGAGCCCGTCTACCTCCTCCAGAGGGTCCATGCTGTGCTTCAGGAGGTCCAAATTGTATTTGAAAGGCAAATCATGGCTTCTCCATTATCTATGACTACCCATATAGTTCTTGATAGCTGTCCCTGGATAGCTGTAAATACATTCTTCTTATACAGGGTGGGCCATTTATATGGATACACCTTAATAAAATGGGAATGGTTGGTGATTTTAACTTCCTGTTTGTGGCAGATTAGTATATGTGAGGGGGGAAACTTTTCAAGATGGGTGGTGACCAAGGCGGCCATTTTGAAGTCGGACATTTTGAATCCTACTTTTGTTTTTTCAATAGGAAGAGGGTCATGTGACACATGAAACTTATTGGGAATTTCACAAGAAAAACAATGATGTGCTTGGTTTTAGTGTAACTTTATTCTTTCATGAGTTATTTACAAGTTTCTGACCACTTATAAAATGTGTTCAATGTGCTGCCCATTGTGTTGGATTGTCAATGCAACCCTCTTCTCCCACTCTTCATACACTGATAGTGCAGGAGAGATGCTCGCACAGGCTTCCAGTATCCGTAGTTTCAGGTGCTGCACATCTCGTATCTTCACAGTATAGACAATTGCCTTCAGATGACCCCAAAGATAAAAGTCTAAGGGGGTCAGATCGGGAGAACTTGGGGGCCATTCATCTGGCCCACGATGACCAATCCACTTTCCAGGAAACTGTTTATCTAGGAATGCTCGGACCTGACACCCATAATGTGGTGGTGCACCATCTTGCTGGAAAAACTCAGGGAACGTGCCAGCTTCAGTGCATATAGAGGGAAACACATCATCATGTATCAATTTCACATATCCAATGGCCTTGAAGTTTCCATTGATGAAGAATGGCCCCACTATCTTTGTACCCCATATACCACACCATACCATAAATTTTTGTGTTCCAACAGTCTTGGAGGGATCCATCCAATGTGGGTTAGTGTCAGACCAGTAGCGGTGGTTTTGTTTGTTAACTTCACCATTCACATAAAAGTTTGCCTCATCACTGAACAAAATCTTCTCGGTAAACTGAGGGTCCTTTTCCAATTTTTGTTTTGCCCATTCTGCAGCACCTTAAACTACGGATACTGGAAGCCTGTGCTAGCATTTCTCCTGCGGTGTTGCTATCAGTGCGTGAAGAGTGGGAGAAGAGGGTTGCACTAACAATCCAACACAATGGGCCGCACATTGAACACATTTTATAAGTGTTCAGAAACTTGTAGATAACTCATGAAAGAATAAATTTATGTTAAAACCAAGCACATCCTTGTTTTTCTTGTGAAATTCCCAATAAGTTTGGTTTGTCACCTGACCCTCTTCCTATTGAAAAAACAAAAGTTGGATTCAAAATGGCCGACTTCAAAATGGCCGCCATGATCACCACCCATCTTGAAAAGTTTCCCCCCTCACATATACTAATGTGCCTTCAACAGGAAGTTAATATCACCAACCATTCCCATTTCATTAAGGTGTATCCATATAAATGGCCCACCCTGTATACACAGTGCTGCTTTTAGGTATTATTAGCAGTTAAACTGTCTGTATGATGTAATCCCTTCCTTCTTGTGATCCTCTTTGCTGTTGTTTAGTCATCACCATTGTCAACAGTTCACTGCTTATACCAGGGATGCTTTTGTAGTGTAACCCTTTATCTTTGCTGTGATCCTGCTGCTCTTTGTTTCCTTGCAACCCCAATGCATTAATAACTCCCTTCTCCATCCACGTGACATCTATACAGCACTGTAAATCATACCCCAGCACAGTACCAGCCTGCTAAGTCTAAGCAGTACTACTCATGATAGCAGAGATGATAGGGGCTGTGAGTACGTGCTGTCCTGTGATTGGCCAGAGACGTAAGTCTAGGTGTAAAGACTGCTGGAAAACTGTTATGTTCCCACTCTCTGAAATGTAGAGAATGGGATATACTGTAGCTGTGCACCATGAACAGGACCCTCAAGGTTTAATGATAGCAGTGAGCGTACTCAAATCACCTTGTCACTACTCTAAAGGGTTAATGTAACAGTACCATGAAGTCTTTTAAAATACTATTAAAAGTGTTGATTATTTTGCAGATTTTTATCACCAATTCTACTCCTCAATGTAATAAGGGTCATAACTGCATCTCATCATCATCACTGATGCTTCTTCATACAATTAATGAAAGGCTGTGCAATATTCCACCTCTGGCCAGCCCCGTTCCATGACGTGAGAGCCTGCGCAGGGGTGTGTGAATATGGATGAATGCTCTGCTCCTCGCTACACCCAGCTCCCATGTCATGGAGGGGGGGGGGGGGGCTGTTGGGGCGGAAAATTGATGAGGCAGGGAAGCTGGGAAAGCTGGCTCCCCACCTCCATTGCATATTGGGTTTAACGGATGTAAATAGATGTCAGATTCTCTTTAAATCTAATACCTATGTGAAAATGATCAAACTAATAATAAGAATGGAGATGAAACAGTAAAATATGTTTTTTTTTCTGTTTACATTTCTTTTTTTGTAATATTGTAACTAGTTTATTTAATGTTTTGTACATTTTTATGGGGGCTGTCATCTTGTCTAAGCTTTTTTAAATGTATTTAGATATATGGTTTACAGCAAGCCCCATAGACAAAAGCACAATAGTATGGACAGAGCCGATTAACTTGTATGGGAGCGGTGTCTGGGCATACTTTTTGACCTGTGCAGAGGTCATTTGAGGGCAAATAGAGGGGACTGATCTCTTACCTTTAGCTATTGTGAATGGTCTATGGAGATTTATCAAAAGCTGTGTAGAGAAAAAGTTGACCAGTTGCCCATAGTAACAAACAAGATTGTGTCTTTCATTTTTCAGAGGCCCTTTTCAAAATGAAAGAAGCTATCTCAGGTACCTCAACGGTGTCTGTTTCAGGAGCCTGAATGCTCGCAACACCACCTCCCACGCCACTCTCCTCATCACTAGTTGCCCACCTAGCAGAGGAAGTGGTGGGTGTCGCCTCCAATTCTTGGCTGGGTAGTAGCTGCTGACTGTCCTCTAGTAGATTGCCCTCACTAAATCGTGGAGCTGAACCTACAGCATTAAATACTTCTGTGGGGGAGGGAACAGCATAGGACAGAGGCAATTGGAGGACAGGGACTGCTCCCAGGCCATGCCAACTGAGGGTTGTGTCTGAGGAACCCACCGACTGTTGACTTGGGTGTCAGATGTCACCTGGGATGAAGTGGATGACCGAGTTAACCAGTCAATGATGGCAGATGGGTTGCTGGTCGAGACATGACCGCTAGCTGATACCAGGAGCTCAGGCCTCTCGCTGCAAATCCTGCTGCCATGCACCCCTAGTCTGCTGCGACCTCTGCCTGCGGCTTATGAATTTAGGCCTCTGCCACTCCTCTGTGCACATCCTGGCACTTCTCTGCCTGATTTACTTATACACCAGCTGAGTGTGTATATGTTACACTTATGAGAGGATAATACGCTCCACTACGCTTACAACTGTATTAGGCTGTAAAAGCAGGTGTGTAGTTTTGGCTAGCCTTTCAGAGTAACTAGGCCCTTAAAAGGAACAAAATTGACTTTAAAAGGAACAAAATCTTACACCACGTAGTTGTACATACAGGTTACACTTACGAGAGGAGAACAATATGCTCCACTATGCTACACAACTGTATTAGGCTACAAACCAGGTGTGTTGTTTTGGATGGGCTTTCAGAGTAACTAGGCCCTTATGACTTTAACAAGAACAAAATTGAGCACCACATAGGTGTACGTACAGGTTGCACTTATGAGAGGAGGACAATATGCTCCACTACACTTACAACCTGTATTAGGCACTAAAAGCAGGTTACTATGGCTTTTAATGCTCAACCTAACTGGCTCCTATTAGCTTTAGAGTTGTAGTACACCCCAGTTCACCAGTACAGAGTCGCTGTGTAGTACACCCAAAAGCTACAAAACCAGGTGTGTAGTTTTGGCTGGTCTTTCAGAGTAACTGGCCCAAATGAGTTTAAAAGGAAAAAAAAAATCGTACACCACCTACGCACAGGTTACACCTATGAGTGGACAATACGTTCCACTGCGCTTACCACCTGTATTAGGCACTAAAAGCAGATCAATATGGCTTTTAGCGCTCACCCTAACTGGCCCCTATTAGCTTTAGAGTTGTAGTACACCCCAGTGCACCAGTACAGTGTCGCTGTGTAATACACCCAAAAGTGTACGTTCTTTCTCTCTCTCTCTCCCCCTGTCACTGCTTGTCTGCAGTGAATGTAGCTTGTGGTGAATCACTGCTGTACAGCTTTTTTTTCTGGGGAACACAAACAAAACTCTGAAACGCCTGTCTGCAGCAATGGTGCTGATTATATAGGGTTGTGACATCACAGGGGCTGGCTTGCTGCTGATAGGCTGCATGCCACCATTTGATTCAGGGTCATCCCTCCATCCCACCTTCCCAGAATTCCTTGCCCCATGTCCTTACACGTAGATCCACCATTTTAGTTCCCCAGCCCGCAAAGAATGGAGTCTAGAAAGCGATTCCGTAAAAAAGAATTGCGGCAATATTCAGTTTCATTACGAATCAAACTTTTTATGAAATTCGTAACAAATTCGGATTTGTCATATTTGATTTGCTTATCTCTAATTGGGACAATCCAAGCCTATAACTGCCATCACAGATAATATATAGATTCCTACTGTCTTGCATGATGTTCATACATTTCACTTGTAACTAGTGAGTGGTAATTATCTGTACACTTTATCTCTGGCTGAAATATCTTTCCTTTGAGTTATAATGGGGCCTGTGGACTGATGGACATGTTTACTGGCAGATCCTGATTGAAGTCAAGATTCAACAACATTTTCCTGCATTGGTTCAATGGTGTCAGAAAATGAGTTCATACTGTATATTCCAGCATAGAAATGAGTGTCTATCTATGAAATAAAAAGCTTTCATATGTTATATCACTGTACAAAGTAATAGAATCAAGTATACATCAAAGTACACAAGTAGAAACACTTGAATTAAGGCTGAATTTAAAATTAGCTGCATAGGGTCCTCATCCCATATGATATCATGTAAAGAGGAACCTCATATAATGCACACTAATCACCTTTATTCCTGCAGTGTCATCTATTCATACATTTCATTACTACAGCTGGGTCACATGATTTCTGATCGGCCACCATCTTTACTTTTTGATTTTATCCTGTTCTGTGCTCTGCTATCAGTCCAATGATGTACCAGCACAAAATCACATATGAAGCTAAAGTAAGCACCATCTCTGTCTGCTGCAGTGTAAAAACCCTATGTACTTCTAAATATGATAAGATACCCAGGGCCAGCATTAGGGCGGGGCAATCCGGGCAATTGCACAGGGTCCCCATCCCCTGGGGGCCCCCTGCGGGCTGCTCAGTGGCGGATCCAGGAGTGGGATCCGCAACTGAGCAGCCCGTAGGGGGCCCTGTCACATTCGGGAAATCCCTGTGTCCCGAAAGATCTTTTTGGGACCCAAGGATGTCCTGGTTACCTTTCTGGAACTATGCTGACAACCTAATGTGGGGGGACCTATACTGCCAGCCTAATGTGAGGGAATTATACTGACAACCTAATGTGGGGGACCTATACTGACAACCTAATGTGGGGGAACTACAACCTAATGTGGGGGAACTATACTGCCGACCTAATGTGGGGGAACTATGCTGACAAGCTAATGTGGGGGACCTATACTGCCAGCCTCATGTGGGGGAACTATACTGACAACCTAATGTGGGAGGACCTATACTGACAACCTAATGGGGAACTACAACCTAATGTGGGGGAACTATACTGCCTACCTAATGTGAGGGAACTATACTGCCAACCTAACGTGGGGGAACTATACTGTCAACCTAATGTGGGGGAACTATACAAAAATGTAAAATCGTACTATTCTGATCCCTATAACTCTTTTATTTTTCTGTATATGGAGATGTGCACTGTGATTTGTAGTTTTTCTCGGTACAATTTTTTTGTTTGATGGGACTTTTCAATAGCTTTTTAGATATTTTTTTATGGTATTTGAAGTGATCAAAAATGTGCAAATCTGGTTAGTGCACTATTGCGACTTTTGGGGCCCCACTTTTGATTTTGCCCAGGGCCATGCTAAGCCTAAAACCAGCCCTGAAGATACCAGTAAGGAATGCTAAACTCATCATCTTCTCAATTATAACTGTGTGACAGGAGCTGCATATTCAGCATCAGTTACATATATATATATATATATATATATATATATATATATAAATATATATATATATATATATATATACAGTACAGACCAAAAGTTTGGACACACCTTCTCATTCAGAGTTTTCTTTATTTTCAAATTGTACAAAATTGTAGATTCACACTGAAGGCATCAAAACTATGAATTAACACATGTGGAATTATATACATAACAAAAAAGTGTGAAAATATGTCATATTCTAAGTTCTAGCCACCTTTTGCTTTGATTACTGCTTTGCACACTCTTGGCATTCTTTTGATGAGCTTCAAGAGGTAGTCACCTGAAATGGTCTTCCAACAGTCTTGAAGGAGTTCCCAGAGATGCTTAGCACATGTTGGCCCTTTTTGTGGTCCGGCTCACCCCAAACCATCTCGATTGGGTTCAGGTCCAGTGACTGTGGAGGCCAGGTCATCTGGCGCAGCACCCCATCACTCTCCTTCTTTGTCAAATTGCCCTTACAGAGCCTGGAGGTGTGTTTGGGGTCATTGTCCTGTTGAAAAATAAATGATGGTCCAACTAAACGCAAACCGGATGGAATAGCATGCCACTGCAAGATGCTGTGGTAGCCATGCTGGTTCAGTATGCCTTCAATTTTGAATAAATCCCCAACAGTCTCACCAGCAAAGCACCCCCACACCATCACACCTCCTCCTGCACACCAGCACACCTGTGAAGTGAAAACCATTTCAGGTGACTACCCCTTGAAGCTTAACAAGAGAATGCCAAGAGTATGCAAAGCAGTAATCAAAGCAAAAGGTGGCTACTTTGAAGAACCTAGAATATTACATATTTTCAGTTGTTTCACACTTTTTTGTTATCTCTATAATTCAACATGTGTTAATTCATAGCTTTAATGCCTTTAATGTGAATGTACAATTTTCATAGTCATGAAAATAAAGAAAACTCTGAATGAGAAGGTGTGTCCAAACTTTTGGTCTGTACTGTATGTATATACATATATATATATATATATATATATATATATCATATTTATCGGGGTATATCACGCTCCGGCCTCTAATACGCACCCTCATTTTACCAAGGATGTTTGGGTAAAAAAAGTTTTTTACCCAAATATCCTTGGTAAAATGAGGGTGCGTGTGTGTGCATGTGTATACCATGATACACTGTTTCTGACCCCGCAGAAGCCCCCAGGAAAGGCAGGGGGAGAGAGGCCGCCGCTGCCCACTTCTCTCCCCCTGCCTTTCCTGGGGTCTAGAGCCCTGCTGCCGCCGCTTCTCTCCCCCTGGCTATAGGCACCGCTGCCCCATTGCCTCCCCCATCCCCGGTTTTATGATAACCTGTTGCCGGGGTCGGGTCCGCTCTGCTTCTGGCTCTGGTCCGCGGTGCTTCTGGCTCCGGTGTGGCGTCTATGCGTTGTTGCTATGCGCTGCGCTACGCAATGACGAGTGACGTCGCGTCACTCCTCATTACGCCTCGCAGCGCATAGCAACGACGCATAGACGCAACACCGGAGCCAGAAGCACCGCGGACCAAACCCTGGCAACAGGTAATCATAAAACCGGGGATGGGGGAGGCAATGGGGCAGCGGCGCCTATAGCCAGGGGGAGAGAAGCGGCGGCAGCAGGGCTCTAGACCCCAGGAAAGGCAGAGGGAGAGAAGCGGGCAGCGACGGCCCCTCTCCCCCTGCCTTTCCTGGGGGATTCTGTGCGGTCAGAAAAACCGGGGGGGATGGGGGAGGTAATGGGGCATCGGCGCCGGCAGTCTCTGGACCCCAGGATAGGCAGGGGTAGAGAAGCCGGCAGCGACGACAAGTCTCTTTACCTGCAAAAGCCGCTGCAGTTCATTGATTTAAAGCGCCCGCTTTAAATCATTGAACTGCAGCGGCTTATCGGCGTATAACACGCTGATAGACTTTAGGCTAAAAATTTTAGCCTAAAAAAATTTGTGTTAAACGCCGATAAATACGGTATATATATGCTTTCGGGATTCCTCCCTTTATCAAGTCCAAAGCAAATCTAAGCTCACAAGCAGAATACACAGGTTACATCTCACAAATAAATTCTGTTAGTCCAATAAAAAATTTATTACAAGATACTGCAACATTTTTAGATTTGCATCTATATAATATGTATATATATATATATATATATATATATATATATATATTTTTTTTTTTAAAGGAAGTGAGGAGAAACTGCATCCTTCGGGTTAATTAATGTATTAAAAGTTATTTATACTTGAGGGTACATTTCAATGTAAACAGTAAACATATATATGGTTTACACTGGAAAATAGAGAGGTTCCCTTTTGGCTGTCAGCTGTTTGCCTCCTTACTATTTAGGAACTACATATAACGCTATATTCTCTTATATAATTCAGTTTTATTGTGCTTTGTTTTAAATATTCATAACAGAAGGTAGGAGGAGATGCTCTGATGGAATCTGTCCTTTTTTGTAAAGAAAACAAATGTAGGTTTTACGGGCAGTGCTCTGGTCACTCATTCTGACCGTGAGTGCGCTCCCCGCCTCCTGTCTCTGTGCGAGAAGAGCCCGCATGCGAGTCCCAGGCATCTCCTTACCCTATGCTGTTTCCGGGTCCTCTCTGCATGCGCATCGCCATTGCGCGCATCCCCGTTGCTTGGGGCACGCCCGCCGGCGCTATTTGATTTAAAGGGCCAGTTCACCCTTAATTATCAGTTGCCCCTGTACCTCTGTTATAAGTATCTGCTCCTCCCACCACTCTTTGCCATATCTTTGTTTGCCTAGAGCCTTAGAGAAAGCATTATTGTGTTTGCCCTGCCGTGTTCTGACCTTCTGCTCCTGTGCCACCTGCCCTGACCTTCTGTTATCCTAACATTGAGTTGCCATATCCCTTCTGTACTTCGTTACATCTCAGCAACCTGTATGGACGAGTCGTACCAGGGGTAGCGACCTGGGTGCCGCCTGCCGCAGCAAGTCCATCCCGCTTTGCGACAGGCTCTGGTGAAAACCAGGGGCACCTTAGACTCCGCTCCCTGGTACAGCCCATGTCCTCTTCCACACAGGTACAGCGGATCCACTACTACCATGAGTGTTACAGTAGGTATCTCATGAAATATAGTATGTGTACCTAAATAAAGCACCAAATGACCCAGCAAAGAGATATGACATTTATTGACATAGAATGGTGCCACCTAGGGTTAAAAGTGATTTGTAAAGAGCTTGTCCACATAATGAGCCTTGTGCTGGAGGACACAAATGCTTAGTTATTCTTCCTACAGTCCGGTTTCTGTATGGTGATCCTATGTTCACTTCATAAGTAGCTAAAGAAACAGCAGTCTGCTTATTCAGGAAGGATCATAGCTTCTGCAATAACATGACGGTATACCTGAGAAGACTCCTTTCTCTCAGATTGTTAGAATTGTAAGGGTAGGGTTACACTGGGCAGATATGCAGTGTATTTGACGCTGCGATAAATCTGCCGAGCAGCGGGAAATACACTGTGTATGCGCTAAGAGCAGACACACAGGGCTTTCCCCGCTACAGCCCTGTGTCTGCAAAACGGTTTGGGTGCCGGTCGCGTGCAGCGGCATACCCGCCCAGTGTGACACTGTGTAACGTAAGAGGAGACTATATTGTCAGCTGTCACAGGAGGAAGAAGACTGGTTGTGTCTCAAAGCATCAGCTTTAACCCCTTAAGGACGCAGCCCTTTTTCACCTTAAGGACTGAGCCCTTTTTCGCAATTCTGACCACCGTCACTTTACAAATTAATAACGCGAAAATGCTTTTACCGAATATTCTGATTCTGAGATTGTTTTTTCGTGACATATTCTACTTTTTTTTTGGTGGTAAATTTTCCGCGTTAATTGCATCCTTTTTTGGAGAAAAACCCCAAAATTTCATGAAAATTTTGAAAATTTTGCATTTTTCTAACTTTGAAGCTCTCTAATTGTAAGGAAAATGGATATTCCAAATAAATTTTATTTTCCTTCACAAACACAATATGTCCACTTTATGTTGGCATCATAAAATGGACATACTTTTGCTTTCTGAAAAAATTAGAGGGCTTCAAAGTAAAGCAGCAATTTTCAAAAATGTCATGAAAATTGCTAAATCTGAAGGGACAGATGTTACAGAACTACAACTCCCAGCATGCCTGGGCAGTCGAGGCATGCTGAGAGTTGTAGTTTGGCAACATCTGGAGGGCTACTGTTTGGGCACCACTGTAACAGTGGTCTCCAAACTGTGACCCTCCAGATGTTGCAAAACTACAACTCCCAGCATGCCCAGACAGCCTTTGGCTCTCTGGGCATGCTGGGAGTTGCAGTTTGGCCCCCCTAGTGGTTGCCACAGTAAAGATCTACTTACTTTTACTTTCAATTCACCCCCCCCCCCCCCACTGTCGATTCCCTACCTGATCAGGATCCTGCAGGCTCCAGCGAAGATCCCAGGTCCCCAGGCATCTTCTCCTGCAGGTACGACCTCCATCTTCTTTCCATGACCCCTCGACATCCAGGGGCGGGCAGAACGGGGGGTTTCCATGGCAACCCCCTGTCCTGCGCTGCCATTGGTCAGAACTCTGTTTTGACTAATGCCAGGGGATAGGAGTAGATTGCAGCTTTGCGACCTCAATCCTATCCTTTAGGCTGATCGGGGCTGTTGCTGACAACTCCGATCAGCCCTATTTTCCCGGTGATCGGGTCACCAGAGACCCGATCACCCCGGAATTGGAGAAAATCGCATGTCTGAATTGACATGCGATTTTCTCCGATCGCCGACATGGGGGGGTCTCAGGACCCCCCTGGGCGATGTACCAGGGTGCCTGCTGAATGATTTCAGCAGGCATCCGGCTCCAGTCCCCAACCGGCTAGCGGTGGGGACCGGATTTCCCACGGGCGTATGGATACGCCCTCGGTCCTTAAGGAATCGGAATGCAGGGCGTATCCATACGCCCTGTGTCCTGAAGAGGTTAAGGAGGACACATAGAAGCAAAAAACATGACAAACATGGCCTTTATATGCTATTAAACACTGTCAGGTGCTTTTTTTTGTAGCAATTACAGCCTTTCATGACTTTGGGTTTAAAAATTATTCATGGTTTAATCCATTTAAAGCGAATGCACACCATCCATCATCACTTCATTTTTCTTAATAGCCCAAATGGTCTACAAATCTGTGCTAATATACTTAATATTTTGTCTTTATAGTGGTCTGATTTCGTTCCAGAGCTACCTTAACATAGTAATAGAGTTAAATTCTTCTTGCATGCTGGTGCCATTATGTGGAGCTTACTGCATACAGATTTATATGCCTCCCATTGAAGTAAAAGAATCCATTTTTTTTAGTTTGTTCCTAGGCTTCCCCTAGTGATGGCTGTAGGCAGCCAGAATTGTATCTTTTATTTCAATGGCTGTATAAAGGGAGGAATGGGATTTGGAGCTCTCTTTTAGAGTTCTGACCTCTACGAAGTTATTGTATGCTGGAAGTTGATATACAAAAAGTTGTCTGTATAGTCTTTGCACTTTTTTTTCTGATAAAGAGGAAACAACGTGATCATTGTAAATTTTCTTAACCTCAATAAAACACAGCAGCTTAGTAAACTTAGTGACACTCTGACCTTACTCATTATGGAAGCTCAAGAAATCTCCACCTCACCTATAGAACATAACAGAAATGAAAGTATCTTACTTGGCCAAGTCCAATAAAAAGGCCAAAATTCCATAACGTCTAATTCCAAGTAGTACAATAATAGATGGTTCTGCATAAGCCTCCACAAGTTTACGTGCAGATGGAATTATTTAGCCCTTCCCATTAAATTACCAATAATGTATTATAGCTTGCGGCTATCTGTTGGTAATTCATTAAGTACTTTTTAGTAACATAACATTGCCTCCTATAATAAAGGTTAAGGGCTGTTATTTTTCTGTAGTCATTGAACACCTATTTCATTTTACAAGTATTATTGAAATAAAAAGAAAATAACATTTCACTTTCTCAAGCCCAATTTAACAACACCAACTTGGAGCTGCAACAGAATAAAAACCCCTTAACCATGTAACACCCACCTTTAAGTTTTCTAAACAGCTGGCTCATAAATGAAGATTTAATAGATTGGTAAATTAAGGTAATAAAACTGGAGTGATGAAAATCTCAATAATGAAACCACAGAATTCACAGGCCAGTCTTATTAGGAGCTAAGAGGGAAACTGCTCTGTGTTACCGAGAGGTTAAAAAAATACTTAATTTAAGGTGAGTTCAGAAAAAAAAATCTAAGTGAAATGGAGGCTTGACACCAGATAAGAGTGCATTGCCATTCACTGTTTTATTAAACTCCTACCAGTTTCAGTATGTAACAGCTTGTGATACCCTTGACCTTTTAAACAACACTGAGTAAATTTTGCTGTGCCAAGTTTTTCTCATTTTTTTTTTTAACAGTGACTTAACAAGAAAAAATATGTTCTTTACATAAGTTGTGTCACTATTAGGCCTGCTATCATTTTTTTAAGATTCAAATGAAATATAACATGGGAACATATGGCAATACAGTATGGTCACAAATATTCCTATTCTAAATCTTTTGGCGCTATATCAATATTATTATTATTTATGTTTTATTACAGCTTCAAATAATTCAGAGTACAGGTTGTGGGGTTAAGGGCCCATTCACACCATGTTTCTGTCATTAGAACGTCTGGGAAGGAACAGGCATTGTGTTCAGGACTCCAGGTCCAGGTGGGTGCCCTGCTGCTGGGGACAGGACTCAATGTCCCATGAACTTCACATCCAAAATGAGAAAGAAGCGGCACTCCGAGGTACCATAAAAATAGCGTGGTCTTCACAATGAGATCTTTCTCAAGCCAATTAAACATCTACATCACTTCCTTTTATGTGATACTTGCCAGTGACATGAGTGTTTACAATTTGCATAATATATTCATATAAACAGACACCAAAAAATACAATAATATACAGTATAGTATCTCCTATCAAGCATAGAAACACCTAGTGATGAAAGATACATTGTGTCCAGTACTTCTCCATATTCTGATCTTCAAATATATCACAACAACTTCCAGTGTAAACATATTTAATCATAAAGTGGGTTGTGACTCACCCGATCATTCTCAGTATCAAGTAGATGTCCCCATAATCCCTTCAACACGCTGCCTCAGCTTGTAAACAAACAGAGAGCACAGGACCGGAACTTACGTCCATACTTCCTGTGTCCTCGCGATGTTTTACCAGGGCTGCAGAGGACCAGCCTGACGTCACAATCGCTCACACATGCGTCCTTGACTCACATATCCAAGTCAGCGGTCAGGCAAAGAGAGAATCCACACTTTAACAACAGTGCATGCGCTGTGTGCGCTCTCCCATGCATACGGCTATCTTGGATATGGAAAAAACACCACCAAAGCCCACTTCTTAAGAACATATGGAACAGTAATTGCCAACTTCTAAGTAATGGCCCCAGGTCATTTGCGTACAACATAACATCCCCCATACTAGTAAGATATATTATATTAAGAAATCAGATATACAATACATTTATATATAGAAAGGAGTCCCTCAATAATAAAGGTCTCACGCATACATGAATGTGGTCCCGTTGGTGAAGTATCTATAATACATTACAGCCTGTGACATACATGGACGTCAGGGGGGGGGGGGGGGGGGGTGTACAAAACACTCCCCAGCCTGTGCCACCTAAAGGTGTAATAGGAGTACCACCTAGGCGGATATGGTGGAGGAGGCACAGATGGCCTGTCACTCCCCCACCAAAACATGCCCACATGTGTAGACTCTCAATTGAAAAACAAATGATCTATAACTAGGGTGACGTGTTAACCCACAATGACCATTAAGGAGGCCACCCAGTTCGACAATGAAAATGTTCCTGTTCAATTAAATAATTTATTGGGCATAAAATATGAACAAAAATGATTGAGCTTAGTACGGCAAATGGTCCTCTGTCTTCTAAGAAAAACATTGGCTCATAAATTCTCACACAGTAGTCATCTTGAGCTTCAGCGGATTATGCAGTCGTGTTGTAGAGTATCCTTTGGGGTTCCAAGTGAATATAATGTTCATAAAGTGTCCCAAATACACTGTGAAAAGAATAAATAGGTGTCAAAAGACAAAAAGAAAAAGTGTGTATACAGACTCTATACAGATGAATAAATAAAAACCTCGACCCATCAGGATCAAGTCACCAGACACGATACTTTACATGTACGGTTTCATTGAAAAATCTATATTCAATCCTTCATGTTGTAGGGCATATAATTTATCAATCCAAACAAATTCACGTTTCATCAGGATTTTTTCCCTGTCTCCCTCCGGTCTGGGTTGGGGTACATATTCAATAATCATAAATCTCAGTTGCTCCACAGTGTGACCACTTTCAGAAAAATGGCTAGGGACTGGGAATTCTGCTTTACCTGTCCGTATAGTAGATTTATGATTATTGAGTCGCAATTTGCAAGCAGTAGTTTTCTCGCCAGAATAGATACTGGGACATGGACAAATTAAAACATAAATGACATGATTAGATTTACAAGTGACATGATGGCGTATTTTGTATTTCCTTCCAGATATCGGATGTTTAAAAGAATCTCCCTTAATTTTAACTTGCAGTTCTCACAATTCATACATGTATAGCCACCAGGTTTCAATGTGGTAGCTATATTTTTGTCAGTAGACAAATCCATACGGACTAACTTGTCTCTAAGATTTGGAGCCCTTCTGTATACTAAAATAGGAGGTTTTGCCAACTCCGGAACATTTTCAAAAGAATGGGCGAGAACACTCCAGTGTCTATGTATACTCTGTCCAATCTTGTCACTCAGGGGAGTGTATGTAGACACAAAAGGTATACGTCTAGCCACATTCTCACTAGAAGTATTTGGATGTAAAATGTCATCTCTCTTTAGTAAGTCCACCCTGCATTTATGTAAGTGCATTACTTGTCTCGGGTAACCTCTTGCTGTAAATTTCTGTCCCATATCTCTAAGTCTATCCTCTGGGGTACTCGGGTACTCAACTATCCTCTTCACCCTGAGGAACTGACTACATGGTAGCAACTTTACCATACCCCCTCAAAATGCAGAGGGTTATTTCTATCTGTCGGATTGACAAATAAATCAGTCACAAATTTGCCATTCTCCACACTCACCCAGGTGTCCAAGAACTGGATACCAGTCTTGGATGCCACCATGGTGAATTTGATGTCACCATCTATGTAATTCAAGTTAGTGAAGAAGATATTTAATTCTTCTTCCGTGCAACTCCAGATCACAAAGACGTCATCTATATAGTGCCACCACCTTAACAATTTGTCAAAGTGCTGTGCATGTATATAGATGACTTCTCCATGTCAGCCATTACAATATTGGCGTACGTTAGGGCCATATAAGACCCCATAGCCATACCCCTTAATTGAATATAGTACCTGTCCTCATATAAGAACTAATTACATGTCAAAATTATCTAAACTAAACAAAGAATAAATTCCTGGCAATCTGCAGAGTGTGAACTGTTGTTCAATACTTTAGTGATACTCTGTATACCTCCATCATGATTGATAGAGGTGTACAAACTCACCACATTAAATGAGACTAGCATACAATCAGGCACTTACAGCATATTCACGGAGGATCTTTTTGACATAAATAGCTGGCAGGTTGAGAATCGAGTTTCGGCCCGACACTATGGGTCATCTCGGCGGGTTATTCAGACTCTTATGAATCTTGGGCAGCATACATATCATTGGGGTCCTGGCGTGTTTAGGTAACAAAAAAGTGTGTAGGTCCTCATGAATCACATCAATAGCCAGAGCATGATCAACTAAGAATATGTGAGTGCAGGACGCATGCGTGAGTGATCGTGACATCGTCTGGTCCTCTGCAGCCCTGGTAAAACATTGCGAGAACACAGAAAGTATGGACGCAAGTTTTGGTCCTGCACTCTCTGTTTGTTTACAAGCTGAGACAGCTTGTTGAAGGGATGATGGGGGCATCTACTTAATGCTGAGAATGATCGTGTAAGTCACAACCCACTTTATGATGAAATATGTTTACACTGGAAGTTGTTGTGATATATTTGAAGATCAGAATATGGAGAAGTACTGGACACAATGTATCTTTTATCACTAGGTGTTTCTATGCTTGATAGGATATCCTATACTGTATATTAATGTATTTTCTGGTGTATGTTTATATTAATATATTATGCAAATTGTAAACACTTATGTCACTGGCAAGTATCATATAAAAGGAAGTGATGTAGGTTGTTTAATTAGCTTGAGAAAGATCTCATTGTGAAGACCGAAACGTAGCACTGTAACACGATGGGTGAATAAACCACGCTTTTTTATGGTACCTCAGAGTGCTGCTTCTTTCTCATTTTGGATGTGATGTTTCTGTCATTTATATCGAAAGGGGATGCCAATTAACTGTGCCAGAAAGTTATAGAAATTTGTAAATTACTTCTATTTTACAACTGGTGTCTTCCATTGCTTAACTGCTGATGTCTGCCACTAAGGGAGTTGTGTAGTTCTTTCCAGTGAGACACAGTGCTCTCTTCTGCCACCTATGTTTATGTCAGGAACTCTCCTGAGCAGGAGCAAACCCACATAGCAAACTTCTTCTGCTCTGGACAGATACTGACATAAGAAAGAGGGGTCAGCAGAGGGCACAGTGTCTAATTGCAAAGACTACACAACTTCCTCCATACCATATCATAGCACTGATCAGTGACATCAGCAGTCTGCTAGTGCAGTATTCCTGAGGCAGACTGAAGAGTGATGATCGCAGAAAACCTCTGACTGATATCTTAACTCATCGGACCCTGTGATCACGCTGTAGAGGGCCTGATGAGAGCAACACCCGCAGTAGAATTTTAGCCTTTTAAATGCCATAATCAGCATTGACCACAGTATCTGAAGGGTTAAATGGTCGTGAGTTTGTTCCTGACATCATGAGCACAGTGCTCTCTGCTGACATCTCTGTCCATTTCAGGAACTGTCCAGATTAAAAGGAAATCCCCATAGCAAACATATGCTGTTCTGGACAGTTCCTAAAATGGACAGAGATGTCAGCAGAGAGCACTGTGCTCATGAAGTCAGTAGACAGCTCTGTGTTTCAAAAAGAAAAGAATTTCCGATGTAGTATTCAGCAGCTAATAAGTACAGGAAAGATTAAGACTTTTTAATAGAAGTAATTTACAAATCTGTAACTTTCTGGCACCAGTTGATTTAAAAAAAAAAAAAGTTTTTCTCCGGAGTACTCCTTTAAGGACTGAGCCCTTTTTTGCAATTCTGACCACTGTCACTTTCTGCATTAATAACTCTGGAATGCTTTTACTGATTATTCTGATTCCAAGATAATTTTTCGTGCCATATTCTACTTTAACATAGTGGTGAATTTTCATTGTTACTTGCATCCTTCCTAACTTTGAAACTCTCTGCTTGTAAGGAAAAGTGATATTCCAAATAAATTATATATTGATTCACATACACAATATGTCTACTTTATATTTTCATCATAAAGTTGACACGTTTTTACTTTTGGAAGACATGAGAGGGCTTCAAAATTCAGCAGCAATTTTCCAATTTTTCACGAAAATTTCAAAATCAGGATTTTTCAGGGACCAGTTCAGTTTTGAAGTGGATTTGAGGGGCCTTCATATTAGAAATACCCCATAAATTACCCCATTATAGAAACCGCACCCTCAAAGTATTTAAAATGACATTCAGAAAGTTTGTTAACCCTTTAGGTGTTTCACAGGAATAGCAGCAAAGTGAAGGAGGAAATTAAAAATCTTCATTTTTTACACTCGCATGTTCTTACAGAGCCATTTTTTATTTTTTACAAAGGGTAAAAAAGGAGAGAAATCCCCCCAAAATTTGTAACTCCATTTCTCTCGAGTAAAGAAATACCTCATATGTGGATGTAAAGTGCTCTGTGGTTGCACAAGAGGGCTCAGAAGGGAAGGAGTGACAATGGGATTTTGGAGACTGAATTTTGCTGAAATGGTATGGAAATACCCCATGTGTGGATGTCAAGTGCTCTGCTGCCACACTATGATGCTCAGAAGAGAAGGAGTGTCATTGGGCATTTGGAGATAGAATTTGGTTGGAAAGGAAGTCTGGGGGCATGAGCATTTGCAAAGCCCCCATGGTGCCAGAACAGTGGACCCCCCCCCACATGTGACCCCAATTTGGAAACTACACTCCTCACAGAATTAAATAAGGGGGGGCAGTGAGCATATATACCCCACTGGTGTTTGACAGATCTATGGAACAGTGGGCTGTTCAAATGAGAAATGACATTTTTCATTTTCACGGACCACTGTTCCAAAAATCTGTCAGACACCTGTGGTGCGTAAATGCTCACTGTACCCCTTATTACATTACGTGAGGGGTGTAGTTTCCAAAATGGGGTAACATGTGGGGGGGTCCATTGTTCTGGCACAATGGGGGCTTTGCAAATGCTCATGCCCCCTGACTTCCTTTCCAACCAAATTCTATCTCCATAGGGGCTTTGTAAACACACGTGGCCTTCAATTATGGACAAATTTTCTCTCTAAAAGCCCAATGGCACTCCTCTTCTGAACATTGTAGTTTGACCGCAGAGCACTTTACATCCACATATGGGGTATGTTCTTACTCAGAAGAAATGGCGTTACAAAATTTGGAGGGCTTTTTTTTACTATTTTACCTTGTGAAAATTTTCATTTTCCCATCCAACTTTAACGGAAATTCGTCAAATACCTGTGGGGTGTTTAGGCTCACTATACCCCTTGTTATGTCCATGAGGGGTGTAGTTTCTAAAATGGGGTTACATGTGGGTATTTATTTTTTCTGTTTATGTCAGAACCGCTGTAAAATCAGCCACCCCTGTGCAAATAACCAATTTAGGCCTCAAATGTACACAGTGTGCTCTCACTCCTGTTGTGCGTCCGCAGATCATTTTATGCCCACATATGGGATATTTCCGTACTCAGGAGAAATTGCGTTACAAATTTTGGGGGTCTTTTTTTTTATTTTACCGCTTGTGAAAATAAAAAGTATGGGGCATCACCAGCATCTTATTGTAATTTCTTTTATTTTTTTACACTAACAGCCTGGTGTAGACCCCAACTTTTCCTTTTCATAAGGGGTAAAAAGAGAAAAAGCCCCCCAAAATTTGTAACTCAATTGTTCCTGAGTACAGAAATACCCCATATGTGGCCCTAAACTGTTTCCTTTAAATACGACAGGGCTCTGAAGTGAGAGAGCGCCATGCACATTTGAGGACTAAATTAGGGATTGCATAGGGGTGGACATAGGCATATTCTACGCCAGTGATTCCCAAACAGGGTGCCTCCAGCTGTTTCTAAACTCCCAGCATACCTGGACAGTCAGTGGCTGTCCGGAAATGCTGGGAGTTGTTGTTTGGCAACAGCTGGAGGCTCAGTTTTGGAAACACGTGGAAACACGATAATTTTTTCATTTTTATTGGGTGGACAGTGTAAGGGGGTGTATATGTAGTGTTTTACCCTTTATTATGTGTTAATGTAGTGTAGTGTAGTGTTTTTAGGGTACTTTCGCTAGGGCGGGGGATTACGATGAATTGCCCACTAGGAGTTTGAGATGTGGCGGTAAATTTGCCTCAAACTTGAAGCAGGAAACTTACTGTAAACCCGCCCGTGTGAATGTATCCTGCACATTCACGTGGGGGGGGGAACCTCCAGCTATTGCAAAACTATTACAAAACTCCCAGCATGCACTGACAGACTGACAGACCGTGCATGCTGGGAGTTGTACTTTTGCAACAGCTGGAGGCACACTTATTGGAAAACCTTCAGTTAGGTTCTGTTACCTAACTCAGTATTTTCCAACCAGTGTGCCTCCAGCTGTTGCAAAACTACAACTCCCAGCATGTACTGATTGCTAAAGGGCTTGCTTGGAGATGTAGTTATACAACAGCTGGAGGTAAGCAACGACAACTCTCAGCATGGAGAGACAGACGTTTGCTGGGAGTTGTAGTTTTGCAAGATTTAGAGGGCCACGGTTTAGAAACATCCACACAGTGATCTCCAAACTGTGGCCCTCCAGATGTTGCAAAACTACAAATCCCAGCATGCACTGACAGACCATTCTTGCTGGGAGTTGTAGTTTTGCAACAACTGGAGGCACATTGGTTGGAAAACCTTCAATTAGGTTTTTAGGTTCTGTTACCTAACTCAGTATTTTCCAACCAGTGTGCCTCCAGCTGTTGCAAAACTACAACTCCCAGCATGTACTGATCACCGAAGAACATGCTGGGAGATGTAGTTATACAACATATGGAGGTACAAATTGCAACTTTCAGCATGGCGAGACAGCAGTTTGCTGTTTGGGCATGCTGATGTAGTTTTGCAAGATCTGAAGGGCCACAGATTAGAGACCACCGCACAGTGATCTCCAAACTATGGCCCTCCAGGTGTTGCAAAACTACAAATCCCAGCATGCCCAAACAGCAAACAGCTTAGTGGTCGTTAGTCCTGAGCAATTTGTTCTTTGACTGATTTAACCAGTCCATAAGCGCCAGATTATTTTTTTTAGTAAATGTGGGGGTAACAGCAGTGAAGCCGTCATCATTCAAATACTTATTGATTCTTATGAAATATTATATGCCATAAATATTTAAGTAGATGAATGCCTTATAAGTGGTAACTGGTGGGTGTATATCATGTTCATTGAATAAAGCTGCATTTTAACTAAAGAAATATTTCATGCTTAGAGAATGAGTTCCTATGGATCATGACATGCAGGAATGATGGGAGGCCATTGGCAGTCTGCAATTGGAAAGTGGACTGGTATTCAGTAACTTATGGGGATAACATGATCATTGTAATTTGCTCACTATTTCAATAAATGATTCTAAAATGATTTCCCATATTATGAGTAATTTACAAAGCTGACACCTCTTATTTATCATGTAGTGTAATTCTACATGCATATATATACACACATGTGTATATATTGTAAGGATTCCTCCTTGGGGATTAGCTCTGGGATCGTCCTGGACCACGCCACAGGATGCGTTTCTTCTCAAAAAACCAGCAAACAAACGCTTATAATGCAAATCTGGCACCTTGCCAGTTTTATTAGACAGGTTGCAGGGTAAGAAATAAACAAAAAGCAGGAACAAACAAAATCCTAGACCGTCTGGTCACTGACTACACAGATCAGCTTGTCCTGACTAACAACCGCTGAGCTACCCTCAGCCGGTTAAACATATGTCCCCTGCAACCTTTTACTCACAATTCATGTCACTCTCTTTGAGCCACTCAGCTCAGGCTGTGTACTCCTCAGCAGCCTCTGTCTCTTCCCTACAGCCCACATGCTGTCTCCTAGGAAGAGCCCCAACTATTCTGTTCCTTTTCCTTTTAAACACACACTTTCCCTTCCTGATACCTCATTAATCAGGCCACAGGTGGAGCATTCTGCAGAGATAGCAAGGGAAATACACCCTTTACTTGCAACACTGCCACATATCCCCCCCCTCTGCTCAGACCACCGGGAAGGAGCACTTGTATTCAAAAGGCAGAGTCCAACTGCCTTTCCTTTTCCTTGAACAACTACGTCCAACAGATTTTGAGGCACTTGGCTTCCTTCATCAGTAGATTTTATCTGCACCACTTCAATGGTGCACCCTTCTTTCATTCGCACTTTCATCAGCCACCGAGCACAAGACTTTTGGTCACCTTTGACAAATTCCTTGTAAAAAGCTCCATTCATGTCACACCTTTCCAACACCAGGTTCTTCTTCTTGGTCTGTGCAGTGCTCTGGACTCTAGGTGCGGACAAGGCAGATGCTCTAGGCCATTGTCTTCTTCTGTCACTGGTATGACCATTGCATGAACTTTGCTGGTGGCCAACCGAGCCTGTATCACCCATTTGCAGGTCTTCTAAGTCATCCTCCACAATTTCAGGAGGCTTCCCTTTAATGCACCTGTCCCTCTTCTCCTTGAGACGGACTCTTCTCCAAATTCTACTTCTGCGGACTTTCTTCCAGTGTTTTCTAATCCAGTGCCTCTCAGGGTTTCCACCACGACCCAGTCTTCTATCACAGTGACCTCTTTTTAAGGACTCTGCTTTCTTATTAGCCCTTTCTTTAGGGACACCGACTTTCACAGGCTCATTTTTAGGCTGAAAACTCTTGGCTCCTTTAGCCAGTTTTTCACCTGCACCTTCAGATGTGTCACTGACTTTACTTGCAGCTTCTGCAGTTATCTCTGGTTTAACTTCTACCTCAGAGAACTTCTCTGCCTCAGAATTTTCACCATGCAATGTTAATATCTCTGCAGCTTCAGAGGACTTCCCATATGGTTTCACTGCAGTATCAGCTTCAGAGGACCTTTCATATGGCTTCTTCTCATGGTCTTCAGACTCTACTGTTTCTTGCGTCCATTGTTCAGACTCCGCCTTTTTTAGAGAAAGCATCCCTGTCTCCAGTAGCTTTTGCCTCACAAGCAGTTTTTCTTCTTTTACACGGACGGCTGTGGCTTTGGCCTCAATTTCCATCTGAGACACTTTTAACCTCTCGTTAGCCAGTTCTGCTATAACTTGGTCACGGCTTTCTTTTAGGACCTTCATGTCCCCTTCCAGCTTTAAACATTTCTGCTGCTCACTCTTGAGCTTAGAAGAGTTCTTCTTCTCACTTTCCAGCAATTCTGTCAAGTTTTTGACAGTATCCTCCAGGGACAGCAGTTGTTCTCTCATCTGCTCATTGTCTTTATTCAGTTGCTCCATCTTGGACACTTTCTGCTCATAGACTTTTAGCTGAGCCTCTTGTTCAGAGAGCTGAGTACCCAGTGAATCCAAGGCAGCTGCGCGAGACTTAATATGCGTTTCGTTCTGCGCCTCCAGGCTCTGCACCTTATGAGCCATGACCACTTTCTCCTTCTCCAGCTCTTCCATGGCTACCAACCTAGCCTTGTGATCACTTTGTAGAGCCAGATATGCCCCACACAGGACATTCACTTCTTCATCCTTGAATGAGATCTGCTTGGCCAGAATCTCCAATTCTCTCTCCTTGCTGGTCATAAGACCCTGGGAGCGGGACAGTTCATCCTGCAGAGCCGCAAACTCACTTTTGTGGCACTCCATATCTTTCTGCAGCTGAAGCGTCGCTTCCTGCTCTTTATTCAAGTCTGCAAGCGTTTTTTCTTTCTCCTCTGTCAGGTGATGAACTACTTCTTCCTTTTGAGACAATTTAGCAGAAACCATCTGTAAGGTTTCTTCAAGGTTCTGGATCTGCTCCCTTTTTTTATCAAGACCAGCGCGTTTTTTCCGAGATCTCTTACTTACAGCGGTCTCCTTACTCTCGCTGCTGGACCTTGTGACATTCTCTTGTCCTCTGACAGTCACCTGTGCTTGGCCTGTCTCTTCCTTCAAGCAAACTCGTTCAAACTCTTTTCCACCTTTAGGAGTAGTCTCCCCCTTTTCAAGGGTCTTGGCCACTTGGGCTTCAGGGTAGTTCCTGGTCAGTCTCTCTGGACTGTCTCTCTGCTCACTGGCAGACTTCTCTTTCACTTCAACACTGTCTCTCTGCTGCCCAGCAGAAAGATCTAGGGCTCCTGGGTCTGCAACAACATCTGGTCCAGTGGTTCGACCTTCCTGGTCACGATCCATCTCTGGTCCAGACATCACATCTCCCTCACTCAGGACTCTGTCTGTGACAGTAAGCGCAGCACCCAGCTCCACATGTACTCTCTTCAGTACTTCTGCATTATCCACAGACATCTCTGTAGCTTCTTTTCCAGTCACCTCTTCCAGATGACCGCGCAACTCTAGCCCCACCTTGGGCTCATCTTCAGCTGGCGAATGGAACCCATGTTCCTGTACCTGATCCGTTTCTGGTTTCACTGAAGATTTTGTTTCAGTCAGAGGCACACTTGTCACTTGAGTCACTGGATCCTCTTGGACTTGACTCACGGTCTGGTCTTCAGCTCCCCCAGCAGTCTGGCAGACCCCTATCTGACCTACATCTAGTAACTGCTGACATTCCCTATCCTCAGCCTCTGCTGAGTAACTCTCCTCTAGTGTGTGGTGCAAGTCAAGTGTTGTGAGCCTATCAGGTGTTCCTGCTCTAGTCACCTGACAGTCTTCCCATAATTGCTGAAAAAATTGAAAATCCGTCCCCAGTACTACATCATACTCCAAGGAGGGCTCTATGGCAACCTTATGACCTATAGTACCATAGGGAGTAGAAATACAGACATTAACCGTTTTATAACCCCAAATACCAGCCTGCATAGACACTATAGCGGGGTCTGGATTTCTTCTGCTGGACTTTACCAGACTTATTACACATCTAGGATCTAACAAAACCATCATCTTTTTACCTTCTATTTCCAGCTCACACAGGTTTTCTTTTGTCCTGTCAGAGGTGGCAGCAGTACTCTTTACATCTGAACACAACATAAGTTTTTCAACAAAAACATTATCAGATTGCACATGTTCAAAATTTACAGGACAGTTCATAACACTAGGACCTAACTCAAGCAAAGTGTGTTTCAATACATTTTCTCCCAGTCCTGCATTTAACATTTTCTGTTCACCAGATTTTTTCAATCCGATCTGCACAGTGTGAACAGTCTCATCAGTCTTCATGAGGGGTTCCCCACCCTCACATGATTTTGCAACTGGACATAGGTTGGTACCACCTTGAACACTGTTCACACAGTCAACTAGGGAAACACCACCCTCCGACTCAGCATTTTTATGCACAGTCCCCTCATTCTTATGTACAGTCTCATAGTCGTTAAACATGGCCCCCATAACCCCTGGAACAGTCTTACCAGAATCTCTTGCCGTCCAATCGGTTAAGGGCTGGTGCTGGACACCTCTCACCAGCTTCTCTGCTGCAGAACATCGCTCCACTTGCTCTTTAAGTAGCTCTGCAACCTTAAACCCAGCATCACTGTTAGGCTGCAGTGCACACTGTAGTCTTGCAGCTTGGCTTACTCCCACTTTAGTCAGGATCTCTGTCTTGACTTTCTCATAGTCCCGTAAGATCTTTGGATCCAGTTCACAATGAACTTTTTGGGCCTCTCCTCCAATGAATCCAAACACCAAGTTTCCCCAGTGTGTCTTGGGCCATGCCTCATGCATAGCAATCCTTTCAAACTCTGCAAAGCTTGCTTCCTCTTGTGCTGCAGCAGTCTGCAACAAAGCACTTATCAGGACATCCATCTTGCAACACTTCAAACCTTGCAAACACAGCACAGTCCTCTGCCGAAATGTCAACCGCTTGCCAACAAAATTTTTCCGTTGCCCCTAGCAACGCCTTTATACACAGTCTCAAAACGTAATCTGCACTCTGCAGGTGGCCCGTCCACCTGTCTCCTTACTTGAGAAAGAGTGCCCACTCGCTTGATGCGATCTGTTGCCCCTAGCAACAACTTCACCACAGGCGCAGTCCTGCTCTTGTACTCCACAGCTGGGCTCGTCCCTCTGTCTCCTCTCTGAGAAAGAGTACACCCTTGCACCATGCACGGTAGTTTTCTCTTGGCAACAACTTCACTGCAACTCGACCACTGGTTGCTCCTAGCAACGTGTTTGCCCGCATCCTCCACCAATTGTAAGGATTCCTCCTTGGGGATTAGCTCTGGGATCGTCCTGGACCACGCCACAGGATGCGTTTCTTCTCAAAAAACCAGCAAACAAACGCTTATAATGCAAATCTGGCACCTTGCCAGTTTTATTAGACAGGTTGCAGGGTAAGAAATAAACAAAAAGCAGGAACAAACAAAATCCTAGACCGTCTGGTCACTGACTACACAGATCAGCTTGTCCTGACTAACAACCGCTGAGCTACCCTCAGCCGGTTAAACATATGTCCCCTGCAACCTTTTACTCACAATTCATGTCACTCTCTTTGAGCCACTCAGCTCAGGCTGTGTACTCCTCAGCAGCCTCTGTCTCTTCCCTACAGCCCACATGCTGTCTCCTAGGAAGAGCCCCAACTATTCTGTTCCTTTTCCTTTTAAACACACACTTTCCCTTCCTGATACCTCATTAATCAGGCCACAGGTGGAGCATTCTGCAGAGATAGCAAGGGAAATACACCCTTTACTTGCAACACTGCCACTATATATATATATATATATATATATATATATATATATATATATATATATATATATATATATATATATATATTTATCTATGCCTTGCTAGCTCAGACTGCAGGACAATGACAGTGAAAATAATTTAGAATCACGCCATTCCATAGCAAATCAATCCTCTTACTTGTAAGATAGACGGCATCATACGCCATAACCTCTCAGAGCAAGCTGGTAAAACATGTTTATTAATTAAGCATTTGAATAAAGCTTTGGACAGTCCAGTAACCATGGCAATGTCTGAGCCAATCCCTTAGGAGTTCCTCGATGGTTTTTGGGGATGGCACTTAATGGATCCTCAGTGTTACAGGAGTAATTACACGCTGCATTTTAAACGTAGCAGTTGGAACAATGTATTAAATGAGGCGGTTTATGTCTTGGTGTCACCGCGATGGTTACCCATGGGGGGTCGTTTCATTAACTGCTCGTGACATTTCCTGGCAAACGTTTCATTGCTGTGATTTCTTTTTATTACTAATAAATGTTCCAGCCTGTGAAGGACTGATCCTAAACTCCTTCACTACCAGCTGAGACGAGAGCTGATCACTCTGCCACGTGCTGCCAGCTTCTCCTGGATTGAAGAGGTTAAACTGGGGAAGGCCACGTGATTGGCTAATATACCGTACATGGTAATTAGAGGGGATTGACCGCAAACTTAATTCACAATTTCAAGATTTTATACAATTCAAGATGTTGTTTACTACCAGATATTGTTTGGCAAAATGTAAGGCATAACAAGATTATAGCAAAGAAATGATAACAGGATAATAATTTGAGGGATCAGACACTGTAAAGGTCCAATTATATTGGTTATAATTAATTTGTAACAATAATTAACAGTGTAAATGAAGAGAATCAGAGATAACTGATGAAGTGATTAACTACAACAGTGTAATAATTATCACTATTGGGGGAATAATTGGAAAATATTAATGCTGCACCTAGTGAAATTTACATATGTTATGACTGCCTAAGACCATATTCACACACTGTATGTTTAGCCCATATTTTGCGCTGTAAAATATCAGTAAAATAGTATTTTACAGTTCAAAAACAGGCAATAATTGTCTATTTTTAAACTGTTTATTTCTAGTGAACTTATATTAAAAAAGCGATTACAGTTGGAAAAACAGCTTTTTAAAAAAAATTTTTTTTTTAAATAAAATTGGTATTGTTATTTATCAGCAACAAAGATGCTTTTTAGCTGGTGGGGTAGAGTTTAATTGTTGGAAGTGATACACAATTTTACTCTACTAGCAATCTCACAGAAAAGGAATGGACTTTACACTGCAATATAATACCATTTTGCTCTCTTACAAGACTTGCTTCCTTACAGGAATTTTTATAATTTGATTTATTTAAGAGATATACCGGTACTATAATAATCAACACTACATGTATTCTGTTTTATCTTCTGCCTGGTGGAACTGGTGGCAGAAAGTTAAACATATTTGTAAATTACTTCTATTAAAAAATCTTAATCCTTCCAGTACTTATTAGCTGCAGAGGAAATTCCTTTCTTTTTGGAACACTGATGACATCACGAACACAGTGCTCTCTGCTGACATCTCTGTCCATTTTAGCAACCATGCAGAGCAGATGTATGCTAAGGGCAGCGTGGTGGCTCAGTGGTTAGCATTGTACGCATTGAACTTTACATTAAATTAATTAATTTATTAAGCAGATCACCATATTGAGGGTGATCCAATGCACAACTGATACCCTTTTATATGTTTTATTCTATTATTTCAAGTGTTCTTAATAACAATACATGAACATATACACTTGGCCAAACTAGAGGACAGTAAAACTTTGTTTGTTTACTCATTTTTCCAGGTTGTACAGGGTACACAACCTTATTTATTACCAGTTATTTCAATTTTTTCTGTTTTATAAACCAACAATCATTTGTCCCAGGTTTTCAAAAATTCATGCATGGAAATAAACCTAAAAATAAACATTCTGACATCATTCAGTTGTCACAACTTCTTTTATCCCCACTTTCTAGCACTAAAAGCAGCTCATACCCGTTAAACATATGAGCATTCCTCTCAAGTGTTCATCTTTGCAAAGTCCAGTCCCAGTTCATTTTTGCTCCATAAATGTCAATTTGCATTAATATATGTATTATACAGCACCTTAAGGTGTGCATATTGGTATATATTAATTATTATATGTGAATTATGACATCTGCAACTTGGATCATAAAAAGTTGAAAATTTAGATGTTGGTTGTACTTAAAGGGGTACTCCGGCGCTAAGACATCTTATCCCCTATCCAAAGGATAGGGGATAAGATGCCTGATCGCGGGGGTCCCGCAGCACCCCGTTAGAATCAGTCCCCGGAGTGTGTTCGCTCGGGGTCTGATTACTGGCGATTATGGGGACGGAGCAGAGTGATGTCACGGCTCCGCCCCCTTGTGACATCATGCTCCGCCCCCTCAATGCAACCCTATGGGAGGGGGGGTGACAGCTGGAACTGAAGGGCTTAGTCCAATCCCTGACAAACAGGTACACACAGTTAACACTCAACTACCATACAGTTACGCCGAGCGCTCCGGGTCCCTGCTCCTCCCCAGAGCGCTTGCGGCGTTCTCCTCTTTGCAGCGCCCCGGTCAGACCCGCTGACCGGGAGCGCTGCACTGTCACTGCCGGCGGGGATGCGATCCACGTGGCGGGACGCGCCCTCCCACGGGTCGCATCCCAATCCACTCACCTGTCCCGTTCCCCGGCTCTCACGTCCCGGCATGCGGCCCCACTCTCTAGGGCACGCGCGCACCGGCTCTCTGAGATTTAAAGAGCCAGTGCACCACTAATTGGTGCCTGGCCCAATCAGTGTCAATAAGCTTCCTCTGCTCCATGTGAATAAAAACCCACTTCCCCTTCCTGTCCTGGCCGGATCTTGTTGCCTTGTGCCTAGTGAATACGTTTTGGTGTGTGCCATTACCAGTGTTCCAGACCTTCTGCCGTTGCCCTTGACTACGAACCATTGCCGCCTGCCCTGACCTTCTGCTACATCTGACCTCGCTTCTGTCTTGTCCTCCTGTACCACGCCAGTCTCTGCAGTGAGGTTGAGCCGCTACCGGTAGACACGACCTTGTTGCTACTGCCGCAGCAAGACCAACCCGCTTTGCGGCAGGCTCTGGTGAAAACCAGTAGCAACTTAGAACCGGTCCTCCGGTACGGTCCACGCCAATCCCTCACTGACACAGAGGATCCACCACCAGCCTGCCGAATCCTGACAGTAGATCCGGCCATGGATCCCGCTGAGGTGCCGCTGCCAAGTCTCGCTGACCTCACCACCGTGGTCGCCCAACAAGGATAACAGCTGTCGCAGTTGACCGCCATGATACAGCAGCTTCTGCCTCTACAGCAGCAACCATCTCCTCCGCCAGCTCCTGCTTCTCCTCCGCAGCAAGTTGCCACTTCCAGACTCCGCTTGTCCCTACCTGACAAGTTTGATGGGAACTCTAAATTGTGCCGTGGGTTCCTGTCCCAGTGTTCCCTGCACCTGGAGATGATGTCAGACCAATTCCCTACAGAACGGTCTAAGGTGGCGTTCATGGTCAGCCTGTTATCTGGAAAGGCCTTGTCCTGAGCCACACCGCTTTGGGATTGCAACGATCCTGCCACTGCTACTATCCAGTCCTTCTTCTCTGAAGTACGCAGTGTCTTTGAGGAGCCAGCTCGGGCTTCTTCAGCCGAGACAGCCCTATTGAACCTTGTCCAAGGGAGTTCTTCTGTGGGCGAGTACGCTATCCAGTTCCGCACCCTCGCCTCTGAGCTATCCTGGAATAATGAGGCCCTCTGCATGACCTTCAAGAAAGGCTTATCCAGTCACATCAAAGATGTGCTGGCCGCACGAGAAATTCCTGCAACCCTATCTGAACTTATCCAGTTGGCCACCCGCATTGATATGAGTTTTTCTGAAAGATGCCAGGAGCTCCGCCAAGAAAAGGACCTTGATCACTGGACACCTCTCTTCCAGAATCCTCTGCAATCTACTCCTGTGCCTCCCGCCGAGGAGGCTATGCAAGTGGATCGGTCTCGCCTGACCCAAGAAGAGAGGACTCGTCGCAGAAACGAAAATTTTATGCCTGTACTGTGCTAGTACCGAACATTTCCTAGTGGACTGCCCTATTCGTCCTCCGCGTCTGGGAGACGCACGCATGCACCCTGTTCACGTGGGAGTGGCGTCACTTGGTGTAAATTCTGCCTCTCCACGTCTGACTGTACCTGTGCGGATTTCTCCTTCCGCCAACTCCTCTTTCTCAGCAGTGGCCTTCTTGGACTCAGGTTCTGCAGGAAACTTTATTTTGGCCTCTTTCGTTAATAGGTTCAGTATCCCAGTAACCCATCTCGTCAAACTGCTCTTTATCTCTTCTGTTAACGGAGAAAAATTGGACTGCACTGTGCGCTACCGCACTGAACCCCTGCCCATGAGCATTGGACTTCACCATGAAAAAATTGAATTTTTCGTTCTGCTTAACTGCACCTCTGAAGTTCTTCTCGGCCTGCCGTGGCTCCAACGTCATGCTCCTACCCTCGACTGGACCATCGGGGAGATCAAAAGTTGGGGTCCTTCTTGTCACAAATGATGCCTCACATCTGCTCCCACTTGTCAAACCCCTGAGGCTCCACCTTTACCCGGCCCTCCCAAGACTTACCAGGACTTTTCTGATGTTTTCTGCAAAAAGCAAGCAGAGATCTTACCTCCTCATAGCCTCCTTCCTGGTACCACTCCGCCCCGTGGCAGGATTCACCCTCTGCCCCCCTCCCCATTCCCACTTCTTCTGGAGTTCCTGCCGTAGATGAAGTAACCCGGGACTTCTCCGTTATCTGGAAGGAGACTCAAGAGTTGCTCCTACTGACCTCGTCTCGCATGAAGAGACATGCTGATAAAAAGAGGGGGAGACCTAAGGGGGGGTACTGTTACGCCGAGCACTCCGGGTCCCTGCTCCTCCCCGGAGCGCTCATGGCATTCTCCTCTCTGCAGCGCCCTGGTCAGACCCGCTGACCAGTAGCGCTGCACTGTCATTGTCGGCGGGGATGCGATCCGCGTAGCGGGACGCGCCCGCCACGGGTCGCATCCCAATCCACTCACCTGTCCCGTTCCCCGGCTGTCACGTCCCGGCGCGCGCGGCCCCGCTCTCTAGGGCGCGCGCGCACCGGCTCTCTGAGATGTAAAGGGCCAATGCACCACTAATTGGTGCCTGGCCCAATCAGTGTCAATTAGCTTCCTCTGCTCTATGTGAATAAAAACCCACTTCCCCTTCCTGTCCTGGCCGGATCTTGTTGCCTTGTGCCTAGTGAAAACGTTTTTGTGTGTGCCATTACCAGTGTTCCAGACCTTCTGCCGTTGCCCTTGACTACGAACCATTGCCGCCTGCCCTGACCTTCTGCTACGTCTGACCTCGCCTCTGTCTTGTCCTCCTGTACCACGCCAGTCTCAGCAGTCTGTGAGGTTGAGCCGCTACCGGTGGACACGACCTGGTTGCTACCGCCGCAGCAAGACCATCCCGCTTTGCGGCGGGCTCTGATGAAAACCAGTAGCAACTTAGAACCGGTCCTCCGGTACGGTCCACGCCAATCCCTCACTGACACAGAGGATCCACCACCAGCCTGCCGAATCCTGACACATACTTTACAGTTAGTACAGTGCAGTCAGGTAATATTTTCCTGGCATTCATCAAACCCAGACTTGTCCATCAGACTTCCATATTGGGAAGCATGATTCATCACTCTTCATAGCCCAGTGTCAGTATGCTTTACACAATTCCATCTTATGCTTGACATTAATAATATTTTTTTATTTATATAGCACACACAGAATCTACAGGGCTGTACACTCACATTGGTCCCGGTCCCCATTGGGGCTCACAATTTATATCTATCAGTATGTTTTTGAAGTGTGGGGGAAACCCAAGTACCCAGAGGAAACCCATGCAAACTCTTTGCAGATATTGTCCTTGGTGGGATTTGAACCCAGTACTTCAGCACTGCAAGGAAACACTGAGCCACCATGCTGCCATGACATTGCAAGGCTTGGGGATAGTGCATTAGATGCGGATAGCACAGGTACCCTGGGAGGGGTCCCAGGGGCTCCTCCCCGTTGTGGAATGGCGTTTGGGCCATTTAAATGTTTTAAATGTCTGTCTGGTTAGCTTTTTGTGTTTTGTAATCATGTAATAAAGATTGCTATTTTCTCTAAATATTCGGGTGTGTGAACCTTTATGATGTATTTATTTTTCTTGTTGCTTAATGTAAGGCTTGTATGCAGCTACTTAGCCATCAGAACCTACGCCATGAATCTCCTTGTGGGCATAGTCTTTGTGATGATTTTTATGGCCCATGAGATTAGGCAGTTATACTCCTCCGTACTCGGCAACCCGGCTTTGCATGGGGTCTGCACATCATGGTTGAGTTGCTTTGGTTCTAAACCACTCTCAGTTGATTGTGGAAGATCTAGGAGGGAAGAAATTTCATGAAGTGACTTGTTGCAATGGTGGCTTTTAGTAAAGTATATGTAGATAGAGTCTGCACCAGCATTACACTCCCTAGTAACAATTTATATACTGCAGCTTTCAAAGGTCACAAGCTCAGGAGTTGCTCAGTCTATATAGTCGTCCTATACAAAACAGTCCATAGGATATCCAAAACAGTGGCACTCACCATTCGGGTCATAGGAAACATTTTAAAAACATCCAGCTGGCTGTAGGTCAAGGTACCTGCTCCTCTCACCATATGGATATTTTAGTATGCACTAGATAAAGTTTCCTTCCAAGTAGTGAGTGCCACGTTTCTATTACAGTACCATATTTGAATTAAGTGAGGTCTTTCATTCATTCATAAAGGTCCATAAATACAGATTGCATTGATAGGGACTGGATTTTATACACCTTAGGCAATGGGACTGAATGAAACACCTGAATTCAATGATTAAAAGGTGAGACCTAATACTTTTGTCCACATTGAGAACACAAGGGATGATGTCATTTGTTATATAATAATGCAGTGAACAGCTCCCCTTCCTGTAATCCATTTATAGAGAGCACTCTCACATATGTTCACAATAATAGAATTGCTGACTAAACATAGTTAAATGACAACATAGTGCAGCAATAGAAATAATTGCAAGGCAATTTCATGTGACAGCCTTCAGCATACAGATTTCACCTATGATATCATGGATGTGCGCACTACAAGTCAAAGATGATGGGTTTGTGACCCTGTAGAAGGGGCTTCCAGATGGAACAGAGGGGTAGTTGGATGGTATTAATAAAAGGTACAGGAAATAAAGTGAATCGTGCTTATGTCATCATATATGGCCTACCATACTGCTGTTATGAAACAATATTGTACATCCGTGTGTTTCTGGGGGATGTGGCTATATGTTTTATTTAATATGTAATGTATATATAATAAAGTGTATTTTTTTTCAAAATAAATATTCCAGTTGTAAAAATCCTCCTCATCTACTTCCTTACAATACTGTATGTTGGGGGAGGGAGTGTTGTACACAGAGCAGAGGGGGCTTAGATCTACTCAGAGGGGGCTTAGATCTACTCTATAACCGTTCAGCATCATTGTCTTCTTGTGGTCCCAGAAGCCATTTTGTATTGCCAAATGCTGAGTTAAACTCTTCCCCTTTTCCTCATGAAAACAGTAAGAAGATCAGATCATATTATTTAGTGTGAATATCTCCCATCTTATCAAGAAGTTATTGATATCAGCCACTCTGCACAGTATCCCCACCACCATATTCTAGGCTCCCGGGCCGTGGCCTCCTGTATGTAAAGCATGCCCCTCACTATAACATCACACACAGTATTATAACGTATCCGCCTCTCTGATGGTCTCCCTAAATTGTCAAAGGAGCAGAAAAACTGTAAAATCTCTGAACCAGGATGTGTGTGTGTACATATATATATATATATATATATATATATGTATGTTCCACCATCACTTCCAAACGGCTGGAAATATTTTGACTAAACTTGACATAGTAGAGTTTAGGGGGTGTTCTAATACCGACCATCTATGGAGGTCTATGGTACATCTCCTGATCACATTACTCTCGGGCTGTGGAAATTGCCCATCAGTTTTAAACATCCTGCTGCCTGACCAACGGCAGGTGCAGAGAATAGTTAGTGGGGGGCAGTGAGAGGGGACAGGGCAAGAGGGGGAGAGAAGAGTTACTGCTGGCTGAGAGAAGAGTGAGGGAGGAGAGAAGACATCAGTGTGAGGGCAAGGAGAGGGCATGGCAGAGCTTCTGCAGACTGGGAGTGACGTCACGAATGCGGAAGCTGAAAGCTTCCGTGTTCCAGATGCCGCTGCTGCTGACCAAGAGATTGCGGGGGTCCCCAGCTGCAGGATACCCACGATCTAACATCTTATCCCTTATTCTTTGGATAGGGGATAAGATGTTTCCAAAGGTGTTCCCCTTTTAAGTATAAACATGACTACACTAAGGGCATCCTAAGTTATCAGTAGAATAAAAAAAAAATGCAGCCTGTTTAAAGAGGTCACAGGTCCTCTTAAAGACAGAGACCAGGAAGTGATTAGTGGTGAGGACCAGTTTCCATCAGAACGTCAGCAGCGGGCAATGTAGGGAGGTGAGTACATATTTTTTTTTGTTTATTTAGCATGGCCTGGCACCTTTTTGAAGTTAAAATATATCTTTGTACTACCCCTTTAAGCCATTATGCTTCTGTGCCATATATGAGATTGATAATAATAAAGGCATTTTTGACATTGTCATGCTATTAAAAAAAGGAAAAATCTTCACTTTTTAACCAACACAGTCAACTGTTTATTTCAAATGGGCGTCCTTGACCACCCTTTTACCCTCTGTATCCTTTATATTGCACGGTATGGTGTAAAGGGGCATATAAGCAGAAGATGACCATGCTGATCCCAACACAATGGCCCTCATTCACTAAGCTAAAACCCACTAGTTTTTGTAGGGTTTTTCCAAGCTATTTTGGTGCACAGAGTTTGAGACACATCTCAGACACTGAGCGACAGTGTGCACCAGGAAGATACAACTAACCCGACATTGCATTGTTAAAAAAAATTAAAAGGGGTGTGGTATGTTGCAAAGGGGGCATGGACAGGCTTAACCCCTTAAGGACTCAGCCCATTTTGGCCTTAAGGACTCAGACAATTTAATTTTTACGTTTTCATTTTTTCCTCCTCGCCTTCTAAAAATCATAACTCATTTATATTTTCATCCACAGACTAGTATGAGGGCTTGTTTTTTGCGCGACCAGTTATCCTTTGTAATGACATAACTCATTATATCATAAAATGTATGGCGCAACCAAAAAACACTATTTTTGTGGGGAAATTAAAAAGAAAAAAGCAATTTTGCAAATTTTGGAAGGTTTCGTTTTCACGCAGTACAATTTACGGTAAAAATGACGTGTGTTCTTTATTCTGAGGGTCAATGCGATTAAAATGATACCCATTATTACATACTTTTCTATTATTGTTGTGCTTAAAAAAAATCACAACATTTTTAACCAAATTAGTACGTTTATAATCCCTTTATTTTGATGACCTATAACTTTTTCCTTTTTCCGTATAAGCGGCGGTATGAGGGCTCATTTTTTGCGCCATGATCTGTACTTTTTTTGATACCACATTTGCATATAAAAAAACTTTTAATACATTTTTTATATTTTTTTTTTATAAAGGGTATTAAAAAAGTAGCAATTTTGGACTTTTTTTTAACGTTCACACCGTTCACCATACGGGATCATTAACATTTTATTTTAATATTTTGGATATTTACGCACGCCGCGATACCAAATATGTCTATTAAATTAATTTTTTACGCTTTTTGGGGGTAAAATAGGAAAAAACAGACGTTTTACTTTTTTATTGGGGGAGGGGATTTTCACTTTTTTTTTACTTTTAATTTTACATTTAAAAAAAAAAAATTTTCACACTTGAATAGTCCCCATAGGGGACTATTCATAGCAATACCATGATTGCTAATACTGATCTGTTCTATGTATAGGACATAGAACAGATCAGTGTTATCGTTCATCTTCTGTTCTGGTCTGCTCGATCTCAGACCAGAGCAGAAGACGCCGGGAGCCGGACAGAGGCAGGTGAGGGGACCTCCGTGCAGCGTTCTGCGGGCGATCAGATCATTCATTGAAATTGCGTACTGCCGCAGATGCCGGGATCTGTATTGATCCTGGCATCTGAGGGGTTAATGGCGGACGCCCACTCACGACACGGGCATCGCTCCGATGCCCGCGGTTATGTACTGGACGTAAATGTACGTCCTGGTGCGTTAAGTACCACTGCACCAGGGAGTACATTTACATCCTGCGTCCTTAAGGGGTTAAAGGGGCGTGGTTTCACAATCCAACCTATTTACTAATGAATCCACAGAAAATCCTGAGGATAAATGGCTGGAAATTTCCCCTTAGAAAAAGCTGGTCAGAAATTGTTCCCAACTTGTAAATTTGTGATCCACATAGTAAATAGAGTGAAATCCTGCAAGTCTGAAACAACATTTCACACTAGTAAAAACCAGACACTCTTAGTAAATGAGGCCCAATGACTCCCTACATAGAGGAGCACCAGGTCTTAAAACTGTATAGACACAGCACACCTAACTTTACTACACATGCGTGGTGTATAGATCTACAACTTTGTGTTTACACCTGATACCATGAGTGTAATGTTCCCTTCTCTCTAGAAATATCCAACAAAGTGCCCCTCTTTTCTCTCTGGCATTGAGGGCCATGAAGTAGAGGAGCCCTGCGGGAACACCTGCGGACATAGTTTGAATTCCTCCTGTATAATCCCTCGCTGCTCTCACAAAGGTATGAAAGAGTAAGAAGGGACCGGCCACTGTAAACCCGCCATTCAGACATCAATCAGTTGGTGCTTCTTCCTTTATCCCTAATTTCCTGCTCAACACGCGGCTCATATTTCATTCAGGACAGGCCAGCAATTCAGTAAAACAGCTTTGAGTTGTACAGGTCAGGGAAGACCTGCAAAATTCATGACATCTTCCCTTGGTCATATTGGTGAAGAGCAATGGAGCGGGTCTAACAAAGTCTGAGAATGAAATACATGTATATCACACTAGGGGAGAAATATCATTACATTTAGAGCTTCCTTTTTCTTTTTTTTTTTGCTTATGCCGGGCGCACAAAACGTTGCACGTGCGCCTAAGCCCTATTTATTTTTTATGACTTTTGTAGGTACGCACAAAGTACCAATCAGCCTTACCTAAGCAACTTTCAGTTTTCTCTTTGCAGTGGTCACAAAGTTCGCACATAGGCTTAAAAAAAAGTCTATTAATCCAAAATAACAAATGGCAGAGAAATATGCTGTCACTGGGCCAAACAAATAGTAACTAACCAAACATGAAGCACCAGTCACCATTAAAGGGGTACTCCGGTGGTCAACGTGTTTTTCCGTTTCTGACTTACCCTATTTGTTTTGTTTCATTTCTATTCTTGTTGTTTAGGCTACTCTATTTCCGTTCTTTGTTCTTTATTTATCCCCCAATTTGTTTTCCTATCTTTGCTTCTATTTCCTGATTCTTGCTGTGCTGAAAACTACAATTCCCAGCATGCCATATGCCTTGCTGGTTTGGGGCGGCTCCTTTTTTTTTTTTTTTTTGCTCCACCCTTTACCCACCCTACTATTTCCCGGGTTGGCCCCCTTATACACAGCACACTAATATAATAAGCCCTGGTTGGGATACACTGGCATACACTCACAAAAGGGACTACAACTCCCAGCATGTGTCATCCAGGAGTCTTCAGTCTGTGGTATAACACCAGCATGCTGCCTCTGTAGTCTCCTGGGTGTTGTAGTTCACCACACCTCTATAGGGCATACACCAGTGTTTCCCAACCAGGGTGCCTCCAGGTGTTGCAAAACTACTACTACCAGCATGCCTGGACAGCCAAAAGCTGTCCGGGCATGCTGGGAGTTGTAGTTTTGATACAGCTGAAGACACCCTGGATGGGAAACAATGCACATTGTTTGTAATACGCTGAATAGGCTAGGCCAGTGTTTCCCAATTAGTGTGCCTCTAGCTGTTGCAAAACTACAGCTCCCAGCATGCTCAAAGTCTGTCCAGGCATGCTGGGAGCTGAAGTTTTGCAACAGCTGGAGGCACACTGGTTTGTAAACACTAGCATACACACACATAATAGGGACTACAACTCCCAGCATGTGTCATTCAGGAGTCCCCCCCTCCCTTCACACATAGAAATCATCCCCAGTCTGAGATTTATTCCCCTGCAGTCTGTACATCCCCGGCCCGTGCACCTTGTTATTCTCCCCTTCAGATAACACTTATCTTCTCTGTCTTCTTTTAGTGCTGACCTGCATCCTCAGAAGTATGTCATGTCTCTCCCCCTGCTCTGGCTTCTTTCTCTCATGCACACCTGCGTCCTCCAAGAGGGGGAGATGAGGGGGCGTGGCTTCTTTCTCTCATGCACACCTGCGTCCTCCGAGAGGGGGAGATGAGGGGTCGTGGCTTCTTTCTCTCATGCACACCTGCGTCCTCCGAGAGGGGGAGATGAGGGGGCGTGGCTTCTTTCTCTCATGCACACCTTCGTCCTTAGAGAGGGGGAGATGAGGGGGCGCGACTTATCTCGCTCATGCAGTTCTGAAAGAACAGAGAAAAAAAAAAAAAGCCATGACATATTGTCCACAGCCTAATCCTAATATGGCCGACGGTGTGAACAACAATAAGAGATCCAACACAGAACTACAGAACTTCCTGGCCCACAAACAGGTAAGGAAAAATAGACACATGCTACACAAACATATAATACATGTCAATTGCAAAAAACATGAACATTAAAAGAAGATGCAATGTAGCCAAAAATCTTAACCACCAGAGTACCCCTTTACGGATAAATGCTTTATTCTTCACAATGGCAATTTAAGAACATACAAAAATTGGTATAAACATAGCGGGAGATTTATCAAAACTAGTGTAGAGGAAAAGTGGCGCAGATGCCCATAGCAACCAATCAGATTGCTTCTTTTGTGTTTCAAAGGCCTTTTCAAATATGAAAGTAGCAATCTGATTGGTTGCTATGGGCAGCAGGGCAACTTTTCCTTTGCACAGGTTTTGATAAATCTCCCTCACAGAGAGGATGGCACTAAGAATACAAAGGTGCAGAAGAGAGAGGTACTGGCCACAGAAGTACATACAATCAACGTTCAAAGATCAGATAGTACATACAGTCACAATTGCCTTAGCAGCATGAGGGCAGTACCATACATAGGCTAGGCTAAAACAAGCATATGAATGCAGCATAAAAGAATGTATAAAGGATAGAATACATAAGCAACAGATCAAACAAACCTACATGGATGCCATCAGGAGCACAGTACCACCTACCCCTACGTACGTTTCACAATGGCTTCCTCAGGGGTATGCCATCCTCTATGTTTATACCAATTTTTGTATGTTTTTAAATTGCTATTGTAAAGAATAAAGCATTTATCCTTAACGGTGACTGGTGCTTCATGTTTGGCGAATTAAAAAAAAGTTGCAAAACCTAAGCCAGGTCAAGCCTGGCTTACAAAACTGCCTTTTAAAAAGTCTTGCAAAAGGTCGACTTTTTAGGCTGAAATGTCACAGAGGAGAGGGGGAAACAAAATGGTCTTCTGAGGTGATTTATTGTGTTTTGCTGATGTGCGCCAAATTTTTCAAAAACCCTCTTGATAGTATGATAAATGTGTCGCACATACCGGTAAGCAAAACCAAAGCAAAACAAAAAATGTCCCAATGGTGCAAAGAAAGTGTAGCAAAGAAAAGGTAGCTATATGTCTATGACAGGGATTTCCAACCAGAGTGCCTCCAGCTTCTGCAAAACTACAACTCCCAGCATGCCCGGACAGCCAACAAATTGCCAATAATCTGTTCTTTCATTGGGACAAATTATAAGAATAAGGGGGCTCAATTCCTTGCTCTTAGCAAAAAGGTGGCTGTCTATGGAAGTGTTTTCCAACCAAACTGCCTGCAGCTACTGCAAAACTACAACTCCCAGCATGCCCAGACAGCTGTTGGCTGTCCGGGCATGCTGATAGTTGTAGTTTTGCAAAAGCTGGAGGCAACCTGGTTGGTAAACACTGGTCTATGGTCTCTCTCTATGTTCATTATAAATATATAAACATTAGGGCATCAACAAACCACTTTACTATAAATCTGATTTAACCCCTTAAGGACGGAGCCCATTTTCACCTCTAGGACGAAGCCTTTTTTTGCAAATCTGACCACTGTCACTTTAAACATTAATAACTCTGGAATGCTTTTAGTTATCATTCTGATTCTAAGATTGTTTTTTCGTGACATATTCTACTTTAACATAGTGGTAAATTTTTGTGGAAACTTGCATCCTTTCTTGGTGAAAAATCCCCAAATTTGATGAAAAAAATTAAAAATTTTGCATTTTTCTAACTTTGAAGCTCTCTGCTTGTAAGGAAAATGGATATTCCAAATAATTTTTTGGGGGGATTCACATATATAATATGTCTACTTTATGATTGCATCATAAAATTGACGAGTTTTTACTTTTGGAAGACACCGGAGGGCTTCAAAGTTCAGCAGCAATTTTCCAATTTTTCACAAAATTTTCAAACTCGCAATTTTTCAGGGACCAGTTCAGGTTTGAAGTGGATTTGAAGGGTCTTCATATTAGAAATACCCCATAAATGACCCCATTATAAAAACTGCACCCCCAAAGTATTCAAAAGGACATTCAGTAAATGTTTTAACCCTTTAGGTGTTTCACAGGAAAAGCAGCAAAGTGAAGGAGAAAATTCAAAATCTTAATTTTTTACACTCGCATGTTCTTGTAGACCCAATTTTTGAATTTTTACAAGGGGTAAAAGGAGAAAATGTATACTTATATTTGTAGCCCAATTTCTCTTGAGTAAGCACATACCTCATATGTCTATGTAAAGTGTTCGGCGGGCGCAGTAGAGGGCTCAGAAGCGAAGGAGGGGATTTTAGAGAGTACGTTTTTCTGAAATGGTTTTTGGGGGGCATGTCGCATTTAGGAAGCCCCTATGGTGCCAGAAAAGCAAAAAAACAAAAAAAAAAACACATGGCATACCATTTTGGAAACTAGACCCCTTGAGGAACATAACAATGAATAAAGTGAGCCTTAATACCCCACAGGTGTTTCACGACTTTTGCATATGTAAAAAAAAAAAAAAAATGTTGGTTTTTCCCCAAATTTCACATTTTTTAAAGGATTAATAGCAGAAAAGACCCCCCAAAATTTGTAACCCCATCTCTTCTGAGTATGGAGGTACCCCATAAGTGGACCTGAAGTGCACTGCGGGTGAACTACAATGCTCAGAAGAGAAGGCGTCATATTTGGCTTTTTGAGAGCAAAATTTTGCTCGGGGGGCATGTCGCATTTAGGAAGCCCCTATGGTGCCAGAACAGCAAAATAACCCCCACATGACATACCATTTTGGAAACTAGACCCCTCACAGAATGTAATGAGGGGTACAGTGAGCATTTACCCCCCCCCCCCCCCCACTGGTGTCTGACAGATCTTTGGAACAGTGGGCTGTGCAACATTTTTCATTTTCACGGACCACTGTTCCAAAGATCCGTCAGACACCTGTGGGGTGTAAATTCTCGCTGCACCCCTTATTACATTCCGTGAGGGGTGTAGTTTCCAAAATGGGGTCACATGTGGGTGTTTTTTTGTTTTTGCGTTTGTCAGAACCGCTGTAACAATCAGCCACCCCTGTGCAAATCACCTCAAATGTACATGGCGCACTCTCCCTTCTGGGCCTTGTTGTGCGCCCCCAGAGCACTTTGCGCCCACATATGGGGTATCTCCGTACTTGGGAGAAATTGCATTACAAATTTTGGGGGGCGTTTTTCCCTTTTACCTCTTGTGAAAATGAAAAGTATAGGGCAACACCAGCATGTTAGTGTAAAAATTATTTTTTTACACTAACATGCTGGTATAGACCCCAACTGTTCCTTTTCATAAGGGGTAAAAGGAGAAAAATCCCCCCAAAATTTGTTAGGCAATTTCTCCCGAGTACGGTGATACCCCATATGTGGCCCTAAACTGTTGCCTTGAAATACGACAGGGCTCCAAAGTGAGAGCGCCATACGCATTTGAGGCCTGAATTAGGGACTTGCATAGGGGTGGACATAGGGGTATTCTATGCCAGTGATTCCCAAACAGGGTGCCTCCAGCTGTTGCTAAACTCCCAGCATGCTTGGACAGTCAATTGCTGTCCAGAAATGCTGGGAGTTTTTGTTTTGCAACAGCTGGAGGCTCCATCTTAGAAACGCTGCCATACAATACGTTTTTCATTTTTATTGGGGAGGGGGGTGGTGGGGGGGCAGTGTACATGTGTATATGTAGTGTTTTACTCTTTATTTTATGTTAGTGTAGTGTAGTGTTTTTAGGCTACATTCACACTGGAGGCAGATTACACTGAGTCTCCCGCTAGGAGTTTGAGCTGCGGCGAAAAATTTCCCGCAGCTCAAATTTGTAGCGGGGAACTCACTGTAATCTGCCGCCAGTGTGAATGTAGCCTGTACATTTACACGGGAGGGGGGGTCAAAACTACAACTCCCAGCATGCACTGACAGACCATGCATGCTGGGAGTTGTAGTTTTGCAACAGCTGGAGGCGCACTGGCTGGAAAACCTTGAGCTAGGTTCTATGACCTAACTCAGTATTTTCCAACCAGTGTGCCTCCAGCTGTTGCAAAACTACAACTCCCAGCATGTACTGATTGCGGAAGGGCATGCTGGGAGATGTAGTTATGCAATGGCTGGAGGCACGCAAGTACAACTCCCAGCATGTCAAGACAGCCTTATGCTGTTCCTGAATGCTGGGAGTTGTAGTTTTGCAAGATTTAGAGGGGTTGAGGTTGTAAATCACTGTCCAGTGGTCTCAAAACTGTGGCCCTCCAGATGTTGCAAAACTACAACTCGCAGCATGCCGAGACAGCAAACTGCTGTCTGGGCATGCTGAGAGTTGTAGTTTTGCAACATCTGGAGGGCTACAGTTTGAGACCACTTAGTGATCTACAACCTGAACCCCTCTAAATATTGCAAAACTACAAGTCCCAGCATGCCCACACAGCAAACAGCTGTCTGGGCATGCTGGGAGTTGTAGTTTTGCAACATCTGGAGGGCCACGGTTTAGAGACCACTGTAAACTGTGGCCCTCCGGATGTTGCTAGGCAACAACTCACCTAGCAGGACCCGAAAGTATTGCTGCCGCCGCCGCACGTGGGGGAGGATCGCGAACGGTGATCCGGGATCCAGGTAGGGACCTTCGGCGCCGACCTTCCCTGGACGGTTCCCCCGTTTTGCCTGGACATCGACAGGTGGGCAAAGCGGGGGAACCGAACTTTAACCCCCCCTCCCCCGGTCTGCTATCGGTTGGTCGCTCGGCCGACCAATAGCTGGGATAGGAGGGGTGGCACCCCTGCCACCAAACTCCTATCCCTTTAGGGGGATCGAGGGTGTCTCGGACACCCCCGATCCCTCTTATTTTCCGGGTCACCGGGTCACCAGTGACCCGTATGAGCCGGAATCGCGCAGATCGCAGGTCTGAATTGACCTGCGATTTGCACGCATCGCGGTCATGGGGGGGTCTCAGGACCCCCCTCGGCGATGTGCCTGGATGCCTGCTGTTAGATAACAGCAGTCATCCCGGTCCGATCACCGCTACCGGTGACGCGGCGCTCCCGGAACCCCGCGACGTACATGTACGTCGCCGCGCGCCAAGGGACACTTCGCGGCGCCGTACATGTACGTCGCTCGTCGTGAAGCGGTTAAAGGGGTACTCCGGTGGAAAACTTTTTTTTTATTTATTTTTTTAAATCAACTGGTGCCAGAAAGTTAAACAGATTTGTAAATTACTTCTATTAAAAAATCCAGTACTTATTAGCTGCTGAATACTACAGAGGAAATTCTTTTCTTTTTGGAACATAGTGCTCTCTGCTGAATTACGAGCACAGTGCTCTCTGCTGACATCTCTGTCCATTTTAGGAACTGTCCAGAGCAGCATATGTTTGCTATGGGGATTTTCTCCTACTCTGGACTGTTCTTAAAATGGACAGAGATGTCAGCAAAGAGCACAGAGCTCTGTGTTCCAAAGAGAAAAAAATTTCCTCTGTAGTATTCAGCAGCTAATAAGTACTGGAAGGATTAAGATTTTTTAATAGAAGTAATTTACAAATCTGTTTAACTCTCTGGCACCAGTTGATTTAAAAAAAAAAAGTTTTCCACCGGAGTACCCCTTTCCTAGCTGCCTCCCAGTTTGACTGGGAGAGTATGGTAAGTGAGCTATTACATCCCTGTTCACACTGGTGTGGTGCTGTGCGGTGTCCGTTGCTGCCGTGGCGCCGTGTCTGCGGGAGGGTGCGGCCCATAGACTGGTTTGTGTGGCATTGGGGCTGCTCTGCCAGTGGGTCGTTCCCCCCTGTGGGCATTTGCGTCGCGGCGGTGGTGGTCGCCGCCCGGTGCTGCACCATTTTATGCTAGGGACGTTAGGGAACCACTCTGGATAGGTGGCCTTGACGTGGCGAGTGGGCTTGTACTTTTTGATCAAAAATGTATACTAACAACCTGTTAGTTTTTGATATTATGCTGAGAAGCAATCAGATCATTATACAAGATTGTAGATGTGCACCATGTCTGTTTTTCTACCCGAATTCATAATTTACAAATCTGTTTAACTTTCTGGCACCAGTTGATTAAAAAAAAAAAAATTCTGCCGGAGTACCCCTTTAACCCCTTAAGGACCGAGCCCTTTTTCACCTTAAGGAACGGAGCGTTTTTTGCAATTCTGACCACTGTCACTTTAAACATTTATAACTCTGGAATGCTTTTAGTTATCATTCTGATTCCGAGATTGTTTTTCGTGACATATTCTACTTTAACTTAGTGGTAAAATTTTATGGTAACTTGCATCCTTTCTTGGTGAAAAATCCCCAAATTTGATGAAAAAAATGAAAATTTTGCATTTTTCTAACTTTGAAGCTCTCTGCTTGTAAGGAAAATGGATATTCAAAATAATTTTTTTTTGGGTTTACATATACAATATGTCTACTTTATGTTTGCATCATAAAATTTATGAGTTTTTACTTTTGGAAGACACCAGAGGGCTTCAAAGTTCAGCAGCAATTTTGAAATTTTTTACAAAATTTTCAAACTCGCTATTTTTCATGGACCAGTTCAGGTTTGAAGTGGATTTGAAGGGTCTTCATATTAGAAATACCCCATAAAAGACCCCATTATAAAAACTACACCCCCAAAGTATTCAAAATGACAATCAGTAAGTGTATTAACCCTTTAGGTGTTTCACAGGAATAGCAGCAAAGTGAAGGAGAAAATTCAAAATCTTCATTTTTTACACTCGCATGTTCTTGTAGACCCAATTTTTGAATTTTTGCAAGGGGTAAAAAGGAGAAAATTTTTACTTGTATTTGAAACCCAATTTCTCTTGAGTAAGCACATACCTCATATGTCTATGTTAATTGTTCGGCGGGCGCAGTAGAGGGCTCAGAAGGGAAGGAGCGACAAATGGTTTTTGGGGGGCATGTCACCTTTAGGAAGCCCCTATGGTGCCAGGACAGCAAAAAAAACACACATAGCATACCATTTTGGAAACTAGACCCCTCAGGGAACGTAACAAGGGGTAAAGTGAACCTTAATACCCCACAGGTGTTTCACGACTTTTGCATATGTAAAAAAAATCATTTTTTTTTACCTAAAATGCTTGGTTTCCCAAAATTTTTCATTTTTAAAAAGTGTAATAGCAGAAAATACCCCCCCAAAATTTTAAACCCAATTTCTCCCGATTCAAAAAACACCCCATATGGGGGTGAAAAGTGCTCTGCTGGCGCACTACAGGTCTCAGAAGAGGAGTCACATTTGGCTTTTTGAAAGCAAATTTTGCTCTGGGGGCATGCCGCATTTAGGAAGCCCCTATGGTGCCAGAACAGCAAAAAAAAACACATGGCATACCATTTTGGAAACTAGACCCCTCGGGGAATGTAACAAGGGGTAATGTGAACCTTAATACCCTACAGGTGTTTCACGACTTTTGCATATGTGAAATTTTTTTTTTTACCTAAAATGCTTGGTTTCCCAAAATTTTTACATTTTTAAAAAGGGTAATAGCAGAAAATACCCCCCAAAATTTGAAGCCCAATTTCTCCCGAGTACGGTGATACCCCATATGTGGCCCTAAACTGTTGCCTTGAAATACGACAGGGCTCCAAAGTGAGAGCGCCATGCGCATTTGAGGCCTAAATTAGGGATTGCATAGGGGTGGACATAGGGGAATTCTACGCCAATGATTCCCAAACAGGGGGCCTCCAGCTGTTGTAAAACTCCCTGCATGCCTAGACAGTCAGTGGCTATCTGGCAATACTGGGAGTAGTTGTTTTGCAACAGCTGGAGGCTCCGTCCTGGAAACAGTGACGTACCAGACGTTTTTCATTTTTATTGGGGAGGGGAGGGGGGCTGTGTAGGGGTATGTGTATATGTAGTGTTTTTACTTTTTATTTTATTTTGTGTTAGTGTAGTGTAGTGTTTTTAGGGTACAGTCACACGGGCGGGGGTTCACAGTAGTTTCTCGCTGGCAGTTCAAACTTGCAGCCGGATACTTACTGTAATCCTCCGCCCATGTGAGTGTACCCTGTACGTTCACATTGGGGGGGGGGAAACATCCAGCTGTTGCAAAACTACAACTCCCAGCATGTACGGTCTATCAGTGCATGCTGGTAGTTTTGCAACAGCTGGAGACACACAGGTTGTGAAACACCGAGTTTGGTAACAAACTCAGTGTTTTGCAACCAGTGTGCCTTCAGCTGTTGCAAAAGCTACAACCCCCAGCATGTACGGACAGCGGAAGGGCATGCTGGGTCTTGAAGTTATGCAACAGCCGGAGGCATACTACATTGGCTGGGGATGCTAGGGATTGTAGTTATGCAACAGCTGGAGACACACTGGTTTACTACTTAACTCAGTGTGCCTTCAGCTGTTGCAAAACTACAACTCTCAGCAGTCACCGACAGCCAACGGGCATGCTGGGAGTTGTAGTTATGCAACCACCAGATGCACCACTACAACTCCCAGCATGCACTTTAGCTGATTGTGCAAGCTGGAAGTTGTAGTTACACAACAGCTGAAGGTACACTTTTCCATAGAAAGAATGTGCCTCCAGCTGTTGCAAAACTACAAGTCCCAGCATGCCCATAAGGGCATTCTGGGAGTTGTGGTGGTCTGCCTCCTGCTGTTGCATAACTACAGCTCCCAGCATGCCCTTGTTGCATGCTGGGAGCTGTTGCTAAGCAACAGCAGGAGGCTGTCACTCACCTCCAACGATCCACACTGCAGTACTGTCCCTCGCCGCCGCCGTCGCTCCTGGGGCCCTGATCCCAACATGGACGCCGGGGATCGGGGTCCCCAGCACCCGGGGTCGTCTTCCCGCACCCGCTCACGTCCTCCGGAAGAGGGGCGGAGCGGGTTGTGGGAGTGACACCCGCAGCAGGCGCCCTGATTGGTCGGCCGGTAATCCAGCCGACGAACAGCGCGATCGTGAGGTGGCACCAGTGCCACCTCACTCCTGCAGGCTCTGGCTGTTCGAGGCCATCAGAGACAGCCCCGATCAGCCAGTAATTCCGGGTCATCGGGTCACTGGAGACCCGATTGACCCGGAATCCGCCGCAGATCGCTGGACTGAATTGTCCAGCGATCTGCGGCAATCGCCGACATGGGGGGACATAATGACCCCCCTGGGCGATATGCCGGGATGCCTGCTGAACAATTTCAGCAGGCATCCGGCCCCGGCTCCCCTCCGGCTAGCGGTGGGGGCCGGAAATGCTCAGGGCGTATCCATACGCCCTCGGTCCTTAAGGACTTGGAAACGGGGGCGTATGGATACGCCCTATGTCCTTAAGGGGTTAATGTGCCTTATATTTCTTTTGCTGCTTATTGATTGATAATACTTATGTGGTTATAAATTGTCTTGAACCACTTTTATTATTATTTTGTTGAGAATGAATACATTGTTCACTGGAAAACGTTTTTTTTTTATATTCATATTTCTTTTGTGGAAAATGAATTCAACTGGTAAGTACGTGTTACATATAGATCTTGTGCACACAATCTAATTCCTTTACACCTTTATACTATACAGAGCTTAAAGGGGCATTCCAGGAAAAACTTTTTTTTATATATATCAACTGGCTCCAGAAAGTTAAACAGATTTGTAAATTACTTCTATTAAAAAATCTTAATCCTTTCAGTACTTATGAGCTTCTGAAGTTAAGGTTGTTCTTTTCTGTCTAAATCCTCTCTGATGACACCTGTCTCGGGAAATGCCCAGTTTAGAAGAAAATCCCCATAGCAAACCTCTTCTAAACTGGGCGTTTCCCGAGACAGGTGTCATCAGAGAGGATTTAGACAGAAAAGAACAACCTTAACTTCAGAAGCTCATAAGTACTGAAAGGATTAAGATTTTTTAATAGAAGTAATTTACAAATCTTTTTAACTTTCTGGAGCCAGTTGATATATAAAAAAAGTTTTTTCCTGGAATACCCCTTTAAATACAGCATTTACATAAGTACATAGGGTGGCACACGCAGTGCTTATAGCAATGTAATATGAAGCCACAGGGACTCACTGCCCCTCTGTACGTGGACCGCTCTCGGCACTGCTGTGTGCATGACTCTTATGGTTTATTTGATTTAATCTACATCTTGTGGTCATCATTTAAAATGATCCATTTATAAACGTTGTAATAATATTATTCAAAAAGAAAGGTGATGCCAGTAAAAAAAAAAAATGATAATAAAGTAATTGAACATGTTTTAAAGTATAACTAGGAGATCTAGTAGTATTATGTATGTGTGGAAGACCAGTCAAAATACCCAAAGACAAGGAATTTGCTTTAAAATCATGTTTTACAATGCAGTACCGCTGGTGAACACTTGGTGGCGATACATTTTGATTGACATTTCAGCCTGACATGAAAACTTACTTTACCATCTTGATTACTATAATCATTCTCATAAACGTCAGGAAGAATCTGTCACCTTTGGATTGAATAAAAAATATATATTTATATATTAACTAGTTTATTTCTATTACATTTAGTAACACATTTTGTGTGTTACCATAGAAAGGACAATATTTTCTGAATTCTGCATTAATGATCAAACACCTAAATAATAACTATTTTTAACTTTGCAAGTGTTAAAATCACTAACACTTAAGCCGGGTCCGGATGTAGGGGATTTGCTGCAGTGAATTCCGTATTGCAGATCTGTAGCAACTTTAGATACAATAGAATGCAAGTGGATGGGAGGGGGGTCTCCAAAACCCCATCCACATGTTCATGGACCTTTAAAATGTTATAGGAAAATTCAGAGCATGCTGTGGATTTGTCAATCTGCATCTTGCTCATTCTGCTGCAAAAATGCCATAGATATGCAAAACTGCAGATTTCAACCTGTGCAATGTAACACATGCAGATTTTGCTATGGATTTGAAATTAAAGCGGTTATCCACCATGATTTTAGTAGTACGTACCTGCCAGAACTGGGTATTTCCTTTTGAATTTTGTTCTCTAAACTACACATCCCATAGTTCCATAGTTTGTCCTCCCTCCCACACATCAGCCACCCCACCCATTGAAACACACCCTAATCCTTTCAGTGCAATACACCAGTGTTCCCTAATCAGGGTGCCTACAGCTGTTGCAAAATGAGCTCTCTCCCACCCAGCGTTCGCTCCACCCATTGAAGCAGGACTGCATCCCTTTGCACAACTGACTAGTGATGTCAGGTCTCGGCCGCATTGCAACCTGGGAAATCCCGAGACATGAGTAATTTTGCATGCTGGTAAAAATAAATACCGGGGCGATAATCACAGAAGAATTGTGAGAAAACTGTCACACACAGGTACAGACATTATATTATGAACTACACTAACTTTACAGCCCCTGTAGCATAGTCAAATAAAAAAAGATCCTGGAACACCTCTTTAAGGAAAAGTTGCCAAGTTGCCCACAGCAACCAATCAGATTGCTTCTTTCATTTTTAAAAAGGCCTTTGAAAAAGAAAAGCAGCAATTTGATTGGTTGCTATGGGCAACTGGTCAACTTTTCCCCTGCATAAGTTTTGATAGATCTCCCCGAGTATTTCTATAGTGACATAGGGGAAAATTTCTCAAAACCTGTCCAGAGGAAGAGATGCTGCGTTGCCCATAGCAACCAATCAGAACGCTTCATTAATTTTCCAGAGGCCTTTTTAAAAATGAAAGTAGCGATCTGATTGGTTGCTATAGGCACCTCAGCAACTCTTCCTCTGGACAGATTTTAATAAATCTCCCCCATATAGTCTATCTATGTATCTCATATCTATGTATCTATCTGTTTATCTATCTCATATCTATCATCTATCTATCTCATATCTATCTATCTATCTAGCAACAGGAAAATACAGCAGCACACTGCTAGCACAAAGATATAGATGAAACATGAGTATGTACATAAAACATGAGTATATAGATAGAACATGAAAAGCTGTAGTGCAATAAATGAAAATATGAAACTATGAAATTATGAGGTACTTAGCTTGCAAATTTGGCGCCAAAATAGCATGGACCGTCCCACCACGGTAAGGTGACCTCATTCTGGGACGGACCCTACACTGTGAATATGCCTCTGTGTGAACAGTACAGCAGGCATTGCAAGGTCTGAAACATCCAAGGCACCTTATATACACCTAATAGAGGTGGGTGGGGTGCAAGAGCCAACATGGAGGTAGCCACTCCCCCGTATGTGTAATACAACCAAAGAATAAGTTTGTAAAGGCCTGGCTTACAGGTGCAGGCTGCTGGGCTAAGCCAGGTCTTTACAATAGTTTGGAATCAATAGTGCTGGCCAACTTATTCTTTGGTTGTATCTATCTATTTATCTATCTTACATCTCAGTGCTTTCTGACCACAGTGTCTCCAGCTGTTGCAAAACTATAACTCCCAACATGCCTTTAGCTGTCTGGGCATGCTGAGAGTTATAGTTTTGCAACAGCTGGAGGCACCCTTGTTGGGAAATACTGATCTATCTATCTGTCTATCTACAGTATCTACCTATCTCTCTATCTATCTATATATCTGTCTATCTACAGTATATATCTATCTATCTAGCAAAATGAAAAAAATTCTGCAGCACTCCAAATTCAAATGCAAAAGGTGATGGATTTATTAGCCTAACAGCATAGCGACTTTTCGGCTGCCAACTTACAGCCTTTCTCAAGCTTCCTTTCTTTTTTTTTTATGCTTTAATTTTTTATTGATATTTCATCATATACAATTAATTATTAACATTCTTCATGTGCATATTATCATCACATTTTACCATACATATAAACCTCCTTCCATCCTCCCCTTATCTCGATACATCCACTCCCCCCCCCCCCCCAATGGCGCCCTCAACTTCCAGTACCTCTTTCCTTTTTCCACCGTGTTTCGCTGTTTACACTTTATCTTTTAGGTAGCTATTACTTTCCCCCTATTTCTCCCTTGAACATCCTCCATGGCTCCCATTTTTTATAAAAAGATATGCTTTCATCTCTTCCTGTAGCTATTATTTCCTCTAATTTATAACAATGATGTATCATATTTATTATTACATCTATTTTTGGTATTTCTGCTAACTTCCAATATCTGCAAAGGGCTTCCTTTCTGAAGCTTGAGAATGGCTGCAAGTTGGCAGCCGAAACGTCACTATGCCGTTAGGTGAATAAATTCATCACCTTTTGCATTTGAATTTAGAGTGCTGCAGAATTTTTTCATTTTGCTGTCTACTATTGACTCGTTACCTGGGACAATGATCTGCTGGCACCCACCATCAATTTTTTCCTTTTTTTGGTTGTGCTGCTTCACACTTTATCTTTATCTATCCTATCTATCTATCTATCTATCTATCTATCTATCTATCTATGCCAGACACCAGCAGCGCGCAGCTGCTGCTGGTGTCTGGCATTGATATTTAGTTGTGGGCCACTCACCAAGGCTCCCAACCAGCGCGCACCTTTCATGTTTTTGTACTTGCTTATTTGTGCTGCTCTTCTGGAATTTAATCTATCTATCTGTCATATCTATCTATCACAGGGGTCTGGAAATTTAAAAGTTACTTTCCACAGGACTAAAACGGAGCAAAATCTACTTGTCCCTCATGATGATCCACTTGTCTTGGCAAATTTTTCGCTTTTACACTTTCGTTTTTTCTTCCTCTATAATAGCCATAACTAACTACTATAATGATACCTTTTAATTTTTCCATAACATTCTCTGAACCAAAAACAAAAAAAATATTGGTGAAGTGAAATTGAAATAGTAAAAGATAATTTTGCAAATTTGGTGGTTTTCTTTTCTACACCATTTACCTTGTGGTCAGATAACATGTTATTTTGATACTTTAGGCCGCCTGATTACAGCAATAACAGATTTGTATAGTTTCTGTCATGTTTTACTAATTTAAAAAAAATTCTGAACTTTTTCAAATTTATTTTTAATTGCCATTTTCTGAATCCTGTTGCTTTTTTTTATTATTTTTTTTCCACATACGAGGCTGTATGAGGGCTAATTTTTTGCGCCATAATCTATCGGTATTATTTTGGTATTGATCTGACTTTTTAATCGCTTTAAACTTTTTTTATGGGCTATTATAAAAATTGCAATTCTGTGTTTTTTTTTTTTTTTTTTTTTACATTTACGTAATTTACCCTACGGGATACATAATGTTATGTTTTAATAGTTCATACAATTACGCATGCAGCGATACCAAATATGTTTATTTTTATTATGTTTAAATGTTTTTATATAGGAAAAGAGAGTGATTTGAACTTTTAATATGGAAGGGGCTAATGTGTGTCTTTTAAACTTTTATGAAAACATTTTTTTTTACACTTTATCATTCCCTTAGGGGACCTTAAGGAGGAATCATTAGATTCCTCATACAGGTCAATAGAGTTCTATTGAACTCCATCGATCTGTGTGCACTGCGATTCATTGATAGAGCCTAGTCCAGCCCGGCTCTAACAATGACAGAGCCACAGACACCAGGGAAGCAAAGGTAAGCCCTCCGGCCATGTCTACAGTGCATGGCCCACCATGATGGTGATGCGGGGGAGGGGGGGGGCGATCCACCCCACTAGCCCACCAGGGAGCATTCACAAGTCCCTTTAGATGCCACTGTCAGCTTTGACAGCGGCAATCTAAAAGGTTAATAGCCAGCCGCGGCGATCGCTGCATGCTGGCTATTAGCGGGGGCTGCAGAGTATGGAGCAGGCACCCGTCCGGAGCCCGCTCCATATACCCCTTTGAGCACTGCCACACTTGTCGAGCCCTGCTTCGGGCCTGAAAAATTCACTTGCCTGGCGCCTGGAACTGCATGTCCTGGGTGTAGGGTGATAGGAATTCCACACCCCTGTATCATCTGTCTATCTGTCTATCTATCTCATATCTACCTATCTCATATCCATCTATCTATCTCATATCTATCTGTCTATCTATCTCCTATCTGTTTATCTATTTCATATCTATCTATCTATTCCCTCCCCCTGGCCCCTCCTTTTTTAGAGACTAGGACAGCTTGTGGGCCTCTAGAATCAGCAAAGGGGCTGCCAGCGATAGCCACTATTCACTGGGGACACTATACACTGGGGGCACTATCTACTGGGAGTACTATCTACTGGGAGCATTACTTACCTGGGGCAATACCTGCTTGAGGGAACTACTTACAGGAGGAATGACCTACCTGGGGGCACTAACTACTGAGGGAACTACCTACTAGGGTCATTATCTTCCCGGGGGCACAATCTACTGGGATCATTACCTACTAGGGGCGATACCTAACTGAGGGGTACTATGTACTGGGGGCATTACCTACCTCGGATATCATCTACTGGGGACATTACCTACTGCCTACCTGTTATGGGAATTACCTACGACCTACCTGTTGACATTGCATACTACCTACTTGGGGCATCACCTACAACCTACCCACTGGGGGGCATTATCTAGTACCTACTTACTGGGGGTATTACCTACCACCTACCTATTGGAGGCATTGCCGACCTAATGGGAGCTTCTACCTTATAGGGGGATTCACTACCTACCCACTGGGGGTATCTACCTAATAGGGGAGGGGAAATTACCTACCCACCCCCACCCAATCCCGCTACCCTTTTCCCCAACACACATACTTACTCCCTTATACTATGCAGGGCATCATGGGAGGAATTATTTGGGGCAGTGAGGGGGGTGGGGGGCCAGGCCTTGAGCTGTGGTCCCGTATATAGTCACTTATATGGTATACAGATCATGTGTACAGCTGGTATCTATCCCTATATAGGCACTGTGTATAGTGATTTTATTCAGTACAGTATGGCAGTATTATCCAGTCATTGTGTGATGATATACCGTATTTATCGGCGTATATCACACATTTTTTAGGCAAATTTTTTTTGCCTAAAGTCTATCTGCGTGTTATACGCCGTTAAGCCGCTGCAGTTCAATGATTTAAAGCGGGCGCTTTATATCAGTGAACTGCAGCGGCTTTTGCAGGTGCAGAGACCTGCCGTCGCTGCTGGCTTCTCTGCCCCTGCCTGTCCTGGGGTCTACAGCCCTTCTCTCCCCCTGCTATCGTCGCCCTGGCTATTGGTAATGGGGCAGCGGCGCCGATAGACAGGGGGAGAGAAGCGGAGCGGACGTCACTCGTCATTGTGTCTCGCAGCGCATAGCAACGACGCAGGGGACGCCACACCGGAGGCCAGAAGCAGCACGGACCCGACCCCGGCAACAGGTAATTATACAACCGGGGATGGGGGAGGCAATGGGGCAGCGGCACCGGCAATGGGTGCCGCTGCCCCTTCTTTCCCTCTGTCTATCGGCGCCGCTGCCCCATTGCCGTCGCCGCTTCTCTCCCCCTGGCTATCTGCACCAGCAATGGGGCAGCGGCACCGATAGCCAGGGGGAGAGAAGCGGCGGCAGCAGGGCTCTAGACCCCAGGAAAGGTAGGGGGAGAGAAGCGGGCAGCGACAGTCTCTCTCCCCCTGCCTTTCCTGGGGGCTTCTGCGGGGTCAAACAGTGTATCGGGGTATACACATGCACACACACGCACCCTAATTTTACCAAAGATATTTGGGTAAAAAACTTTTTTTACCCAAATATCCTTGGTAAAATGAAGGTGCGTGTTATAGGCCGGTGCGTGGTATACCCCGATAAATACGGTATATTTCCTCCTTGTATATTGGTATTATTGTTCATGGGAAACCATCTTACCTACATTATCGTGTTTTAAATATATGTATTTACATGCTGTAATTTTATTTTAGTTTGTGTGTATGGCTGGGGCATGAGGAGGGATTTGGATGGGATAGGGGCACGGCAGAGGTGTGACTAGGTACAGAGCCTCACAGGGGGCCCTTGTTTTATTTGGTCCGGGGCCCAGAGTGTTATCAGTCCGTCCCTGCAGCCATCTTTAACATACTCAAGATACTGGCCGTTGCAAGCACCGCCTTTCAGTACAGAGTCAATGGAGGAGATTTATCAAAATCTGTGCAAAGGAAAAGTTAACCAGTTGCACATAGCAACCAATTAGCTAGTTTCTTACATTTTTCAGAGGTCATTTCAAAAATGAAAGAAGCAATCTGATTGGTTGCTATGGGCAACTCAGCAATTTTCCCTTTGCACAGGTTTTGATAAATGTCTCTAGTGGCATGCAATTGTCCTGAAATTCCAACAGTCTGGTGCTAGTCATCGGCAAAATTAATTTGAACCATCACAAGATAATACGTTCTGTTCACATGTTGCGGCTTATTAGCGGTACCACAACTAATTACCTCATGTGTTTTTGCCGTGTTTTACCACAAAAGACTGGTTTGCATAATTGCGGTGAAATAATTTTTCTTTAGTGCAATTTCAGCCATTTGCAGCAAATACGCATGAGGTAGTTAGTTCTGCTACCTTGTTGAAATGTGTGAGCACAGCCTAAGCAGAAACGTGAGAAATAAGAAATTATGTAAAATAAGTAAACATTGTTACTTCAAGCAATAAAGAAAGAAAGACGGAGCACATACCACATACTTCAATGCCGTGATCTCTTTATTTCTTCATGGCAGACGGTGAGGGGAATGGGAGGGTGGACAGGTGCTTCGGAGGAACTTCGCGCTGGTCTGCGCTTCATCAGGCCCTCCAGATCCACTAGTATGATTGTAGCGGGGATCTACACAAACAGCAGTGCCGGTATAGATCTTGTTATACATTAGTAAACATTGTTATTTTTGTATGCTCATCCGATAATCCAGAATCCAGAGGTCTCGGTGATGCTAGATTGAAGGATTTTGATTACTAGGTTTATATACTGTATGTAGAATTTTTCATAGGAGTGTTTGCAGTTGATAACAATAAATAATATTCATACCTTTATAATACAATTATATATTTAACTATTTGCATGTTAGATAGGTTTACCTAGGATGAAAAATATGTGTGACTAAAAATCAGTTCCATATATCTGAACGAGGCAATTTACGAAGAATCTTTCACATGTGATTTCCCCCTTACACATTCCAAATATGCAAGTAAAAGTTGTTCCAAATGAGTTCACCTGATCACGGTCATGCTGTTGTCTTGGCACAGGTATGTTCATAGAACACATCTGCTTTGTTCGTGACTCTTGGAAGAAACATTACAGATTAGATGGCCAGTGCCTTACTTGGCAATACTATATAGAAGGAATGTGCTCAGAATATAAGGTGAGGGATGCTGGATGGGAAGAGGGCATAACTAGAGCTGCAGCAATGCTATCTCCAACCTGGCAAAACTATTTATTCAATTATCTTAGTGTTATAACTAGAGATGAACAAATTTCCCAAGGCTTTTTTTGGGGTTGAATTCGATAAATCTGTCAGATTTGTTTTTGATTCAGAGGTGCCCTGACTGCCATGCAGTTGATCATGCAAATTGTGTACAGGGAAACCTTCCTACCCCTGCTTCTGTACAGTACACTAAGTAACTGGGTCAGGTGCCGAGCGCTTGACTCAGTGAGTGTAGAGAGCGGAAGCCTGGGGCGTAGCTATAGAGGTAGCAGTCGCATAGGGGCCCTGGTGCCTAAGGCGGCCCCAAAGCACATCTGCCCCATTAAACACCAGTAATATAATTGGCATATTGGGCCCTGTTGCAGATTTTGCATCGGGGCCCAGAAGCTACATGCTACGCCTCTGGCGTAAGCTATGATACATATAGCATTGCCACTCATCTTTGGGCCACTTAGTGAACAGGAACAGGAAAAAAAAGCAAATTTAAAATGAATTAAAAAGCGTTGAATTACAACAAATCAATTTTTTCGTGGAATTTGGATGGAATTAGGCTGAATTGATTCACTTGCCTGACCAAGGCAAAGTGGCTTATGAGCACCTAATATAGCATCTGGAGCACATGCCTTAGGCTAAGTTTCCACTTAGTTTTTTTGGGGGCAAAAACACCCAAACAAATGCTCAAACTGCCCCGATGCGCTTTTCCTCTGGAAAGTGGCCAGATGTTAGCAGGGAGTCAATAGGGAAATGCAAAACACCAAACCCACTTTGCATTTTTGGGTTTGGAGTTTTTTCCTCTGAACCCTGCATTTTCCTGCGTTCTAGCAGTTTTGCCAAAGCGTAGCATGCCGAGACTATGGTGTTTTTTTAAGCAAAAATGCCATAGTTTAAGCATCCTTGTTTTGCATCCTTACTTCCCTTTGCAGCCTACAGTATTCCAGCGCAGCATATTAATGCGCTGCAAACTGTCCCTGCAGAGGTCAGGACCGGGCTCAGAGCCGGGAGCACAGATGATGCTGAGCAATAGATATATGTCGTATATCTACTCCCCAGCAAGAACTTACAGTGAGCCTGCAGTATACAGTATACACATCACTGGCTCACTTAACTCACACAGCCCAACAAGGAAAGATTTAACTTACACTGGCAGACAGTGTAGGTTAACCCTTTGGGCAGTATCCAATACATACAGCTGTCTCTAGATGGCTGCATATAGTGGATACAGAAGCCATCAACTTACCTCATCCTGTCTCCTGCTCTGGCCAGGTCAGTGAAGCTCCACCCCCAGTGATGACTTAATTAGGGGTGGAGCTACAACCGGGTGCTAGGGTGGTAAGTCTGAGGCTCTATTCACATTGTACATTTTGTATAGTTTGAACAAACACTTCTCTGCTGGCATGCTGGGAGTTATAGTTTTGCAACAATTGGAGGCTCCTTGTCTGGGAAGACATTGCATTATGCAAAAAATTTACTAACCAGTTTTCGCGTTTTTCTTTTCTTCTCGGTTCAGATGAGTTTAGACAGAGGAATCCATGGGGAACCCTATTCCTTTTTTTCCCCATAAATAAATAACTTAATAAAAAAAAAACACATAGGGTTCCCTAGGGCCGCTGTCAGGGGGGTACAACCCATACTCGGGCAGGGGGCACGGAGCTCCAGGGGGGCCCGGCTGGCCCCAGACTTTTTTTTGTGGGTGTGAGTGACTGTCTGTCACTAACTTACCACTGGGGGGGGGGGGGGGGGCCGCCAACTGTCCCTAATTGAGCAGGACAGTTCCGTTTTTGGGGTCATGTCCTGCTGTACGTCCCCCTTCTGTACCGTTTCTAAGCAGGCCCAGTGCACCACATAGACATATAAGGCAGCTGTCTACAGCGCACCCTTCCGCAGCCACAGCTTTGTTTTTTTAGGAAGCCCTAAGACAACATGTGACCATCATGTGATTGTGCAGGATAGATGTAATAGTGGTTGAAGGACCTGTGTGACGCTGTGGAGGAGGCGGGGTTGAGCTGAGCTGGAGAGGAGCTCGCATGTCACCCCAGTAGTAAGTTAATAACATGAGGATGGGGTTTGTTACAGTGTGTTACCCCAGTAGTAAGGAGATTACATGAGGAGGGGTTTGTTACAGTGTGTCACCCTAGTAGTAAGGAGATTACATGAGGAGGAGGTTTGTTACAGTGTGTCACCCCAGTAGTAAGGAGATTACATGAGGAGGAGGTTTGTTACAGTGTGTCACCCCAGTAGTAAGGAGATTAGGGGCGTGGCTTGTCCCTCTTTTCTCTCAGCAAAAGTTGGTAGGAATGCAGTAGCGCTGTAGTGGAGCAGAGAATAGTTGCCCTGCTTCTGCTGTACGGGCCCTGCTACTGCTATGCTGGCTACTGAGGAGGAGAGCGGCATCGGTGATGTGAAAGGAAGAGGAGCCGGAGCCTGCCTGAGGACTGGAGGGTACTGTAAAAAAATTTATATATAATATTCTAATGTACCCACATAGTTGTTGTAGGCCCTGTTTGCAAATAGTTTCCCCCAGGCCTACAACAACTATAAGGGGGCAACTATTAACAGAGGGGCCCACCCAAACTATATGGAGCTCCCATATGATTTGGGTGGGCTCTCAAGGACTCAGGGCATAAGTGTACGCCCTGCAACCACATTTGCAATTTAAAGCTTGCTCAAAAGCTGAGAGTTTCATACCCAGTGGGTCCAGGCTGCTATCAGCAGCAGGGACCCACGGTTAATGGTTGACATCACCAGTCGGGTGATTAACCCTTTAGACGCCTAAATGCAGGAAACTGGTTCCAGCGGGCAAATCATTACCACCGTGACGAAATCATATCCTATAGGGATAAAATTATTGTGAAAAAATGTGTAAAAGAAAAAAAAAAGTAATTAATGTGAATAAGCCCCTTCACTAATAAAAGTTTGAATCATCTCCCTTTTACCCTTTTTTAAATAAAATTAAACATATACATATGTGGTATCACCTCATTCATCACACATGCCCAAACTATTTAAATATAGCATTGATATATTAATTTTGGTCTGGGGGCGGAGTCATGGGCATATGGGTTGAGTCGGGGCGGGCCATGGGGGGGGGGGGGGGCAGGCCTTGAGCTGTGTAAGGGGCCCCAAAATGTCTGATGGCAGCCCTGGGGTTCCCCTTCTTTTCATTCTTAGCCAAATACCAACAAAGCAGCAACAGTCTGACATTACCAGGGAGAGCGAGGACCATTGTTACTGCCCTCCTCAGCCTAAATAATGCCAGCCTGTTACCACCTAGGCCAGGAGCGCCATATGTGAACAGGCAATTTCCTTAGGAGATATCCAGGAATAGAAAAACAGCTGCCATATTTTCTTCCAAATACAGCACCACACCTGTCCTAAAGGTTGTGTGCGGTATTACAAATTGGCTCCATTCACTTAATTGGAACTGAGCTGCAATTCCACACACAACCTGTGGACAGATGTTGTTTTTGGAAGAAATCAGCATTGTTTTTGTAATCCTGGATAACCCCTTAAAACTAAAAAAAAAAGATGGTTTATTATTTAAGAGATATCAAGGAAGGTGATGTCATCTTTCAAATGTTTTAAAAGTCTATTACTATCTCAATATGTTATCCTTTATTTATAAGTTAGGGGAAACAAAGCTGATCATGGGGCTCCCAGCATGCACCACATGCAGTACACCACCAGCACTCCATTTATTTACTATGGGGCGCCAAACATATCCAAGCATTGAACTCAGTGGGAATGAATGGCGTGTTGGCTGCTCACACGAGGTGCTCACTATTTATTCCAGGGACAATTTTGTCCCTGTTCTGAGGATCGGTGGGAGTGACAGCACTTGGATCCTGACTGATCAGCGTATTATCCTCTATCCTAAGGATAGGACATATCATCGTGAGATGGAAATGTTCCTTTAGGGCTTGAACAAATATCCACCTAATAGAACAATAGGAATAAATAAAACTCATAATTTAAATTTGAAAGTAAACACTCTACTCTGTGGGGTCTCGTCTTCCTACTCCATTCATTTCTAGAATTAAACCAGTGAGACAGATGACCTTTACCTCCTCCCCTGCATTGTAAACAGTTGTGATATGACTTGAATGACCAAGGTGATGGGTGATGGATGCAGGGCTGGGCCACACCGCTGTGTAATTCCACACCACCATGTAGGGACTGTGGACCCCATACAATGTGATCCCCTCAATCCCTTTCACTTACTTATCAGAACTTACAATTTGTTCTATGTCTGCCAGGAAAAGTTCATCTCCATTTGTATGTGGAGCTAAATCCTCTTCTGTTTAGATAATTTCGGCAGTCGGATTATCTTTGCTAATCATTTCAAAGTTTTCAAAACACAGAGAAAATATTTACTGTGAAGGAGAGGGCAGGGGATCAGCGTGTAAACCCCAGCTCTCCGGAGAAGGCCAAATCATACACGCTTTCTTCTATAATAAGGGCCTGTTTAATGGCTTCAGACAGTCTGTTTGGGGCTGATGGATGAGAGCAGGCAGCCTGGGCTCTCTGGGTCACTTTCTGCTCTCAGTGTCTGCGCTATCCTTGTCTCTGCATATCATGCACTCAAACCCTTCACAAATCCTTGCTCAGACTCCCCCAGATGCTCCCATCTGCCGCACAGAGCTGTTATCTGTTACAAATGAGATTTCTCCTTCATCATAACGGCTAAGGACACAACATTATATATGTATACTTGTGATAATGGCCTGTCATCGACAGCACTATGTATACAAGAGGAGGAAATGGTGAATGGGTAACCAGGAATATTAGTACGATTTAGATCGCTGAGACGATCGAAACGCGTCACTGCTGTCCTGGTCCATGTGTGTTGCTGTTTTGAAATAAAAAACACCTGCATTTGAGCTACTGCGCTGGGCATTTTCCTTTTTCAGGAATATCAGTAGACTTGATCACTGAAACCCTGGCAAACTTTCTTTGGAATGTTTATCATTGTGATGTTAGGGAATAAGTAAAGCCATTTTATCAGTCAATTCTATGACTGTGCTCATAATTCAGTTACATAGATGATATTTTTCTTTAGTTAAAACTACATTTATAGTGTTGTTTATATATTGAGAACATCACTAACAAGGCATTTTTTTTTCTTCTGTCCCTATTGGACGTGGCTTGAACATGTCATTACCAGTTGTGTGCACGATATAGACAATATGGGAGTTGTATAGCATATTTATTTCATGTGAAAAACAAGTGATGCTATCTCTTCACATGTCAGATGCATGTAAATTTGGTGGGAAAACAGGTGATACTGTCCCTCTACTGTTAGCCGCACCGGGGCACTTACGTGGCTTTTCTCCCAGGTGGGGTAAATAAGGATAAATCTCCTCAGTCTAGGAAGAGGCCTTCATTAAGCCCCTTCAGATCACAGAAAGGAAAATCTCCACATAATAATAGATACAGATCAGACAAGCAGAAGCAAGGCAGACACGGCCCTTGCTCCCATGTTGATGGGAGAACAATGATGCCAGAAGTCACCCCGTGGGTGCTATTCCATCAGGTTTGGAAGAAAACATCTTCGGTTCAATATTCTATCTCAAGGCAAGATTCTCTACTACCAGTTCATGTGCCTGCCATTCAGCCTTTCTTCAGCACCACGTGTTCACCAAGTCCTTGTATTCTAAGCAGATCATCTCCATCAAAAGAGTATATTCTTGGTCCCATATCTCCACAACTGGTTGTCAACAATACCATTCAGCATCCTTGTCTTTCTGTTAAAAGTACCATGAGAGTCCTGTCCTAGAAGGAGTTCCCTGGGCCAGAGCTCAGTTTAGGAATCTCCTGACAGACTTTTGGCTTCAGTCCCCCACAGTCTGGATCAGTCCTTGACCATCAGTCTATCAATGATTCTAGATCTTCATTAATGGCTGAGAAAAAGCTAAGTTGGGTTCAGCAGGAATGGAATCCCTCAGAGACGCTCATATCTTTAAACTTTAAAAAAATGAAGGCCATAAAGCTGGCGCTGTTATATTTCCAGGACATTTTTCAAAACCACAGTGTGAAAATACAGACAGACAACATGGTTGCTGTATATTATATTAAACAAGAGGGAGGAGGCGGACACAGAAAAAATACCCTTGCTTCAAATGTGCTCAGATCATTTATTGGGGGGAGAAGAATCCTCACAGCATTTCAGCACTCCACATAAAAGGTACTATCAATGGGAAAGCCGACTTGTTGAGCCACAAAGCTCTCAAATGGGGGAATGGTGCCTTGTCAGACAGACCTTTTAGTGGATCTCAAACAAGAGGGGCAAACCTGTCTCTTTCGTGGTGTCAGAAATCTCTATTTCTGTTTTCCTCCAATCTTTTACCTCTGCAGAAGATTCACAAAGAATCAACAACAATACTTGTAGTGCCATTTTGGCCCCAGAGGGCCTGGTTCTCTCTCTAAGGGTCTAATCACATGGGCAGAATTTCCACACCAATTCCGCTTCCTCTGGTGTTTTCTGGCTTGTGCAGATTTTGTGTGGAGAGATCAGCAGCCCGAAGAAGTATGCCTTGTGCACAGGAAACAGCCAGTCGCTGTGAGGTCACTCCTCTGCACCTACCCGCCTGTATGATACACCGATGACTCAATAAAGTCTCCTTTCTTCAAGAATTCCGGGTGAGTGCATCCTTTCGTTCTTCTACTTGTTTGATGAATATCGGCTTCTGCTTTTTCTGGATTGCACCCCCGGCACCACAGTGAACGTGTGAATAGGGATAGATTTATCTATTGGGACTGGTCTTAGTCTTGGACATCAGTGCCAGACTTCTTTCCTTTTGCTAGATTTTGTGTGGAATTGGTGCGGAATTGGTGCAGAAATTCCACATGCAGAAATTCAGAAGAGTGGAATCCCATAGAAGTCTATTGGGCTTTAATTTGATACGTAATTCCGCAAACGGAAATTCCGCTGGTGTAAATAGACACTTAGAAATATTTTGAGGGCAACATGTCTCTACCTCTGAAGCCAGACTTGCTAGCTCAGAAGGAGTTTCACTATATGGAACCAGCATCATTGTCTCTGACAGCTTGGTTTCTTTTTAGGGGCTATATACTACAGAGGAAATGCTTTACTTTTTAGATTTTTCTGATGTCATGACCACAGTGCTCTCTGCTGACCTCTGCTGTCCATTTTAGTAACTGTCCTGAGCAGCATATGTTTGCTATGGGGATTTTCTCCTGCTCTGGACAGTTCCTAAATGGACAACAGAGGTCAGCAGAGAGCACTGTGGTCATGACATCAGAAAAATCTAAAAAGTAAAGCATTTCCTCTGTAGTATATAGCCCCTAAAAAGTACTGGAAGGAATAAGATTTTTTAATAGAAGTAATTTACAAATCTGAATTCGGGTAGAAAAACAGACATGGTGCACATCTACAATCTTGTATAATGATCTGATTGCTTCTCAGCATAATATCAAAAACTGACAGGTTGTTAGTATACATTTTTGATCAAAAAGTACAAGCCCACTCGCCACGTCAAGGCCACCTATTTAGAGTGGGTCCCTAACGTCCCTAGCATAAAATGGCGCAGCACCGGGCGGCGACCACCACCGCCGCGACACCAATGCCCACAGGGGGGAACGACCCACCGGCAAAGCGGCCCCAATGCCACTCAAACCAGTCTATGGGCCGCACCCCCCGCAGACACGGTGCCACGGCAGCAGCGGACACCGCACAGCACCACACCAGTGTGAACAAGGTGTAATGGCTCACTTACCATGCTCTCCCAGTCAGACTGGGAGGCTGCTAGGAAAGAAATCACCCATGTGTAGCTAACTACTACTTATATAAGGTTGGGCTGAGGGGGTGGGGAAGAGTGCAGCACATGTTCAAACAAAAAAAAAAAAGAGGGGATAGAAATCACAGTGTGAATTCGGGTAGAAAAACAGACATGGTGCACATCTACAATCTTGTATAATGATCTGATTGCTTCTCAGCATAATATCAAAAACTAACAGGTTGTTAGTATACATTTTTGATCAAAAAGTACAAGCCCACTCGCCCCGTCAAGGCCACCTATTTAGAGTGGGTCCCTAACGGTGTGGTGCTGTGCGGTGTCCGTTACTGCCGTGGTGCCGTGTCTGCGGGGGGGGGTGCGGCCCATAGACTGGTTTGAGTGGCATTGGGGCCGCTCTGCCGGTGGGTCGTTCCCCCCCTGTGGGCATTGGTGTTGCGGCGGTGGTGGTCGCCGCTCGATGCTGCGCCATTTTATGCTAGGGACATTAGGGACCCACTCTAAATAGGTGGCCTTGACGTGGCGAGTGGGCTTGTACTTTTTGATCAAAAATGTATACTAACAACCTGTTAGTTTTTGATATTATGCTGAGAAGCAATTAGATCATTATACAAGATTGTAGATGTGCACCATGTCTGTTTTTCTACCCTAAATTACAAATCTGTTTAACTTTCTGGCACCAGTTGATAAAAAAAAAAAAAAAAAAAATAGGTTTCCACGGGAGTACCCCTTTAACTTTATTCATTATTTTTCCTAGCCTCATCTCCAACAATAGTAAGAAGATTTTTTTAAGGCCCCCACCATCCAGTACTTATGCTGAAGCATTTGAACCTTTAGAGCATTCAGATTTGAAATACATTTCCTGGAAAACTACAATTCTTGTAGCAAAAGCTTAAACTAGAAGAATGTGTTAGCTACAGGCACTTTTATGAAGAAGTTACAACTTTAGAGATCTTTCTGACTGGTCTATAAGGACTATTCCAGAATTTCTTCCTAATTAGCCTCCAGCTTCGCAGTCAATCAAGAGACATCTTCCCGAGCATTCTGACAGGATGAGTGTAAGGTTGCTTCTGGAAACCTGCATCTCCTAGGTATAGAAGGTCAGTCCTTCTGTATCTTGAAAAGGTAAAAGACTTTCCAAAGAGCCTGTATGGGGAGAAAATAGGTGCGGGGCTTGCAGGCCCCTTAGGTAGTAACTGTTCACCTTAGAGCAAGTATTAAACTTGCATATCAACCCAATGCTGGGGTTACAAAATAGCCGGAACCGCTGCTGAGCCTGAGGTTACAGGTGAGGTAAGACCGTCTCCTGGAGAAAGTAGGTGATCATGAAAGAACAAAATGACCTGGCAAATGGCGCTGTACGCGTTTCAGGGGAGCCACCCCTTTCTTCAGATTAGTGTCTGACACTGATCTGAAGAAGGGGGTGGCTCCCCCGAAACGCTTAATCTCAACTTGTATCGCTTTTTATTGCTTTTATTGATTTTATTAATTTGCAATAAAATCCACAAGCTCTTACAATATTCTACTCTGGATTTGGTTTATTCCTACATTCCTACTGAACCAGCAGCACCATTTGCGAGGTCATTTTGCTCTTTCATGATCACCTAAAGACTTTACAAAGGATGAAGCCCTGTTTGTTCAGCATTTTATGCCCAATAGAGGAAAAATGGTCATCAAAGCTGCCCTAGCTAGATGAATTAAGACCATGACATGGCAGGTCACACCTCCCCACTCCAGCTAAAACCCATTCCACCAGGGCAACTTCTATTTCGTGGCTGTAACCAAGCAACATTTCCTTGGAGCAACTATGCAAAGCAGCAACATTCCTGTAGAGGGTTTGGCCTTAGGTAAAAAAAAAAAAAAAAAAAAAGTGCCCCAAGTGATCCAGACATCTTTTTAGGTTTTGCGCCCAAATTGTGTTGCATGCTTCGTGCCCCAGAATTTGCGACCAAAAAAGTCAACCAACTCGACCAACACTTCATTTTACTCGGGAAACCCCCAAAAATGGGCAAAATAGCCAGGCTAAGGGGGTCAAGGTCACCTAAAAGAGGCATGCCCCCGACATTTTCAAAAATCCCAACACATTTACTAATGTTTCTACATAAAATGTGGTGAATTTGACCTGTGGAAAACCCGACAGCTCAGAGCAGTTGTGAAAAAAAAGCAAAATGAAGGGAAAAGTCCAAAACGATGGGAAAAATTTGTAAATACCGTTGCAAAATACCTATCAGGAAAAAAAAACTACTAAGAAAACTCCACTCCACTCGGTTCGGTACGAATTTATTTCTGGCAAATCTCTATTAAAAACGGCTATTTCTGGCCTACAGAGAGCCTCAATATGGGTGTAGAACACTTTTGCCTTGCTGTGACACGCATATGGAGTGTGCTGGGTTAGTGAAATAATACTGGTATTCAGTATGACATGCAGATAGTTGCTATTAGAATCACTGTCGCAGAGTGGCACAATGACAGAGCCTGGAGGTGGCATCAGTATGAGGAGACCATAGAGTGGCTGGATGACACAGCCTGGAGGTGGCGGTAGCATGAGGAGACCATATAGTGGCTGAATGACACAACATGGAGGTGGTGGCAGCATGAGGAGACCATATAGTCGCTGAATGAGACAGCGTGGAGGTGGCGGCAGCATTAGGAGACCATATGGTGACTGAATGACACAGCGTGGAGGTGGCGGCAGCATGAGGAGACCATACAGTGGCTGAACGACCCAGCCTGGAGGTGGCAACAGTGTGATGAGACCATAGGGCCTCACAATTGAAAAGATTAAAGATATTTTTAACATTTAAATTGAATATTTCAAATACATGAACCTAAAAAGTTTTATTTCATGTGCCAGCAGCATGAGGAGACCACATGGTGATACAGTGACACAGCCTGGAGTGGTGGCAGCATGAGGAGACCATATAGTGGTTGAATAACAGCCTGGAGTAGATGGCAGCATGAGGAGACCATATAGTGGCTGAATGACAAAGCCTGGAGGTGGCGGCAACATGAGGAGACCATTTAGTGGCAGAATGAGCTCAGGCCTCTCGCTGCGACTCCTGCTGCCCTTTACAGTAACTAGGCCCTTAAGAATTTAACAGGTACAAAATGGTACACCACTTAGATTTTCGTATGTGGTATGCACTTATGAGGGGAGTACAATGCACTCCAGTATGCTTAAAACAATATTTGTCTACAACACCAGCAGGTGTATACTTTTGACTGGTCTTTCACAGTAACTAGACCCTTGAGACTTTAACAGGAACAAAATAGTACACCCCTTAGATGTACGCACAGGTTACACTTAATAGAGGACAATACGCTTTTAGTGCTCTGCTCACTGTAACTGACTGGCTACTATTAGCTTTTCAGTCGTTGTATATACTAGTGCTGCAGCACGCAGTCGCTGTTTAATACACCCACAATTGTACTTTTTCTCTAAATCTCTCTCCCTTTCCTATCAGTGCTTCCAGGCTTTATTTGGGCTTGAGGTGAATCGCTGCTGTAAAAATGCTTTTCTGCGCAACACACTGCTCTCTGTCCCTCTCTACAATAGAACGCTGATGTGACTGGCCGCAAGATGACTGCCAATTATATAGGGCTGTGACATCACAGGGGTGTCTGGCTGCCGATAAACTGCATGCTGCATGTGATTAAGGGTCAATCCACCTACCCGCCTTCCCAGAGTTCCTTGCCCCATGTCCTCACATGTGGATCTGCCATTTTAGGTGCCCTGGAGCCTGGACTGCACTAAATGGAGTTTAATGAAGGCATTCGTGCGATTGAATCGTTGCGACATTTGCATTCATTGCGAATAGAATTTTTCCTGAAATTAGTAATGAATTTGGATTCATCAGATTCGATTCGTTCATCCCTAGGCTACAGGAAAAACAAAATCCTCATATTTTCATATGACTATTTCAATAGTCATCATTGCTAGTCTTATACAGCACATAAAGTGGGCAGGTAATCCATCCCACAATGTTATTAATAACAATGTTTTTACTTTGTATTTGAAAGTTTAGACTGCAAAATGCAATAATAATAGTAATAATAATAATATGAATAATAATAATATTTACATAGCGCCAACAGATTCTTTGATTGCAACTCAAAATCAAAAGAAATGTGTAAAAGGCGCAAAAAAAGACACCAAAAAAAGGACACTTGCGCCAAAATAGTGCCGAATATAGACAGAAAAAAAAGGGTAAACACAATGATAAATGCCAGCCTAAATGTTCAAACAGGAGTGTGGGCCCTGTTCACGAGAGCTTACAGACTATGAAGAATGGGGTTGAGTGTGGGAACTCACCCATGATTTCCACTTAAAGGCCAGTCCTGCAGGACTCCTGCTAATGGGAACTGTGTTCCTGCTGTGGAAAAAGTACAGGAACTCTGTTCCTGTGCATTCCTGCAGGACTTGAGCCCTGGTTGAGACGAAAAAGACAGAAAGTATTTATTGATAGAATGATCCAGCCATGTTTTATTAATAGGTTACATAAAGGCAGGCTAGATTTGCCAAATGGTTCTTATCTGCCAATACTTTCTATGTTTCTATGTTTCAATGTTAAGACCATAATGTCATGTGAATGGAGCCAAAATGTTTTATATGATTTTCCCTATCATCATAGAATCACACTTTTTGACCAATTTTTTAATATCATCATTGTCATTATCAATATCCCAGAATGTAGATACAAGAATAGGGTTCTGCTTAATGCAATGAATGTTCTCCATTTGGTCCATTGTCTACAAATGAGGCATACCCATATCTATCATATACAGTAGTAGTGATTTTTCGGAGACACTGACAAATACATTTATCATTGGTCTTATGTCTGGTGTTGGTAACAAGCCTAATATTTGGTTTCACAGCACTTTTGTTCTGCTGCTGATGCAGTTTTTACTATAGCTGTATAATGTCTTCTTTCCATTCTTTTTGGGAAGCTTCAAAAGAAATCTATAGTAATATATTCTTTCCTTCTTGTAAACACCTAAATCCAATCTTTGCCTATTTGCTGTGCACAGTCCTAGTAATCCCAATGCACTAATAATAATGTTCAGGTCTGAAGGCTCTGGGGGTGTCCAGACCATTGTTGGGAGAACACCAGCAGTTTCTTTGTGTGATAAGAATGTCTTGATCTTCACAGCAGCATGCTGGGCATCTTTCTCTTGCTGTAGAATGATTTTTCAGAAGTATTCCATAGGGTATTATGAGATGTATTAAAATGTTTTTGTACTTACCTGAATTACATGATTTAAAAAAAAAAAAAAGAATTGCAACTCCAAACGCTGAGACTGATTATTTTGTGCAGTTAAAGGGACACTTTTATATGAAAAATAATTTTCAGACAATATTGAGGGAATGGGAGATTTATTATAGGCGTTTTATTATAGACCAGCATTATATATTTCACATTCTGCTGTTAAAAGTGTTATCCACCATAAGAGGATTTTAGTACGTACCTGCCAGACAGTAATGGACATGCTTAGGAAGAGTCTGTGCTTGTCTTGGGGCTAAATGGCTATGTTGTGAGATTACCATAACACTGTGGCTAGCTTTTTGTGAACTGGTATTTCCTGTTTGAGTTTTCTTCTTTTGCCTACAAATCCCATAATTCCATTTTCCTCCCCCACACACATCAGCCACCCTGCCCATTGAAACATAAATTAGCTGCATCCATTCAAAAGACCTGTGGTTTTCAATCAGGGTGCCTACAGCTGTTGCATTAGTTGAAGATTGATCTCTCTCCCACCAAGCGATCGCTCCACCCATTGAAGCAGACAGGCTCCCTGTCATCAGCTGACTAGCTAGGTCAGGTCTTATTGCAACCTGGGAAAAATCTGAGACAACAGTCATTTTGTATGCTGTTAAAAATAAATATAGGGGTGAAAATCACATAAGAATTGTGAGAAAACCGTCACACACAGGTACAGACACTAATTATGAACTACACTAACTTTACAGCCCCTGTATAGTCAAATAAAAAAAATCCTGAAACACCCCTTTAAAGAAGTGTACGCAAGCACAAGATGCACTAATTTTGTGGACAGGCACTGGTCTTTTAATAACATTGGAGTATCACTGAAATATGTGCCAGGTAAGAGCAGCCATAGATTTCAGCTATAATTTATGGTGTAAATTATAGTAATTGTGCAAGGACATGGGAGGCCATGTACCCTTCTTGCTAATTCTCACACATATTTTAAAGTCATCAGCATGGGGTAAACCAGCAACTCGACCTATCTATTCATCCACCCATAGCGGGTGCTAAATAGACAAATGTACAGGAATACATCGGCACTAACTACATTTGCCAGGCTGTAAGCGGTGATGCACGTAGTACTGTGTGCATTGCTGCTCACTACGTTTACCAGACTAGGCGCTCTGCACCAAGCCCAGCAAATGTGTTGGATTGCCTGGAGGTAAGCAATAATTCTGTACTGCATGGAGGCCTGCTTTTAACAATAGTCCTTGCTCCAGTGCTTTTTGTGATGCGATATGCCAATAATGTAGCACACCTCAGAAAAGGAGTACCGCACCACCAATCTTGTTGGCAGTGGCTACAAGTAATTTGTTTTTATGACAGCAGCAAAAAAGTAATAACAGTCAATCATTTGTATATACCCCAAATGATTCTATGAAAAATATGACTTACCCTGCAAACAAAAACCCAACATTCGACTATATCAAAGATGAAGCAGACTTTTTGCACTTCATGACAATGACAGTTATTTGTGTTATTGTGTACAGACACATATGAGTCATTCACACCATCTGGAGAGGAGAACAAGCTTACATTTTAATATATAGGGTGTCACATTCCTCTTGTTCTGATGTGTATATTATTAAAGTGGCTTATAGTCACCCAAATGAAAAAAAAATGAAAACATTAAAAACTCTATTTAAGCCCTTGACTTTGAATGGTCAGAACTCTTTTATTTTTCCATCCATAGAGCCACATGATGGCTTGTTTTTGACCCCTTTTCATGTTACCGCCTTGGACAGTGATTGGCTGGGGGGCAGTTTGACGCTTCGGGGCCGGAGTGGGTCACCAGAGCCACCACTAGAGCGCAGGAGGTAAATAACAGTTTTTTATTTATTTATTTTTTTAAACCCTGTTATGTGGCCAAGTGCTGAAAGAAACCCTCCCACTGGATAACTGGAAACCCTCCCACTTAAAACTTTTTTACTATTTATTTAACATTTGTTAAGATGCCCAGAAGGGACTAGTAATAGAAATGTTTTCATTGCTATTACTGTTCAGTAATAGCAATCGATCAGTGTTATTGGCCTTCTACTTGTACTGCTTGCCTATGAAGGCAGACTATATAAGAAGATACTCTAAGAAGCACAATGCAGATAAGGAGACTTCCTGCCTATATCTTCATTCAGCAGACCTCCAAGATCATGCTCCAATTGGTTAATGGTGGGGATCAGCATGATCGCTGATGTCCGCCATTAGCTTCTGCGCACTCTTCACAGTCAGAATGCCACTCAGGATGTAAACATATGTCCTGTTAAGATAAGTACCAGGGCACCAGGACACACCTTTACGTTGTTGTTTTTAAGTGGTTAAAGGAAAATACAAAATATGATGTTATAAAAAATATCTATATATTTGTCTCTGCCTTTTTTGCCCTGGTTTGTCTTGGCCATGTTTATCTAGGTATATCAGAAGAACAATGGAGCCATCATTACAATCCTTCTACTGGTCAACTTGCAGCAGGTTGTAAACAGACTGTAACTGTGTGTGTGTGTGTGTGTATATATATATATATATATATATATATATATATATACAAACTAAAGGGGATAAGTATTTACTTCTGGTGTGACGGAGCTTCAAAAGGCCAATTAGCACTCCGCAGGCATTCTCATTAAACCACCTTCTCAGGTAGTGTTCCCTGGTATCAGCTCGTCTCTTGTTACGGAATATAAAAAGCTGATCGGGATTCATGCCAAGCCAGACTACTCCCCAAAAGGGAAGTTTCTACCCATCTGCAAACTTGTTCTTTAATAAGGCAATCTCTCGAGGGGCCACAAAAACAATGACAATTTGATCAACTCAGAGAAGCCCTTAACAATTTAAATTGGAATAATGTCCTCAAAACAAGAATACTGTCACTAAATGGGAGACTTTTAAAAATATCTTAAATTCTCACTATAAGATGTATTTACCTTATGGGAATAAACGGGACAGAAATAAAAGAAAACCAATATGGATGAATAAAAATAATAAGGGGGCAATAAATGACAAAAATAAAGCATTTAAACTACTAAAACAGGACAGCAGTGAAGAAGCATTAAAAAGCTATAGAGAAAAATGTTAAATATGTAAAAAACAAATAAAAGCTGTAAAAGTAGAGACAGAAAGGCTCATTGCCAAAGAGAGTAAAACTAACCCCAAAATTTTCTTTAACTATATAAATAGCAAAAAGGTTAAAAATAAAGTGTTGGCCCTTTAAAAAAATGATGAGGAAGAAATTATAAACAGGGATCAGGAAAAAGCTAATATATTAAACAAACCAGTGTATTCACTAAGGAAAATGAAATGCCAGATGGAATACAGTGATATAAGGTAAACTCCCCAGTACAGGTCACCTGTCTATCACAGGAAGAAGTACAGTGTCACCTACAAAAAATCTAAATAGACAAATTGCCAGGTCCAGATGGCATTCACCCCATGTTCTAAAGGAATTAAGTAATGTAATAATCCCTAATTTTTAATATTCAAGGACTCTATAGTAACAAGGACTATTCCCCAGGACTGGCACATGGCAAATATATTTCCAATATTTAAAAAGGGGTCAAAAGGTGACCCAGGAACTATAGACCTGTTAGTTTAACCTCCGTTGTATGTAAATTGTTTCAGGGTTTTCTACGGGATGATATTTTGGAGTATCTTCATAAAAATAAATGTATGACTCCATATCAGCATGGCTTTATGAGGGATCGGTCCTGTCAAACTAACCTGATCAGCTTTTATGAGGAGGTGAGCTACAGACTGGACCAGGGGGAATCGCTGGATGTCATATACAGGTATCTCTGAATTTTTCCAAAGCATTTGATACGGTGCCACATAAAAGGTTAGTGCATAAAATGAGAGGGATTGGGCTGGGGGAAAATGTGTGCAAGTGGGTAAGTAACTGGCTCAGTGATAGGAAACAGAGGGTGGTTATTACTGCTACTTATTCTAATTGGGTGACTGTTACTAGTGGGGTACCACAGGGGTCAGTCTTGGGTCCTGTTCTATTTAATATATTCATTAATGACCTTGTAGAGGGGTTGAATAGTAAAATAGAAATCTTTGCAGATGATTCTAAACTCTGTAAAGTGGTAAACACTATAGAGGGCAGTGCACTATTACAAATGGATCTGGATAGGTTGGAGGTTTGGGCTGGGAAGTGGCAGATGAGGTTCAACACTGATAAATGTAAGGTAATGCACATGGGGAAGAAAAATCCTGGCTGGGATTATGCATTAAATGGGAACACACTTGGGACGACTGACGTGGAAAAGGACTTGGGAGTCTTAGTTAACAGTAAATTTAGGGGTGGTGACTAGTGTCGGGCAGATCCTGCCAAGGCAAATAAAATCATGGGGTGCATCAATAGGGGCACAGATGCCCACGACAAGGACATAATTCTACCGCTGTACAAATCACTAGTCAGACCACACATAGAATACTGTGTACAGTACTGGGCACCAGTGTACAAGAAAGATATAGTGGAGCTGGAGAGTGTTCAAAGACGGGCAACCAGGGTAATACAGGGAATGGGAGGGCTACAGTACCCAGAAAGATTATCAGAATTAGGGTTATTTAATTTAGAAAAAAGATGGCTTAGGGGAGACCTAATAACTATTTATTAATATATCAGGAGGCAGTACAGAGCTCTCTCCCATGATCTATTTATACCCAGGACTGTAGCTATAACAAGGGGGCATCCTCTACGTTTAGAGCAGTGTTTCCCAACCCAGTCCTCAAGGCACACCAATTTTTCCCTGTTCTATTCCAATGGAGTAACTGAAAAAAACTGGAATGTTGCTGTGCCATGAGGACTGTGTTGGGAAACACTGGTTTAGAGGAAAGAAGGTTTCTACACCAGCACATACAGGAATTCTTTACTGTAAGAGCAGTGAGACTGTGGAATTATCTGCCTGAGGAGGTTGTCATGGTTAATTCTGTAAAAGAATTTAAAAGGGGTCTGGATGCATTTTTGGAGAACAATAACATTACAGGTTATAGATTCTAGATCTATAGGGACAGAAGGTTGATCCAGGGATTTATTCTGATGCCATATTTGGAGTTGGGAAGAAATTTTTACCTCTAGTATGAGGGGTTTTTGCCTTCCTCTGGATCAACTCAGTAGGGACTCATTAGGGTTATAAGTTGAACTTGATGGACTCATGTGAGGCATCAGAGAAGAAAGAAGAGAACAACGGAGGAACGCGTCCTAGATGAGTATCAGTTGTTTTTCTTTCTATTAATTTACTACAAACTAAAGTGAGGGAAAATTCATTGAGTGAGGCTTGTTAACTATATAGAGACACAGATAGGTCTATTAACTATATGAGTATATAGATGGGCCTATTGACTACATGGTGATACAGGTGGGCCTATTACCTATATGAGGACACATATATGGGCATATTATCTACATGAGGAGACAGGTGAGCCTGTTAACTATATGTGGACACAGATATGGTCATGTTATCTATATGGGGAAACAGGTAGGCCTGTTAACTATATGGGGACACAGGTGGGCCTTTTAACTATATGAGGACATAGGTCGGCCTATTAACTATATGGGGACACATATATGGGGATATTATCTACACAAGGACACAGGTCGGCCTTTTAACTATATGGGAACACAGGTGGGCCTGCTAACTATATGGGGACACTGGTGGGCCTATTAGCTATATTGGGACACAGATATGGGCATATCATCTACACGAGGACACAGCCTGTTAACTATATGTAGACACAGGTGGGCCTGTTAAAGAGTTCCTGTCATCAAAAAATCTTTTGATATGTTATTCATTAAGCTCTAACTAACAACTTTCAAATTATATGTAATTTTTTAATTTTATTTATATCTTTATTTTTTTATGTAAAATATGACCACTAGGGGTCTCCCTACATGCATGTCAAGATTTCGGACTCATGCCGGTCTGGCATAGTCCGAGTCCAAAATCTCAGTACTGGGAATACTGTCAAGTGCAGCTCCCTACCTGTCAATCAGACATGCAGGAGTGAGCGCTGCACCCGCAGCACAGCAGAGCACGCTCCTGACTGGCAGGCCGTGTCGGCCTGCTCCGCCCCATTATGAGAGCCAGAAGTCAGTGTAGCGCAGCTCTGCTGCACCGAAGCATCAGGTCTGCCTTTCTGCAAGTCTGATCGAGGTCTTCTAGAGAGAAGTAAGTAATTTAGAGAGGGAGAGATACAGGTGCTTTAGAGAGAGAAGAAGGGCAGAAGTGAGCCCAGACAGGCATCAGCTGACATCACGCCTGCCAGGAAGGATAGTTTAGTTTGCGATAGGTGTGCTTTAACTATATGGTAGAACAGCTGGACCTGCTAACTATATGGGGACACAGGTAGGCCTATTTACTATATGAGAACACAAGTGGACCTATAAATAATATGGGGACATAGGTGGGTCTATTAACTATATGGGGGCATAGGTGAGCCTATTAACTATACAGGGACACGGACAGCCCTATTAGCTATATGAGGACACAGGTAGGCCTGTAAACTATATGGGGACACATGTAGGCCTATTAACTATATGGGGACACAGGTGGGCCTATTAACTATGTGGGGACACAGATGGGCCTATTATCTATGTGGGGACACAGGTGGCCTATTAACTATGTGGGGACACAAGGAAGCTTATTAACTAAATGGGCACACAGATATGGCCACATTAACTATATGAGGACACATGTGAGCCTATTGACTATATGGGGGGCACAGGTGGGCCTATTAAACTATTAGTGATGAGCAGCATAGGCCATATTCGAATTCACGAAATTTCGCGAATATATGGACGAATATTCATCATATATTCGCGAAATTTGCATATTCGTTATGGTATGCAAAAATATATGCGCATTTGCGCATATTCGCGAATATTGAGCCCTGCCTTCTTTAATGTTATAGGGAACTATGACTAGTGCATTAACTGTGTGATTTTTTGTCCATTGAATCCAATAGGCCCATTGTGGTCTATGGGGATCACACAGCATGTAAAACAGTAAGATAAGCAGGACTGTCTCGGCAGCACAGTGGGATGGGAGACCACCACTGGTTTGAGTCCCGGGGTGGGACACAGTGTTGTGGTTAAACTTTACTTTCCTGGAAAAGTTTCTGAGTTGCCGATAGCAACCAATCAGATTGCTTCCTTCATTTTTCAGAGGCCTTTTAAAAAATTAATAGATAAAAACTCCAGGGTGTGGACAGGATACACGGGCGCTCAACAACCAGGTAGCAGGATGAAAAGTATTTATTTTCCCATAATGCAACGCGTTTCACAGCACAGCTGCTTCATCAGGCATAGTTAGATGGGTTCACAGCACACTATATAAACACTTAATACCATTAACCCTTTCAGGGTCATTAAACACCTGAAGGGTTGTACAATTGTAACAGATACTATTATGATGATTGCATAGAAACATAGAATGTGTCGGCAGATAAGAACCATTTGGCCCATTTAGTCTGCCCAATAATCTGAATACTATGAATAGTCCCTAGCCCTATCTTATATGAAGGATGGCCTTATGCTTATCCCATGCATGTTTAAACTCCTTCACTGTATTTGCTGCGACCACTTCTGCAGGAAGGCTATGCATCCACTACTCTCTCAGTAAAGTAATACTTCCTGATATTACTTTTAAACCTTTGCCCCTCTAATTTACAACTATGTCCTCTCGTGGTAGCTTTTCTTCTTTTAAATATGCTCTCCTCCTTTACCATGTTGATTCCCTTTATGTATTTTAAATTCTCTATCATATCCCCTCTGTCTCTTCTTTCTTCCAAGCTATACATGTTAAGGTCCTTTAACCTTTCCTGGTAAGTTTTATCCTGCAATCCATGTACTAGTTTAGTAGCTCTTCTTTGAACTCTCTCTAGAGTATCTATATCCTTCTGGAGATACGGCCTCCAGTACTGCGCACAATACTCCAATTGAGGTCTCACCAGTGTTCTGTACAGCGGCATGAGCACTTCTCTCTTTCTACTGCTTATACCTCTCCCTATACATCCAAGCATTCTGCTAGCGTTTCCTGCTGCTCTATTACATTGTCTTCCTACCTTTAAGTCTTCTGAAATAATTACTCCTAAATCCCTCTCCTCAGATACTGAGGTCAGGGCTGTGTCAAATAATCTATATTCTGCCTGAGGGTTTTTACGCCCCAGGTGCATTATCTTGCACTTATCCACATCAAATTTCAGTTGCCAGAGTTCTGACCATTCTTCTGGTTTGCCTAAATCCTTTTCCATTTGGCGGATCCCTCCAGGAACATCAACCCTGTTACATATCTTTGTGTCATCAGCAAAAAGACATACCTTACCATCGAGACCTTCTGTAATATCGCTAAGGAAGATATTAAACAATATTGGTCCCAGTACAGATCCCTGAGGTATCCCACTGGTGACAAGACCTTGCTCTGAATATTTTCCATTGACTACAACCCTCTGTTGTCTGTTACTCAGCCACTGCCTAATCCACTCAACAATATTGGAGTCCAAGCTCAATGACTGTAGTTTATTGATAAGTCTTCTATGTGGGACAGTGTCAAAAGCCTTACTAAAATCTAGATATGCGATGTCTACTGCCCCTCCGCCATCTATTATTTTAGTCACCCAGTCAAAAAAAATCAATAAGATTTGTTTGACATGATCTCCCTGAAGTAAACCCATGTGGTTTTTCATCTTGCAATCCATGGGATTTTAGATGTTTCACAATCCTATACTTTAGTAGGGTTTCCATTAATTTCCCCACTATTGATGTCAGACTTACTGGCCTATAATTGCTTGATTCCTCCTTACTACCTTTCTTGTGAATGGGCATAACATTTGCTAATTTCCAATCTTCCGGGACGGCTCCGGTTACCATTGATTAGTTAAATAAATCTGTTAACGGTTTTGCTAGCTCACCACTAAACTCTTTTAATAATTTTGGGTGTATCCCATCAGGCCCCTGTGATTTATTTGTCTTCACTTTAGAAAGCAAATGTAGAACCTCTTCCTCTGTAAAGACACATGCATCAAACAATTCCTTAGTTTTCCTCTCTAATGGAGGTCCTTTTCCTTCTTTTTCTTCTGTAAAAACTGAACAGAAGTATTTATTAAGGCAGTCGGCTAGCCCCTTATTCTCTTCTACATACCTTCCTTCCTTTGTTTTTAATTTAGTTATTCCTTGTTTTGATTTCCTTTTTTCATTTATATATCTGAAGAATGTCTTATCCCCTTTTTTCACAGGCTGAGCTACTTTTCCTTCTGCCTGTGCTTTAGAAGTTCTTATAACTTGCTTGGCCTCTTTCTGCCTAGTCTTGTAGATTTCCCTATCTTCATTGCTCTGGGTTGTTTTATAATTACTAAATGCTATTTTTTTTTTTTTTTACGATTTTGGCCACTTCTACTGAGTACCACAGTGGTCTCTTCCTTTTTCTGCTTTTACTGACAAGTCTAGTGCAATTTTCTGTTGCCTTCAATAAAGAATCTTTTAAGTAGTCCCATTTCTCCTGAACTCCATGTAATTTGTTCCAGTCTGATAGGGACTAATTTATGACTAGTCTCATTTTTGAAAAGTCTGTTATTCTAAAATCTAGAACTTTTGTTTTTGTGTGGTGTGACTCCTTCACTGTTCTTATATTAAACCACACTGATTGGTGATCACTAGATCCCAAGCTTTTGCCAACAATAACATCATATACCAAATCCCCATTTGTGAATACCAAATCCATTGCATGGTGGTGGATGTTCACATGGTGCGATTTGTGCCGATGTGCGCATCGATTACGGTTGATGTATCCTTCGGCACTTTATAAATAAATAGAATTTCTTATGCTAAGTCCACTCACATATTGGGTTACATAATCCCTTTCGTGATAACTATTTATATATTCAAACTCAAAATTGTCTTTATTCTCATTTTTTATTTCACTATTTATTATTTTTTTTTATTTTCTATTATTATTATTTTCATTTTTATACTTATTTTTTATTTTTCTACATTTCTCTTTCTTTTCTTTTTATTTATTTTATTGTCTAGGTTACTAGATTTTAGATTTTATATTGCAGATTTTATATTGCAGATTTCATGATGTAGATTTTAATGCTTGCAATCATCATAATAGTAGCTGTTACAATTGTACAACCCTTCAGGTGTTTAATGACCCTGAAAGGGTTAATGGTATTAAGTGTATATATAGTGTGCTGTGAACCCATCTAACCATGCCTGATGAAGCAGCTGTGCTTTGAAACGCGTTGCATTATGGAAAAATAAATACTTTTTATCCTGCTACCTGGTTGTTGAGCGCCCGTGCATCCTGTCCACACCCTGGAGTTTTTATCTATTTATCGATACATTTTGACGAGACGAGGAGTGGCTGCCTGACACCTTATTCATATTCTACGTTTTGATCCATTATTGCACTTGGTGGAGTGTAACCCTTTGGGGTAAGAGCAATATCCACCTTTACTAAATTCTGGGTGCAACAACAGTATCACACGATGGAGCGCTGTCTGTCTTTTGTTTTATTTTAAAAAATGAAAGAAGAGATCTGATTGGTTGCTATGGGCAACTCAGAAACTTTTCCTCTGGACAGGTTTTAATAAATTTCTCCCTCTATGGGGGAGATTCATCAAAACCAGTGTAGAGGAAGAGTTGTGCAGTTGCCCATAGCAACCAATCCAATTGATTCTTTCATTTTTGAAAAGGTCTCTGAAAAATGAAGGAAACAATCTGATTGGTTGCTATGGGCAACTCTACAACTCTTCCTCTACACTGGTTTTGACTTTTCCAAGAAAAGCTGCTGAGTTGCCCAATCAGATTGCTTCCTTCATTTTGCAGAGGCCTTGTGAAAAATGAAAGAAGCAATCTGATTGGTTGCTATGGGCAACTCAGCAGCTTTTCCAGGAAAGTAAAGTTTAACCACAACACTGTAACACTCTGTCCCACCCCGGGACTCGAACCAGTAGTGGTCTCCCATTCCACTGTGCTGCCGAGATGGTCCTGCTTGCATGCCGTGAGATCCTTATAGACCACAATGGGCCTATTGGTTTCAATGGGCAAAAAATCACAGAGTTAATGCACTAGTCATAGTTCCCTATACCATTAATAAAGGGAGGGCTCAATATTCGCGAATAAGAGCATATGCGCATAGATTTTCGCATACGCGCAAAAAAAGTGAATATTCGTAATTATGAATGTATAGTGCTATATTCGCAATATTCGCGAATCCGCGGATATGCGATATTTGCTATTTAAAATTTGAATTCCGAATATTCGCGAGCAACACTATTAACTATATGGGGACCCAGGTGAGCCTATTAACTATATGGGGACATAGGTGAGCCTATTAACTATATGAGGACACGTGTGGGCCTATTAACTATGTGGGGACATGGGTGGGCCTATTAACTAACTATATAGGAATACAGATATGGGCATATTACCTACATGAGGGCACAGGTGAACCTGTTAACTATATGGGGACACAGGTGGGCCTATTAACTATATGAAGACACAAGTGGGCCTATTAACTATATGGGGGACACAGGTGGGCCTAGTAACTATATGGGGACACTGGTGGGCCTATTAACTATATGGGAATACAGATATGAGCATATTATCTACATGAGGACACAGGTGAGCCTGTTAACTACATGGGGACACAGGTGAGCCTATTTACTATATGGAAACACAGATATGGACATAATATCTGCATGAGGACACAGGTGGGCCTATGAATTATATGGGGGAAAAGATATGGATATATTATGTACATGAGGACACAGGTGAGCCTTTTAGCTATATGGGGACACAGATGGGCCTGTTAACTATATGGAAACACAGGTAGGTCTGCTAACTAAGCAAATCTCCAGGACCAGATGGATTACACCCAAGAGTTCTTAGAGAGGTAAGTTCAGCAATATCTGTACCCTTGTTCATGATATTTAGAGATTCTCTGGTGTCTGGTAGTGTGCCAAGGGACTGGCGCAAGGCGAATGTGGTACCAATCTTCAAGAAGGGCTCTAGGTCTTCCCCAGGAAATTATAGACCGGTAAGTTTAACGTGCATTGTGGGTAACTTGTTTGAAGGACTTATAAGGGACTACATACAGGAATACATAGGGGATAATTGTATTATAAGTGATAGCCAGCATGGGTTTACTAAGGATAGAAGTTGTCAAACCAATCTAATTTGCTTTTATGAAGAGGTGAGTAGAAGCCTTGACCGAGGAATGGCTGTGGATATAGGGGGAGATTTATCAAAACCTATGCAAAGGAAAAGTTGCCCAGTTGCCCATAGCAACCAATCAGATTGCTTCTTTCATTTTTGAAAAGGCATCTGAAAAATGAAAGAAGCAATCTGATTGGTTGCTATGGGCAACTCAGTAACTTTTCCTCTGGACAGGTTTTGATAAATCTCCCCCATAGTGTTTCTGAATTTTGCTAAAACGTTTGATACTGTCCCTCATAGTCGTCTGACAGGTAAGTTAAGGTCTTTGGGCTTGGAAACTTTAGTTTGTAACTGGATTGAACACTGGCTCATGGATCGTACCCAGAGAGTGGTGGTCAATGATTTGTACTCTGATTGGTACCCGGTTATTGGTGGTGTGCCCCAAGGTTCAGTACTGGGACCGCTGTTGTTTAATTTATTTATCAATGATATAAAGGATGGCATTAACAGCTCTGTTTCTATCTTTGCAGATGACACCAAGCTTTGTAGCACGGTACAGTCTATAGAGGAGGTGCATAGGTTACAAGATGACTTGGATAGACTAAGTGTCTGGGCATCCACTTGGCAAATGAGGTTCAATGTGGATAAATGTAAAGTTATGCATCTGGGTACTAATAACATGCATGCATCGTATGTCTTAGGGGGAATTAAAATGGCAGAGTCACTGGTAGAGAAGGACCTGGGTGTACTTGTAGATCCTAGACTACAGAATAGCATGCAATGTCAGGCTGCTGCTTCCAAGGCCAGCAGGATATTGTCATGTATCAAAAGAGGCATGGACTCGAGGGACAGGGACATAATACTGCCCCTTTATAAAGCATTGGTACGGCCTCACCTGGAATATGCTGTTCAGTTTTGGTCACCAGTCCATAAAAGGGACACTGTGTTGCTGGAAAGGCTGCAGTGATGCGCGACTAAACTAATATGGGGCATGGAACATCTTAGCTATGAGGAGCGATTAAAGGAGTTACAATTGTTTAGTCTTAAGAAGAGACGTTTAAGGGGGGATATGATAAACCTATATAAATATATTAATGGCCCATACAAAACATATTGAGAAAAACTGTTCCAGGTTAAGCCCCCTCAAAGGATGAGGGGGCACTCCCTCTGTCTGCAGAAGAAAAGGTTTAGTCTCAAGGGGCGACATGCCTTCTTTACCATAAGAACTGTGAATTTATGGAGCAGTCTACCTCAGGAACTAGTCACAGCAGGAATGATTAATAAATTTAAAACAGGGTTAGATACATTCCTGGAACAAAATAACATTAATGCTTATGCAGAAATATAAAATCCCATCCCTTCCCCCAATATCCCACCACACCCCTACCCTTCAATTCCCTGGTTGAACTTGATGAACGTATGTCTTTTTTGGACCGTACTAACTATGTAACTATATGGGGACACAGGTGGGGCAATTAACTATATAGGGAAACAGGTGGGCATATTAATTACTGTATGTGTATAGGGTTTTATAGTGGCTTTGCATTCACCCCTATTCTGACTTCTGACTGTTAAGAAAAGGCATGATGGGATTTCCTGGGTTCATATGATGCTTCCACCTTCTCTTTTCTACCAGGTGGATGATGTTATATTAGCAGGTTCTGCCAAACAGATCCACCTGAAGTTTGAGTTTTACCCCAAAAATGTATAGTAAAGTTCTGATCATTCTCAGGTTTTACAGGTTTGGTTCACTCATCTCTAGTCTAGATTTCTAGATGGTCTAATACCCAGATCCTGACCAATGAAAACTTTTGACATGTCTCTATGACATAAGAAGTTTTTTTTAAATTACGTTAATACTTTAAATTCCATTCAATCTTGTAGTCACCTTACACTTCCAATTTATTTGATTTGCATTTACTTCCTGGGGAAACAATTTTAATGGACACTGTCATTGTAACATAAAAAAAAAAAACTTTCGTTATGTCATAGAGACATATCAAATGTTTTTATGACATATCAAATGTTTTTACTTTTAGAGGCTGGAGAAGGGCGTGGTTCCATACTCGTGTCATGTGACTGGGACAGTCTCACAACATCAGTCTATGGGACCTCGTTCTTCTCTCCCTGCTCATGATAGTGATCGGTCAGGGTCTAAACACCCAAACTCTACTTCAATAGTGATTCAATAATCGGATTGCAGGATAAAATTTACCAGGAAAGATTAAAGGACCATAACATGTATAGCTTGGAAGAAAGGGGATATGATAGAAACTTTTAAATACTTAAAGGGAATCAATGCAGTAAAGGAGGAGAGCATATTTAAAAGAAGAAAAACTACCACAAGAGGACATAGTTTTAAATTAGAGGGGCAAAGGTTTAAAAGTAATATCAGGAAGTATTTCTTTACTGAGAGAGTAGTGGATGCATGGAATTGCCTTCCTGCAGAAGTGGTCGCTGCAAATACAGTGAAGGAGTTTAAACATGCATGGGATAAGCATAAGGCTATCCTTCATATAAGATAGGGCCAGGGACTATTGAAAGGATTCAGATTATTGGGCAGACTAGATGGGCCAAATGGTTCTTATCTGCCGACACATTCTATGTTTCTATAATAAATATACAAACAAATAAAAATATGTTATAAAACTCAGCCTTTTAGGCTCTACATATGTTTTATTTTACAAAACAGTCACATTTACTGTTATTTTATACTTAGTTTTATTGCAGCATAAGTCACCGTTTCCGTATGAGTGGCTTTTAATATAAATATATGCTCATAGTACCCTCCATAGGTAACCCCCCCCCCCCAACACTGTCACTTTTATTCAGTCTCAGACAAGTGAACATTTGTCTTTTATAGAAAAATCAGGTTATAAATTCTTTTACAAGTTTACTAAGCCTACTCTCTGCCTACTTTCCCTCTATACAGTGAACAAGAGTTGCAGTTCCGGCTCTTTTACAGAACTATGCCAAGTGTGAAGTTATCCTATTTAGGGGACAAAGGGGTAAAGAATGATGCCGAGCATGCTAGATTGATGCTTTCATAATAGAAAAAAATATACATCTATACAATTTTATGTGAAAACAATGGTTCCAATAAACATGGAAATCCTGCGAAAAGAGAGGATAATTAGATGTTATGAATAAGGATTATGCTCTCTTTCAGCTCCGTGCCGATCGGTCCCACAGGAATAGCTTCGGCACTGTGTGTAAGTGAGGCTAATCATGTCTGACACACACAACGGACTGGTTTTCTCCCACCATGGGTCGGATTGAATTAACCTGCCCCTCTCACAGTCTGAAAGTAATAAAATCCTTTCAGAACATAAGCCCTATATAAGCAAGGAGGCCCTGGCTTACAGTATCGGCAGTATATACAGTACAGGCAGAAATAATAGGGCAGCTCTGTGTGCTAGGGCTTGGGTAACACAGCATCTCTGTTTTAGCTCAGTCTAACAGTGCTTTTGTTTGGTTTATGTTCTTGTGTATACACAGTAGCGGCTAATGGCAGAATGTACCTCAACCATGATACAAACTAGTTCTTAAAATATGTGATGGATAATGTCTTAAGCTAAACTATGCTGACATCTGAGAAATGACAAAACAGCTTAGGCATTTTGAGGGCAATTGTCATCTCGAATGATGAAGCGGAGACTAGATGAGGGGCGTATCATTACAATTTCATGTACCATGCGGTTGCGCTGTAATTCTGTGTTGCCCTCACCACAATTCTAGTTCTGGCCCCCACTATAGGCATTTCTGTATAACTAATCCAAAAAAGGTCTATGAAATAACAGGACCAAAAGAAAAGGGCAAATGTGCATGATGGATAGAAAAATAGATAGATGTGAGATATATAAATAGATAAAGATTAGATAGATAAATATGAACTAGATAGATAAATTGATAACAATTAGATGGATAGATAAATATGAGCTAGATAGGTAGATAATAGATAAATATATAGATAATAATCGATAGATAGATGATAGAAAAATAGATATGAGATAGATCCATAGATATGAAATAGTTAAATAAATAAATATAAGATAGATAGACGTGTTAATGATGTAAGAAAACATCATCATGGGGGAGGGGGCACATTTCACTCACATGACAAAATAAACACAGTCTACACGTATAGCATTACAGTACATGTGGGCAACAAGCACTTTTCCTAGTATGTGAAACTACGAGAGGAAGATCTATCTATCTATCTATCCATGGGCCATGGATCTCACCCCCAGGGCGCTCAAACCCTTATACTGTGTGTGTAACTGTCCCTAACAAACTGATTGTTTAGTATGAAGTCCAACCCAACCCAACTCCTGCCTAGTAGAACCCAGTCACAGTTAAATAACTAAAGATTCATTCTAATGATATACAACGTCACAATTACAGAGGGTCACACAATAGTAGACATCTGACCAGTAGGGGAAGTTCAAAAAGTGCACCAGTAGGTAGGGGCCCAGCTTAAACCTCCATGTGTTTTGTCATCCTAAGACAACTTCCTCAACAGTAGTGTGAAGTCTAGAGTTTCCAAGTGTCTATATATACACATATTCAATGAAACATCATAATTGGTTAATTACCTTGCAGCCAGTCCGGACCAATGAATGCCAGCAAACCTTACAATTCTCTGCTCGAAATATACTATGGTGGTGTAATCATTTCCAGCCTGTGCGGCAGGTCACCTGATGCATGACACATCAACCATGTGATCCTACTAGATCGGTCACATGATTCCAAACTCTGTCACATGATTACAGACTCTGGTTTAGTCCTATATCAGGCACATCATTCCATCACATGATTGCAAACTTTCTATCAGCCCAGTCAGTCACCTGATACATACCACAGAATCGTTACATGATCTAGATTATTCACAAGCTCAGCTTCTTTATTCAATATAAAGTATATAATTAGATAATGCATGAAACTAATCTACCACATAAAATAAATAACAAATCTATAGCATAACGCGAGAATTGTCATTACAGCCGCAGTTCCCGTGTTGGCTATAGCAGGGGCGGACATATCGCCTGTGCAGCCGGTTCAGCTGAACAGGGGCCCAGCGTGTGAAGGGAGCCCGCTGCCGTTGCTCCCTGTTCTAAAGCAACCGTGGTGCATAATAACGCAGCGGGACTTTAGACAGTGAGCCTGCAGCCAGCCGACCCAGGTCTGACGGGGTACACCACGCAAGTGCCGTCCCTCCACAGACCCGCGCAGGAGAATGTCAGTGACGTCACTAGTCAGGCCGCCACCAGAGAGGAGAAGCACTGCGCAGGCCAGGTAAGTGTGTCTATGTGTGTGTCTCTGTGTGTGTCTCTGTATTTGTCTGTGTGTGTGTCTATGTGTGTGTCTGTGTGTGTGTCTGTATATGTGTTGGGGGGGATGGGGCTACGCTACCTAATGTGGGGAAAATGCTACCTAATGTTGGGAATCTATGCTACCTAATGTGGGGAAACTACTACCTAATGTGGGGAATCTATTCTACCTAATGTGGGGAAACTGCTAACAAATGTGGGGAATCTATGCTACCTAATGTGGGGAAACTGTGTTACCTAATGTGGGGAATCTATGCTACCTAATGTGGGAAAACTGCTACCTAATGTGGGGAAATTGCTACCTAATGTGGGGAATCTATGCTATCTAATGTGGGGAGACTATGCTACGTAATGTGGGGAAACTATGCCACCTAAAGTGGGGAATCTATTCTTCCTAATGTGGGGAAACTTCTACCTAATGTGAGGAAACTATGCTACCTAATGTGGGGATACTGCTACCTAATGTAGGGAATATATGTTACCTAAGGTGGGGGAACAGCTACCTAATGTTGGGAATCTATGCTACCTAATGTGGGGAACCTGCTACCTAATGTGGGGAATTTATGCTACCTAATGTGGGGAAATTGCTACCTAATGCGGGGAATCTATGCTACCTAATGTGGGGAAACTATGCTACCTAATGTGGGGAAACTATGCTACCTAATGTGGGGAAACTATGCTATCTAATGTGGGGTAACTGCTATCTAATGTGGGGAAAGTGCTGCCTACCTAATGCTGCAGATCAATGTTGCAGTGCAGTTTTATGGCATAGTACTTTTTTAATTTAATTTATTTATTTATTCATTAATTTTCTTTGGGGGGAGGCCCAGGCACATTCTTTGCACAGGGGCGCTATGCTGTCTGTGTCCGCCCCTGGGCTATAGCCAATTCTAAGTCATGTTATCCCTTGATATACAACAATGAACTAAAAAAAAAAAAAAAAGAGTATATAACACAAAGAAAACTTCAAAATAAATAAAATAAAACTTTAAAATGAAAAAAAATTATAAAATGTAAAAAGCATGTATTTATATAAAGAAAACTGCATAAACCATACATAATATATATATATATTTTCAAACTAATATCCATTCATAGATGTTGCTTTTTTACATATACTACACCTTAAATATTATTATACCCTTTGTTAAGTCAAAAATGTACACAGTATACATGATGAATGATTCACATATATCTATCAACCTGCATATAGCAAATCCTAAAGATGAATCAAAAGCATGATTATTTATCATTATTTTCTAATACATTTTTTTTCTAGTTGGACAATATGCAAAATCCATCATACAAATTCGGATCTAGATAAACATAGGGCTTACAATCTAAATTCCAAATTGACCTATTAGTATGTTTTGGAGAAAACCAGAGTTCACAGGAACAACATGCAAACTCCATACAGATACAAACTCCTTGCAGATACAAACTCCATACAGGTACAAACTCCATGCAGATATAAACTCCATACAGATACAAACTCCATACAAATACAAACTCCATACATACAAACTCCATACAGGTACAAACTCCTTGCAGATATAAACTTCATACAGATACAAACTCCATACAGGTACAAACTCCATACAGATACAAACTCCTTGCACATACAAACTCCATACAGATACAAACTCCATACATACAAACTCCATACATACAAACTCCATACATACAAACTCCATACAGATACAAACTCCATACAGATACAAACTCCATACAGATACCAACTCCATACAGATACAAACTCCATACAGGTACAAACTCCATACAGATACAAACTCCATACATACAAACTCCATACAGGTACAAACTCCATAGAGATACAAACTCCATACAGATACAAACTCCATACAGGTACAAACTCCATGCAGATATAAACTCCATACAGATACAAACTCCATACAGATACAAACTCCATACATACAAACTCCATACAGGTACAAACTCCATACAGATACAAACTCCATACAGATACAAACTCCATACAGATACAAACTCCATACAGATACAAACTCCATACAGGTACAAACTCCATACAGGTACAAACTCCATACAGGTACAAACTCCATACAGATACAAACTGCATACAGATACAAACTCCTTGCAGATACAAACTGCATACAGATACAAACTCTTTGCAGATACAAACTCCATACAGATACAAACTCCATGCAGATACAAACTTCATACAGATACAAACTCCTTGCAGATGCAAACTCCTTGCAGATACAAACTCCATACAGATACAAACTCCATGCAGATATAAACTCCATACAGATACAAACTCCATACAAATACAAACTCCATACATACAAACTCCATACAGGTACAAACTCCATACAGATACAAACTCCATACAGATACAAACTCCATACAGATACAAACTCCATACAGGTACAAACTCCATACAGGTACAAACTCCATACAGGTACAAACTCCATACAGATACAAACTGCATACAGATACAAACTCCTTGCAGATACAAACTGCATACAGATACAAACTCCTTGCAGATACAAACTCCATACAGATACAAACTCCATGCAGATACAAACTTCATACAGATACAAACTCCTTGCAGATACAAACTCCTTGCAGATGCAAACTCCTTGCAGATACAAACTCCATACAGATACAAACTCCTTGCAGATACAAACTCCATACAGATACAAACTCCATACAGATGCAAACTCCTTGCAGATACAAACTCCATACAGATACAAACTCCATACAGATACAAACCCCTTGCAGATACAAACTCCATACAGATACAAACTCCATACAGATAAAACTCCTTGCAGATACAAACCCCTTGCAGATACAAACTCCATACAGATACAAACTCCATACAGATAAAACTCCTTGCAGATACAAACTCCAAACAGATACAAACTCCATACAGATACAAACTCCTTGCAGATACAAACTCCTTGCAGATACAAACTCCTTGCAGATACAAACTCCATGCAGATACAAACTCCATACAGATACAAACTCCTTGCAGATACAAACTCCTTGCAGATACAAACTCCATACAGCTACAAACTCCATACAGGTACAAACTTCATACAGATACAAACTCCATACAGGTACAAACTCCATGCAGATACAAACTCCTTACAGGTACAAACTCCATGCAGATACAAACTCCATGCAGATACAAACTCCATACAGATACAAACTCCATACAGACACAAACTCCATACAGACACATACTCCATACAGACACAAACTCCATACAGACACAAACTCCATACAGATGCAAACTCCATACAGATACAAACTCCATACAGATACAAACTCCTTGCAAATACAAACTCCATACAGGTACAAACTCCATACAGATACAAACTCCATACAGATACAAACTCCATACAGATACAAACTCCTTGATGATACGGACTCCATGCAGATACAAACTCCATGTAGATGTTGCCATTGGTGGGATTTAAACCTGCAAGACAAGAGTGCTAACCACTGAGCCACCATGCCATTTATTTAAATACCTTTAGTTACATTTCTACATCTTCAGTTGGTGAGATGAGAGTTCAGTAACATATAGGTAATGCTGCATGAAATTCATTGTTATATATAAAGCATATTACGTCAGTGTTGATTGGGAGTTAAGCATTTGCCTCTAGACCTTGGAGATCACGGCTGTAGGATTCTGTTTTCTTGTTTACACATGTTCCCCACAGACGTGAATAAGCAAAACACTTTGTTGTATTCTTCATAGATAAATGGATAGTAGAGCCTCTTAAAATAAATAAAAGCAGCAATACCTTAGCCTGATCTGTTATATAATAATATCATATTATGGAACTGTCATACACGCAGTTCCCTAATACAAACTTTAGTCACTTCATAGACATTACACTTGTGAGCTAAGTATTGTACTGTAAGTATGGCTTTGAGCCAAGTCTTCCATATAATATAATAATAATTCAGACTTCTTGTATAGATAAGGATTGTTTTCCTTCTGATAGCTCCAGCCCTGTGGCTATCAGCTGCCGCATTCTACTACTGTTATTTTACTTGCTGTCTGTATCAGTTAACAAGCAAGCACAGATTACCAGGCAGAGTGATATACAGCATAATCTCTGCATTATATCTGCTGCACATTATGGTGCCATTAATGTGTGTAAACAGTGATAAAACCACTGCCATTCATGTTTTACTGTGAGTATAGGCAAAGTATCTATGGAAAGGGAGTTTACAGACACAATCCAGAATTACAGACAGAGCTCTAAGGTTAGCTGTAATAAATACTTGTAGCACTAAGACACATACATCATAACAGAAGTTAAATAATCTGCATCCATGATATAGTCATTTAAAGGAAAACTGTCAGCCTGTTCATCCACACTAAACCCAATACACTGGGTTATAGTGTGGGTCAACAGGAGTACAACAAGGGGTCACTTACTTAATTATGTCCAGTAGGTCCTGAGATATGTCCCCCAGAAGATCCTCTGCTAAATTCAGTGAATCACACCGGGGTGGGGCTTCGTGGCTCAATTTACATATTCATTGTCTGTGACTCCACTTCACTGGGATACAGGGGGAGGGGCTCCACCCACTCAATTTACATATTAATTGTCTGTGACTCTACTTCGCTAGGATGTAGAGTCATAGACAATCTACAATCCCCTGTGCGTGATTTACTGAATTCAGCAGAGATCTTCTGGAGGACATATCTCAGGACCCACTGGACATATATAAGTACCAAGCTGAAGGGTAGGACCTCTAAGGTGGTATTCTCTGGAATACTACCTGTGCCATGCGCATCACAGGAAAGACAATGGGAGCTTAGGGAGTTAAATGCATGGCTTAAGTTTTGGTGTAAGGGGGAAGAGTTTGGGTTCTTACAGCACTGGGCTGACTTTTCATTGAGGTACAAACAATATTCTGCAGATAATTTGCACCTTAATGGAACCCTTTTGGCTAAGATCGAGTGTAGTATCTGTTATTATCAGTTTCATGCCAGTGGGTGCTCACGCCGGTGTGGGTCTGGTGAGGATGGGTGCTGCATGGAGGTGGCGGGTGTTCCGGGGCTGGTTCTGAGGAGTCAGCTCGATGGCTGCCCCGATGTGACTTGTTTCCTCCGGGTCTCGCCATGAGGCTGAGAGGGTCTAGAGCCAAGGAACTTTAGTGCCTCGGGGAGTGGTGACCCCGAGGTGCCAAAACTCACTGGGAGTATTGGCTCACTGAGTTGAAGCTCGGCCACCATGAACTCTTCACCCTGTGGCACTCCCCTCTTGATTCCCGGCCTTCTGGCTAGGATCAGAATTTTCTATAGATCTGGACGGATGTCCGGGCAGTATATCTACACACATTCACTTATTTATTTTTGTCTCACTGTGTCACTTTTTGCGTGTTGTGTGTCCACAGGATTTGTCAGGATGTGGTAGCCCTTCTGGGTGTCCCTCTTGGTGATCTAGGGGAGGTGTGTGAGGCCATTAGGTTCCGCACCTCCCTGGAAACACCATAGGTACTCCTGCTTGTGCAGGTTACCGATCCGTTATCGGCTCTACAGGCAGATACCTTGGCTAATGCCAAGGGGGATGCCGGGAGCATTTGTGGTCCCTTAGTAGCTTTGGCGAAAAGGGACATTGAACCTGGAACCTCGCAGGTAGCTTTTGGTCCAGAGGCGAAGGGTAAGGTTTGTTGGGGGGCCTCTCTCCTATCAGAGAAATAGACCACATCCTTTGTGCACTTTTTTTTAGTGTAACACGTTTGAACTTTTTCTTGCACTTTGGGTGATTCGAGACCACGTTCCTCCGCTCTTAGATTTTAAAAAAAAAGAAAAGAAAAAAGGAAGGGGGTCCGCTGTGCTGGGGGAGAGAATCCTGGAAGGAGTGGCAGAATAATTAAACTAGGTATGAGTGAGGACAATAAAGCAAATCAAGTAGACAGAGGGGCAGATAGGTTAAAGAGGGGTCAGAACATTATGGTGGGTGGAGACCTGTGGGGGAAGGTTAAGAGCAGTGGATAAGAAGATCCATGTGTTACAAACCAGTGGTGAAAACAAATGTACCAACAATAACTCAAAAAATCCCATCACTGATATTGAATGTGTAAAACTTGATGGCAAAGTAAAGTGCATGTTCACAAATGCCAGAAGTCTAGCAAGTAAAATTGGGGAGCTTGAGGCCTTGATACTGGAGAAACACATTGATATAGTTGGGGTCACTGAGTCATGGCTGGACTCCTCACATGACTGGGCTGTCAATCTGGGGTTTACACTGTTTCACAAGGATAGGGTAAACAGGAAAGGTGGTGGAGTCTGTCTGTATATTAGAAGTGGTATGAAACCAAGTGTGATGCTATAGTGTGTGATGATTCTGAGGATGTGGAATCATTGTGGGCAAAATTACAAATGGAGGGAAACACTAAAAAGATCATTTTTGGTGTAATCTATAGACCCCTCAACACCACTGAGGAGATAGAAAGTCAGCTGCATACACATATAGAGAGGGCTGCCTGAGCGGGTACAGTGGTAATAATGGGAGATTTTAGATATTGATTGGGGTCGGGGTTCAGCTAAAAATTCAAAAGGGAGACAAATCCCAAATTGATTGCAGGATAATTTTATGGGCCAGTTTGTGGAGGACCCAACAAGAAGTGATGCTCTGTTGGATCTGGTCATTTCTAACAATGCAGAGCTGGTTGGGAATGGTAAAATAGGTTGGTAAAATACACTGCGGATCCGTTACGTGTTTGCTGCATACTTTGTGCAGCTGATTTTCATACCCCTTAACTTCAATGGATAGCAAAATCAGCTGAAGAAAATATGCAACAAAAATATGCAGCAGATCCTACATGTTTGAACATAACTTTAAAAGGAAAATCATCCAAGCGTATTATTTTATTAACATTAAAACATTACAATTGCTTGCTTATATGTGAATAAATACAGTAACAGACTTGGTGCAGTTAAAAAAGTAGCACAAGTCAAGTTCAGCCTTGATCAGTATTGGTCATGGGAAATAAAAACTAAGAGGTGGATACGTCTCCTAATTTTAGGGAAAAAGAAATCCCTTAAGTGATCTCAAGCAATCTATCATATAGGGTAACTAGTCTGAGAAGAGAATTATCCAGACTCCTCATAAAGAAATGCAATGAATTAACCATCACCACATCCACATATAATCCTGCCTCCTGCATTCTTCCCATTCTTATAATTACTTTGCCTGTCTCTACCCTGCTCTAGTTTAACAAGTGCTGAAATCTGTTCACAATTCCTAATGTGCATCTGACTAAGGTATAACTATGTTTTCATGTGCATCTAGGTCCCTTCGGATACATCCCATATAATTTACCTTGGCACGGCCAAGTTGGCAGCAACTGCCTGGCACAGAATGCTTAATTCACCATCCACCAGTACCCCTGAGTCCTTCTCATTGTCAGTTTTACCCAACATTTAACCATTTAATGGTTGATTTTAAAGTTTGTTTTCTTGCCCCAATTGTATAACCCTACATCTTTTTACTGTTGTTCATTGATTTTAAAGTTTAATGAAGTTTAATGTAAGCATTTATAGTTACAGATTGTAACACACCTGGCCTTAAATATTGGGGAATTACATTATGTTAAATTTAGCAGATTAATTTCATTACTCTAATTTACACCTAAAGAAAGGAAGCAAAATTGTTCTCTACATCCCATAACAAATTATCTATGAACAGATTGCTGTAAATGGTACACTTTAGTTTGTGGGGAAAAAAAGAAAAAAGCTTTGTGGGTACATTTGGAGAGTTTTTGTGTCAAAAGGAGAAAATTTATTGAAGCCAAACATAGCCATACAATAAATGTAAGGAATATAAAAAATATTGTCGGTGATGACCTGTTTGACACCTGCTGTTGCCTATTGTTGGAAACTTAATAAAACCTTACTTTGAAAAAAAAAAAATAATAATATATATATAGTAAACAAGAACAGCAATAAAATTGAACATCAAATGGTGTCAACCACCACTCATATAAGAATGGGGCTGGAGGGAATATATGGGGAAGGGGGAAATTGGGAAGTCACTGCTTAACCCCTTAAGGACTCAGCCCCTTTTGGCCTTAAGGACTCAGACAATTTAATTTTTACGTGTTCATTTTTTCCTCCTCGCCTTCTAAAAATCATAACTCTTTTAAATTTTCATCCACAGACTAGCATGAGGGCTTGTTTGTTGCGCAACCAGTTTTACTTTGTAATGACATAACTCATTATATCATAAAATGTATGGCGCAACCAAAAAACACTATTTTTGTGGAGAAATTAAAACGAAAAACGCAATTTTGCTAATTTTGGAAGGTTTCGTTTTCACGCCGTACAATTTATGGTAAAAATGACATGTGTTCTTTATTCTTAGGGTCAATACAATTAAAATGATACCCATTATTACATACTTTTCTATTATTGTTGTGCTTAAAAAAAATCACAAACTTTTTAACCAAATTAGTACGTTTATAATCCCTTTATTTTGATGACCTCTAACTTTTTTATTTTTCCGTATAAGCGGCGGTATGGGGGCTCATTTTTTGCGCCATGATCTATACTTTTTTTTTGATACCACATGTGCATATAAAAAACTTTTAATAAATTTTTAATATTTTTTTTTTTATAAAATGTATTAAAAAAGTAGCAATTTTGGACTTTTTTTTTTTTCGTTCACGCTGTTCACTGTACGGGATCATTAACATTTTATTTTAATAGTTCGGACATTTACGCACGCGGTGATACCATATTTGTCTATAAAATTTATTTTTTACGCTTTTTGGGGGTAAAATAGGAAAAAACAGACGTTTTACTTTTTTATTGGGGGAGGGGATTTTTCACTTTTTTTTTTACTTTTACATTTTTTTACATTTTTTTTACACTTGAATAGTCCCCATAGGGGACTATTCATAGCAATACCATGATTGCTAATACTGATCTGTTCTATGTATAGGACATAGAACAGATCAGTGTTATCGGCGATCTTCTGCTCTGGTCTGCTCGATCTCAGACCAGAGCAGGAGACGCCGGGAGCCGAACGGAGGAAGGTGAGGGGACCTCCGTGCGGCGTTCTGAATGATCGGATCCCCGCAGCAGCGCTGCGGGCGATCCGATCATTCATTCAAATCGCGCACTGCCGCAGATGCCGGGATCTGTATTGATCCTGGCACCTGAGGGGTTAATGGCGGACGCCCGCGAGATCGCGGGCATCGGCCATTGCCGGCGGGTCCCTGGCTGCGATCAGCAGCCGGGATCAGCCGCGCATGACACGGACATCGCTCCGATGCCTGCGGTTATGCACAGGACGTAAATGTACGTCCTAGTGCGTTAAGTACCACCGCACCAGGACATACATTTACGCCCTGCGTCCTTAAGGGGTTAAAGGGGTACTCCAGTGAAAACCTTTTTTCTTTTAAATCAACTGGTGGCAGAAAGTTAAACATATTTGTAAATTACTTCTATTAAAAAATCTTAATCCTTCCAGTACTTATTAGCTGCTGAATGCTACAGAGAAAATTCCTTTCTTTTTGGAACACTGATGACATCACGAGCACAGTGCTCTCTGCTGATATCTCTGTCCATTTTAGCAACCATGCATAGCAAATGCATAGCAAATGTATGTTAAGTCAGCATGGTGGCTTAGTAGTTAGCACTACTGCCTTGCAGTGCTGGGGACTTGGGTTCAAATCCCACTAAGGACAACAATAAATAAAGTGTTCTTATTATTATAACGTCAGCAGAGAGAACTGTGTTCATGATGTCATCAGAGAGCATTCCAAAAAGAAAAGAATTTCCTCTGTAGTATTCAGCAGCTAATAAGTACAGGAAAGATTAAGATCTTTTAATAGAAGTAATTTACAAATATGTTTAACTTTCTGTCACCAGTTGATTTAAAAGAAAAATGGTTTTCACCGGAGTACCCCTTTAACATAGACTGAAGATCACGGAAATAATCATTATCAACATTTGGAGAGTTTTAAATGGGTATTCCCATCTCAGACATTCATGGCATAGTCACAGGATATTCTGTAACCATAAAATAAATGCATGTCCAAATCTTCTGTGACCCACCCCCAAGGGTCTCCTTGTCCATCCTGCTTGCTTTTAGTGGTCAGATGGGGTTAAGATTTCGAAAGCAACCAAGCAAACTGTTTTATGCTGTTTATGTAATGCCTGTAGAAGAAAATGCGCATAAACAGCATAACACCATGAGCTTCACTGTTTCTATAAATGTTTCATATGGGAATAGTCTTTTAATTCCTTAACCAAAAATTACAATGAGTGCAAAACAACATTTTGTTTAGAAATTAAAACATATGTTTATTATTAGTTCAATAAAAATCCTAAAGTTATTATTATGCACAAATAATAAGTTTATTATGTGCAAATACTAGAGTCCTAATAGACTACACTGATTAAGGTGCATAAATAGAGGAAGCTATATTTAAACTTAAAAAGTAAGATTTCTAAAACACCTGTGCACAGGAAGTGTTGTGCAGTTGCCCACAGCAACCAATCAGATTACATCTTTTAATTTTTAAAAGCCTCTGAAAAATAAAAGAAGCAATCTGATTAGTTGCTATGGGCAACTGCACCACTTTTCCTCTACACGGGTGTTGATAAATTTCCCTTAAAGCGTCAAAGATGGCATGTACGAAACTGTTAACTATATTATGCCAGGGAAAGAGTCCTTACCCATTTCCTTGATGTTCGTGCCTCACTGCACCCCTTTGACATTGTGCCTTTTTCAAGGGGCTGCTATCTGTACTGAGATCCCAAGGGTTAATATGGTCTGTTCTAAGTAACTCCCAGGTGACGATTTTGTGCATTTACTGTTTATCGGCCCCTGAGCCCTGCCTTGCCTGATGTGCATCCTGCCCCACTTCTGGTGTCCCCGCACTACAACACAAGCCCGGTGATCAGATCTCTGTGTGAGTTGTGCTATTGGTCTGCCCACTGCATAAGGTCATGTCAGAAATGTGTCAGTCAGACCTTGCTACTATACAATAAATAATACTAGTACAATAGAAATTCTATACAAAGAGGATTACATTTTACTATTTACATATCGATGCTGAAAATACCGCATTTTTCGCCGTATAAGACGCACTTTTTCTTCCCCAAAACTGGGGGGGGGAAAGTTGGTGCGTTTTATACGGCGAATACCTGCGGCCATCAACTGCCGGGACCCACGGCTAATACAGGACATCACCGATCATGGTGATGCCCTGTATTAACCATTCAGATGCGGCGATCAAAGCTGACCGCCGCGTCTGAAGCGAAAATAACACTAACCCGGCTGCTCATTCGGGCTGTTCGGGACCGTCGCGGTGAAATCGCGGCATCCCGAACAGCTTACAGGACACCGGGAGGGACCTTACCTGCCTCCTCGGTATCTGCTCCGTGCCGGGATCCAATAGGAGTGGCGTGCATAGCGACGTGATGACGGCGACGGAGAGCGTGGATCCCGGGGAAGAAGACGCCCGGAGCATCGGGGACACCACGGGGACGCGGTGAAAGGGATGGAGCGACATCCAGGGCAGCAGTGACGAGTCTGGAGCGGCAGGGATACATGTGTATTACCTCCTATACCAGTGGTCTTCAACCTGCAGGCCTCCAGATGTTGCAAAACTACAACTCCCAGCATGCCCGGACAGCTGTTGGCTGTCCGGGCATGCTGGGAGTTGTAGTTTTGCAACATCTGGAGGTCCGCAGGTTGAAGATCACTGTTGGGTTCAGAATCTTTTTTTTTTCTAGATTTTGGACCTTTAAAATATGCCGGTGCGAAAAATATGGTAATGTGAAAATATGCAACAAATTAAATGTAAAGGTATGTCCAAGACATTAAATTGAGTTTATTTTTCTGTGCAAATTGTACTAGAATTCAGGCATATTTAGATATATTTGCATATCTGTGCCAATGTTTATATTTTTTTCTCACTTGAAACGGCTAATGTGTGTAAAGTTATATTCCTTCTCCATCTTTGCACCCATCTTCAATTCATGGTTGGGTGACTTGATTCTCATACTCAATTTGCAGATTTAGTAAAGAATCCACCATTCCACCAATGGTGGCAAGTATAATGTTGGAAAGCAGCATTTGGTTTTCACCAAAAATAATAAATACATTTTATGTCATAAAGCCAAAAAGCCAAAAAGTTACATAGAACCTTTTTCTACATAGAATCTTTTTCTTGTGTCTACTATCTTTTACACGTAATATCTCACTAAATGCAAATAGAGCATATAGTCTTCTCAGAAAGTACTTTATTCTTATGATTCTATAGGCATATTATGATTGTTTTAGGCATTTACCTAGTGATGCACTCTCAAGAATTGATATTACTAGTGCATTGAAAAGAGCTGTTCTTTTTATTTTGGGTTTCTTTGTGATCTCTGGCAAAATTATATGCCTTTCCTCGTCTTAGTTGAATTAGTTGGCAATTCCTTGAGGGTTGGCAATTCCTTGAGGGCAATTCCTTGAGGGTCAAGGGTAACAAGGCTGTTGCATTGTCATCATTTATACTGTAGCAGAATGACCGTGGATTGGTGAACCCCAAGTATTTAGAAACCTTTTATTGTAACCTTTTCCAGACTGATGAGCCTCAATAAACCTTTTCTAAGATCCTTAGAAAGCTCTTTGATCAACGAATGACATGTGTTAACAATCCCTGTATTATTCACATTCATGCAGGGTGGAACAGGATGATTATCTGGTGGGCACTGGTTCTGACAGAATAACAAGGAACGGCCACAGTAGGGTCCATGAGGTTCAACACAGACTATCTCACTTGCAGATCACTTGCTGCCCACATATTCCTGTAATCTAGTATTTAAAACATTCCTCTTATTCACTTAACATTTATAAGGATATGAACCTTGAATTTAAGTTTCTACTCTAAAATAATTTAAAAAAATGGTATTTCTGCTTACTAGCTACATAGTCCATTCATTTCAATATGAAACAGAGCAGTAGGGGACTTACGGTAAATCTTTTTTTTACTTGCTGAGACAAAGAGAAAATTGCTAGATAATAGATAAATAAATGAACATTGTAGATAGATAGATAAACAGAGTTTAGAAGAGGAGCAGCACATTCAGGGTAAACAAGGTGCACGGTGCAGGCTAAACCAAGGCCCAAGTCCCAGGACCTGATAGTACCCACAGCAGAAGATGGAGCAGCCCTCAGATATAGCATTCAAGTGTGTGGCTTGAATGCTATCTGTGAGTGATGCTGCTTTTTTTCTGCTGTAGATTGATAGATAGATTCAACAAAATCCAAGACCACGGAACCAAAGATGGAGGACTCCGGATGTGTTCAAAGAGATGTAGTTTGTTGGTTCCCCAAATGCTACATTTTGGCTAAGTGTTGGCCTTTATGAAGCATACTTGAAACATTGCATTTGGGCAACCAATAAACTACAGTTCTTTTGCACATATCTGGAGTCTTCCATTTTTGGTGCTGTGGTCATGAAAACTGATGCAGGCAGCGCAGTGTCGGGACACTGAATTACTTTGATACGCTTGGCCATGTTAGATAACTCATAGATTAAAAACATTGGCAGTACCCAATTTGTCATCTTTCTGTGTATAGGAAGAGACATGCCAACCAGGGCCAGAGGGCAAAAATGACTTATTTTTGGTCACATTACATCGTGGGGAAAATGTAATTAACCCCTTAAGGACCAAGGACGTACCGGTACGTCCTTGGTCCTGCTCTTCTGATATAACGTGGGGTTACACAGTAACCCCGCGTCATAGCATGGCGGGCCCGGCGTCATAGTGAAGCCGGGACCCGCCTCTAATAGCGCGCAGCATGGATCGCGGCGCCGCGCGCTATTAACCCTTTAGCCGCGCGCTCAGAGCTGAGCCGCGCAGCTAAAAGTGAAAGTGAAAGTTCCCGACTAGCTCAGTCGGGCTGTTCGGGATAGCCGCGGCTAATCGCGGCATCCCGAACAGCTGACAGGACAGCGGGAGGGCCCCTTCCTGCCTCCTCGCTGTCCGATCGCCGAATGACTGCTCAGTGCCTGAGATCCAGGCATGAGCAGTCATGCGGCAGAATCGTTGATCACTGGTTTCTTATGAGAAACCAGTGATCAATGATGAAGATCAGTGTGTGCAGTGTTATAGGTCCCTATGGGACCTATAACACTGCAAAAAAAAAAAGTGAAAAAAAAAAGTGAATAAAGATCATTTAACTCCTTCCCTATTAAAAGTTTGAATCACCCCCCTTTTCCAATAAAAAAAAAACACAGTGTAAATAAAAATAAAAATAAACATATGTGGTATAACCGCGTGCGGAAATGTCCGAATTATAAAAATATATCATTAATTAAACCGCCCGGTCAATGGCGTGCGCGCAAAAAAATTCCAAAGTCCAAAATAGTGCATTTTTGGTCACTTTTTATATCATTTAAAAATGAATAAAAAGTGATCAATAAGTCCTATCAATGCAAAAATTGTACCGTTAAAAAGTTCAGATCACGGCGCAAAAAATGAGCCCTCATACCGCCCCATACACGGAAAAATAAAAAAGTTATAGGGGTCAGAAGATGACAATTTTAAACGTATTAATTTTCCTGCATGTAGTTATGATTTTTTCCAGAAGTCCGACAAAATCAAACCTATATAAGTAGGGTATCATTTTAATCGTATGGACCTACAGAATACATATCAGGTGTCATTTTTACCGAAAAATGTACTACGTAGAAACGGAAGCCCCCAAAAGTTACAAAACAGCGTTTTTTTTTCAATTTTGTCGCACAATGATTTTTTTTCCCGCTTCACCATAGATTTTTGGGCAAAATGACTGACGTCATTACAAAGTAGAATTGGTGGCGCAAAAAATAAGCCATCATATGGATTTTTAGGTGTAAATTTGAAAGAGTTATGATTTTTTAAAGGCAAGGAGCAAAAAACGAAAATGCAAAAACGTAAAAACCTCCGGTCCTTAAGGGGTTAAAAGCTATCAAAAAAGTTAAGACCAACGAATGGTACCAATTAAAGGACAGGTCAAAATGCAAACCATTAGCCATCATAAATCTGTAGATGAAAAAGTTGAAAAAAGTTATAGGGGTTAAATTAGCTGATTCAAAGCGTATTTATATTTTTTATTTGATTGAAATTTTTTTAAAGTAGTAAAAGGTTAAAAAGTTTATACATTGGATATCAATGTAATTGCACAAATCTATAGAATAAAGATAACATATCAGTTTTCAAAGGTTGAAAAATGAATCCCTCAAAGGTTATGATTTATGCAGAATAATGAAGGATGTCTTTAAAAAAATAACAATTGTTCCTGCAAAAAACAAGACCTCGTATGGCTTTGTATATGGAAATATAAAAGAGTTATGGCTCTTAGAGGATGAGAAGTTACAACGAGGGAAGGGTTAAGAAGACATTCTAACTATGAGATGTTTATTATGTTCTGACACTTAAAACCAAAGAATTCAAAGTGGGTGCACTTTCTTTTTCTCATGATCGTAGGTTCTTACACAGTAGGCCAATATGTCACCCTCTAGGGAGTTAGTAACAAACACAATACATTATTGCACGGTTTACAACAATACGTAGCCGAGCAACTGTACTTTAGGAGACAATAATGTTGTAGGCAACATCTTTGAAGTAAGGCTATATGATTTATGTTCCAGCACATACCTTAGGCATGTAAACAGATTGGATATTTTCCATGGAAATGATTCGTTATACATCTGTAACAACTTAAATTATTTTTATGTTTTCTATTTAGGAAAAACACGTAAAGTCATGGTCACGGCTACAGTGAATGGGCTGGAAGCTTGTGCTCTTCTGGGGAAAAAAGAGTTAACAGATTAGTGAGAACGCATTTGGATTTTTTCCGAGCTGGGGCACTTTTGGGTAACAAGGGAGAGAGTGAGGTACACTGTTTTAAAACAAACATACAAAAAATACCAAGAAAATGAAAATATAAACAGAGAGCCAGTAAGATAAACAGTGGAAACATTTCCTAGGTAAACAGATACTGGAGAGCTTTAAATATAATATTTCCTACCAACCACTGGGCCCTTCTAAGTAAGGCCATCTGCTGTATGTGCTGCAGGCATTGTCAGGATCAGCAGGCTGCATGCGAAGACCAGGTCACTGCTCTGGCCAATCTACTTTGCGGTTCGGCGCTGGCAGATCCTCGCCTGAGAAACTGTGTCCTTCCTAACAGGAGCCATCCCAACCAGTAGGGTTTTCTATAGGTTTTCTACACATCGGTTTGTTCCATGAGAAATCCGAACCGGCAACAGACGCAAAGATTTTCCTTTTTTTCTGATCATGAGCCATTGTGTTTGTTAATGCAACAATAAGTCAGAGACGCATGTATTTGTTATATAGTATGGACAATATTTTGTAGGGTAAATTGGAAAGAATGTACTACTTGCATAGCCATAATACATAGTTATTTAGGCATTGATGTTCATGCGCAGCGAAAAATATATTTACATATGTAAAAATACACAAGTTTTCATTTGCTAAAGGATGGAGTGGGGGTATATTTCCATAGCTCGCATGGTAAATGCATTACTAGGAATTTTAGTATTGTCACAAGGGTGCACTAGAACAGTGGTGTCCAAACTGTGGACCTACAGATGATGCTGTCCAGGCCTGCTGGAAGTTGTAATTTTGCAACAGCTGTTTAGGCATGCTGGGAGTTGTAATGTTGCAACATCTGGAGGTCCACAGTTTGGAGTTGCAGTTTTGCAATATCTGAAGGTCCACAATTTTGAGACCACTATATCAGATTATTGTAATAATGGGGTATATTGATCAAAACTTGTGCAGAGGAGAAGTTGACCAGTTGCCAATAGCAACCAATGAGATTACTTCTTTCATTTTTTTAAATGCCTCTGGAAAATGAAAGAAGCGATATGATTGGTTGCTATAGGCAACTGGTTGACTTTTTGTCTACACAGGATTTCATAAATCTCCCTCAAAGATCCATTATTAATAGGATTTCAGGCCAGGACAGGTTCCTTCATTAGGTTTATCAATATTTAGATCATAGAAGGTTCTAACAGATACAGTCCTAAATCTGCCGCACTTTACTGCTTCCTATATTGCCAATGATGAAATGTGCAGTAAAAAAAAAAAAAAATAATTTCCTAAAGAATATTAAAAAAGTTTTGTAAAAATCCCACAAGGTGTAAAAAAGATATGTCACTTTTTTCAATAGCGCTACTGGATTCTACAAAAAAGACTGAAATGTATAGTAGGTATAAGAAAATATACATTTTATAGAATTCATGGCTTATAAAAAAGATCACTAGGAGTCCCTATATCATTTAGAACATAATACTGTCTGGCTGCAGCATCATCTTTGTCCCAGCTGAAGCACAGGCTGGGGCAAAGTCCAATAAGTCAGGGTGGGACTACCACTCCACTGTGCTCACTCCTGTCCTGTCTATCAGACTTTTGCATGAAAACAGAGAGGAGGGAGTTACAAAGCAGACTGCAGTAAGTGGATGAATTGTTCCAGCACAGCAGACTCAGGGAGGAAGTGAATGCATGATGAGTGAGGGTGGGCTTGATGCCTGCCTCAGACATTGCCCTTCCTGAGCAGTGGATGTCAGAATGAGTGAGCATCAGAACAGAGGAATTTGTGAGCCAAATACAGAAGATAAACACATGAACAGACATGTAAAGCATCTGCATGACCTAGTGAGTAACATATATAAGCATATTTTTCTGTGATATGACAGGTACTCTTTAAATATAAAAATATTGGAGGATTGGTGGATTCTGGTGTTTCCACTAGGGTCCTGAGTTTGAGTCTAACACTGTAGTTTGTGCATGTGTGTCTAACATAGATGAATAAGACAGTGAACCCTATTAGTGACTAAGACACATGTGAATTTTAATAAGCTCCATACATTATTAAGGAATATTTTTGGAACTATGTAAGCAAGGGGAAATAAATAATAATATTGCATTCAGCTGTTTTTTGTGTGGTCTGTCAATTAGTCTGTCCTATTCCTATCAGTGCATTGTGGCCCCACCAAACTACTTCTACCCCCAAAGAACATTGACTGTACGTTTAACACTTCTATATTATTACTTGCAAATGTGGCTGACTATAAATATTCCAGTAGGTTTCTGATGATCCTAATACTCCATTCAGTGATCCATTCCTAGCACCAATCATTGTGCCATGGACAGAGTAACAAAGATCAAATATTACTCATTACTATGTATAACTACTGGAATTTTAATTCAGGATGTGAGAACAATAAGGAAATAACCTATTGAAGTTAAATATTTTGGGGGTCCTGTACTAAGGCTGCCTCTTTGGCTCTGTTTTCACCATCTGCCCTGGCAAATCCAGGGAGAGGAGAATGGGTGTTTCATGGGCATTTTAATCCTGGCATCATAACCTTGCCTGCGGGTGTGTGGTGTGTGCAGCACTTATAATGCCGAGCATAGTACACAGAATGATAAATGCAGCCCTATGTACTGTATACAGCCATGACATGCATCACTACTTACCTTACCCGACATGTATCCAACTTTACCGGCCCAGTGTATTTGGAAGCTCTGTTTCACAAATCCGTGCTCTGCTGGGCTTCTAAAAGACGCACGTAAATATACGCTGAAATTTATCTTGATAAATGTCGGCCATGTGCTCCTTCTGCATACAAGGTGATAATTTTTAATTTTTGATAATTTTATATTAATTTCTATTTTACTTATCCTGAAATATTGCTGTTTTTCACTATAGCCTGGGCTGCTTATACACCAGGCAATTTCTAGACGAGCAGGCCAACTTAGTCCTATGTAATAGGGCCAAAGATCAACCGGCATACGAGCAAACATAGATTAGGTTATTTTTACCCACTAAATAATCATCAGCAGTTGGCCACACATCTTCCCATATAATGGGGGATGTGTGCAACCAACAGCTGTTTACCACAAAGGACCGCGTGAGCCATCGAGCAATCATTCATGTGGACCTCCCCCGCCGATGTTCAAGCCACTTGATAGGCTCTGTAATTGATGTACAATTTTTGCATTCTTTACAAAAAGACTCGAGTCAGCTAATGCCGCCCTAACAGTAAAGGTACTTCCTGTTTTATGGAGGTTTCTCAGTAGTTAAGAGAACAGTGAAAGGTATTCCTTAAATATAGATAACACAAGTTCCCCCATTTACAGTAGACGGTGGTCACAACTCAACTTCTTCCCTTCCCTGTACAATGATGACCTCTGCGCTTGCCACAGCGCATGCCTAGGCAATCCTCCCAATGAAGTCAAGGAGGTTACAGGTTCTTGTTGTAAGGATCCGGACTGGTAGCAGGAAGCGGTACTGGAAGTGGAACCCCTGTGTCAGTGAGGGATTGGCGTGGACCGTATCGGAGGATCAGTTCTGAGTAGTTACTGGTTTTCACCAGAGCCCGCCGCAAAGCGGGATGGACTTGCTGCGGCGGTAACTACCAGGTCGTGTCCTCCGGTAGCGGCTCAACCTCACTAACTGCTGAGACAGGCGTAGTACAGAAGGGCAGGCAGAGGCGTAGTCAGACGTAGCAAAAGGTCAGGGCAGGCAGCACGGGTTCAGAGGCGGTAGTCATTAGCAACGGGTTCGGCAAATGGCAAGGAGTACACAGAAAATGCTTTCTCTAGGGCACAAAGGCAACAAAGATCCGGCAAGGGGAGGAAGGGGCAGGATACATTTATAGGGACAGCTGAAATTGGGTTGGGCCAGGCACCAATCAATGGTTAACTGGCCCTTTAAATTTTACACAGCCGGCGCGCGCGCGCCCTATAGTGCAGGGACACGTGCGCCGGGAACCACGTGACCGGGGAGCAGAGGAGAGAGTCGGAGCGGGAGCAGGTAAGTGAAGATGGGACGCGGGACGCGCGCAGGGACATCCCGCAGCGCTGACCGCGTCCCCGCCGGTGACAGAAACAGAGTGTCCCCGGTCAGTGAGTCTGACCAGGGCGCTCTATGGGGACAAACACAGTGAGCGCTCTGGTCCAGGAGCAGGGGCCGGAGCGCTCAGCGTTACACTTGTGGTCCATGTGGCTGCTTTAAAACATATCTCTTTATGTAGTTAACAGCAGCTAATGACCATAATCACATACAGAAAAATAATTAACAAAAATCTATAATGCAAAACTTAAAAGTGATTAAAAAAGAAAATACTTTTCAGTATTTGGCTTTAGTTACTAAATAAATATAGATTATACATTCTTATTACGATGTTTGAGGGATCTGCTCTGCCTTGTGTACATACCTATCAGCGGACGTCTTACATTTGGCAGGAATTAAGACGGTTCTCATCTCTAGAAGTACCTATCCACGAGGTCACCTTACATTAGATAGAAATACAGTCTGTTCTTTATAATTATTCATAACTGGCCATTAATATTCATAAAACTATATTCTTTAGACCGTATCACAGCTGTGTTTGCCAAACACTTAGTAGTTTTGCTCGAAGTCAATACCTTCATTAAACCCATTTTAATTATTGATTCATAAGTTAAAATACATTTCAACTTTAAGCACAAAAAAAAAAAAAAAAAAAAAAGAAAAGAAAACAAGGTGCACAGCTGTTGGAAGCAATATCTCCAACTGCACATATTATTTAGTGTGATGGGCCTTGCGTCAACCATCAGCTCAGCCGGTAAATGTTGCTTTTCAGAGTGTAAATAAGATTTAACTGCACATATTACTTGTTTATGGCCATTAAAAAAGTCATTGCCATTTCTTTGTGTTCCATAAGAATTTAAGGGAAGGTTATTCCAGAAGACAGAATAAAGGGAATTGTTTGAATGGTGACAGCCATGTCGTGCCTTCTCAGATGGTCCTGCAAAATAGCCAAACTAATAGTCTAATATTTTGTGATATTACTGAATTAGGTGCAACCAAAATTATAAAAGATAAGAATAGAGCAAATTCTATTTAAAAAGACAATTGGGGGAATTTCTTTTTTTGCCATTTATAAAACGTTCATATATTCTAAAATGCTTGTTTTTGGGTTGCTTAAATGCGACAAATTTAGCAAATTATCGCATGATGTTTAATAAATTTGTTGCAATTTCAAACATGCCAATTAACTAAAAACATTACCGTTATGGAGTAATCTTGTGCATGGCTGGAGTAAACTTGTGCATGGCTTGAGTAAACATGCGCAAAAATGGATGAGAAAAAAAAAAAGCATTTTATAAATTACGCATAAATGCTAAGATATGCCTAAAAGTGTAGAGTATTATTATGGAGTGTATTAATGACAAAAGTCACAAACTTCTAAGCAACCAGAGATCATTTTATTTCTGACCTTGATTGTACATCTATAATACATTCTTCATAATATTAGTAAGTATATTATTATGGATATCTGATCCCACCCATGAAGAGCAAAGTAAAGGTGCAAAACAGATCTGAAAAGCCATGAAAATGCTATTTACAAGGAAGATTCTGTCTTTCTACCTTACATACTATGGCCCAAACTGTGTGAGAGAACAACTGGAGAGATTTTTCCACAAAAGCCAAATACAGCTCAGCTTTCACTTAACCACAGCGCGGTAAGAGAGTAAAGCTGAACTGTGATTGGCTGCTGTGGAAAAATCTCTCTAGTTATTCTCTCACACAGTTTAAAAAATCTGGGCCTATATACAGTATTTAGAAGACTGTCTAGTACAAATCCTGTGTGGACAACCTGTTAAAATGTCCTTTTCTGTTCCAGGAGAGAAAACGTAGCTTGCAATGGATTTTTTTTTTTATATTATTATTTTAAATAAATAAATGAGTGAATAAATGTTTTTAAACCATAAAGTTTTCTCTTGTTCTTCTTCGTGCCAGGCCGTTCAGGTTTTTAATTGCAATTACTGAAATCAAAGCCAGGAATAAATCAGAAATAGAGGACACGTACTAAAGAAAATACTGGGACTTCTCTTTTCATATCCATTGTTGGCTTTGTGTTCAATAATTGCAATTAAAAAGCAGAGCATGTAAACACAGCCTTATATTATGCAGTTTTGATGCGGGTTAACTGCATACATTTATAAATATTTCCTGTGGTCTTGTACTGAACTTGGCTAAACTGTCTTTCTATGGACAAAAACCAAAAATCTTCATAATCTCTTCCATAAGTAAGTGTCACTACACTAGTTACATGTGACTAGCACAATACTTGGTGTAACCTGCACTTTACATTAGCCATTACCCTCTATGTGGAAGCACCTTACTACTATTTCAAAAATCATAAAACTGCATGCAGCTTTTAGCAGTGGGCTAAAGTTTTGTCCAGGGATCCTGCCACCAGACATGAGGGTGAGTGTTACATCTGGGCAGGGAAGGAGTGCAACCCTGTTCTCACCCACTCCCTCACACCCTGCCTACTTGCCTATCCGCCCTAAACAGCGGATCGACAACCACGGTGGTGGTCTCTTCCTAAATAAGTGATGGAAGTCATCGTCAACAAAATAAACTACAAAAACAGACAAAGGTTGGGATACAGTCAGGAAGCACACAAACTAAGAGAAATAATACTAAACAAGAACACACCATAAGTCAAGGTCAGCTAGCCAAGTATTTTCCAGGAAATGTCAAAGGTGCCAAGTCACAAATACAAGAGAAAGATCAGAATGCCAAGCAAAAAAGTCAGGAATACAAGAAGATCAGGAATACAATATATAAACGCTAGCTACTGGAGATAACCTCTTTCGCAGCTGAGGTCTGATACCACTCTGCAGGTTTATACAAGCAGCTATACAGGTGAAAAAGCAAATGAGGTCAGCTGACCAACCCAGAAAAGTAGGCGTAGCCCAGCAACCAAAATAAACAAACTTTCTCAGGGATATTTAACCCTTCAGGTTCTTACAGTGGGATTCCTCTTAAAAGAGCTGTGGATTTTACTTGCAGAATGTGTACCATTGCATATTATCAATAGAAGATTATAGTACCAGACATATAGATAAAATAAGCCAAAATATGTCCACATGCTTCAGAAACTTTTTACACAGGAAAAGATCCACAGCATGTCGATTTCAATTACAACTAAACCCACTCTGCATCTCTATGAAGATCTGCATGATAAACAATGATGTCACACATGAAAACAATTATTTATATGTATGACAATCTTGTCAACATATATTTCCAGAAAGGAAACAAAATTCATTGTTAATCCTTTGGCACACTAACGGGAACATTATACTTGGCATGCTTATAACCATTTGATCTAATGATAAATAGGGCATCACCCATATTTCAAGGTTAGGTTAAGGATCCGGCATTAAGTGAGTTAATGTTCACCCCCGCACATATAAAGCCTTGTTCATCCCATCATTGTCTGTTCAGCCCTTGATGGTAATTTGTCAGCTCTTCTACAAGCTAATTAGCACAAGAGCTGAGCGATAATTAAGTGGCCCCAGAGCTGAGAATCCATTCCTGTCTGGACTGCAACAGATTGAAGAGGTGGGAAACAGGTGTGAGGAGGAGACCCACACATGGGACACAACTAGATCAAAACTGTGTTGTGACACACACACACACACACACTCACTCACTCACTCACATAACTGGAGTGGAAAGCAACACCAATTACTCTGTATTGTCTGCCACTTAAAACTAAGTGTGGCTGCCACTTCAGTCAATTATAAAACAACAAAACCTGACATGCATAGAGAATGAGCATGAGTGAGCTCATTTACTTATTAAAAGATGGGGAAAGCAAATATTTTTGCTATGTGCTAAAGCAAAACCATTTAGTCTCCACTATGAAAAATATATTTACTTACCTCAAGTGATATCAATGAAATAATGTTCTGTTCCCGTAGGGTTGCCATAGGGTTTCCTAGGTAGAATCAGAAAATGTTTGACTTCAGAAATCTTATGCATGGATTGATTGGTTGCCACATTCTAGTCACATTCAAATTCTGGTTAGAGGGTGGCACTAAGCCACCTTTAAGATTTGGCACATCTTACTTTAGTGTATATTTGCATTCAGCCAAGTTTATATCATTTTCTTTCCCCTCTTTGAGTTTGTCAATGGACCAGATTTATTATTACCATCCCATCAGTTTAGTGTCGAATTTTGCAAAAAAAATTTGGTGCACCTTTTTTTTTTTTCGCCCAAAACTTTGCACATTGTGTCACTTTACAAGAAAAAACAAAACAACTTCCCAAACTGCATATTTTTTTTACCCAACAAAGTATTATATAGACATACAGTGGCAGATTTTCCCATATCCTGCTAGATTTACTGAATACAAGTTGTATTAATTTATTTTGATGTATGTTGGGTAAATAAAGCCCTCTCGATACGTGTGACATATATCCTTAGAGATTTCCTTGTGTATACAGGAAACACTGGACTCTAATTCACACTGATTCTGCGTTAAAATCTGCAAGAAATACCATGCATGAAATGTGGGTTTCTGTGTCCCTGTTCACAAGCAACAGTGGATCTTTAACAATACAGGGGAGAAAATAAGTATCATGCTATTTGTCTCCTAGGATTCTGCACAGAAAAATCCATGGATTGGCCTCACTAAACGACATGTATGTAATCCTTTTGCGAATCGATGCTGTTCAAACAGCACATCAATGGTACAACAGTGGCAGAAATCTGAGGAGCAGATTTTAATTTCTGCTATGAAAATAAATGTAGGATTTTAATGTAGCATAATTTAAACATACCCTAAAATTATGTGAAGTGTTTTTTTTTTATTTTGTTTCTTTTTTTGTCAGCACACTGTCATTTTACAGTAGAGTTCCATCTACATAGTAAGTACAGTTGAAAAAGACCCATGTCTATCAAATACAACTAAGGAGGTGGCAGATATCCGAGGAGCAGATTTCAATTCCTGCCATGAAAATAAATGTAGCATTTTAATGTTACAATGTAACATAATCTAAACATACCCTAAAATTATGTGATATCGAGTTCTATCTACATAGTCAGTACAGTCGAAAAAAGACAAATTTCCATCAAATTCAACCAAGGAGGTGAAGGGAAGTGGGTACAGTGGATGAAGGGGAGGGAATGTGAAACTGTATTTCTACATGTTCATGAAATTTTGTTTTAAAAATGTATCTAACCCTGTTTTGAAGCCCTCAGCTGTTCCTGCTGGGACCAGTTCCTAAAGGTAGATTGTTCAATACATTCACAGTTCTTATGGTAAAGAAGGCTTGTCACCTCTGGACACTAGACCCTTTTTTCTCCAGATGGGGAAGTGCCCTTTTTTTTCTTTTGAAGGGGTTTTAGGTGGAACAGTTTTTCTCCATTTTTTGTATGGATCATTTATTTACTTAAATACGTTGACCATATGCCCCCCCCCCCTTAAACATCTATTCTCAAGATTAAACAAATATAATTTGTTCCATGTCCCTTAGTTTAGTTGCACCTTTCTGTACCCTCAGCTCCATAATGTCCCTTTTATGAACTGGTGCCCAAAACTAAAGAGCATGTTCAAGGTGAGACTGCATCAATGCTTTATAAAGCAGTAATATTATTTTCCTGTCCCGCCAGTCCATGCCTCTTTTGATACATGACAATATCCTGCTGGTCTTAGTAGCAGCTGCCTGACATTGCATGTTGATCTGTAGTCCATGATTTACAAGTACACCAAAATCCTTCTTTATTAGTGACTTTTCCAGTTTTACACAACCACTCCCACCCCAAGGGGGTTATTAGTACCCGTATGAATAACTTTACATTTGTCCACATTGAACCTCATTTGCCAAGTGGATGCCCAGACACTCACGCTTGTTCTCTATACTTTCTCACACTCAAATTCAAACCATATTTGGACTGAATATTTTACATCTACAGATGTACAAATATTTAGACCCATTCAAGATATAGATTAGGTTGCGTTTCTATTCTACACATACTTATTAACATTAAATTAGACATTAGTGAAGATTACATTTTTCTAGCTCAGGTGACATAATCATAACTTAAGACATATCCTAAAGAAATAGCTCTAAGTGCTTTATATTAGCAACAATGGGCAGCTCTACATTTTGCTAGCGAATCAGATAATCTAAGAATATGTCAGTTCTATTCTTCAGCACAGGAGATGTTTTTTTTTTATTTTTATTTTTTGCATTACATACATATCTTAGTTATTTTCTTAGGTCTATAAATAGTACAGTCACTGGGAGAGGCATATGTGTTATATCTGAGCTTTGTCTCAGCACACAATGCATAGCCCCTGTGTTATCTCTGTCTTATCAGACGTGTTGATCCGAAATGGGTCTCTCCCTTTCTGTGGAGACTTCCCATGTCCTCAGGCTGACCTTATGTTGGGAGGACAGATAATCATTCTCCACTTTAAAATTGATGAATCCCCTTCCAAAGCTCTAGCAGCCTCCCTCCTCACTTGGTGATGGGTTGGCATGCCATGCATTTCTCTCCCACTTCTCCTCTTGATGACATCAAAGACAATTTATTTGCGTGCTTGTAAAGGTGATACCAAGAGATAACCAACATCTCAGTTTTCCCTGTTTTCGCTTATCTGTTCTGGTGTTGTACCAGACTCTCATCTGCACACTTACTGACAAATTCTGATAGGTGCTGAGAGGCCCTGGTTATCTTGAAACAATTAATGTCATAGAATTCCTTCAATATGTTAAAAAGTGACAGGAGGATCATGTGCTACCTCACTAAAGCCAATTTTCTTAATGTAACAATAAAAATAAACAGCAATATCTTGGAGCTCATTTAAAGATGTTCTCCCACAAGAATTATTATGTGGAAAAGAATAGAACGTGAAGTATTTTGAAATATACAGTAAAAACAATGATTATTTGCCAATATAACTAACATTATTGTTAGAAGTGGCAACCCTTAATTTTTCTTATTTATCCGAATCCTGCTCCAAATAATGACCTTCAATTACATCACTTTAGTCAAATGACATCACTAACCATAAAGACTCTTCTACTTACAGATTGATCACAGTCAAAGACAATAAAATGGGCCAGATAGGGAACAGGGCAGGGAGATTTTTCAATACTACTTAAAAGCACTGGGGTCCTTGGCATGAATTTGACCAACACAGCATCTGCATGGAGACTTTCACCTCACGCTTGTTGGGTTTTCTTCAGGTTTTTTTTTTTATCATGTGGGGTACCATTACTCTTATGAAGAAAGACTATGGGGGAGATTTACCAAAACCTTTGCAGAGTAAAAGTTGACCAGTTGCCCATAGCAACCAGATTGCTTCTTTTATTTTTAAAGAGGCCTGTGAAAAATGAAAGAAGCGATTTGATTGGTTGCTATAGACTACTGGTAAACTTTTCCTCAGCAAAGGCTTTAATAAATCTTTTCCTCAGCAAAGGCTTTAATAAATAAATAAATGAGGTATTACCAGAGAGCAAATACAATGGGTTATACTAAGTATTTGGGAATAAAGTGTGCCATATTACAACTAGAACCTTCCAGGGCCAAGTTTTCTAAGGATGTGCACCACACAGAGTGCAGTATAGCTCAGCTACAATAGGTACCTTTATTCTGTAGTAGTACTGCTGGGAGCCGACTGGTGATCACATCTCAGTGAAGATACTTGGGTCTATTACGTTATGCGCTCCGGCCGCACACTCTGGCCGTGAACGCATGGTCCAGTTACCTGCTGCTGCCGGCGGGGCGGCGGGGCTTCTGTTGCGACGGCTTTGTTGAACCTCTGTCAAGGGAATTCTTCCATTGGTATCTACGTGGTGCAATTCCGCACCCTAGGCTCCAAACTTGCATGGAATGATGAGGTCTTGTGTACCACATTCAAAAAAGGACCGTCAAGCAGGATTAAAGATGCCCATGCAGCACGTTCCTCCAACTTCTTTGACTCAACTTATCCACTTGGTCACACGCATTGATGTGCATTTTGTTGAGAGACAGGAGGAACTTAGAGTGGGAACCAGCCCGAACACAGAGATACCCTTCCCTGGCACCTGTGTTTCAATGTCCATCTCTTCAGTTTCCTGCGCCTCTTGCTGAAGAGGCTATGCAACTGGATCGTTCTTGTCTTACGCAACAGGAGAGGTCACTTGTGCTTGTTTTGTGCTAGCACGGAGCACTTCCTCAAGGACTGTACAGCTTGCCCATAGCACCTAGGGTACGTGGGAGAGACATCTCTGGGTGTGAATACTACCTCTCCACGCTTAAATATTTCTGTACAAGTCTTTGCTTCAGCCAAGTCTTCCATCAGTGCTATAGCATTTTTGGATTCTTCATCAGCAGGCGACTTTATTGATGCTTCTTTGGTCCACAAGTATCATCTTCCTGTCACTCGGCTTGCCAAGCCCTTGTTCTTTTCCTCTGTTAATGAACAAAATCTGGACTGTATGGTTCACTTCCGTACAGAATCTCTTGTCATGCAAGTAGGTGTATTGCATAAAGAAAAGATTTAATTCTATGTTCTGCCACACTGTACTTCAGAGATTCTTCTTGGCCTTCCTTAGCTGTAACGCCATTCTCCGCAACTAGATTGGAGAACTGAAGAAATGCCTGTTCGAGAAGTCTAGTCTTCCGTTTCTTTGCTACATTGTCTCTCATCGGGGCCTGCAGATGGATCCAGATAAATTGTCTGCAGTATTGGATTGGCCCCATCCTTTGAACCTATGTGCTATTCAACGCTTTCTGGGATTCGCTAATTATTATCGTCAATTTATCCCACATTTTTCGTCCTCCAATAGTGGCTTTTAATAAGAAGACTTCTAATCCTGAGGCTGAAGAGGCCTACCTCTGTTTAAAGTCTGCGTTTGCCACTGCTCCTGTGCTTACAAGACCAGATCCAGAGAGGCCCTTTGCTTTGGAGGTTGATGCCTCATCTATTGGAGCGGGTGCCATTCTTACTCAGAAATATGCCAAGGGCAAGACTCTAACTTGTGGATTCTTCTCCAAGACCTTCTCTCCTGCTGAGAGGAATAACTCCATTGGAGATCGTGAACTCCTCGCTATCAAGCTAGCTTTGGAGGAATGGCGACATTTATTGGAAGGTTCTTCTCATCCGGTCAGCATCTACTGCGACCATGAGAATCTTCTATACCTTCAATCTACTCAGAGTTTGAACCCCCGCCAGGCAGCAAGGTGGTCACTGTTCTTTTCTAGGTTCAACTTCTTCATCCTCTTCCGTCCGGCAGATTATAACATCAGGGCAGATGCTCTCTCCAGGTCCTCAGACGTCATTGGTTTGGACTCCACGCCTAGGCATATTATTTCTCCTGACCGTTTGATTCCTGCCACTCCTGCTGAAATTCAGCAAGTTCCTCCAGGAAAATTCTTTGTGCCTGCCAGGTTGAGATGCAAGGTACTGAAGTGGGGTCATTCTTCCTTGACAGCAGGTCATCCTGGTATACGCAAGACTCTACTTCTAATCTCCTACTGGTGGCCCCATCTTGAATGTGATGTTTCCGATTTTGTTCATTCCTGTGAAACTTGTGCCCGTGATAAAACTCCTCGACAGAGAGCTGCAGGACTCTTACAGCCTTTACCCATTCCAGAGACTCCCTGGTCCCATATTGCCATGGATTTCATCACCGATTGGCCACCATCTCATAATAACACTGTCATTTGGGTCGTTGTCGATAGGTTTTCAAAGATGGCTCATTTTATTCCTCTACCAGGTCTTCCTTCTGCCCCACAGCTGGCAAAGTAATTCTTATTGCATGTCTTTCGTTTACATTTGTCTCTAAGTTCTGATGAGCCCTTTGTAACAGTCTGACAAAAAAAAGGAGAGAACGGGAACCACCTAAATACACACCCCTGGGTGCAAGCAAGCCGCTGAAATACACATACTAGTTCAGAAAAAAGAGAGAAAGCTATCAACTATATGATGCTGCACACCAATAAATTATTTAATCAGTCTCATGTGCCATGAAAAAAACATCTTTATTTCAATATGCAAAAAAGAAGAGAGTATACAGACATTTAAAAACAATTTAAAAACATACATTCTGGATGGAGGAATGTAACCCTACTACATCCACCCCTTGCTGGGTAAATGACCCACTGTTCAGGGAGAGGACAATCCTGCCACAAAAATTGCTGAATAGAGAGTAACACCAGTTTCAAATATATAATGCAGTTAGTATAAAACGTTCACAAAGGTAATAACATCAAGATGAAATCAATTTCACACTATCCAAATATGAGCATACCAACTGACATGCATCTATCCAACTATCCTAATGGCTAGCAGGTCAAATCAAGGTAAATACCAGTCCTAGTAAAGTGCATGTGACATGAGAGAGATGACCGTCTCTAGCTAGTAAAGGTGGAATAGCAGAATGTCCTCATCCCAAACACGGGGGCAGCAGACCCCACGCGTTCCGCCTTCAACTAGGAAGGCTTCCTCAGGCTTACTCACTTTGTAACAGTCTGGACATCAATCTGGACTTCTCCTCGGCCTACCATCCTCAGTCCAATGGTCAGGTGGAGAGGGTTAATCAAATTCTTGAGACTTATCTTCGGCATTTTGTTTCAGCTCGCCAAGACGTTTGGTTCGACCTTCTCCCCTGGGCAGAATTCTCACATAATCATAAGGATTCCAAGTCCACGAGGTTGTCTCCCTTTTTCGTTGTTTACGGACTCCATCTACTTTCTCCTCTTCCTCTCCCAGTGTCCTCTGGTGTGCCTGCTGTTGATGAGCTGGTCTATGATTTCTCCACCATCTGGCAAAAGACCTGACAGTCATTATCCCAGGCTTCTTCATGCATGAAGGCGCAAGCTGATAAGAGTAGAAGACCTCCTCTGTCCTTCTCTCCTGGTGACATGGTGTGGCTTTCATCCAAGTACATCTGCTTGAAGATCCCCTGATACAGGCTTGGCCCTCGCTACCTAGGTCCCTTCCAGATTCTACAAAAAATTTATCCTGTCTCCTACAAACTCTGTCTACCTGCTACGTTACTTATTCCCAATTCCTTCCACATCTCTCTCCTCAAGCCTCTTGTCATAAACCGGTTTTCTCAAAATAATCCTGTCCCCACACCTGTCTCCGACTCTTCTGACTTCTACAAAGTTAAAGAGATTCTTGCCACTAAAGCCATGAGAGGTTAAAAAATTTTCTGGTTGACTGGGAGGGTTACGGTCCTGTAGAGAGATCTTGGGAGCCTGAGGAGAATACCCTGGACCGTGACCTTCTCAGGAGTTTTCTGAATCGTAAAAGGAGGAGGAGACCAAAGGGGGAGTACTGTTACGTTATGCGCTCCGGCCGCAAGATCCCGTTACCTACTGCTACCGGCTGGGATTCACATTGTGGGACACGCCCGCATGCAAGCTCCAGCCCATCACTCACCTGGTTCTTCTCCTGCCCTTGCCTCTGCCTCTCTGCTCCGGCGTGTGTGTCCCCTTCCCCTAGGGCGCACGCTCGAGCTTTAAGATTTAAGGGGCCAGTGCGCCAATTATTGAAGTAACACATGTGGCTCATTGATAAATTCCTTCACCTCCCATACTTCCCTGCCTGATCTTTGTTGCCCTAGAGCCTTAGAGAAAGCATTCCTGTGTATTTCCTTGCCGTGTATCATACCCTTGCTCCTTGCCACCTGCATACTGACTATTTTCTACGTTCCTGACTATACTGCTGTGCCGCCTGCCCTGACCTCCTGCTATCCAGACCACGAGTTTCCTTATCTCCCTGTGCCTCAAATCTCCTCAGCCACCTGTGTGGTCGAGCCGTGCCAGCTGTAGCGACCTGGTTGCCTGCTGCAGCAAGTTCATCCCACTTTGCGGTGGGCTCTGGTGAAAACCAGCGGCACCTTAGACTCCGCTCCCTGGTACGGTCCGAGTCATCTACCACACAGGCCCAGCGGATCCACTATCATCAGTGTTCCAGTCTACTGAAACGTGAGTGTTACAGGGTCTAATACAGACACATCAATAAAGGCTAGGGAGGTGCATAGACTGTTCAGGAACACCTAGATTATCTACGTTGTTTTGTTAAGGGCGCTTCCTCACTCCATGCTGGTGTTACGTAAGCAATGTGAAGCAGTTACAGATGATAGCTTTCAAGCCTAGGCTAAGTTGGGTGGACATGTGCTCAAACAGGTATTCCAACATCAACACTCATTACCTACACACAGAATAGATGATCTATTATATTTGATGGAACTGGCAAAGATATCCAATTATGCTCAAAGCCCACACAAGACTCATACTTTCATGATTGAGGTAACCAATCCTGTGGACTATGATGTGTACTATAATGATACTATATAGTTACATAGTTAGTATGGTTGAAAAAAAGACATACGTCCATCAAGTCCAACCAGGGAATTGAAGGGAAGGGTGTAAGGGGATAAGGGAAAGGGATGTAGTTTATAATTCTGCATAAGCATTAATGTTATTTTGTTCCAGGAATGTATCTAACCCTGTTTTAAAGCTGTTAATTGTTCCTGCTGTGACCAGTTCCTGAGGTAGACCGTTCCATAAATTCACAGTCCTCACGGTAAAGAAGGCGTGTCGCCCCTTTAGACTAAACCTTTTCTTCTCCAGACGGAGGGAAGGCCCCCTCGTCCTTTGGGGGGGTTTAACCTGGAACAGTTTTTCTCCATATTTACTAGTGTGGAATCATTTTAAAAAACACATGAGGACAGACATTGGGTCAAAAATCTCAAAGATTTGGGTTTCTATTTTGATTATCCTGATAATTGTTGGAACTTATACTGAAATCAATTATTGTGTTCAAGGGGCTCAGTGCAAAGCACAGCAATGTCCTACAAGCTTTATCTACTGTAGGAAAAACCATATGAATCACCAAGGTACTGGATATGGCAGGCTTCATGAACAGCAATAATTTAGTTTTTGCCTGGAGATGTCTGCTATGCAACCGGCTAATACATTAGTTATAAACTTTGCATATTGGAGGCCATATTGCATTACAGCTATGCTGATATGATTCAAAAGTTAGTCCAAGCTGACAATGGTCATCTGTTAAAGGACATTGGCCCTGATTTACTATTGTAAACCCGACCTGTTTTGTCGGGCTGGGAGCCAGAATTTGGCGCATTGTGCCAGAATTTGTGTCTGGACCAGAATTTGCACCAAAAAGAAAAAAAACCCGACCAACTCTCCATTTTACAGAGAAAACCCTAAAAGGGGGTGTGGTCACAAGGAAAAGTGGTGGGGCATGGCAGTCAAAAGAGGCATGTCCTCAAGAATTTAAAAAACTCCCAACATATTTACTAGAGATAAGCAAACTTTTTAAAATTTCGATTCAGCCGATTTGCCGAATTTTCAGAAAAAATTTGGTTCGGTCTGAATTTACTTGTGGCGAATCGCTATTAAAAACAGCTATTTCTGGCCTACAGAAAGCCTCAATAGGGGTTTAGAACACTTTACCTTGCTGTAACACGCATGGGATGTGTGCTGGGTTAGTGAAATAATACTTTTAATCAGTATGATATGCAGATCAGAGGCGTTGCTATTAGAAACACTGTCGCAGAGCGGCGCAATGACAGAGCCTGGAGGTAGCATCAGTTTGAGGAGACCATATAGTGGCTGAATGACACAGCCTGGAGATGGCGGAAGCATGAGGAGACCAGATTGTGGCTGAATTACACAGCCTGGAGTTGGTGGCAGCATATAGTGTGTCTACCTCGGGCAAGTATGGCTCCAGACTTTCCACTTCTGCCACCATGCTGACTGCCAACCATGCTACCATCTTGCTGGCTCAGCTGCTGCCTCACGGTCAACCTGCAACCCTCTTATCCTGATGATGATGATGCCCCTTCTGCACCCGGCTCCCAAGTGTGATCAGCTTCATCATTATCATCAAGTTGTGTCTGCACGTCACGTATGTCATCCTCAGGTTCCTCAACAGTGTCTGCTTCAGGAGCCTGAATGCTCGCAACACCACCTCCCACACCACTCTTCTACACATCACTACTTGCCCGCCTAGCGTAGGAAGCGGAGGATGTCTCCTCCACCTCTTGGCTGTGCATTAGCTGCTGACTGTCCTCTAGATCGTCCTCACTAAATAGTGGAGCTGAACCCACAGCATAAGATACTTCTGTGGGGGAGGGAACACCATAGGACAGAGGCAATGGGAGGACAGGAACTGCTTGTGGGCCATGCAAACTGGGGTTTGTGTCTGAGGAACCCACCAACTGTTGACTGGGGGTGTCAGGTGTCACTTGTGATGAAGTGGATGACCATGTTAACCAATCGATGACGGTAGATGGGTTGCTGATCGAGTCACGGCCGCTAGCTGATACCGGGAGCTCAGTCCTCTCACTGCGACTCCTGCTGCCACTCACTCCTAGTCTGCTGTGACCTCTGCCTGATGAATTTAGTCCTCTGCCACTCCTCTGTGCATGTCCTGGCACTTCTCTGCCTGACACACTTAGTGCGTATATGAGAGGAGTACAATACGCTACAGTACGCTTAAAAAAGTATTTGTCTACACCACCAGACGGTGAGTATGTTAGCTTAGCCTTTCACAGTATCTAGGCCCTTGAGACTTTTACAGTAACAAAATAGTACACCACTTAGATGTACGTATGTGTTATGCACTTATAAGGGGAGAAAAATGTGCTACTGTCACGATGCCGGCTGGCAGGAGGTGGATCCTCTGTGCCAGAGAGGGATTGGCGTGGACCGTGCTAGTGGACCGGTTCTAAGTCACTACTGGTGTTCACCAGAGCCCGCCGCAAAGCGGGATGGTCTTGCTGCGGCGGTAGTGACCAGGTCGTATCCACTAGCAACGGCTCAACCTCTCTGACTGCTGAAGATAGGCGCGGTACAAGGGAGTAGACAAAGCAAGGTCGGACGTAGCAGAAGGTCGGGGCAGGCAGCAAGAATCGTAGTCAATAAGGAAAAGCAGGAGGTCAATACACAGTATGGATAAACACAGTAACGCTTTCACTAGGCTCTAAGGCAACAAGATCCGGCAGGGGAGTGCAGGGACAGAGAACAGATATAGTCTGGGAGCAGGTGGAAGCCAATTAAGCTAATTGGGCCAGGCACCAATCATTGGTGCACTGGCCCTTTAAGTCTCAGGGAGCTGGCGCGCGCGCGCCCTAGAGAGCGGAGCCGCGCGCGCCAGCACATGACAGCAGGGGACCGGGACGGGTAAGTGACCTGGGATGCGATTCGCGAGCGGGGGCGTCCCGCTGTGCGAATCGCATCCCCGACGGCCATGACAGTGCAGCGCTCTCGGTCAGCGGGACCGACCGGGGCGCTGCGGAGAGAGAGACGCCGTAAGCGCTCCGGGGAGGAGCGGGGACCCGGAGCGCTAGGCGTAACAGTACCCCCCCCCTTAGGTCTCCCCTTCTCTTTGTCCGGTAACTGCCTCCCCTGGGATGAGGACACCGGGAAAGAATGGAGGGTTTCCTCAACGGCAGGCAGTACCGCAGGAGTGGGAATGGGGAGGGAGGGCAGAGGGCGAGGCCTGGCACGGGGCAGTGTGACACCAGGACGGGGGCCATGGGGAGGCACCGAGGCTTGCCTGACTGGACTGAGAGGGGGGGAGAGGCACTTCTTATGGCAGGCAGAGTCCATAAAGACCTTAGGGAGACCGGTTACAGGGGGAACCACAGGGTCACGGCAGGGAGTACTGGGAACCAGTTTAAGGCAGTCCTTGAAACAAGAGGAACCCCAGCTCTTGATCTCCCCTGTGGACCAATCCAGGGTTGGGGAATGGTGTTGAAGCCAGGGTAGTCCAAGGAGAATTTCGGAAGTGCAATTGGAGAGGACCAAAAACTCAATTTTTTCGTGATGAGGTCCGATGCACATTAGGAGGGGCTCCGTGCGGTAACGCACGGTGCAATCCAACCTGACTCCGTTGACCGCGGAAATGTAGAGTGGCTTGACGAGACGGGTCACCGGAATGCGGAATTTATTCACCAAGGAATCCAGAATGAAGTTCCCAGAGGCACCGGAGTCCAAGCAGGCCACGGCTGAGAGGGAGGAGTTGGCTGAAGAAGAAATCCGTACGGGCACCGTGAGACGTGGAGAAGCCGACTTAGCATCAAGAGACGCCACACCCACGAGAGCTGGGTGCGAGCGTGCGTTTCCCAGACGTGGAGGACGGATAGGCAGTCTACCAGGAAATGTTCGGTACTGGCACAGTACAGACAAAGATTTTCTTCCCTACGGCGATTCCTCTCTTCCTGGGTCAGGCGAGACCGATCCACTTGCATGGCCTCCTCGGCGGGAGGCCTAAGCGTAGATTGCAATGGAGACTGTGGGAGAGGTGCCCAGAGATCTAAGTCTTTTTCCTGGCGGAGCTCTTGATGTCTCTCAGAAAAACGCATGTCAATGCGAGTGGCTAGATAAATGAGTTCATGCAGGTTAGCAGGAATTTCTCGTGCGGCCAGAACATCTTTAATGTTGCTGGATAGGCCTTTTTTAAAGGTCGCGCAGAGGGCCTCATTATTCCAGGATAGTTCAGAAGCAAGAGTACGGAATTGTATGGCGTACTCGCCAACGGAAGAATTACCCTGGACCAGGTTCAGCAGGGCAGTCTCAGCAGAAGAGGCTCGGGCAGGTTCCTCAAAGACACTTCGAATTTCCGAGAAGAAGGAGTGTACAGAGGCAGTGACGGGGTCATTGCGGTCCCAGAGCGGTGTGGCCCAAGACAGAGCTTTCCCAGACAGAAGGCTGACTACGAAAGCCACCTTAGACCTTTCAGTAGGAAACTGGTCCGACATCATCTCCAAGTGCAGGGAACATTGTGAAAGAAAGCCACGGCAAAACTTAGAGTCCCCATCAAATTTGTCCGGCAGGGACAAGCAGAGGCTAGGAGTGGCCACTCGCTGCGGAGGAGGTGCAGGAGCTGGCGGAGGAGATGGTTGTTGCTGCTGTAGCTGAGACTGAAATTGCTGTAGCCGTGACTGAAGCTGCTGTAGCTGCGACTGGAGTTGCTGTGTCATGGTGGTCAAGTACGACAGCTGGTGATCTTGTTGGGCGATCTGTCGGGCTTGCTGGGTGACCAGTGTAGTGAGGTCGGCGACAACTGGCAGAGGAACTTCAGCGGGATCCATGGCCGGATCTACTGTCACGATGCCGGCTGGCAGGAGGTGGATCCTCTGTGCCAGAGAGGGATTGGCGTGGACCGTGCTAGTGGACCGGTTCTAAGTCACTACTGGTGTTCACCAGAGCCCGCCGCAAAGCGGGATGGTCTTGCTGCGGCGGTAGTGACCAGGTCGTATCCACTAGCAACGGCTCAACCTCTCTGACTGCTGAAGATAGGCGCGGTACAAGGGAGTAGACAAAGCAAGGTCGGACGTAGCAGAAGGTCGGGGCAGGCAGCAAGAATCGTAGTCAATAAGGAAAAGCAGGAGGTCAATACACAGTATGGATAAACACAGTAACGCTTTCACTAGGCTCTAAGGCAACAAGATCCGGCAGGGGAGTGCAGGGACAGAGAACAGATATAGTCTGGGAGCAGGTGGAAGCCAATTAAGCTAATTGGGCCAGGCACCAATCATTGGTGCACTGGCCCTTTAAGTCTCAGGGAGCTGGCGCGCGCGCGCCCTAGAGAGCGGAGCCGCGCGCGCCAGCACATGACAGCAGGGGACCGGGACGGGTAAGTGACCTGGGATGCGATTCGCGAGCGGGCGCGTCCCGCTGTGCGAATCGCATCCCCGACGGCCATGACAGTGCAGCGCTCCCGGTCAGCGGGACCGACCGGGGCGCTGTGGAGAGAGAGACGCCGTAAGCGCTCCGGGGAGGAGCGGGGACCCGGAGCGCTAGGCGTAACAGCTACAGTATGCTTAAAAAAGTATTTGTACAACAGAAGCTGATGAGTACTTTTGCCTGGCCTTTCACAGTATCTAGGCCCTTGAGACATTAACAGGAACAAAATAGTACACCACTTAGATGTACGTATGTGGTATACACTTATGAGAGGAGGAAAATACAGTACACTTTAAAAAGTATGTGTACAACACCAGTCTGTGAGTACTTTTGCCTGGCCTTTCACAGTATCTAGGCCCTTGAGACTTTAACAGGAACAAAATAGTACACCACTTAGATGTACGTATGTGTTATGCACTTATTAGGGGAGAAAAATGTGCTACAGTACACTTAAAAAAGTATTTGTGCACAACACCAGCAGTACACACCAGTGCTGCAGCACACTGTCGCTGTGTACTACATCCAATCTCACTCCCTTCCCTTTCAGTGCTTCTAAGCAGGATTTGTGCTTGAGGTGAATCACTTCTGTTCTGTGCAACACATTGTTCTCTGTCCCTCTCTGTAATAGAACACTGTAGACAGTGACTGGGAGGTGAATCGCTGCAGTAAGAATGCTTTTATGTGAAACACACACTGCTTCTTTCTCCCTCTCTCTGGGCAACAGAATGCTAACTTGACAGGAGGTAAATCGCTGCTGGAAAAAAGCTTTTCTGTGCAACACACTGCGGTATCTGTCCCCATCTATCTCTCTGCAGTGAAAGGCTGAAGTGACTGGCTGCAATATTATTATACAGGGCTGTGACATAAAAGGGGTGACTGGCTTCTGATAGGCTGCATGCTGCATGTGATTCAGGGTCATCCCACCAACCCTTGTTCCCGCCTTCCCAGGATTCCTTGCCCCATGTCCTCAAAATGTGGATCCACCATTTTAGATGCCCTGGAGCCTGGACCGCACTAAATGGAGTTCAATGAAGTCATTCTCGCGAATTGCGGCGTTTGCTATATTCACATTCTTTGCTAATTAAACTTTTCCAGAAATTCGTAGTGAATTTGGATTTGTCAGATTTGATTCGCTCATCCCAAATCCACCACAGAAAATGTGGTGGATTTGAGCTGAGGAAAACCCCACAGTTCAGAGCATTCGTAAAAAAAAAAAAAAGGCAAATTGTAGGGCAAAATGTAGGGAAACATTAGTAAATACCGTGGAAAAATATCTGTCGGGATAAAACCCCACAAAGAAACCTATACTCTTAGTAAATCAGGGTCACTGTGTTTTTATTACTGTCATAGGGAAAATTTACTAAGACCAGCATGCACCTGTATCCTACGCTGGAAATAGAGTTTATTTTAACTTCAATGTCTTTCTGTTAGCAGGTTTGAATAGTAGAAAGTTTAAAGTGTTGATTGACACAAGCCAAAAAACGTGCCTATTTTGTGCAAAGCCACACCCACTTGACAAAGCGTAGTACAGAATGGCAAAATATTGCTAAATGTTTGCACACGCCAGGGGTGTGCAAACCTTAATAAATTCCTCCCTATGTTTTTATATGAAAAGGTACACTGAGTCAAATTAAAATAAAGATTCATTCCTGACCTTGGTTATGATCTTGGTGCAAGGTATGTCTATACTAATTTCGGTATGCTTACACATATGCATTATGTAATCTCGCATTTCCATTTGAAGGAAAACTTGCATATTGTTGGGCTAGGATGGTGACCTCTTCTATTTTTCTCTTCATTAGATATTCATTGCATTACAGCAATTACCTTCAGAGATGGCAGGACATTCTCAATTACCTGCATCTGTTTAAGGATCATTGCGTTCACTCTACCGTCTGCTTTGTCCCATAGATGAGTTTTCCAGCATCTCACTCACTTTCAATCTGAGAAGTTATGAAAGACTACTTTTCATATGAATCCTTCTATGCTCATCAGTTTTATTTCCCAACTTTGCTCAGTCTTCACTATTCAGGTGATAATTCCAGCTGCTTCCTCTAAAATAGGTAATAAAAAATTAAAAACATAATCAAAGCAACTGAATTTAAGTAATTACCTGGCAAAGAAATTGTATGACAATCACCTCAAAAACCAGCCTAGGTAGAATAAAACATATCTTTTAATAGGCCCTTGAAAGACAAAACACAGCAATCCATAATACAAGGGTTTCAAATTCAAAACATCACCCAAGACCTGGTTGGTGGATCACAGACACATTTCAAGGTGATAGGGACCCAAAAAATTATAAATAGGCATCTCCATTAGGAGATGTATTTAAAAAGAGCATTAAAACAATGCTAGCAACAAACAACATAATGGCACCCCAAATAGTATACAACATATTATTCCCTTACAATTTGATGCCTTCAGATCTGTTGTGGTTATTCATTTTATTCGCTTCATTTCAATTAATTGTAATATACCGTATTTATCGGGGTATACCACGCACCGGCCTATAACACGCACCCTCATTTTACCAAGGATATTTGGGTAAAAAAGTTTTTTACCCAAATATCCATGGTAAAATGAGGGTGCGTGTGTGCGCGTGCATACCCCGATACACCCCCAGGAAAGGCAGGGGTAGAGAGGCCGTCGCTGCCGTGCCTTTCCTGGGGTCTAGAGCCCTGTTGCCGGCTCTTCTCTCCCCCTAGCTATCGGCGCCGCTGCCCGTTCTGTCCCCCTGACTATCGGTGCCGGCGCCCCATTGCCGGCGCCGATAGCCAGGGGGAGAGAAGCGGCACCCATTGCCGGCGCCGCTGCCCCGTTGCCTCCACCCATCCCCGGTGGCATAATTACCTGGGTCGGGTCCGCGCTGCTGCAGGCCTCGGCGTGCGTCCCCTGCGTTGTTGCTATGCACGGCGCGGCGCACTGACGTCATGCGCCGCGCCGTGCAGCGCATAGCAACGACGCAGGGGACGCACGACGGAGGCCTGCAGCAGCGCGGACCCGACCCCAGCAACAGGTAATTATGCCACCGGGGATGGGGGGAGGCAACGGGGCAGCGGCGCCGGCAATGGGTGCCGCTTCCCCTTCTCTCCCCCTGGCTATCGGCGCCGGCAATGGGACGCCGGTACCGATAGTCAAGGGGACAGAACGGGCAGCGGCGCCTATAGCCAGGGGGAGAGAAGGGCCGGCAGCAGGGCTCTAGACCCCCAGGAAAGGCAGGGGGAGAGAAGCGGGCAGCGACGGCCTCTCTCCCCTGCCTTTCCTGGGGGTGTATCGGCGTATAACACGCACATAGACTTTAGGCTAAAAATGTTAGTCTAAAAAGTGCCTGTTACATGCCGATAAATACGGTATTCACAAAAATGAAAGATGTAATTTCATATGCAGGATGAATGGACCCTAGATATACTCTAAACTTACACTGCCTGTTAACTGTGGTGGCCCAGTACGGGATGGTGTTTCCCCGTACCTTCCCTGCCCTGTCAGGCAGTGTCCCTCAGTGTCCCCAGGGCCCCCTGCAGTTGTTCCCCTTATGTAAATAGGTTATGTATAATATTGTGTATTTTACCTTTAATAAATATACCATGTGATTGTTACCCAGAAGGTACTAGTGACCAGCTGATCCCAAAGGTGACCTATGGGCTCCCTGCTAGACTCCCAGATATATGTCCTGGGAGGAGCTAGCCTCTTGCTCTCTTTTACTGCAAGTCTTTGCTGAGGTCAGTCGTGCCTATAGTGTGTATCCAGAGCAGTTGAGGCCTCAAGTCAGGTTCTGCAGCCACAAGTCCAGTCCTGCAGCCTCAAGTCAAGTGCAAGTAAGGTGAAGTCACTGTCCTGTCAGTCAAGTCTTCTGTCTTCTCAGCATGGCCTTCACTAAATTCTCCTGTCTACTACAAGTCCCAGCCAACCTGCGAGGTCTCTGTGTCACTGGTCCCCTCCTTGGGCCCTGACTGTACTGCATAGACTGTGACAACTGTCTACTCTCAGTAAAGCTACCATTGTCTGTAACTTGGCTTCGGTGTCTTCATTGCCCCATGCCTAGCTCAGGATCCAGCGGTATACTTTCAGGTGGTTAAGGCTAAACCATGCCCTGGCGTCACAAACACAAAATATTGCGAATTTGAATATGGTCCCTGCCGCTCATCACTAGTAGGTAAGTAGACAGGTATTCCCCACAATAGGCAGGTAGCCCCCCTCTAGGCAGGCAGTTCCCCAGTAGGCAGGTAGTCCCCTAATAGGCAGGTAGTTCCCTCAGCAGGAAGGTAGCCCCCAGTAAGGAGGTAGCCCCCTCAAGAAGGTAGGTAGTCCCCCCATTAGGCAGATAGCCCCTCAGTAGGCAGTTAGTCCCTCTGTTAACCAAGTAGCCCCACAGTAGGGAAGAAGCCTCCCCAGTAGGCAAGTAGTTCTCCACATTAGGAAGGTAGCCCATCCATTGCTCTGCGGCCTATACCAGCACCTTGTTTGCATATGTGGATGTACAATGAAAAGTTGCCTTTGGTGGTTTGGGGATCCAGGCCAGACAAATCGCACCATTTTGTCCTTGACTCGCCTCCCCCCCTCTGTCGGAGCATATAGCACTTGTGTACCCTGCCTTTTTAGTAAGTATGTCACTGCTCCTTGAGCTTGCATTGGGCACCCCTCTACTCCTCAGATGCCTGATTGCCCATGCACTCTCCTTGGCATGGCCCTGCACATTGTGGTTTGCTATTACTTTACCTTTTGCAGTTTTTTCTGGTGTATTATGGCCTTGTGTTCATGAAAGGGAATTCTAGGATGAAGATAATGGTAATTGTTAATATAGAGGTCGGGGGAGGGGTAAGATATAGGTGTATCTAAGGCCTACGTATCCTGTGTATCAATTGCCATCACTAACTTTTCTGTATCTATTACTGTAAATTACAGATGCAACTTAAATCTTTAGATTTGAAGACATTAAGTTGTGAATAAAAATAAATAAATAAATAACATTAACATAACATTACATTTCTATTAATGTAATGTATCCAAATTTAGGTTCATGGATTTGACATAAAGCCAACAGATAACTATTAACCCCTTAAGGACGCAGGACGTAAATGTACGTCCTGGTGCGGTGGTACTTAACGCACCAGGACGTACATTTACGTCCTGTGCATAACCGCGGGCATCGGAGCTATGCCCGTGTCATGCGCGGCTGATCCCGGCTGCTGATCGCAGCCAGGGACCCGCCGGCAATGGCCGACGCCCGCGATCTCGCGGGCGTCCGCCATTAACCCCTCAGGTGCCGGGATCAATACAGATCCCGGCATCTGCGGCAGTGCGCGATTTGAATGAATGATCGGATCGCCAACAGCGCTGCTGCGGGGATCCGATCATTAAGAACGCCGCACGGAGGTCCCCTCACCTTCCTCCTTCCGGCTCCCGGCGTCTCCTGCTCTGGTCTGAGATCGAGCAGACCAGAACAGAAGATAGCCAATAACACTGATCTGTTCTATGTCCTATACATAAAACAGATCAGTATTAGCAATCATGGTATTGCTATGAATAGTCCCCTATGGGAACTATTCAAGTGTAAAAAAAAATGTAAAAAAATGTAAAAGTAAAAAAAAAAGTGAAAAATACCCTCCCCCAATAAAAAAGTAAAACGTCCGTTTTTTCCTATTTTACCCCCAAAAAGCGTAAAAATGTTTTTTTATAGACATATTTGGTATCGCCGCATGCGTAAATGTCCAAAATATTAAAATAAAATGTTGATTATCCCGTACGTTGAACGGCGTGAACGAAAAAAAAGTCCAAAATTGCTACTTTTTTAATACATTTTATTAAAAAAAAATATATAAAAAATGTATTAAAAGTTTTTTTATATGCAAATGTGGAATCAAAAAAAAGTACAGATCATGGCGCAAAAAATGAGCCCCATACCGCCGCTTATACGGAAAAATAAAAAAGTTAGAGGTCATCAAAATAAAGGGATTATAAACGTACTGTTACGCCGAGCGCTCCGGGTCCCTGCTCCTCCCCGGAGCGCTCGCGGCGTTCCTCTCTCTGCAGCGCCCGGTCAGACCCGCTGACCGGGAGCGCCGCACTGACATTGCCGGCGGGGATGCGATTCGCATAGCGGGACGCGCCCGCTCGCGAATCGCATCCCAAGTCACTCACCTGTCCCGGTCCCCGGCTGTCACGTCCTGGCGCGCGTGGCTCCGCTCCTTAGGACGCACGCGCGCCAGTTCTCTAAGATTTAAAGGGCCAGTGCACCAGTGATTGGTGCCTGGCCCAATCAGCCTAATTAGCTTCCACCTGCTCCCTGTCCATATTACCTCACTTCCCCTGCACTTCCTTGCCGGATCTTGTTGCCTTGTGCCAGTGAAAGTGTTTGGTGTTGTCCAAAGCCTGTGTTCCAGACCTTCTGCTATTCCTATTTGACTACGAACCTTGCCGCCTGCCCCCGACCTTCTGTTACGTCTGACCTTGCCTCTGCCTAGTCTTTCTGTCCCACGCCTTCTCAGCAGTCAGTGAGGGATTGAGCCGTTGCCGGTGGATACGACCTGGTTGCTACCGCCGCAGCAAGACCATCCCGCTTTGTGGCGGGCTCTGGTGAAAACCAGTAGCAACCCTAGAACCGGTCCACCGACACGGTCCACGCCAATCCCTCGCTGACACAGAGGATCCACATCCAGCCTGCCGAATCGTAACACGTACTAATTTGGTTAAAAAGTTTGTGATTTTTTTTAAGCACAACAATAATAGAAAAGTATGTAATAATGGGTATCATTTTAATCGTATTGACCCTCAGAATAAATAACACATGTCCTTTTCACTATAAATTGTACGGCGTGAAAATGAAACCTTCCAAAATTAGCAAAATTGCGTTTTTCTTTTTAATTTCCCCACAAAAATAGTGTTTTTTGGTTGCGCCATACATTTTATGATATAATGAGTTATGTCATTACAAAGGACAACTGGTCGCGCAAAAAACAAGCCCTCAAACTAGTCTGTGGATGAAAATATAATAGAGTTATGATTTTTAGAAGGCGAGGAGGAAAAAATGAAAACGTAAAAATTAAATTGTCTAAGTCCTTAAGGCCAAAATGGTCTGAGTCCTTAAGGGGTTAACTACTAATAGGATACCATGCCTTATTAATGTTTTATACTGTATATGTTCACAAACGGACTTATACTTCCCAGATTCTTCCTCAGTATGTCCAAAATGCTAATTATTTGTCCAAACTAAGAGTATATACGCCAGGTGTTGTGCTTCTAGCAAAAAATATGAATTCTAGAAAATAAAAATAAACATTTTATAATAATCTTCATGACTTGAATTAAAAACCAAAAGTTTCACAATAGAATTTCCTTTAGCGTAATGGCCAAAAAGTGACAGTCCACCACAGGGGTATGAGCTTTGCATCAACAAGATCTTTTTTACTTAATTCACCAGATATTCATCAGATTTTTTCATTTTCCCAGATGATTCTAAGTACAGTAAGTAAACTCGGTATCTAGCCATCGGCCCCTACAGGCAGAATGTAATGAAGCTGACTACTGTTCAGTGGTCTATTCAAGACCTGCAACAACTGTCGAAAGCTGCTATATATATATATATATATATATATATATATACACTGTATATACACACACATATCTATATATACACATATATATGTTCCCACTTGGCGTATACGCAGCGTATTTCACGCTGCGCAAAATCTGCAGCAGCATCGGGAAATTTGCTGCTTATCCCTCGCTCACTATACACACAAGGCTTTCCGGCGGCAGCCCTATGTGTGCAGTGAGTGTTGGAGGCGTAGCCGCTAGAGATGAGCGAACTTACAGTAAATTCAATTCGTCACGAACTTCTCGGCTTGGCAGTTGATGACTTTTCCTGCATAAATTAGTTCAGCTTTCCGGTGCTCCAGTGGGCTGGAAAAGGTGGATACAGTCCTAGGAGACTCTTTCCTAGGAATGTATCCACCTTTTCCAGCCCACCGGAGCACCTGAAGGCTGAACCAATTTATGCAGGAAAAGTCATCAACTGCCGAGCCGAGAAGTTCGTGACGAATCAAATTTACTGTAAGTTCGCTCATCTCTAGTAGCCGCGCATCAAAGTCACTCATCGACGTGCTTAAAGTTAAATGCGGGACACTGCTGTTTGACAGAGTGAAGAGCCATTGGCTCCTCACCCTGTCAGTCCCTCTTGTGCCCTCCTGCATCATCTGCATCATCTGCAAGCATTTTTTTTAAATCAACTGGTACCAGAAAGTTAAACATATTTGCAAAATACTTCTATTTAAAAATCTTAAACCTTCTAGTACTTATCAGCTGCTGTATGCTCCAAAGGAATTTATTTTATTTTTGATTTTCTTTTCTATCTGACCACAGTTCTCTTTGCTGACACCTTTATCCATGTCAGGAACTGTCCAGAGCAGGACAGGTTTGCTTTGGGCATTTGCTCCTACTCTGGACAGTTCCTGACATGGACAGAGGTGTCAGCAGAGAGCAGTGTGGTCAGACTGAAAAGAACAACTCAACTTCCTCTGTAGTATACAGCAGGTGATAAGTACTGGAAGTATCAAGATTTTTAAATAGAAGTTATTTACAAATCTGTTTAACTTTATGGCACCAATTGATTAAAAAACATTTTCCAAGGGAGTACCCCTTTAACAAACCCATCTGACATCAATACAAGACATGAAAAAAGATATGAGACGGAAAACAAACACTTTATTTGAAAAACTAAAACCAGAACCTAAATGCTTATTTTAGAAAAGGGTTAAAATATGTTGCATGCGTATTTTAAGTGACCAATTCAAATATACCGTAATAGATTAGTAAAGTATTTAAAGAAAAACCTATAAAATGTTTTTGCCATTCCAAATATTTTGAAAATACTCTTTTATAATGCTTGACCGGTATGTATATGGAAACGGATTATGATAGATAAAATGCAGAGCACAGATGCTTTATGCTTTGTTACTGAAGAGCCATAATAGTTGTTGACATGAAATAATTTGTTGTAGGAGTTGAAGGGCATGTAAACCTTTTAATGCTACTTTATAGTTTATGAGCAATTGTAATCTGCATACAAAGTTTAACTTCGTAAATGCATAGAATTACTTTCCTTTTATCCATCCTGAGTTATGGTCTATGTTATAGGCAAGAGCTATAATTACAAGTCTGCAGGTTGTTATTGGGAACAGACTTGGAAGGGGGTAAACCTCATGAACGCCCTTACGTGAAACGACTGCATGTATATTACTTTCAGTAAAATGTTTATTGTTTTTTTTTCAGTGTTATTGACATGTAACATTATATATATATATACCAAGCAAGAAAAATTCTGCAGCACTCCAAGATATGGTGCAAAAAAACACCATTTTTTTGCACCATATCTTGGAGCGCTGCAGAATTTTTCTCGTTTGGTATCTACAATTGACCCATTATATTGCATTCTGAAAGTCTTCAGACCCTTTAATGGCAGCAATTGCAGCCTCTAGTCTTTTTGTCTATGATGCCACAATTTTCCTATATGGAAGGTGAAGCTTCTACCTAGAATAAGGTATACAGCACTATGGATCAGGTTTTCACTAAGAATATCTATGTTCTTTGCTTCATTCAGCTTTTCCTGACTAGTTCCCCTGTCTTAGTTGCTAAAAGACATGCAGCATGATGATACCACCCCATGCTTCACTACAGGGATCTACATGGATGGTATTGGCCAGGTTATAAGCAGTGCCTGGCTTCTTCCAGACATGACGCTTAGAATTGAGGCCAGAAAGTTCAATCTTGGTTTTATCAGACCAGGAAATCTTGTTTCTTTCAGTATGAGAATCCTTTAGGTGCATTTTGTGCAATCTCCAGGCCTCTTTCTGGCCACTTTGCTGTAATGACCATTTGTTGAGTACTGTAGTAATGATTGACCTACTGGAAGTTTATTTACGTATATTTACGTCTTTGGCCATCTCCCGCGATATAACGCAGGGTCACGCGGTGACTCCACGTCATATCAGTTCGGTCCCGGCATGTATCTGAAGCCGGGACCCGGGGCTAATAGCGCGGTGCTGCACTCTACTAGCCCTAAAACGAAAGTGAAAGCTGCCCGGCTGCTCAGTGGAGCTGATCGGGACCACTGCAGTGAAAATGCGGTGTCCCGATCAGCTGGGACACGAGCGGAGGCTCTTACCTTCCTCCGGCGTGTCCCTTCGGCGATTGATTGCTCCAAGCCTGAGATGCAGGCTTGAGCAATCAACCGCCGATAACCCTGATCAATGCAAAGATCTGGCTTTGCAGTGAACAGGGTATAAGATCAGTGTGTGCAGTGTTATATCCCCCTATGGGAGCTATAACACTGCAAAAAAAAAAACTATGCAAATAAAAATAAATATAAACATATCTGGTATCGCCACATGCGTAAATGTCCAAAATATAAAAATGTATCATTAATTAATCCGCACGGTCACTTGCGTACGCACCAAAAAATTCCAAAGTCCAAAATAACATATTTTTTGTCACTTTTTATATCATGAAAAAATGAATAAAAAGCTATCAAAAAGTCTGAGCAATAAAAATGGTACCGCTAAAAACTTCAGATCACGGCACAAAAAATGAGCCCTCATACCGCCCCATAAGAGGTAAAATAAAAAGTTATAGGGGTCAGAAGATGACAATTTTAAACGTATAGATTTTTCTGCATGTAGTTATGATTTTTTACATAAGTACAACAAAATCAAACCTATATAAGTAGGGTATCATTTTAACCATATGGACCTACAGAATAAAGAGAATGTGTCATTTTTAACGAAAAAATTACTGCCTAGAAACGGAAGCCCCAAAAAGTAACAAAATTGCGTTTTTTCTTCAATTTTCTCGCACAGTGATTTTTTTTCTTTGTTTCGTCGTAGATTTTTGGGTAAAATGACTGATGTCACTGCAAAGTAGAATTGGTGGCACAAAAAATAAGCCATCATATTGATTTAGGTGCAAAATTGAAAGGGTTATGATTTTTAAAAGGTGAGGAGGAAAAAACGAAAGTGCAAAAACGGAAAAACCTGTGGTCCTTAAGGGGTTAAGTAATGTTGCAACAGCTGTAGGTTCCCCATTTGTGAACACATTGTCAAAGAGGGTCTGTTCATGTAATCCATTTTTAACATGCCTTTATAAAACAAAAAGGCATGCTAAAAAAAGCATAATGTGAACAGACCCATACTAACCAACCACGTTCCAGGCTGAGATCTTCTCCTTGTGTAGCTCTACCTCCAGTGACATCATCACTAAAGGCAGTACTACAGAAGAAGAGGCCAACAGCAGGAATGAAGAGGGTAAGGGCCAAGATGGCTGTATACTGTATACAGCATTGATAGTTAACTCTTTCTTTGCTGGGCCAGCACATATCGCTCAGACCCGCAAAATGTTACAGTAAACCAGTGATCTAAACAGGTCTAGAGCGCAACTTAACTCTTTCTTATTGACAATGAGTCAGACTTTTGGAAAGTTCACTCATCACTTATGCCTACATATAGCGCATTGTATAGTGACAGTAGTCCAATACATATTCAAGCATTTTTTATATCACCCATTTAGTAAATGCCATTGCATTGCAATTTACTATCCAAGGCTTTATTAGAATTTTCTACACACAACTGTATTAGTTTTTTGCCTGTATTTTATGTTGTTTTTTCTGTAAAACAGGGAAGGGTTGCCAACCTCAGTTTAAGTTTTACTGATGACCAGGGCTGTATTTGCTACTAGGTACTGGAGGCTCAGTGCCTAGGGCAAAGCCTTGTCGAAACAGCTTCAGGTCCGCTAATTTGCTTTCAATATTTTTTTATTATTTTCAAAGAAATGAGAAGTGAAAATGACAAACGATAGCTAATTTTTTTTCAACCCCCACCATGCTAGATTTTCTATTAAAACCGGAACTAGTGGGGAAGAGGGTTCCTCGTGCATGGGCTGCACTGAAGGGAGAGAGTGGGAAATGAGAAATGCTGATTGGTGCATCAGGAGTAGGGCAACTTCATCATATATGGGTCATTGTGCCACCTGTCCAATCACAGCACCAAGTGCCCTGAACCATAGAGAACCCTATGTAGAGAAATGCAGGGACCTTGTACCATATTGATTACATTTTACAACTAGTCTCTTAACTGCTTTATGTGTCAATTGGAATCATGTGGCCCACTGAGCTTCCAAAAATTGTTTGCCCAACTGAGTTTCCAAGAAAGTTGCTGGCATGAAAGAACATACTGTTAAAAACAGAAATAGCATGTGCGAGGCATGTTGGTGAGAGGCACATCTGTTCAAAAGTTGTTAAGTTGTGATCAAGGGTGGCTGAACATTTAATTGTCTGATCAAAGAGCCGGAGTTGGGTACATTTATATAACATTTTTAAATGTCTTGAAAACCATTTGGATGGTGCATTATTCCTTACAATGAACAGCATAAGGTATTAGACCATTATAATTTTCCAACTACAGATGTATAGTGAAATTCCTTTACATCGTAGTTATGCAGAATTCTTTTGTTAAGTACATTTGGGGAGATTTACACATTTGGGGAGATTACACCTTTTATACTAGTTCAAGTAAATGTGGAGCGCTTGCGCATTTTTTCATTTTATGCCTACTGAGGTCAGAATTTATGAATACATTTGCTAAATCTGGATTTACAGGGGCCGATTTTAGGAAGATCAATTAAAGGGGTTATCCACCATAAGGTGATTTTAGTAGGTACCTGGCAGACAGTAATGGACATGCTTAGGAAGGATCTGCTCATGCCTTGGGGCTAAATGGCTATGTTGTGAGATTGCCATAACACTGTGGCTAGCTTTTTGTGAACTAATATTTCCTGTTTGAGTTTGAGTTTTCTTTGCCTACAAATCCCAGAATTCCATTTTCCTCCCTCCCACACATCAGCCACCTCACCCAGTGAAACATAAATGAGCTGCATCCAATCAAAAAACCTGTGGTTTTCAATCAGGGTGCCGACAGCTGTTGCATTAGTTGCAGATTGATCCCTCTCCCACCAAGCGATCGCTCCAGCATAGGTATGAAAGTTGGTAGGTTTTTTCCCATATTAACTAGGTAGATAGGTAACCTCACCATATTTGCTAATAAGGCATCCCTTCCCCCATATTAGATGGGTAGATAGGTAACCCCCCCTTATATTAAGTAAGTAATAGGCCGCTGCTATAGTAGTAAGGTAGGTAGAGACGTAACTTGAAGCTTCTGGACCCCGATGCAAAATGTGCAATAGAGCCCCATGTGCTAACCATAATACTGATCTCTTATGGGGCAGATGTGTTTTGGGACATCCTTAGGCACAAAGGCCCTGATGCGGCTGCTACCTCTGCATCGCTTATAGCTACTCCACTGAAGGTAGGTAGGCAATGATATGTTAACCACTTAGGGACCAAGGGAGTAGAGGTACACCCCAACGCCCTGGTACTTGAGGACCCAGGGTGTACCTGGATGGGACTGGGATGACTGCTGATATCTATCAGCAGGCACCCTGTGCAAACCCATGAGGGGGGGTCCTGAGTGAATTCAGACCGGCGATTCCAGGTCAAACGAGTCTCCGGTGACCCGGAAAATAAGGGGGATCGGGGTTGTCCAAGACCACCCCTCCTATCCCGCAGGGGTGCAGGGGGGGTTAAAGTTCGGTTTCCCCGTTCTGCCCACCGACTGTTGTCCTGGCAGAATGGGGGAACTGTCCTGTGACCAGAGGCGGCGGTGGAGGTCACTTACCGTTGGCATTCGGCGGCCGGGATCCTCTCCCATGTGCGGCGATCCTGTGACTATGGAAGCCAGTGAGTTGTTGCCTAGCAAAATCTGGAGTGCTACAGTGGTCTCTAAACTGTAGCCTTACAGATATTAAAAAACTACAACTCCCAGTATGCCCAGACAGCTGTTTTCTGTTTGGACATGCTGGAATTTGTAGATTTGCTAGGGGGGTACAGTTTGAAGATCACTGTGCAGTGGTCCCTAAACTGTGGCCCTTTAGATCTTGCAAAAGTACAACTCCCAGCATGCCCACACAGCAGTTTTCTGTCTGGGCATGCTGTGATTTGTAGTTTTGCAACATCTGGAGGGCCACAGTTTGGAGATCACTGTGTGGTGGTTTCTAAAGCGAGGCCCTCTAAATCTTGCAAAACTACAACTCCCAGCATGCTCGAACAGCAAACGGTTGTCTCGCCATGCTGGGAGTTGTAGTTACGTACCTTCAGCTGTTGTATAACTACATCTACCAGTATGCCCTTTGGCGATTAGTACATGCTGGGAGTTGTAGTTATGCAGCTGGAGGCACACTGGTTGGAAAATACTGACTTAGATAACAGAACCTCTTATTTACAGTTGGTCACTAGGGTGACCACTAGATCCTAAATTTAACATCCACCATTGAAATAAAAAACATAACTTTTATTGTCTCAATTGTGGATTAAAATTTTTTCACCAAGACCATTCACAATGTATTAGATCACTGCAAGACTGTGCTTGCTACGTATTTACGTACTAGAAGACATATGTGGCTGCAGTCCACTTACTATCTGTCTATTAATAGAGTATTGGTGAAATATATTAAAACCACTGACACAATCACCCGTCCGACGTTCCACCACATTCAATGGCTTTGTCAAGGACTAGGCGCAAATAACAGAACCTAACTGAAGGTTTTCCAACCAGTGTACCTCCAGCTGTTGCAAAAGTACAACTCCCTGCACGCACAGTCTGTCAGAACATGTTGGTTGGGAGTTGTAGTTTTGCAACAGCTGGAGGTTTGCCCCCCCATGTGAATGTACATGGTACATTCACATGGGTGGGTTAACAGTGCGTTTCCTGCTTCAAGTTTGAGCTGTGGAAAATTTGCCACCGCAGCGCAAACTCCTAGCAGGAAACTCACTGTAAACCCCCCGTGTGAATGTCCCCTTAAAACACTACTCTATACTACACTAACACATGATTAAGGGTAAAACACTACATATATACCCCCTTACATAGTCCCCCCCAATTAAAATAAAAAACGTATCATACGACAGTGCTTCCAAAATGGAGCCTCCAGCTGTTGCAAAACAACAACTCACAGCATTTCCGGACAGCCACTGACTGTCCAGGCATGCTGGATGTTTAGCAACAGCTGTAGGCACCCTGTTTGGGAATCCCTGCCACAGAATACCCCTATCTCCACCCCTATGCAATCCCAAATTTAGTCCTCAAATGCGCATAGCGCTCTCTCACTTCGGAGCCCTGACGTATTTTAAGGAAACAGTTTAGGGCCACATATGGGATATTACCGTATTTGGGAGCAATTGCGTTAAAATATTTTGGCAGCTTTTTTTTCCCTTTTACCCCTTATGAAAAGGAAAAGTTGGCATCTACACAAGCCTGTTAGTGTAAAAAAATAATTCACTAACATGCTGGTGTTGCCCCATACTTTTTATTTTCACAAGGTAAAATGAAAAAAAGACCCCCAAAATTTGTAATGCAATTTCTCCTGAGAACGGAAATACTCCATATGTGGGCATAAAATGCTCTGCGGACGCACAAGGCTCAGGAGTGAGAGTGCACTATTTACATTTGAGGCCTAAATTGGTGATTTATACAGGGGTGGCTGATTTTAGAGTGATTCTGACATAAACGCAAAAAAAATAAATACCCACGTGTGACCCCATTTTGGAAACTACACCCCTCAAGGAAATAACAAGGGCTATAGTGAGCCTTAACACCCTACAGGTGTTTGACGAATAAAATGCTGGTGTTACCCTAAATTTTTTTTTTCACAAGGGAAAATGGGAAAAAAAAGCCCCCCAAAATTTGTAACCTCATTTCTTCTGAGTAAGAATATACCCCATACTTGGATGTAAAGTGCTCTGCGGGTGCACTACAATGCTCAGAAGAGAAGGAGCGGCATTGGACTTTTGGAGAGAAAATTTGTCCGGGATTGAAGGTCAGGTGTATTTACAGAGCCCCCATAGTGCCAGAACAATGGACCCCCCCCCCCACATGTGACCCCATTTTGGAAACTACACCCTTCACATAATTTTATAAGGGGTACAGTGAGCATTTGCATCCCACAGGTATCTGACAGATTTTTGTAATTTTTCATTTGCTCAGCCCACTAATCCAAAGATCTGTCAAACGGCAATGGGGTGTAAATGCTCACTGCACCCCTTATTATATTCTTTGAGGGGTGTAGTTTCAAAATGGGGTCACATATGGGGGGTCCACTGTTCTGGCACCACGGGGGGGGGTTGGGTCTTTGTAAATGAACAAGGCCCCCGACTTCTATTCCAACCAAATTCTCTCTCCAAAAGCTCAATGGCGCTCCTTCTCTTCCGAGCATTGTAGTGCGCTAGCAGAGCACTTGATGTCCACACTTGGGGTATTTCCATACTCAGAAGAAATGGGGTTAGTAATTTTGGGGGGCATTTTCTCATGTTACCCCTTGTAAAAATGTAAAATTTGGGGAAACACCAGCATTTTAGTGAAAAAAATGTACACAAAAAGTCATCAAACACCTGTGGGTTGTTAAGGCTCACTGTACCTCTTGTTATGTTCCTTGAGGGGTATAGTTTCCAAAATAGTATGCCATGTGTTTTTTTTTTTGTTTTTTTTTGCGGTTCTGGCACCATAGGGGCTTCCTAAATGTGATATGCCCCCCAAAAACGATTTCAGCAAAATTTGCTTTACAAAAGCCAAATGTGACTCCTTCCCTTCTGAGCATTGTAGTGAGCCAGCAGTGCACTTGACGTCCATACATGGGATATTTCCATACTCATAAGAGTTGGGGTACTAATTTTGCTGGACATTTTCTCCTATTACCCCTTGTAAAAATGTAAAATTTTGGGGAAAAACTTCATTTTAGTGAAAAAAAAAATTTACACATCCAACTTTCACAAAAAGTTGTCAAACACCTATGGGGTATTAAGGCTCACTGAACCCCTTGTTACGTTCCTTGAGGGGTGTCGTTTCCAAAATAGTATGCCATGTGGTTTTTTTCTTTTCTGGCACCATAGGGGATTCCTAAATGTGATATGTCCCCCAAAAACTATTTCAGAAAAACTCACTCTCCAAAAATCCCATTTTCGCTCATTCCCTTCTGAGCCCTCTAGTGCACCCACAGAGCACTTGACATACACATAGGAGATATTTCCTTAGTTGAGAAAAATTGTGTTACAAGTTTTACCCCTTGTAAAAATTTTCTCCTTCACTTTCCTGCTATTCCTGTGAACACCTAAAGGGTTAACACACTTGCTGAATGTCCTTTTAAATACTTTGAGGGGTGCAGTTTTTATAATGGGGTCATTTATGGGTATTTCTAATAGGAAGGCCCCTCAAATCCACTTAAAAACTGAACTGGTCAGTGAAAAATTCCGATTTAGCAAATTTTTTGAAACATTTGAAAATTGCTGCTGAACTTTGAAGCCCTCTGATGTCTTCCAAAAGTAAAAACATGTCACCTTTATGATGCAAACATAAAGTAGACTTATTGGGGGACATTTACTAATCTAGTCTATTCTGGGTATGCTTATAGACCAGCGTATGTGGTAGTCTCCTGTCTATTGTGCTCCTAATTTATCAAAGGTCTCACAGCCCTTGATAAATTCTGTGCTCAGACTTCAGGGTCTACAGCTTAAACTGCATTTAGACCTGCTCCAACATGGTCTGACATTTCAGCGTATTTTGGGCAGATGCGACTTGTCGCATAAAAGTCGCACTTGATAAATTCAGCACCAATGCATTTTCCAATGCATTTCCGTCTAAAATAGACTAGAATGCATCATGTTCTAAAAATTCTCTACAGCAAAAGTCGCAGAAAAGTCGCACATATTTAGACTGCGACTTTCTGTGCGACAAATTTAGACAGGAAAAACCAGTCTAAATCCTTTGATAAATCTCCCCCATTGTATATGTGAATCAATATATATAATTTATTTGGGATGTCCATTTTTCTTATAAGCAGAGAGTTTTAAAGTAAAAAAAATGCAAAATTTTCAAATTTTTCAAATGATGCATCAAGGAAGTATTGACAGAGTATTACCACTAACATAAAGTCAAATATGTCACAAAAACACAATATTGGAAACAGAATGAAAAGATAAAGCATCCCAGAGTTATTAATGCTTAAAGTGACAGTGGTCAGATGTGCAAAAAACTCCCGGGTCCTTAAGGTGAAAATGGGTTTGGTCCTTAAGGGGTTAAGTAAATATACTCGGGGAAACCCTGATATGGTTTCAGGCAGGAAAAATGACAGAGTTCCCTGATAGATACAGTGTGGGCTGATAACAGACACACAGTGGTAGTGTGGTGTTGGGTGAGGGTATTGTGTGACTTAACCTTTTGGTGACGCCAGGGCGTGGTTGACTTATACACCACCCAAGATAGACCAGCTTCTCCTGTGCCAGGCACAGGGCAAATAATTACTACAATGCAAGGTTACTGATAAGTGGCTTTACTGAGGTTGAAAAGATGGTACAATCTGTAACAGCTCAGATTAGCATGAAGGAGATGCAGAGTGAATTTTGGAAAGCTTATCGGCTTGCTGACACTTGTAGTAGTATGATACTGTGACTGACTTGCTGTATGTAACCCACGCTGGACTGTAGTTAATTGAAGGACTAACTTGACTGACTGACTTGCTGGACTTGACTTGAATTAAATCCCCAAGACTTTAATGCTTACCGCCAGGCTTTGACTTACCCAGGCGCAGGGGTTAACTTGCAGAAGATACGTGGTTGCTGGACTAGGCCTCAGGCCTCCTTCAGAATCACCTCACAGACTCCTCAGACTTCTCTCAACTGTACCTTAGCAAGATCTGAACTCTGAATTCTGGTTACACTATATGTGGACTGGAGCAGGTTTTGAGAATTCCCATTGGGCAGATAAGTCACATAGTTCCCCTCTGCATACCCTTCTAACAACTAGATTCTTAACAACAGGTTTAAGGTTTAAAGTGACAAGTAGATAGGAAATACCAATACATTAACCATTGCACAACATTGCATTATACTGTGTGATGTATAGAGTCCTGAGGAATGTGGGCCCAAGACAGACACTGAAGGCAGTATCTGCCACACAGGGCAGGCAAGAATACAGAAGAACACTTTATTATGTGCAAAACATCCATAAAAGAAGAAACACAGATGACTCACCAAGCCTTTGTGACTTTGTATTTATTTCTTAGGTATGTGCAGGCAAAGTGGCTCCATGCTGCATCGGTAAGCTTGACACTAGTGTACTCAGTGATTACCGGTACCCGACAGAGATGAGCAGCAGAGAATAGAAATGTCGCGGGAAGCAGCGGGGACATGTCAGGCGACGGCTGTGAATGAATGAAGCCTACATGCGGGACATGTCGGCTTCATTCATTCATTCCCACTGCGGCCCTGCTCCTCCTTGGCGGCGGCCTTTCAGGGCTCCCGGTAGGGAATTTAAAAGTGAAAGTAAAAATACACCGTACATCACAGGGGAGCGGAGCATAAGGCCTGCTCCCCTGTTTAATAACTTCTGCTCACATCGGGTCTCAGAAATGAGACCCGGTGTGATCAATCCCTCAGCCCATGTACAACAACTCCCATTATGGAACAGAGTCTGTTCCATGATGGGGGTTGTAGTACAAACACTAATGTAGCCTCCCCAGCCACGGGCAAACTCCTGCAGCCAGAGAACTACTACTCCCATCATGGAAACAAGCCTGTTCCATGATGGGAGTAGTAGTAGTCCCGGCTGCGGGAGTCTGTCGGCAGAGGTGTTGAAACGGCCATAAAATAACGGTACATGACGGATGTTATAACGGGTCATAAAAATGCCCGTTATTTTGACGGACATTATTCAGCCGTTAGAACCCGTTATTTCATCTATTATTATACATCCGTCTGTTAATTATACAATACAGAAAATGGATGTTTAATAACGGATGAATACTCATAGTGTGAAAGCAGCCTTAGGGTGCATTCACACTGCGGAATCTCCACCTGCTGAATTCAGCGAGCGGATAGTCCATCTGGCGGCTGACGCTGAAAATATTTTGGCGCTAGGGTTGCGGGGCACTGAGCCGTCACCATTGACGGCTATGCAGTGCTCACGGAATCCGTGCAAAGAATGAACATGTTCTTTCTTTGCATGGAACAATTTCAGCGGCGGAATTGTCCGCAGCTGAAATTCCACAGTGTGAACAGGTCTTGGGGAGGCCCATTCACACTAAAGTTAAGTTCACACCGCTCGCGGAATTCCACCCGTGGAATTCTGCGGGAATTCCATAGTGTGAACCTACCCTACACAGAGAGGAAGAAGGATTATTGGAGTTTGCCTGCTGTTCTCCTTATACACTATGTAGTAGAGCCCTGCACGAGATTTCCAATCCTGCTCCAGCCCGCTCCTGATGATTTTTTGTCCAATCCCGTCCGCTAACATATGAATGCATAGATACTATGGTGCAATGCTCTGCACATACTCCCAATGTATAGTAGTGTGTGTGTTCACTCTCGTTCGGCCCTCTCGGACAATGCCGCAGGAATTGGGGGATGCTCCTTTCTGGGCAGGGGCAGGAGGTTCTCATGCATATACTGCATCACCCGGTGGTCATGACCAAACAACCACCGTGGCAGCGGAGGTGACCGGGGATGAAATACGGGCTTCAGGGGACTGACTCTGGGCTAGAGGGAATATACAGGGTGGTAAAATCGGCTTCCACTGTGGTACTTACATCTGATTCCTCGGTAGCGATTTCTGCACAGGATCCCCAGGTCCGATGGTGGGGCGACAACCTTACCGGTGATGCAACTTTAGATGATGGCGGAGTTCCTCCGGGCGTTCTGCCGACTGTGGTAGATGACCAGCTGTCGTCGCTCTCAGGGAGTGGAGCCTGCAAACACCGATCCTCCAGCGACAGCTTCTGCAGGCGATCCGCTAACGCCTGGAACACTTGAGCGGCGGCTGCCGTGACTTTGCGCGCCATCTTGGGACTCACAGAGACTTGGGATTCAGCCATACTGCTCCTCTCGCTCGCTTATTGTGGTCTGAAGAGGTCTGGCTGCAAACTACTTTTATAGAAGACTCGGGCAAGATGGCTGCCAGCTGGAAACACGTCAGCAGTGCACCCTCTTCAGCTGCCACCTGGGCAACAGGGGGCCGGCCCTTTAGGTTCCACCTCGTATTCGGTATGGAGTCCTGACTTCCACGCCCAGTGGAGGGACGCTGACTTTCATTGGCATTCTTCACGCACGTTTCTCCGACTCCGTTAACCCTTGCAGGTACTGGACATTTTGGATAACGCAGCATGGCTTCTGTTCGCACTTTACACATGACGGACACAGACTTTGAACTTTCACAATGGCAATGCCAGGGCGTGTTTGGCCTATACACCACCTGAGGTAGGCCAGCTTCTCCTCTGCCAGGCCTGGTGCAAATAATTACTCCAACGCAAGGTTACTGATAACTGGCTTTACTGAGGTTGGAAAGATGCTACAATCCGTTACAGCTCAGATTATCATGATGGAGATGCAGGGTGAACTTTGGGAAGCTTATCGGCTTGCAGGGACTTGTAGTAGTATGATACTGTGACTGACTTGCTGTATGCAACCCATGCTGGACTGTAGTTAATTGAAGGACTAACTTGACAGACTGACTTGCTGGACTTGATTTGAATTAAATCCCCAAGACTTTAGTGCTTACCTCTAGGCTTTGACTTTCCCCCAGGTGCAGGGATTAACTTGTAGAAGTTGCATGGTTGCTGGACTAGGCCTCCGGCCTCCATCAGAATCACCTCACAGACTCCTCAGACTTCTCTCAACTGTATCTGAACTCTGAACTCTGGTTACAATATATGGAGATGGTTTTGAGTATTCCCATTGGGCAGATAAGTCACATGGTTCAACTATGCATACTCCCTTAACAACAAGGTTCTTAACAACAGGTTTAAGGTTTAAAGTGATACGTACATAGAAAATACCAATACATTAACCATTGCACAACATTGCATTATACTGTGAAATATAGAGTCCTGAGAAATGTGGGCCCAAGACGAACACTGAAGGCAGCATCTGCCAAACGGGTCGGGCAGGAATACAGAAGAACACTATATTCTGTACTGGGTCACCACAGTAGATGGTCAAACTCTGTTTCTCTTGGTTTGATTGGAAAATACACATTTCCAACAACAAAGCAGTAAATGGATCTGGTAATAACCCTTGAGGTAGTACAGAAGTGTAAAGACGGGTCCCTCTCTTCACTTAAGCCTGTAGGTGTTGGTATGGATAGTTCACAGCCATCGCTTTACTAAAAAGGCTCACACTGGTTGGCTCCCAGCTAGCTTCAGATACATGTACTGTAGTACTCACTCTAACCTTTCTCTGCAATTTCCCCTGTTGGGTGCAGGTAACTAGAGAGGTAACGCCAAACACCACATGAATTACTAACTAAACCCAGCCTGAAGTCCTGTAGGGTTATAGACTAGCAATAGGATACTTGAACAGCTTATCTCCAATGACTTAAAGCATTCTTCTTTTCTCTGTCTCCGTTAGTATTTTCTTAAGTGCTAGACAAGGAAGATATGGATGATCTGGATAAAAGCATACCAAAGAAGTTCATGGGTATCTTAGTAAGTATCCATATAAATTCAAGGATGTCCGGAGCTGTAATGCACATGTTCAAAAGACCTTAATGGAATGACTAAAAATAACTCACAATATATTAATTTGCATTTTAGAATAAGAATTAAGCTTTGGAGACTTCCAAATAAGAATGATGAAAACAGAATGCAGATTACTGAGCAAATCGATGCACAAGAAATGAATTTATAACAGGATTACACGTTAAACAGACCAGACAATCCTACCTATTCCTATTTGTTCTAAATCCAACCTCAATTTAATTACAACTCACTACGTAACAGAGAATATAGGTTCCCTAAAAGCAGAATGACTCCAAGACAAGTTGTCATAGCAGGCGCTACAGGAAGGATACTGTCTGCTCCTTCTAAGGTAATGCACCTCCCCAAGGTGACTGTGCACAGCATTGCATTATATTACCGGTCAGTTTCCCAATTCATAACTGCTCATTACAGTGAATTCAGCTATCTCTTGCCTTTCGTCGCTCCGCCAAATCGTACCACCCCCCCCCCCCCTCAACTCAATAGAAATTTAATTTCCCCTTCAAAAAGTGACAGGATTAATTGCTCATTGCAGGATTTCTCTGGCATACAGGAAGTACGTATGCAGGCGAAATGCAAAGCCCTCTCACCTCCGTGTGATTAATTACACCCCAAGCTCGGGCTCTCTTTCACCCTCCGCTATAATTCAAAGCCTGGGAGAAAATTGAGGTTTTTCTTCTCCTGTATGGTTTAATTAATTACACATGTCTCTGCTTCATACGTGCCAGGGAAAAAAAAAAACCTTTTGTTTTTCTTCCCCAATTATTTTCCGTGACTTTTCCATGGAGGTGACAGCAGCGAGAGAAGTAAGCGGAAGCTCTGATGTTAAGTTTTTATGTCCGCAGTTGCTCATTTGCCAGCACAGCGAATGTTCATTCATACGGCATTACCTGTGTGGATGAACAGTTGAGGATTCCCAACCGGTTTACAGCCTTCTAAGTGAACATCATTGCATCAAAGTCCGTGGAAAAACGACAAAACTGTCAATTATGTATCAAATCTGTATTTCTCGCCTCTGAAATAAAAGCTCAGCAGAATCAACATATTCATGGTTAGGTATACAGCGCGCATCAAAGATATCACCAACCCCCTTATTATACGCTGCATTTTATTGGGTAAAATCTTCAAAACTCAGCAAATTTTTTTTTTTTTATACGGGGCTTCCTTCTACAAAACAGAAGGAAAGAAGAAAACAAAACTCTACAAATTGATCTATTTATTACAATACTATCAAGGTTTTACAATATTTTATAAATCTATCTAAATGACTACATAATGAGAAGTTTTGCAACTTGATAACATACTTTTGGGAAGATTTATCAAGGTGATTTTTCTTATATTTTTTGGGCGTAAAAAGAAGAAAAGGTTTTTTTTTTTGCACAGAAGTTATCATTTGTTTGCACTAGTGTATATGCTTTTTCAGCCAGTTGCCATAGTGTAAATGATTATCCTTATGGGAGCATAGTTTCTAATTTGCATGTGTTTTAGTGACATTTCTCATCTGTAGTGATATTTAGCATCTGCACCCCACCTCTGACCAGACACAGTTTTTACACACTCCATTCGTAAAAAAAAAAAGAGAGTATTTGAAAAAACGTGCATTTTTTAAATTCATTTTGCACTCAAAATATTGAAACACTACTTGAAAAAAAATCTGCAAAAAAAAGAGAAAACAACACAAATTATAAATTCATACCCCCCTCTCTGTACTATAACATATATGGTATGTAGTAAGATGTATACTGAGTGCAGCAGTGGACAACCTTATTAAATGGGTACTCCGCTGCTCAGCACTTGGAACAAAATGTTCCGAATGCTTAGAGCTGGTGTCGGGAGCTCATAACATCATAGCTCCACCCACTTGTGATGTCACATCCCGCCCCCTCAATGCAAGTCTATGGGAGGGGGCGTGGCATCCCCCTCCCATGGACTGGCATTGAGGGGGTGGGCCGTGACATCCTGAGGGGGTGGGGCTATGACGTCACGAGCTACCGCGCTGGCTCTAAGCGTTAGGAACATTTTGTTCCAAATGCTGAGCAGCGGAGTACCCCTTTAAGTCTGAGGACCACATTGTCATAATACTTTTAATCAGTAATATAAAAAATATATATACTCACCTCTCTTAGCACTCCCATGGCCTTACTTCTTTGGTCCCCAGTTAGTCTTTGTACACAAGACCTATGGCAATGGCCATCATATGTGCCTCTGATTGGCCACAGCAATCGTACTTGGGAACATGTAATTGCCAGAAACTTGGCGTCTGGGTATACAGAGAATGATAGTGGACCAGAAAAGTGCTGCCAAGGAAGTGTCAAGGGGGTGAGTATGGTATTTTTGCTTTGTTTTGCTTTTTTAGACTTTCAGTAAAGCATAGTATATTTATACTGCCTACAATAATATCATCCCTCCCAACCTGCAAAAACAAAAAATAAATGCATTTAATTCCTTAATCATCTCCTAGAAAGCATTAGAAAGATCCTTAGTAAGTCCTAAACAATCTTTTAGAAGAGATTTTCCTGATTTGTCTGTGGCAGTAGGCTTGACACAAGTTGTCAGAACTTCATGTTCGGCAGTCATGTCTGGGCAGGGAAGAAGTGCACACTATTCTCGCAAACTCCCCTGTCCCTTCCTACTTACCTACCTGCCCTAGACGACAGGTCCATAACTACGGTGACAGTCCCTTCCTAAATAAGTGAGGGACAGTCGAAAGGTCAAAACAATAAGTTAAAAAACTGACAAAAGTTTGTGAATGGCTGGAGGCACACAGCTAACAGAAAACAAACCTAAACACGCACACACAAAAATACGTAGTCAGAGAGTCTAAACCAGGTGAGCACGAAGTACAAAAACGCTTATACCAGAGAGAAGACCCAGAGAGCAGAGCCAAAGGGTCAAAATGACAGATATCACAGAAACAGTATGAAGCTAACTAGGAAACAAACAGAACTGGGAGTAGACTGCCTGCTTAAATAGGGCCAGACCAGGTGTTCAATCAAGGTCAGCTGACAGGTCTCAGCAGACAGGCGTAACCAAAGCAACAAAAACAAACAAAAGCTCTCAGTGCAAGTTAACCCTTCAGTTCCACAGTACCCCCCCCCCCTTATATGCTGTAAGAGTAGTTACTTACTGCTATGCTGTCTGTAGGTGGAATATACATCATATGTCTGTGGTGAGGTCAATCATCTCATACTTTATCTCCACTACTCCCTGTCCTCCATGTCTCTTGTGGGATTGTGTTTGACATGCTGGGCAGCAGATCTTGTAATAAAATAGAAGAGCTGTGTCTACTTGCAGAGCAGAGTTATGAATGAAGACAGTAATTACAGCTGTTTTTCCTATTACCTTTTTAATAAATAGTACATTTACAAAGTTACTTTATCAGAACACTTCCCAAAGTCACCCCATGTAACCCGCAGTCATTCTAGTTTGCAGACTTTAAAAGAGACATATGTCCATCAAGTTTAAACAAGGAGGGGCATATGAAATCATCATTCTTTGATAAAAAAAAAATAATAAAAAAGTAATAAAATAATAATCCAGGGGACTTAAGCAGAGTGTGATCAGGTAGCTTCCACCACAGCCCAAAAGACTTAACCAGGCACTGTCCCTCTGGATAACAAACCACTGTCTCACTTGTCTCCTCCCTCTGAAAATAATGGCGGAATCTGCCTCTTTCCTTACCTTTTTTTTCTTGACGACTGTTATTGGTATTTGCTTGTTAGCTCTGTTTATTTCCTGTAGGCCTTCCTTTTCTTTTCTTTTTATTGAATTTGTTATGTTTTTTAAAAATGGCAAATAACATTTATTTCAAAATAACAATTTGCAATGACATGAAGAGGCATTTTACAGTATAGTAGAAAAGATGCTCTACGATCAGTTTAGTATGCATATATGTACCGTATTTTTCGTCCTATAGGACGCACCGGCGTATAAGACGCACCCAATTTATAGGTACAAAATCTAAAAAAATAAAGATTTTGAACCCAATAGTGGTCTTCAACCTGCGGACCTCCAGATGTTGCAAAACTACAACTCCCAGGATGCCCGGACAGCCGTTGGCTGTCCGGCCATGCTGGGAGTTGTAGTTTTGCAACATCTGGAGGTCCGCAGATTGAAGACCACTGCATAGGAGGTAATACTCACGTGTCCCCGCCGCTCCGGACCCATCACCACTGTCCTGGATGTCGCTCCATCGCTGTCGCCGTGTCCCCGTCGCTCCGGAATGTCTATGCTGCCGGCCGGGTATCCTCGCTCTCGCTGACGTGATGATGAGGAAGGAGAGCGCCGGCCATACAGGGGATCCCCGAACGGAGAAGACACTGAGGAGGCAGGTAAGGTCCCTCCCGGTGTCCTGTAAGCACTAACCCGGCTATTCAGTCGGGCTGTTCGAGACCGCCGCGGTGAAATCGCGGCGGTCCCGAACAGCCCGACTGAACAGCCGGGCTAGTGTCACTTTCCCTTCAGACGCGTCTGAAGGGTTAATACAGGGCATCACCGCGATCGGTGATGTCCTGTATTAGCCGCGGGTCCCGGCCGTTGATTGCCACAGGGACCGCCGCGATAGGGGTGTATTCCGACTTTTTCCCCCCAGTTTTGGGGACGAAAAAGTGCGTCTTATACGGTGAAAAATACGGTACTCACATGGTGGTCATCCAGAGAAGAAATCAAATTATAATTATGTTATTGCAATTAAGTTAGAGAGTTAAAAGAAAATCCACAATCCATGTGCACGCACCTTTAAATCGTATCTGTTACTTTCTTATTACTTATTCAATAAACATTACATTTTTTCCTCCTAAAAATATTTCAGCTTCATGTACAAACAGATGTAAAAAATCATTTGACACTGATGACAGAAAACCCATGGGGTAAAGACGTCTTCATGTTGTTCTATTATAGCTATGACCACAGTTTGTTTTAACAATCTATCTAATGCTGAATTTCTGAGCTGGAACCACTGAGGCCTATACAGCTCACTTGTTATTTCTGTTTGTCTGTAGACTGGGAACAAGACACCTTGGAAGGGGACTGTTTCACTCCAGGGTATCATTGCTCATATCTACAGCCCCACCGCCTCTTGAATTTTGGTCCCTTATCTTAGTTTTCCTGAAAGGCTGTGCTTGTTCTAGCGAGGGCTAATGAATAAGCACGCACAGCCATGAAATGGGAAATAACGGCATAGCTTAATCAGGCATTCAACCTCATGCCTTTCTTATCAAGCGTGGAGAGGGAGAGACGGACCTCAAGTAACTGTTAACCTTTTTAGCTCGAGATTTGGGCACTTAGTGGGTTATTCATTGCTCTTAAATTCTTTGGACGTGCCAGTGGTAATACAAGAGTTAATGTGATCTTAATAGTTGTAGACAGGCAAAATATATGGTTTATAATAATATTTTTGAACATGCTTTAGTGCCAGCACATTACATTGCAGTTTGTCAGTGGAAAGGGCCTCTGGTGCTAGCTGATAAAAAAAAAAAAAAAACCTTCATCCCTCCATCACAAAAAGCTCCAGCTGCCTTTCGTATTAAAATTTGAAACCCAAGTCTTGGTGTTGAGGCAGGTAAGGTCTGGTATGAACTGGGCATCTCTCGCACTCACTACCACAGTTCAGTGGAGTTAATAGTCTGAATGTAATCTAAGCGGGCACTGCTATTTGTTACCAAGATAAGGGACCGGAGGAAAGCAGCCAATCAGATAACAGAGGCACAGGAACTCTACTTGACCATGGCGTAAAATTGCATTTTTCCGTCTCGTCTTAGAAAATAAATGTGTTTATTTTGTCACCTATTTATACCATCATGAAAAACAAGAGAGAAAAAAACAACAAAGATAGAACTTTACTGTCAAAGTCCAGATATTCATTACGATGCATAGTGTTGCTGACATTACTATGAGATATGGATTGAGGGTTATAGATATATGGGGACAGAAATTCTTTAATAATGCTTTATCTCAATGTGTCACAGATTCGCTATAAGAAAAGCTGAAATATTTGTCAACCTTTCCAGACATCTCCCACACTCTTCAACATATCAACTTGTTATTAATTTGACTATGGCTTTGGCACCGAAGAGCAGTGACTCACTTGGGCCCTGTTTATATAGACTGATAAGAGAACTTAAAGTCATTTTGGTAATGCCTGAGCTTGTGCCTAGTCTGTACCGTGATAAATAATTCTGCCTCCCGTTTTGGGAATTTAAGGATGTTATCCAATACCCATGACAAGTGACATGGATAGATGCCTATTGTAACAAGCAGGAAATGTGCACATAGGCAAATGCAGTCTCTCGCTTGTATGAGTCTGTCGTGTTGACACTTTCACCTTTATAATTTACCATTGGATTAGTGTAAATGATGTGAACATGTTGCTTGGAATGTGTAGGAATGAAGTAGCTGAGGAACCTATTGTTGACTTGCCTATAATATTGCAATGCAGCAGCTGTATCAAATATGAGCTTGTTCAAATATGTGAATTGAGAATGATGATATTAGTATTGGATTTAATTTCAGCCTTGGTATCATGGCACAGTGATTTAGAATTATATGATTATGCCATCATTGTTTCTCTCCAAATATTTATGTAATGTAGCGCAAATAATTTAATTAATGAACAAATAAAACAAACAAATACATTTAGAAACATTTAATTATTATCTTCAAATTTCAGGCTGTACCAAATAAAATAAGCTGTTCAAAGGCAAACACGGGATGATTTGAGTTAAAATGACATAGCTGCTTTATGAATGTGTAAATTCTTTATAAAGTATGATTGATGTGAATTAAGAATATACGTTATACATAAATAAAACATCCATACTGATTGAAAAAAAATTCTAGAAATTGTACATGTATTGCTGTAGACTAGATAGTGTCACTCAGTGAGCAAATATATAGTGCCATAACACTGCCCTCTATTTCCTAAAAATACTGGCACACTAGGGTTATAGCACATACAACAACCAGATAATGCTAAAAAGTGCACTAAAATAGAGTCATGTCAAGGGTCAGAAGTTTACCTGGTGTGATGGATTGCAAATCAGAAAAGCTACAACTAACATCAGTTATATATTAGTAGGGAGTTATAGGGGTAACCACATAATAAACACAGGATTTTAATATACGCAAACTGTTGATCAATAAAGTTGTGTCTCCATTGTGCCATATGATGAGCCATTACATAGTATTAACACATGCAAAACTATGTATTAAACTCTAGCACCTCCATACACCAGAACAATTTATAGGAATCAGGGAAGTGAGCATGAGAACAGAATTATCTACTCGACTGTCCCAAAATGTATACAGCTCCCATTCAGCCCTGAAGTTGACTAACTATAAAGATGTATGGTGTGTCATGCAAGGCTCCTCTTAGATGGGCAGACAAATGTCCAATATTAGTACTGACCGACTTTGGAAAGAGCCTTTACACAGTCCAATTATTGGGAGTGGCCACTCAAACAATAGCTGGATCATTTATGCAGCCCTTGACTCCAATCATTGTTGGTAGTACATCCTCCATATAAATGGGGGGAAGTGCTGCTAACTAGTGATGATTTTAGGTATGTACAACGTAAGCGATCAGCCAACAAGTAACATGTGCTCATTGGTTGGCTAAACATTGGGCCTTTTACATGCAGCAATAATTGGGGCATTCAACAATGCCGTCCTGAGTCCACCATTGTGAGAACAACTGAATTAAAAAGGAGGTCATGTCCCCATATATTAACCCCTTAAGGACCAAACCCATTTTGACCTTAAAGGGGTACTCCACCCCTAGACATCTTATCCCCTATCAAAAGGATAGGGGATAAGATGTCAGATCGCCGCGGTCCCGCTGCTGGGGAGCCCCAGGATCCCCGCTGCGGCACTGCGCTATCATTACAGCACAGAGCGAGTTCGCCCTGCATGTAATGACGGGCAATACAGGGGCAGGAGCATCGTTACCTTACGGCTCCACCCCTTGTGACGTCACGCCTCGCCCATTTCAATACAAGTATATGGGAGGGGGCGTGGTGGTCGTCACGCCCCGTTCCATAGACTTGCATTAAGGGGACGGGTCGTGATGTCACGAGGGGCCCAGCCATGACGTCACGCTGCTCAGTCCCCTGTATCGCCCGTCATTACGCACAGAGCGAACTCGCTCTGTGCTGTAATGATAGCGGGGTGCCGCAGCGGGGATCCCGGGGCTCCCCAGCATCCCGGGGATCCCCTTTGAATAGGGGATAAGATGTCTAGGGGCGGAGTGCCCCTTTAATGATCAGGCCAATTTTATTTTTGTGTTTTATATTTCCATCTACAGACCCATATATGGGCTTGTTTTTTGCGTGACCAATTGTACTTTGTAATGATACCTCTCATTTTACCAAAAAGTGTATGGAAAATTCAAAGAATAATTTTTTTAGGGAGGAAATTTAAATAAAAATGACAATTTTGCACCTTTTGGAGGATTTCGTTGTCACACTGCACACTTTACGGTAACAATGACATGTGTTCTTTATTCTATGGGTCAATATGATTAAAAAGATATCCCTGGCTAGATACTTTTCTATTTTTGTACTGGTTAAAAAAATCTCTAACTTTTTGTACAAAATCAGTAACATAAAATCACCCTATTTTGACCACCTATAACTTTTAAATTTTTCCGTATATGGGGTAGTAATGCTGGCTCCTTTTTTGCTCCATCATCTGCACTTTTTATTGATACCATATTTGCATATATAAAACTTTTAGATCCCTTTTTAAGAATTTTTTTAAAAATAATATGTGCCAAAAAGCTGAATTTTTTTACTTTTTTTTACGCCGTTCACCAAACGCTATCATTAACATTATATTTTGATAGTTTGGACATTTACAAACACAGAGATAACAAATATGTTTATTTAAAAAATTACGCTTTTTGGGGGTAAAATGGGAAAAAGACAATTTTTGTTTTTTATGGGGGAGGGGATTTTTAACTTTTTAAAAACTTTTTATTTTCACATTTTTCAACTTTTTTTTACACTTTTTATGTCCCCATAGGGGACAATCAATAGCAATCAGTTGATTGCTAATACTGTTCAGTGCTATGCAAAGGGCAGAGCACTGATCAGTATTATCGGCTATCTTCTTCTCTGCTCTGCTCGATCTCAGACCAGAGCAGAAGACCCGAGGAGATGGACGGGGGCAGATGAGGGGACCTCCGGCCGCCATTACAGATGATTGGATCCCAGCGGCAGCGCTGCAGGTGATCCGATCATCTATTTTAACATGCGCATTGCTGCAGTTGTCGTGATCTGCATTGATCACGGCATCTGAGGGGTTAATAGCGGACATCCGCGTGATCGCGGATTTCTGCCATTACCGGCAGCTCCCCGGCTGGGACCTGCAGTGTATGACGCGAACACCGCACCAATACTCGCAAGCATACGCAGGACATAAATGTATGTCCTGGTGCACTAAGTACCGCTTCACCAGGACGTACATTTACGTCCGTTGTTGTTAAGGAAGTTGAGAAAAAAAGACCCATGGAATTCGGCACTGTAGACTCATGGAGATGAAAGAAGATAAGTCAGCTTGTCATGAAATTAGTCCTCAGCAGGACCATTTATTAGTAATAAATAAAATCTTTCTGATCAGAGGAAGGGAGGGCTCCTCCCAAAACGCATAATCCTGTCTGCGGCACCGAATTCCAAGGGTCTTTTTTTCTCAACTTCCTTACTATTCATCCAGGATGACTGTTGTCTCCTCCTGCGACCCACTGGCTTAGCAGCAACTCACATTGTGGTACCCAGTTATCTCTGAAGTGATATGCATGTAATCTTTGGCTTTGAGGTGAGCGACCATCTGTAGGCTCCGTGGTTATTTCCCCACTCTAGCTCTCATTATCTTTTTAGGGTAACAAACGAGGTTATGTTTGTCAGTCCTTTTTCATCTTATTCCAAATGACCCCTTAATGGCCTGTACATGGCTTGTGGGGGATGACCTTTTTAAATATTATTAGAATCCACCATACACTCATCGGACTATTCTCATTATGAGGTACTCATTTGTGTATGTTTGTAAGTGATATATATATATATATATATATATATATATATATTTTATTTTTATTTTTTTCTGTGGGCAGCTATAGAAGAGACACATTATAATTGTACACATTTTTATTCTGCATATATAGAGATGTGTATTTGATTACCTCAAAAATCACAGATAAAATAATGCCCCATTGTCAAAATAGTCAATGGGGTCAGACAGGTGGTATTGGTGACCAGCATGTACCACCATTTTTTTTTTTTTTTATATTCAGTTTCTATGACAGAAGGGACCAATGGAAAGAATGATACAGATGTCTTAGTGATCTGACAACTAACTAAAATATAGTTTTATATGTAAGCTTTCAATTATTTATAATGTAAGTCATTTGCAGCTTGGTTCACATGCACTTTGTTCCCTTCAAGTCCACACAAAGGGAGTTCAAGAGCCAATTTATTTTGCTATTCTTTATGGTGTGTATTTTGAAGCTGGCCATCTGAGCTATCTCCCATCTTGGGCTCTAATTCTGGTTTACACTAAGGGAGAAAGGAAGTTAAACAGGAAGGCCGGAGGATTATGCAGAATAAAACATATGTTCCACGATGTCAAGCAGGCCACATAATTTACTGGAACATTATATATTCATATTTCCAAGAGACATTGTCCTGGGAGTATGAGACTGGCCGATTCTCATTTCTGGCAATAGATTGGTGGAGAATGAGACTATAAAAAATGAAAGCTGTTTGTATTGGGAGGTGTGGGATGTAAGGTTACACCAACAACCTCACATCTTCAGCCATAAAACAAGTACTCGAACATCTGCTGGGAGTTTTAGTCCCTTAAAAGTCAGATTTTCACAAGAAAGACTTACATTTAAAGGCAGAAATGCAACCAATTAGAAGCGTTAAACACTAAAAAGGGGGTGAATAGCAATGTCTATAGGGCCAAATGACATGAGTCATAGTTGTACTAGTAGGTACTTCAGTTAGGGAATGTTACAGGATTGAGGGCAATATGTTGACATTCTTTGTACCATGGGAGTGGTACTAGAATTAGACATTTGCTATATAAATTTTACTGTAATTGGTTTATACAATCAATTAGGTATATAATTTATATAAAAACAAGCTAGTCCTGAGACATTAGAAAAGAGCAGGCACACCCTTGTGAAGTATATAAAGATATAAGGGGGATCATGAAAATAGGCAGCCTCTTACCAGATTGCGTTGCACTGAGAGTGTAACACTTCAGAAGGCACGTAAGATATAAATTGTGACTGTCTGGTCAACCTGGGTATTCAATGCGGTCCAGTATAGAAACTTACAAGCTAAGCATGAGCACATAAAAAATGCTTGTGAAAGGACCAGTGTACAGTACTTCCTCACATGGATATAAGTTATTTACAAAGCCGTGTTGGACTGTATAAGCCCTTATTGGTCAAACAGAAATGGGTTTCTAATTCAGAAGGACTTCCTCAAGATCTTTTATATCACAAATATTTTTGTTGCTCTTATACCTAACTAGAAAAATAAAAAAAACTTGTGTAGACTGTACAACAGCATTACTATTCATTGGCCTACCTGTTATACAGTAAATAAAGGAATGAAGAATGAACAAGGTTGGATTTTAGACCTGGATTTTATAGGGGTAGTACATGAGCTTATCTGAAGATTTTAAAGCAATACCTGTGCAATATGAAATACTGTACGACTGGGGGTTTCCGCCTTTGATAGTTTTAAGGACCTTTTACACAATTTGATTATCGGACGAATGAGCATTAGTAGGCACGCTTGTTTCCAATAACTGGCCTGTGTAAAAAGGCCATCAGTCAACCGGCAAACAAGAAAATGCTCACTTATCAGCTGACTGTATGTTTTGTGTGGTCAATAAAATAATTGTTATTGGCTGCACACAGCGGAGTAACTTGTTGCTTTAAGGCCCCAATGCAAAATCTGTTACGGGACCCCATGTCTAATGTGCACCATTAATAATACTGATGCGATACTTATGGAGCAGAGGTGCCTTCGCCCCCCCCCCCAAAAGCACCTGGGCCCCAATGCGACTGTTAACTTTGCACCCCCAATAGTTACGTCCTTGGCTAGACATCACCCCGTGTAAACAAGGAATATATGGCCAACACTGAGGAAGTCCAGCTTTTGTTTGTGCAGTACAGATGAAAGATTTATAGAACATTGTGAGGTGAGATCTTCGTTCATTATCTGAAACCTACATTATCTGCATCATTATTTGCATCACAATTGTTTCCAAAAAACTAACTGTCAGGTCCAAGGAAACATGGAAACATAAAACATACATGTGTTTTATTGTATCTGTGTATAATCTAAGACCTGGGGGTGAGAGGTCATTCAGACTGGGGGTTTGTGTATTGCATTTTATTGGGGGTCTGGCTATTTGTTTGTATCTCCATTGAAGTAAGAGGCTCTTTTGAAGCAGCAGGATGTAAGGGGAACTCTGGTCCCATCATATAATCAACCAGATAAGAGGGCCAGGAACAGAGAAGCCCCCCCCCCCCTGGTGGGATCAGAGAGGAGGGGGGAATGGAGTCTCCCTCCAAAAAGGCAGATATATAATATTTTAACAATGCTAGACTGAGTGTGTTCAATGCTGTGCAACAAGTTGACAAGACCATCCTAAGAACAGCTGGAACTCACTCTCATGGACTGCTATGTCATAATGCTGTAAGAACTTCATCTTTTGTTTTCTGAACTTGCCTTCCCAAACTCTTTCATATTTTTGTAACTGTATGTCATTTGTTTATTTTTATGCATAGCCCTGTGATACCTTTTATCAGATTAAATGTTTAATTAATCAGCTCTGGTCTTTGATCTCTAAATATATGAGCTCACCTTTCTGAAGGCAGCTCTGGTGGAAACACGTTTATCTAGGAGTTAATTTGGTGACTTGCTGGGACTAGTAGTGGATACCCAGAGGTCTGGCGGCTTTAACCCTTGCACCATCACACTCTCTCTAGCGTCTTGGCTGGACCGATAGGGTGTGATCGTGACAACTGGTGGCAGCGTCGGGATATATTTAGAGATTTTTTGTGCTTGCTGGATTTTACCTGTAAGGAAATCTTAGCACTAAAAATAAATTGCCTACATATTCTTGTGTGTAAATTCTAAAGACAGAGCTCAGTGCTGGTTTAAAAGACATACAAAAAGAGTGCAAGACAGTTCTGTCCTCCCCATCTCCTGTTTTACCTCCTCTGTCTCATCTCGGAAATATGATGGCATATCGCAAGCAGTCCAAGCCTGCACTGGAGCAAATGTGCTAAGAAAAGGACATCCCTACTGCAGGGAAGAACAAGGAACAACTTATTGCTGATCTTGTGGAGTATGATGCCCGTGCAGAAGAGCTGAGTGACATGAGACAAAGTCCTACAGCTGGAACTGCCATCCAAGGACTGATATCTCCTGGGAAATATAACATTACTCCCCATCAGGACAGTACTCCACATGAGGCCTTGGACACATGAGGCCTTGGACTGTTGTAAGGACTGCCTTACAACACCTTGGGAATGTGGTTGCCAATATGAAACTCCAACTGCTTCTCCAGTACCAAACTGCAGAGAGAGAGGCCAGGGCATGAGCCACAGAGAGAGAGGCGGCAGAAAGAGAGGCCCAGCGGAGGCATGAACTGGAGGTTCTGAGGCTGAGAGGGGATGCTTCATCCACACGGAGTGATGTGCAGGATCAAGGAGACCACAAACCTCGCTTGGAACATTTCCACATGTTGGAGAAAGATGGTGATCTGGATGTGTTCCTGAGGGGATTTGAAAAGGTTTGCCGGCAGTTCCATCTACCTAAGGAACAGTGGGGACGATATCTAACCCCATAGCTGCGAGGGAAAGCTCTGGATGTGTTTGCTTTGCTTCCCCCTGAGAGTGACCAGGACTATGAGGCAGTAAAATCTGCCCTGCTAAAAAAGTTTTAATCTGACTCCAGAGGCTTATCGGAAAAAGTTTCAGACTTTGCAACAAAGTGCCAAAGAAAGCTGCACTCAACATGCAGGTCAGCTAAGGACTGCATTCAGGCAATGGACTGGGGGCCTACACGTCACTATCTATGAGGCCCTGGAGGACTTGATGGTCCTGGATAAGTTTCTCCAAATACGGAGCTTTGAAGCCAGAGAGTGGATATTGGACCGCAAGCCCAAGACAGTAATGGAAGCAGCAGAACTAGGAGATGACTTTGCCAACAACTGGGCACCAACAGCAAAGCGTGGATCTGCATAAGCTGGGGCAAGTACCTGGAGGGGAGCCACACACCCACAGAGCACCACCAGTAGCACCAAGCCAGACGGAAAATTCTTGCCATCAACACCAAGAGCAACAGGAGCCACATTGGGTCAGGGGGACACCCACCGATGTTACAGATGCAACAATATTGGGCACCTGAGTGCCACTTGCCCCAACAAAAAGAATTCTCCACCAGTAGCTGGAGGACACACAGCCATTCTTCTGGTGTCCAGAGCGGTGGAGAAAAGAGCGGATAACCTGCAGAGTGTAACTGTGGGTGACCGGGTGACAGTGGGTTTGCGAGATTCTGGAGCCTCCTTTACCTTGGTGTGGCCTGAAGTGGTGAATACAGAGGACATCATCCCTGGAAGAACCATGGCTTTAAAAGGAATTGGAGGTGTGCGGCCTGCTGTGCCCATGGCCCGTGTGTACCTGGATTGGGGTACAGGCCAAGGTTTGCGGGAGGTAGGGGTCTCTGAGGACATCCCTGTTAATGTTCTGCTGGGGAATGATTTGGGTCGAATGCTCTGTCATTATGCTCCAGAGGACACTACCTGCACACCGGAAGGGCTAGGAGAGTGCCCTGTTCATTCTGAGGTACTGTGCGAGACTTTGGGAGACACTGCAAAATGTGGAAACTGGGAGGGAGTGCAGGGGATTGATAAATGTTTACCTGTGACTGAACCAGTAATGTTTTTCAAAAGTGAAATGGGGTGTATTGTGAAATGTGGTAACTGGGAGGGAGTGCAGGGGATTGATAATTGTTTACCTGTGACTGAACCAGTAATGTTTTCCAAAAGTGAAATGGGGTGTATTGTGACATGTGGTGACAATGCATTGCCAATGCCAACACCTAGTGGAGATGGGCTAGGGGGAGGGGTTGGTGTGCCCCTGGTGACATTTAAGGATGAGGGACCAGCAGTGAGTGATATGTCCCAATCCTGTGAGCCTAAGGAGGAGGAGGGAAGGAGGGATAGCCCTGTGTATGATGCCTGTAACATTGTTATGTCTGGAACTGAGGGAGAGGAAGGTGGAGATGCTAGTTCACCTGGGGGAAATGTGCTCCCTGATGCCCCAAGATGGGGGGAGGGAAATGAGCATTTCCGGGAAGCTCTGCGCAGTGACCCTTCCCTTGAAGGGCTGAGACAACGTGCTGAACACACAGGTGTTGACACAGATGGGCATCGGGTATATTGGGAAAATGATATCTTGTACTGGGAGTCCCTTTCCAAAGGCATGCTAGGGGCCCAGGGGAGAGAAAGGCAGTTAGGGGTTCCTAGGCAGTACAGGAAAGAGCTGCTGAGGTTGGCCCATGAGACCCCCCTGGCAGGACATAGAGAAGGAATGTCTAGCTGTGGTCTGGGCTTTGCAAAAATTACAGCCATACCTGTATGGCAGGGATTTTACTGTCATAACTGATCACAACTCTCAACAATGGCACCTTGAAAAAAATGCTAAAAACATTTGTAGAATCGGAGGGCAGAGACTGGGGAAAGTATTTACCCCATCAGTTATTTGCTTACAGGGAGGTACCCCAAGAGTCTACAGGTTTCTCGCCCTTTGAGTTATTGTATGGTCGCAAAGTGCAGGGACCCCTAGATTTAGTTAGGGGAGAATGGGAAGGGGGGCTACATGCCCCTGAGACTTCTGTGGTGGAGTATGTTCTGAGATTCAGGGACACGATGCAGACATTGACTGGGCTGGTGCATGACAACCTCACAGCAGCCCAGTCCAGGCAGAAGTACTGGTACGATCGCATCAGGGAGTAATAGAAGAGTAATGGAGACAGATCTATTAGCCTGGAAAGGCAAGATCTCTCTGTCTCCATCTTAAGGGGGAGGTGTGAGGCCCAAGGCCTGATTATGGAAACATACATGTGTTTTATTGTATCTGTGTATAACCTAAGACCTGGGGGTGAGAGGTCATTCAGACTGTGAGTTTGTGTATTGCATTTTATTGGGGGTCTGGCTGTTTGTTTGTATCTCCTTTGAAGTCAGAGGCTCTTTTGAAGCAGCAGGTTGTAAGGGGCACTCTGGTCCCATCATATAATCAACCAGATAAGAGGGCCGGGAACAGAGAAGCACCCCCCCCCCCTGGTGGGATCAGAGGGGAGGGGGGAATGGAGTCTCCCTCCAAAAAGGCAGATATATAATATTTTAACAATGCTAGACTGAGTGTGTTCAATGCTGTGCAACAAGCTGACAAGACCATCCTAAGAACAGCTGGAACTCAATCTCATGGACTGCTATATCATCATGCTGTAAGAACTTCATCTTTTGTTTTCTGAACTTGCCTTGCCAAACTCTTTCATATTTTTGTAACTGTATGTCATTTGTTTATTTTTATGCATAGCCCTGTGATACCTTTTATCAGATTAAATGTTTAATTCATCAGCTCTGGTCTTTGATCTCTAAATATATGAGCTCACCTTTCTGAAGGCAGCTCTGGTGGAAACACGTTTATCTAAGGGTTAATTTGGTGACTTGCTGGGACTAGTAGTGGATACCCAGAGGTCTGGCGGCTTTAACCCTTGCATCATCACAGTCTCTCTAGCGTTTTGGCTGGACCGATGTGTGTGACACTAACCCTTAACTGTCAGAATTTGACAAAAAAATTGGAGCCATTGTTGAAGTCTTTTTATATTTTGGGCAATCAAAAACATATAAAACTGCAATTCAACTACAACATAAGAACAGAATCTAAGGCAATACTGAGCAATACTGATGATCCCTGATGGTCCTTTGGCATCATGAATTTTGGTGTTCCAGTAGATCTCTTCTCTACTACTCGCCTGCAGATAGAGATGTCTGAATGGCTAAAAAACTATAGTTATCTATGGGTTTGATATTTACTACATAAATGTATATGTGCAGGAAATGGGCAAAATGTAGAAATTAGTTGACTATGTAGGGAACAAAAAAGTGAATGGGACAATGCCAGAATGCTGCTCTATACAATGGCGTCCCCTTTTCCAGGTTTCAAACATATACCAGTAAACTACTGGTATAACATGATTTAAATTCAGACTTCCATCGTGGAAGGGACAGTATGCATCATCAGCCCATCAGACCTGTGTCCTGTGATTTATGAGCAATTGCTGACCTACTAATAGTGCTAACATTTTCTATCAGCCACCTGACCAGTCTGCCCAATTCTATAAACAACTTATCATAATAACCTGTCCATAGAATTGGGCAAACTAAAACAAACCAGTCTCTAAATGCAGTAAAAAACAGCTCAGGCAAGATGACTGACCCAATAATATTATTTAAAAAAAATCTTGTTCTAATCAGGCCACTATTCTCCTCACTTATACTGGGCACCTAAACTTCTTACCTATATTGGGCCTCTATCCTCCTCTCTTATACTTGGTCCCTATCCTCCTCATCTATACTGTGCCCGATCCTACTCATCTATACATGGCCTCTACCCTCACCTATACTGGGCCCCAATCCTCCGCACCTAAAGAACAGTGACTTCTGTGACTGGTCAGAGGCTACTGTCCTGCTACCGGAGAAGACTGCTGACTTGGCAAAGTAAGGTAGGTGTATGAATTAGTGTATATGCAGAGTATCTGTGTTCGAGTGTGTGGAATTGTAAGATTTTTTGTGTATGTATGATACACTTGCTGAGTCAGCAGTGCCGTGTGGAAATCCCACACATGAGCTGTGAATCAGACTTACAGGCCCACCACATGTGCACTACAATTCCAATGCATGGCGTATGTTTAGGAGTCAAAAATTTGGGCCACTGCTGTTTTTCTGCACCCCAGACTAAAAAGTGCCAGCTAAACCCTGTTTAAAGCATAAATTAATGAATAAATAAATAAATCTAAGCCTATGTGGGGTAAACCAAAAAGTAAAAAGAAAATAAATACAAAAATAAAAGCATTCAATGAACTATAAGTCAGGAGAGCCTAAATGCTCTTGTGAGCTATAAGGTTTCAAAAAAAAAGCCATGAGAATGCAACCAGACTAGCTAAAGTAGAAAATGAGGAGTAAATTGCAGATGAGAATAAAACAAATCCCCTAAAAATCTTAAAATATAATTACAGTAAAATGCTTCTATGGAAAATGCTGGTCCTATGACTGATAAAGAGGGTAATTTGGTCACAGGTGACATTCAGACGGCAGAGCTGCTGGAGCAGACTGCTGGAAATATGTTCACTTGACGTCATATCTAATGAGTAGTCCTGGCTGACTAAAGTAATGGTGCAAAAACTTCGGAAAATATAAGAATAACATAGAAGTCATCATATTAAACTTTATGTTTAAGATAATGATATAGTCACTAGTAACTAACTTGACATTTTGAAAGGAAAATCATGTCAAATCAATTTACTCACTTTTATAAAGTAGTGAGCAGGAGCCTGGGCTGCCACTAAATGTAATATACTTGTATGTTTCTAAACCATTTGATACTGTTCCTCATATATGGTTGGTGTCACAAAATCACATTTCTTTTCTAACTTCCCGATATGTGCAAATATTCTGAATGTACACTATTCACAACCTTCATCGTGTGTCCTACCTTCAAAACTTGACACTTTGATGACTCTTTCTCACCCCTCTGGTCTATCTTGTACATTCTTGTGCATATACTTTAGTTATGCCCTTATTCCTACGGCCTTTGTAGTTCAAGGGCTACATCATCCTTTTGTGCACACTCAGCTGTAGCTATCACAAAGCTGAATGACACTGATGACAAGAAGGAGAGCTCCAGAGCATGACTGGCAGCTGCGTATGCTCAACACGGGAAGTAATAACAGGAAAAATTGTACATGCACCTTCCCACTGGCAAAGATATGAGCACATGCTTGTCCGGCTGCAAAAAAAAGAAAACAACAAAGACAAGGTACTAACAAACCAAAAGGATGGAATATTTTAGGGTGTGATGTCTTTGGGCTTTGTTTTTTTTTTTTTTTTTTTTTTTATAAGGCTATGTTCACACAGGGGGGGAATGTCTGCACAGAGAATCTCCATATGGACATTCCCGTGAATGCAGAGCACTATGACCACTCAGCAATGCGCCATCTCATAGACGTGTCTATTCTTTCTGAAATTGAATTTCTATGCCAGATATTTCTGGCGCAGAAATTCTGCTATTTAATCAGCGCAGCAGAATTCTATTGAAATCAATGGGACTCTGCTGCTGCAAAGTCTCTGTGAGCAATTGCAATTCCAAGCAGACATACCAGATTCCACAGGCAGATAGATGATTACCACCCATTGTTTGTTCAATTTGTAAGTCTGTACTAGAGCTATCACTGATTAACCTATTTATACATTTTTGCAGACATTAGACTTTATAGTGCCTTCTCTGTAATTCCAAATACCATAAAACATAGTAGTGTTGTATAAACAGTAAAGAATGTCATATCCAGGTAGCAAAATGACAGATTAGGTTAAATGTTGACAAGTGTAAGGTTTTATGGCAAATAATAAACATGATATATATATATATATATATATATATATATATATATATATATATCATGTGAGTTGTAATATACCATTTGCCTGTATTGGATTGGCTTTTACATTTACTTGCTTGTCCCCTGGTGTCATGCAGTAAAACCATCTGGTTCTCTGGGCCAGCTGCTACTCATACCAGATCACTCTTGTGGACTGGCCTGGTACCCTCTAGTAACAAAAGTACAGCTTTTGCATCCTAGAGTGGGATAAAGAGTAAAAACCTAAAGGGTTTTTAAACTTCACTCCCAGACATGACCCGATGGTAGCACAACAGGTTCACAGCCTTTGAATGGGCAAAATGATAGCATGCAATGCCAGTATGCTGCACCAAAAGTCAATAAGATATTTTCTTTCATTAAGAATGGAATAGCTTTCAGAGAAGCAAAAAGGATAATATCTCTAGCAAGCATCGGTCGAACCATACAGATGAAACTCAAAAAATTTGTGCAAAGTTAAACGACTACTCCGGTGGAAAAATCAACTGGTGTCAGAAAGTTAAACAGATTTGTAAATTACTTCTTTAAAAAAAAAAAAAAATATTTACCCTTCCAGGACTTTTTAGCAACTGTATGCTACAGAGGAAATTCTTTTCTTTTTGAATTTATTTTTTGTCTTGACCACAGTGCTCTCTGCTGACACCTGATGCCCGTATCAGGAACTGTCCAGAGGAGGAGAAAATCCCTATTGCAAACCTGTGCTGCTGTGGACAGTTCCCGATACGGACAGAGGTGTCAGCAGAGAGCACTGTGGACAAGACAAAAAAAAGAAATTCAAAAAGAAAAGAATTTCCTCTGTAGCATACAGCTGCTAAAAAGTACTGGAAGGGTAAAGATTTTTTTTTATAGAAGTAATTTACAAATCTATTTAACTTTCTGGCACCAGTTGATTTAAAAAAAAAATAATAATGTTTTCCACCGGAGTACCCCTTTAAGTTACTTTTTCAGTAATGCAACTTAAAAGGTGAAACTAATATATGAGAGAGACTCATTACATGCAAAGCTATATAGTTCAAGCCATGATTTGTCATAATTGTGATGATTATGGCTTACAGCTCATGAAAACCCCAAAGCAGCCCCAATTACTATGATTTGGGGAGCCATGTCATCTGCCAGTGTTGGTCACTGTGCTTCATTAAGTCCAGGGTCAACACATCCGTATACCAGGAGATTTTGGAGCACTTCATGCTTCCTTTCCTTTTAAGTTGCATTAATGAAATACAATGAACTTTTGCATGATATTCAAATTTTTCGAGTTTCACCTATATGTTGAGCATGCAGTCCACTTTGGGCCCATAAAAAAGATACCAGAAAGCTGAAGAGAGTTCAAAGAAGGGCAACCAAATTAAAAAGAGGTATGGAAAATCTCAGTTATGGAGATGGAGGTTATGAAAATGAAATTTATTTACCCCAGAGAAGAAAGATATGATATCTTTATATAAATATGTAAATGGTCGCTATAAAAACCAATGCAATAAATTCTTCTTTTTCACAGACCCTGCAGAGAACGCGGGGTCACCTCTTACGGTTTTGTCACAAAGTTTGAAAGCATTTTTACTGCCTGAATCATAAAGTTATGGAACATGTTAACATGCGAAGTATAAAAAGGTTGTTCTTAATGGGATTTTTTTTTCTACTAACAAGCTTAGTAACTACGTAATGTGCAGTAGCCATTTTTTTATGCTAGCTGGGTCTAAAATCAACACTGAAGAGAGAAAAGCAAAAAAGCGCTCCCTTATGTGAAAACCTTCTGGGCAAGAAAGCTAATAACAGGTGAGCCAAGGACCAACTCACCTGAACGGGTTGTGCAAATACGGGCAAATATATATAACAAATATCTGAAAATTAAAGGGGTTATCCAGGAAAAACATTTTTTTTCTATATATCAACTGGCTCCAGAAAGTTAAACAGATTTGTAAATTACTTCTATTAAAAAATCTTAATCCTTTCAGTACTTATGAGCTTCTGAAATTTAGGTTGTTCTTTTCTGTCTAAGTAATCTCTGATGACACCTGTCTCGGGAACCTCCCAGTTTAGAAGAGGTTTGCTATGGGAATTTGCTTCTAAACTGGGCGTTTCCCGAGACACGTGTTATCAGAGATTACTTAGACAGAAAAGAACAACCTTAACTTCAGAAGCTCATAAGTACTGAAAGGATTAAGATTTTTTAATAGAAGTAATTTACAAATCTGTTTAACTTTCCGGAACCAGTTGATATATAAAAAAAAGTTTTTTCCTGGAATACCCCTTTAAACACATTCTAACGTCCTGATAAGTGCAAACATTCTGAATGTACACCATTCACAACCTTCATCATGTGTCCTACCTTCAAAACTTAGAACAAAGGAAAAGAGGGGGGGCTCAAGCTAAATGTGAGAAATATGCTCGAAAATTAGGGGTGCTATCTGGCATACAAAACATAGAAATGAGAAAAAGCTACCAGACTGCAATGCCAAAAAGGATGCACACCCAAAATCATGTAATGAAAAGACAATAATTTTATTAACACATATCAAACAATGTGACAAGGGAAAACAAGATTAAAAACACTTAAAAGGCTCCAAAGAGCCACACTACAACAGTGAGGCCAGTAGTGGCCACTACATGCCATGAACTGGATATGCAAATACCTCCTTACATCCGCACAAAATAATAATCAATCACAATAATAATGTGGAAAGCAACAAAAGCAAGTATGAACACCCCTGATATGACTAATAGATGGTGAATAATGGATCAGAAATTATATATTGAGGGGGACATACATAGCTAAAATAAGAAAACAAGTGATGGTGAATGAAAAATGCAAACCACAGACGGAGGAAGGAGGGGATGTCCCAGTTAGCCCATGTCCATGAGAGCAGACCCCACGCGTTCCGTCAACGATGTGACTTCCTCAGGGGTGTAGTCTACCTTCAAAACTTGACACTTTGATGACTCTTTCACACCCCTCTGGTCTATCTTGTACATTCTTGTGCATATACTTTAGTTATGCCCTTATTCCTACTGCCTTTGTAGTTCAAGGGCTACGTCTTCCTTTTGTGCACACTGAGTTGTAGCTATCACAAAACTGAATGACACTGATGACAAGAAGGAGAGCTCCAGAGCATGACTGGCAGCTGCGTATGCTCAACACGGGAAGTAATAACAGGAAAAATTGTACATGCGAAGATATCAGCACATGCTTGTCCTGCTGCAAAAAAAGACTACAGAAAACAACAAAGACAAGGTAACAACAAACCAAAAGGATGGGGTATTTTAGGATGTGATGTCTTTGGGCTTTTTTTTTGTTTAAGGCTATGTTCACACGGGGGAATGTCTGCACAGAGAATCTCCGTGTGGACATTCCCCTGAATGCGGAGCACTAGGACCACTCGGGAATGCGCCATCTCATGGACGCGTCTATTCTTTCTGCGGACACCGGAATTTGAATTTCTATGCCAGATGCTTCTGGCGCAGAAATTCTGCTATGTAATCAGCGCAGCAGAATTCCATTGAAATCAATGGGACTCTGCTGCTGCGAAGTCTCTGTGAGCAATTGCAATTCCAAGCAGACATACCGGATTCCACAGGCAGATGATTACCACCCATAGTTTGTTATATTTGTAAGGTTGGGTTCACACTACGTTTTCTCCCATACGGGAGCACATACGGCAGGTGGGAGCTAAAACCTCGCGCTCCCGTATGCCTTCTATGTGCTCCCGTATGTCATTCATTTCAATGAGCCGGCCGCAGTGAAACGTTCGGTCTGGTTGGCTCATTTTTGCACTGGATGCGCTTTACAACCGTTCCTAAAACTGTGGTTGACCACAGTTTTAGGACCGGGGGAAAAGCGCATACAGTGCAAAAATTAGCCGACCGGACCGAACGTTTCACTGCGGACGGTTCATTGAAATGAATGACATACGGGAGCACATAGAAGGCATACGGGAGTGCGAGGTTTTAGCTCCCACCTGCCATATGCGCTCCCGTATGGGAGGAAACGTAGTGTGAACCCAGCCTAAGTCTGTACTAGGACTATCACTGTTTAACCTGTTTATACATTTTTGCAGACACTAGACTTTATAGTGCCTTCTCTGTATTTGCAAATACCACAAAAAACACAGTAGTATTGTATAAACAGTAAAGAGTGTCATATCCCAGTAGCAAAATGACAGATGAGGTTAAATGTTGAGAAGTGTAAGGTTTAATGTTTTATGGCAAATAATAAACATGCTATATATATATATATATATATATATATATATATATATATATATATATATATATATAAGAAATTTGTGGAGCAGCACTCCCAGGTCAGAGTAGAAAAAAAGTAAATGGGTGCAAGCGGTCTCAGGGATCCCGGTCCTGGATCCAAAACTTGTAGGTACAATAGCAGGCAACTGCAGCACACCAACTTAAAGTGCAAGGAAGTGATTTATTCCAGAAAATACAGGCAACGTTTCTGTGGCCTCACACCACCATTTTCAAGCAGCATATGAGTGATTCAGGGAGCTTTAAATAGTTGCACATACATACAAGCTCATTACCAATAATAAACAGTGTAAAATTATACAAAATACATAATAAAAAAGCTAAATATGATCAGTGAGATATAGAAGATGCCAAAGGGCAATATAGACGTGTACATGTACTTGTACATAACAATAAAGTGATAATAGTGCATTAAAAGACAAATTGTCATAAAAAGGGATATGAAAAACAGGTGGTATGTATAATTGATTAATTATATATACAGTACAGGCAGGGCTTACCCGGCAGAGGATCTGTATTAAACACCATAATGGCGACATGCAGCGGCGTCCACGCTGTCTCCCATTTCCGGGATTATGCCCATTGACCAATCACAGACATACTAGATTACATCATAGACCCACGTGGATCGCGTGTAGATACGCGCATGCGCACATCAACTGTTGTGCTCGCGTCTGCCATATAGAGAAAGGGCAATAGTATTGGAGTGCATGAAGCTAGTAATAGGTAAGTAATAACTCGCACAAAGTAAATCTGGCCGTGACAAAAGTCATCAGCAGTATAATAGAAAGGCCCAATATAGCCAAAAAGGAAAAAAAATATAAAATAAAATAGCAAATATATTAATAGTGAAGCGTAGTCTTGAACCCACGTCATTCAAGCACAGACACTCAGCACCAGATCTCCTATACCCTATCATTAGCACGCTTCGCCACCGTCTCCCAGGACTGGGTGAGGTGACAAAGGGTCCTGTCATGAAGGCAGTGTGGGGCACCACCGACAAGAACAGGGCACACATGCTGCTGACAAATTGGGGTCACACAAAAGTGTGAGGAGAGTGCCCATACATCAAACACATGCATACCGTGGGAAGAAGATTATTGACCAAATGATGATGGCAGGTATCTGAAGGTTTATTAGGGTCACAAGAGAAGCAGAGAATATGTCTGTGAAAGGTCAAAAAATATAGGAGGGCAATATTAAATAACAAGAATAATTAATTTAAATAAATACAGAGAAAGGACGCAAAAATCTTCAACAAGATAACCTCTGTACGGTATCTGCTGCCATAGTTCTGTATCATGATCTATAAAAAGAGAAAGAAAAAAAAGGAGTAATTAGTATAAATGCGTAGAATCACTACAAAACCTTCTTATTCAGCAGGCGTTTATCCAAAGAACTCGTCGTGCATCATGCATGATAAATTTGCGGCGTCACAATAAACTCAACATTCAGACCATATGGTTTCAAAGATCGAAGTTCGTGGATCCATTTCAGTTCTCTCTTTTTCAGGAGACTGACACGATCCCCCCCCCCCCACGTTTAAGTGGGGGGATGTGGTCAATTAAAATAAATTTAAGATCTTGTTCCTTATGTTTGGCCTCAGTAAAGTGTTTCGCCACCGGGAGGTCTAGCCGATTTTTTCTTATACTATAACGGTGTTGATTAATCCTAGTCTTAAAATCACATGTGGTCTCCCCTACATAGAGGAGACCACATGGACAGACCAGGATGTATACTACAAAATCTGATGTGCATGTTAAATAATGTTTGAGTTGATAGTTTTTGCCTGTACTAGGATGGACAAAGGTGGAGCCTTTAATCATGTATTTACAATTTACGCATAGTCGACAGGGAAATGAACCTCTGGCTGCTACACTGAAAAATTTTTGAGGATTTGTTTTAAAGCCCTGCCTGTACTGTATATATAATTAATCAATTATACATACCACCTGTTTTTCATATCCCTTTTTATGACAATTTGTCTTTTAATGCACTATTATCACTTTATTGTTATGTACAAGTACATGTACACGTCTATATTGCCCTTTGGCATCTTCTATATCTCACTGATCATATTTTGCTTTTTTATTATGTATTTTGTATAATTTTACACTGTTTATTATTGGTAATGAGCTTGTATGTATGTGCAACTATTTAAAGCTCCCTGAATCACTCATATGCTTCTTGAAAATGGTGGTGTGAGGCCACAGAAACGTTGCCTGTATTTTCTGGAATAAATCACTTCCTTGCACTTTAAGTTGGTGTGCTGCAGTTGCCTTCTATTGTACCTATATATATATATATATATATATATATATATATATATCATGTGAGTTGTAATATTGGCTGTGGCCTTCCACTGGCACCCTGTGACTCTCTTCTCTGATCATTTCTGCCTGCTCTCAACTTCTGCTGTGTCTTTGACAGCTTTTTTTTTTTTTAAGATGGGGTCTACTCAATATTCCCCAATGTTTATTTAGAATTTGTTTAATTTCAAAACGATAACAATAGAAACAAAAACATAGCAACCAATCAGATACCTTTTTTTTATTTTTCAGAGGCCTTGTTAAAAATGAAAGAAGCGATCTGATTGGTTGCTGTGGGCAACTGGGCAGCTTTTCCTCTAGACAGGTTTTGATAATCTCCCCCTAAATGGCTGAAGCACTTATATTAAGAAGGAAAATTATGCTTCTATTCATTCTACCTTTGTCAGGGCTCCTTCTCCCCCACATCATGTCTGAGGACTGTGGATTAGTTCACTGCACAGACTGCTAAATGAGACCAGTATCTGCTCAGTTTGGATTCCTCGGGGAAGATAATCTGCCGAGATCAGCACACGGTTTCTATTTCTAGGATGACATTGTTCTGCTCCGCGCCGCTCTCGTAGCTTCTCCCAGCGGCACATCTAGGCTCCGTAACACTAAAAATATCCACAAACCTTAACTCCTTCGTGTCTAGGTCAATACTAAACAAGGTGAATCTTCCAGACGCAGCATCATTAGTGTCCTGGCAGCACAGTGGCATTTCAAGGGCAATACGGCAATCTGTTGGGTCACCAGAGATCAATGAGGCCACAATATTATGGTTTGGACCTTTTTTCACATTTAGAATGTCCTTGCTTTCTGTTATACAGATTTGTGTGCACAGCTGCTTATTTCTACAGGTTGCACGAGGCATGTATCACAGTCTAGGTCAGTGGTCTCAAATTGTGGCCCTCCAGATTTTGCAAAACGTCAACTCCTAGCATGCCCGGACAGCCGTGGGCTGTCCGGGCATGCTGGGAGTTGAAGTTTTGCAATGGTCTAGTACTGGTATAGTACTGTTAATATTCAAGTATTATGGCTTTAGCAAACTCCATTGCCTACTTTGCAAAAAGAGTTAAAAGTACATTGACTGCAGTTTTGTAGCCTCCAAGTAGTTTATCAAGGACAGGCAGCAGCTCTCACTGGCAGAAGATGGCCGATGATTTATAGTAGAGGGGCTCACATCTCTATGGTACCTGTACTATAATTATCCTGCTCAGCTGGAAAGAACATGTGCAGTCCTCGCAATTTCTGCAATGTTCTGGGCACCCAACTCCTCTTATACAAAGCACTGAAGAGAGTGTTTTAACCCCTTAAAGGACTTAAGAGTTTATTTTGGTTTGGTTAAAGACCACCATTTTTTTTTGTTTCACCACATTAACATTAGAGCCATAACGTTTAGTTTATTTATTTATTTTCAATTAAGTAATACAAAGCATAATTTGGGGATATAAATTACTTATAAAATAACTTTTGTTAACTATATTTTGGATGGAATGAAAACGATCAGTAATTTTGCCATTGTTTGTTTGCATTTTAAAGAAGCACTTTATTATTATTATTATTATTATTATCATCATTATTATTATTTATTTTGCATACTCACCATCTCACCATACTCACCATTTATTTATCATGCGTACTCACCATCACTAGTCCTACAGCACCATTTGTTTTATTCCAGCACAGCTGCATCCATGTGTGATCACAAGTCTGATTCTCCAAATCTTCCAGTGCCTAATGGTTACAACAGGATGTCAGACTCTACAGGATGACATCACAACATCAGATCCTCTCCTACTAGCTCCCAGACCACTCCCCATCCCTCAGAGCTCCATCTGTGATCTTTAAGGGATCAGGATATATGTCACGATGCCGGCTGGCAGGAGGTGGATCCTCTGTGCCAGAGAGGGATTGGCGTGGACCGTGCTAGTGGACCGGTTCTAAGTCACTACTGGTTTTCACCAGAGCCCGCCGCAAAGCGGGATGGTCTTGCTGCGGCGGTAGTGACCAGGTCGTATCCACTAGCAACGGCTCAACCTCTCTGACTGCTGAAGATAGGCGCGGTACAAGGGAGTAGACAGAAGCAAGGTCGGACGTAGCAGAAGGTCGGGGCAGGCAGCAAGGATCGTAGTCAGGGGCAACGGCAGGAGGTCTGGAACACAGGCTAGGAACACACAAGGAAACGCTTTCACTGGCACAATGGCAACAAGATCCGGCGAGGGAGTGCAGGGGAAGTGAGGTATAAATAGGGAGTGCACAGGTGAACACACTAATTAGAACCACTGCGCCAATCAGCGGCGCAGTGGCCCTTTAAATCGCAGAGACCCGGCGCGCGCGCGCCCTAGGGAGCGGGGCCGCTCGCCGGGACAGGACCGACGGAGAGCGAGTCAGGTACGGGAGCCGGGGTGCGCATCGCGAGCGGGCGCCACCCGCATCGCGAATCGCATCCCGGCTGGAGGCGGTATCGCAGCGCACCGGGTCAGTGGATCTGACCGGAGCGCTGCAGTAGCGAGAGTGTAGCGAGCACTCCGGGGAGGAGCGGGGACCCGGAGCGCTCGGCGTAACAGTACCCCCCCCCTTGGGTCTCCCCCTCTTCTTAGAGCCTGAGAACCTGAGGAGCAGACTTTTGTCTAGGATATTGTCCTCAGGTTCCCAGGATCTCTCTTCAGGACCACAACCCTCCAAATCGACCAAAAAAAATTTTTGCCCTCTGACCTTCTTGGAGGCCAGTATCTCCTTTACAGAGAAGATGTCTGAGGAGCCGGAAACAGGAGTGGGAGAAACAAGTTTGGGAGAGAAACGGTTGATGATGAGTGGTTTAAGAAGAGAAACGTGAAAGGTATTAGGAATACGAAGAGAAGGAGGAAGAAGAAGTTTGTAAGAGACAGGATTAATCTGGCACAAAATTTTGAAAGGACCAAGATAGCGTGGTCCCAATTTGTAGCTAGGGACACGGAAGCGGACATATTTAGCGGAGAGCCATACCTTGTCTCCAGGAGAAAAAATGGGGGGAGCTCTTCTTTTCTTATCAGCAAACTTCTTCATGCGTGATGAAGCCTGTAAGAGAGAATTTTGGGTCTCCTTCCATATGGTGGAAAGATCACGAGATATTTCATCCACAGCGGGCAAACCAGAGGGTAAGGGAGTAGGGAGGGGGGGAAGAGGGTGACGGCCGTACACCACGAAAAATGGGGATTTGGAGGAAGATTCAGAGACTCTGAAGTTATACGAGAATTCGGCCCATGGTAGAAGATCTGCCCAGTCATCCTGGCGGGAGGAAACAAAATGCAGTAAATAATCACCCAGGACCTGGTTAATTCTTTCTACTTGCCCATTGGATTGAGGATGGTATGCAGAAGAAAAGTTTAATTTAATCTTGAGTTGTTTACAGAGAGCCCTCCAGAATTTTGACACGAATTGGACGCCTCTATCCGAGACGATCTGCGTGGGCAACCCGTGAAGACGAAAAATGTGTACAAAAAATTGTTTTGCCAACTGAGGCGCTGAAGGAAGACCAGGAAGAGGGATGAAATGTGCCATCTTGGAGAATCGATCAACGACCACCCAAACAACAGTGTTGCCACGGGATGGGGGTAAGTCCGTAATAAAGTCCATACCAATCAGAGACCAAGGCTGTTCAGGGACAGGCAGAGGATGAAGAAGAACAGCGGCTTCTGGCGAGGAGTCTTATCCCGGGCACAGACAGTGCAGGCTCGCACAAAATCCACAACATCCGTCTCCAGAGTCGGCCACCAATAGAAACGAGAGATGAGTTGCACGGATTTCTTGATGCCCGCATGACCTGCGAGATGGGAGGAGTGACCCCATTTGAGGATTCCGAGGCGTTGGCGTGGAGAGACGAAGGTATTCCCTGGAGGAGTTTGCCTGATGGAGGCTGGAGAAGTGGAGATCAGGCAGTCAGGAGGAATGATGTGTTGCGGAGAGAGCTCTACTTCCGAGGCATCCGAGGAACGAGAGAGAGCATCGGCCCTAATGTTCTTATCGGCAGGCCGAAAGTGAATTTCAAAATTAAATCGGGCAAAGAACAGAGACCACCTGGCCTGGCGAGGATTCAGCCGTTGGGCAGACTGGAGATAGGAGAGGTTCTTGTGATCGGTGTAAATAATAACTGGAAATCTTGATCCCTCCAGCAGATGCCTCCATTCCTCAAGTGCTAATTTAATGGCTAGAAGCTCTCGATCCCCGATGGAGTAGTTCCTCTCCGCCGGAGAGAAGGTCCTAGAAAAAAACCCACAAGTAACAGCATGCCCGGAAGAATTTTTTTGTAGAAGGACCGCTCCAGCTCCTACTGAGGAGGCATCAACCTCCAATAGGAAGGGTTTAGATGGCAGGGGCGTTGCACAGGCCAAAGGGCATGACCAGATACTCAAAGTGTCCATCTCTAGTGTTAAATGCCGTTTTCCATTCATCCCCCTCTCTGATGCGGATGAGATTATAAGCACCTCTTAAGTCCAGTTTGGTAAAGATGTGGGCACCTTGGAGGCGATCAAAGAGTTCAGAGATGAGAGGTAGGGGGTAGCGGTTCTTTACCGTGATTTTATTAAGACCGCGGTAGTCAATGCAAGGACGTAGGGAGCCATCTTTTTTGGACACAAAGAAAAATCCGGCTCCGGCAGGAGAGGAGGATTTGCGGATAAAGCCCTTTTTTAAATTTTCCTGGATGTACTCAGACATAGCAAGAGTCTCTGGGGCAGAGAGAGGATAAATTCTGCCCCGGGGTGGAGTAGTGCCCGGGAGGAGGTCAATAGGACAGTCATAAGGCCTGTGAGGAGGTAGAGTCTCAGCTTGTTTTTTGCAAAAAACATCCGCAAAGTCCATATAGGCCTTAGGGAGACCGGTTACAGGGGGAACCACAGGGTCACGGCAAGGAGTACTGGGAACCGGTTTAAGGCAGTCCTTGAAACAAGAGGGGCCCCAACTCTTGATCTCCCCAGTGGACCAATCCAGGGTTGGGGAATGGTGTTGAAGCCAGGGTAGTCCAAGGAGAATTTCGGAAGTGCAATTGGGGAGGACCAAAAACTCAATTTTCTCGTGATGAGGTCCGATGCACATTAGGAGGGGCTCCGTGCGGAAACGTATGGTACAGTCCAATCTATCATTGTTAACACAATTGATGTAGAGGGGTCTGGCGAGACTGGTCACCGGGATGTTGAACCTGTTGACGAGAGAGGCCAAAATAAAATTTCCTGCAGATCCGGAATCCAAGAAGGCCATAGTAGAGAAGGAGAAGGTAGAGGCAGATATCCGCACAGGCACAGTAAGACGTGGAGAAGCAGAGTTGACATCAAGGACTGTCTCACCTTTGTGCGGAGTCAGCGTACGTCTTTCCAGGCGGGGAGGACGGATAGGACAATCCTTCAGGAAGTGTTCGGTACCGGCACAGTACAGGCAGAGATTCTCCATGCGGCGTCGTGTCCTCTCTTGAGGTGTCAGACGAGACCGGTCGACCTGCATAGCCTCCACGGCGGGAGGCACAGGAACGGATTGCAGGGGACCAGAGGAGAGAGGAGCCGGGGAGAAAAAACGCCTCGTGCGAACAAAGTCCATATCCTGGCGGAGCTCCTGACGCCTTTCGGAAAAACGCATGTCAATGCGAGTGGCTAGATGAATGAGTTCATGTAGGTTAGCAGGGATTTCTCGTGCGGCCAGAACATCTTTAATGTTGCTGGATAGGCCTTTTTTAAAGGTCGCGCAGAGGGCCTCATTATTCCAGGATAGTTCTGAAGCAAGAGTACGGAATTGTACGGCGTACTCGCCAACGGAAGAATTACCCTGGACCAGGTTCAACAGGGCAGTCTCAGCAGAAGAGGCTCGGGCAGGTTCCTCAAAGACACTTCGAATTTCCGAGAAGAAGGAGTGTACAGAGGCAGTGACGGGGTCATTGCGGTCCCAGAGCGGTGTGGCCCATGACAGAGCTTTTCCAGACAGAAGGCTGACTACGAAAGCCACCTTAGACCTTTCAGTAGGAAACTGGTCCGACATCATCTCCAAGTGCAGGGAACATTGAGAAAGAAAGCCACGGCAAAATTTAGAGTCCCCATCAAATTTATCCGGCAAGGATAGTCGTAGGCCTGAAGCGGCCACTCGCTGCGGAGGAGGTGCAGGAGCTGGCGGAGGAGATGATTGCTGAAGCTGTGGTAGTAGCTGCTGTAGCATCACGGTCAGTTGAGACAGCTGGTGGCCTTGTTGCGCTATCTGTTGTGACTGCTGGGCGACCACCGTGGTGAGGTCGGCGACAACTGGCAGAGGTACTTCAGCGGGATCCATGGCCGGATCTACTGTCACGATGCCGGCTGGCAGGAGCTGGATCCTCTGTGCCAGAGAGGGATTGGCGTGGACCGTGCTAGTGGACCGGTTCTAAGTCACTACTGGTTTTCACCAGAGCCCGCCGCAAAGCGGGATGGTCTTGCTGCGGCGGTAGTGACCAGGTCGTATCCACTAGCAACGGCTCAACCTCTCTGACTGCTGAAGATAGGCGCGGTACAAGGGAGTAGACAGAAGCAAGGTCGGACGTAGCAGAAGGTCGGGGCAGGCAGCAAGGATCGTAGTCAGGGGCAACGGCAGGAGGTCTGGAACACAGGCTAGGAACACACAAGGAAACGCTTTCACTGGCACAATGGCAACAAGATCCGGCGAGGGAGTGCAGGGGAAGTGAGGTATAAATAGGGAGTGCACAGGTGAACACACTAATTAGAACCACTGCGCCAATCAGCGGCGCAGTGGCCCTTTAAATCGCAGAGACCCGGCGCGCGCGCGCCCTAGGGAGCGGGGCCGCTCGCCGGGACAGGACCGACGGAGAGCGAGTCAGGTACGGGAGCCGGGGTGCGCATCGCGAGCGGGCGCCACCCGCATCGCGAATCGCATCCCGGCTGGAGGCGGTATCGCAGCGCACCGGGTCAGTGGATCTGACCGGATCGCTGCAGTAGCGAGAGTGTAGCGAGCGCTCCGGGGAGGAGCGGGGACCCGGAGCGCTCGGCGTAACAATATATAGTAGATAAGTTTTTCAGTTTTTGCCGTTATTTCCCGCAAATCATGGCAAAAATGGAGATTGTATCCCAATTGTGCAATACATGGTAAAAAAATTTATATTTTTTTACCACAATTTTGGAAAACTGCAGCAAAAACTGCTAAAATGCAGTATAGATGTGTGAAATATGCAATAAAAATTTTACATATAAACATAGCCTAAAGATCTTTATAAAACACCTCCATTGTGATTGTAGATCAAATCACTTTCTCCTCATGGCAATGTTTCTCTAGAAATAAACTTACTTTAAGTAAGAAAAGACAACTGCAAGAAAATTGTACAGTGTGAACTGACACCAATGCACGAATGAGTCTGTTGAGTCTATGATCTCCAGCACTGGCATCATGTTGAAATAACTAGATGAAATAGTCTAAGGCTATGTTCACACTCCCGAATGTCTACACAGAAAATCTTTGTGCGGACATGCTGAAAACTGCGGACACAGAAATCGAAATTGTCATGCCGTAAACATCTGGCAAGGAAATTCCGCCATGTGCACAATGCAGCAGAATCCCATTGAATTCAACAGAACTCTGCTGCAGTGGAATTTCCATCAAAATTCCAAGCAGAATTCTGAATGGAAATTCCAAGGTGTGAACATAGCCTTACAGTTCAGTCAAAGCAAGAGAATTCATGGAAAATGCAAACTGCATTGTAGAACCTGCATTTTTGTGCATTTATAAACCAAAGTGGGGCCTATCCTATGCCTGCCACACCAGCAAAAAGAGGCAAGCAAAATGCTTAACTTACAAAAAAAACAGAAGTTTTTTTTAAACTTTGCACGGTTCACCCCTTTCCAGTACTTTCTATGGCTTGATATGATTGCAACCATACAAAATATGTTTTCTACTTTTTCACAAAAAATAGTAAAATTTCCATTTCACGGGGAAAATAGTTTATTTAAAGTATATTGCTACATTCCAAGATGCTCATTTCTCCATTGGTATAGCAATAGAAGGGCTTGTCCTTTGTGCTGACATCACGAGCACAGTGCTCTCTGCTGACATCTCTGTTAATTTTAGGAACTGTCCAGAGCAGCATATGTTTGCTATGGGGATTTTCTCCTACTCTGGACAGTTCTTAAAATGGACAAAGATGTCAGCAGAGAGCACTGTGCTCGTAATTCAGCAGAGAGCTCTGTGTTCCAAAAAGAAAATAATTTGCTCTGTAGTATTCAGCAGCTAATAAGTACTGGAAGGATTAAGATTTTTTAATAGAAGTAATTTACAAATCTGTTTAACTTTCTGGCACCAGTAGATAAAAAAAAAAAAAGTTTTACATCGGTGTACCCCTTTAACTACCAGGGAGCCAGGGCGTACCCATATGCACTGGGTCCTTAAGGAGTTAAAGCCTGCCATATTGCTATATGGTGATCATAAAAGAGCAAAAAAGACCCCGCAAATGGCGCTGCTGGTTCCGTGGAGATGTAGGAATAAACCAAAATCCAAGTTGGAATATTGTAAAAGCTTGTGGATTTTATTGCAAATGAATAAAACCAATAAAAGCAATAAAAGAGCGATACAAGTTAAGATTACGCGTTTCGGGGGAGCCACCCCCTTCTTCAGATCAGTATGCAGACTATACAAACAGAGATTCTATAAATACTGGAAAAAAGGGCGCCAGGTACATTAGGGGGCGGAGTTATGCAAATGACATACATGTGAAACAATAGGAAAAACTACAGAAACCGAATGTAATCAATGAATGTACATCTTATATAGGTAACAGTGGGGACCAAATGTTATTAGACAGGGAATTCAGTGTGTGGCTCAAATATGAGGCTGCCGATGTCTGGCAGTATCAGGCCACACATCCGGACCCCAGATGAAAACATTATATCACAAAGTAAAATTCTAAAGGCCCGGTTCAAGGCAAAGGGCTATCCCAGATCGTTGGTGCAGTCCTCCTATAATAGGGCTCTCTCCCTCAGTCAAAATTCCTGCTTACTCCCCAAACCTGAACCAATAAATACTACCACGGAACGGACTTCCAACTTTATCACCACATACAGCCAAGAACATTATGCTATCAGGAAAATCCTCACCAAACACTGGCCAGTCCTACTGCAGGATCCCTACCTAAGAAGCAATCTTCCATCCAAACCTCCGCTTACCTTCCGTAGAGTACGGACACTACGGAATATCATCGCTCCCAGTAAACTCAAAACCACGGTACTGCGCAATAACCCTTCCATTTTTCCCACGTTAACAGGAAGCTTCAAGTGTGGTCTCCCACGATGCAAGTGCTGTTCACACATTGCACACAACTGCCAATCATTTTCCTCCTCCGTTACCAAAGAAACCTTTAACATCAAATCATTCCTCAACTGTGGCTCCCGGTATGTCATTTACCTCTTACAGTGCTCCTGCAAACAGCAATACGTGGGTAGGACCATAAGGTGCTTTAGGGAACGCCTGAATAAGCACCGCAGCAACACCACACACGGCTTCCTACTCCACAGTGTTTCGCGTCACCTCACTGAGCACCACCAGGGTGATTTCAGCAATATTAAGGCTACCCCCATAGAACACATCAATAAGGATGTCAACCAACGATACAACACCCTCAGAAGACGTGAGAAGAACTTTTGGATTCATACCCTGGGCACCATCTCACCAGGGGGTCTCAATGAAATGATTGAATGTAACCTTTAACCCTCGAACGCATCCATCAGATTAATCGACCCTGATCCACCTGTATTTACCACTAATTCTACTCTAATCACCCCATCCATCAAAAATTCTATACAAACCCCAATATACCATTCATTTCATTCTATTCTACATATTCACATGCATGTTGTGGTACATGTGCATTATCACCCTTATGCACATGAACACACTCTCACATGTACACTGCTACTCAAATGTGTATGGTTTCACTCACATACATGCACAGTAGTACATTGGTCCAGCTCTACACATATGAATATGCTCACATGCATCTCTTGCGATGCATGTGCATTGTCACTCATATGTGTAATTATACAACTATCTAGTACAGCTGTCCTGCTATATGGCTGCCAAACATGTGCTCACACGTCTTTCGTGACACATGTGCATTACTACCCGTATGCTCATGTATATACACACATAATTCCTTACCCACTTTACATCTCCTTGGCTGGATCCCGTGCCCCCCCAATATATAATATATATTTATGCTACCAGAACTAGTACCCCCACTCCAGTAGCTGTCACCCAATATGTACATGCCATGTACCTCTACCCCATGTCCACAGTACCCAGGTATGACTACTAGCCCATCTTCCCAATATTTGCCATCACACTCTCCTATTTTCTTTCTTAGTCCTCTCTTGCTCCGTATCCCCCCATCCCCCTGCATCATGCATCACTCTCCCCTAAATAACACACTTCACTCTTATTTAACCCCTTAAGGACCGGAGGTTTTTCCGTTTTTGCATTTTCGTTTTTTGCTCCTTGCCTTTAAAAAATCATAACTCTTTCAAATTTACACCTAAAAATCCATATGATGGCTTATTTTTTGCGCCACCAATTCTACTTTGTAATGACGTTAGTCATTTTGCCCAAAAATCTATGGTGAAGCGGGAAAAAAAATCATTGTGCGACAAAATTGAAAAAAAAAACGCTGTTTTGTAACTTTTGGGGGCTTCCGTTTCTACGTAGTAAATTTTTCGGTAAAAATGACACCTGATATGTATTCTGTAGGTCCATACGATTAAAATGATACCCTACTTATATAGGTTTGATTTTGTCGGACTTCTGGAAAAAATCATAACTACATGCAGGAAAATTTATACGTTTAAAATTGTCATCTTCTGACCCCTATAACTTTTTTATTTTTCCGTGTATGGGGCGGTATGAGCGCTCATTTTTTGCGCCGTGATCTGAAGTTTTTAACGGTACCATTTTTGCATTGATAGGACTTATTGATCACTTTTTATTCATTTTTAAATGATATAAAAAGTGACCAAAAATGCACTATTTTGGACTTTGGAATTTTTTTGCGCGCACGCCATTGACCGAGCGGTTTAATTAATGATATATTTTTATAATTCAGACATTTCCGCACGCGGTGATACCACATATGTTTATTTTTATTTTTATTTACACTGTGTTTTTTTTTTTATTGGAAAAGGGGGGTGATTCAAACTTTTAATAGGGGAAGAGTTAAATGATGTTTATTCACTTTTTTTTTACTTTTTTTTTGCAGTGTTATAGGTCCCATAGGGACCTATAACTCTGCACACACTGATCTTCTATGTTGATCACTGGTTTCTCATAAGAAACCAGTGATCAACGATTCTGCCGGATGACGGCTCATGCCTGGATCTCAGGCACTGAGCAGTCATTCGGCGATCGGACAGCGAGGAGGCAGGTAGGGGCCCTCCCGCTGTCCTGTCAGCTGTTCGGGATGCCGCGATTAGCCGCGGCTATCCCGAACAGCTCGACTGAGTTGGCCGGGAACTTTCACTTTCACTTTTAGCCGCGCGGCTCAGCTTTGAGCGCGCGGCTAAAGGGTTAATAGCGCGCGGCGCCGCGATCGGCGCTGCGCGCTATTAGAGGCGGGTCCCGGCTTCACTATGACGCCGGGCCCGCCATGATATGACGCGGGGTTACTGTGTAACCCCGCGTTATATCAGAAGAGCAGGACCAAGGACGTACCGGTACGTCCTTGGTCCTTAAGGGGTTAAATCAATTTAATCATTTCTAGATATCCTCTTCCATCCCCCTGTAGTTCTTGCCAGCTTACACGGAGCTACACACTGTTAGATGCAGCGCACAGAGCTGTCAGCATACCACTGACAGCTCTCCGTGATCACTGCTTCCTGATTGGCCGCACTAGCCACGTGACGCACGCACCTTAGCAACGCGTCTGTGGCAACTCCCCCCTGACGCGCGCCCTCGCATTACACATCGCGGCCGCTGTCAGAGCTGTTCTGGCTCACATCTGGACCCCGGATGTTTTCATCTGGGGTCCGGATGTGTGGCCTGATACTGCCAGACATCGGCAGCCTCATCTTTGAGCCACACACTGAATTCCCTGTCTAATAACATTTGGTCCCCACTGTTACCTATATAAGATGTACATTCTTTGATTACATTCGGTTTCTGTGGTTTTTCCTATTGTTTCACATGTATGTCATTTGCATAACTCCGCCCCCTAATGTACCTGGCGCCCTTTTTTCCAGTATTTATAGAATCTCTGTTTGTATAGTCTGCATACTGATCTGAAGAAGGGGGTGGCTCCCCCGAAACGCGTAATCTTAACTTGTATCGCTCTTTTATTGCTTTTATTGGTTTTATTCATTTTCAATAAAATCCACAAGCTTTTACAATATTCCAACTTGGATTTTGGTTTATTCCTACATCTCCACGGAACCAGCAGCGCTATTTGCGAGGTCTTTTTTGCTCTTTTATGATCACCTACTCTCTCCAGGAGACGGTTTTTACCTCACCTGTTACCTCAGGCTCAGCAGCGGATCCGGCTATTTTGTAACCCGTGCATTGGGTTGATATGCAAGTTTAATACTTGCTCTAAGGTGAGCAGTTACTACCTAAGGGGCCTGCAAGCCCCGCACCTACTTCCCTTCCTTTTCCCTCAACCACTCAACGGTATCACACGAGGCGCCCTCTCTGGTCTCTTTTTTTCTCCCCATACAGGTTCTCCATATTGCTATATGGGCTTGGTGTCCAAATTAGTTATGAAGTGTAAGGTACACATATGCTTTCGTGTTTTTTTAGGCTTATATTTTAAGATCCCCATTATAATATAGCTTTGAGGACTTCTGGTTCCGACGCAGGTGATGGCGGCAGCACAGTAAGGGGGCTCCTGCTCCCCCAGCTTTCCCCGGCTATTTTAACCGCCCGTAGCTGCCGAAACCTGCTCCGCTTACTTCCCTGACATCACAGCGGCCCCCACCATGGATCGCTTTGTGCAGCAGGGCGGACCGCAGTCTCCCGTGGTGCCGCTGCAGCTCCCAGCATTACAACGCAGTGCTGTTAAAATGGCCGCCGCACCTCCAGGCTCTGCATCCACTGTGGCTCCCGCTGTTCCTGAGGCCGCACCTCCCTCCTCAGTGAGCGCTGATGCCGGCGCTGAAATGATAGAAGCCGCTCCAAGCCTTCCCTCAGCCCCAGCACCCTCTTCTACCTCAGGTGGGGGCTCTCACATACAGGGGCAGATGACCCTCCCCAACACTCAGAACAGTGACCTGCCTGTCAGCTCCAGTCAGGGTCACCAGACAGACTACACGCTGCTGGCAGCTGAAGTAGCACAAAGAATCTCCCCCAGTGTGCAGTGCATTGTGGAGGAAGCTCTCAAATCTGCGTTCCAGAATCTACAATTAGAAGTGGCTGACCATTCCAGCCGCCTTGGTGAGGCGGAACATCGTATTTCATAAGATGGCGATACCACGCTGCGGAGGCGCTGCAGTCTTCTGAATATGATCTTTCCCAGATGAGTGAGAAATTGGAAGACCTAGAAAATAGGTCGAGGAGAAATAATTTGTGCATTGTGGGCGTTAAGGAGTCAGTGACTTCAGTGGACCTGTAAAGTTTTTGTGAGCGTGATGATCCTAAAGCCCTGGGCTTATCTCATCCCTGCAGGGTTGAACAAGCACACCATATTGGATCAGCTATTGCCTCTGCCCCAGGGCCTACAGCACTGGAGAACCAGCCTCACCAGATCATTCTTTGTCTCCTGGACTTTAATGACAAAGTTGACATATTGAAGGCCTACAGATGCAAGTACGACGCTAGTGGTCCATGCTATGCGACTGCTGATTTTCAAAGATTTCCCTGTGGAGGTGGCAAAATAGTCCTACTGCAAGAGACCCATTTGTCCGGCGAGGATTTCTTTTGGATGCAGCAGCAGCAGTGGGTTGGGCATGTTTATGGTTCACCAGCTGTGGAGGGTAAGGCGGTAGTTCGGACTTTATTACTCAAATCCTTCCCATTTACATTACTCTCTCATGTAGCAGATTCAGAGGGAGGGTGTCCCATCTTCAGTTGGAACACAATGGAGAGGTATTCAGCATTTATAATGTTTGTGCACCTAACGGTGAAAACTGCTCTTTTTTGGGATTCTAGCTGACCAAATTCAGTCTGATAGCTCCCCCTGGGAGTGACTTAAATTCTGTTTTAGACTCTCAAGTAGATAGGAATGGGACTTCTCGGGGGACGCGGACACCTAGACCCTGTGACTGTGGGCTTCCCCCTTTGCTAGATTGTCTTGACTTAATGGACGTTTGGAGGGTGTCCCACCCAGACGATAGGGAATTTACTAATTTCTCCCATGCTCATGAGTCATGGTCCTGTATCGCAACTATTTTAGGGAAACCCCCTAAGGGGAACCCTTAAACTAAGTACCTCCTAAAATGTAACTTTTAATTGTACTATTAAAATATTAAACTAAATAGTGAATGTGTGATTTTCCTTATGGTGTGATCTACACCACTGATTATTTAAAATCACAGCCTCAGACCAGCTCCCATTGTAATGTTATAGTAGTAACTGCAATTAATAACAGAATGATTGCACAACGATCATCATCTTTTGATATGATGATATATTTTTAGGGAGTTGTTAGTGGCTGCTAATTAAAAACTCCAAGGGCCACCAGCCCTTCCTGACGAAGCTGGGGTGCCAGCGAAACGTTGGAGGCGCTGGCTAATGTTCGGAGTTTTTAATTAGCAGCCACTTACAACTCCCTAAAAATAGATCATCATATCAAAAGATGATGATCATTGTGCAATCATTCTGTTATTAATTGCAGTTACTACTATAACATTACAATGGGAGCTGGTCTGAGGCTGTGATTTTAAATAATCAGTGGTGTAGATTAGTGTTGAGCGGCATAGGCCATATTCGAATTCGCGAATATTCGCGAATATATGGACGAATATTCGTCATATATTCGCGAATATTCGCATATTCGTTATATCCTCGTTTTATTTTCGCACATGCGAAATTCGCGTATGCGAAAATTCGCCTATGCGAAAATTAGCCTATGCGAAAATTAGCATATACAAAATTAGCATACACGAAAATTCGTATATGCGAAAATTAGCATATGCTAATCTTCGCATATGCGAATTTTCGCGCGCCAGTCTCGCACAGTAGTATTACAGCCTTCTTTACACCACACAAGCTGGAAGCAGATGATGATCACTGTGATGTGTACTGTGAAAAAAAAAAACAAAAAAAAACAAACGAATATTCGTAATTACGAATATATAGCGCTATATTCGCGAAATTCGCGAATTCGCGAATATGCGATATTCGCGAATAATATTCGAATTGCGAATATTCGCGAGCAACACTAGTGTAGATCACACCATAAGGAAAATCACACATTCACTTTTTAGTTTAATATTTTAATAGTACAAATAAAAGTTAAATTTTAGGAGGTACTTAGTTTAAGGGTTCCCCTTAAGGGGTTTCCCCTAAAATAGTTGTGAATATATTATGACCCTGGTACCCCCTGTGGGGCATTTGTTATGATATGGTCCTGTATCGATCTTTTTCTTGTTAGTGCTCGTTTGGGTGCTCGGATACTGGCTGTTAGCTTTGGAGAATTGGTTATCTTGGATAATTCCCCCGTGACCCTCTCCCTCCAACCCACTTGCCCAAGGGGCACTGACATATTATGGCACTTCCCATCCCTCTTAACCAGGGATGAATCGTTCATTTGCGGAGGTGGTGGTTGGAATTTGGTAGTGCAAACACGCTACATCGTTCAGACCATCTTCTCTACTAGGAAACCACAACTCCCTTAAACATACCTTGCATTCCTATTTTATGGCTGCTAGCGCTTGACTGCATCAGGCGCATTCCCTCTTTCTCCACTCTCTCACTGACTCTGCTAGGGAGACATGGAAGGTGGCAAGAGCTCAATTTGAATTATGTCTAGATAGACAGGAGAGATTGACTTGCTCCTATTTCAAAGTGGAACTTTTCCACCAGGGAAATAAAGCAGGCCGCTTGTTGGCAAACCTGGCGAAGGGCTGCCATCAACCGGCCCATGTCACTAAACTAAGGGACGAAGATGGAATGATATATAGTAGCCAGAGATTAATTAACAGATTGAGGGTCAGTATGTAGCATTCCATCTAAACCCGGCAAGGATGCTAGTGAGCCTGAATCCTACCGGCCCCTATCCCTGAAAAATCAGCATGTCAAATGCTTTCTAAAATTCTAGTGGATAGGTTATCTCGATTTATGCAGACTTTGGTGGGACAGCATCAGGTGGGCTTCATTAGAAATCGCTCGGCCACCATGAATATTCGGGCGGTGATGACGGTTCTGGACAGATTACCGCATCAGCCCCAGCCGGACGATCAGCCGGCTCTTGTAGCTTTAGATGCTGAAAAGGCTTTTGACGATGTCCGGTGGGATTGGCTGGGGCTGGTGCTGGATCGCTTTGGAATCAGGGGGGCCTTTAGAAACTATATAATGGGGGTGTACCGGGAGCCGATAGCGAGAATAAGTACCACAGGGATTTTCTCTGCCCCTTTTTCACTCTGCAAGGGTTCTAGGCAAGGGTGTCCGCTCTCTCCTCTCCTTTTTGATCTGGCTATAAAGCTGATAGCTAGACACCTGTTGTAGTCAGATTTGTATGAGGCCATTAAAGTGGGCCCTGACACGGTTAAGCTGACTTAGTTCGCGGATGACATTCTGCTATTTATGTATGCGCTGGGACAATCTTTGCAGAGGGTTCTCGATTTTCTCACATTTTTTTGGTAGATTTTTAGGGTACAAGACAAATGTCACTAAGTCAGAGCTACTTCCCTTGGGCACTTCTCCCCCACACTGGCTGCTGTTAGTCTCGGGGCTTGGAATTAAAATTGCTTCCTCCTCGGTCACCTACTTAGGCATTAGGGTGGGCAAAACACCAGACACATTATACCAGCTGAACTATCCCCCTCTCTTTAGCAAAATACAGGAGGAACTAAGGAAATGGATGGGTTTGCCACTCCCATTTATGGGATGGTGCCACTTAATCAAAATGGTCAGTTTTTCCCGCCTCCTATATCCCCTACAAACACTACCCCTCCTTTTGCATCATGCTGATGTCTATCTGCTGAACTCTGCATTAACTAAATTTATCTAGGCGGGTAAAAGGCCTTGTATAGCACTACAGAAGCTCTTGCTGGGTTAACAGGAAGGGGGTCTCAATTTCCCTAACCTTAGGGGCAATAATCTTGCTTGCCTATTTTGCTTTGTAGTGGACTGGATCCACGGATCTTCCCTCTATGCTATCACTCGTCTGGAGGGTGCTCTGACGTCCCCATGGCGACTTTCCGTATTACTGCACATGCCTCATGCGAGGTTGCCCCATCTGTGAAACACTCAGTTCTGTTGAGAGACACGATGGTAGCTTGGAAAGAGGTTCGCAAATTGCACAACCTCCCGTTCCTGATGTCCAAACATTTCCCCCTCCGAGGACAGCTGGTTTTTCCCCAAGGACTTCCCTCTAGGATGCTGGAACTTTGGGAGGGTAGAGGGTTGTGGACAGTGGGCGATCTTACGGATCGCTCTACTAAAAGCTGGCTCTCTCCTTTTGCGCTGCTGACTAAATTTCAATTCCTCTCTACTCACCTGCTTATCCTCAATCAGTTCTACTCATTTTGTAAAGATAGACTGCGCAACCTTGATAAGGATATAGATGCGATGGATAACCTCATAGGTTCTAATCCTCGTAAACTCACTATCTCCACTCTCTATCCAGCCCTTAAAAAAGTTCTCCTGAAAATTGATATAGATACTCTTTTTTCCTCTTGGGCCAGCTGGATTCCTGATGGAGATATTTCAGAGTGTATCTTACAGGGCTGGCATAAGGTTCGCAAAAGTGTAATCAATGAAAGATGATATGGGATCAATGAAACTTATTTTAAATTGGCCCATAATCCCCTTTACAGCTTCAATATACTCCCCAATTCAGCTTTCCCTAACAGGATCACGGCTTGCCCAAAATGCTCTACTCCGTGAACAGATACTTGGCACGGGGTGTGGACATTTTAATTTATTTTTTATTTTTTACACTAACATGCTGGTGTTGCCTCATACTTTTCATTTTCACAAGAGGTAAAAGGAGAAAAAGACCCCCAACATTTTTAACGCAATTTCTCCTGAGTTTGGAAATACCCGATTTGTGGACATAAAATGCTCTGCGGCGCACAACAAGGCTCAGGAGTGAGAGCGCACCATGTACATTTGAGGTGATTTGCACAGGGGTGGCTGATCGTTACAGCGGTTCTGACATAAACACAAAAAAAAACACCTACATGTAACCCCATTTTGGAAACTACACCCCTTACAGAACGTAACAAGGGGTATAATGAGCCTTTAACACCCCACAGGTGTTTGACCAATGTTCGGTAAAGTTGGACGTGAAAATGAAAATTTTGTATTTTTTCACTAAAATCCTTGTGTTATCCCCAAAAATTTGTAATTTTACAAGGGATAATAGGAAAAAAAGCCTCCCAAAATTTGTAACCCCATTTCTTCTGAGTATATAAATACCCCATATCTGGATGTAAAGTTCTCTGCGGGCGAACTACAGGGCTCAGAAGAGGAGTGCCATTGGTCTTTTGGAGAGAGATTGTTTCTGGAATTGAAGGCCATGTGTGTTTACAATCCCCCATGGTGCCAGAACAATGGGCCCCCCACATCTGACCCCATTTTGGAAACTACACCCCTCAAGGAATGTAATAAGGGGAGCAGTGAGCATTTACTCCCCACATGTGTCTGACAGATTTTGTAAACAGTCGTCGGTAAAAATGAAAAATCTAATTTTTCATTTGCACAGCACACTGTTCCAAAGATCTATCAAAAGCCAGTGGGGTTTAAATGCTCACTGCACCCCTTATTACATTCCGTGAGGGGTGTAGTTTCAGAAATAGGGTCCATTGTTCTGGTAGCACGGGGGCCTTGTAAATGCACATGACCCCCAACCTCCATTCCAAACAAATTCTCTCTCCAAAAGCCCAATGGCGCTCCTTCTCTTCTGAGCATTGTAGTTCGCACACAGAGCACTTTACATCCACATATGGGGTATTTCTAAACTCAGAAGAAATGGGGTTACAAATTTTGGGGGCATTTTCTCCTACTACCTCTTGTAAAAATGGTAAGTTTGTGGAGAAAAAAGCATTTTAGTGAATTTTTTTTTTCATTTACACATCCGACTTTAACGAAAAGTCGTCAAACACCTGTGGGGTGTTAAGGCTCACTGTACCCCTTGTTACATTCCTTGAGGGGTGTAGTTTCCAAAATAGTATGCCATGTGTTTTTTTTTTTTTGCTGTTCTGGCACCATAGGGGCTTCCTAAATGTGACATGCTGATTTAGAATTTTTTTTGAAAAATTAAAAAATTGCTGCTGAACTTTGAAGCTCTCTGATATCTTCCAAAAGTAAAAACAAGTCAACTTTATGATTCAAACATAAAGTAGACATATTGTATATGTGAATCAATATATAATTTATTTGGTATGTCTATTTTCCTTACAAGCAGAGAGTTTCAAAGTTAGAAAAATTCAAGATGTTAAAATTTTTCATGACATTTTGGAATCCTATGTTAAAGTAGGATATGTCAAGAAAAAAAAATCTTGAAATAAAATTCATAAGTAAAATCATCCTAGAGTTATTAATGCTTAAAGTGACAGTGGTCAGATGTGCAAGGTGAAAATGGGCTTAGCCCTTAAGGGGTTAATAATCAGATCAGACAAGTGCTCCCAGACATAGCTTTTTATTATACAAGCTCTCTGTTTGGTTCCCCGGCCAAATCACTGTGGCCCTTACTTGTGTCCAGGTTTTGAAACTGCTGTTTTCATTTTCATTTTTATTAATTGAATTCAATAAAGATAACTTCTGAATCCAAGTGGAATTTTGTGAACTCTTTCCTTTTATGTGTTACACTCAATGTTGAGTTTTTTCCGCTATGGTTTAGGATCTTAACAGACATCATGTAGCTATGAATGCCATATACAAATTTAGGTGTCAATTGGGATTCTTCTTGTTTTTTTTAAAATAATTTTAACCATATGGACCTACAGAAAAAAGATAAGATGTAATTTTCCCAAAAAATGCACTGCGTAGAAACGGAAGCTCCCAAAAGTTACAAAATGTCATTTTATTCTTCAATTTAGTCGCAGAATGAATTTTTTCCACTTTGCCGTGGATATTTTGGTAAAATGACTAATGTCACTGCAAAGTAGAATTGGTGGTGCAAAAAATAAATCATAATATGGAATTTTAGGTGCAAAATTGAAAGCGTTATGGTTTTTAGAAGGTGATGAGGAAAAAAATTAAAATGCAAAAACTGAAAAACCCGGCGTCTTTAAGGGGTTAAAAATAATAATAATACTATAGCTTTGCAGTTAAGGACATATAAGTGGTTTGAGTTCTATGCCTTTAACGGAAAATGCATAATTCTAGACTAAGATAAAGCAATCCAGGAAAATACCACGGGATATGATGTTTTTTTTTTATCAGGACTACATTGTTTTGTATCCCAAATTAAGCTTTTTGATTTTCTTGGAGGTGCATTTAACAAAATTATGGGCTGTGGGAGGACAACTTTTGAGGAAAATCAGCCACTTCTCCAACTTCAAAAAAGAAAAGAAAATAAGTGAGAAAATTTCAGGAAAGAACAGAACGGGAAAGATGAGATGAAGAGATGTGCAGGAAACAAGTGCGGTGGAGAAGCTGTAAATAGAGGAGCTGGCGTGGGTGGGAATGTTACACTTCCCGCAGACCGAGCAGGATTAATGCAGGCTGTATTTAGGGAAAATGGAGTGTTTGGTGTAATGTAAAACCTGATTTTGGGAGACACCTCATAAGCAGCTACTCTTCCAAGAATTATTGTAAATTTTTTTGGGGGGGCAGATTTTGTTTTCTCATTTAAAAAAGAATAAAAAACTGAAAACATAAAAGAGAAAGAAAAAGACACGTATCCAAAAACCTAGTATCTCCCATGTCTTGTTTTTTTATAGTCACTCATCCAAAGAGGATATTTTTGGTGAATAGACAAAGCTTGCTAAGAGCATAAAAAAATGATTTCTTTATTCTTTCATCATACGGTCATATATTTAGTTTGCATACATTTAATGTTACTTCAATTGACAAATGTATTCTACTATAGACAATTCACACCGTTGCAACCATAATATACATTGGCCTTTCTTCCTTTTTGTTCATATATCCCATTAACTACTATATATCTCCAATTCTTTCACAAAAAAAACGTCATGGTCAGTCTGGTTGAGGTTAGATGACAGACTCAACCAGAGCATAACATTTTTTTGCCGTACGATGTTCTTCAGACTCCCAGTTCTTTTGAACCCTGTACATGCCGATATTTCAGGTTTTTTTGGTGATAATTAGCTTCACAAAAATGCCTCTACAATCGTTGATACAGTATGTAATATATTTTAGATCAAGAGTCCTTCTTTACTTCCTCTATCCATCAAAAATTAGCAAATAACATAATAACCAGGGACAATGTTCATAAATCTAATCCAATAGATCATGTAAAAATTAGAATTAGCAGACAAAATGTACTATATACAGCCAAGGCCATCAAATTCAAAGGCATCTCCAAAAGGCAAGAGCTTGATTTAAATAGATCACAACAAACAAATTTGATGATGAGCCAGAGCCTTGATTGGCTTGGTAATGCACTGATTGGCTGACCAGTAATTTAGACAGTGAGGCTGGTGGCCATAGAGACTTTGGTATGCCACCGCTAAGAGCTGCAGTGCCATTCAGTGGGTAAGATGCCCACCATGGAAGCCCAGAGAGGGTAATACATTACACCGATATTGTAAAAGGGTTTTCTTTAACGAGAAGAGAATACTGCAATCATTCCAGTTGTCTTGTCTCTTTTTTAACCAAATTGTTCACTTAACCACTCATAAAGTTTCAGCTATTTCTTATATGGATTTATTTGGTATTTTTTTCAGCCTAATGATGGCCTTCTTCATTATCAAAGACACCTCTTTAGGCACATATTGAAAGCTCACATGAATGCTAATGCTACAAATGCAAATTCAATTCAATATATTTTTAATAACGGGCAACTCAGGACAATGAAACTTCTTATTATTCAGTTGTCCAACAACTTTTGGGTATGCAAAAATGGAGGGGATTATGTAAAAAAATATTTGTAATTTCTAATCAGTGCCTGAATATATCTACTAAACCTCTTATACTGAAGCTAAAAGTCTACACTTCAATCCCATGTCGATGGATTTGCTTCATATCCATTGTGGTGGTGTACGAAAGGGAAATGATAAAAACTGTGTCATCGTTCAAAAACTTCTGGACCTGACTGTATTTTACTTTCCATTTATGCTATAATAACTGACCTCCTATCCCACTGTACTGTGTATGTAGATTCTCAGAGCTTACACTTAGTCATCTTAGACATCTTTTTTTCACTAGCAGCTGATAACCTGTGTCACAAAGAAAGGAGCTAAGGTCACATATGGCTTTCAAGAAACTACTTTGAACGTGCTTGAGTTTTCTTTGATCTTTTGGGGAAATTTCATAAAAGAAGCGTATTAGCTTGATTCAAAATATACGGCTGGAGACTAAAATTAAGATACTGTACATCCACAAATCACTGAGTGTCCCAATGGGATTTGCTGAAAAAAAACAAAAGAAGGAAGGGCATTAACCCTTTAAAAGACTAAGCCAACTTTGTCTATAGGGAATTGCTAATAGTTATTTGCCTCCTAGCGTTCCATTAGCCATGGCATCTCTTATTGGTAGGGAGACAAAAATTTATGCACATACAAGGACTATTCAGGAGTTTCCATTTGATTTTTGGTGACATCAATAGAAGCCACTCATGAAGTTGATAAGATTGATTGATTTATGACCCTAAAAGTTACATATGGAACATGGCTTCATAATAGGTGTAGTGTTGACTTTAAGAGCCATAAGAGACGACGAGAACCAAGTGTGCCATTTCCATAGTTTTCTGAGTTTGTGTTCCCTTACTCACAGGCTGTTGGGTCCCTGCATGGATCAGGTTCACGTTACCAGTAGTTTGGAACCCATTTCAAATGTCTCTTTTCTGAAGCTCAGCAGGATCTTAGAGCCAGCAAAAACAAAGATTTATACAAATAGAAAATGATCTGTTTTGCTTTCATCAGTCTCTGAGCCGCTGCGTGTAATGTTTATGTTTCTGGAAGAAATTTCTGAAAATCATGCTCTTCTGAGGAATTTGGCATCAGGATATGGGCAGCTGAAGTCCCTCTCTATGAACTGCCCCAGGATCCCACCACAGGAGATAGCTGGAATATGAAGTTAGTGACGGGGCGATGAAATGTTTTTAAAAGGAAGGATATAAGGGTAATCCAGACAAAGTAACTCTAAGCAGCTCTCAACAACAGAACAGCTAAAAGTTATACGTGGGAGAAATTGTATGCACATTAGTTGGGAAGTAAGGTGCAAACCGAACCTCTGGTGTTTCCAAAATCAATAGTCTAACCACAATAAAAGCATTTAACTGTCCTAGAATGACAGATTAGTGACACAGTGTATCCAGGCATGCCAGTATTGACAGCAATACTTAATCATGACATTGTCTACACATGTAGGCGTAAATGTACACTGTTCAATAAAATAAAGGGAACACTAAGATAGCACATCCTAGATCTGAATGAATAAACTAATCGTATGAAATATTTTTGTCTTTACATAGTTAAATGTGCTGAGATGAGCGAATCGAAGCAGACAAACCCATATTCGTTACAAATTTCAGGATTTATTCCATTTGCAACGAATGCGAATATCACCATGATTTTATCGCGCAAATTGCTTCATTAAACTCCATTTTACAGCGTTACAGGCTCCAGGACACCTAAAATGGCAGACCCACATGTCACTACATGGGGCAGGGGATTATGGGAGAGCGGGAAAGTATGGCGGGAAGGGAGGTAGACAGGATGACCTTGAATCACATGCAGGATGCAACCTATCAGCATTCATTGACCCCTGTGATGTCACAGCCCTATATAATCGGCAGCCATTTTGCGGCTGCTCATTTCATGCCATATACACTGCAGAGAGAGGATGGCTACGTGTCTCTGTGTGTTACACAGACACGCTGAATTGATCATACCGCAGCATTCCACTGCCAACTGCTAGTCACATCAGCGTTGTGGATAGAGAGCAGTGCAGTGCTTTGCTTGTTCTCACTAAGAATAATTTTTACGCTAGCCATAACCTCCCAGTCACTTTATTCAGCATATTATCAGAGAGGTGCAGATAGCTTTTGGTTGCCTGATACATATCAACAAGCTGCCTTAACTTCATGAACCTTATCACAGGAGGCAGGAATGATTTTTCAGCACAATTCTGTGTATTTTTTCCACAAGAAACTATCTTCTGCTTATACTAGTCTGTAGACTGTATAATAACCAGCAGTTCACACCATTCGTAATACTCTGTGACAGAGTGCAATTTTTTTTTGTGGTGCTGCACTGTTATGTACTACTGCTGTGCAAAAATATGTTTTTTCAGCATACTGTAGAGCATTTGTTATGCCGAGCGCTCTGGGTCCCTGCTCCTCCCCGGAGCGCTTGCGGCGTTTTCCTCTCTGCAGCGCCCCGGTCATACCCGCTGACCGAGAGCGCTGCACTGACACTGACGACGGGGATGCGATTCGCATAGCGGGACGCGCCCGCTCACGAATCGCATCCCAAGCTACTTACCTGTCTTGGTCCCCGGCTGTCACGTTCTGGCGCGCGTGGCTCCGCTCTCTAGGCTGTGCATGCGCCAGCTCTCTAAGATTTAAAGGGCCAGTGCACCACTGATTGGTGCCTGGCCCAATCTCTGTAATTACTCCCACCTGCTCCACGCCTATAATACCTCACTTCCCCTTCCCTGCATTGCCGGATCTTGTTGCCTTGTGCAGGAGAAAGCGTTTTGTGTATGTCCCAAGCCTGTGTTTTAGACCTTCTGCTGTTGCCCCTGACTACGACCCTTGCTGCCTGCCTTGACCTTCTGCTACGTCCGACCTTGCTCTTGCCTTGTCCTTTTGTACCGCGCCTGACTCAGCAGTCAGAGAGGTTGAGCCGTTACCAGTGGATACAACCTGGTTGCTACCGCCGCAGCAAGACCATCCCGCTTTGCGGCGGGCTCTGGTGAATACCAGTAGCAACTTAGAACCGGTCCACGCCAATCCGTCTCTGACACAGAGGATCCACCTCCAGCCTGCCGAATCATAACAGTAGATCCGGCCATGGATCCCGCTGAGGTGCCGCTGCCAAGTCTCGCTGACCTACCCACGGTGGTCACCCAGCAATCTCAACAAATTGCCCAACAAGGACAGCAGCTGTCGCAGTTGACCGCCATGCTACAGCAACTTCTGCCACTGCTACAGCAGCAACCATCTCCTCCGCCAGCTCCTGCACCTCCTCCGCAGCGAGTGCCCGCTCCTAGCCTTCGCTTGTCCCTGCCGGACAAATTTGATGGGGACTCTAGATTCTGCCGTGGTTTCTTGTCTCAATGTTCCCTACATATCGAGATGTTGTCGGACCAATTTCCTACAGAACGGTCTAAGGTGGCTTTCGTAGTTAGTCTTCTGTCTGGAAAGGCCTTGTCTTGGGCCACACCGCTCTGGGTCCGCAAGGATCCTGCCACCGCCACTGTCCAGTCCTTCTTCGCTGAAGTCCGTAGTGTCTTCGAGGAGCCAGCCCGGGCCTCCTCTGCCGAGACTGCCTTGCTGAACCTAGTCCAAGGAACTTCTTCCGTAGGCGAATACGCCATCCAGTTTCGTACCCTCGCCTCAGAGCTAGCCTGGAACAATGAGGCCCTCTGCGCGACCTTCAAGAAAGGCTTATCCAGCAACATCAAAAATGTTCTGGCCGCACAAGAAATTCCAGCTAACCTGTCTGAACTTATCCTTTTGGCCACCCGCATCGACAAGCGTTTTTCTGAAAGACACCAGGAGCTCCGCCAGGAAAAGGACCTTGATCTCTGGGCACCTCTCTCCCAGTATCCTTTGCAATCTACCCCTGTGCCTCCCGCCGAGGAGGCTATGCAAGTGGATCGGTCTCGCCTGACCCATGAAGAGAGGTCTCGTCGCAGAGATAAAAACTTATGCCTGTACTGCGCTAGTACTGAACATTTCCTAGTGGACTGCCCTATTAGTCCTCCGCGTCTGGGAAACGCACGGACGCACCCTGTTCAAATGGGAGTGGCGTCCCTTGGTGTGACTTCTGCTTCTCCACGTCTCACTGTGCCTGTGCGGATTTCTCCTTCTGCCAACTCCTCCTTCTCACCTGTGGCCTTCTTGGACTCTGGTTCTGCGGGAAATTTTATTCTGGCCTCTTTTGTTAATAGGTTCTGCATCCCAGTGACCCGTCTCGTCAAGCCGCTCTACATTTCTTAGGTCAATGGAGTAAAATTGGACTGCACTGTGCGTTACCGCACAGAACCCCTGCTTATGAGCATTGGCATCACGAGAAAATTTAATTTTTTGTTCTGTCCAACTGCACCTCTGACGTCCTCCTTGGTCTGCCATGGGCCCAACATCATTTTCCCACCCTTGACTGGACCACCGGGGAGATCAAGAATTGGGGCCCTGCTTGTCACAAACGATGCCTCACATCTGCTCCCACTTGCCCTACTCCTGAGGTTCCACCCATACCGGTCCCTCCCAAGGCTTACCAGGATATTCTCGGCAAAAAACAAGTTGAGATTTTGCCTCCTCATAGCCCCCTTCCTGGTAACATTCTGCCCCGTGGCAAGCTTCACCCTCTGCCCCCCCTCCCCATTCCCACTTCTTCTGGATTGCCTGCCGCTGATGTAGCTACCCAGGACTTCTCTTTTTTCCGGAAGAAAACTCAAGAGTCGCCCCCTATGTTCTCGTCTCATTTGAAGGGACAAGGAGACAAAAAGAGGGGGAGACCTAAGGGGGGGGTACTGTTACGCCGAGCGCTCCGGGTCCCTGCTCCTCCCCGGAGCGCTCGCGGCGTTTTCCTCTCTGCAGCGCCCCGGTCAGACCCGCTGACCGGGAGCGCTGCACTGACACTGACGACGGGGATGCGATTCGCATAGCGGGACGCGCCCGCTCGTGAATCGCATTCCAAGCTACTTACCTGTCCCGATCCCCGGCTGTCACGTTCTGGCGCGCGCGGCTCCGCTCTCTAGGGTGCGCACGCGCCAGCTCTATAGGATTAAAAGGGCCAGAGCACCACTGATTGGTGCCTGGCCCAATCTCTGTAATTACTCCCACCTGCTCCACGCCTATAATACCTCACTTCCCCTTCCCTGCATTGCCAGATCTTGTTGCCTTGTGCCAGAGAAAGCGTTTTGTGTATGTCCCAAGCCTGTGTTCCAGACCTTCTGCTGTTGCCCCTGACTACGACCCTTGCTGCCTGCCCTGACCTTCTGCTACGTCCGACCTTGCTCTTGCCTTGTCCTTTTGTACCGCTCCTGTCTCAGCAGTCAGAGAGGTTGAGCCGTTACCGGTGGATACGACTTGGTTGCTACCGCCGCAGCAAGACCATCCCGCTTTGTGGTGGGCTCTGGTGAATACCAGTAGCAACTTAGAACCGGTCCACGCCAATCCCTCTCTGACACAGAGGATCCACCTCCAGCCTGCCGAATCATAACAGCATTTTTCTGCCCTCATACGTGCATACCACATACCTATATCTAAGTAGGGCACTTTTTTGTACCTGCTAATCTGTAACAAGCCTACATACAGTGAAAGGCCAGGAAAAACTAATCACTGGCTGTTGTTTCATGAAAACGTTTTCCAAGAGTACTGTAGCACATTTTTTCCCCCTCATACATGCATTCCACATACCTACATCTAAGTAGTGTACCATATTGTACCTGTTAATCTGTCAAGGGCCTACATACTGTGAAAGTCCAAACAATAGTACTCTCCGGTGTTACGCCGAGCGCTCCGGGTCCCCGCTCCTCCCCGGAGCGCTCGCTACACTCTCCTCACTGCAGCGCTCCGGTCAGATCCACTGACCCGGGGCGCTGCGATACCGCCTCCAGCCGGGATGCGATTCGCGATGCGGGTAGCGCCCGCTCGCGATGCGCACCCCGGCTCCCGTACCTGACTCGCTCTCCGTCGGTCCTGTCCCGGCGCGCGCGGCCCCGCTCCCTAGGGCGCGCGCGCGCCGGGTCTTTGCGATTTAAAGGGCCACTGCGCCGCTGATTGGCGCAGTGGTTCCAATTAGTCTGATCACCTGTGCACTTCCCTATATTACCTCACTTCCCCTGCACTTCCTTGCCGGATCTTGTTGCCATCGTGCCAGTGAAAGCGTTTCCTTGTGTGTTCCTAGCCTGTGTTCCAGACCTCCTGCCGTTGCCCCTGACTACGATCCTTGCTGCCTGCCCCGACCTTCTGCTACGTCCGGCCTTGCTTCTGTCTACTCCCTTGTACCGCGCCTATCTTCAGCAGCCAGAGAGGTTGAGCCGTTGCTAGTGGATACGACCTGGTCACTACCGCCGCAGCAAGACCATCCCGCTTTGCGGCGGGCTCTGGTGAAAACCAGTAGTGACTTAGAACCGATCCACTAGCACGGTCCACGCCAATCCCTCTCTGGCACAGAGGATCCACTACCTGCCAGCCGGCATCGTGACAGTAGATCCGGCCATGGATCCCGCTGAAGTTCCTCTGCCAGTTGTCGCTGACCTCACCACGGTGGTCGCCCAGCAGTCACAACAGATAGCGCAACAAGGCCAACAGTTGTCTCAACTGACCGTTATGCTACAGCAGTTACTACCACAGCTTCAGCAATCATCTCCTCCGCCAGCTCCTGCACCTCCTCCGCAGCGAGTGGCCGCTTCTGGTCTACGCCTATCCTTGCCGGATAAATTTGATGGGGACTCTAAGTTTTGCCGTGGCTTTCTTTCCCAATGTTCCCTGCACTTGGAGATGATGTCGGACCAGTTTCCCACTGAAAGGTCTAAGGTGGCTTTCGTAGTCAGCCTTCTGTCTGGAAAAGCCCTGTCTTGGGCCACACCGCTCTGGGACCGCAATGACCCCGTCACTGCCTCTGTACACTCCTTCTTCTCGGAAATCCGAAGTGTCTTTGAGGAACCTGCCCGAGCCTCTTCTGCTGAGACTGCCCTGTTGAACCTGGTCCAGGGTAATTCTTCCGTTGGCGAGTATGCCGTACAATTCCGTACTCTTGCTTCAGAATTATCCTGGAATAATGAGGCCCTCTGCGCGACCTTTAAAAAAGGCCTATCCAGCAACATTAAAGATGTTCTGGCCGCACGAGAAATCCCTGCTAATCTACATGAACTCATTCACCTAGCCACTCGCATTGACATGCGTTTTTCCGAAAGGCGTCAGGAGCTCCGCCAGGATATGGACTCTGTTCGCACGAGGCGTTTCTTCTCCCTGGCTCCTCTCTCCTCTGGTCCCCTGCAATCTGTTCCTGTGCCTCCCGCCGTGGAGGCTATGCAGGTCGACCGGTCTCGCCTGACACCTCAAGAGAGGACACGACGCCGCATGGAGAATCTCTGCCTGTACTGTGCTAGTACCGAACACTTCCTGAAGGATTGTCCTATCCGTCCTCCCCGCCTGGAAAGACGTACGCTGACTCCGCACAAAGGTGAGACAGTCCTTGATGTCTACTCTGCTTCTCCACGTCTTACTGTGCCTGTGCGGATATCTGCCTCTGCCTTCTCCTTCTTTACTATGGCCTTCTTGGACTCCGGATCTGCAGGAAATTTTATTTTGGCCTCTCTCGTCAACAGGTTCAACATCCCAGTGACCAGTCTCGCCAGACCCCTCTACATCAATTGTGTAAACAATGAAAGATTGGACTGTACCATACGTTTCCGCACGGAGCCCCTTCTAATGTGCATCGGATCTCATCACGAGAGGATTGAACTTTTGGTCCTCCCCAATTGCACTTCTGAAATTCTCCTTGGACTTCCCTGGCTTCAACTTCATTCCCCAACCCTGGATTGGTCCACTGGGGAGATCAAGAGTTGGGGGCCCTCTTGTTCCAAGGACTGCCTAAAACCGGTTCCCAGTAACCCTTGCCGTGACTCTGTGGTTCCTCCTGTAACCGGCCTCCCTAAGGCCTATATGGACTTTGCGGATGTTTTTTGCAAAAAACAAGCTGAGACTCTACCTCCTCACAGGCCTTATGATTGTCCTATCGACCTCCTCCCGGGTACTACTCCACCCCGGGGCAGAATTTATCCTCTGTCCGCCCCAGAGACTCTTGCCATGTCTGAATACGTCCAGGAAAATTTAAAAAAGGGCTTTATCCGTAAATCCTCCTCTCCTGCCGGAGCCGGATTTTTCTTTGTGTCCAAAAAAGATGGCTCCCTACGTCCTTGCATTGACTACCGCGGTCTTAATAAAATCACGGTTAAGAACCGCTACCCCCTACCCCTCATCTCTGAACTCTTTGATCGCCTCCAAGGTGCCCACATCTTTACCAAACTGGACTTAAGAGGTGCTTATAATCTCATTCGCATCAGAGAGGGGGATGAATGGAAAACGGCATTTAACACCAGAGATGGACACTTTGAGTATCTGGTCATGCCCTTTGGCCTGTGCAACGCCCCTGCCGTCTTCCAAGACTTTGTTAATGAAATTTTTCGTGATCTCTTATACTCCTGTGTTGTTGTATATCTGGACGATATCCTGATTTTTTCTGCCAATCTAGAAGAACACCGCCAGCATGTCCGTATGGTTCTTCAGAGACTTCGTGACAATCAACTCTATGCCAAAATAGAGAAATGTCTGTTTGAATGCCAATCTCTTCCTTTCCTAGGATACTTGGTCTCTGGCCAGGGACTACAAATGGATCCAGACAAACTCTCTGCCGTCTTAGATTGGCCACGCCCCTCCGGACTCCGTGCTATCCAACGTTTTTTGGGGTTCGCCAATTATTACAGGCAATTTATTCCACATTTTTCTACCGTTGTGGCTCCTATCGTGGCTTTAACCAAAAAAAATGCCGATCCCAAGTCTTGGCCTCCTCAAGCGGAAGACGCCTTTAAACGGCTCAAGTCTGCCTTTTCTTCGGCTCCCGTGCTCTCCAGACCTGACCCATCCAAACCCTTCCTATTGGAGGTTGATGCCTCCTCAGTGGGAGCTGGAGCTGTCCTTCTACAAAAAAATTCTTCCGGGCATGCTGTTACTTGTGGTTTTTTTTCTAGGACCTTCTCTTCGGCGGAGAGGAACTACTCCATCGGGGATCGAGAGCTTCTAGCCATTAAATTAGCACTTGAGGAATGGAGGCATCTGCTGGAGGGATCAAGGTTTCCAGTTATTATTTACACCGATCACAAGAACCTCTCCTACCTCCAGTCTGCCCAACGGCTGAATCCTCGCCAGGCCAGGTGGTCTCTGTTCTTTGCCCGATTTAATTTTGAAATTCACTTTCGGCCTGCCGATAAGAACATTAGGGCCGATGCTCTCTCTCGTTCCTCGGATGCTTCTGAAATTGAACTCTCTCCGCAACACATCATTCCTCCTGACTGCCTTATTTCCACTTCTCCAGCCTCCATCAGGCAAACTCCTCCAGGAAAGACCTTTGTTTCTCCACGCCAACGCCTCGGAATCCTCAAATGGGGTCACTCCTCCCATCTCGCAGGTCATGCGGGCATCAAGAAATCTGTGCAACTCATCTCTCGCTTCTATTGGTGGCCGACTCTGGAGACGGATGTTGTGGACTTTGTGCGAGCCTGCACTATCTGTGCCCGGGATAAGACTCCTCGCCAGAAGCCCGCTGGTTTTCTTCATCCTCTGCCTGTCCCCGAACAGCCTTGGTCTCTGATTGGTATGGATTTTATTACTGACTTACCCCCTTCCCGTGGCAACACAGTTGTTTGGGTGGTCGTTGATCGATTCTCCAAAATGGCACATTTCATCCCTCTTCCTGGTCTTCCTTCAGCGCCTCAGTTGGCTAAACAATTTTTTGTACACATTTTTCGTCTTCACGGGTTGCCTACGCAGATCGTCTCGGATAGAGGCATCCAATTCGTGTCTAAATTCTGGAGGGCTCTCTGTAAACAACTCAAGATTAAATTAAATTTTTCTTCTGCATATCATCCTCAATCCAATGGACAAGTAGAAAGAATTAACCAGGTCTTGGGTGATTATTTACGACATTTTGTTTCCTCCCGCCAGGATGACTGGGCAGATCTTCTACCATGGGCCGAATTCTCGTATAACTTCAGAGTCTCTGAATCTTCCTCCAAATCCCCATTTTTCGTGGTGTACGGCCGTCACCCTCTTCCCCCCCTCCCTACCCCCTTGCCCTCTGGTCTGCCCGCTGTGGATGAAATTTCTCGTGACCTTTCCATCATATGGAGAGAGACCCAAAATTCTCTCTTACAGGCTTCATCACGCATGAAGAAGTTCGCGGATAAGAAAAGAAGAGCTCCTCCCATTTTTTCCCCTGGAGACAAGGTATGGCTCTCCGCTAAATATGTCCGCTTCCATGTCCCTAGCTACAAGTTGGGACCACGCTATCTTGGTCCTTTCAAAATTTTGTGCCAGATTAATCCTGTCTCTTACAAACTTCTTCTTCCTCCTTCTCTTCGTATTCCTAATGCCTTTCACGTTTCTCTTCTTAAACCACTTATCATCAACCGTTTCTCTCCCAAATCTGTTCCTCCCACTCCTGTTTCCGGCTCCTCGGACATCTTCTCCGTCAAAGAGATTCTGGCATCCAAAAAGGTCAGAGGGAAAACCTTTTTTTTAGTGGATTGGGAGGGTTGTGGTCCAGAAGAGAGATCCTGGGAACCTGAGGACAATATCCTAGACAAAAGTCTGCTCCTCAGGTTCTCAGGCTCTAAGAAGAGGGGGAGACCCAAGGGGGGGGGGTACTGTTACGCCGAGCGCTCCGGGTCCCCGCTCCTCCCCGGAGCGCTCGCTACACTCTCCTCACTGCAGCGCTCCGGTCAGATCCACTGACCCGGGGCGCTGCGATACCGCCTCCAGCCGGGATGCGATTCGCGATGCGGGTAGCGCCCGCTCGCGATGCGCACCCCGGCTCCCGTACCTGACTCGCTCTCCGTCGGTCCTGTCCCGGCGCGCCCGGCCCCGCTCCCTAGGGCGCGCGCGCGCCGGGTCTTTGCGATTTAAAGGGCCACTGCGCCACTGATTGGCGCAGTGGTTCCAATTAGTCTGATCACCTGTGCACTTCCCTATATTACCTCACTTCCCCTGCACTTCCTTGCCGGATCTTGTTGCCATCGTGCCAGTGAAAGCGTTTCCTTGTGTGTTCCTAGCCTGTGTTCCAGACCTCCTGCCGTTGCCCCTGACTACGATCCTTGCTGCCTGCCCCGACCTTCTGCTACGTCCGACCTTGCTTCTGTCTACTCCCTTGTACCGCGCCTATCTTCAGCAGCCAGAGAGGTTGAGCCGTTGCTAGTGGATACGACCTGGTCACTACCACCGCAGCAAGACCATCCCGCTTTGCGGCGGGCTCTGGTGAAAACCAGTAGTGACTTAGAACCGATCCACTAGCACGGTCCACGCCAATCCCTCTCTGGCACAGAGGATCCACTACCTGCCAGCCGGCATCGTGACATCCGGCTTGTGTTTTACAAAAATACAGAGTTTTTTGGCGTCTTGTAGCGTATTTTTCTGCCCTCATCAGTGCATACCGCATACCTACATTTAAGTAGTGTTCCATTTTGTACCTGTTAATCTGTCAAGGGCCTACATACTGTGAAAGTCCATGCAATAGTACTCACCGGCTGGTGTTTTACAAAAATACAGAGTTTTTATGTGTATTGTAGTGCATTTTTCTGCCCTAATCAGTGCATACCGCATACCTACATCTAAGTAGTGTACTATTTCATACTTGTAAATCTGTCAAGGGCCGAGATACTGTGAAAGGACAGCCAATAGTACACACCTGCTGGTGTTCTAGACAAATACTGTTTCAAGTGTAGTGAAGCGTTTTGTACTCCCCTCCTATACGCAATAAGTATGTCAGGAAGAGTATTACCAGGACATGCAGAGAGGAGAGGCAGAGGCCTAAATTCATCAGGCGCAGGCAGAGGTCGCAGCAGAGTAGGGGTGTGTGCCAGCTGGAGTTGCAGCGAGAGGTCTGAGCTCCAGGTGTCAGCTAGCAGTTGTGTCGCGACCAGCAACCCAGCAGCTGTGATTGATCGGTTCACTCGGTCATCCACTTAATCTCAAGTGACATCCAACACCCCCAGTCAACAGTCAGTGGGTTCCTCACACTCAAACCTCAGTTGGCATGGCCCTCATGCTGCTGCTGCCACCTCCAGGCTCTGTTATTGTGCTGCTCTATGGTCTCCTCACGCTATTGCCACCACCTCCAGGCTCTGTCATTGTGCCGCAATATCGTCTCCTCATGCTGATGCTGCCACCTCCAGGCTCTCTCATTCTGCTTCGGTCGCCTCATGCTAATGTTACCACCTCCACGCTCTGTCATTGTGCCACCATATGGTCTCCTCATGCTGATGCGATCACCTCCAGGCTCTGTCATTATGCCACCATATGGTCTCCTCATGCGGATGCTGCCACCTCCAGGCTCTCTGAATGTGCTGCTCTATGGTCTCCTCATTGCTGATGCTGCCACCTTCAGGCTCTATAATTGTGCTGCTCTATGTTCTCCTCATGCTGATGCTGCCACCTCCAGGCTTTATAATTGTGCTGTTCTATGGTCTCCTCATGCTGATGCTACCACATCCAGGCTCTCTCATTGTGCTGCCATGGATACGGAAAAACATAATTAAGGTGCTGGTCCCCAGTTTCAGAAATTCCTTGCATTAGGGTCACTTACAGGACTCCTGATGCCACCTCCAGGCTGTGCCATTCAGCCACTATATGGTATCCTCATGCTTCAGCCACCTCCAGGCTGTGCCATTCAGACAATATATGGGCTCCTTATGCTTTCCCCATCTTCAGGCTGTGTCATTCAGCCAATATATTGTTTTCTGATGCTGCTGGGACTGTCTTGGATAGTACCTACAAATTTTTATGGTAGCACTAGCAAACATACATGCTCAATAAAGATTTCAACATGATCTTTTAATGTTAGGGGATGTGAAGCCCTCTTATGTACACATCCTACTGCCTGCTCCATGCTGTTTGTTTCAGCAACTATATGGTTTAGTGATGCTGCTGGGCCTGTGCCTATTTTTTTTTATGTTAGCACTAGCTAACATACATCTTCTATATAGACTTCAACATTAACATTTTAAGGTTAGGGGTTGTGAAGCCGTCTTGTAAACTCATGCTGATGCCTGCTCCAGGCTGTGTGTTTCAGGAACTACTTGGCTTAGCTATGCTGCTGGACATGGGCCTTACATTTTTGGATGTTAGCACTAGCTTACATAAATGCTTAATTGAGATTTCAACATTGATCTTTCAATATTAGGGGTTATGAAACCATCTTGTCCACTCCTGCTGCTTACGGATCCTATCTGTGTCATTCAACAACTACATGGTTTAGTGATGCTGCTGGGCCTAGGAGATTACCTATATATGTTTATGGTAGCACTAGGTACCATACATCTTCACTGGAAATGTCAAAATGAATCTTTTATTCTGAGAGATTTTGAGGCCTTATTGTCTCCTCATCTTCCACCAACTCCAGGCTGTGCCATTCAGACACGATATGGTCTCCTCATGCTTCAGCCACCTCCAGGTTGTGTCATTCAGCCACTATATGGTCTCCATATATTGACTGTGTATTGTAGAAAACATGTGGCTATCCTTAAGTTACTCTCCCAGCATTTTTGTCGTGTTGATACCAGACCAGTAATACAAGGACAAGGAGAAACAGGGAACTGTGGATACTGACCACTGGCTGTTGGAATTGACTGACTATCCCAGGTGGCAGATTTACCAGTAGGATTTAAGTCATTCATTCTTTGTTGGGGTTCTTCAATTGCAGAATTAAGTTGTATCACGTTTTCCTGTTCCTCCGATGAGCTAATGTCACTGGAACACACATTACTAATTGTCATCTAATGAAGGATCCTTTTCTTCAGAGAATGTATCTATAATTTTATTATTTTGAATGTCAGGTGGTATTCTGACAATTTTTGTGAAGCCCTGGGGTCTCCTCATGCTTCGGCCAACTCCAGGCTTTGCCAGTCAGACACTATATGGTCTACTCCTACTGATGCCACCTCCAGGCTCTGTCATTGTGCCGAGATGTGACATGGGACTCCTTGTTAGATTAGATCCTATGTACCCACATGCCGGGGCTCGGGCCACTAAAACTTGAGAGTTAAAAGTTCCATTTCAATATCCTCAATTTAAATTTCAAAATCTTAGATTTTTATTTAAAATTCTGTACACAGACCAATATCCCACATGCAGATCTCAATAAGTGTTTCTCAAGCAAGGTGCCTCCAGCTGTTGTAAAACTACAACTCCCAGCATGCCCGGACTGAGAGTTATAGTTTTGCAACAGTTTGAGGCACCCTGGTTGGTAAACACTGAGTTATTTAATGTTGCTGGTAGACAATCTCGTTTGCTCCTGAACACTCTGAAGCTACACTGGAAGGGGACCCATAGCTCACTGGGCAAGTTCTGGCCACTGGTCTTGGTGATCTGGTGACCCAGAAGTCCAAGGGGTCTTGGCTCATGATGTCTGTCAAATAAAGGGCACACAGTGTGCATCAACCTGTTTGTTCAGGTGGCAGTGTACATCGCTTTGATAACAATTCATGTCAGGGTGGATTACCAGATGTAAAAACTGACTCATTATGTACCCCAACATGAAGATGCTGCTGCTTCTTCTGCCTCCTGCAGGAAAAGTGCCACTCAACAGGTATTTTCTGTTGGAAAGCATTATTATCTAAACATTTGATTTATATTTTAGCTTTATTTCCTATACTATGTTACATTTTGATAAGTTGCTATGGCCTCTTTATGATGGTATTTTGGTTGGAAATTTCCTTTTTTTTATTGATAAGTCAGACAAATGGCTGTCAAAATGTTTTGCTCTGACAGATTTGTTTTATTGCAATTCAACATAATGCTGCAGGATAGGCAACCTAGTGCATCCCTTTTTCAAGGAGCCCTGAAATTGACTTAAACATGTCCAAAAAAAGGTGTGTGTGTGTGTGTGTGTGTGTGTGTGTGTGTGGGGGGGGGGGGGGGGGGGGGAAGAGAGATCCAGTTGAAATAACTACAAGAAAATATACTGGATCCTTAAAAAAGGATTCTTAAGAGCTTTGTTTTGTTTCCTGTAAAAAAAAAAAAGCAAGGATAAAGGAAAAATAGGACATTTCGACAGACTACAAAATATGGTGCGAACCTAGCCTGACCATCCCCACTCTCCAGCACGAAACCATTAAGGCGACAGCATAAGTGATTTAGCTTGGCATGCTCACACACTTATGTCTATGAGCTTGGGAATAACCTTTTCTCAATCTCAAATTGGCTGACAAGAATGCCATTTACCATTCTTTCGCAGTGTTAAAATGACCTGGGGGCTGCCTTGCCTAAGTTGCTTTTCTTATTTTTACTTTTGGATTAGCTTGGATCAAAAAGGAACATTAAAGAAAGCTGTTGGTTTTATATTTATTAACCATTTTTAAAAAGTCTTGGGGAATTTTATTTTAATAAAGGAGCGTCTAACATTTGAGTTTGGGCATTTATTGTTAAGGTTTGGCTGACATGAAGAATGAAAATTAGTGATTCAGGTGTTTTATACAAAGGGGGGACCTCTTGAAGTACTGTTAAATACACGTTTTAATGTACATGGTGTGGTTATATTCTAAGCTTTTTCCACTCAATCTTTTTTACTCACCCTCTGGAGATTGAGCATAAATCCCCCCTAACCCAGTCCATATGCTACAGATACACAAGGCACTGCCATCAACACAAGAGTAGGCACCCAAAACAATGCACAAAAACGCACATGCTCTCCAGCAGTCATATGGCTGGTTCACTGTAAGAAAGATCTGTGGGTTCTTAGCATACAAAGAGCAAATAAATTAAAATATGACGTTTTAATATAAAATATACAGTGCTCAAAAAATGCTAAAACACAAGAGAAAATGTCATGCAAAGAAGAGGACAAAACAACAGAAAGACTTAAACAATTATACATTTGTGGGCTTTCTCCTGCTTGCCTGGGCTGGGGAACAAAGGCATTGTGGAGCAATAGTTGCAAACCTGAGACCCTGGATCTCACCACATAGTGTTAGAAACTTTTTATTCTTTATAGGGTTTTTGCCATCATAGTATCATCCTCTATCTACATGATTCATTCTCTATGGAACCTACTTGAAACAGTCTGTGGTGTCCCAGCACCAGCGGCTGTCCTGCAGGCTAAAGATTGCCTCAGGCATCCTTGCTGTTAATATGTTGGGTCCACTGCCCAACATATCTGACCAAGTCTGACCTTTTATACTGTGATATCTTTTTATGTTATGTATTCATTTATGTATGACCCGGAGACCCTGATGCCGCAATGGGGAACCCCCAAACCTAGCCCTTAAGTAGTGCAGTTAAGTAGAGAGGAGTTCAGTAGAGGAGTGCAAATGCCGTGAGGAGAAGCCAGGGGAGAATAAAATCTCAAAATACTACAGCCACGCCAACCACTAGCAGACCCCGGCGCACAGGTGAATGTGAAAGCCTGTCAGTCAAGTTAAAGGAGTATTCCAATAAAAAAAAATAAAAAATGTGTTCATATAAACTGGCTCCAGAAAGTTAAACAGATTTTTAAATCACTTCTATGAAAAAATCTTAATCCTTCCAGTGCTTATCAACTGCTGAAGTTGAGTTGTTCTTTTCTGTCTGACAACAGTGCTCTCTGCTGACAAGTCTGTCTCTGGAACTGTCCAGAGCATGAGAGGTTTGCTATGGGGATTTGCTCCTACTCTGGACGGTTCCTGAGACAGACAGAAGTGTCAGCAGGAAGCACTGTTGTCAGACAGAAAAGAACAACTCAACTTCAGCAGCTGATAAGTACAAAATGATTAATGTTTTTAAATAAAAGTAATTTACAAATCTGTTTAACTTTCTGGAGCCAGTTGATATGAAAAAAAAAATGTTTTTCACTGGAGTACCCCTTTCAATCTTTAAAGTCTGCGTGGGCTGCTAATAATCTGAAAGCTGCAGTGACAGCAACTACAACTCCCAGAAAGGCAACAGGCTCCTCAGGTCACCCTCTGCACATCTCTCTGCACTAAAGATTGTCAAGGATTCAGTCATTTCAGCCACAGTAAAGATTGTTATTCGTAACCTTCGGTATATTCATTGCACAGTGCCTGGCCCAGGAGAAGCTATCTCATCCTCAGACCGTAGAGGTTAACGGTGCCCTGGCATCACAAACTTTATCTTACACACTCACCATTAGTGGCACCACAGCCTTGTTTCCACCTCGTAGTCACCACAAGTCAAACTGTACTGTTTCTGTGGCTTCCGTAGAGAATGAATAGAACAGCCGCATGCATGCTCGACCCAGTGCTCCATTGTAATGGGAGACTGGTGTCCTTGAAATCTTAGGTGACCCCAGCAGTGTTTTTTCTGTAAATGGACAAAAAAAAAGAGAATTTCAATTCATCTTATGACCATAAGATAACAGTGTGTGTGTGTTAATGGCGGTTTTACTATTCAATAAAACTCAACAGTAAAAATAAAAACTGATGATTTTTATCAGTTTTTTTTTTTTAATACTGAAAACACTGTTTTACAGGCCACAGGGGGAATTTATTAAGACTGGTGTCTCGGAAGCCAGTATCGAATAAAAGATGGCTGGCTTTTGATACAAGGCAAGCCTCTTAATACATTTGTCACATCTCACCCACACTCTGTAAACCAGACTTGGAAATCTACACTAGATCTAAGTCATAGTACTAGTCTGACATAACCTATTGCAATTGTTTGAGTTTTCATAGATTTGATGGGCCAAAGGAGGTCACATCCCCCAGCAAGGAAAAAAGTTGCAAAAGTTGTGTGTAATGGGGGCTTTTACAAATTTGTTTGACTTTTTTATGTCAAAAAACAGACTATAAAGTGTAAATTGTGCCTTAAAGTATGTTTAAAAGTCCTTTAATATGGGCAGACCCATGACCAATATCAGTGCTGATGTAGCACATCAGAACTCATTTGATGAGTCTTTTACATGGCTTAGTGATTGCTGATGATAGTTGGTGCCCAGGGCCACCATCATAGGGTACACCCAGTACCCCAGAAAGGGGCCCAGCCACCAACGTCGCCTGCCACCAGGCATAGGCCCTGGCCGACAGTTGCAACTTTCCTGCCACACTGCTAATGGGTTTGTAGATAAATAACTCCTCCTTGGCCATTGCTACTTTAAAAAAGAAGTGGCCACCAGGAGGTAGCGTAATGTTTGGAGACCACAGCCCTATTACATTTATAAGGAGCAAGCTGGCACAGAATGGGCCGTACCAATATATATCATTTATAGATGTAGGGCCTCCTATGTGCCATGGGTCCCCACTGTATATGTATACACCCCCCCCCCCCACTTAGTGCTAGCTTGGCCCCCTTTTTTAATCACCCGGAGAAGCTGTCACAAATGGGGCCTTACAACTATATAGGTGTTATTTTGGCACAAGGGGGCCATAAAACTAGATATATGGACAAGCTGACATGTAGGGGGCTAGCTTGAACAGAGGGGGCCTACAACTAATATGGGGCACAGATGGCTATATGGGGGCACAGAAGGCTATATGGGGGCACAAAGCGGGCACTATTACTGTGTTGAGCAATACTTATGTGGCATTTGCAAACAGGTGGGCATTTTGTTGGACAAAGGAGCCTAAAATGTTTTTCTGGCAGGTGTCCTATGATTTCTGATGGCAGCCCTGTTGGTGTTTCCCATTTATGTCTGCCATTTTCCCCTGTACATTTCCTGCATAAATAGGGAAATGTGCAGCTGACCAATGATGATCTACTGAGCCGTACAATACCAGCAATCAGCTGGTAAATGTGGCCCTTAACTCTGTAGATTTAGAAAAGACTTAGGTTGCTGCTGCACCTGGATCTCCCATGTACATGAGAATGTAATGTAAAAAGAAAGGACATTTTTTTTCTGTTGTAAACATATAATAGCTGAATGATCACCCCTTCACTTATGTAGTTCTCATGGTGTTGTACCAAGCACTGTGTTGTTTTGTACATTTGTTAGCATCACCACAAGGATACCTTGTCAGCACCGGGGTATACTTCACCTTCTCAAGTTTAATTATTATCTGTCCCTTATTTCCAAGTATCTGTTTGGCTGCTCAGAGACGGTCGTGTATATGATTTATGCACATTTGCAAAACAGATTAATTTTTGAGGTGAAATGAAACTGTGTGAAGAACCTCTGATATATTGCCAAGATCTACCAAAGGCCACCTATTAGCTTTCTCTACTGAATAGTTTACATCTGGACTAAATGTATGTGCTAAAATGTTTGTAATAGCAAGAAAGAAATGCATGTGAGTTTGTACAATAAATAGAAAGTATATTTCTTTTATAACACATATGTGAGGGAGATTCATCGAAACCTGTGCAGAGTAAAAGTTGACCAGTTGCCCGCAGCAACCAATCAGGTCGCTTCTTTCATTTTTGAAAAGGCCTCTGAAAAATTAAAGAAGCGATCTGATTGGTTGCTATGGACAACTGGTCAACTTTTCCTCTGCACAGGTCTTGATGAATCTCCCACAAAATTATGTCCAGAGTAGCAATTAGGAAATTTTAAGCTTTAAGAAATTTAACATTCAAAGGGAACCTGTCATAAGATTTTACCTTATATAACGCATGGCAATGCATTATGTATGGAAAAATCTTCATCCTCTCCAGGTATGGTGAGGATATGAAGTTTTTAAGTCTCTCCCGCCTCATCGTAAGTAGTCAGCTGTGCTGTAACCACGCCCCCTCAGCGTGATTGACAGACCTCGTCACCGCTCTTCTCCCTAAGCAGACAGAGCAGAGGGATGACACGAGCTAGTAAGGGACTAGGTAAGTTTAGCTCCCCGCTGAGGGAATTACTTACGGATGAAAGGGGCTTTCAAAGTTCATATCCTTACCATCCCTGGCAGGAAAGTCTCCTTGGGATGGTGATGATGAAGATTTTACCATGTATAACGCGTTGCCACGCATTATATATGGTAAATTCTGATGCTTGGTTCCCTTTAAAAAGGGTTACCTTTATCAGACAATTACTCTTATAATGCCCTATTCAGGCATATGGACATAACCAGTGGCCTAGCATCCATAGAAGTAGACCACACAGCTGTTGAAGGGCCTGTGAGACAGGGGGGCCTAGCATGGTCTGCCTCTATAAGCCTCCCCCCCTTCCCACACACACACACACTGGAACCCCATTTCCCACTGCCAGGGCTGCCATCAGGACAGAACTGCCATCAGAGGCACTAGACAAAATAAACATATAAAAGTCCTGTTCTCTTCCTTCCCCCTGTTGTTATTTTGAAATTAAGTGGGCTTGTGTGTGTGTTGTATGTATATATAAATAAATATATATATATATATATATATATATATATATATATATATATATATATGTGTGTGTACACAGCTCAAAAAATAAAGGGAACACTAAGATAACACATCCTAGATCTGAATGAATGAACTGATCGTATGAAATGCTTTCGTCTTTACATAGTTGAATGTGCTGACAACAAAATCACACACAAATTATCAATGGAAATTAAATTTATCAACCCATGGAAGTCTGGATATGGAGTCACACTCAAAATCACAGTGGAAAACCCCACTACAGGCTGATCCAACCTTGATGTAATGTCCTTAAAACAAGTCAAAATGAGGCATTGGTGGATGGAGCGAGACATGATGTCCCAGATTTGCTCAATTGGATTCAGGTCTGGGGAACTGGCGGGCCAGTCCATAGCATCAATGCCTTCCTCTTGCAGGAACTGCTGACACACTCCAGCCACATGAGGTCTAGCATTGTCTTGCATTTGGAGGAACCCAGGGCCAACCGCACCAGCATATGGTCTCACAAGGGGTCTGAGGATCTCATCTCGGTACCTAATGGCAGTCAGGCTACCTCTGGCAAGCCCATGGAGGGCTGTGCGGTCCCCCAAAGAAATGTCACCCCACACCATTACTGACCCACCACCAAACCTTTCATGCAGGAGGATGTTGCAGGCAGCAGAAAGTTCTCCACAGCATCTGCAGACTCTGTAACGTCTGTCTCATGTGCTCAGTGTAAACCTGCTTTCATCTGTGAAGAGCAGAGGGCGCCAGTGGTGAATTTGCCAATCTTGGTGTCCTCTGGCAAATGCCAAACATCCTGCACGGTGTTGGGCTGTAAACACAACCCACACCTGTGGCCGTCGGGCCCTCATACCACCCTCATGGAGTCTGTTTCTGACCTTTTAAGTGGACACATGCACATTTGTGGCCTGCTGGAGGTCATTTTGCAGGGCTCCGGCAGTGCTCCTCCTGCTACTCCTTGCACAAAGGCGAAGGTAGCGGTGCTGCTGCTGGGTTGTTGCCCTCCTACGGCATCCTCCCCGTCTCCTGATGTACTGGCCTGTCTCTTGGTAACGCCTCGATGCTCTGGACACTACGCTGCAGACACAGCAAACCGTCTTGCCACAGCTCACATTGATGTGCCATCCTGGATGAGCTGCACTACTTGAGCCACTTGTGTGGGTTGTAGACTCTGTCTCATGCTACCACTAGAGTGAAACCGCCAGCATTCATAAGTGACCAAAACATCAGCCAGGAAGCACAGAAACTGAAAAGTGGTCTGTGGTCACCACATGCAGAACCACTCCTTTATTGGGGGTGTCTTGCTAATTGCCTATAATTTCCACCTGTTGTCTGTTTCATTTGCACATCAGCATGTGAAATTGATTGTCAATCAGTGTTGCTTCCTTAGTGGACAGTGTGATTTCACAGAAGTGTGATTGACTTGGAGTTACATTGTGTTGTTTAAGTGTTTCCTTTGTTTTTTTGAGCTGTGTATATATACCCTGTCTATGTTTGTGTGTGAGCATATATATCTATCTGTTTATATACACTGTGTGTGTATGTGTTTATTCATATGTCTATAAATATGTACATGGGGGAGGTTTATTAAAACCTTTGCAGATAACAAGTTAACCAGTTGACCATATCAACCTATCAGCTTGCTTCTTTTATTTTTCAGAGGACTTTTTTAAAATAAAAGAAGCGGCCTGATTAGTTGTTATTGGCAACTGCACCCCATTTTTTGATAAATTCCCTCCTTTGATAGTATATAGTGTGTGTGTGTGTGAATGTGTGAGCATTGATAACACACTGAGAACTGCATTGAGACAGCGCCTTTTGCCTCTGTTTTCAGGGACATTACCAGGACCATGTTGTCCTTCATCCCGGGCTCCAAAAAAGATAGAATGAAGGGGACAGTTGTGTACAAGAAGTCCTGCAATGGTGAGGTGGGAGCACCTTAGGCTATGTAAACACTTTGCAAAGTCCGCACGGGAAATGTCTGTGCGGACATTCTGCAAACTGCGGGCGCCAACACAATATGCCAGCGCTATAACCACACAGGAATGCACCGTCTCATTAACAGCTATGCATTCTGTGTGGTGTCTGCAGAAAGAATGAACAGGTTCATTCTTTCTGTGGACATGGAAAACTGAATTTCTGTGGCGGAAACATCTGGCACGGAAATTCCGCCGTGTCTACACCGCAGCAGATTTTCTGTATATTTAAATTAGCTGCTAACTGGCACGGGCGGGGTTACTGCCTTCATCTGGCACTGTGACGTAACCGCCGCCCGGCTAATGAATATTCATATAATGTCTTACACTCTCCTTCTCATCCCGGCCGATACTGTGCACGTGTGGGATTTCCTACTATACCCGGAAGCGGTCTTCAGTGCTGCTTCATTTTATTGCTAATAGATGGTAGGCATGAACATGCCTACAACCTTACTCCAGCGCTGCTCCGGACTAATGAAGCAGCGCTGAAGACCGCTTCCGGGTATGGTAGGAAATCCCGCACATGCGCAGTATGGGCCAGGATGAGAAGGAGAGTGTAAGACATTATATGAATATTCATTAGCCGGGCGGAGCTGCGGTTACATCACAGTGCCAGATGAAGGCAGTAACCTCGCCCTTGCCAGTTATCAGCTAATTTAAATATATACAGAAAAACTGCTATAACGGGTGCACGGTGCAGCGCATCCGGGCAAGGTAGGACTCAAAATGTTCAGTGTCTCCTGCACTATCCATCGGTACCTGTGGATAGTGCGGGAGAAAACATATGACAGTTTTCCTTTCATGGAGTCTGTTCCAGGGATCCCTGCTATCACAGCTGTGACTATACAGACTAATGGGACTTCTGGCTGGTTTACCAATGGGCACAACTGCCCCTAAAACCATTCATGCAAACCTGTAACCTGTGCAATACCAGGTGCTTGCCAAGGTGCCTGTTTACTCAGGAAACAGCTTTGCACCATTTTTTTAAATACCCTTCTTCATAGGACAGTTGTCTCAAACTGTGGCCCTCCAGATGTGGCAAAACTTCAACTCCCAGCATGCCCGGACAGCCGTTGGCTGTCCGGGCATCCTGGGAGTTGAAGTTTTGCAACATCTGGAGCGCCACAGTTTAAGACCACTGGCATAGTGTCTGTTGGAACTCTATGGGTATGTTCACACTGCGGAATCTCAGCTCGCGGAATTCCACGAGCGGAGATTCCGTCAGGAGGCCGCTGCTGAAAATACTTTGGCGGTACTTTGGCGGTACTGCTTTACGATGGGGTACTGCGCAGTCACTATTGAAGGCTATGCAGTACTCGCGGAATTCCTTGCAAAGAACGAACATATTTCTTTGCGCGGACAAATGGTGGAATTGTCCGCAGTGTGAACGGGTCTGGTGGAAGACCCATTCACACTGACGGTACTGTTCACTGCACGGAATTCTACTCGCAGAATTCCACAGTGTGAACATACCTTAAGTCTCATTACCCAGGAACACATGGTCCACTTTGCATTTGACACATTGCTATGTTTATGTCTTTAATCCATGCATTCTTCTTTGATTCAACATCATATAAATCACAGAGAGCAAGAACAGGACGTTTGTATTGGAACACATCTGGTTTTGTGATGGTTAGAGAACTGAATGTATTTTTGTGTATGTGTAGACTGTACATGAGAGCACATATTTATGTACATGATCTGCCGTGTGGGTCTAGTGATGACAAGACGCTCTCATGCTGTGAGGCTGTGAGATATATCTGTTTGTTTGCAAACCCTCTGCCGCACATCTTGCTGACAGGGATGGGGTATGAGAAAGATGCTGACATAGGAGAACAGACAGTCAGTGTTTGACTGGATATAAAGCATATTATACAGTACATTGTGGATGGTATGAGTCTGTACATTATACTTCATCTTGTGGACCGTGTCCCTCACAGGCAGCAGTTATGTATGTAGGTGGCAAGGTCAGTCCAAACTTTCTATTATAGTGAGTAATCTCAATGTTTTTCTTTAAAGGGGTACTCCGGTGGAAAACATTTTATTTATTTATTTTATTTTTTTAAATAAACTGGTGCCAGAAAGTTAAACAGATTTGTAAATGACTTCTATTAAAAAATCTGTACTCTTCCAGTACTTTTTAGCAGCTGTATGCTATAGAGGAAATTCTTTTCTTTTTTGTCTTGTTCACAGTGCTCTCTGCTGACACCTCTGTCCATGAAAGGAACTGTCCAGAGCAGCATAGGTTTGCAATGGGGATTTTCTCCTGCTCTGGACAGTTCCTGATACAGGCATCAGGTGTCAGCAGAGAGCACTGTGGACAAGACAAAAAAGAAATTCAAAAAGAAAAGAATTTCCTCTGCAGCATAAAGCTGCTAAAAAGTACTGGAAGGGTAAAGATTTTTTTTAAATGATTTTTATAGAAGTTATTTACAATCTGTTTAATTTTCTGGCACCAGTTGATTAAAAAAACTAAATTTTTCCACCAGAGTACCGCTTTAAATACATACGGGAGAGTAACAATAGGGGGTTCAAAGGTCAGTGTTACACCTGACCGGAGCCTGTCCTCTCCACATTACTAAAATTAACATGTGAGGGGGCTATGGAAATAGGGTATTCAAAACTGTACTTGTAGATTGATTAAACTGTATTTCTAGACATGTTTGTTTCTATACTGGATCATAAGGTTAGTGACATTACATTGTTTAGACTAGTTACAGCGCCACCTGAAGGGATCAAGTGGAGGCCTTAGTCTGGGCACAGCTGGGTGGTCTGTGCCCTTAATTACAGGCTGGTGGTGACATCAACATTAATGAGCAGGAAGCTGGAGATAGCTTGAGAAAGAAATAATTGCAGTGTGCAGCAATGTAATTACAAGGTGTGCCCACTCTCTCATTAAATATTCTGCGCTGCCACTGTAACCTTTGTGCCATCAATGAGTGGCTGGCAAAGATCTAGAGGTGAGAAGAAACTGTAGCCGCAGAAATTGTCGTGAATTAATCTCTTTCCCTTTAATCAGAGTGTTTTGGCTATGCATGTATAATGTATACGTATATTTACAGTCTACACATATACACTTATACACATACTGCCTTATAGCAGCAGCTTCACCAGAAAATTGAATCTATGACAAAGCCAACTGTTTAAAAGCAATAACTTTTAATTTTTGTATCAATTCACCAATACAAGATCATTGTTTTTGTGGAATAAGTTGTAGTTTTTACATGTTCTTCATTTTGGCTTACATATAGGGTAGTGTTTCATATTTATTCATTTGAATATGGGGACTATAAGGTTTAATTCTGCTGATTCCACCACTTGAGAAGTGTCATATTCCACTGATGACCCTATTGACACTGAAACATGTTGGAGGAAACATATGTGATGTTAATCAATTTTAAATTGCTGGTCAGACTCATTAGTGTATATACACAAAGAATCTTTGTATTCAAGTATTCAAGAATAATGGATAGAATAAAAGTTTGACATGTGGCCAATACCTGTGTGAAGTTGGCACCCCATGTTTGCAAAATTTGAATTTAAATACACCATTTGTTTGTGCTGCATTTATGCAGGTCCCATGAAAAAAGTGCTCTGCATCAGAAGCCCCCAAAAGTTACAAAATTGCTTTTTGTTTTTATTTAGCCCCACAAATATTTTTTTTCTGGATTCACCATATATTTTGTGGTGAAATTATTGATGTCATTACATATTAAAATTGGTGGAACAAAAAACAAGCCCTTATATGGGTCTGTAGGTGGAAAATTGAAAGCGTTGTGAATTTTAGAAAGTGAGGAGAAAAAAAACGAAAGTTCAAAAATGAAAAAACCTGTTGTCCTTAAGGGGATAAAACATACATGAAGTGGTGGATGAAGGTCATGGTCACAGCATAAATCATTGCCAGAGCTAGACATAGTATGGAAGACATGTGACCTCCACCCTGAACTCTAACATGTGTTATACCCCTTGGCTCTACTTCTATTGACTGGAGTCCAAATTCTATCAACTTCTATTCACTAAAGGTTTTTTTGCTATTTTTTCAACGAGAAATTGTAATGAAATATATGCAGATCTCTATTGTCCACATACTGGACCATTGAAGTATTTATGGTTAACATACTAAAAGCATACAGTTTATTCAAATACTCAACTTCAATAGAAAAAAGTCTTCCAAAATTGGTAAGAAATGGAGAAACGAGTTCATCCACATCCATGGCAATTGTCTACTAGATATCCTATTCCTTTGCATGCATCTCTCCAGTGCCTGGGCTATTGTAGCATAACTGGAGATGGAAATACAATCTTAAGAAATGATTTGTCCTATACACGTTTGGTAACAAAAATGTAAATAATTAATTTTTAATCAATCCCTATTTAACCCCTTGGGGACGGAGGGTTTTTCCGTTTTTGCACTTTCGTTTTTTCCTCCTTACCTAATCATAACCCTTTCAATTTTGCACCTAAAAATCCATATGATGGCTTATTTTTTGCACCACCAATTCTACTTTGTAATGAAATCCATCATTTTACCCAAAAATCGACGGAGAAACTGAAAAAAATAAATAATTGTGCAACAAATTGAAGAAAAATTGAAGAAAAAATGCAATTTTGTAACTTTTGGAGGCTTCCGTTTCTACGCAGTACATTTTTCGCTAAAAATGACACCTTGGCCCTCATTTACTTTTGCAAACCCGACATGTTTTGTTGGGTTGTGTGCCAGATTCTGTCGGGTTGTGCACCAGATTCTGTCGCCTTGCGCCAGAAATTCTGTCTGCTCCAGAATTTGCACAACAATTTGCGCAAGAATTGAAAAAACCCTGACTAACTCTCCATTTTGCTAAGAAAACCTGAAAAAGGGGCGGGTCTGCTGGGGAAAGGGGCGTGGTCTCCAAAAAGGGGCGTGTTCCCAACATTTTCACACAAAAATCAACATATTTACTAAGGTTTCCACATAAAATGTGGTGGAATTGAGCTGAGGAAACCAGACAGATCAGAGCATGTGCAAAAAAGCAAAGTGTAGGGAAAGTGGAAAATGTAGGGAAACCTTAGTAAATACTGTGCAAAAAAAATTGTAGGGAATTGAAACCTACAAAGAAACCTACACTCCACTCTTAATAAATAAGGGCCGTTATCTTTATTCTGATTTTGCCGTAGTTATGAAAAAATCATAACTACATGCAGGAAAATGTATACGTTTAAAATTGTCATCTTCTGACCCCTATAACTTTTTTATTTTTCTGAGTACAGCGCGGCATGAGGGCAAATTTTTTGCACCGTGATCTGAGGTTTTTAGCGGTTCCATTTTTGTATTGATCGGATTTTTTGATTGCTTTTTATTCATTTTTTCATTATATAAAAAGTGGCCAAAAATTACACTATTTTGGACTTTGGAATTTTTTTGCGCATACGCCATTGACCGTGTGGTTTAATTAACAATATATTTGTATAATTCAGACATTTCCGCATGCGGAAATATCACATATGTTTATTTTTATTTACACAGTTTTTTTTTATTCAAACTTTTATTAGGGAAGGGGTTAAATTATCTTTATTCACTTTTTTATTCTTCACTTTTTTTTGCAGTATTATAGCTCCCATAGGGGGCTATAACACTGCACACACTGATCTTTTACATTGATTAATGGTTTCTCATAGGAAACTATTAATCGATGATTCTGCCGCTTGACTGCTCATGCCTGGATCTCAGGAGGAGATACCCTCCTGCTGTTCGGGATGCTGCGATTTTACCATGGCAATCCCGAACAGCCCACTGAGCTAGCCGGGAGCAGTTTCCTTTCATTTTAGATGCGCCGTTCAACTTTGAATGCTGCATCTAAAGGGTTAATAGCGTGCGGCACCGCGATCAGTGTCTCTCGCTATTAGCCACGGGTCCCGGCCGTTGTTAGAGGCCAGGCCCGACCCGCTATGACGCAAAAGAAAGGGAGTATAGAAAGGGAGTGGGCAGAGGGCGTTCAGGTATGCCCTCCATCCCCAACAGGTTAAAGAGTACCTGTCGTGAGCTTGAAAGTTTTTTAAATCCTCCCAGTTCACTCCCCCCATCCTTTATTTATTTAGTTTTTAGTTTTATACCTTGATATTGTTCTGTATCTTCTGCTTAGTCTCAGTGAGCTCCACAGACTGGATAACGGAACTTCCTCCCTCACTCTGCTACACACAACCCGGAGAAGTTCAGTGTGAGATAAGCTATGATAGACTGAGACTGCACATCCCCCCCATAGCTCTTAGCACTTCTACTGTGTACTCAGCTCTGCCTAGCAGCTGCAAAAGAAAGCACAATATTCAGGACTATGCACCGAAGGCATCATGACTCTACAGTCTAGTTCAGCTGATAGGAAAAGGGAGCAGAAATATTCAGCTGTACACACTCTATACACTGTGCTGAGCTGAGGTCCCACCTGCATTTCTTGACTTTTGTCTCTGCCAGGCTGCTGCAGGAGACAATCTGTAAGCAGGACTACAGACAGGACCAGAAGAAAGACCCCTGTTGGTCAAACTTGTAGGGGTTAATTATACACATAAATTTACTAAATTTTATTGTAGAAGTATATAAGAAAAGTAATTCAAATAGGCTAATTTAAAACATATTTATTTCTCTTACTAATGACAGGTACCATTTGAATCATGTGTCTTTTAATATTGAATAAATAAAAAAAAATGTTTTATATATTTCTAAAAAATGTATGCCAGACAAACCATTTTTCAAGATCTTCTAAAATTGTTTATTTTTTCCTCATTTTAATGAATTACTCAGCGGTATGAAAGGATGAGCTGAAGAATCAGTGGTTAAGATTAAAGGGGTACTCCGGCCCCAAGACACCTTATCCCCTATCCAAAGGAAAGGGGATAAGATGTCTGATCGCGCGGGTCCCGCCGGGGATGGAGTATCATGACATCATGACTCCACCCCCGTTTGATGTCACGCCCCGCCCCTGCTATGCAAGTCTATGGGAGGGGGTGTTTTGTCCGTCATGCCCCCTCCCATAGACTTGCATAGCGGGGCGGGGCATGATGTCACAAGGGGGCGCAATCGTGACGTCACGATACTCCGGCCGTGTAGTCGGCACCCGGCAGTTTGTGAGCTGGCAGCGTGGCGTGCAGCTCAAAGAGGTGGGTGCCGAATGCCAGATCGCGGGGGTCCCCAGCGGCGGGACCGCAGCGGTCAGACATCTTATCCCCTATCCTTTGGATAGGGGATAAAGATGATTTAGGGCCGGAGTACCCCTTTAAGAACTGATTGAACTTGGATGTTTACTGGTACTTTTAATATTAGGATTGGTTTTGATTTGTCTGTTCTGTGTACAACCCTTAGTCAATATACATCACTTCAGACTGTCCTTGAATGCTCTATGCTGGCCTGTGAAGCTACAATAAAGCACTATACTAGAGAAGTAAAATCCCAAACAAAAAATTCTACATAAATGTGCTTTAAAGAAACTCCTATGGTGAGAACATATCAGAACATATGAATGCCAGACAACAAAGTCATCAGTTAAACATTTGGTCAAGAAGAGTCCGACTGATGACAGCAACATGAAGAACATGGTGAAAAATAACATATGCTGATAGTTATATAGAATAGAAAAGAAAGTGAATGAATGGCATGGACTGGTACTGGCCACATGGACAGGGTATAATGACTCCATCTTGTTGTCTGTCTAGAGGTCAAGAATGTGTGTGCCAAGCATCTGCAATCTCTAGAAATGAACCAGTCATTGAGGTTGAGCAGCGTATTTCCGATTCTGTAGACCATAAAGTGCTAATTGGTTTAGTTCCTTGGACTTCAAGTGGCGTGTGACGGTGACAGATAGGAGTCCAGATTATTGCTATGGTCCACTAGTTCCAACATTGCCCATTGTTTCGGGATATTTCATGACTCCTTCTACACACATGTTCATAATTATAGAGCGATAAAATAAGTCAGATTTTATCTTATTTTTTGTTTTTTCCATTTTCCAAGTCTGGAATTTTTTGTAAACATTTCTTGCATTTTTTTCCTTGAAAATGACTTTGTTAGAACAATGTTCCTTTCTTCAATTAAACCCCATAGAATTATATAATGCTCATACAAACCTTTCTGTAGTTAATGAGAACATAAGATGACTGCACATGAAAGCTTTGTCTTATAAGGAGGTGTTATCTCTGGCCCACCACTCTTTTCAATCCCTCAACAGAAATAAAAGAAAGGTTGGAATTGATTCACCTAAGGGCAATTGTCCCTGCACTTTGTGAGTTTTACATTCAGTACTGGGGTAGACATGCTTTCCAGGCTGTTCTCTTAAAACACCACATTTACTGTATGTGTTTCTGATGAAAATATAGAGGTCCATGTTTCACAGCTGATATTGGTTTTAGGAATTAAATAAGTTATGAGTGTTTATATCATACATGCTCATTTTTTTTCTTATCAACCATTCTGTTTCTGTTCCATAGCAGAGTAGTAAACATATCTGAAATAATAAATGAAGTGCATTTCTAGAATTATAACACAAAGTTAAAGAAAATCTGCCCTCCTGCAACTTAAAAAAGAATGATGTTCTTCAGGGGTGTACACAGGATTCTTTCAAGGAGGTGGAGGGAGGGTTAAAAATAATAATTCCACCACACCATGACCACAAATTATCACCATATCATTACAAAAAAAAAAAAAAAAGGATTACACACAGATTAATATCCTCCATACAGTGCTTATCCGGCTTTAGATACCAGCTCTACACAGTCTGTGTGAGCAATTACATTACAGTACAATCCAAAGATTTACAGGGGACATCTTGTCTAAATGGAGTTTACTTTCCCTTTTCTTTTCTATTTGGCTGAGATTGCCAGGACGATTTATTCAAGCTACAACTCGTGTCCCAAACGGTAATAATGCCTCCTTGGTGTCCTGCACAGTAAAGTGGGTCAGTAAGTGGGTTGGGGGTTATGGATAGATAGGTCTCCCCGATTGCTATGTAAAATGTTTCACTAGGTAGATAGGTCCCCGAAATATGTATTTTCTTCCATTAAACAAAGTATAGTAGATACACTGCATTTCATGTTTCAAGCCCAGAATGAAAAAGGGCTCATGGTTAGACCTAGATGTTCCATTTGTATCATGTATGGGTAAATATAAACCATTTTTTTCACTTGAATTTTGGAGTGCTGCTTCTGAACTTCATATAACCATAAGACGAGGGGTCGAGCCTTCAGGCACACAGCGCCCACCCCTCAGGGAATACGTGTCACAGCGCAGGGCCATTTAACTTCGACCATTAGGTTGGTGCCACCAGTAGGTACTTTCTTCAATATATAGCCCCCAGTATGTAGTTTTTACCGTGTATTGACCCCCCAGTAGGTAACTTTCCCAGCACATAGGCCCACAGTACATAGTTTTTACAGTATACTGGATCCCAGTAGGTAGTGTAGCTAGGCCCCTAGTAGGTAGTATTTTCTTGTAGCTAGATTCCCAGTAGGTAAGTTCCCCTTGTAGATGGGCAACATTGTCAAGATTAAAAAATAAATAAATAAATATGTTCGGATAAAAAAGGACACATCAAGTTCAACCAAGTAGGGGAGTAAATAGATAAATGGGAAGGGATAAGGTTGTATGAACGGAAAGCATAGACAAGAATTATATATTTGTACAGATGGATTCATGTTATTTTGTTCTAAGAATTTGTCTAAGCCTGTTTTAAAGCACTCATCTTTTTTGGTTTTATCAGCTCCTGAAGTAGATTGTTCAACAAATCTACCATTTACCATATTTTCTGTATGGACTATTTATACACTTAACTATATTGATTACAGCCTACCCAGCCCCCCCCTCCCCCCACGCACACACACGCACCTTAACCCCTTAAGGACGCAGGACGTAAATGTACGTCCTGGTGCGGTGGTACTTAACGCACCAGGAAGTACATTTACGTCCTAAGCATAACCGCGGGCATCGGAGCGATGCCCGTGTCATGCGCGGCTGATCCCGGCTGCTGATCGCAGCCAGGGACCCGCCGGCAATGGCCGACACCCGCGATCTCGCGGGCGTCCGCCATTAACCCCTCAGGTGCCGGGATCAATACAGATCCCGGCAACTGTGGCAGTGCGCGATTTGAATGAATGATCGGATCGCCCGCAGCGCTGCTGCGGGGATCCGATCATTCATAACGCCGCACGGAGGTCCCCTCTCCTTCCTCCGTGCGGCTCCCGGCGTCTCCTGCTCTGGTCTGTGATCGAGCAGACCAGAGCAGGAGATGACCGATAATACTGATCTGTTCTATGTCCTATACATAGAACAGATCAGTATCAGCAATCATGGTATTGCTATGAATAGTCCCCTATGGGGACTATTCAAGTGTAAAAAAAAATGTAAAAAAAAAGTAAAAGTAAAAGTAAAAAAAAAGTGAAAAATCCCCTCCCCCAATAAAAAAGTAAAACGTCCGTTTTTTCCTATTTTACCCCCAAAAAGCGTAAAAAATTTTTTTATAGACATATTTGGTATCGCCGCGTGCGTAAATGTCCCAACTATTAAAATAAAATGTTAATGATCCCGTACGGTTAACGGCGTGAACGGAAAAAAAAAAAGTCCAAAATTCCTACTTTTTTAATACATTTTATTAAAAAAAAATTATAAAAAATGTATTAAAAGTTTTTTATATGCAAATGTGGTATCAAAAAAAAGTAGAGATCATGGCGCAAAAAATGAGCCCCCATACCGCCGCTTATACGGAAAAATAAAAAAGTTAGGGGTCATCAAAATAAAGGGATTATAAACGTACTAATTTGGTTAAAAAGTTTGTGATTTTTTTTAAGCACAACAATAATATAAAAGTATGTAATAATGGGTATCATTTTAATTGTATTGACCCTCAGAATAAAGAACACATGTCATTTTTACCATAAATTGTACGGCGTGAAAACGAAACCTTCCAAAATTAGCAAAATTGCGTTTTTCGTTTTAATTTCCCCACAAAAATAGTGTTTTTTGGTTGCGCCATACATTTTATGATATAATGAGTTATGTCATTACAAAGGACAACTGGTCACGCAAAAAACAAGCCCTCATACTAGTCTGTGGATGAAAATATAAAAGAGTTATGATTTTTAGAAGGCGGGGAGGAAAAAATGAAAACGTAAAAATTAAATTGTCTGAGTCCTTAAGGCCAAAATGGGCTGAGTCCTTAAGGGGTTAAAGGGTTACTCCAGTGGAAATCTTTATTTTTTATTAACTGAAGTCAGAAAGTTAAACAGATTTGCATATTACTACTATTTAAAAATCTTAATCCTTTCAGTACTTATAAGCTGCTGTATACTACAGAGAAAGTTATTTTCTTTTTGAGTCTCTTTTCTGTCTGACCACAGTACTCTCTACTGACAAAAATAAAACTTCTCAAAAATAAAACAACTCCCTGTGGAGTATACAGCAGCTGATAAGTACTGGAAGGATTAAGATTTTTAAATAGAAGTCTTTTACAAATCGGTTTAACTTTCTGGCACCAGTTGATTAAAGAGTACCCCTTAAATAGTCTCTTCTCAGGACTAAATAATTCTTTTGATATTTCTTCAAAGTTAATATATTCCATGCCTCTGTACCTTTCCCAGTACTAGGGTTTCCATTTTATGAATTACATCTTAGAGTCCAAAAAACTGTACTGAAACAGGAAGATTTGTCAGGGCTGAGGGAAAGCTGAATGGAGCAGAGATATTCTTAAAAAAAACCTGATCGAGAGTGCTCTGGGCTTCCAACAAAATAATGACCCTAAGCACACATCCAAAACAATACAAGAGAGGCAGAGGGTTAACTCTGTGAATGTCCTTGAGTGGCCCAACCAGAGCCTTGACCTTAACCCAATCAAACTCGGGAGACCTGAAAATGGCTTCAACCAAAGTTCTCCATCCAACCTGACAGAGCTTGAGAGGATCTGCAGAGAAGAATGACAGAAAATCGCCATATCCAGGTGTGCAAACCTTGTGGCATCATACCCAAAATAACTGGAGGCTCTAATCACTGCAAAAGGTGTTTCAACTAAATACCGAGTAAAGGGTCTGAATACTTTTGTCAATAAAATGTATTAGATTTTCCTTTTCAATAAATTAGCAAAGATTTTTAACATTTTGTTTCCACTTTATCATTACAGGGTATCGAATGCAGGAAGATTGGGGGGGGGGGAATTGCATTTTTTATTTTAGCATAGGGCCACAATTTAACGAATAAAGTGAAAGGGTAAGAAGACTTTACAAATGCATTGTACATGCAATATTGATATCTGATTGTTAGGCAATTAAAGGTGTACTCCGCCCCTAGACATCTTATCCCCATTCCAAAGGATAAGATGTCTGATCGTGGGGGTCCTGCTGCTGGGGACCCCCGGGCTCTCGTCTGCAGCACCCCGCTGTCATTACTGCACAGAGCAAACTTGCTCTGTGTGTAATGACGGGCGATACAGGGGCTGTAGCATCGTGAAGTCACTTCACTCGTGACATCACGGCCAACCCCCCCTCAATACAAGTCTATGGGACGGGGCGTGATGGCTGCCATGCCCCCTCCCATGGACTTGTATTGAGTAGGACGGGCCATGACGTCATGAGGGGCGGAGTCGTGATGTCAGGATGCTCCGGCCCCTGTATTGTCTTTCATTAAGCACAGAGCGTGTTTGCTCTGTGCAGTAATGACAGTGGGGTGCTGCAGCCGAGAGCCCGGGGGTCCCCAGCAGCAGGACCCCGCGATCAGACATCTTATCCCCTATCCTTTGGATAGGGGATAAGATGTCTAGGGGCAGAGTACCCCTTTAAGGACCAATCTAAAGCAGATTTTATAAGTGTCCCCTATTTATAGTAACTTGTGGTAAAGTCATCACAGATAATCCTGTTGTGGTTCCACGGAGAAAATAGATATAGCGGCATTCACATGATGAAAAACGATGAAAATAGTATAAAGTTCAAGTACCAAAAGTTCCACGGAGAGACATTCACAGGAGGCTACATGCAGGTACGTTCTACAAAAAGTGAGCTACAACGTTGTTTCACAACAAGCTTCTTTGGCTCTAGATCCCGGAAAAGACTGTTGTGAAACAACGTTGTAGCTCACTTTTTGTAGGACGTACCTGCATGTAGCCTCCTGTGAATATCTCTCCGTGGAACTTTTGCTACTTGTGCTTTATACTATTTTGCGGAGCACCGCATGTTACCTGATGGGAGACACATGTTGGAGTGCTGTACTGTGGTCAGAGTATTAATTGTTTAGCTAGATATATACAGTGGTGCTGGTCTTTTCTATTGCTCGGATAATCCTGTTGATTCAACCTGTCTTTAGACTTGACCGTTGACTGGTTATAACTTGAATTTTGTGCATTTATTTGGAAAAAAGGGTAATCGTTACAAATTTTACTCGGTGTTAACCAACAGGTAGAACATGTACAAACAGCTTTTCAAATGCCTGCGGCCTAGAAGATGGGCGCTGTTTTTAACTGTCAGCATATCCTTACCCACATAGCATGTGATACGTGAAGACCTCTTGCCTACATCTATGGCTTTATGAATATTGTTGTGTTTTGCCTTGTATAACCTCTATGTAATAGTCAAAATATTATAACTATAGGTTACAGTAGAGCTCTACTGTACATCTATTTGCCTCTGGAATGAAATTTCTTTCTGTCTAACTTTGTTTCTGACTCTCTGTCATGCTTCATTGGATGAAATATTATGGAACTATAGTATCACCATGTTATACATCAAATGGTGCTCCTTGCAACAGCACACACAGTGCCTGCAACTACATATAATGCAATTGCTGAGATGGTATGTATTTCTATAAAGACTCTTGCATACGGCTTTGAAAAATTCAAAAGAGTTTTTTTTTTTTTTTTTATTAAATTATTCCCTTAGGCAAGTTGGTTGTTTTTATGATATGACTAATAATAATAAATGATGGGAAAAAACTATATAGTATACAAAGTCTACTTGATGTCATCACTGCTGCGGGATGGGGGACATCAGAGCGCCAGTGCTTAGGGTTGAATAAAGCTCTTTTTTTTCTTTTTCTGAAGGTGGGATGTTGATCTAGGGATTTATTCTGATCGCCATATTATAGTTGGTAAGGAACTTTTCTTCTGGTATGGAAAACTTGGCATTAGCCTCATAGTTTTTTTTTGGCCTACCTCTAGATCAACACAGTAGGGTTGTATATTGAACTTGAGGGACTGTTATCTTTTTAAACTATCTAGCTATGCAGCTATTTTATACAGTTGACAATCTGTTGACAATTTTCAAAAAATCACAGAAAAGCCCATTACACCATTAGTTAAGAACACAAGGGGTGGTTTTATATACTGTATAACTGGTACAGTGGGACATTATGGCTAGTCTTTGTTGGGTACCATGTCTGGTATTTTGTAATGATTTATGATTGCTCCATTTTTTTTTTCTTTTCAAAAAGGTCTCTGGAAAATGAAAGCTTGAATCTGATTGGTTACTATGTGCAACTATTCAATTGTTCCTCTCCAAGACTTCTGATCTTTATTACTGATCGAAGGTGTGCATGCGCTTGTTTTTTACCTGTGGGATGTATCACCATGGACTGAAATAAAGCTGAACTATTTGGAGGTGCTGGATCATCCTTTTCTGATCTTCACGCTGATGCTGTGCACTGGGCTGGATGCAGATCCATGTACATCTACCAGAGGAGGTGAGCTTGATGTATATCGTGCCATATACAGTGAATGATGAATTTTGGTCTCCCTCTATGTCTGACACCAGCGGTCGCCCACTTGTGATTCTTGAGCTCTTACAGAGCTACAACTCCTAGTATTTCATACAGTAAAATATAGAAACCCACAGGTTGGCAATCACTTTGTTGCACTATGTGGACACAATGAAACCTTGTACAAACGAACAAAGGTGCAGTTGCCCATCTCAAGTGATTAGATTCCAGCATTATTTTAGCACTATTATAAATATACTATATATATATATATATATATATATATATATTACTTTTTGACCTTCATAATGTGACACCATTCACTAACATTTTGCGCAACAATGCAGTGCAACACTGCAACCTGCATGACGTGCAAGCAAAGTCACCATTTAACCCTAGCCTAACGAGAGACATCACTACATCTCCTGACTTGATTCTTAATACTTCATCACTGGATACTAGTTTAGTTTTATTTTGTGTGTACATGTCCGTGTCTTTAGACTATGTGCATTTGTATATATATATATATATATATATATATATATATATATATATATCATCATTTGTCAGGAATTAATATGCAGTTGGCCCTATCTTCTGAATAGTCTTCATTTTGGAAAGTCACCATGGAGATTGTGAGCATTAGTTAGGTTTGGCCCTGGTGTTAACCGATAAGTTCTGTTTCACAGTTAGCAATTCAGTACTACCAAAAATAACATAATACATTTCTTCAGAATAATATAATAAATACAACAAATAAAACTATTATCCATTATAACCAAATCTAGGCTGTGGTAATTTATTAATATTTATTGAAAACTGCAGAACCTGTTCAAATTAAATAGAAAACAAAAATCTTCATTTTTATATCTAAACGCCAACTCTATCCAGCAACTCTTTAATAACTAATTGTTGCAAAATCATAGTGACTGTAATAAACAGGTTTTGGCTTTTTTCTTTCTTACAAGTTTGAAAAAAAAAATAAAAAAATCATGCCAATAATTCAGGCTGCCAATGTCTTGAGTGGAGACGTCAATAGGCTAACTGGGTTCTGGGTTTTTATCTCAATTATCAGCTTTTTACCAAATTTAAACAACATGCTGAGGAGGGAATGAATTAAGAATGAGATGAGAGCTGGCTGCAGGTTTCAGTCGGTCTGACAGTGTATTAAAAATAACCTTAGGGTAATGGATCTCACAAACGCTATATTATATATTGATCCACTTTTGGATGAGTTTTGTATTCATATCTCTTTAATTATAGATTGGCTTTCAGAGATGGAGTCGGGAGGATGGAGAAGCGCTTGGAGGGGGCTGTTATGAGATATTCAATAAAAGCTTCTGCTGGATGGATCATATTTGCTTACAATGCATTCAGGCTGGAGTCTGTCTCTCCAAATAAAAAGCACCACAAAGAAATACAGAGATACTAAGTACCTTAGATCTTTTTTTTTATTATTATTCTTTAGCCTTAGGATATATTTACATGGGGAGGTGCTATATATTCAAAAACTGCAAGTCAAAGCTATATTTTAACCCAAATTGTGTGATTTAACCCCTTAAGGACTGAGCGATTTCACGTTTTTGCATTTTCGTTTTTTCCTCCTTGCCTTTAAAAAATCATAACCCTTTCAATTTTGCACCTAAAAATCTGTATTATGGCTTATTTTTTGCACCACCAATTCTACTTTACAGTGACATTAGTCATTTTACCGAAAAATCCATGGCGAAACAGAAAAAAAATTAATTGTGCGACAAACTTGAAGAAAAAATGCCATTTTGTAAATTTTGGGGGCTTCCGTTTCTAAGCAGTAAATTTTTCGTTAAAAATGACACCTTATCTGTGTTCTGTAGGTCCACACGGTTAAAATTATACCCTACTTGTATAGGTTTGATTTTGTATTACTTCAGAAAAAATCATAAATACATGCAGGAAAATGTATACGTTTAAAATTGTCATTTTCTGAGCCCTATAACTTTTTTTATTTTTCTGAGTTCAGGGCGCAATTTTTTTGCCGTGATCTGAAATTTTTAGCGGTAACATTTTTGTTCTGATCAGACTTTTTGATCACTTTTTATTCACTTTTTTGTGGTATAAAAAGTGATCAAAAATGCGCTATTTCGGAATTTTTCTGCGCATACCCCATTGAACGTGCGGCTTTAAAAGTGGTATATTTTTATAATTCGGACATTTCCGCACGTGGTGATACCGCATATATTTATTTTTATTTACCGTATTTATCGGCGTATAACACGCACTTTTTAGGCTAAAATTTTTAGCCTAAAGTCTGTGTGCGTGTTATACGCCGATACACCCCCAGGAAAGGCAGGGGGAGAGAGGCCGTCGCTGCCCGCTTCTCTCCCCCTGCCTTTCCTGGGGTGTAGAGCGCTGCTGTCGGCCCTTTTCACCCCCTGGTTATCGGCGCCGCTGCCCGTTCTGTCCCCCTGACTATCGGTTCTGGCGCCGATAGCCAGGGAGAGAGAAGCGGCGCCGACAGCCAGGGGGAGAGAAGGGGCAGCGGCACCCATTGCCGGCGCCGCTGCCCCGTTGCCTCCCCCCATCCCCGGTGGCATAATTACCTGAGTCGGGTCTGCGCTGCTCCAGGCCTCCGTCGTGCGTCCCCGGCGTCGTTGCTATGCGCTGAACGGCGCGGCGTATGACGTCAGAGCGCTGCGCCGTGCATAGCAACGACGCTGGGGACGCACGACGGAGGCCTGGAGCAGCGCGGACCCGACTCAGGTAATTATGCCACCGGGGATGGGGGGAGGCAACGGGGCAGCCGGCACCGATAGTCAGGAAGACAGAACGGGCAGCGCCGATAACCAGGGGGTGAAAAGGGCCGACAGCAGCACTCTAGACCCCAGGAAAGGCAGGGGGAGAGAAGCGGGCAGCGACGGCCTCTCTCCCCCTGCCTTTCCTGGGGGTATATCGGGGTATACACGCGCACACACGCACCCTCATTTTATCATGGATATTTGGGTAAAAAACTTTTTTTACCCAAATATCCTTGGTAAAATGAGGGTGCGTGTTCTAGGCCGGTGCGTGGTATACCCCGATAAATACGGTACGCTGTTTTATTTTACTAGGAAATGCCGGTTGATTTAAACTTTTAATTCAGAAGGGAATACCTGAAAGGGTTAACTTTTTTTTTTACACTTTTTTTTTGCGAGCTCATAGCTCCTATAGGGACCTATGAGCTTGCATTGGCTGATTGCATACACAGATTGCTGCCTTGCAGTTGCATGGCAACAAGCTGTGTAATCGGCGGTTGATTGCTCCAGCCTGTAACTCAGGCATGAAGCATTCAATCAAAGCCGGGATGCCGACAGAAGAAGGTAGGGACTTTCTTCTCCCCGGGTAGCTGATCTGGGCATCGCGATTTTATCGCGATGACCCCGATCGGCCCCACTGAGCAGCCGGGAAGCATTTACTTTCACTTTCGATGTGGCGCTCAGCTTTGAGCCCCGCATCGGAAGGGTAATAGCGTGTGGCCGTACGATCGCGGCCTCGCGTAATTAGCCGCGGGTCCCGGCTGTGAATAGGCGACGGGACCAACCCGCTATGACGGGACCCCATGTTTTAGACAGGGACCGGACTTAGGACGTACTCATACGTCCTAAGTCCTTAAGTAGTTAAAGGAGAACTGTGATGAAACATTTTTTCAATTCCTTTGTGCCCGGGCTGCAAAAACAAATAAAAAAACAACAACTTTAAATCAGTTTCCTACGTTCTCCCGTTGCATCCCCATCCTCCGGTGCTGCTCTTCTTCCTGGTTCCTGGGCTCGGTGACTCATACTGCGCTCAGCGTATCGACGGCCGCAGCAATGTCCCGCCTAGGCTGGTGATAGGCTGAGTGCCCTTGTAAGGAGCCTGGGCACCACCTTTCCCCTGCTACCTGGGCTCCTTACATGACAGTGCGCTGAGCCTATCACTGGCCTAGGCAGGACATTGCTACGGCTGGCTATACTCTGAGTGCAGGTGTTTTGTGAGAATACACATTGATGACCTAATAATATGTGACTCCATCCATATTAGGACCCCCTGGACCCCCCAGTTGCCTTTTCATTGTTTTTCCTGTGAATGAGTTGTATGCCAAACTATGCCTTTTGAAATGTTCTTGTCCCTTCATGCTACCAATTTGGAGAAATCCCAGGGGTTAGCCCCCACTGATCATACACTGCTAGGTAGGTTACTATATGCATAAAAAGGGAGCATTATGCAGTTTTGAAAAAGATAGAGCTTAAAGAATACCTGTCATATCCCACAAAAAAGTTATATGTTACTCAGTACTATCCTGTACATATAATTTTAATGTGTCTTGCACCTATATTTTTTCACTTGCTCACTTGGTTTGTCATTCTGTGCTTTGGAGGAGGTTTGTCTTTACTCTGTAGGACTTCTTCCTTGAGTCTCCTGTGCTGTGCTGGGTCTCTTCATCCAATCACTGCAGGCTTCTCTCTGTTTTAATGCTTAAGTCTGATAGGACAGGAGTGAGCACAGAGGACTGCTGACCTCGCCTACTGGACTTTGTCCATGCTTGTGCTTTAGCTTGGACAAAGATGATGTTCTGGATGGTATGGGGACCCCTAGTGACCATACTTTCTATAAAAAAGAATCACATTTTCTTATGAAATATTATTATCAGGCTATTGGGTTACAAAGATTTAGGTAATCACATTTCATCCAGTGCATGTGTAATCCAGGTAAACATATTACTTTAACTATGGCTTGTTAAAGCGGAACTCCACTGGCCAGCGTTCAGAACATTTAGTTCCGAATGCCCCTCTTGTAATCATGTCACTCCCCTTCAATGCAAGTCTATGGGATGGGGTGTTGCAGCCATCACGCCCCCTCCCATAGACTCGCATTGAGGGGGCATGGCCGACCACCGCAACGACTTTTTGGTAAAGTCGGATGTGTAAATGAATTATTTTTCACTAAAATGCATTTTTTCCCCAAAATTTACCATTTTTACTAGAGGTAATAGGAGAAAATGCCCCACAAAAGTTGTAGCCCCATTTCTTCTGATTATGGAAATACCCCATGTGTGGACATCAAGTGTTCTGCTGGCGCACTACAATGCTCAGAAGAGAAGGAGCCACATTTGGCTTTTTGAAAGCAAATTTTGCTCAAATGGTTTTTGGGGGGGCATGTCACATTTAGGAAGCCCCTGTGGTGCCATAAAAGCAAACCCCCCCCCCCCCACATGGCATAACTACACCCCTCAAGGTACGTAACAAGGGGTAGAGGGAGCCTTAACACCTCACAGGTGTTTGACGACTTTTCGTTAAATTCGGATGTGTAAATAAAAAAAGATTTTTCACTGAAATGCAATTTTTCCCAAATTTACAATTTTTATAAGAGGTAATAGGAAAAAATGCCCCCCCAAATTTGTAACCCCATTTCTTGTGAGTATGGAAATAGCCCATGTGTGGTCGTAAAGTGCTCTGCAGGTACACTACAATGCTCAGAGGAGAAGGAGCCACATTTGGCTTTTTAAAAGCAAATTTTGCTGAAGTTTTTTTTTTGGGGGGGGGGGGGGGGGGGGCATTTTGCAGTTAGGAAGCCCCTATGGTGCCAGAACAGCAAAAAAGGCCCACATGGCACACTATTGGGAAAACAACACCCCTCAAGGAACAGAAAAAGGGGCACAGTGAGCCTTTACACCCCACAGGTGTTTGACAAATTTCCACCAAAGTTGGACGTGAACATTTAATTTTTTTTATTTTTTCACAAAAATACTGGTGTTACCCCAAATTTTTCATTTTCACAAGGGGTATTATGAGAAAAGCCCTCCCAAAATATGGAGTATGAAAATAACCCATATGTGGATGTAAAGTGCTCTGCGGGCGAACTACAATGCTCAGAAGAGAAGGAGCCCCATTGGGCCTTTGGAGAGAGAATTTACTTGGAATGGAAGTCGGGGGCCATGTGCGTTTACAAAGCCCCCATGATGCCAGAACAGTGGACCCCCCCACATGTGACCCTATTTCAGAAACTACACCCCTCAAGCAATGTAACAAGGGGTGCAGTGAGCATTTACACCCCACTGGCATTAAACAGATCTTTGGAACATTGGGCTGTTCAAATGAAAAATGTTCTTTTTCATTTTCATGGACCACTGTTCAAAAAATCTGTCAGACACCTATGGGGTGTAAATGCTCACTGCACCCCTTGTTACATTCCTTGAGGGGTGTAGTTTCCAAAATGGGGTCACATGTGGGGGGGGGTCCACTGTTCTGGCGCCATGGGGGCTTTGTGAATGCATATACCCTTCATTTACAGACACATTCTCTCTCCAAAAGCCCAATGGCGCTCCTTCTCTTCTGAGCATTGCAGTGCACCACTGAGCACTTTATGTCCACACATGGGATATTTATATAGAAGAAATGGTGTTACAAATTTTGGGGGACTTTATTCCTATTACCCCTTGTGAAAATGAAAAATTTGGGATAACACCAGCATTTTAGTGAGAAAATTAAAATTTTTCATTTTCACATCCAACTTTAACAAAAATTCTTCAAACACCTGAGGGGTGTGAAGGCTCACTATACCCCTTGTTACGTTCCGTGAGGGGTGTAGTTTCCAAAATGGGGTCACATGTGGGTTTTTTTTTTTTTTGCCTTCATATCAGAACCGCTCTAACGATCAACCACCAGTGTGCAAATCACCTCAAATGTACATGGAGCTCTCACTCCTGAGCCTTGTTGTGCGCCCGCAGAACATTTTACGTCCACATGTGGGGTATTTCCATACTCTGGAGAGATTGCGTTACAAAGTTTGGGAGTCTTTTTTTTCCTTTTACCTCTTTTGAAAATGAAAATTATGCGCCAACACCAGAATGTTAGTGTAAAAAAATAAAACATTTTTACAATAACATACTGGAGTAGACCCCAACTTTACCTTTTCATAAGGGGTAAAAGGAGAAAAAGCCCCCCAAAGTATGTTAGGCAATTTCTCACGAGTATGGAAATACCCAAAATGTGGCCCCAAACTGTTGCCTTGAAATATGACAGGGCTCCGAATTGAGAGAGCGCCATGCGCATTTGAGGCCCAAATTAGGGATTTGCATAGGGACGGACGCAGATGCAAGAATTAGACTTGTCTCAGATACCAAAATTACCCTACGGCAGTGTTTCCCAAACAGGGTGCCTCCAGCTGTAGCAAAACTCCCAACATGCCTGCAACAGCTGGAGGCTTCGTTTTAGAAACAGTGCCATACCAGACATTTTTCATATGTAGTGTTTTTAGGGTACATTCACACAGGCAGGGGTTTACAGCGAGTTTCCCGCTGGGAGTTTGAACTGAAGCAGAAAATTTGCTGCATTTCAAACATGCAGCGAGAAACTTACTGTAAACCCCTGCTTGTTTGAATGTACACTGTACATCCACATGGGGGAGGCGGCAATTCTCAGCTGTTGCAAAATTACAACTCCCAGCATGCTCTTTGGCTGCCCATGCATGCTGGGTATTATGGTTATGCAGTAGCTGGAAGCATACTGGTTGCAAAACACTGATAGTTTGTTTCTTAACTCAGTGTTTCGCAACCAGTGAGCCTCCAGTTGTTTCAAAACTACAACTCCCAGCATGTACAGTCTAACAGTGCATGCTGGGAGTTGTAGTTTGCAACAGTTGGAGGTTGCGAAACACTGAGTTAGGTAACAAACTGTGTTTCGCAACCAGTGTGACTCACAGCCCAAGGGCATGCTGGGACTTGTAGTTATGCAACAGCTGGAGGCACACTACTGCAACTCCCAGCATGCCCTTTGGTAGTTTGTGCATGCTGGGGCTTGTAGTTATAGAAAAATGTGCCTCCAGCTGTTTCATAACTGCAACTTGCAGAATGCACAAACTACCAAAGGGCATGCTGGGCGTTGTGCCTTCTGCTGTTGCTTGGCAATCGCAGGAGGCACGGCCTCACCTCCTGCTGCGCACGTCCTGCCTGTCATCCTGCTGCCGCCGCTGTCTCTGCTCTGGGGGCCCCGATCCCACCGCCGATGCCAGGGATCAGGGGCCCCCACTACAGATACACACTCCCAGCACTCGCTCTCACCCTCCGGAGTAGGGGCAGAGCGGGTTCCGTTTGGGACACCCCAAAACAGGCATCCTAATTCATTGGCCAGTAATGGCCAACAAATCAGGACGATCATGAGGTGGCACCAGTGCCACCTCACTCCTGCTGCTAATGGGTGTTAGGTGCTGTGCCGGACGACACCCATCACCCTTTTTTTCCGGGTCACCTAGTCAACAGTCTGAATTGATCGGCAATTTGTGGCGGCATGGGGGGGGGGGTCCCCGTACAATGATTTCAGCAGGCATCCTGGTCGGGTCCCCGTACAGGTACACCTGGGTCCTTAAGTTCCAAGACGTCAGTGCATACCTGTACGCACTGGGTCCTTAAGGGGTTAATAGAAAGATCGCTGCATATGTCACTTCTGACACCATTTGCGAATTGTCTATTAATGTAGGTACTACAGCTCCCAGAATGGAGCAGAGGGTGCTTCCTTTTGGGAGCAGTAGTACCTGCAGGTAAGGTAAGATCACAGCGGGTGCCACTCCTGACACAAGATGCGATCGTCCTGTATAATGTATAGATGTGGGCGGGCGGCTGCTCTTCTCTGGTCCCACTGCAGTATGAGTATACCTATTATTCATATTTTCCACAGATAGCTGTGATTGGCTGGAACCATCTGGTCAATCACAGATCTCTGTGGGAAATATCAATAAGTGATATAAAAGCTATTCACATCACTGGCCAGCCGGAGTATAGTGCAGAGATATGAGCACAGGAGAAAGCCGCTCCATCTCTGCAATAGAAAGGATGATCGCATCGGGTGTCAGGAGTGACACCCTGGGTGATCTGTCTATTAGTACAGGTACTACAGCTCCATTATGGAACAGTCTCTTGGGAGTAATAATAGTACTACCTAAAAAATTTAAAAAAAAATTAGAAAAAAGTGAAAAACACACTCACACTTTACACAATATTAAAATACATTAATAATAAAAAAAATTAAAAATTAATTGTAAAAGATATATTATTTTTACATTTAAATGATCCCTTTCTGTATTTTTATTATTGTTGGCTAAATTTTTAAGTCCCTGCCAACCCACATAAATGAATCCCTATTTAAAAATGAACTTTAAAAAAAAAAAAAAAAATTGTCTTTCAATTTTTGGGATCGGGCAGGGACCAGAAAATTCAGCGCTCAATATTAAATATGCATTTCATAATTTTTTTTCTAGTTTTTGTTCTAAATCATAATTTTTTTTATTTTCACTTTACTTTTTTACCCCCATTTATTTAGTTATTTTGGGCATTTAGATGTGCTGCTATGAATAATTGTGAGGGTCAGGGACGAGCCGAGGACAGGAACATCAATAATATGTATATTACAGTAGGCAAAAAAGGCTAAGTTTCCCTAATTTAGCAAAAATCCATAAATTTACAGAGGTCTTCTATCAGAAATCAAAGATACTTCAAATCGTAATTTGCAGAGGCAGATGGCTGGGACAATAATGTATGTATGTATTTAATGTAATTGTAATTATACAGTATGAGCTGGTTTTAAATGGCAATTTACTACAAAACTCTTTTTGTAATTCCAATGTCTCTGCATATGCAGGAAGACATGGATGGGAGCTATAATTTCAGTAATATGGAAAGGACTTTTTTGTTGCTGTAAACTGTAAAAGGGAATATGTAACCATGGATGTGGAATGGTGGATTACCTTTTAATATATGTGAAAAATCATTTAATTTTTTATGTAGGGGATGATGGCAGTAGTGTTGCTCACGAATATTCGCAATTCGAATATTATTCGCGAATATCGCATATTCGCGAATTCGCGAATTTCGCGAATATAGCGCTATATATTCGTAATTACGAATATTCGTTTTTTTTTTGTTTTTTTGTTTTTTCACAGTACACATCACAGTGATCACCCCTCTCTGCTTCCAGCTTGTGTGGTGTAAAGAAGGCTGTAATACTACTGTGTGAGACTGGCGTGCGAAAATTCGCATAAGCGAAAATTCGCATATGCTAATTTTCGCATATGCGAATTTTCGCGTACGCTAATTTTGTATATGCTATTATTCACATATGTTAATTTTCGCATACGCAAAGTTCGCATACGCGAAAATAAAACAAGAATATAACGAATATGCGAATATTCGCGAATATATGACGAATATTCGTCCATATATTCGCGAATATTCGCGAATTCGAATATGGCCTATGCCGCTCAACACTAGATGGCAGATGTAATTCTTGAATTCCAGCTGTCCCCACTTGCAATCACAGTGGTTGCAGCAGGGACCAGCAGGGAGACACTGGGGCCGTATAAATGAAAGAAAGAAAGTTTTGAAATATACAGTAGCTGCTCTAATTAGCACAAATTAAAATTAATTGAATAATGAGACCACAGCCAATTAAGGTAAAATAGGTAATAGAACATCAAAGGAATGTAGATCAAGTGGTTTGACCTTAATTGGCTGTGGTTTCATCATTTAATTAAGGTCTTTCCCTCCTGTTTCCTGTTCTTCATTCATCTGTCTGCTATGTGAGCGAAATAAAATAAATAAATTATATATATACATATATATATATATATATATATATATATATATAACAAATACATGTATGTATATATACATATATATATATATATATATATATATATATATATATATATACACACGATCTAATGTGAAAGTTAACATCTACATTTACATGAGCAAAAAAAAACAAAAAACACACATATATATATATATATATATATATATATATATATATATATATATATACAGACATAGTATATATATATATATATATATATATATATATATACAAATCAAAAAATGTTGCAGTATCTTGTAATACCTTTTTTTTAGACCAGCAGAATTTTGTAGAGACAAGCTTTCGGGATTCCTCCCTTTTTCAAGTTCCTTTCTTGCTTTGGACTTGAAAAAGGGTGGAATCCCGAAAGCTTGTCTCTAAAAAATTCTGTTAGTCAAATAAAAAAGGTATTACAAGATACTGCAACATTTTTTGATTTGCATCTGCATCATTGGACTAATACGGCTACTTAAATTATATATATATATATATATATATATATATATATATATATATATATAAATATGTATAGTCATGGCCGTAAATGTTGGCCCCCCTGATATTTTTCAAGAAAATGAAATATTTCTCACAGAAAAGGATTTCAGTAACAAATGTTTTACTATACCCATGTTTATTCCCTTTGTGTGTATTGGAACTAAACAAAAAAAAAAATTCTGACACTGGGCTGTACAGTGTGACCCAAAATCCGTTGGTAATCCTCAGATTTCATGATGCCTTGCACACATTCAAGGAACCCAGTGCCAGAGGCAGCAAAACAACCGTAAAACATCATTGAATCACCAACCAATTTCACTGTAGGTACTGTGTTCTTTTCTTTGTAGGCCTCATTCCTTTTTCGGTAAACAGTAGAATGATTTACCAAAAAGCTCTATCTTGTCTCATCTGTCCACAAGACGTTTTCCAAGAAGGATTTTGGCTTACTCAAGTTCATTTTGGCAAAATGTAGTCTTGCTTTGTTATGTCTCTGTGTCAGCAGTGGGGTCCTCCTTGGTCTCCTGTCATAGCATTTCATTTCATTTAAATATTGACGGATAGTCCGTGCTGGCACTGATGATGTCTGAGCCTGCAGGACAGCTTGAATATCTTTGGAACTTGTTTGGGGTTGCTTATCCACCATCTGGACTATCCTGCGTTTACACCTTTCCTTAATTTTTCTCTTTCATCCACACCCAGGGAGATTAGCTACAGTGCCATGGGTTGCAAACGTCTTGATAATGTTGCACACTGTGGATGAAGGCAAATCTAGATCTCTGGAGATGGTCTTGTAACCTTGAGATTGATAATATTTTTCCATTGTTCCATTAATATTTTTCCATTGTTCCCTTTTTCCATTGTTCTCTTTTCCTCTTTCTGTAGTCCATGCTCAGTGTGGCACACACAGACACACAATGCAAAGACTAAGTGAACTTCTCTCCTTTTTATCTGCTTTTAGGTGTTATTTTTATATTGCCCACACCTGTTACTTGCCCCAGGTGAGTTTAAATGAGCATCACATGCTTCAAACAATCTTAATGTTCTACAATTTTTAAAGGGTGCCAATAATTTTGTCCAGCCAATTTTTGGAGTTTGGTGTGACATTATGTCCAATTTGATTTTTTTCCTAAATTTTTTTTGGTTTAGTTCCAATACACTGAAAGGAAATAAACATGTGTATAGCAAAACGTGGTACTGCAATCCTTTTCTGTGAGAAATACTTAATTTTCTTGAAATATTTCAGGGATGCCAACATTTACGGCCATGACTATATATATATATATATATATATATATATATATATATATATATATCACACAAGAAAACGTCCGGCACTCAGGGAGTTGCAGGTAAAACTTGTAGATGGCTTTATTCAGACGCTATAAGGCAGGACACAATCTGACGCGTTTCGCACGCTCAGGTGCTTAGTCGTAGATAGACATACATTCAAAGGTACGAGTTAAAATACACATGAGTTTGGTCACATGACCACATGAATCTTAATTAAAACTGTTGGTTACAAAACATGGAACTGGGAATCATGATTACATATAGCATCTATGAGAGAGTTCACACGTGGGCGCATGCATTCCGATTTTAGATTTAGTTTCAATTTTAATTTTAATTTTCACTATAGTTTTAGTTCTACTCCTAACTGATCTAGTCCATCTCAAAATTTCCATCCATTTAGAGCCCGTATCAACCAGACTAAATAATTTGGTCTAGAAGTATAAGGGGAGATATAAACTGTCCTGTTTATTTGGTGACTATTAAACGCATAACATGTGCCTCCGTGTGTGAACTCCTACCTATATTGCAACAAAAACTCCAAATGTATTGGTATATTAAGATTTACATAACGAGGAGTATTCAACCAAAGACTACACACGCAAAATAAATACAAAATATACGCATTGGATATACTCTCTTATTGCATATATGTGCACGTCAGCATTAAATCCAATCTTTTATTTAACCCTTGTGGGTACCTCGTTCCCAAAAGGAACATCCAATGGGCCTCTCTATTATATAATTTCCTCCTGAGATCGCCTCCTCTGGGTCCTAAAGTAACTTTTTCTACCCCTGATACTCGTAGGTAGGTAGTGTCCCCCAAATGGGGGACTCTCTGAAATGACGTGACAGCATAGAGGTGCTTGTTAGGGTACTTTTAGCATCTGATATGTGTTTCCTAAACCTCATTTTTTGTGAATTCCCCGAGCAGCCTACATACTGCAAATTGCAGACTATACAGGTAGCTACATATATGATAGATTTAGTGTTACAGTTAATATACTGATATATATTATGTGTCCTACCTGTTGTACAAGATGTTATTGTATTCAAATTTACCATGTGGACACAAGTGACACATCTGGTATGACCACATTTGCAATTACCTATATTCCTAAGCCAGTCCCGGTCCCTTGTATATTTTTTTTGACTGATGAACAGGCTGGGTGAAACTCTGGTTCCAATAGTGGGGCCTCTTTTGGACACAATAGAAATGCCACCTGAAAATATATATGTTTATATCGGATCTGTTTCTAGTACTGGGATATACCTATTTATAATTTTCTTAATTTATCCAAATTGGGTACTGTATGATGTCCCTCCAGCATTGTGCAAATCTCTTATATTTTGATGACTTCTAGAATAGGATACTAGTTCTTCACGCCCCAATCCCTCTATTCTTTTATGTGCTTTTTTTAAAGATTTTTTCACTGTAGCCCCTCTCCTCAAATCTAGTATGGAGTTCCTCAGCTGCAATTTTAAATTGTTTTTCGCAAGAACAATTGCGTTTTGTTCTACATAATTCCCCAAAGGGAATATTATCTAAGACGTGTCGTGGATGGCAGGAGGAGGCCAGTAAAATAGAATTGAAAGCTGTATCATTTCTATAAGGACGAATTTCTATGCCATCACCCCTGCCAATCAACGAAATGTCCAGGAAATTAATTATATTTTTATCAAAATGTGAGGTGAAACCCAAATTTAAATTGTTGTTCCCGATATACCTGACAAACTCCGAAAATTGTACTTCCGTACCCCTCCAGATTATCAGTAAATCGTCTATATAGCGGCTGATCCAATGTATATTATCATAGTACGGGTTGTTGCCATTAAAGATGAAGAGCTGTTCCCAATGGAACATATAAATATTCGCAAAAGATGGGGAGTATTTAGCCCCCATTGACGCTCCCCTGGTCTGCAGGTAGTAACCACCATCGAACACGAAGTAGTTGTGTTTAAGCAAAAACTCTGTGGCGATGGTGATGAATTCCCGCAGACCAGGGGAGTATGTGCTGAATCTTTCCATATGGGCAGACAGGGCTTCCAAGCCCTTAGACCAGGGAATGCATGGATATAAGCCTATGACATCACAGGTTGCCCATGACAACTGCTCATCCCAGGTGACATTTTCCAAAATACTGATAACATGTTTAGTGTCTTGTATAAAAGTGGGGGTGATTTTAGTCAGGGGTTGAAGATAGTGATCCACCTACTCCCCAAGGTGTTCACCAAGTGACCCAATGCCAGCGACAAATGGGTCGAAGGGGAGGTGGAAATACCCCATTATGGACCTTGGGGAGTGAGTGGAACACTGGGGTGACTGGATTGTCTACAAACAAATACTCTTCCAGTTTTTTTTTTTATCGCCCCCAGGGCTACACCCTCTTCCAATACTTTCTTAAGTTCCACTTGGAACATCCTGGTGGGGTCGCTTTTTAATTTACGGTAAGTTGGTACATCTGACAACATATCTTCATTAAGTCTCTTATATAACCCAGAGTCTGACAATAATATTTCCACCTTTATCGGCGTTACGTACCACGATGAATTTATTCTCAGATATTTCTTTTAATGCTTTAATATATATATATATATATATATATATATATGGAGTGTAGTAGATTACAGCACAAAAAAGCCAGAGACTCACAATCTTGATGGAGTATGACTTTATTCGTTCCCCAAAGTGCATCGTTTCGGCAACAAACTGCCTATCTTAAGCATGACATATAAAGTGACAATGGACATATCCATAGGAACAATCGTGTCAACAGATTGGTTAAACAACAGGTGTCTCACATACGTAGTAACTTTCATTGGCTAAAACAAGTTGCCATAGTGATCCATATAAACACAAATCCAGTTGCAATAAAACCTCAATATTACATCACTTCACTATACATATAAACATCCGATGACCTTACTGGGACTTCACTTACATCCATCCGTGTCTCTGATTGCAGTCTCAACTTGCTGATCGCTCAATATCCACTCATCCCCACGTTACAAGGTGGTTTGTAAATAGAGATGAGCAAACTATTGAAAAATTTGATTCGGGCGATTCGCCGAATTTTTCAAAAAAATGAGGTTCGATCCGAATTTATTCGCTGTGAATCTATATTAAAAACGTTTATTTTCGGACTACAGAGAGCCTCAATAGGGGTGTAGAACACTTTGATTTATTCTTATGTACATATGGAGTGTGCTGGGGTAGTGAAATAATACTGTTATTCAGTATGACATGCAGATTACCGGCATCGCTTTTAGAGTCACAGAGCGGCACAATTAAAGAGCCTGGAGGTGGCATCAGTATGAGGAGACCATATAGTGGCTGAATGACACAGCGTGGAGGTGTTGGCAGTATGAGGAGACCATATAGTGGCTGATTGACACAGCTTGGACGTGGCTGAAGCATGAGGAGACCATATAGATGCTGAATGACAAAGCATGGAGGTGTTGGCAGCATGAGTAGACACTAGGGCTTCACAATCCCTATGAAAGATGAATTTTGAAATTTAAATTGAAGATTTATGGTAGCTACTGCTACCATAATTTTTTTTAGGCCCAGGCCCAGCAGCATCAGTAAACCATACATTGGCTGAATGACACAGCCTGGTGGTGAATGAAGCATGAAGAGACCATATAGTGGCTGAATGACACAGCCTGGAGTTCAATGAAGCATGAAGAGACCATATAGTGTGTGAATGGCACAGCATGGAGTTGGCAGAAGCATGAGGAGACCATTGAAATGTAAGATTTTGAAAGAGAAATTTAAGATTTTGAAATAGAAATTGAGGATTTTGAAATTGAAATTTTAACTCCCAAGTTTTAGTGTCCCAGGCCCCGGTGTGTTGGTACAAAGGACAAAATCTAACAAGGAGTCACATGGCAGCACAATGACTGTCACAGAATTGCACAATGACAGAGCCTGGAGGTGGCATCAGTATGAGAAGAATATATAGTGGCTGAATGACTGCCTGTAGTTTGTGGCAGCACGGGGAGACCATATAGTGTCTGAATGGCACAGCCTTGAGTTGGCTGAAGCATGAGGAGACCATATAGTGGCTGAATGGCACAGCCTGGAGTTTGTGGCATCATGAGGAGACCATAGAGTGGCTTAATTGCACAGCCTGGAGTAGCCTGAAGCATGAGGAGACCATATAGTGGCTGAATGAGACAGCCTGGAGGTGGCAGCAGCATGAGGAGTCCTGAAAGTGACCCTAATGCAGAGGAATATCTAAAACTGGGGACCAGCACCTTACCGTATATACTCGAGTATAAGCCGAGTTTTTCAGCACAATTTTCGTGCTGAAAACACCCCCCTCGGCTTATACTCGAGTGAACTCTCCACCCTCAGTGGTCTTCAACCTGCGACCCTCCAGATGTTTCAAAAGTACAACTCCCAGCAAGCCCGGGCAGCCATCGGCTGTCCGGGCTTGCTGGGAGTTGTAGTTTTGAAACCTCTGGAGGTCCGCAGGTTGAAGACCACTGCGGCCTTCGACATCATCCAGCCCCCCCCTCTCACCCCCTTTAGTTTTGTACTCACCTCCGCTCGGCGGGACGTTAGGGTGCGCTGGTCCGGTGCTGCAGGACTGTCCGGTGGGAGAGTGGTTCCGGGCTGCCATCTTCACCGGGGGGCCTCTTCTCCGCGCTTCGGGCCCGGCCCCGGAATAGTCACGTTGCCTTGACGACGACGCAGAGGGACGTTCATTACCAACGTCCCTCTGCGTCGTCGTCAAGGCAACGCCTCTATTCCGGACCCGAAGCGCGAAGAAGAGGCCCCCCGGTGAAGATGGCACCACTATCCCGGCCCCACTATCCCACGGACGACCTCCCCACCGGACAGTCCTGCAGCACCGGACCAGCGCATCCTAACGTCCCGCCGAGCGGAGGTGAGTACAAAACTAAAGGGGGTGAGAGGGGGGGGGGACTGGATTATGTCGAAGGCCGCAGTGGTCTTCAACCTCCAGAGGTTTCAAAACTACAACTCCCAGCAACCCCGGACAGCCTGCTGGGAGTTGTAGTTTTGAAACATCTGGAGGTCCGCAGGTTGAAGACCACTGTATCAGACATTGGCAAGCGGTGATGATGAAGGTGGGGGGGGTTGATGACATGTGGTGATGATGACATGTGGTTATGATGACAAGGGGATGATGAAGGGGGGGTGGGATGATGACAAGGGGATGATGAAGGGGGGTGTGGGATGATGACAGGGGGATGATGAAGGGGGGGTGGGATTATGACAAGGGGATGATGAAGGGTTGTGGGATGATGACAGGGGGATGATGAAGGAGGGTGGGATGATGACATGGGGATGATGAAGGGTTGTGGGATGATGACAGGGGGATGATGAAGGAGGGTGGGATGATGACATGGGGATGATGAAGAGGGGGTGTGGGATGATGACAAGGGGATGATGAAGGGGGGTGTGGGATGATGACAAGGGGATGATGAAGGCGGGTGTGGGATGATGACAAGGGGATGATGAAGGGGGGTGTGGGATGATGACAAGGGGATGATGAAGGGGGGTGTGGGATGATGACAAGGGGATGATGACAGGCAGTGATGATGAAGGGGGGATGATGACAGGCGGTGATGATGAAGGGGGGATGATGACAGGCGGTGATGATGAAGGGGGCACGATGACAGGGTGATGATGATGAGGGTGTTAATGACGGGGGTCTGGATGATGACAGGGGGGATGATGTATTTCCCACCCTAGGCTTATACTCGAGTCAATAACTTTTCCTGGGATTTTGGGGTGAAATTAGGGGCCTCGGCTTATATTTGGGTCGGCTTATACTCGAGTATATACGGTAATTAAGTTTTGCAGTATCCATGGCAGCACAATGAGAAAGCCTGGAGGTGGTAAAAACACCAGCCGGTGAGTAGTGTTGGGTGCGAATATTCGCATTTCAAATTTTTATCGTGAATATCGCAAATTTGCGAATATATTCGCTATATATTCGAAATTATGAATATTCACTTTTTTCCCCATATGCGCATATTCACATATGTGAATTTTTGCATATGCGTATATTCGCATATGTGAATATTCGCATATTCCTTCTTTTAACTTCTGGGACAATTAGAATGATGCAAATACACTTGTCAGAGGTTATCAACAACATCCTTGTATGCTTTTCCGGGTTGGCATTCCTGGATGATATACATATATATATATATATATATATATATATATATATACATAATCTTATGTAAAAGTTTACATCTATAGTGTATATTATTACATATAATCCATATGGTAGATATACTCGATATGCTGGGTCCTGCGACAGTATTGAGATATGCTGCGGGACCCACTGACAGTCAGTTTGCAAACAGTGCACACTATATGTTTGCAAACTGTCCGTGGGTAGCGCCAATCCTGCAGCGTATCTGACCTGGGTTGAAGGAACGAGACTCACATCATATTTGAGTACCCATGGACTGTTTACAAACATATATTTTTCACTGTTTGCAAACTGTGAGTGGGTCCGGCAGCATATCTCAATACTGTTACAGGACCCAGCATATTGAGTATACATTATGTACCATATGGATAATTTGTAATAATATATACTGTAGATGTATGTAGATGTAAACTTTCAAATTAGATCATGTATACATATATATATATATATATATATATATATATATATATATATATATATCTATGTCTCTCTCTCTGTAGATGTAAACTTTTACATGATATCGCAACCTCCTATCCCGACCTCCTATCCTGTCCTCATATGTAGACCTCATATCCCATCCTCATATCCCGTCCTCATATGTAGACCTCATATCCCATCCTCATATCGCGTCCTCATATCCCGACCTCCTATGTTGACCTAATTTCCCTTCCTCATATCCCGATCTCATATCCCATCCTCATATACTGTCCTTAAATTCCATCATATCCCGTCCTCATATCCCGACCTCATATCCTGTCCTTATGTCCCATCTTCATATCCTGTCCTCAGGTGGGACTGATTTGTGATGAAGATATTGTAAGCTGAAAATAGAAGCGGATGTGGCTTTGTGGGACTGGGTGTGATTTGCAAGCCAGACCAATGCACAAAAGACGTAGATATTAAAAGGGGTGGGGCTTAAATGTGGCCACATCTTTGCAAGATGGGGTGTGGCTTGCAAGACAAATTGATACATTCACCAGGAGATGCAGAACAGAGCTTGTGGAGTAAGGTAGTGGAAGTCCCACATACTTGCATGGGACTTGAAACAAAAACACATCTTTTATATAAGGGTGTAGGTAAGGGTTAATTTAACTATCATATACTTTTATTTGACATACAAATAATATGTGTACCAGGTATTATTGAAATATCTCCAGCCGTACAGAAGTTATATGGGAATATACATTTTCCATAGATTTGCATGGGACTTTAAGCAAAAACCCCGACCCTCACAAATGGGGGTAGTTAGGGGTTAAATTAACTATCCTATATATTTTAAGTGGACATATAAATAACATGTGACCAAGAATTATCGCAATATCTCCAGCCGTTTGGAAGTTATGCAGTAACATATATTTCCCATAGACTTGTATGGGACTTTAAACAAAAACCCCAACCCTGACAAATAGGGGTGAGTAAGGGTTAAATCACCTATCCTATGTTTGTTGTTGACATATAAGTAACATGTGTGCCAAGTTTCATGTTAATATCTCTGGCGGGTTGGACGTGATGCTGGAACATACATACATAAATACACACACACACACACACATACATACACACATACGCACACACACACACACACACACACACACATTGAGATATATATATATATATATATATATATATATATGTATACAGTACAGACCAAAAGTTTGGACACACCTTCTCATTCAGAGTTTTCTTTATTTTCATGACTATGAAAATTGTAGATTCACACTGAAGGCTTCAAAACTATGAATTAGCACATGTGGAATTATATACATAACAAAAAAAGTGTGAAATATGTCATATTCTAGGTTCTAGCCACCTTTTGCTTTGATTACTGCTTTACACACTCTTGGCATTCTCTTGATGAGCTTCAAGAGGTAGTCACCTGAAATGGTCTTCCAACAGTCTTGAAGGAGTTCCCAGAGATGCTTAGCACTTGTTGGCCTTTTTGACTTCACTCTGCGGTGCAGCTCACCCGAAACCATCTCGATTGGGTTCAGGTCCGGTGACTGTGGAGGCCAGGTCATCTGGAGCAGCACCCCATCACTCTCCTTCTTGGTCAAATTGCCCTTACAGAGCCTGGAGGTGTGTTTGGGGTCATGGTCCTGTTGAAAAATAAATGATGGTCCAACTAAACGCAATGGAATAGCATGCCGCTGCAAGATGCTGTGGTAGACATGCAGGTTCAGTATGCCTTCAATTTTGAATAAATCCCCAATAGTGTCACCAGCAAAGCACCCCCACACCATCACACCTCCTCCTCCACACCAGCACACCTGTGAAGTGAAGACCATTTCAGGTGACTACCTCTTGAATCTCAATAAGAGAATGCCAAGAGTGTGCAAAGCAGTAATCAAAGCAAAAGGTGACTACTTTGAAGAACCTATAAAATGACATATTTTCAGTTGTTTCACACTTTTTTGTTATGTCTATAATTCCACATGTGTTAATTCATAGTTTTGATGCCTTCAATGTGAATCTACAATTTTCATAGTCATGAAAATAAAGAAAACTCTGAATGAGAAGGTGTGTCCAAACTTTTGGTCTGTACTGTACATATACACATATATATGTATTTGTCATATATATATATATATATATATATATATATATATATAGTGTTGATTCGTTCTTGCTGATAGGTGCGGTTGCAGTATAGAGGTAGGGATACAGCGTTTTTAAATCAAAGTCCAGTGTTTTATTCACACTTGAGCATACAGAAAAACAGTCTTGCAATGCAGAGCAAAGGAAAACGTAATAACAGTCCACCTGTATTTCCTTAGGTGTTTAACACCTGCGTTCACGCCATGCAGTGACAGCAAGTCCTTTCCAGGCCTCAGCTAGGCTGTCCAGCAGCTTCCACTCTTGGAGCTATCATGGGAAAGACTCCACACACAGCCCTCTCTGGAACTGTGTGCTACCACTAGCAAACCCCTGCAGCTGGTGAAGTAGCCTAGCTTTAAGGCCAGCAAAAGCCGGCCTGGATTGTGGGGAATGACCCCCCACCCTGCACTTGGTCATTTCCTGTAAGAGCCGTCCCTGATTGGCCTTCCAGCCATACTACGGGCACAGTATCAAGCTGCACCGCAGCACAGATACTGGAAAATACCAGCTCATACCTCAACAAGGCCAGGAACATTGGTGACACATACCTTCCATCAATGACCACACCTTTCACCTTCTCACTATATATAGATATATAGATATATATATATATATATATATATATATATATATATGTATGTATGTATATATATATATATATATATATATATATATATATAAACTCAGTGTGTGTCTGTATTTGTGTATGTTCCAGCACCACGTCCAAACGGCTAAAGATATTAACATGAAACTTGGCACACATGTTACATTTGTGCTCAGGGCTTACATTCAAGCTTGTGGTAGCGAGCGCTGAATACACAAATATGCAAACCATACATTGACTTACCAAGCGGTTAGAGTTGTTCCTTACTTGAGATTGCACCTACATACAAACCTATGTACCTATAAATAAGTGACTAATGAGGCGGTTGAGTTGTGCCCATAACCGCGTATAAGGGCACGCCTATAGAGGGCATACCCTATGGTGAATTGATGAAATAAGGGAGGGTTGGGAGGGTGCCTGGAACCACGTACGCCCCGCCCGTCTGTAGCGGGGGCGTTTTATAGTGGTGCCTCCTGCATGTCCCCGCCTGTAGGTGCGGGGGGGGGGGGGGGGGGGGCATGGGAATTCACGCCCCCTCGCACAAATACAGCCAAAAAGGCTTCCTACTTGTGCTCAGGGCTTACATTCAAGCTTGTGGTAGCGAGCGCTGAATACACAAATATGCAAACCATACATTGACTTACCAAGCGGTTAGAGTTGTTCCTTACTTGAGATTGCACCTACATACAAACCTATGTACCTATAAATAAGTGACTAATGAGGCGGTTGAGTTGTGCCCATAACCGTGTATAAGGGCACGCCTATAGAGGGCAAAAATCAAGAAGTAGAATTAATAACAACATTCCTGACCATGATAACCAACACCACAACTAGTCCTATCTATCTCCCCTACTGTTCTTACTGGATTCAAGAAACCAGAGAGCTGTGCCTGCCGGCTAGCGACCACATGAGGCAGTACCTGACACTGGGAAGATAGGTGGTGAAGCCTACTGCATCCGGCCTGGCACTGGAATAGGACCTGACTATGTGCTAGCTGATACGTTCATGTTGACATACTTACTGTGGTGATTTGCAGAAAGGGGAACCGATAAAGCTTGTCGGGCATAACCTGTCCTTCTGTCCCTGCTGATAAGTGGCAAAATCTACATTGCTAGTTAAGTGATGTGAAGAGATGAATGGACTGTACCGTGAGTCATATCCTAACCTGCCAACATACCGTCATGAACGTGGTCTCAGGAGTAATGACCTGCAGCGGACGACGGGCCTCCTCATCCTGATCATGCCTGCAGGCTCGGCAGAACTCAGTAAATTAAGCCTAAGGACTATCATGCCTACAGACAGGCATCAACCGAGTCACTGTGTCCGCAGACGTGAATGACCTCTGCGTGACTATCGTACCTGTAGACTGACAGGTCTCACATACCCTCGTGCCTGTGGATGTGACAGGTCAATGCGTAACCGTTGTGCCTGGGATGGCAATCTGACTCGAACCTCGTACCTGTAGGCGAGACAGGTCTTTGAGTCTGCGGAAGAGATAGCTGTTAGCATGGCGCTGACATTTTATACATTTTTTTTTTTTTTTTAAGCGGAAGTGAATGGCAGTTGAGTGCCTGACGTGATGTATGCGTGTGAGACAAGAGATGAGACTAAGTGTTTGCTATTGCGCTGAAGAGTCAGAACAGCATACGCAGGGGCCACCACTGAAGACGTGTGAGCCAGACGGATGACCCACTGCCTGTGTGTCGAGTCGTGTTGCACTGAAGTAAGTCAGGAACAACAGACTTCACCAAGACCCAGACTGAAGCGAGTCAGGACTGAGGAACCTGGTGGGTGAGAGGACGCGCGAGGCTCTGAAGACATGTCGTAGCAGCGTCAGTGTGTGACACGAGTAACTGTGGTAAGCAACGAGGGTGGTGAAAGTAACATGGATCAGTGGGTGCGTGTGATGTGGAGTCATGTTGCACTGGAGCATGGTCAGGAACAACAGACTTCACCAGGACCCAGACTGAAGCGAGTCAGGACTGAGGAACCTGGTGGGTGACAGGACGCGCGAGGCTCTGAAGACATGTCGTAGCAGCGTCAGTGTGTGAAACGAGTAACTGTGGTAAGCAAACGAGGGTGGTGAAAGTAACATGGATCAGTGGGTGCGTGTGATGTGGAGTCATGTTGCACTGGAGCATGGTCAGGAACAACAGACTTCACCAAGACCCAGACTGAAGCGAGTCAGGACTGAGGAACCTGGTGGGTGAGAGGACGCGCGAGGCTCTGAAGACATGTCGTAGCAGCGTCAGTGTGTGACACGAGTAACTGTGGTAAGCAATGAGGGTGGTGAAAGTAACATGGATCAGTGGGTGCGTGTGATGTGGAGTCATGTTGCACTGGAGCATGGTCAGAAACAACAGACTTCACCAGGACCCAGACTGAAGCGAGTCAGGACTGAGGAACCTGGTGGGTGACAGGACGCGCGAGGCTCTGAAGACATGTCGTAGCAGCGTCAGTGTGTGAAACGAGTAACTGTGGTAAGCAAACGAGGGTGGTGAAAGTAACATGGATCAGTGGGTGCGTGTGATGTGGAGTCATGTTGCACTGGAGCATGGTCAGGAACAACAGACTTCACCAAGACCCAGACTGAAGCGAGTCAGGACTGAGGAACCTGGTGGGTGAGAGGACGTGCGAGGCTCTGAAGACGTGTCGTAGCAGCGTCAGTGTGTGAAACGAGTAACTGTGGTAAGCAAACGAGGGTGGTGAAAGTAACATGGATCAGTGGGTGCGTGTGATGTGGAGTCATGTTGCACTGGAGCATGGTCAGGAACAACAGACTTCACCAGGACCCAGACTGAAGCGAGTCAGGACTGAGGAACCTGGTGGGTGAGAGGACGTGCGAGGCTCTGAAGGCGTGTCAGTAGCAGCGTCAGTGTGTGGAACGAGTAATTGTGGTAAGCAAACGAGGGTGGTGAAAGTAACATGGATCAGTGGGTGCGTGTGATGTGAAGTCATGTTGCACTGGAGCATGGTCAGGAACAACAGACTTCACCAGGACCCAGACTGAAGCGAGTCAGGACTGAGGAACCTGGTGGGTGAGAGGACGTGCGAGGCTCTGAAGGCGTGTCAGTAGCAGCGTCAGTGTGTGGAACGAGTAATTGTGGTAAGCAACAAGAGTGGTTAAAGTAACATGGGTCAGTGGGTACGTGTGACGTGGAGTCATGTTGCACTGAAGCATAGTCAGGAACAACAGACCTCTCCTTTAATCCCCCGAGCTGAAAGCTGAAGAGGAAAGCCACTTGTGGGGCTTTGGTAACCAGTGGAAACGAAACAACGATCTGGGGAAAGAGTATGCAAATATTGTTGGGCTGTCGCTAAGGAGACTGCACAGGGGTGCCCTCTGTACAGGGGCTTAGCGGCGAGGAGATAACCGCGACCGCCCCCCCCCCCAGGACTCACTATGGCAACAGAGTACTGTGTGAAGGCCATGCATGTGTCCCCCCCCCCCCCCCCGCAAACCCCTATATGACCCACCTAAGGCCTGACTAAGGGAACGTGGTATGTGTGGCTGTGCTTATACGTGTTATTTATTTATTTATTTTAGATTTTTTTTTTTTTTGAGTAAGATCTGATAGGAGTCTCTAACCCCGGTTACTCGGTGTGACCCCCTGTGGGCATGGCATGTGGGGGGTATGTCAGCCCTCTGTGTTTCGTGATGTCGTAGCTCTGAGGAAATGTTAGTAATAGCAACTACGCAGTGCTGCCCCCTGCAGGCGTGGCAGGTATCACTGGGAAACAACCACCTATGAGCCGTGAAGTTATTAATCAGAAGACATGTCAGTGACAACAATATAAATAGCGCGTCTCCCTGCAGAACGTGGCGGTGAAGTGGGTGAACACCACTTGTGTCGTGGTATGGATGTGCAGAACAGCATGTCAGCGGCCACCGTTAGTGCATGCTGTATGACAGTTAGAAAGTAGCAGGTGAGCGTATGACAGATACAGGTGCTTGATCTGTGACTGAGCAGTTACTATGATAACGTGCCTAAGGAATATCAGTAGCCGGTACCGACGTGTGTGCTGAGTGACTATATGTGATTGTACCGTACAACCTGAGAATATCTGTACCGCATGAAGCTACGAGCGTGTGGATAGTGTATGCCGTGTGAGGTTGTGCGTATGAGCAGTACTACCTATGAGCATGTGTGTGATAACACGGTATGTACAGTATGAATGCTGAGTGACTGTACGGTATAAATGCTGAGTGACTGTACGGTATGAATGCTGAGTGACTGTACGGTATAAATGCTGAGTGACTGTACAGTATGGCTGCTAAGTGACTGTGCGGTATGAATGCTGAGTGACTGTACGGTATGAATGCTGAGTGACTGTACGGTGTGAATGCTGAGTGACTGTACGGTGTGAAATGCTGAGTGACTGTTCGGTGTGAAATGCTGAGTGACTGTACGGTGTGAAATGCTGAGTGACTGTACGGTGTGAAAAGCTGAGTGACTGTACCGTATAAATGCTGAGTGACTGTACCGTATAAATGCTGAGTGACTGTACCGTATAAAAGCAGAGTGACTGTACCGTATAAATGCTGAGTGACTGTACCGTATAAAAGCTGAGTGACTGTACCGTATAAATGCTGAGTGACTGTACCGTATAAATGCTGAGTGACTGTACCTTATAAATGCTGAGTGACTGTACCGTATAAATGCTGAGTGACTGTACCGTATAAATGCTGAGTGACTGTACCGTATAAATGCTGAGTGACTGTACCGTATAAATGCTGAGTGACTGTACTGTATAAATGCTGAGTGACTGTACCGTATAAATGCTGAGTGACTGTACTGTATAAATGCTGAGTGACTGTGCTGTGTGAATGCTGAGTGACTACCGGATGCTGATAAGGGGATAGATTTATTATGTTTGTTTAACGTTACATTTCATTCCAAACTGCTATTTGACAGGTATCTGTCACAAACCAGGTCCCCGCAGACCGTGTAAGAGACCGGTCTGGATTAACCAGTGGCCGGGCCACAGCGGCTCTGCCCCCTCGAGCCCCGTGGGAGGCGGGCAGAAGGGTGATGGCCGGAACCAACGCAGTCAGCCCGCTCAGCCGGAACAGGAGCATCTCGGGCTGATCTAGGACCGCTGATAGGTAGGCATCACGCGGCCTGGCGGCCGCAGGAGCCGAAGCCCACGGCTGCAGCAGGGCCTACTTCCCGAGCTGGTGACGGGGAGAACGTCGCCCCCCCCGCACACCCCGCGGCCCGGTGGCGTCACCCCCGGGGCACGTCGTCCGGCCACAGGGAGCGAGAGGGGGAGCCCGCAAAAGTACCGGGCAGGGGAAACGGCCTGGTCCGTTGGAGGCTGGAGTGCGGATGCCCCCACGCAGCCCCGGTGTTGCTGCGGGAAGGGTGTTGGGGCGCGCTGAATGGGGCATCAGTGAGCCGCCCCAGAGCGGAGGAGCCCAGAGCGGGGGAAGCTAGGCCAGGGAAGTTCCGGTCCGCCACCCGTAGCCCCGAAACCCCGGCAAGCAGCGCAATGGAGGAAAGAGGGGAGACAGGGTACGGTAAGGAATAGTCACAGGCCGGCAATTGCCGGGCTTACCATACTGGAACGAAACTCTGCCCCCCCCGCACACAACTCTCCTCCTCCCGGTTGCCTGGAACCACGTACGCCCCGCCCGTACGCCGTAGCGGGGGTGTTTTATAGTGGTGCCTCCTGCATGTCCCCGCCTGTAGGTGCGGGGGGGGCGTGGGAATTCACGCCCCCTCGCACAAATACAGCCAAAAAGGCTTCCTACATGTCCACAACAAACATAGTATAGGTAATTTAACCCTTACTCACCCCCATTTGCCAGGGTCAGGGCTTTTGTTTAAAGTTCCATACAAGTCTATGGGAAATATATGTTACTGCATAACTTCCAAACGGCTGGAGATATTTCAATAACACTTGATCACGTTACTTATATGTCCACTTAAAATATAGGATAGTTAATTTAACCCTTACTCACCCCCATTTGCCAGGGTCGAGGTTTTTGTTTAAAGTCCCATGCAAATCAATGGGAAATGTATGTTCCAACATAACTTCCTACGGCTTGAGATATTTCAATAATACCCGGTACACATATTACTTATATGTCAAATAAAAAGATATGATAGTTAAAAAATAACCCTTACTTAGACCATTACATAAAAGAGGGGTTTTTGTTTCAAGTCCCATGCAAGTATATGGGACTTCCAGTACCTTACCCCAGAACACCTGAATGTGTCAATGCAGCTGGCAAGCCACAACCCATCTCACAAAGACACTCCCACATTTTAAGCCCCATCCCTTTTATTATATACCCCTTTTGTGCATCAATCTGGCTTGCAAATCACGCCCAGTCCTACAAAGCCATGTCCCCTTCTATTTTCAGCTTACAGTGTCTTCATCACAAATGAGTCCCAGACAGGATATTAGGATGGGACATAAGGACGGATATGAGGAACTGGTCACAGCAGGAACAATTAACAGCTTTAAAACAGGATTAGATACATTCCTGGAACAAAATAAGATTAATGCTTATGAAGAAATATAAAATCTCATCCCTTCCCCAATATCGCGCCACACCCCTACCCCTTAATTCCCTGGTTGAACTTGATGGACATATGTCTTTTTTCGACCGTACTAACTATGTAACTATGTAACTATATAAGGAAGGTATATAAGGATGGTATATGAGGTCAGGAAATGAGGTTGAGATAGGAGGTCGGGATAGGAGGATGGGATATGAGGTTGAGATACGAGGACAGAATAGGAGGTCGGGATAGGAGGTCAAGATATGAGGACAGGATATGAGGACAGGATATGAGGTCCAGATAGGAGGATGGGATATGAGGTCAGGATATCTCATATACCCTCCTCATATCCAGTCCCTATATCCCGACCCCATATCCCATCCCCTTATTCCGTCCCCATATCCCATCCCCATATCCTGTCCCCATATCCTGACCACCTATCCTGTCCCCATATCCCATCCTCATATCCCATCCCCATATTCCGTCCCCATATCCCATCCCCATATCCCATCCCCATATCCCGTCCATATATCCTGTCCCTATATCCCATCCTCATATACTGATCTCATATCCCGTCCTCATATCCCACCTCATATTCCATCCTCATATCCCGACCTCATATTCCGTCCTCTTATCCCATCCTCATATTCTGTCCTCATATCCCATCCCCTTAGCTAATCCTCATCAGGGTGTGGCTTAAAAGGTGGGCGTGTCTTTGTGGGATGGGACATGGCATTATGTTGCTTACCAGTCTGACTGATGCATTGGACAGGAGAAGCAGAGCGGAGCTTGTGGAGTAAGGCACCAGAAGTCCTATAAACTTGCATGGGACTTGAAACAAAAACCCCAAACTTCACATATGGGGGCAGTTAGGGGATAATTTAACTATTATATATTTTAATTTGACATATAAGTAACCTTTGACCAAGTATTATTGAAATATCTCCAACCGTACGGAAGATATGCAGTTACATATATTTCCCATAAACTTGTATGGGACTTTAAACAAAAACCCAGACCCTTGCAAATGGGGGTTGGTAAGGGTTAAATTACCTATCCTATCTTTGTTGTTGACACATAAGTAACATGTGTGCCAAGTTTAATCTTTTGCCGTTTGGAAGTGATGCTGGAACATGCACGCACACACTTTGGGTGACATGTATCATTATTTGTGTATGGTAGAAGCAGTTTACCCATTATGCCGAATTCTAAACTATGCAAAGGTGCGCTAAATTTATCAATCAAGGGCCGTGATTTTCATAATTTGCAGGCAAATACAGTAATCTGAATTCAAGTAGAGAAAACAGACATGGTTGCACATCCACAATTTGTATTTTGATCTACCTGCTTCTCAGCATAAATTCAAAAACTAACAGGTTATTAGTATACATTTTGACCAAAAAGTACAAGCCCACTCGCCACGTCAAGGCCACCTATTTATAGTGGGTCCCTAATGTCCCTAGCATAAAATTGCCTTGCACTGGGCGTCGACCACCTCCGCCGCAACACCAGTGCCCACAGGGGGAATGACCCACTGGCAGAGCAGGCCCAATGCCCCTCAAACCAGACCCTGTGCCACGGCAGCAATGGTTGCCGCACAGCACCACACTAGTGTGAACAAGGTGTAAAAGCTCACTTACCATGTGCTTCCAGTCAGACTGGGAGGCTACCAGAAAAGAAAGGGCCCTGAGCAGCTTCCTGCTCATTTATATAGAGTGGGGCAGAGAGCAGACCAAGTAAAAACAACAGTAGTACCTGCAGTTGAGGACAGATCACAGCGGATGTCACTCCTGACACCCGATGCGATCATCCTTTCTAGAGATGAGTGAATTAAAAAATTCGATTTGGCTGATTCGCCCAATTTTTTGAAAAAATTTGATGCAATCCGAATAAATTTATGGCAAATCGATATAATAAAGTATAATAAAGTGTGTGTGTTTTTAACTTTTTTCACTTTTTTTTTCTTTATTTTTTAATTTTTTGTAGGTAGTATTACTTCTCCCAGCATGGAACAGACTGTTGCATGAAGGGAGTAGTAATACCTATACTAATAGACAGATCACCCCGGGGTCTGACACCCGGGGTCTGATCCTCCTATATAATGTATAGATGCGGCCGGCCGGCCACTCTTCTGCGCGATCCTGCACTATGTTCTGCGATGGTTCCAGCCGATCACAACTCTCTGTGGGAAATATTAATAATAGTTATACATACGGCATATACTCATACTACAGTGGGACCAGAGAAGAGTGGCTTACCGCTCTCATCTATACATTATACAGGATGATTGCAGTGGGTAGCGAGTGTAACTTCTGACACCTGTTGCGATCTGTCCATTAATGCAGGCACTACAGCTCCCAGCATGGAGCTGAGTGTGCTCCATGTTGGGAGCAGTAGTACATGCAGTTAAAGAGCAACTGTCATGGATTTTAACCCCCATAAACTAGCCCTTGGATGACAAAGTTGTTAGAAATTACAGTTCAGGCATTCCTTTTGCTGCTTTCTAGCAGCTTTAATCTGGCTAAAAATTGCTTTTTTATGAAAGTCAGCAACAGTCGGATATCCCCTGTATGTCAGCGCTGGGACTGCTGTGTGATTGACACACAGGTCCCAGCACGTAGGCCCCTTATTCTTATATGTGGGTGGCAAGTTTTCTACTGTAAAAGAATAAACAGTGTCCGTTCTCCTGTGCACAGCGGTGATACGATGTGGGTGGCCTGCTCTGACAGCAAGTGCTCGCTCCCCATATGCGGCATAATACAATAGCGTAGTGATGTCGCGAACATAAAATTTTCGAACTTCCGCAAATGTTCGCAAACCGGCGAACCAGCTGAACCGCCATTGACTTCAATGGGCAGGCGGATTTTAAAGTTGTTTCAAGGGGACTAATACCTGGACTGTGGCGTGCTGGAGGGGGATCCATGGCAAAACTCCCATGGAAAATTACATAGTTGATGCAGAGTCTGGTTTTAATCCATAAAGGGCATAAATCGCCTAGCATTCCTAAATTATTTGGAATAACGTGCTTTAGCCCCCTTTAGGCAGCACATAGAGCCCCCTTTAGGCATCACATAGTTAGATCCCCCCTTTAGGCAGCACATAGATTCCCCCATATTAGGCAGCACATAGTTATAGCCCCGCTTTAGGCAGCACATAGGTAGAGCCTCTCTTTAGGCAGCACATAGAGCCCCCTTTAGGCAGCACATAGTTAGATCCCCCCTTTAGGCATCACATAGTTAGATCCCCCCTTTAGGCAGCACATAGATTCCCCCATGTTAGGCAGCACATAGTTAGAGCCCCCCTTTAGGCAGCACATAGAGCCCCCCTTTAGGCAGCACATAGATTCCCTCATATTAGGCAGCACATAGTTAGAGACTCCCTTTAGGCAGCACATAGAGCCCCCTTTAGGCAGCACATATTTAGATCCCCCCTTTAGGCAGCACATAGATTCCCCCATATTAGACAGCACATAGTTAGAGCCCCCCTTTAGACAGCACTGGTTTTATTTCACAGCCAAAAAAGGTATTTTTTTAAAATTTGAACAACTGTCACACCAAATGTGATTTGCACTAGTGTGACAATGAGCAAAAAAGGTTGCCAGCGGAGTTCCGCTTTTAAGCAGAGGTCCTCAATCAGGGTGCCTCCAGCAGTTGCAAGACACACGGACTGAACTTATAGCCCTTTTAATACTGTAGTTAGTTGCTTGAAGGAAATTAAGTTTTACACCGGAGTACCCCTTTTAACCAGCGGTTCCCTCCCAACCAGGGTGCTTCCAGCTGTTGCAAGACACACGGACTGAACTTATAGCCCTTTTAATACTGTAGTTAGTTGCTTGAAGGAACTTAAGTTTTACACTGGAGTACCCCTTTTAACCAGCAGTTCCCTCCCAACCAGGGTGCCTCCAGCTGTTGCAAGACACACAAACTGAACTTATAGCCCTTTTAATACTGTAGTTAGTTGCTTGAAGGAACTTAAGTTTTACACTAGAGTACCCCTTTTAACCAGCGGTTCCCTCCCAACCAGGGTGCCTCCAGCTGTTGCAAGACACATGGACTGATATTTTTTGGGTGCTGTCCTTAAAGCAGATGTTAGACTAGTGCTTTAGGAGTAAAGTGGACCCTGAATACACCACCTAGCAGCAACCTAGCTATTGCTTTCCCTATTACAGCAGGAGCAGCTTTTCTGTCCCTCCAATTTCTAAGCCTGCAGCATGCCGAATGAAGGTAAAATGGCGTCCGTGCAAGAGGTAGGAGGGTCTGGAAGGGAGGGACTGCTGCTGATTGGCTGTAATGTGGCTGCTGACTCTGACTCACAGGGTCAAAGTTTACCGCAATGTTAAAGTATAGGGGGCAAATCGAACTTCGCATATGTTCGCCCGGCGATGTGAACATGCTAAGTTCGCCGGCGAACAATTCGCGACATCTCTACAATAGCGGAATGAGCTGTCCGCGTGCATCGCATCACCGCTGTGCACTCTAGGAAGACAGGAGAATGGCCGGCTGGCTCATTCCGCTACTGCATTACGCCGTGCATGGAGCCTTAGGGACCAATCGCTTGCTGTGGCCGCCCGCAATGCATCACTGCTGGGCACAGAAGACCGGGCACTGTTTAAGCAGCACCCTCATAAAAGAAGAATAAGGAGCCTATGCACTGGGACCTGTGTGTCAATCACACAGCAGTCCCAGTGCTGACATACAGGGGATATCCAACTGTTGCTGACTCTCATAAAAAGCATATTTTTTTTACTTGTTTAAAACTGCTAGAAAGCAGCAAATGGTATGATTGAAGTGTTATTTTACCAACTTTGTCATCCTAGGGCTAGTTTATTAGATACTTTTTTAGCTTGTTTATTTTAGATACTCTAGAGAGAGTTCAGAGAAGAGCTACTGAACTAGTACATGGATTGCAGGACCTTAACATGTATAGCTTGGAATAAAGAAGATACAGAGGGGATATGATAGAGACTTTTAAATACATAAAGGGAATCAGCACAGTAAAGGAGGAGAGCATATTTAAAAGAAGAAAAACTACCACAAGAGGACACGGTTCTAAATTAGAGGGGCAAAGGTTTAAAAGTAATATCAGGAAGTATTACTTTACTGAGAGAGTAGTGGATGCATGGAATAGCCGTCTGGCAGAAGTGGTCGCTGCAAATACAGTGAAGGAGTTTAAACATGCATGGGATAAGCATAAGGCTATCCCTCATATAAGATAGGACCAGGGACTATTGATAGGATTCAGATTATTGGGCAGACTAGATGGGCCAAATGGTTCTTATCTGCTGACACATTCTATGTTTTCTATGTTTCTATGTTTATGAGGGTTAAAATCCATGACAGTTGCACTTTAAGGAAAGATCGTCCCGAGTGTCACTTCTGACACCTGTTGCGATCCTCCTGTATAATGTATAGATGTGGGCGGCAGCTCTTCTTTGGTCCCCTGCACTGACGTAGATATACACCTATTCATATTTCCTGCAGAGAGCAGTGATTGGCTGGATGGCTCCAGCCACACAACTCTCTGTGGGAAATATGAATAGGTGTATATATATGTATACGTCTGGGCAGGGGACCATAGAAGAGCTATACATTATACAGGAGGATCGCAACAGGGGCAATCTTTCCTTAAGGCACAACTGTCATGGATTTTAACCCCCATAAACTAGCCCTAGGAAGACAAAGTTGGTAATATTACAGTTCAAGCATTCATTTTGCTTCTTTCTAGCAGCTTTAATCAGGTTTAAAATTTTTTTTTATTAAAGTCAGCAACAGTCAGATATCCCCTGTATGTCAGCGCTGGGACCGCTGTGTCATTGACACACAGGTCCCAGCGCAGAGGCCCCTTATTCTTCTTATATGCGGGTGGCACATAACAGTGCCCATTCTCCTGTGCCCAGCAGTGATGCGATGGCGGCCACAGCAAGCGCTCGGTCCCTAAGGCCCTATGTGCAGCGTGATGCAGTAGCGGAATGAGAGGGCCACCCATTCTCCTACAGTGCACAGCATTGATGCGATGCGTGCGGATCACATCACCGCTGTGCACAGGAGAACGGACACTGTTTATTCTTTAACAGTAGAAAACTTGCCACCCACATGTAATGTAAGAATAAGGGGCCTTTGCACTGGGACCTGTGTGTCAATCACACAACAGTCCCAGCACTGACATACAGGGGATATCCGACTGTTGCTGACTTTCATAAAAAGCATTTTTTGCCCAAGTAAAGCGGCTAGAAAGAAGCAAAAGGTATGCTTGAACTATAATCTCTAACAACTTTGCCATCCTGAGGCTAGTTTATGGGGGTTAAAATCCGTGACAGTTGCGCTTTAACTTCAGGTACTACTGCTCCCAACATGGAGCACACTCAGCTCCATGCTTTGAGCTGTAGTGCCTGCATTAATAGAAAGATTGCAACAGGTGTCAGAAATGACACTCGCTGTGATCTGTCTATTAATGCAGGTACTACAGCTCCCAGCATGGAGCTGAGTGTGCTCCATGTTGGGAGCAGTAGTACCTGCAGTAAAGGACAGATCACAGCGGGTATCACTCCTGACACCCACTGTGATTGTCCTGTATAATGTATAGATGTGGGGCACGGCCGCTCTTCTCTGGTCCCCTGCACTGCCGTATAGTCTGTTCCATGTTGGGAGTAGTAGTACTACTTAAAAAATAAAGAAAAAAAAGTTAAAACACACACACACTTTATTAAACACATTACAAAAATACATTACTAGTAAAAAGTTTAACAAAATTAATTCTATAAAATATATTATTTTTACATTTAAATGGCTCTTTTCTACATTTTTATTATTGTCTGCAACATTTTTAGGTCCATACCGCCAACATAAATTGGTCCCTGTTTAAAAATTTTAAAAAATTTTGTTATAGAGAACACAAATTTCATTAAATACATTTTTTTCCTGCAAAAACTCAGTGGAATCTTAGCCTTTGAGTAATAACAAAATGGAGTGAATAAAGAAATTTGTAATTTCGAAAAGAAAGGAAAATCGGATTCTGTCAAAATCGAATTTTTCATGAATTACGGAACGAATTCGGATTCGTCCATTTCGATTTGATCATCTCTAGTCCTATCTATTGCAGAGAGGCAAGAAAGCCGTCCGCATCTATACATTATACAGGACAATTGCTGCCGGTGTTAGGAGTGATACCCGGGGCGATCTCTCAATTAGCACAGGTACTACTACTCCCTTCATGGAACCGTCTGTTCCATGGTGGGAGTAGTTGTACTACCAAAAGATATGTGAAAAATTGAGAAAAAAAAGTGAAACACACACACTTTATTGAACACATTATTACAATACATTACTAATAAAAACTCGCCACAAATGTATTCAGATCGAATCAATTTTTTTTTTAAAATGTGGTGAATCGACCAAATCAAATTTTTCATCTATAATTTCCACTAAATACTTGTGAGACATTTTGGTCCTCCATGAGGAGAATGAGTTAAAGTTTACTGTAGTTTATCATCTCAGGACCTGCCATTTTTACTATGAGTCCTGCGCTACTTACAAACATCGGTTTTACATTTCAGTTTTCTCAGGCTGATGTCACATATCAAAATATCAATTCTTCTTCCCAGCACTTTGGTTGCAGCAGCAAAGAAAGATCTCTCCATTTTCATGTATTTGGTCTTCTAGCCTCCTGGGCTTTGTCCCTGTAGAATTCATCCACAGGCAAGCATCACAGGCAGCTTTTAAATTCTTAAACACAAAAAAAAAAAAAGAGTAAAAGAAGACTGAATATGAGTAACAGGGACAATGTCCTCACTAAACTCTCCTTGCTTGAAGGAGGCTGCAAGAATCTGCCCCAGGGTAGGTGAAACGTTCTTGGACTGGGAATGCACGTACAAAGAAATACTTGAAATAATTAGTTAAACAGAAACACCTTTGGTATATTGATTCTTTGTAACATTTCAGATAAGTATTTGCATATTTATATCCATCTTCTATGTTCTGATGTTTTGAGCAAGTCACTCTGTTTTAGCTGGCTAGTTATTCTTCCCATGATTTCCGTAGTTGCCTTCTTGATTTGATTAGGATTTGTGCTACATTGTATACACACAGTAATGGAATTTGATGTCTGGTTTTACTGTTTTAAACTCTACGGCCAGGTTGATAACATCTGATGATCATAAAAAGGGTATGCTCCCACAAATTGGCTGCAGCAGTCACATGTGAGGATACGTCATCGCTGGAGGTCGTGTGTAAAGAGACCATCAGGGTCTATAGTGACTATAGTGTATTTTTTTTTTTTACTGATCTTGCTGCTGATCTGTAGGCAATATATGGCAAATTCTACAACACATTTGTCTGATGAAGGGCATAAGTCTGAAACATAGCTCTTAAAAAATCAAGTGTAGCAAAAAGGAAAACAGTGACACTTCTTTTTAATTTTTATATTTTATTGATTTTTTTATTGCTTTTTGAAATTTTACACACAAAAATGAGCCAAAACTATCTCTGGCATGGTACATTTTCAAAAGATATATGATAACAAGGAAGGTACAATAAAGCAAAACAACTTCGTAAGACATCCCCAAGGCTGGAGGATGGAAGGGACAAGCGCCACACAAATGCTGCAGTCACCACTAACAGTGACGTCTGGCTTTGATGCTAGTCAGTGGCCAAGGCTGCCCGCTACTGATAGCAGCTAGAATCCACTGGGAAGAAAGTGGGTTCAGCTTCTAAAAGCCAGCTCCATATGTCCCCAATGTAAATAAAGTGTACATCTATGCTTAATGATGCAATAGGGTTAACCAGAATATACATAAAACCAATGCTCACACCTGATTTTAGTACGTACCTGGCAAACAGTAATGGAAATGCTTAGGAAGGATCTGCGCTTGTCTTGGGGCTAAATGGGCATGTCATTAGATTACCATAACACTGTGGCTAGCTTTTTGTCAACTTGAATTTCTTGTTTGACTTATGTTTTTTTGACTACAAATCCCACAATTCCATTTTCCTCCCTCCCACACATCAGCCACCCCACCCATTGAAACAAAAGACCTGTGGTGTTCAATCAGGGTGCCTACAGCTGTTGCATTAGTTGCAGATTGGTCTCTCTCCCACCAAGCGATCACTCCACCCATTGAAGCAGACAGGCTCCCTGTCATCAGCTGACTAGTGAGTCAGGTCTCGGCCGCATTGCAAGCTGGGAAATATCAGAGACAACAGTCATTTTGTATGCTGCTAAAAAATAAATATTGGAGTGAAAATCACAGAAGAAGAATTGTGAGAAAACCATCACACACAGGTACAGACACTATATTATGAACTACACTAACTTTACAGCCCCTGTAGCATAGTCAAATAAAAAAAAAATCTTGGAATACCCCTTTAAGCATCTATTCACACGTACAGTATTCTGCGCAGATTTGATGCGCACGATTTTCTGCTGCAGATTTCAATGTAAACTGAACACAACTTGAAATCCTGCGCAGAATACTGTACGTGTGAATAGATCCTAAAGGATTTTCTTAGTACTTAAAAAAATGAAAATTACAGTTGGAACTGGGGTTAAAAAAATAACAAAGAAAACATTTGTACTAACCACTGTCACGATTCGGCAGGCTGGAGGTGGATCCTCTGTGCCAGAGAGGGATTGGCGTGGACCGTGTCAGTGGACCGGTTCTAAGTTGCTACTGGTATTCACCAGAGCCCGCCGCAAAACGGGATGGTCTTGCAGCGGCGGTAGCAACCAGGTCGTATCCACTGGCAACGGCTCAACCTCTCTGACTGCTGAAATAAGCGCGGTACAAGGGAGTAGACAAGAGCAAGGTCAGACGTAGCAGAAGGTTGGGACAGGCGGCAAGGTTCGTAGTCAATGGTGGAATAGCAGGAGGTCTGGAACACAGTATGGGTAACACAGTAAAGCTTTCTCAAGGCACAAGGCAACAAGATCCGGCAAGGGAGTGCAGGGGAAGTGAGGTATAAGTAGAGCAAGGAACAGGTGCAAGCTAATCAGGGTGATTGGACCAGGCACCAGCCCTTTAAATCTCAGAGCGCTGGCGCGCGCGCCCTAGAGAGCGGAGCCGCGCGCGCCAGAGCATGACAGCCAGGGACCGGGACAGGTAAGTGACCTGGGATGCGAATCGCATCTCCGCCGGCAATGTCAGCGCTTCGGGTAGGAGCAGGGACCCGGAGCGCTCGGCGTAACAGTACCCCCCCTCCTTAGGTCTCCCCCTCTTTTTGTCGGGATATCGCTCCACTTGGGACGAGGACATTGGGAGCGATTGTAGAGTCTCCTTCTGGGGGACAGTGAAGTCCTGGGTATATTCATGAATGGCAGACCGGTCAGAAGGAGTGGGAATGGGGGGGGGCAGAGGGTGAGGCTTGGCACGGAGCAGAGTGTCACCAGGACGGGGACTATGAGGCACGGCACAGTCCTGACAGGCCTTGGGGAGAGCAGGCACAGGAGGAGACACTGAGGAGCGACAGACGGGGCTGGGAGCAGACGTGAGGCACTCCTTGCGGCAAGCAGGACCCCAATTCTTGATTTCCCCGGTGGTCCAGTCAAGGGTGGGAGAATGGTGCTGGAGCAATGGCAAACCAAGGAGGATTTCAGAGGTACAGCCGGGCAAGACCAAAAATTCAATTTCCTCGAGATGCGGTCCAATGTTCATAAGCAGGGGCACTGTGCGATAACGCACAGTGCAGTACAGCTTGACCCCGTTGACCGAAGAAATGTAGAGCGGCTTGATGAGACGGGTCACCGGGATGCAGTACCTATCAAGCAAAGAGGCCAGAATAAAATTTCCAGAAGAACCAGAGTCCAAGACGGCCACAGCAGAGAAGGAGGAGTTGGCAGAAGGAGAAATCCGTACGGGCACAGAGAGAGATGGAGAAGCAGACTCCGTACCCAGAGACGCCAGGCCCACATGAGCAGGTTGCGTGCGTGCATTTTCCAGACGTGGAGGACGAATAGGGCAATCCACCAAGAAATGTTCTGTACTAGCGCAGTACAGACATAGATTTTTATCCCTACGGCGAGACCTCTCTTCAATAGTCAGGCGAGACCGATCCACTTGCATAGGCTCCTCGGCGGGAGGCACAGGGGTAGATTGCAAGGGATACCGTGAGAGAGGTGCCCAGGGATTAAGGTCTTTTTCCTGGCGGAGTTCCTGGTGTCTTTCCGAAAAACGCATGTCAATGCGGGTGGCCAAATGGATAAGTTCATGCAAGTTGGCAGGAATCTCTCGAGCGGCCAGCACATCTTTAATGTTACTGGATAGGCTTTTTTTAAAGTTCGCGCAGAGAGCCTCGTTGTTCCAAGATAATTCGGAAGCGAGAGTACGAAATTGGATAGCGTACTCGCCTACTGAAGAATTACCCTGGACCAGGTTCAGCAGGGCAGTCTCGGCAGAAGAAGCTTGGGCTGGTTCCTCGAAGACACTGCAAACCTCAGAGAAGAAGGAGTGTACAGTGGCGGTGACAGGGTCATCGCAGTCCCAGAGCGGTGTGGCCCAAGCCAAAGCCTTCCCAGACAGGAGACTAACCACGAAAGCCACCTTCGACCGTTCTGTAGGAAATTGGTCCGACAACATCTCCAAATGTAGGGAACATTGTGACAGGAAACCTCGGCAGAGTCTAGAGTCCCCATCAAATTTGTCCGGCAGGGACAAGCGGAGGTTAGGAGCGGCGACTCGCTGCGGAAGAGGTGCAGGAGCCAGCGGAGGAGATGGTTGTTGCTGCTGTAGCTGTGACTGAAGTTGCTATAGCTGTGACTGAAGCTGCTGTAGCTGTGACTGAAGTTGCTGAGTCATGGTGGTCAAGTACGACAGCTGGTGATCTTGTTGGGCGATCTGTCGGGATTGCTGGGCGACCAGCATGGTGAGGTCAGCGATGACTGGTAGCGGGACCTCAGCGGGATCCATGGCCGGATCTACTGTCACGATTCGGCAGGCTGGAGGTGGATCCTCTGTGCCAGAGAGGGATTGGCGTGGACCGTGTCAGTGGACCGGTTCTAAGTTGCTACTGGTATTCACCAGAGCCCGCCGCAAAGCGGGATGGTCTTGCAGCGGTGGTAGCAACCAGGTCGTATCCACTGGCAACAGCTCAACCACTCTTACTGCTGAGATAAGCGCGGTACAAGGGAGTAGACAAGAGCAAGGTCAGACGTAGCAGAAGGTCGGGACAGGCGGCAAGGTTCGTAGTCAATGGTGGAATAGCAGGAGGTCTGGAACACAGTATGGGTAACACAGTAAAGCTTTCTCAAGGCACAAGGCAACAAGATCCGGCAAGGGAGTGCAGGGGAAGTGAGGTATAAGTAGAGCAAGGAACAGGTGCAAGCTAATCAGGGTGATTGGACCAGGCACCATCATTGGTGCACTGGCCCTTTAAATCTCAGAGCGCTGGCGCACGCGCGCCCTAGAGAGCGGAGCCGCGCGCGCCAGAGCATGACAGCCGGGGACCGGGACAGGTAAGTGACCTGGGATGCGATTCGCGAGCGGGCGCGTCCCGCTATGCGAATCGCATCTCCGCCGGCAATGTCAGTGCAGCGCTCCCGGTCAGCGGGTCTGACCGGGGCGCTGCAGGGAGAGAAACGCCGCGAGCGCTTCGGGGAGGAGCAGGGACCCGGAGCGCTCGGCGTAACAACCACTAATTTGATCACCACAAAGTTATTCCCCACTGAAAGTGTACAGAGGAAATTTATCAGAGGATCTACACTCTGACAGGCTTACATTTAGCCTTTCTTTCTGCTTCAGACATTAATTCAAGGCTGATTTATGATCGTATCAAAGTTTAGCTTTGATCTGGTCATCAATTAGCTTAGAAGGTGCTTAAGAGAAAGGTATGCAGGCTAAAGACAGACTATTCAAGATAGTTTCTCTGATGGACAACACTGATGGTAGGACACTGTAAAAGCTGTAGAATTTTTTAAAATTTTTAATAAATACCTATGGATAAAAGTTTTTTTTTTGAAAATAGAGAAATATGGCCCTCTCCTCACCCTTATCCATCAGCCTAGAAAAAATCCTAACTCCACTAATCAAAAACACCACCTCTTTCCTACTTGACAATGGACAATTCCTCAATCTTATCAAAAACATTCATCAAGTTCCTCCAAAACACCCTACTTGTCACACTTGATGTCAACAGTTTATATACCTTCATACAACATGACAAAGGTCTACAGGCAGCCGCAACATTACTTCATAACTCCAATGTGGATGCACCCTGTATAGACTTCTGTATTTTACTCTTGGACATCATATTACAGAACAACTACTTTCTGTTCCAAGATATTTTTTTACCTTCAGATGCAGGGCACCGTTATGGGGTCTAATGGCCAATTTCTAAGAAAGATTTATTTACACCAATGATCTATTCTGTCAACGTGCAAGAATTTGGAAACGCTACATAAACAACATCATTTGCATATGGGAGGGGCCCTTAGGTACCTTAGCCGAATTTCACAAACACATCAATAGCATCTGGCCGGAATTACAGTTCACAATACATTACAGCACACAGTAATCTTTTTAAACACCATGGTTCAAGTCGAGAGTGAAGGAAGAATAAGAATGGATTTATACACCAAACCTATTGATTGGAATCACCAGTTCCATTTCACCAGTTGTCACCCCAAATCCACACTTGCTTCCTTACCAATCTCACAATTCGAACGAGTTAAATGCGTAATGACTGACACGAAAGAAACAAAACAAACATGCCTACAGGAAATGAAAAACAAATTCACCAACAAAGGTTTCTCTGAACACATACTTCAAAAATGTCTACAATCCTGTAACCCCAGAAATAAGCATCTCAACAATACACGCATACCCTTTGTATACACATATCAGAATTCCAACAGCCGTTCATGCCCTTCTTCAAGAGACCAACAAACATACATGATAAAAACAAGCAATCTCCAGGCAGCAGAGCGGGATCAATGGAAGCGCTGAGACCAGTTAAGAAGTTAAAAGGATTTCTTTCCCATAATGCAACACGTTTCACGATCACCTGCTTCCTCAGGCATCTGAGGAAGCGGGTGACCGTGAAACGCGTTGCATTATGGGAAAGAAATCCTTTTAACTTCTTATCTGGTCTCAGCGCTTCCATTGATCCCGCTCTGCTGCCTGGAGATTGCTTGTTTTTATCGTGATTCTATTTCAGCGGGACGAAGCTGCAGAGACCCTTTGATGATACGCCCTGTTCCATTGTTGTACTTGGAGTACAACTTCATGTGGTAAGCGCACTTCACACTTAGCGTTACCAACTCACCTTTGGTATTACACTACGGAGCGCATCCGTTTGTGCTTTTTTATTTCAACAAACATACATGACAACTTATAAGGGCAGAAATAGGCAGTGCTTTCCAATTGAGACAACATACTTTTAGTACTCAGAAAAACGTTACCTTTCCTTGTTTGCATTGTATTCAGTGTAATAGTGTCACCAAAGGAGAATGGCAAACTTGAATGGCAAACTTTACCACACTAAAGGCTACCATACATGCGGTTCATCATACGTGGCATACTTGATCAAGTGCCCTTGTGTTCTCGCATATGTGGGTGAAACCACCCAACATGTGTGAGACTGCATTTCACAACATAAGTCCACAATTCGCAGAAAGAATGAGCTGTTACCAATTCCCCACCATTTCTTAAATGCAGGACATACCATAGCACAATTGAGATTTCAGGTATTAGAACATATAACTAGACCCAGACGAGGGGGTAATAGGATTAAGACCCTCAAGACATGTGAGGCATACTGGATCTATACCCTCCAAACTCTCGCGCTGAGAGGACTTAACTGTGAATATATTATGCAACTGACTTGAACATGCTATATCGTAAACTAATTTGATATCTCTTTTTTAGGTCAACTGACCATCAGATTCACTGTGGAGGTTCTATTTTATGGCACATGTATCCTTTTTAGCATTTTCTTGCAAATATGCCCACGTCTACTAGCTTTCTTTTTTGTGACTTATCTCTTTATTTCTATTCCCGTCTATATTCCCACATTCTCTAGTTTTTCTATTTTTTACCTATATCCTTAATATAGCTATACTTCCTTTATTCTTCTTTCCATACATCCAATACCCATTTCTTTCCATTTTTTTCATTTCTGGGTTCTTAACCCGTGGTACACGTACCCATAGGGTTATGCCACAGGCTGAGCGTTGGTATGCGAATACGCCGACAAATACTGGCCACGCACTGGCAAGTACTTGTCAGCGCATGGCCGGGCAAACCTCCAGCTGTTGCAAAACTACAATTCTCAGCATGCAGTGACAGAAGGGCATGCTGGGACTTGTAGTTATGCAACAGCTGGAGGCACACTACTATAACTTTCAGCATGCCCTTTGGCTGTTTGTGCATGCTGGGGGTTGTAGTTATGCAACAGCTGGAGGCACACTGGTTGCAAAACACAGAGTTTGTTACATAACTCAGTGTTTCCCAGCCAATGTGCCTCCAGCTGTTGCAAAACTAAAACTCCCAGCATGCATGGTCTGTCAGTGCATGCTGGGAGTTATAGTTTTGCAACAGGTAGAGGCACACGGGTTGGGAAACACTGAGTTAGAAAACAGATAATGTTTCCCAGACAGTGTGCCTCCAGTTGTTGCAAAACTACAACTCCCAGCATGCCCAGACAGCCGAAGGGAATGCTGGGAGTTGTAGTTTTGCAACAACTGGAGGAGAACAGATTGGGGACCACTGTGTAGTGGTCTACAAACTGTGGCCCTCCAGATGTTGCAAAACTTCCACTCCAAGCATGCCCAGACTGCCTAGGCATGCTGGGAGTTGTAGTTCGGCAACATCTGCAGGGCCAGATGTTACAGAACTACAACTCACAGCATGCCTGGACTGTCTGGGCATGCTGAGAGTTTTAGTTTTGCAACATCTGGAAGAGCACAGATTGGAGTCCACTGCACAATGACGAGTGACGTCCTCAACGCGACGTCACTGTCAGTGCGCCCAGTGACAGCTCAGGACGCCGCCGGAGCCAGAAGTAGCGCGGACCCCGGGCCCCGGGAACAGGTTATTATAAAACCGGGGATGGGGGAGGCAATGGGGAGCAGCGGTGGTTGGACTAAGGACCGGCAGGGGGAGAGAAGCGGGTGGCGGCGGAGGTCTCTGGCCCCGCTAAAGCCCCTGCAGTTCATTGATTTAAAGCGCCCGCTTTAAATCATTGATCTGCAGCGGCTTCTGAGGGGGGGGGGGGGAGGGCGGAGAAATAGCCGATAACTTATACCGGAATATCAGTATAAGTTATCGGCTATCGGGCTGGTAGCAGCGGGACTTCTGCCAGTTAACCCGTGCAGGGTTAACTGAATGCCGTCTATAGACGGTGGAATGCGCGAAGGGCCGGGCATTTCACCGTCTATAGACGGGATTCTGCGGGAAGGGGTTAAAGGTTGAATTGTGGAAGGTAGAAATTATTCTCATGCCTACTGGTAGGTGGTGTTGCTTTGCACCTAAAAAAGTACCTTTGCGCACAAAAAAGCGACTTTTGACAAAAGTCGCAAATGATAAATATGTGACCACTGCATGGTCAAAAGAAAAAAGTTCTACGGGTAGCCAAAAAGAGTGAAACTGTCTATATCAAAAGGCGCATAAAAGTCACAAAATATGCTGCTTGCGCCTGAAATACGCCTGAACATAGACAAAAAAATTGCTCTAAAAGCAATCATAAATCTCCCCCTATATGTTGTATATACTTTCTATTTCGTGTTATTTTGTATTATTTTTACTGGTCTGTCCACTACCAGTATGTATATTTGATGCCATCCCAACAATAGACCTTATAATACCTTTATATGTCGTATGCCCTAGATATGACTCCATATATATATTTAGACATGCTGGTTCAGATTCTTATTGCCCTATATATACCTCATATCCCATCTACTCTGCTATGTTCATAATTTTCTTAACTACCATGTGATATATATATATATATATATATATATATACACATACATATATATATATATATATATATATATATATATATATATATATACATATAGCATTTATGTTTATCACTTGTCACATTTTTTGTCACACTCATTATCTGTATATATATCAATTTCACAGATCTCTGAGGAAGGTCCAATTGTAGGACCGAAACGTCAGCTTGTAAATATAAGATTGCTAATAAAAATTCTCCTTTATTGCATCTACCTTGAGTGCCAAGTTTTCTATTTTGGAGAAGTGTTTTTGCCCCATAATTCGTACAGGTACATGATTTAAAAAATTGCATTCAAAATTTCCATAGCTTTTAATGTGAAAAAACAAACAAACAAAAAAAAAAAAAAACTACCAAACATATCAAAAAGGTGATATTTTAGGATCTAATAGGCTCTTACCAAAGTACTACAATATTGGTGTACATTTTTTTTATATATTAAACTGGATCACATAGATGACTGTTTCCTGCTACAATTTCCTCTCTCTTTCCATGCAAGATGCTGTTCTGACCATTTTCTATGACCAGTAAATCTTAATGATTCGTGGCATTTTGTGAGCCAGTCAGATGGTCTTAGGGGATGTACTAGGTAAACTGGATAAAAATCATCTATCTGGTCATAATCAGATTAGTAGCTTTAGTTAGGAAACTGCATCTCAATGTTAGGAATAGTTGCCATATGTCATTTCTATTACAATTGCTCATTTACTATGTCTCTTTGCTTATTTATCTCAGTATCATTCTTGCAGATTCCAGTCTTCACTCCATGTCAGCTACAAGAAATGTTCTATATAGTATCCGGAGCTGTGACAAATACATACAGCATCACCGTATTATATTATACCTTTCCAAGGTCAGATACATATGGAGATACAATTACTGGCAATGGATATAACAGAACCATTCTTTCCCACCTTCTACGCATGATCTCTATTGTGACTTTTTGACAAGAATAGGTTCCTAAAGATACTTGTTTGAAATCTGTTAAAACATTTAAAATATTTTTATCATCTATTAATTATCCAATTAGGTTACAATCTGGTGTCTTTCTCATGGACAAGATCCAAATGTCATCCTCATTGGAGCATATTTATAAAACTCATTTGATAGTATTTATGAATGTTTTTGCCCTGGGGGTCCTGAACAGAAAGGACAGCTTGATATCTATATTATTATGCTCTTGTTTTCAGTGTTATTAGACTACAACATTGGTACACCAAGAACCTTCATGTACCTTCCTCCCTCTTGCACCACCGCTGGTATAATGAAGCACCATTCCCCACTGTCCTGCACTTCTGGGTTTGGGGACATGATGTCATATGCCCACTCAGTCAATCAGTGGCTTAGTTGGGACACTACTGTGGCTGCTGATTTAATAAATGGGCATGTGACATCATGCCCCCAGACGCCCTTAGAAGCGTTGGATAGCAAGTAGAGTAGCTCCATTATACTAGCGTCATTGCGGGAGAGAGGAAGGTAAGAGACAGTTTTTTTTTTTTTTTTTTTAACTTAGTCCCTCCCTGACCAGGTTAAAAAAGTTTTCTCTGATAATTCCTTTAAGGGAGAACTCCGGTGGAAATTTTTTTTTTCTTACTATGGCCATTTAAAAAAAATAAACATCTACTTACCTCCAGTGTTCCAGCGTTGCCTCCAGTGTCCTGCTCCGGTCCCCCTTTCCTCTCTTTCTGAAGCTAAACTGTAACTGGCATCTAGAAAAGCAACTGGGCCCAATATGTTATGCTACAGCTCAGCAAATTGCTGGCCGAGGTGGGACATCGCTGCGGCAAGCGATTTGCTGGGCAGCAGCATTACACATTGGTTCCGGGTGCTTCCATGAACAACAGACACGATGCAGCTCAGGAATTAGATGGCAATGGAGGACGGGATTAGGATACTGGAGGTAAGTTTTTTTTTTATATTTGACACAATGGCCATAGTTTAAAAAAAAACATCCTTCCACTGGAGTTTACTTAAAGCTATTGAGATGGTGGTGGAAGAATGTATGCATAAAAAAGTTACACTTGGTCACTAGGATTTAGAGAAGGCAAGCACAATGGGACAATGAGATAAATTGTTGTTCATTCAACAGCTATCATGATGAACCCCATAGACTAAGAATTTTCATTTATTTTTTTTATCCCTGCCTGGGATAAAAGAGAAGCATCAAGAGAGCTTTTTCTGCCCCTTCCGATGCATAAGGCAATCAAAATATTCACACTCACAGCCACTACATCACAGTGGGAGAGGCTATATGCCCCAGGGGTTGCATTCTGGATGTGGCTGTGGCTAATGATTTTAGCTACAGTCATTGCCGTAAATATTGGCACCCCTTAAATTTTTCAAGAAAATGAAGTATTTCTCTCAGAAAAGGATTGCAGTAACACGTTTTGCTATACACATGTTTATTCCCTTTTTTGTGTATTGGAACTAAACAAAAAAAGGGAGGAATAAAAGCAAATTGGACATAATGTCACACCAAACTCCAAAAATGGTTAATATTTGGTTGCACACCCTTTGGAAAAAATGACTGAAATCAGTTGCTTCCTGTAACCATCAATAAGCTTCTTACACCTCTCAGCCAGAATGTTGGACCACTCTTCCTTTGCAAACTGCTCCAGGTCTCTCTTATTGGGAGGGAGCCTTTCCCCAACAGCAATTTTAAGATCTCTCCACAGGTCTTCAATGGGATTTAGATCTGAACTCATTGCTGGCCACTTCAGAACTCTCCAGCGCTTTGTTGCCATCCATTTCTGGGTGCTTTTTGACATATGTTTGAGGTCATTGTCCTGGTGGAAGACCCAAGATCTCTTACGCAAACCCAGCTTTCTGACACTGGGCTGTACAGTGCGACCCAAAATCTGTTAGTAATCCTCAGATTTCAAGGCACCCAGTGCCAGAGGTAGCAAAACAACCCCAAAACATCATTGAACCTCCACTATATTTCACTGTAGGCACTGTGTTCTTTTCTTTGTAGGCCTCATTCCGTTTTCAGTAGAATTCAGTAGAATGATATGCTTTACAAAAAAGCTCTATCTTGGTCTCATCTGTCCACAAGACGTTTTCCCAGAAGGATTTTGGTTTACTCAAGTTCATTTTGGCAATTCTGGCTTGCTTTTTATATGTCTGTGTCAGCAGTGGGGTCCTCCTGGGTTTCCTGCCATAGTGTTTCATTTCATTTAAATGTCGACGGATAGTTCGTGCTGACACTGATTCTCCCTGAGCCTGCAGGACAGCTTGAATATCTTTGGAACTTGTTTGGGGCTGCTTATCCACCATCCGGACTATCCTTCGTTGACACCTTTCATAAATGTTTCTCTTTCGTCCACACCCAGGGAGATTAGCTACAGTGCCATGGGTTGCAAACTTCTTGATAATGTTGCGCACTGTGGACAAAGGCCAATCTAGATCTCTGGAGATGGACTTGTAACCTTGAGATTGTTGATATTTTTCCACAATTTTGGTTTTCAAGTCCTCAGACAGTTCTCTTCTCCTCTTTCTGCTGTCCATGCTTAGTGTGGCACACACAGACACACAATGCAAAGACTAAGTGAATGTCTCTCCTTTTTATCTGCTTTCAGGTGTGATTTTTATATTGCCCACACCTTTTACTTGCCCCAGGTGAGTTTAAAGGAGCATCACATGCTTGAAACAATCTAATTTTTCCACAATTTTGAAAGGGTGCCAATTATTTTGTCCAGCCCATTTATGGAGTACGTTGTGACACTCTGTCCAATTTGCTTTTTTTCCTCCCTTTTTTGATTAAGTTCCAATACACACAAAGGAATAAACATGTGTATAGCAAAACATGTGTTACTGCAATCCTTTTCTGTGAGAATACTTCATTTTCTAGAAAAATGTCAGGGGTGCCAACATTTATGGCCATGACTGTATATCTTTTTAATATTTTACTTAAGTCTATACCTCTAAATCTCATAAAAGTATCACCTGGTTAAAATATATATTTACTTGTCTTTGCAAAGTACATATGTACATACATAAGTTAGGTCTTCCTTTTCCAGGATGAATACTTTCACACACAATAGCAATCAAGCCATTCTGCAGGCGTATCACTGATTAAACCTATTGTCAAACAATTGTCAAACTGGTTAAACAATGAACATTCATTGGTAAATGAAGTTAGTTTTATCTTTCTGTGGTCTTTCATGCTTTCCTTCTTCTCCTGATGCTAATTTTCTGCTCTGTACTCTACATTGCTCCACCTCCTGCCTGGTGTACATCTTATAATGGACTTAATTTTCCTGCTGTACATTCTCTCTAAGATTTCAGCCAACTCTATCTCCCTTTTACTATGTAGGAGGCTCCTTTGGCTGTAGTGGGCTGGGCAATAGTCAAGCATGTGTTGTGGGAGTGAGATAGAGTTTGGTAAAATCCAAGCTAGAGTATACAGCAGATACAGGAAGTATTTTATAAGATATTCACCAGACAGAGAGATAAAGTTGGGGAAATTTAAGCTAGAGTGTACAGCAGGAACAGAAAGTGTTTTACAGGATGTACACCAGACAGGATGTGATAAAGCATAGAGAAAAGATCAGCCAATTATCAGCCAAAATATGTTTACCTTATTTTGCTCATACAACTTCCATAACATTCATATGCCCTTGGTTTTGTCTGGAATTGCGTGAGACCTCCAACTTCCTCAAGGTGGGCTTGTCTTTGGTTCATAGTGGGTTGACCTACAGGTACAATGGTAGGCTAAACATTATAACATCACTAAGAGGTTCTGACATTGTTACTTGTTTAAACTTGTCATCCATGTTCTTGTAATGTAATATTGGGGTCTGCAAGCAGAGCATAAGCAGCTATCATATAAAGCCTTATACCTGTATAAAGATTAAATCCTTTCTTCTGAGATTTGCCATACATTATTTGTGCTGTTGTGTGAGTAAATGACCTTGGCAAAGTCAATGTCACCTTTTAAACCATGGGTATTACTATGAGCCATCCACTCATGTAGGAAGCAGATCTCGAGGGATGCAGTAAATGATTGGCTTCATCCCATTGGGACTCATCGTGTATTTTTATTCTTTTTGCGTAAACTTTGCCAGTAGCAGGTGAGGCAATTAGTCTCAATGGATGGTGTCGCTATGGCAAGGTGAAAGCCTCTGGTCCCATGGTACTACAGAGCGATGCTGCTGGTAGAAATTCATTTTTGATGCTGCAATGAGCTAGTAACCCAGATTTCTGATTGATGTGTGTCGAATAATTCATTTATTTTAAGGACAAACATTTCTTCACTAGAGCTAAATCCTCTGGGAATTTATAATATTGTCATTTATAATTGTAATAATTTTACACTATATTAGGCTACGCAATATTACTGTTTTCCCAGGATAACTGAAGTTTTGCTACTGGAAATCTTTAACTTCAATGTTTATTTTCCCAGGTTTCAGACCCATAATGCACCTGGAATAATAGAATTAGAATAAATAGTGCTTTAACTACATTTGGAATGTATAAAGAATCATGCTTTGTCTTCTTGGCTGTATTTTGTCTTTATTTTTATTTAGCTAATATTGAGAATGTTATTTTTTTAACGTTGCTTCTTTTAAGGTATTTTCCAACCATAGCAAGGCATAGCACATGTCCTATCTTACTGACAGGTAGGTTTTTCAACCATTGGGATCTCCACTGATCTCTAGTGTCACGAACCGACACGAGCAGTTGTAGGGTTATCTATAAAATCACTATTTGTCTATGCTAGACTGAAAATAATGATAAAAAATCCCTTTTATACCACCCAAATTAAAGGTATCGTTTCCACCACCTGTCAATTTCAAGCCGACAGGAAGCTATCAATCCAATCTGGATATGCTACAATTCCCAAATATAATCTACTATCCTCAGTAGTATCTCAAAACAGAAAAAAGACTAATCCAAATCTATAATGTAACCAAACAGGTAAATAAATTTAAGACTATACTTAGCTCTCTTCAAGGACAATGTGTGTCCGTTTTACCAGACATAAGGCGGGACTTAATAAATGAATGATTTATTATGAAAGAAAAAATATTGACAGTACATATAAAACAGATATTTACAAGACAAAGTTTCACCACTAAGAAAATAAAAATAAATGTGAAAAAAACTAGAATCCCTACTTACAAAAAGTTAGGAAATGGCATCTGGCATCCAAAATTGGATCTTGTCCCCCATGCAAGCGCACCCTAGCCCCAGCCCCCCAGGTCTGTAGTTTTACACACTGCTATGGACAGGGGATCCCTCTATGTTCAGCCCCTGGGCAGGACAAGGAGGAGAAATAGATGTTGCCCACTTCCTTATGATACCTTTATGCCAAAAGAATAGGAAATGTCCTCTATCTTCTATCATGGGTCAGACACCCACATACTTTTCTTATATTTGAGTTCTCCATAAAATTCTCTTTCTAGGGGTACCTGACATGTCCCCCTTATTGTGAATGATTTACCCAGTGCATACAGTTTGGGCAGGGATCAATACACAAGGGTCATGTGAGGACTCATTTTAAAGGTAGTATGACGGAGAATCCAACCATATAAGATAGGGGAAGCAGACATACTTCCCTGACCCCTATATTTAATATTGGAAGACATGGCATTTTCACAGGGGGGCTACTTCCCATACCTCTCTTTTATCTATTGACACCAGGTCTTGGAGTCGGTTCGGCTGTTGAAGGTGTCAAATTTACCATCCAGGCAAACAGTGTCCATTAATTGGCACAGTTATGTTAATTGCTCCCAACTGGCCACTGGATGCAATAGCTTTGACTGTCATCTCCTGGTAGTTTGATCAAACAGGATGGATTCTTTGGAATGTTAAACTACCACAGATAAGGGCAATGGAATTAAAAGTTGTGCATACCGATGGACATTGATGCAGGACATATATCACAAGTAATGAATGACAAACAATCACAATGCAACATGGATACATATTCTAGCTATTGTATATGACACCTAGTGTGAAGAGGCCATGACTATGTTGGCTTTTTTTTATACAACACTGCTCTGAACCAGGCATAGTGAATGAAGCAGAGCATTGCACGGGGTTAGGGGTTGACTATTGTTACCTTAGTAACATTGTATCCTCTTCATTTCTAGAAATCAATGACAGTCTATTTTTAACATTGTTACTGATTTTACTCATAATTTACAATGGCAGAAAACCCCTTGCTGGTAAAACAGTATTCCACATACATTTATTTCCTATAATGCCCTCTGAAGCCTCATCCAGCTCCATAAAGGTATAGTCACATGCTGCAGATCCCTAAATGGGGTTTGTTTTAGCAGCGAGCACATGGATTTCTGGCAGATCCATTCATACAAATGGGATAGTCACATAAGTCGACAAATCTGCTGCTTGTGAATTCACCCTATAACATTAAGCGTTTACATCTATGCCTCTACAGTATCTATCAGCAGAAAGACAATAAAATTTGGACTTCTTTAGAAGTTTGAATTACTTTTGCAGAACATCATCCTTTAACCCCTTAACGACGCATGACGTATATTTACGTCCTGCGCCGGCACCCGCGATATGAAGCGATGTGGCGGCGATGTGCGGTATTAACCCTTTAGAAGCGGCGGTCAAAGCTGACCGCCGCTTCTAAAGTGAAACTGAAAGTGACCCGGCTGCTCAGTCGGGCTGTTCGGGACCACCGAAATCGCGGCGTCCCGAACAGCTGATCGGACACCGGGAGGGCCCTTACCTGCCTCCCCGATGTCCGATCGGCGAATGACTGCTCCGTGCCTGAGATCCAGGCAGGAGCAGTCAAGCGCCGATAATGCTGATCACAGGTGTGTTAATACACGCCAGTGATCAGCATAGGAGATCAGTGTGTGCAGTGTTATAGGTCCCTATGGGACCTATAACACTGCAAAAAAAAATGTAAAAAAAAGTGTTAATAAAGGTCATTTAACCCCTTCCCTAATAAAAGTTTGAATCACCCCCCTTTTCCCATAAAAAAATAAAACAGTGTAAAAAAATAAATAAATAAACATATGTGGTATCGCCGCGTGCGTAAATGTCCGAACTATAAAAATATATCATTAATTAAGCCGTACGGTCAATGGCGTACGCGCAAAAAAATTCCAAAGTCCAAAAAAGCGTATTTTGGTCATTTTTTATACCATTAAAAAATGAATAAAAAGTGATCAAAAAGTCCGATCAAAACAAAAATCATACTGCTAAAAACTTCAGATCACTGCGCAAAAAATGAGTCCTCATACCGCCCCGTACGTGGAATAGTAAAAAAGTTATAGGGGTCAGAAGATTACATTTTTAAACGTATAAATTTTCCTGCATGTAGTTATGATTTTTTCCAGAAGTGCGACAAAATCAAACCTATATAAGTATGGTATCATTTTAACCGTATGGACCTACAGAATAATGATAAGGTGTAATTTTTACCGAAATATGCACTGCGTAGAATCGGAAGCCCCCAAAAGTTACAAAATGGCGTTTTTTTTTCGATTTTGTCGCACAATGATTTTTTTTTCCGTTTCGCCGTGCATTTTTGGGTAAAATTACTAATGTCACTGCAAAGTAGAATTGGCAACGCAAAAAATAAGCCATAATATGGATTTTTAGGTGGAACATTGAAAGGGTTATGATTTTTAAAAGGTAAGGAGGAAAAAACGAAAGTGCAAAAACGGAAAAACCCTGAGTCCTTAAGGGGTTAAGACGCCACAAAGTGGCAGGGGATCCATATATAGACCTTTATCTGTTTGTAAATTTTACATCATATGCTACTATCCTGCATTGTTTAGACCTCCAGAAGTGCAAAACAACTACTATCTGTAATTAAAACCCTGCCCACTAATAATAATAGTAATAATAATAATAATAGTGTAATACTATGATATCAACGACAAGATGACTTTGTTGAAAAACTAGAATAATGAAGGCTATAAACACAAATTATGGTAAATATTTTAAAAACAAAAATATCCCAACCCCCCCCCCCCCCCCCCCGTCCCCAACAACAAAAATTGAAAGTCTATTTTCCCCTATCATTCTTATCTCAGATAATGTATGACATCATATTTATTAAAAAAAAAAAACAGCTGGTATCGTAAAAATTGTTTGGTCTCCTTGTTGTGGAGAACATTTGGAGATGAAGGAGTCAGTTAAACATAACAAGCCTCTGAAGAATTAACCCTCTAAGGACAATAGATATAAGCCTGCAGTAGTGATTGAATAATAATGTTCACCTTTAGGGCTTGTTGTGTATATGGGGAAGCAATGAAACAGAAATTGTAAATGCTATATTATAAAAAGAAAATGTAGTATGAGCTAATATGTTGTAGTACTGTGCAACATGAATGAAATAGATTTCTTTGCCTGTACACCTTTACGGTGTAAACAATATTATCTTAAGATGAGAGTTTGCTAAATTCGATCCCTATGGTGCAAATACTTTTTGTGTGGCCTGTTGAGCAATATATAGTAAATGTTCTGTCAAGCATGGAAACAGCTTGCCATATACTTATCTGTTTAAATCCATCAATATTTCATCCAACCTTACTTTGAATGTTAACGGGAATATCCTTTGTGATCGACATAGGGATCCTTCTTTATTCTATAATTCTTTTATATTTGAACTAATCTTCATTTCAAGCAGATCAATAACTGCAAAACAGAAGAACATGGAACTCTGAGTATGCGGCCAGTTAATTCCTTTTAGACACTACGTGTGACAGCACACATTGTATATATGGTAATACCATTTGCGTTAAAAGAACAGAAATATTTTAGAATTTAATCCATTAGAAGAAAGTTGTATAGACCCTATAGGATACAAATGCAGTGGTTGAACCCCATAAGACCATTACAGAACAACTGCATTGTTAGCAAGCAAAGGGCGGGGGACATTTTCTTTACACACTTTGGGCCCCTTGGAATTAATTGAGCATTATTTAAACACCACAGCTTACCTGAGTATTGTTGGTGACCATGTCCATTCCTTTATGACCACAGTGGACCCATCTTCTGTTGGCTACTTCCAGCAGGATAATACACCATGTCACTAATCTCACATCATCTTAAACTGTTTTTTTTTTTTTTTTTTTTTTTTTTGTTAAAGCACAATTAAACAGCACTCAAATTCTGTTAAAACAACAACCCTGTCTTGACTTAATAAAGAATAGAAAATTTCACAGAATTAGAATGTTTGCCATCCTTTGTGGACATTGATCAGGTCTGGGATGGGGGCACCTTTGAGTACAAAAACTGCCTAAGTAGTGCTATGTTTTTTTGTTGCACACACATACACACATTATCCTATTGTCCAATTTATATAAAATATATATACAGAAGGAAAAAAACGGCACTCTGCAGAAGCGTGAAAAAGTGATTTTATTCACCCATCCATGTTACAAAGATGCAACCTTTCAGAGGCTGGTATGTTGCATCTTTGTAACATGGATAGGTGAATAAAATCACTTTTTCACGCCTATGTGGAGTGCCGTTTTTGTACTTTGAAATACATTTTTGACAAGAGGTTGTGAGTCTAACCTTGGGAAGCAGAGCATCCTCCAGAGTCTGAACACAGTGGATTTTCTTAATTTTGTGTGTCTGTGTGTGTGTACAATGGGGGAAAAAAGTATTTAGTCAGCCACCAAATGTGCAAGTTCTCCCACTTAAATAAATGAGAGAGGCCTGTAATTTTCATCATAGGTATACCTCAACTATGAGAGACAGAATGAGAAAAAAAAATCCATAAAATCACATTGCCTGAATTTTTATGACTTTGGCGGAGATTTATCAAAACGTGTCCAGAGGAAAAGTTGCCCAGTTGACCACAGCAACCAATCAGATTGCTTCTTTCATTTTTAACAAAACCTCTAAAAAATTAAAGAAGTGATCTGATTGGTTGCTTTGGGTAATCATTTTGACACCACGGGGTGTGATATTGCGTGGAGCCCCAGATCGTGGGAGATTATCAGTGGTCTTGTATGTCTTCCATTTTCTAATATTTGCTCCCACAGTTGATTTCTTCACATCAAGCTGCTTGCCTATAGCAGATTCAGTCTACCCACCCTGGTGCAGGTCTACAATTTTGTTTCTGGTGTCCTTCAACAGCTCTTTGGTCTTGGTCACAGTGGAGTTTGGAGTGTGACTGTTTGAGGTTGTGGACAGGTGTCTTTTATACTGATAACAAGTTCAAACAGGTGCCATTAATACAGGTAACAAGTGGAGGACAGAGGAGACTCTTAAAGAAGAAGTTACAGGTCTGTGAGAGCCAGAAATCTTGCTTGTTTGTAGGTGACCAAATACTTATTTTCCACCATAATTTTGCAAATAAATTCTTTACAAATCAGACAATGTGATTTTATGGATTTTTTTGCTCATTATGTCTCTCATAGTTAAGTTATTACTGTAATGAAAATTACAGGCCTCTCTCATCATATTAAGTGGGAGAACAATTGGTGGCTGACTAAATATTTTTTTGCCCCACTGTGTATATATATATATATATATATATATATATATATATTATTATTATTATTATTTTTTACTTAAACAATTCATAAGAATGCATACGTGTGCGTTTACAGAGGAAGAGATTCTAATTTAGCTTTCTAAAGTAAAGTCAAATAAGTCAAAGGGGCCTGATGGGATACACCCAAAGTTATTAAAAGATAATTCCAAACAATAGTCTGTGGGCTCTGGCCAGACCCTGCAAGGGTCATTCAGCTTATTATAAAATCAGTGTGAAAACTTTACCTATTCATACAGAAGGATGTGAACATGGTAGCTGAGAACATTGTTTACAAAACAGAAATTACAAGACAGTGGGAAAGGGTCAGCATGAACAGAGATCCAATGTTCACTTTACTGGTGTGTGAATGTGGGTTCTGGGTATCTTAACATCTGTGATGTATTAGGCACAAGCTGCCAGGGCTGGAAGTACGGCAATACCCCTATCTATTTACACAAGTCCAAGTCTGTCTTTACATCCAGCAGTTAGGGAAAGTCATGTTATGGTACCCAATGATGACAGGTCACAGATTTATACCGAGTTTAAGTGTATCCATTAACCTCTTAGCAATCAGGAAGACAGCTCCAAAAATATTACATGTCGGACAAGAACCCTGACTGTGATAACTCTGATATTAGACAGAAATTCATGTATGGGCCTCAGACAACAGTGTTCTGCGCTCTATCATTTACAGATAACAGAACGAGACTTGAAGTCCAGAAATGTTGAGATATAATGTAATTTTCTCAGCAGAATGCACTGCAGTAAGGGTTTTGCAGCGTGGAGGTATAACATCTTAAATATTTATAATGATTCTATTTTAAAACATTATCACAGTTCTTCTGGCACCAAAATGTCTTGAAGCCTCCATGAATTTATTATGATTATTACTGTTTTTAATACTTGTCCAAATGCTATTAGAGGATATGCACCCACATTTCTAATATCAATCTCTTCCCTATCACAGTGATTCAGTCATTAGAGGAACACTAGGAGGCCAGTATTTCCCATAAGTCTCAGAAACACCCCATCACTTGCTGTTATGATATTGGAAAGGTCTTTCAATGTGGAAGATGTTTGGTCATTATATTTATATATAACCTCACAATGCAACATGTCATATAGCAAAGAATGAATTGAATGTAATAAACCTGCATGATTCTTTTATGGTGCTAAATTATAAAACTAGAAGTTTCTATTTAATAGAGAAACAATGTAGTATGCAATTAATAGTATATGAAAACCAATGCACTGTACAGTAATCTAGATACATTAGGAGAAATAATTCATCTATATTGTTTTATTACCTATTGGGATTAGAAGGGAGATACAAGATGCATTGTGATTACAGAAGCTACAGCAGAATAATTGTAAAGTAATACAGTATTATATAGGACTTTTGTTACAGTTTTAAATATAGTCCTTGTTCTTTGTTTTTATCTTCTCTACATTTGAAAAATACTGCAGTATAATTCCCAGAGTTACATGAACAGTGTAGCTCACAGGGTTATGCTGTTTTAGCAACTCAGCTGAAATGAACTTATCCTGTGGATCGGAGATTAGTAGCCAATCACAGCGGTTCAACCACTGGGACTCCAGCCCTGATCTCTGGGTCGGGACCCCGTCCTGCTCAGTGAGGGGCACGTGTCATCTATCCCTAAATGGCATGCACCCCATTCATTTCTATGGGAGTGCCGATGATTGCCAAATGCTGGACTCCGGTGTCTTCTGAGCTCCTATAGAAAATCAATGGAGTGTGTACCGTCTAGCGCATGCACTCCTTACTCAGAGCCGGGACCCATTCCAGTGGATAGGGGATAAGTTCATTTCAGCAAAAGTACCCCTTTAAAGTCAATGGGAGCTACGCAAAATGTATAACTCACCCAGTTTGAGTGTTTTCAGCTCTGATGGCTGTAAACAGTCCTGGAAAGATGCCAGGAGCTCAGATAGGAACAACTCTTTCAATTTTCAAGTTAGAAGTGCTCTAATTGACCAAAGGGGCTCTGGACCTTGATCCTTAACCCCTTAAGGACCGAGCCCATTTTCACCTTGAGGACCAGAGCGTCACTTTAAGCATTAATAATTCTGGGATGCTTTTACTTTTCATTCTGATTCCGAGACAGTTTTTTCACGACATATTCTACTTTATGTTAGTGGTAAGTTTTCATCGATACTTGCATACTTGGTTAAAATTCCAAAATTTCATGAAAAATTTGAAAATTTTGCATTTTTTCTAACTTTGAAGTTATCTGCTTGTAAGGAAAATAGACGTATCAAATAAATGATATATGGATTCACATATACAATATGTCTACTTTATGTTGGCATCATAAAGTTGCCATGTTTTTACTTTTGGATGACATCAGAGGGCTTCAAAGTTCAGCAGCAATTTTCCATTTTTCACAAAATTTTCAAAATTGGAATTTTTCAGGGACCAGTTCAGGTTTGAAGTGGATTTGAAGGGCCTTCATATTAGAAATACCCCATAAATTACCCAATTATAGAAACTGCACCCCTCAAAGTATTCAAAATGACATTCAGAAAGTTTGTTAACCCTTTTGGTGTTTCACAGGAATAGCAGCAAAGTGAAGGAGAAAATCCTAAATCTTAATTTTTTACACTCGCATGTTCTTGTAGACCCCAAAATTTGTAACCCAATTTCTCCCGAGTAAAGAAATAACTCATATGTGTATGCAAAGTGTTCGATGGGCCTAGTAGAGAGCTCAGAAGGGAAGGAGCAACAATGGGATTTTGGAGAGTGAATTTTGCTGAAATGGTTTTTGGGGGGCATGTCACATTTAGGAAGCCCCTATTGTGCCAGAACAGCAAAAAAAAAAAAAAAAACAACAACACAAGGCATACTATTTAGGCATGTAACAAGGGGTCCAGCGAGCCTTAACACCCCACAGGTGTTCGACAACTTTTGTTAAAGTCAGATATGTAAATGAAAAAAAACTAATTAAAAAACTAATTCAATAAAGTACAGTTTTTTCCCAAATTTACCATTTTTACAATGGGAGAAAATGCCCCCCAAAAGAAAATGCTGGGAGTTGTTGTTTTGCAACAGCTGGAGGCTCCATTTTGGAAACACTGCTGTATGATAGGTTTTCATTTTTATTGGGGGACAGTGTAAGGGGGTATATGTGTAGTGTTTTACCCTTTATTATGTGTTAGCATAGTGTAGTGTTTTTAGGTTACATTCACACTTGCGGGGGTTTACGGTGAGTCTCCCGTTAGGAGTTTGCACTGTGGCGGAAAATTTGCCGCTGCTCAAACTTGAAGCATGAAGCTCACTGTAAACCCGCTGTACATTCACATGGGGGGGGGGGCAAACCTCCAGCTGTTGCAAAACTACAACTCCCAGCATGCACTGACAGAGCGTGCATGCTGGGAGTTGTACTTTTGCAACAGCTGGAGGCACACTGGTTTGGAAATCCTTCAGTTAGGTTCTGTTACCTGAATATTTTCCAACCAGTGTGACTCCAGCTGTTGCAAAACTACAACTCCCAGCATGTACTGATCGCTGAAGGGCATGCTGGGAGATGTAGTTATGCAACAGCTGGAGGTACGCAACAACAACTCCCAGCATGCCGAGACAGCTGTTTGGTTTTTGGGCATGCTGGGATTTGCAGTTTTGCAACATCTGGAGAGCTACAGTTTAGAGACCACTGCACAGTGTTCTCTAAACTGTGGCCCTCCAGATGTTGCAAAACTGCAAATCCCAACATGCCCAGACAGTAAACTCATGGCCGAAGTGGACCTCCTGCTCCGGTCACAGTCGGCTCCCCCGTTCTGCCCGGACTACTGTGGGTGGGAAAAACAGGGGAACCGAACTTTAACCCCCCCCCCCGATCTGCTATTGACTGACCAATAGCAGTGATAGGAGGAGTGGCACCCCTGCCACCTCACTCCTATCCCTTCACGGGGATCGTAGGTGTCTTGGACAACCCTGATCCCCCTTATTTTCTGAGTCACCGGAGACCCATATGACCCGGAACTGCCGTTATCCTGGTTCGGTCCCAGCCCGGCAGGTGTGCCCTTGGTCCTTAAGTTCCAGGATGTCAGGGTGTGCTCGTACTCATGTAGTCCTTAAGTGATTAATAGACAGTTTTCCCCTGATATAAATTCCTTTCATACAACCAGATTTTGAATTGTATTGTTATTTATTTATTTTCGTCAAATCTCTCTCCAAATGGGAGCTAGAGATGTTGACACTACTCTGGCTTCCTGTAGAATATCTGGTGGACTTGCACAAAATTTATTTTCGGTTTATGTCGTCAGCCTTCAGGTTAAAAAATGAAATAGAGGCCTTCTAGACACACACTCATCTACTCTATTTTGTGTTTTCCTGATCATTGTATGTAACAACTTGACTGTATTTTTAAGCCATGGGTTAAATTTGGCTCCAGCTTTTTGTACAAAAATATTCTATCTGCTTGTGTTTATTTCAGGGTTTGTCATTGTTGTGTTTGTATTGCTTACTGTATATTATTTTCTTATTATTTATATGTTTAAACAATAAGTATATCCTTGCCTGTGCCTGATGATCTGAACTTAGAGTAGGAGTATTTGAATTTGGAGAAATGGGACAGGTAGATGTGTTGTTTTTTTTTGGTACATGGAATTCATAAGCAGAGGTGCAGAGTACCGGTGGGGCAGTACCTAACATTAGAGACTAAAATGGTCTTTAGCAGCAGATGCAAATAACACTATTACTGTTCCCTAAGTCATGTCAAACTAGACTTCTTTATAAACCAAGTCAATCTCCCTGGAGTGTCCCTCTGTAAGTTTAACTAACAACTGATGTCTTTGTCTGCTTTGTTGTACTGTCACTTTAAGGGCAAATGTTTCTTTCTCCCCCTGGGCTCTTTAACCTGCAGAGTAAGTGCTGCTCTGAATATTACGGGACTTATGAGAGCGGGTTGTTAGCACTTGCCTTGGGAGCAGGTCCAGAGTAACTGAGGAGATGTGAACTAATCAGGAATTAACAAGGCTCTAGAATTCTGTGTTATAGAACAAAGGCCGAAACTAAGCCTTAAAGTGTTGCTTCCAATTGAAAGATAATTACGTCCTTGACGGGATAAATTGTGCGTCTGCTTCTGCCCCCAAAACAATTAGATATAGATCTTTGTCCCTCCTACTGGTCATTTGCCACGACAACTTGTAGAGAGCTCCAGGGTCTCCAGTGCAATCTGTGTAACTGCAGCTTATGATGGTAACAATAATTACCTCATAGAGAACATGGCTACTGCTCCCAGCCCTGTACTCAGCACAACTACAAAAGTACAAAGCTTCATTATTAGGGTAGTTTACGACTCCTAGTAACGCGGGGAAGTAAACAGATTTTCCCACGGTTCCAGCAGCAGGACCACTTATTATCCAGAAATGTGAGGGAAATGCTAAAGCTCTACCTAAAAAAATGTACTTAGAAAAGTTATGGACAACACCTTCACAGTGTTTTACATGGAAAGTAGAACAATTTGGCAGCTTGAATGTAACTGCTCTAATTAACTTTATAATTGAACCAGTAGCACAAGGGTCTCCTTAAGACTGAAGTAAAAACAGGCACTCAGGATTATCTGAGAAGGTTGGGTTTATATCCCCTATAAATGTAGGACAGAATTTTCATGAGGATTCAAAGAGAATCATTCGTCTTACCATTGTGTGACTATTTGCATTAATTGGCTTTGATATTGCTGGGATGTGAAGGTGATAACGGCAAAAAAGTTTCATAAAGGATATTTTGGTGTTTGAGTCACATAGCAGAGAATTTTTATATCCATTCCTGACTGTTATATTTAATAGGTTCAGCACATTACTGTCACATCTAAAGCCAGCCTATAACCACCGTCTCTGTATGGTATCTGGCAGTCTGACAGTAAAAACAATGTCTGATTTCTGGTGTCCAGCGATATAAACTATATCTTATTTCTTGGTGTCGAGCAAAAAAAAATAAAAAAAATAAAATAAAAATTTTATATATATATATATATATATATATATATATATATACTGTATTATGATTCCCTAAAGCCAAAAACTTAATTTAGGAAGCACCACCCATATGGTATCAGCTAGTTAGTCAGGTGCTAGTCATCAGAATTTTGGTACATATTTTTTGTTATCTCTATAGTCCTTTTCTGAGCCGAGATATACGCCATTTTGTTATTATGTAAATGAGGCTCAAAATCCCAGGGGGTGTTCCCAAGTATGGCAAGAGCTCTGGTAAGTCCAGCCCATATTCTCTTTATTACCACCCAGTGGCCCATCTGAATCTGCCTACCCTGTTTGACTAACAGCCACTAGATAAAAAGGACATGGGTTGGACACTTACTTGGGCTTCTAGGCCATTTGCATAACAGCAAATGAAAAGGGAAAGAGACAGGGACGTAACTAGAATCACATGAGCTTTAGGAAAAATTTTGGACATGGTCCTCCCTCCAACCTCATTCTGTCTCACTGCACACTACATAAGTATTCCTAAGTATTTATAAGTATTCAATGACCAATAATACTGGTATACAAGGAGTAAATATATACCACCACACAATAACTGGATAATATCGCCATACTGTACTGAATAAAACCACTATACACAGACCAGTACACTATAAAGGATCTGTATAAGTGGTTATATACAGGGCCATATGGCGGTAGATATCAGCTGTACACAGGATGTACCGTATTTATCGCCGTATAACACGCACTTTTTAGGCTAAAATTTTTAGCCTAAAGTCTACCTGCGTGTTATACACCGATAAGCCGCTGCAGTTCAATGATTTAAAGCGGGTGCTTTGAATCATTGAACAGCAGCGGCTTTGCAGGTGCAGACACCTGCCATCACTGCCGGCTTCTCTGCTTCTGCCTGTCCTGGGGTCTAGAGCCCTGCTGCCGGCCCTTCTCTCCCCCTAGCTATCGGTGCCGCTGCCCGTTCTCTCCCCCTGACTATCGGTGCCGGCGCCGATAGCCAGGGGGAGAGAAGCGGCGCCGGCAATGGGGCAGCGGGGCCGATAGCCAGGGGGAGAAAAGGGGCAGCGGCGCCGCTGCCCCGTTGCCTCCCCCATCCCCGGTTGTATAATTACCCGTTGCCGGGGTCGGGTCCGCGCTGCTTCAGGCCTCCAGTGTGCGCCCCCCGCGTTGTTGCTATGCACTGCACGGCGCGGCGCATGACGTCAGCCCCTTCTCTCCCCCTGGCTATCGGCGCCACTGCCCCATTGTACCACCGATAGTCAGGGGGAGAGAACGGGCAGCGGCACCAATAGCTAGTGGGGCTCTAGACCCCAGGAAAGGCAGGGGGAGAGAAGCGGGCAGCGACGGCCTCTCTCCCCCTGCCTTTCCTGGGGGTGTATCGGGGTATACACATGCACACACACGCACCCTCATTTTACCAAGGATATTTTGGTAAAAAAAAATTTTACCCAAATATCCCTGGTAAAATGAGGGTGCGTGTTATAGGCCGGTGCGTGGTATACCCCGATAAATACGGTATATACCATATAAGTGATTGCAGTAACATTTTGGGACTCACATTTACGTCTTTTCTGATCAGCGGCGTCCTCTTTCCTTTTCTTCTCCGTTCGGATAAGACCGCCATGTGGATCTCTTAACATCTGCAGGAAAAACATGTCGGACTCTGCATTTTTCCAGTGCCCTCCCCTCCTCTACACAACCTTTCCATCTATAGGCCCACAAATCGTAATAATGCCCTCCTTGGTGTCCTGCACAGTAACGGGGAGGTAGGTAGGTAGCCAGCTAAATAGGTAACTAGGTAGGTAGATCAGGAAGCCAGATATGTAGGTAGGTGACAAGTTAGGTAGGTAGGGGGCTAGCTAGGTAGTTAGGCAGCCATGTATGAAGGCCAGGTATGTACATAGTTAGGTAGCTGGGCATGTAGGTAAGTAGTTAGGCATCCAGGTATAAAGTTAGGTAGCCCCCCTTCCCTGTAGGTATAGGCAGCAGAGTTAAACCCCCTTCCCAATAGGTATAGGAAGAGAGTTATCCCCACTTTCTCCTTAGGTATAGGCAGCAGAGTCCCCCCCGCCTTTCCTCGTAGGTATAGGCAGAGTTAAAAAAAAAAAAAAAAAAAAATCCCCCTGTTTTCCATAGGTATAGGCAGAGTTAAACCCCCTTTTTCCCCTAGGTATAGGCAGATCCCCCCCCCTCTTCCCAATTGGTATAGGCAGAGTTACCCCCCTCTTCCCCATTGGTATAGGCAGTTACCCCCCCCCCTTTCCTCCCCTTTCCCCATAGGTATAGGCAGAGTTACCTTCCCCCACCCCTCTTACCCATAGGTATAAGCAGGTACACCCCCCTCTTTCCCATAGGTATATGCAGTTACACCCCCCCTCTTTCCATTAGGTATATGCAGTTGCATCCCCCCTCTTTCCCATAGATATATGCAGTTACACCCCCCCTCTTTCCCATAGGTATATGCAGTTACACCCCCCCCTCTTTCCCATAGGTATATGCAGATACACCCCCCCTTTCCCATAGGTATATGCAGTTACCCCCCCCCCTCTTTCCCATAGGTATATGCAACCCCCCCTCCCCTTCCCCATTGGTATATGTAGAGTAACCACTCCCTCCCCTTCCCCATAGGTATATGTAGAGTAACCCCCCTCCCCTTCCCCATAGGTATATGTAGAGTAACCCCCCCTCCCTTATAGGTATATATGTAGAGTAACCCCACCTCCCCCATAGGTATATGTAGAGTAACCCCCCCCTCCCCCATAGGTATATGTAGAGTAACTCCCCCCCTCCTCCCCTATAGGTATATGTAGACTACCCCCCTCCCCTTCCCCATAGGTATATGCAGAGTTGAGAAAAATAAATAAAAAGGATGCTCACCTGATATCCCACGCAGCGATCTCCCACGCAGGGCCCACGTCTTCACCCCTCCACAGTACAGGTGCCGATGAGTGACGTCATCGGCGCCTGTACTGCGTGCTGCGTGGGGGCGGAGGTCACGTCTCCTCTGTGTAGCTGCAGATGCGGCTCAGACAGAGGGGACGCCTTCTCCTGTATGTGCGTGTATCGCGCATACAGGAGAATGTAGCGCTGTCTGCTTGGGATCTGGGACGAGTGTCCCGGATCCTCAGTAGTGGTGGCGGCAGCTGCGGTGGGTCACTCAGCCCCTGGCACCCCCCTTGTGAGCGGCACCCGGGGCGGCCCGCCCCCCCCCCCCCCTAGTACGCCACTGGTCGGAAGCGACCTTGAGCTGCAAGGAGTTTGTAAAAGGGAGGGGGCTCCCTCTGTCTCTTTTCTGTAGCACCCCACAAAGATTGCAGGGTGCTGCTAGTTACCTGGGCAGACCCCCAGGTCTGCACCGGTTATTGCCTGTCACGATGTGCTGATATGCTGCCTGCCAGTGTAAAACTGTCAGGCAGCATATAACTGCAATGCTTTGGAATACTAAATATTCCAAAGCATTAAAAAAAAAGTGTAAAAATAGATAAATAAAGTGTAAAAACAATAAGTCTAAAAAATAGGGTACATTTTTTTTTAAAGTGTAAAAAAATAAAATAAAAAATAAATGTATTAAATATCATAAAAAATAAAAATGCATAATGCGTAGGATCACACGGCGTACATCTGCATCATATTACATGCTGCGGATTCCAGCCAGAAGTCACAATAATGAGCTCCCTGCTGCGGCTGGGTAGCTTTGTGTGTCCACTCAAAGCAGCGGATTTCCCACCGGCAGTCATGAGTGGACACACTGAGGTACCCAGCCGCAGCAGTGGTCTCGCCCTTGTGACTGCCGGGGGGCATCCGGGGTGTGAAATACGCTGCGGATGCTTTCTATTTGACCCTACACTGCATATCTTAGGTGTATCTGTCAGCATAACGTCAAAAAAAGTGATGCTGACATATACTGTAGCCGCTCCATTCATTTCTGAATGAGACTGCCACAGTATACATTGGCAACCCTTTTCCATTTTTAAAGTAACTTGCCAAAATGATGTCCCACAAATAAAGAATTTGTGGAAAAAAAAGCTAATTGCAATTTTTTTCCACTCATGGAATAATTCTAGCCACACAATAAAGGTTCAACCTACTCACTTTTGCACTAGGTGAATACTTTAGGGAGTGTAGTTTACAAAATGCGGTCACTTCTGGGGGTGTGGTATTGTTCTGACAGCTAGAATGCATTGCAAGATGAATTGAGACCTATAATTTGTATTATGATATCCTGAAAGCCAAATGGGTCCCACCATGTGGCCATGCAACCAAATATGGCCCAAGCTGGGGTATTACCAAACACGGGACGAACAGCGTAATAAAATATGGGGTGCATTTCCTCCTTTTCAGATGCAATGTACAAAAAATATGTCCCACAAATGATGGATTTGTGAAAAAAAAACAAATTTAAATTTTTCCACTGACTTTGTAACCATTCCAGCCACACAAAAAAGACTCAACGTACTCACTTTTGGTCTAGGTAAATACTTTAGGGTGTGTAGTTTCCAAAATGGGGTCAGTGGGTGTTCTGTATTCTTTTGGCAGCTAAAACCCTTTGCAGGCATGAAGTGCGGCCTATAATCCATCCGGCCTAAAATGATGTCCTGAAAGCCAAATGGCGCTCCTCTCCTTCTGGGTCCTACCATGCGGCCAAGGAACCAAACATGGCCTAAGCGGGGCGAATTTCCAAACATAGGCCGAGCAGCTCAATAAAATGTAGAGTGCATATCTTTCAATATCAGAAGCAATGTACAAAAATATGTCCCACAAATGATGCATTTGTGAAAAAAAGCAAATTTTGAATTCTTAACACTGATTTTGTAATAATTCCTGCCAAAAAACTATGGTGTTAAAATACTCACTGTACCCCCTAGCGAATACCTTGAGGGGTCTAGTTTTTAAAATGGGGTCATCTGGGGGGGGGGGGGGTCCCATGTTCTATTGCCTTCAAATTTCTACAAACCTTGCATAGCATATAAAAATAAAGATGTAATTTAAAAAAATTTACATAAAATTATTAGGCTTTTCATTAATTTAAAATGTTAATAAAAAAAATGCTTTCAAAATTGAGTAGACATCTGAAAGTATAAGTTTCATAAACTAAAAGCAAGCATTGCTCCTCGGTGAGAAAAAGACCATCTATTTCTGCCCTAAGAGCTGTCGTTGTTAAAAGAAAACTTTCCCATCACTGCATTGTGTCATACTGAACCATATGGCTATTATTAAAGATCATTTCCATTTGAAGTAAGCAACAAATCCCCAGTAATGCACATACTTAGCTGTCATGTAGGCTATTCAAGCCATTTGTACTTTTTCCCCTCTTTGCTATGAAAAAGTGACAATAGGTGATGGACACCAACAGAGCTTGCTTTTCAGGATCACTCACCTTTCTAAAACTCCTGAACTGCAAGTCATCTGCAACAGAATTAGATAGAATTGCCCGTCATCTGAAAAAGCGAAGTCACAACCATTCATTTCTGTTAACTGAGTTTCTCAAGTTCATTATTCCTTACTACAATTATAAAACCTTACTTCCACATCAACGGTGCCCACCAGATCAGAGGGAAAATAAAGCTGTCAATTGTAGTCCAACTTTTACTCTGATCAGTTAACCCCTTCTATGACACAGGTACGGAATCACATAAAGGGGTACCCCTAGGTGAATATACAAGGATTCCCTGTGGTTATGTAACTTCTGCCCAAACCCTGTGTGGTTAGAAAACTCAGAGTTCCATTGAATGACATTGAAGAACTTATATATAATATTGCTAGTTTCTAGGGCATACTTGTAGCAGTCCTTACAGCTGCCTGTGTCTTTGAAGAGACCCTATTTAAAAAATAAAAATAAATAAAATTAACAATTTACAGAGGCATGTCAAAAGTGTTCAGATCCTCACTGGTTGTGAGAACAAGCCAGGAGATGCATATGGTTATCCGCCTCACCCCGGCTTGCTGCCTTTTTGTACGAGACAAGCTTTATAGACTTATAATGGAGCTTGTCTTAAGCAGGGAGGCGGAAATCACAATGAGCTAAAGATTGAAGTGTATAACTGCACACTCAGACCCTGAACAATCTAGACAACTGACAGGTCTCTGCAACATTCAAAAGTTTTTCCTAATAACGGGGACACTTTAACCAATTACATATGTATAGGTAAAAAACCGAATAATAATAATATAGATAGATAAATACTGTAGATAGATAAACATGTTTAAAAATATAAACTATAGTGTAAAAAAGTAATAAGAGAGAAAATTATATTTTCATAACGATAAATACATCTTATTAAATATTTTCTGGAAAACACTAAATCTGCACAATAGTCAGTGTATGCACAGAGGGAAGAGGAGGATCCATTCCTTGATGAGTGACACAAAAATTATTTTCTAATGGACAATCTGCACAATATTTTTATAACACTATCTAAGATGAAGGTGTGTTACGTTATGTGCTCCAGCCGCACACGCTGGCCGTGAGCGCATGGTCCCGTTACCTGCTGCTGCCGGCGGGGCTGGGACTCGCATCGCGGGATGCGCCTGCATGCGAGCCCCAGTCCGTCACTCACCTGGTGCTTCTCCTGCCCCAGCCTCTCTGCTCCGGCATGCGTGTCCCCGTCACCTAGGGCGCGCGCGCCAACAGTCGTTTTCTCAGGCTTCTTCATGCATGAAGGCACAAGCGGATAAAAGTAGAAGACCTCCTCCATCTTTCTCTCCTGGTGACATGGTGTGGCTTTCATCCAAGTACATCTGCTTCAAGATCCCCTGTTACAAGCTCGGTCCCCGATACCTTGGTCCCTTCAAAATTCTACAAAAATTATTCTCTCTCTTCAAGCCTCTTTTCATAAACCGATTTTCTAAGAAGAATCTTGTCCCCACACCTGTCTCCGTCTCTTCTGACATCTTCAAGGTTAAAGAGATTCTTGCTACAAAAACTGTGAGAGGTAAACAATTTTTTTTAGTCAACTGGGAGGGTTACAGACCTGAGGAGAGATCTTGGGAGCCTGAAGAGAATATCCTGGATCGTGACCTTCTCAGCAGTTTTCTAACTCGTAAAAGGATGGGGAGACCAAAAGGGGGGGTTACTGTTACGTTATGTGCTCTGGCCGCACACGCTGGCCGTGAGTGCATGGTCCCGTTTCCTGCTGCTGCTGGCGGGGCTGGGACTCGATCGCGGGATGCGCCCGCATGCGAGCCCCAGTCCTTCACTCACCTGGTGCTTCTGCTGCCCCAGCCTCTGCCTCTCTGCTCCAGCGTGTCCCCGTCCCCTAGGGCGCACGTGCCATAGCTTTAAGATTTAAAGGGCCAGTTTGTTCATTAGAGTAATTCACCTGTGGCACATTGATAAATTCCTCCATCCTCCTCACTTCCCTGCTGGATCTTTGTTGCCTTGTGCCTGAGAGAATGGATTCCTGAGAGTTGCCTTACTGTGTATCTGATCCTTTGCTCTATTACTTGACCTTGCTCCTCTGCCGCCTGCCTACTGATCTCCTGCTACGTCCTGACTACGCTACTTTGCTGCCTGCCTTGACCTTCTGCTATCCTGACAATGAGCTGCCTTATCTCCCCTGTGCCTCACATCTCCTCAGCCACCTGTGTGGTCGAGCCGTGTCAGGGGGAGCGACCTGGGTGCCAGCTACCGCAACAAGTCCATCCCACTTTGCGGCAGGCTCTGGTCAAAACCAGATGCACCTTAGACTCCGCTCCCTGGTACGGTCCGAGTCATCGGCCACATAGGTCCAGCGGATCCATTTCCACTGGAGTTCCTGTCTTCTGAAACGTGAGTGTTACAAGGTGAATGGCATAATACATGTAATAAATGTACAACTAACTTAACATCATGCACTTCTCCCATATAAGAAAGTCCGATACAGCCATGCCAGAGTAGAAATCTAAAATATGATTTGGGAATCATGTAGTTTTGAAGTCCAAAACTCTCCAGGTCCTTAAGGGTTAAAATGCTGGAAATTTCATAAGCAACATGGAACATAGGATGGGAAACGTTAGTTTTTCATCCAAGTGTCCAGACGAATTATGTTGACATGTTAGATTGTCAGTTTTAATTTACTGTATTTATATGCTTTACGCTGCCTCAGATTCTAGGCTGAAGTTGAAATGATTCATTTTAAAGTTATTTTATAACAAAATTCTATAGTAATCAGATTGACTTAATAGTCCAACGTTCCTGTCAAGAAATAGATTCTACAATAATATGGAAAAGCCATTTGGTGCATCACATTATTCTGAATTGGATTAAGAACATGCCATTGTCATTCACGTGATCATCAAGTGTCTCATATGTTACCACCAGGATAATTTTATGAATGGAAAATAAATTCATATCCATCACAGGTGGTAGAGTGTCTGTCACGCGTCCAATGGTCACACATGGGTAGAAGGGCGACCTTATGCAGATGGCCACCCAGATGAACAGACAAACACCTGGATCCATGGGCAGATGGTTTAATTATATGATTTGTACAGTAACAGCAGGGGACAGGTGTGATGACAGAATATGAATGACAGTGTAGGAAGGAAAAAAGCTTCTTATGAAGTTATCATTGAGCAGATAGTGGCATTTGGTTGTATATTTTCTATTGTCCTGGGTCCTCCAGTTTAATTAAAAAAAAATCTTAAGGAAAACAATAATTATCCTCAACCTCTTCAGATGAGACAGAAAATTAAAAAGAATATTCAATAATACTCTTTGCCCTTATGTACAAGCCTGATTTAGGCCTTTGCTGTGTACAGAGCTGTAATAAAGCACTCATGGAGTTGGAACGCGCTTTACCATACAAATTTTTTTATTACATTTTTTTCTGTCATATTCTGTTTAAATCTGAGAAAATAGTCAAACATTTTAAACTCCACCTAGTTTTGATCTAAGGATAAGAATAAGGGTACCAGGTGGATGCGCTGTAGAATTTCCGCAGAGGATTTACATGCTCAATATCTGCAGCATATTACAGAGGCAGCAAAGTGAATGGGATGTGTAGAACTCTTATCCATATGCTGAAAAATCCACATCAAATCTGTATAAAAATGAACCTGCAATGTGCATTGTAGGTCAATAGCATTTCAGTAGCATTCTGTGGAAATAGTTACACATAGTTTATAAAGTTAAAAAAGACAAGACATCAAGTTCAACCTATTATGAGGCTGATGCCAATTGCCCCATGTGACTGATGCCAATTGCCCCATGTGTAACAAAGCTGGATGTGGATCCTCTAACCTGTGTGGCTAATGACCAGAACCGTATAAGGGAGCGGAGTCTAAAGTGCCGCTGGTCTTCACCAGAGTGCGCCGCAAGGCAGGATGGGCTTGCTGTGGCAGGTGACACCCAGGTCGCTACCCCCGACACGGCTCGATCACACAGGTAGCTGGGCAAGGCAAGGTACAGGAGGATAAGGCAGTAGCGTAGTCAACATAGCAGAAGGTCAAGACAGGCGGCAAAGATGCGGAGTCAAATAACGTAGCAGAAGGTCTGGATACACAGGCAAGGCAAACAGGCTATAGGGAATGCTTAATCTCAGGCTAGGGGCACTGAAGATCTGGCAGGGAAGTGTGGGAGGTGCAGGGATTTTATAACATAGTGTCAGGTGCAAACAGTAATAATTGGCGTACTGGCCCTTTAAATTTCAGAGCTCCAGCGCGCACACCCTAGGAGATGGGGACCCGCGTGCCGGAGTTGAGACACAGCAGAGGAGGCGGCAGCAGCACAGGGTAAGTGACGGGCTTGGATTCGCATGCGGGCGCGTCCCGCGATGCGAATCCCAGCTCCAAGCTCGCGGCCGGAGCGCGGGACATAACAGTACCCCAACCCCTTTGGTCTCCCCCTCTTTCTTGAGGACAAAAACTTGTGGATAAGGTCGCGGTCTAGAATGTTGTCCTGTGGCTCCCAAGATCTTTCCTCCGGGCCAAATCCTTCCCAATCCACAAGAAAACAAAGTTTTCCTCTGACCAACTTGGAGTCCAAAATTTCTTTGATGACATAAACATCGGAGGTACCAGAGATGGGAGTAGGAGTGATGACTTTTTTAGAGAAGCGGTTATGGATGACAGGTTTTAAGAGAGATACAAGAAAATAATTTTGGATCCAGAGAGAAGAAGGCAGATGGAGAGAATAAGCCACAGGGTTTAAACGTTTTTTGATCTTGTAGGGACCCAAATAGCGAGGGCCCAGCTTATAACATGGAATTTTAAAATGTATGAACTTGGAAGACAACCACACTTTGTCCCCTGGAGAGAATTCTGGAGGAGGACGTCTTTTCTTGTCTGCTTGTGACTTGATGCGAGTGGCGGCATGCAGAAGAGAGTCACATGTCTTTTGCCAGATGGAGACAAAGTTCTGCACTTGATCATCGGCCATGGGAACTCCGGAGGAAGTGGACAAGGGAAAGGAGGACGAGGATGCAGTCCATAGACCACAAAGAAGGGAGAAGACCCAGAGGATTCAGAATCCTTATGGTTGTATGAAAACTCGGCCCAGGGTAGCAGATCAGTTGTTTTGGTGAGTGGAAACAAAACGGCAGAGATAAGCTTCCAAGACCTGGTTTACTCTTTCGACCTGTCCATTGGATTGAGGGTGGTAACCCGAAATGAAATCCAATTTAACTTGAAGGCGAGAACAGAGGGCCCTCCAGAACTTAGAGACAAATTGGACTCCTTGGTCGGAGAAAATATGGGACGGCAATCCATGCAGGCGGAAGATGTGGCAGAGGAACAACTTGGCAAGCTGTGGTGCAGAGGCTAATTCCGGTAAGGGCACAAAATGAGCCATTTTAGAGAACCTATACACAACAACCCAAATGACCATATTACCAACAGAAGAGGGAAGATCGGTGATAAAGTCCATTGCAATATTGGTCCAGGGCTGCTCTGGAACTGGCAAAGGATGTAGTAGACCAGCAGGCTTGGAACGAGGAGTTTTGTCCCAGGCACAAACTGAGCAAGCTCGGACAAAATCAACGGGGAGGTACATAAGACTTCCCTGGTGGCAAGTGCTGAAAACACGGTGGTGCTGCAGAGATGAGACGATCAGGGGAAATAATATGTAATATGCTAATAATAATAATAATAATAAGCTGAGACACAGCAGAGGAGGCGGCTGCAGCACAGGGTGAGTGACGGGCTGGGATTCGCATGCGGGCACGTCCCACGATGCGAATCCCAGCCCCGCCGACAGCTGGGGACAAGTGAACACTGCGCTTGCGGCCAGTGCAGGCGGCTGGAGCACGGGACGTACCACCATGCTGGGAGGGGGGGGGGGTTGTGGTAGTAGAGGATTTAGAGTTATTTTCATTGACCTCAATGGGAAAGAGAAAATTTGCAGTTGTGGCAGATTTTATTGCAGATATTTATGTGAAAATTCTGCTGATTTTCCGCTGCAGGAAATCTTCAGCGTGTCTTCCGTATGTGAACCTATCTGTACGGTTTCCCATCATTGATCTGCTAGAAGGCCATATTCACATACTGGGAATGAAATCCTGACATATTTCAAATAAAAATTATCTATGTGTTATAATGACTGTTTTGGTGCCCATTTTACCTGTATATAAATAGCAACCTGTACTGCATCATTTATGCCAATCTGAGGAAGCCGAACTGTACCTCAGAAACACATCATTGATTTTATTAATTTCATTAATGGTGGATCTTATCTCTACAGCTTTTGGGGTCATCTATACCCTATCAATATAGCCCTGTCTGAACTATACTGGGATCAGCTCGCTTTTCTGCTGTTTCATTGTGAACTTGATACAGAGGTATTAGATCTTCTTCTTTTTGTATATGATTATATGTGAAAATCTCCAACAGTAACCTGATTGGTATATATATTCTTCTGCTTTTGTTACAGTTTTCTCCGGTCTTAAGTTGGTACCGCTTTGGAAGGGGCCGCTCTTATAGGATAATGGACTGACCTATACACATTTGTTTAATGAACTCAGCTCGTATGTTTGACTGTTATTATCTTTTGACAGTCGTGACTCACTCAACTGTGCCTTAGCATCATTTGATTTTACTCTACTACGGTACATCATCTGCAATTCTTGATATTTATATGATTTAATTTTTTTTTCACCTCCATTCCCTGATGAACCCTAGTCATTAGCTAAGGGAGAAACGCGTTGTAAAGGGAGCACAAGATGCTATACAAACTTGTTTTGTTGATGACCTCTCTATAAAGGAATATTCATATTACCCAACCCCTGTCCACACTTATTGACTAGTGAGGGCAAGGGTATTAGACTAGGTAGGGCTAGACTAAGCACAAAGGACAACTAGATCAACTAAACAGGATATAAACATAGGACATTGTTCACACTGGGACACAGAACATACAAACTGGATTCCCCACTCCACTATAGGAGTAGCCATTAATAATAAAGCCAAATAGGCTACTGGCCAGCGGACTCACTCCACCTTGTGGACAAAATGCTGACACTGTAGGAAATAGAAAATATGAAACACTAGACTAGAACCGGATGAGTCTGAATAGACTCCAGAACAGCAATATAACATACAGAGCACAGGTAACAAGCAAGACTCAGACATAGTGTGAACACCGATAAAGCTGAACAGACATAATCCATACCGACTAATGTAACACAGACTAAAATACAAGGAGCATGCTATGTAACCATGGCTAAAAACTCAGATAAAATGACAAGATAAATACAAGGAAAATGCTCAAGCAGACATAGTCAGAAAATAGCACAAACAGACATAGTAGTATTGCACTCAATAACCAGCACCAGAATGCAGGAGAACTCTGGTTAAATAACTCCACCCAAGTTCTCATTCATTCAGAGCATTAACTATTCCTCATCCAGGTAGAATAGAAAACTGCTCTGAACAAACTAGTGTGTGAATACACACCGAGACAGAAAAATACAAAAACAAATAAACGGACATTGCAGGTGCATTCACATTACATTTTTTAACATACGACTGCCATATACAGTTTTCAATGTGAAAACCATATGCAACTGTATGAAAAAATCTATTAATTGACATTCCATACAAAACTGTACACAATTAGATGTATCCGGTTGTGTACAGTTTTGATCTTGTACACATTTTTTCCAGTGTGCAAAACCATGGTCTACTACGGTTTAGAGCACAGGACTGTCTGGTTTTAGGATCTTTCTTAATGTTATAAAAAACTGTATTAGATTTTTATAACATTACACTCGATGCAAAACATATTGAGCATTAAAATACATATGGTTGTGTCAGTTTTTTATTTCCAGTTTGAGGAAATACGGCAACTGTATGCCATAAACATGATGTAAATGTAGCCTTACACTTTTTTTTTATTAAATCAGATACCCCCTTAAAATAACCAAACCTTCCTTTTGATGCCTTTGTTGTAATATATACTGTCCATAGCCCTTATATGCATTCATTTGGAAACTTATTTAGTAGCATCATAAAGAACAATAAGAAAAAGAATGTCTGAACTGAGGTATAGAGCAAACAGACACTTCCATTTAAATATAGACCGCGTCTCTGTATATAAACTACTAGGAAAAGTCACATAGTACCATTGTATAACCTAAAAAGAAACAAAATTTAATTGTGGAAATATACATATTAAGGACACATAAAATAAGAACAAGATTTAAAGACTAATATCTATAGAAAAGTTAATAGCCTCTCAAGATTTGTCTGTCTATTATTATTTAATAACACCTGGACCCACTGCTTCCATTTAATCCAGACCGCAATTTAATTGTCTGGGCCCATCAGCTTGAGGGAAAAAGACCAATGTTTCCAAATGCCTACATTCTGTCAGATTCATATTACCAATTATTACCAGCAATTTAAAATATGTGTATATGTGACTCCCAAGTTTATGAATTACGGTCTATGACACCTTCGTGTCCTGTGACAGATGTCAGACCTCACTTTCTCCTAAATAGACTGAAATGCAGTTAAATTACAGTTTTAAATAGTGGTGTAAGAATTCATTTTCTAAGTTCTAGATTAATCGCAACCAGAGAGATTTACATTATGGAGAATCAATGCAGCAGAGAAATGATAAAAATGTCTCAGTTCAACAAAACAAAATATGATTTAATATATTGTTTGTGCCACGAAGTGCGTAAACACAAAATAACTGTATTATATGGGGTTTACATAATGGCAATTTACCTGTGGGATAGATGATAAATTCCTTATTGGTGTGGATCCAATCATTGGGACCTCCACCAATTATGAGAATAAACCCATGTTTGAATGGAACTGCAACAGAGTATGTGCACTGCCACTCACTTCACAGACTGCCAAAGATACAGCGCACAGCTGTTTTCTGCCATCTAATTGAGTCTGAATAGAGTTCATATTAACAAGGGATTGAAGACCTCCACCAATCAGACACTTAGCTGATAGGTTGTCATTGTAGGAAAACCTTTTAACCTCCTCAGGAGCAATCCTATATTGGCATTTAGAACAATAGGAATTTGTTTTTACATTTGTAACCATACATATTTATAATGTTCCTGAATACAAATTATCATTAAACAAATAAATTGATACATATACCAGGTATCTTAACCCCTTATCGCAAATGGACGTTCATAAACGTCCTAAGTGTGGTCCCTGTCTATAACGCGGGGTCCCGGCGGGACATAGCGTCATAGCAGGATGGTCCTGGCGCCTATTCACAGCCGGGACCCGTTCACAGCCGGGATCGTTCAGCCACGCGCTATTAACCCTTCCGATGCGGCGCTCAAAGCTGAGCGCCGCATCGAAAGTGAAACTAAATGCTTCCTGGCTGCTCAGTCGGGCTGATCGGGGTCATCGTGATAAAATCGCGTGGCCCCGATCAGCTACCCGGAGAGAAGAAGGTCTCTTACCTTCTCCGGCGGCATCCGGGCTCCGATTGATTACTCCTAGCCGGAGTTACAGGCTGGAGCAATCAATCACCGATTTCACTGATTGTTGCCATGCAAGAGCAAGGCAGCAGTCTGTGAATGAAATCAGCCATTGCAAGCTGATAGGTCTCTATGGCACCTATCAGCTTGCAAAAAAAAGTGTAAGAAAAAAGTTAACCCTTTCAGGTATTCCCTTCTGAATTAAAGGGTACATCTCATCAAATAAACTTTTGATATATTTTAGATTAATAAATGTTGAATAACTTTCCAATAGCATGTTAATGAAAAATATGCTTCTTTCTATTGTATTTTTCCCGATCAGTCCTGTCAGCAAGCATTTCTGACTCATGCTGGAGTCCTAAACACTCAGAGATGCCAGCCTGCTTTGTTCACAGCCAAACAGGCTGTGAACAAAGCAGGCTGGCAGCTCTGAGTGTTCTCCTTTATGAACAAAGCAGACTGGCAGCTCCTAGTGTTTAGGACTCCAGCATGAGTCTGAAATGCTTGCTGCCAGGACTGGTAGGGAGACCCCTAGTGGTCATTTCTTCAAAGTGGAAAATTAAATAGAAAGAAGCATATTTTTTAATAACATACAGTTGTAAAGTTATTCTGCATACATTAATCTATATTATATCAAAAGTTTTTTGATGAGAGGTACCCTTTAATAGTTTAAATCTACCGGCATTTCCTAGTAACAAAATAAAACAGTGTAAATAAAAATACACATATGTGGTATCACCGCGTGCGGAAATGTCCGAATTATAAAATATATACCACTTTTTAAACCGTGGCGTACGCGCAAAAAAATTTCAAAGTCCAAAATAGCGCATTTTTGATCACTTTTTATACCACAAAAAAGTTAATAAAAAGTGATCAAAAAGTCTGATCAGAGCAAAAATGGTACCAATAAAATATTCAGATCACGGTGCAAAAAATGAGCCCTCATAGCCCCCTGAACGCAGAAAAATAAAAAAGTTATAGGTCTCAGAAAATGACAATTTTAAACGTATACATTTTCCTGCATGTAATATGATTTTTTTCTGAAGTAATGCACAATCAAACCTATATAAGTAGGGTGTCATTTTAACTGTATAAACCTACAGAATAAAGATAAGGTGTTATTTTTACTGAAAAATGGGAAGCCCCCAAAATTTACAAAATGGCATTTTTTTCTTCAAGTTTGTCGCACAATGAATTTTTTTTTCTGTTTTGCCGTGGATAGTCACTGTAAAGTAGAATTGGTGGCGCAAAAAATAAGCCATAATACAGATTTTTAGGTGTAAAATTTAAAGGGTTATGATTTTTTAAAGGCAAGGAGGAAAAAATGAAAATGCAAAAACGTGAAATCGCTCAGTCCTTAACCCCTTAAGGACACATGACGTACTGGAACGTCATGTGTCCACTCCCGATCTATAACGCGGGGCCACGGCGTGGCCCCGCGTCATAGCGGGTCGGGCCCGGCCTCTAACAACGGCCGGGACCCGTGGCTAATAGCGCGCGGCATTGATCGCTGTGCCGCGCGCTATTAACCCTTTAGACGCGGCGTTCAAAGTTGAACGCCGCGTCTAAAGTGAAACCGAAAGCATCCCGGCTAGCTCAGTGGGCTGTTCGGGATAGCCGCGGTGAAATCGCGGCATCCCGAACAGCTGACAGGACAGCGGGAGGGCCCCTACCTGCCTCCTCGCTGTCCGATCGCCGAATGACTGCTCAGTGCCTGAGATCCAGGCCTGAGCAGTCATCCGGCAGAATCGTTGATCACTGGTTTCTTATGAGAAACCAGTGATCAACATAGAAGATCAGTGTGTGCAGTGTTATAGGTCCCTATGGGACCTATAACACTGCAAAAAAAAAGTGAAAAAAAAAAGTGAATAAAGATCATTTAACTCCTCCCCTATTAAAAGTTTGAATCACCCCCCTTTTCCAATAAAAAAAAAAACACAGTGTAAATAAAAATAAAAATAAACATATGTGGTATCACCGCGTGCGGAAATGTCCGAATTATAAAAATATATCATTAATTAAACCGCTCGGTCAATGGCGTGCGCGCAAAAAAATTCCAAAGTCCAAAATAGTGCATTTTTGGTCACTTTTTATATCATTTAAAAATGAATAAAAAGTGATCAATAAGTCCTATCAATGCAAAAATGGTACCGTTAAAAACTTCAGATCACGGCGCAAAAAATGAGCCCTCATACCGCCCCATACACGGAAAAATAAAAAAGTTATAGGGGTCAGAAGATGACAATTTTAAACGTATTAATTTTCCTGCATGTAGTTATGATTTTTTCCAGAAGTCCGACAAAATCAAACCTATATAAGTAGGGTATCATTTTAATCGTATGGACCTACAGAATACATATCAGGTGTCATTTTTACCGAAAAATGTACTACGTAGAAACGGAAGCCCCCAAAAGTTACAAAACAGCGTTTTTTTTTTCAATTTTGTCGCACAATGATTTTTTTTCCCGCTTCACCATAGATTTTTGGGCAAAATGACTGACGTCATTACAAAGTAGAATTGGTGGCGCAAAAAATAAGCCATCATATGGATTTTTAGGTGTAAATTTGAAAGAGTTATGATTTTTTAAAGGCAAGGAGCAAAAAACGAAAATGCAAAAACGGAAAAACCTCCGGTCCTTAAGGGGTTAAGGGGTTAAAGGGGTACTCTGATGAAAAACATTTTTTATAAATCAATTGGTGCCAGAACGTTAAACAGATTTGTAAATTACTTCTATATAAAAATCCTAACCCATCCAGTACTTAGCAGCTGCTTTATACTCCACAATAAGTTCTTTTCTTTTTGAATTTCTTTTTTTGTCTGACCACAGTGCTCTCTGCTGACACCTCTGTCTGTCTCAGGGACTGTCAAGAGCAGGAGAGGTTTGCTATGGAGATTTGCTCCTACTCTTTTTTGACTGGAGGTGCATGGCGGAGGCTGCTGAATGAGAGCACCCCACTAACCACCGCCAGCAAGTGAAGCGGCTTAACCTGACATCAAGGCTCAATTTTGTACAGTGCCAGGGAGCGGAACAACAGAGAGGACATAAGTGGCTTCTCAGTGCCGTCTCAGTGCTGCTGAAGGCTTGGGGCAGAACATCAGAAGATAACAAGAAGCTGCACTTACCTCAGAGCTTATCTGAGTCCGTGCTTCAGAGAGGAGAAATGGGGAAGCGATCTACCGGCACAAACTGACCTGCTTGACGTGGGAGACAGCTGGAGAACACCAGGGACCGGAACAGATCAAGTCAGCAATCCAGAGGTTAAGAGGGGGTGCAAGCTGTTTGTAAGCTGAAGGGGAGAGCCGGAGGATATCAGGGACCGGAACATATCAGTAAAAGAAAAGGGGAATTTATAACTGTGTATATAATATATATAAAGGAGGTGCTTATTAACTATACGGTCTAGGAAAAATACTCATGGAATCAGAAATGGGATGTACACGAAAAGCTGACTTTTTTTTCAATAGCTGACTGGCAGTAATGCTAACTTAGAGCAATTAAGGGATTTAGGAGGGGATATACCCCATGATAACCCGGAGGCTAGAGCAAACTATGCCATGGAGGATACAGAACCTATATCAGGGGTTATATTACACCACCCAGAATCTTTACCAGACTGCCATACTACACCCTATCACCCCCCCCTAACTAATATAATAATCTCCAAGGGAACATCTCCAATGTTAACAGAAGCCACTATGGTAGCCCTATTTGCTGATCTTAAAGCCTCCATACAAGCAGATCTCCACTCAGCAGTTAAATCCATCCAAATGGAGCTTCACTCCCTTGGTATGAGAACCAATTATATGGAGGAAAAAGTGGAAGATCTGACTAGAAACTATACTAAAATGGCTGAAACTGTTACTAAAATGGGAAAGGAAATTGTGATAATGAAAATAAAAACGGCAGATACAGAGGACCGCCCTCGGTGGAACAACCTCCGCATAAGAGGTGTACCTGAAACTATCCGTGCGGAAAACCTAATCACCTTTGTTAAGGAATTTTTTTCTACCCTGTTACCAGATTTATCAAAGAATATTTACGGAGATATTTTCCCACGTTTATTTGGGTGGGTGGGGGGCGGTTTATCTAGAGTGTATCTTATTTATCAAGAAGGTGCAGCAGGATGTTGAATTTTGCGCAGCTCTGCTGTGCTGGGAAAAGTTCTACCACATACACTTTTTCTAGAGCTTGTGAGGGAGGGAAGTAGACAATTTCCTGGGTCCTGAATTTGGTAGGTTAGGTGTTTTTACTTAATTTCACAGAGGCTGCTGGGGCATTTTTACTTGCATTTTCGACGCTACAATCACATTTGATTGTGGTGTCTAAGGTGTTAAAGCCGGGCATCACCGTGATCAGTGATGTCTGGCACTAGAGATGGGTCCTGGTGGCAGATAGCCACCAGGACCACCCAGCTATGACCTGCACTCAGCTCCTCAGCGCGTGTCAGAGAAGGGGAGGGGGGCACTATCATCCACAAGAGGTTAAAGGTTGAATTGTGGAAGGTAGACATTATTCTCACGTCTACTGGTAGGTGGTGTAGCTTTGCGCCTAAAAAGTACCTTTGTACACAAAATAGTGACTTTTGACGAAAGTCGCAAATGATAAATATGTGACCACTGCATGGTCAAAAAGAAAAAGTTCTACAGGTAGGCAAAAAGAGTGAAACTGTCTACATCAAAAGACGCATAAAAGTCGCTAAAAATGCTGCTTGCGCCTAAACTGCACCAAAACATAGACAACAAAATGCTCTAAAAGCAATGAGAAATGAGATATTATTGTGAGGGTACCAGTGGCGTTGCTAGAGTTGGTGTCACCCGGTGCGGTAGAAAATGGTGTCACCCCCATACCTACCCCCTCCCCCCAGTAAGTTTTTAGCCTGTTGTGACAGACACCACTGTTGTAGCGCATTGTGAGAAATTCCAGTATAATAATCAGATATACCAGTTGCCACAGAATAGGAAAGTGTTAAAGAAGTTTTCACCATTGAAATATACAGCTCCCAGAATTACTTAAAGGGGTACTCCACTGGAAAACATTTACTTTTATATCAACTGGTGCCAGAAAGTTAAACAGATTTTTAAATGACTTCTATTTAAAATCTTAATCCTTACAGTACTTATCAGCTGCTGTATGCTCCACAGGAAGTTGTGTAGTTCTTTCCAGTCTGACCACAGTGCTATTTGCTGACACCTCTGTCCATGTCAGGAACTGTCCAGAGCAGGATAGGTTTGCTATGGGGATTTGCTCCTACTATGGACAGTTCTTGACATGGACAGAGGTGTCAGCACAGAGCACTGTGGTCAGACAGAAAATAAATTAAAAAAGAAAATAACTTCCTGTGAATCGCTTATACAGCAGCTAATAAGTACTGGAAGGATTAAGATTTTTAAATAGAAGTAATTTACAAACTTTGTAGCACCAGCTGATTAAAAAAAAATGTTTTCCAGTAGAGTAACCCTTTGAGCAGTGGTGAGGTTATGCTGGGAGTTGTAGTTTCCCTGACCTAACTGTAGAACTGACAAGTGACTACAGCTCTGATAGGACATAGAGAGGAGAATGTACAATGATATCAGTGACTACAAGTGACGTCTTCTCTATAGTGAGGAGAATACACAATGATATCAGTGACTACAGGTGACGTCTTCTCTATAGTGAGGAGAATACACAATGATATCAGTGACTACAGGTGACATCTTCTCTATAGTGAGGAGAATACACAATGATATCAGTGACTACAGGTGATGTCTTCTCTATAGTGAGGAGAATGTACAATGATATCATTGACTACAGGTGACGTCTTCTCTATAGAGAGGAGAATGTACAATGATATCAGTCACTACAGGTGACGTCTTTTCTATAGCCTTCCCTTATCTAATTCAGATGGTACATACCGCCAGGACTTGTTCCAGCTAAAACTTCTCTCTGCAGAATGTGACGCCCAGACGTCTCCTCACTATGTCAGCGCATTCTCATCCTCTATATGAAAACAATTATTATTATAAACCTGTCAGACACTGTATCCTCTAAATATAATACTACTATACACTATAAACCATCCTTGATTATAAACCTTCCATACACCATACCCACTGAATATAATACTACCACACATCTGTACATTCTGAATATAATACCAACACATACTGTACACTGAATATAAATCTGCCACATACTGTACCCCTGAATATAATACCAACACATACTGCACACTCTGAATATAAATCTGCCACATACTGTACCCCTTAATATAATACCGCCACACTGTACCCACTGAATATAATACTACCACATACTGTACCCTCTGAATATAATACTACCACAAACTGCGCCCTCTGGATATAATACTACCACAAACTGCGCCCTCTGAATATAAATCTGCCACATACTGTACCCCTGAATATAAATCTGCCACATACTGTACCCCTGAATATAAATCTGCCACATACTGTACCCCTGAATATAAATCTGCCACATACTGTACCCCTGAATATAATACCGCCACATACTGTACCCTCTGAATATAATACTACCACCCACTGCGCCCTCTGAATATAATACTTAGAGATGAGCAAACTACAGTAAATTCAACTCGTCACAAACTTCTCTGCTCGGCAGTTGATGACTTTTCCTGTATAAATTAGTTCAGCTTTCAGGTGCTCCCGTGGGCTGGAAAAGATGAATACAGTCCTAGAAGATGGATACAGTCCTCTTTCCTAGGAATGGATCCACCTTTTCCAGCCCACCGGAGCACCTGAAGGCTGAACTAATTTACGCAGGATAAGTCATCAACTGCCGAGCCGAGAAGTTCGTGATGAATCGAATTTACTGTAAGTTCGCTCATCTCTAATAATACTACCACAAACTGCGCCCTCTGAATATAATACTACCACAAACTGCGCCCTCTGAATATAATACTACCACAAACTGCGCCTTCTGAATATAATACTACCACAAACTGCGCCCTCTGAATATAATACTACCACAAACTGCGCCCTCTGAATATAACGTTGCCATATAGTGCACCCTCTGAATATAATACCACAACCGCAGTAACACCCCTCAACATCCGTTAACTGATGCTATTACCACGGGAGGGGGGTATTGGTGGTGTTGCTAGTGGATGATGGGGGTGCTACTGGCCATCCCCCCTGGCAGTATCACCCCCATCATCAGGATCATCCTCCTGTCAGGAGCACCTCCATCATTCACCATCAGGATCTGCTGATGGAGGTGCTGCTGGGGGGGGGGGGAGTTGCTGGTGGATGATGAGGGTGCTACTGCCAGGGGGGGGAGCATTAGGTAGGCAGCAGTGCCCCCACATTAGGTAGGTCGCAGTTTCCCCACATTAGGTAGCATCTATTCCCCACATTAGGCAGCATAGATTCCCCACATTTGGTACCATTTCCCCCACATTAGGTAGGTACCAGTTACCCCACATTAGGTAGCAATTTCCCCACATTAGGTAGCACAGATTCCCCACATTAGGTAGCAATTTCCCCACATTAGGTAGCACAGATTCCCCACATAAGGTAGCATAGACTCCCCACATAAGGTAGCATAGACTCCGCACATTTGGTAGTAGTTTCCCCACATTAGGCTGCAGGTTCCCTTGCAGGTTCCCCACAATGGGTCAAAGTCTCCCCACAATAGATCGCTGGTTATAACCCCCCCCCCCAAACACACACACACACAAAAAAAAACCACATACAACACAGAGAGACAAACACACACACACACAGCCAGAGAGACACACACTCACAGACAGACACACACACAGAGTCACAGTCACACACACACACACACACACACATAGTCACACAAACACACAGAGTCGCACAAACACACACACAGAGTCACACACACACACACAGAGTCACACACAGTCACATACACAGTCACATACACACAGAGTCTCACACACACAAGCATAGATAGAGACAGACACACACACTCACCCATCCAGCGCAGCGCTCCTTCTCACCGGGCGCCGTGCGAGTGACGTAACTCACGTCCTCCTGCGCGGCCATGCGTTGTGATGTCAGGCCGGCGCAGACGTGGGAGCGGAGGACGGGCACAGTGGACGGACGGGCGCACAGTGAAGGTGAAAGAGGGGGGTTGCTGACGGACGGGCGCAGAGGGAGGGGGGTGCGTCTGTGTAGCTGGGGAGGGGGGGTGGATGCTGCGGAGCGTCTTGGTGTCACCCCATTAGGTTGGTGTCACCCGGTGCGGGCCGCACCCCCCGCACCCGGGTCGCAACGCCACTGATTACATGCACTGATTACAATGGGGGGGGGTTATCCGAATCTTGTGGTATACCACAAGGCAGTAATATTTAAAGGGGTATTCCAGGATTTTTTTTATTTGACTATGCTACAGGGGCTGTAAAGTTCGTGCTGTTCATAATATAGTGTCTGTACCTGTGTGTGACGGTTTTCTCACAATTCTTCTGTGATTTTCACCACACTATTTATTTTTATCAGCATACAAAATGACTGTTGTCTCAGATTTCTCCAGCTAGCAATGTGGCCGAGACCTGACTCACTAGTCAGCTGATGACAGGGAGCCTGTCTGCTTCAATGGGTGGAGGGATCGCTTGGTGGGAGACAGATCAATCTGCAACTAATGCAACAGCTTTAGGCACCCTGATTGAAAACCACATTGATTTGAATGGATGCAGCTCATTTATGTTTCAATGGGCGGGGTGGCTGATGTGTGGGAGGGAGGAAGATGGCATTGTGGGATTTGTAGTTAAAAAAAGAAAAGTCAAACAGGAAATACCAGTTCACAAAAAGCTAGCCACAGTATTATGGTGGACTCACAACATAGCCATTTAGCCCCAAGACAAGTGCAGATCCTTCGTAAGCATGTCCATTACTGCTTGCCAGGTACATACTAAAATCACCTTATGGTGGATAACCCCTTTAATCAACTAAAATTATGGTGGCATAATCATTATATTATGACCTGGGTCTCAATAGAAGCTAGTATGATGGAACTACCTGATGCAGATTTGGCCCTGTGGTCCACAGCAATCTCCCAACATACAATTATTTTAAGCACAACGACAGTAAAAGCAGGAATTAGAATATGGAAAGACATTCTATCAAAAAAAAAATCCTAAACCCTGCAAAATGCTCAGAAATACTGTTTAGAGTTCTTCAATATCTTCTCTCACACACAGATCTGACACAATGGAGTAAATTAGGTATTCAAAATCTAGCAGATATTACTACAGGAGAGAGGTTGATGCTCTTCTCTGATCTATGTTGTAAATTTAAAATTACCCACCAAATTTTTTCTTAAGTATCTACAATTAACATATCTCCTGACTTCTTTAAAACAATGTAAATTAGCAGATTGTTCTCCTTATGGGAAATTTTTTCAAAATAGTGACAACATGTTGAAAGGCACATCACGGACATACACTCATTTGGTTTCCATTAAAAAATGATATCTCTGTCCACTTCAAACAGTCTGGGAAAAAGATTTAGGTTTCAGTTTTCAGCAGAAGAATGGTATTTTGTTTTCAGTCTGCCATCTAGAGTCTCTTAATGTTCCAATCACTTGGATATTTCAAGGAAAATAATGCATAGATGGCATTGGGTCCCAGATCGCCTCAACCTAATTTCCTCCAATTTTTCAAAATATTGTTAAAGGTGTAAGGCAGAAGTGGGTTCCTTTTTTCATATGTGGTGGGAGTGTTGAGAAATAAAAAAAAATATTGGGAACAGATCTTTCTTCTACTTAGCAGTATTGTAGGCTATTGTATAAATGGGAGCGCAGAAGTGGCATTACTGTCTTTAACAACCAGTACTTTACCTTATTCTGAATTAACAGTAATAACACACATTCTGTTTGTGGCCTGCTCTCAGATAGCACAGAGATGGAAAACAGATGCAATCCCTACAATCACTGAATTATTAAACACTGTCCACAGGAATTATAAGATGGAGGGATTAGTGGCTAAGCTACTACATTGTATGAACAAAGATGGAGATTATGGAAGGAGTTTAGGAGTAATACTGAAACTCAATTTTTTTAGGTTATTCAAAAATGATAGTTTATAATGGTGTAGCTATGAATAGAGTAGGAGCAAATCCCCATAACAAACCTCTCCTGCTCTTGACAGTTCCTGAGACAGACAGAGGTGTCAGTAAAGAGTACTGTGGTCAGACAAAAAAGAAGTTCAAAAATAAAAGAACTTCCTGTGGAGTATACAGCAGCTGATAAGAACTGGAAGGGTAAAGATTTTTAAATAGAGGTAATTTACAAATCTGTCTAACTTTCTGGCACCAGTTAATTAAAAAAAAAAAAAAATTCACCAGAGTACCCCTTTGATTTCTTTGCTATTTGATATTTTGTATAAAGGAACATGTCTGATTGGTACTGTGATGGATATGATTCCATTCCTAGTTGCTATCTGTTTCTAACATGTGTATTGCTTTATGTATGTTATATGATGTAGTATTCTTATTCCGTTGTGAGGCACAGCGGTCTATTAGCCATGCTGTCCATGATGATAATTCACGTGCCAGATAGTTTTTAATTTCATGACTTGTCGACTGTATAAATACATTAAATGGTTTGAAACCTGATGAAGAGGGGCTTTGTCCTTTGAAATGCATTGTATGGAATATGGCAATAAAACTCTTTAATACAGTTATTCTTCTGTGACCGGTATTGATAATTTGGTGTACTGCTGGCTGGCACCTGTCAAATAGCCATTTTTCACTCTGTTGCTTCTGCATAAGACCTTGGATACTCATCCATACTCAGATTCCATGTCAACAAACATGGTTTGTAGTAGTTTTAAACAATGGTAGAATAAAAACAAAACAACATTAAGCTGGTACAATACATCAATCAAATTGCACCTTCTCAAAACTAGTGTATCATGCTATAAAAATTGTGGGTCTGAAGAAAATCATTAACACATTCTAACACACTGTTCTCTCCCTGCTCTTTCTACTAATCTTACGATAAGAAAAACGGCTTCACAGGAAACAATTGGCAGGATTATTCAGTGCTGACCGAACCAGAGGACTCAACCAGATCGGTAAAGATGGGTTGATTTCACAGAAGTGCTGACCGGACCAGAAGACTCAACCAGAATGGTAAAGATGGGTTTATTTCACAGAAGTGCTCACCAGACCAGAGGACTCAGCCAGAACGGAAAAGATGGGTTGATTTCACAGAATGCAACACTTTTAGCTACGCAAGCGCAGCTTTCTCAAGCTTGCTTAGTGAAACGCGTTGCATTATGTGAAATAAACCCGACTTACCGTTCTGGTTGAGTCCTGTGGTTCGGTCAGCGCTGAATACTCCTTCCAATTGTTTCCTGTGAAGCCGTTTTCTTATTATACGATTTTAAGGCTGGAAGCTGCAGACATGACCCACATTGTTCCTACTTCGTGCATATCATTCTTGTGTATGACAGTACACAACCACCCAGGGTAAGCAGTACATGACTTGTGATTACCCTCACCCTCCCTCCGGTGTTACGATATGTAGTGCTTTCCTTTCTCATTCTAGATTCGTTCTACTAATCTATTAGGGTGTAAACACTCAGACCCTGACCAATAAAACTTTTTCTCTTATACTTTCTTGTAAGCTAAATTACAAGTAGATTAAAGGTCAACTTAGAAGTTCCTTCAAGAGAAAAGAGAAGGGATGATAATACGCTCATCAGGTAAAGCTTCCCTTATAGACTTTGCTCTAAATAGGACAGAGCGAGAGACTGTAGAATAGACCAATAGAGAAAAAGTTATTTGTACCATCCATAATTAGGTTTTGCAGGATAATCCTTTGGTTATTATGGCTAAAAAGGACATATTTTTCAAGGACTATCCTAACCAAAGAACCGTCTTCAACCACTCCATGTAGCCAAGATACATCATAAAAGTAACAACACAGTAGACACTTAAGTTAAATGAATAAACTTGAAATAAGATGTGGGTGTTGTTAAATACTAAAGTGAAAAATAAATTATATGCAGTCTTTAATATATTCTCCATAGACACATTACTTTGTCAGTCTGCAGGAGTAAGACAATGGACTGGCTTACATAAATATCTTGCATAGCAACTTTCTAATATACCGTATGGCAGACAATCCTATTCCTGTATCTGCAGCACATTAAGATTCTGACCAAAATGTCTGAATGACAACATTATTACTAAGCTAACATATCAATGACACTTGTCACAGAATAATTCTGACTGCATTCAATTTTTACTATTCCTATTAGTCTAAACTACCTAGTTAAGTTACACATAGTTTGGCTACATTTTATAAAGGGGGATCCATCAAGTCATGACTCCATGACACCTATAACTTCTGAAAACAACAAGCCAAAAACTATTGTTGGTTCTTCTGTCACTCACATCTTAAAACATTACAATGTGTCTGGAGTTATCCTCAAAGCTGGAAGTTTTTGAAGGAGGACAGTGGTCTGGATAAAAGCAAAACAAAGGAGAGACTGGCCTAGTGCTTGAGAAGTTGTCTAATAGTTGTGAGTAGTCTGTTCCAGCACACAGGTGAGGATTATAAGGGCGAGGGTTTTCGAATATATAGGTTACTTTTATAAGGAGTGGTCTATTCCGGTAGCTTTTTAAAAAGGCTATTAAAACATATAGGTGGCTTGTATATGGAGTAGTCTTTTCAAGCACATAGTTGAGCTAAATAAGGAGAAGGCTATTTAAGCACATGCTGTAGGCGAGCCTAATAAAAATATATCTAACGTAAAACTATGTAAGGTTCTGTTCATATGACATCATAGCCTTTTGTTGTAGATATAGAGTACATTATGAGTATTTCTTCAAGCATAGACATATGCCCTTGTATTAACATACAGTGACATACCGTACATTGCCCATGGGGATCCAATGTACAAAAATATACAGTGACTTGGAAAAAGCAAGAGCTTGGTAAAGAGAGAGCTGAAAGAGACATGTGTAAAATGTAGCCCTGTGGGGTAGGCAGATGAGGTCGATGCCTTTGGTGCCATTTTAAAGGGGTGCACAATTAATGGATTCAATCTGTAACTGTCACTATTTCATTACATTTTTTTATCAAAATGTAAGCGTTGTAGTGACGTTGTAGTGACATTGCAGCGTTGTAGCTTTGCCCTGTCAGTAGAAGAGCTGTACTATGTGCTCACTGTTCCTGGGGCCCTCTCTCTTTAACCTCTTAAGGACCCATGACATACGCTTACGTCATGAGTCTGCTCCCGATCTATAACGCAGGGCCACGGCGTGGCCCCGCATCATAGCGGGTCGGGCCCGGCAGTGGCGTACCAAGGGGGGGTGGGGGGCAGCCCGCCCCGGGTGCCACTCACAAGGGGGGGGGGGTGCCAGGGGCGGACTAACCTGCCGCCGCCACTACTGAGGTCCAGGACACTCGTCCCAGATCCCCAGCAGAAAGCGGTGCCTTCTCCTGTATGCGCGATACGCGCACACACGGGAGAAGGCGTCCCCTCTGTGTGAGCCGCATCTGCAGCTTACACAGAGGAGACGTGACCTTCGCCCCGACGCAGCACACAGTACAGGCACCGGTGACGTCACTCATCCGGTGCCTGTACTGTGGAGGGGAGAAGACGCGGGCCCCTGATGCTGAGGAGATCGCTGCGTGGGATATCAGGTGAGCATCCTTTTTTTTTATTTCCCCCCCCTGCATATACCTATGGGGGAGGGGGGGGTTACTCTGCATATACCTATGGGGAAGAGGGGGGGGGTGTTACTCTGCATATACCTATGGGGAAGAGGGGGGGAGGGGGGATACTCTGCATATACCTAGGGGGGAGGGGGGGTTACTCTGCATATACCTAGGGAGAACAGGGGGAGGGGGGGTTACTCTGCATATACCTATGGGGAAAAGGGGGGTTACTCTGCATATACCTATGGGGAAGGGGGGTGTAACACTGCATATACCTATGGGAAAGAGGGGGGGTAACTGCATATACCTATGTACCTGTGGGAAAGAGGGGGGGTAACTGCATATACCAATGGGAAAGAGGGGGGTATAACTGCATATACCTATGGGAAAGAGGGGGGTGTAACTACATATACCTATGGGAAAGAGGGGGAGGGGGGTTACTCTGCATATACCTATGGGAGAGGGGGTGTTACTCTGCATATACCTATGGGGAAGAGGGGGGGTTACACTGCATATACCTATGGGGAAGAGGGGGGGTTACGATGCATATACCTATGGGGAAGAGGGGGGTTACTCTGCATATACCTATGGGGAAGAGGGGGGTTACTCTGCATATACCTATGGGGAAGGGGGTGTAACACTGCATATACCTATGGGAAAGAGGGGGTGTAACTGCATATACCTATGGGAAAGAGGGGGGGGGTAACTGCATATACCTATGTACCTATGGGAAAGAGGGGGGGTAACTGCATATAACAATGGGAAAGAGGGGGTGTAACTGCATATAACTATGGGAAAGAGGGGGGTGTAACTACATATACCTATGGGAAAGAGGGGGAGGGGAGTTACTCTGCATATACCTATGGGGAAGAGAGGAGGTGTAACTCTGCATTTACCTATGGGGAAGAGGGGGGAGTGTAACTCTGCATATACCTATAGGAAAGAGGGGGGATGTAACTGCATATACCTATGAGAAAGGTTGGGGGGGGGGGTAACTGCATACACCTATGGGAAAGATTTGGGTGACACTGCATATACCTATGGGAAAGAGGGGATGGTGTTTCTGCTTATACCTATGGGAAAGAGGGGGGGGGGGCGGTAACTCTGCCTATACCTATGGGGAAAGGGGAGGAAAGGGGGGGGACTCTGCCTATACCAATGGGGAAGGGCGGGGAACTCTGCCTATACCTATGGGGAAAGGAGGAGGGGGTGTAATTTTGCCTATACGTACGCGGTAAGGGGGTGGGGGGTGGGGGGACTCTGCTGCCTATACCTAAAGAGAAAGGGGGTTAACTCTGCTGCCTATACCTATGGAGAAGGGTGGGGGGCTAACTCTGCTGCCTATACCTTTGGGGGAGGGGCGTTAACTCTGCTGCCTATACCTACAGGGAAGGGGAGGGGTTAACTCTGCTGCATATACCTACAGGGAAGGGGGGCTACCTAACTTTATACCTGGATGCCTAACTACTTGCCTATATACCCAGCTACCTAACTATGTACATACCTGGCCTCCATACATGGCTGCCTAACTACCTAGCTAGCCCAATACCTACCTAACAGGTCACCTACCTACATATCGGTCTTCCTGATCTACCTACCTAGTTACCTATTTACCTGGCTACCTAGCTACATGTCCTTTTACTGTGCAGGACACCAAGGAGGGCATTATTACAGTTTATGGGTCTTTAGATGGAAAGATTTTAGAGGAGGGGAGGGCACTGGAAAAATGCAGAGTCTGCCATGTTTTTCCTGCAGATGTTAAGAGATCCACATGGTGGTCTTATCCAGACGGAGAAGAAAAGGAAAGAGGACGCCGCTGATCAGAAAAGACGTAATTGTGAGTCCCAAAATGTAACTGTAATCGCTTTTATGGTATACACATCCTGTGTGTAGCTGATATCTACCGCCATATGGTCCTTTATATAATCACTTATATTGTATACAGATCCTATATAGTATAGTGGTCTGTGTATAGTGGTTTTATTCAGTACATTATGGCAGTTTTATCCAGTTATTGTGTGGTGGTATATATTTACTCCTTGTATACCAGTATTATTGGTCATGGAAATTTACCTATGTTACAGTGTTTCTTACATACCATATTTTTCGCCCTATAGGACGCACCGGCGTAGAAGACGCACCCTATTTTTAAGTGCAAAATCTAAATAATTAAAGATTTTGAACCCAATAGTGGTCTTCAACCTGCGGACCTCCAGATGTTGCAAAACTACAACTCCCAGCATGCCCGGACAGCAACAACGCGATGACGAGGAAGGAGATCGCCGGCCATAAAGGTAAGGTCCCTCCCGGTGTCCTGTAAGCACTAACCCGGCTATTCAGTCGGGCTGTTCGGAACCACCGCGGTGAAATTGCGGCGGTCCCGAACAGCCCGACTGAACAGCCGGGTTAGTGTCACTTTCCCTTCAGACGCGGCGGTCAGCTTTGATCGCCGCGTCTGAAGGGTTAATACAGGGCATCACCGCGATTGGTGATGTCCTGTATTAGCCGCGGGTCCAAGCCGTTGATGGCCGCAGGGACCGCCACGATAGGGGTGTATTCGCCGTATAAGATGCACCAACTTTCCCCCCCCAGTTTTGGGGAAGAAAAAGTGCGTCTTATACGGCGAAAAAAATACGGTATATAAATTTTAGTTTATTCTGAGTGGGATTTGGGTGGAATAGGAGTGTGGCAGAAGATTGACGAGCTGCAGAGCCTAGCAAGGGCCCTTGCTTTTTTTTGGTCCGATGGCCCCGAGTGTTGTCAGTCCGCCCCTGGGGGGAGGGGAGGGAGGGGTTGTAATTAAGGGGGGGAGCAGGGGGTGTAATTAAAGGGGGGGAAGGATGGGGGTGTAATTAAGGGGGGTGGGGGTGTAAGTAAAGGGGGGGGTGCGGGTGGGGGGGTGCCAAACAAAGGGTTCGCCCCAGGTGCCAAATGCTCTAGGTACACCCCTGGGGCCCGGCTCGAGAGTTAGAGGCCGGGACCCGTGGCTAATAGCGTGCGGCATTGATCGTGGTGCCGCGCGCTATTAACCCTTTAGACGTGGCGTTCAAAGTTTAACGCCGCGTCTAAAGTGAAAGTGAAAGCATGCCGGTTAGCTCAGGGAGCTGTTCGGGATAGCCACGGCTTAATCGCGGCATCCCGAACAGCTTACAAGACAGCTGGAGGATCCCTACCTTCCTCCTCGCTGTCCGATCGCCGAATGACTGTGATCATGAGATCCAGGCAGGAGCAGTCAAGTGGCAGAATCATCGATCAGTGGTTTCTTATGAGAAACCACTGATCAATGTAAAAGATCAGTGTGTGCAGTGTTATAGGTCCCTATGGGAGCTATAACACTGCAAAAAAAAAGTGAAAAAAAAAGTGAATAAAGATCATTTAACACCTCCCCTATTAACCCCTTAAGGACCAGGCCATTTTATACCTTAAGGACCGGAGCGTTTTTTGCAATTCTGACCACTGTCACTTTAAACATTAATAACTCTGGAATGCTTTTAGTTATCATTCTGATTCCGAGATTGTTTTTTCGTGACATATTCTACTTTAACTTAGTGGTAAAATTTTATGGTAACTTGCATCCTTTCTTGGTGAAAAATCCCAAAATTTTATGAAAAAAATGAAAATTTTGCATTTTTCTAACTTTGAAGCTCTCTGCTTGTAAGGAAAATGGATATTCAAAATATATTTTTTTTGGGTTCACATATACAATATGTCTACTTTATGTTTGCATCATAAAATTTATGAGTTTTTACTTTTGGAAGACACCATAGGGCTTCAAAGTTCAGTAGCAATTTTGAAATTTTTCACAAAATTTTCAAACTCACTATTTTTCAGGGACCAGTTCAGTTTTGAAGTGGATTTGAAGGGTCTTCATATTAGAAGTACCCCATAAAAGACCCCATTATAAAAACTACACCCCCTAAAGTATTCAAAAAAACATTCAGTAAGTGTATTAACCCTTAAGGTGTTTCACAGGAATAGCAGCAAAGTGAAGGAGAAAATTCAAAATCTTCATTTTTTACACTCGCATGTTCTTGTAGACCCAATTTTTGAATTTTTGCAAGGGATAAAAAGGAGAAAATTTTTACTTGTATTTGAAACCCAATTTCTCTCGAGTAAGCACATACCTCATATGTCTATGTTAATTGTTCAGCGGGCGCAGTAGAGGGCTCAGAAGGGAAGGAGCGACAAATGGTTTTTGGGGGGCATGCCGCATTTAGGAATTTGAAGCCCAATTTCTCCCGATTCAGAAAACACCCCATATGGGTGTGAAAAGTGCTCTGCTGGCGCACTACAGGTCTCAGAAGAGAAGGAGTCACATTTGGCTTTTTGAAAGCGAATTTTGCTCTGGGGGCATGCCGCATTTAGGAAGCCCCTATGGTGCCAGGACAGCAAAAAAAAAACACATGGCATACCATTTTGGAAACTAGACCCCTCGGGGAACGTAACAAGGGGTAATTTGAACCTTAATACCCTACAGGTGTTTCACAACTTTTGCATATGTAAAAAAATATATATTTTTTTTACCTAAAATGCTTGTTTTCCCAAAAATTTTAAATTTTTTAAAAGGGTAATAGCAGAAAATACCCCCCAAAATTTGAAGCCCAATTTCTCCCGAGTTCGGCGATACCCCATATGTGGCCCTAAACTGTTGCCTTGAAATACGACAGGGCTCCAAAGTGAGAGCGCCATGCGCATTTGAGGCCTAAATTAGGGACTTGCATAGGGGTGGACATAGGGGTATTCTACGCCAGTGATTCCCAAACAGGGTGCCTCCAGCTGTTGTAAAACTCCCAGCATGCCTGGACAGTCAACGGCTATCTGGCAATACTGGGAGTAGTTGTTTTGCAACAGCTGGAGGCTCCGTTTTGGAAACAGTGGCGTACCAGACGTTTTTCATTTTTATTGGGGAGGGGGGTTGTATAGGGCTATGTGTATATGTAGTGTTTTTTACTTTTTATTTTACTTTGTGTTAGTGTAGTGTAGTGTTTTTAGGGTACAGTCGCACGGGCGGGGGTTCACAGTAGTTTCTCGCTGGCAGTTTGAGATACGGCAGAAAATTTGACGCAGCTCAAACTTGCAGCCGGATACTTACTGTAATCCTCCGCCCATGTGAGTGTACCCTGTACGTTCACATTGGGGGGGGGGGGAAATCCAGCTGTTGCAAAACTACAACTCCCAGCATGTACGGTCTATCAGTGCATGCTGGGAGTTGTAGTTTTGCAACCGCTGGAGGCTCCGTTTTGGAAACAGTGGCGTACCAGACGTTTTTCATTTTTATTGGGGAGGGGGGCTGTGTAGGGGTATGTGTATATGTAGTGTTTTTTACTTTTTATTTTATTGTGTGTTAGTGTAGTGTAATGTTTTTAGGGTACAGTCACACGGGCGGGGGGTTCACAGTAGTTTCTCGCTGGCAGTTTGAGCTGTGGCAGAAATTTTGCCGCACCTCAAACTTGCAGCCGGATACTTACTGTAATCCTCTGCCCATGTGAGTGTACCCTGTACGTTCACATTGGGGGGGGGGGGGGGGAACATCCAGCTGTTGCAAAACTACAACTCCCAGCATGTACGGTCTATCAGTGCATGCTGGGAGTTGTAGTTTTGCAACAGCTGGAGGCACACTGGTTGTGAAACACCGAGTTTGGTAACAAACTCAGTGTTTTGCAACCAGTGTGCCTTCAGCTGTTGCAAAAGCTACAACCCCCAGCATGTACGGACAGCGGAAGGGCATGCTGGGTGTTGTAGTTATGCAACAGCTGGAGGCATACTACTTTGGCTGGGGATGCTGGGGATTGTAGTTATGCAACAGCTGGAGACACACTGGTTTGCTACTTAACTCAGTGTGCCTTCAGCTGTTGCAAAACTACAACTCTCAGCAGTCACCGACAGCCAACGGGCATGCTGGGAGTTGTAGTTATGCAACCACCAGATGCACCACTACAACTCCCAGCATGCACTTTAGCTGATTGTGCAAGCTGGGAGTTGTAGTTACACAACAGCTGAAGGTACACTTTTCCATAGAAAGAATGTGCCTCCAGCTGTTGCAAAACTACAAGTCCCAGCATGCCCATAAGGGCATGCTGGGAGTTGTGGTGGTCTGCCTCCTGCTGTTGCATAACTACAGCTCCCAGCATGCCCTTTTTGCATGCTGGGAGCTGTTGCTAAGCAACAGCAGGAGGCTGTCACTCACCTCCAACGATCCTCGCTGCACCAGGTCAGTCCCTCGTCGTCTCCGCCGCCGCTGCTCCTGGGGCCCCGATCCTAACAGGGGCGCCGGGGAACGGGGTCCCCAGCACCCGGGGTGTACGTCCCGCACCCGCTCACGTCCTCCGGAAGAGGGGCGGAGCGGGTTGCGGGAGTGACACCCGCAGCAGGCGCCCTGATTGGTCGGCCGGTAATCCGGCCGACGAATAAGGGCGATCGTGAGGTGGCACCAGTGCCACCTCACCCCTGCTGGCTCTGGCTGTTCGGGGCCGTCTCTGACGGCCCCGATCAGCCAATAATTCCGGGTCACCGGGTCACTGGAGACCCGATTGACCCGGAATCCGCCGCAGATCGCTGGACTGAATTGTCCAGCGATCTGCGGCCATCGCCGACATGGGGGGTCATAATGACCCCCCTGGGCGATATGCCCCGATGCCTGCTGAACGATTTCAGCAGGCATCGGGGACCGGCTCCGCTCCAGATGGTTGCGGGGGGCCGGTAAAACACATGACGTTCTCATACGTCATGTGTCCTTAAGGACTCGGAAATGGAGACATATGAGAACGTCATGTGTCCTTAAGGGGTTAAAAGTTTAATCACCCCCCTTTTCCCATAAAGATTAAAAAAACTGGTTCAATAAAAATAAACATATATGGTATCGCCGCGTGCGGAAATGTCCGAATTATAAAAATATATTGTTAATTAAACCGCACGGTCAGTGGCGTACATGCAAAAAAATTCAAAAGTCCAAAGAAGTCATTTGGTCATTTTTTACATCATGAAATAATGAATAAAAAGCGATCAATAAGTCCTAACAATGCAAAAATGGTACTGCTAAAAACTCCAGATCATGGCACAAAAAAATAGCCCTCATACCGCCCCATACGCGGAAAAATAAAAAAGTTATAGGGGTCAGAAGATGACAATTTTAAACGTATTAATTTTCCTGCATGTAGATTTTTTCCAGAAGTACGACAAAATCAAACCTATATAAGTAGGGTATCATTTTAATTGTATGAACCTACAGAGTAAAGAGAAGGTGTCATTTTTACCTAAAAATGTACAAAGTAGAAACGGAAGCCACCCAAATTTTTGATTTGTTTTGCGTTTCGGCGTAGAGTTTTGGGTAAAATGACTGACGTCATTACAAAGTAATATTGGTGGCACAAAAAATAAGCCATCATATGGATTTTTAGGTGCAAAATTGAAAGAGTTATGATTTTTTAAAGGTAAGGAGGAAAAAAACGAAAATGCAAAAACGGAAAAACCCCGAGTCTTTAAGGGTTTAAATAGCTTTTCCCAATGCTGTACGTGATGCTAGAGACACTGAGAACAACCTATTACTGCTGTGCTTAGCTGTGTAGGGCAGTAGAAGAAGATGACAGAGAGGTACCTGCAATGTATACTTACCTGTTCCCGATGCTTTATCTCTTAACAGGCTTTCACAATGTTGTACCCGGTACTCCCTGTATGTAGCTCTAGGTATGACATTGAATAAACCTATTTAAAGAGAGAGAGAGAGAGAGAGAGAGAGAGAGAGAGAGAGAGAGAGAGAGAGAGAGAGAGAGAAAAAGCACCTGAAACAGCAACCACACAGTGCAGATCTGCTACTGCCTTTACCCAGATACTGCATATAGACACTGCATAGCTACAGACATCGTATCCACTATCCAAAGGATTGGGTATAAGATGTCTGATTGTGGGGGTCCCGACTCTGTGGACCCCAGCAATCTTCCTGCTGCACCTGGTGTTTGTTTAGAGCGTCAGGTGCTGGAGGCTTGTGATGTCACGACCACACACCCTCAATGCAAGTCTATGGGAGTAGGAGTGACGGCCGTCATGGCCCCTTCCATAGACTTGCATTGAGGGGTTATGGCCGTGACATCATGAGGGGGGCGTGACCATGACGTCACAAGTTTGTGAATTTTTATCACAAATATCGGCACTTCGCGATTTCATGAATATTTAGAATATAGAGCTATATACTCGTAATGATGAATATTCTTTTTTTTTACATGCTAATTTTTATGCAAATTTTCCATGCAAATTTTCCATGCACCGATCCAATAGACAGAACTAGGAAATGGAATGTCCAGCGCAGGATGAAGTCAAACAGGAGCTTTATTTTAGACGATCACATGGAACACACAGAAAGACCAACCCGTTTTGGGTCAAACTGGACCCTTAATCATGGCCATGATAAAGGGTTCAGTTTGACATGAAACGCGTTGGTGTTTCTGTGTGCTCCATGTGATCGTCTAAAATAAAGCTCCTGTTTGACTTCATCCTGCGCTGGACATTCCTTTTCCTAGTTACATAGCACAGAATAACACATTACGATATCATACAATATTGCTTGTCAGGTTTTCTTATAACAGCATGTGACATTGCATATATTTCTACAATATTATGCTTGTAAACGGTGCAACTCAGGCATTTTAGGCACAAATTCCATTCAATTCACAGACTTTTTTCCCCCATACTTTAAGATTTCTTTTATTGTTGATAGTATGTTGTGTGTGATATGATACCGAGGAGCCTTTTAAAAATAGGTTGACCCTTTTTCTTGTCACAGAGCTTAGGGTATGTTGTTAACACATTGCTGGGTTTTCACCAATATTTTTTTAACTGTATTTTTATGTAAAAATTGCATGTTGTGTTAACATTGAGAAGATATTAAACATACATGTAATTAGTAAAAATTCATATCATTTTTTTTAGCTTTTGATGCCCTGATTCTTGTTTTACCCATCCACATTCTCATTCCCAAGACATAGGAATTGTACTATTTTGTTGACTATGTGTATTATTCACCAAATAGTCAGATGGCATGGAAACCTTGTTGCTAGCTAACAGACATGAGCTTCATAATCACATACCACTGAACATGATACATGTCCCCTCTTCCTCCCAGTCACACTTCCCCGAGCCTAACTTGCACACCCCATTTTCCAATAAAGTTCCCACCCATTTGACTTTCCATTAAAAGAACAGATAGGCCACCAAACAGTAAAATCCCTATATTTCAGGAACAGGGAAGCATAGCAAGAAAGTATAACTATAATGTGGATATATATCTACATAAATACAGTGGGGAGAACAAGTATTTGATACACTGATGATTTTGCTGGTTTTCCTACTTACAAAGCATGTAGAGGTTTATCACTTTTATCATAGGTGCTCTTCAACTGTGAGAGGTGGAATCCCATTGTAGGATTTTTTTTTTTTTTATAATTAGCATTTTATTGCATGACATAAGTATTTGATCACCTACCAACCAGTAAGAATTCCTGCTCACAAAGACCCATTATTTTTTCTTTAAGAAGTCCTGCTGTTCTCCACTCATTACCTGTTTGAATGTGTTACCTGGATAAAAGACACCTGTCTACACACTTAATCAAACAGACTCCAACCTTGGCCAAGACCTGAGACCTGTGTAAGGACATCAGGGATACAATTGTAGACCTGCACAAGGCTGGGATGGGCTTAAGGACAATAGGCAAGCAACTTGGTAAGAAGGCAACAACTGTTAGCACATTTATTAGAAAATGGAAGAAGTTCAAGATGACAGTCAATTCATTGATTTTACTTGGCTGCCTGATGGTTCCTCTCTGCGCCAGACAAACTCCTGACTCCCTGGTCATTCGCTTTTGATTCTATTCTTACCCAGGAGGGCTGCAGTGGACCTTCTTCCATATCTCTTCTGCTCTTAACCTTGTTGTGTGTGGGCGCACAACCAACTTCGGTAAGCGGCTTGGGAATTACTGTCCCCTACCCCCACCTGCAAGATCTACTGATCCCGCACATGAGGCGCCTTCCTTTCTCTCTCTAGATCTCAGTTGAATAGTACCTATAATAAAAATGAATGACCCATGTACGCTCTGTAAGTAGGAAAAACTGCAAAATAGGAAGTGTATCAAATACTTGTTCTCCCCACTATGGAGATAATATATAGTACTCTCCTTGTGTAGACATCATATTTGGTGTGTGGTGATTCAAAGACCTTTAGCACACCACTGGGCATTCTGGGAGAAGGAATGTGCAAAGGTCGCTTCTTTGCTTTTTGTCTAAGATCAAGTGAAGTACCTTTCATGTTAGTTGGATGTGTGGGGGACAACCATGGCAGGATGGGGAACCACACAGTGGTGTCAGTGTCAGCTGTATGGCCTGGCAGCAGACCCTGAAGCGACCTGTGCCCCCTGGATCTCACCCTAAGTTCCGGATAGAGTAAGAGCCGAGGTGCAAAAGTGCCCTAGTAGTGGTGACCCCAGGGTGCTGGAATTTACTTGGGAGTAGCGACCCCACTTAAAAGATGGCACATAGCATGCACTTTTATCTCTTACCCTTCTGAGCATTCACCTTTAGCGTTCTGGCCTTCTAACTGTTGATCTGCAGAATAATTTTTATAGATCCGCCTGGATGTCCGGGCAGTATAACACTGCGCACATTCAGTTATTTATCATTTATGTTTTTGGCACTGTGCTCAAATTTGTGTTCTTTTTTGTTCACTAGGATTGGTCAGGTCAAGGGGAAGTGGGTGTGGCCATTAGATTCCTCACCTCCCTGCCATGCCCCAACTAATTGTTTGCCAGGAGTACTTTCAGTCCCAGAGTAGCTTCAGCGAAAGGGGACATTGTAACTGGAACCTTGCAGGTGCCTTTTGTTCGGAGGCAAAGGGTTTGCTTTATTGATGTACCTTACTCCTTTTGAAGAAGGGCTTGCAATGGACCACATCCTCGTGCATGTTTTTTTGTGTGAACTCTTTGTACTTTTTAGTTGCACTTGGGTGATTTGAGAGCACATGACTCATTGTCTGCAGATGGGTCCTCTTACCTTCTGGGGAAACTTCTGGCTTGGCAATAAATCCTAATCAGTTTTTGAGACTCTGTAACTGGGGTTAAGCTGATGTTTAGGAAATGTTACCTGTGAATATATATATATATATATATATATATATATATATATATATATATACAGTATATGTGTGTGTGTTTGTGTTTATATAAAAAAATCAAAGGTCCTATTTAAATTACAAAAAAGGCATTAAACATATAGACATAAGCAAGTTGTCTTGTTGCTGGATGCCTGTTGTTTGATAAGAGTAGAGAAAACTGTAATAAAAAAAATCTTTCATATCTCTATTTCAGTTTTATGCTTTTATATGTTCAGTCCTGGCCACCAATGGAGAAATAAGTGCATCAAGCACTGGAGTCAGCCAACTCATTTGAGCTTTATTTCCTGTTTAACACTCCCACAGTGCCAGACACTGTATCTTAAGCTAATGTGTTCTCACAGCCTTGTGGGAAAATGGTGGTTAATCTAATACCTCATCTATTAAAGCAATGCACCTCTCCATTACTTATCGGGGTAACCTCCAAAAATAAAGGAAGGCCAATTCAGACCCCACATGCCGTGGAAGCTGAATGGTAGGAGGCTTCAGATCCCAGCCTCAGTGATAACATCTTGTTAAAACATTCATGCCTGAATTTGAGATCATGAAACATTTAGAAGCAGCTGTGATAAATTATGAAATATTTTGAGCGCTCCTGTTAGCTAATTGCAGACAGAGCGGTCAAAATTAAACAGGAAAAAAAATAGTAATAAACAAATAAATAGAGCAGGTAAAATTCCCAGGCTAAAGAAGAAACCCGGAAATAGCCCATCCTGTGCCAATATCCCCGCACTCAACATCTGTCTGACAAAATATATGGGTGTTTATTAAAGAAGTGATGCAATCACCATCGTAATCCACTATATATTAAAGAAACATAAGTCATTCTGTAGAATTTTCTATGAAACTAATTAAAATGGTAACCTGGTCACTTTAAATCAAAATCACAATCAATGTGACGAACAAAAACGGCTGGGAAAGAAAAAGTACTACAAAGTAAAATGAAGCCAAATGGAATATTATTTTAACTACTTCATGGCTTTAAGATGTCTTTCAGTCATTCCACATTAGTAATAAAAATTTACTAAGCAAAATAAATTAAGATTATGAGTAAATTGTGACCAAATAAAGCATGGCATTCTTTTATTATTTAAGTAGAAAGTCCTACAGCTTCTGGATGCATTAGAAATCACAGTTTTATTGTCATCCAAATACAGACAATGCAACATTTTAATGTATCCCTGCAAAGTAAAACCCAATGGGTCTCATTGTTGCATTGTCTGTAGAGAGGAGCAAGCCAAATACAGCAAATTCATTTTCGCTCAAAACTGTGGGGTGAAAGCAGCTCTCATGAGTCTGACAACATAATTATTATTATCACAGAATACCTGGATGAAGAAGTAACACTGAGATGACATCAGGGTAGCCCAGCATACTTTTCAGCAAGCAGAAAGATCACATGACTCCAGGTTACCCAGTTTAGTTATTGCTTGCAGTATGTGACATTAAGAGACTGATAAAACACTTATGAACTGCTGCCATTTCGGAGAAAAAACTGAGCAATACCTTGAGCAGTGGGCTGAACTCAGACAGTGACTAGTCACCTTCATTGCTGTGTTCAAGTTGGTGCACTACAACTCAAACATATAGTATTTCTACCTGGATTTAACATAAAATTGCATAAATGAGTTAAAGTGGAAGGTGCATTTTAGATCAAGTTACTTGTTTTTTAAAGGTTTATTTAAACAAATATGGGGCAGATTTATGAACACATTTGCAGAGGAAAAGTAAATCAGTTTCCCATTGCAACCAATCAGGTTGCTTCTTTTATTTTTAACCCCTTAAGGACTGAGTGGTTTTCCGTTTTTGAATAGAGAAAACTGATGGGCACCACCTCAATAAAGATAGGGTGCAATAGACTGCAACTGAATGTAAACCTGGTTTTCCGTTTTTGCACTTTTGTTTTTTCCTCCTTACCTTTAAAAAATCATAACCCTTGTAATTTTACACCTAAAAATATGATGGCTTATTTTTTGCTCCAACAATTCTACTTCGTGATAACATCAATCATTTTACCTAAAAATCTATGGCAAAATGGGAAAAAAATCATTGTGCATCAAAATTGAAGAAAAAACGCCATTCTGTATATTTTGGGGACTTCCGTTTCTACGCAGTACATTTTTCAGTAAAAAATGACACCTTATCTTTATTCCGTATGTTAGTATGATTAAACTAATACTCTACTTATATAGGTTTGATTTTGTCGTACTTCAGGGAAAAAATCATAACTACATGCAGGAAAATTTTTACATTTAAAATTGTCATCTTCTGACCCCTATAACTTTTGTATTTTTCCGCATACTGGGTGGCATAAAAGCTAATTTTTTCGCTGTGATCTGAAGTTTTTAGCGGTTCAATTTTTATATTGATTGGACTTTTTAATCGCTTTTCATAAATTTTTTTCATGATATAAAATGTCACGAAAAATACTCTATTTTGGACTTGAATTGTTTTGCCCGCACGCCATTGACTGTGTGGTTTAATTAATGATATATCTTTATCATTCAGACATTTCCACATGCGGCAATACCACATATAATTATTTTTATTTACACAGGTTTTTTTTTTAAATGGGAAAAGGGGGGTGATCCCAAACTTTTATTAGGGAAGGGGTTAAATGATCTTTATTCCCTTTTTTCCCTTATTTTTTTGCAATGTTATAGCTCCCATAGGGGGCTATAACACTGCCAACACTGATTTTTAAAAGGAAATTGAGGAAACAAAAAAGAGAGGGCAGCGCCTCGTGTGATACCGTACAAACAGGAAAACCCAGGTGGATCCCCCAGCAGGGTGTGCTCTTACATGGTGACCCTCTTGGGGTTGAGCGTATCTCCCTGTTTTAGGGGTATTGGGTGGAATCCGTGCTGCAGCTGGAGGTGCCTAGACCGGTATCCTGGGAAGGAACCCGTAGAGTACTTGAATGAGGAGGAAAAGGGAGGCCCTTGTGTCCAGCGCTGCTCGATCCATAGATGGTTCAGGCAAGATGTAGGTCCAAAAAGGCTTACCCGTCCGGACGCGGTATAACGGATCAGCACGGAGCGGCCGCTGTACGGTTCACAGACATAACGATCTCCGGAGATCTTCACGGAGATCGTTATGTCCGTGAACCGTACAGCGGCCGCTCCGTGCTGATCCATTATACCGCGTCCGGACGGGTAAGCCTTTTTGGACCTACATCTTGCCTGAACCATCTCTGGATCGAGCAGTGCTGGACACAAGGGCTTCCCTTTTCCTCCTCATTCAAACACTGATCTTTTACATTGATCAATGGTTTCTCATAGGAAACCATTGATCAATGATTCTGCCGCTTGACTGCTTATGCCTGGATCTCAGGCACTGAGCAGTCATTCGGTGATCGGACACCAGGAGACAGGTAAGGGGACCCTCCTGCTGTCCTACAGCTGTTCGGGATGCTGCAATTTCACCACGGCGATCCCGAACAGTCCCCTGAGCTAACCGGCAATGTTTTACTTTCACTTTAGACGCGGTGTTCAATTTTGAACGCCGCTTCTAAAGGGTTAATAGTGCGCTGCATCGCAATCAGTGCCACGTTCTGTTAGCCACGGGTCCCGGCCGTTGTTAGAGCCCGACCCGCTGTGGTACCACGTTATAGAACGGGAGCGGACTCAGGAGGTACAGGTACGCCCTGAGTCCTTAAGGGATTAAAAAGAACTCTGTAAAATAATAGAAGCAATTTGATTGGTTGCTATGGGCAACTAGTCAACTTTTCCTCTGCACAGGTTTTCATAAATGTCCCTATTAGTATTTCTACCTGAATTTAATATAAATAAGCATTAAAAGTGTTGAGAGTGAACGGAAAATAAACATTTGCTGTCCAGTTGCTTGTATTTTCTGGGTTTAATCAATATAGTATTTCAACCTGGATTCAACATAAATACGCATTAAAAGTGTTGATTGTGAAGGTGCAATAGGCATTTTAGGCCGAGTTGCCTGTATTTTATGAGCTTAATGAAAAAAAAAAAAAAAAAAACACGGCATTTGTAGCTGGGTTTAAAGGAAAACTGTCAGCTAGTTCACCCACACTAAACCCAATACACTGGGTTATAGTGTGATTGAACAGGAATCTCTAAAGGGTTCACTTACTTTGTAATGTTTTGTTGCTGTCGAGTTAGCATTCTCTAAAGTGTCATGCTTCACTGTCTGCTTTCTTCTGGTTATTTCAACCCCCATCAGTCTACCATTGCCTGCTATCTGCTGGCTACTACAAATCCCACCAGTCCACCACTGCCTGCTGTCCTGTCTGCTGGCTAATACATCACTTACCATTCCCCCACTGCCTTCTGCAGTAGTCAGGCTTCGACTCCCACTAGTCTGCCAGTGCCTGCTATATGCTGGCTACTATAACTCCCACCAGTCCACCACTGCCTGCTGTCTGCTGGCTTTTACAACTCTCCCCAGTCCACCACTGCCTGCTGTATGTTGGCTTTAACAACTCATATAAACCAATCCCATAAGCCAAAAATGTTTTCAGCTTTCATACAAAAGCTATTTCTTCCTCACAATTTTTGGACACTAATCCTGTTGCATCTCCCAAAAGGGAGATTTTATGGAATGGAAATAAAAGGATTGGTGCAGCTCACAATTAACTACTATCCAAGGTAAAATCGGGCAATCACCTATACCCAAGGTGAATGAGGTAATTTTTGGATTTGTATAAGAAAGGAGCCTAGACCTCAAGGAGAGTAGGATGGAATAAAATGATTTTAAAATTGTATAACTCTAAGACCGAGCTTCAAATGAAGATGTTTTTATTAAAAATATGTAATGCACAAATTCCCCACACAGGACCCTTGTGGGAGGAATAAATAAATTTAGCTACTGAAGAAGGGGTTGAGAGCTGATTGCCAGAGCACCCTGAAACGCGTTTAGCCTACTACCTAAAAAGGCATTGAAAGCCTTAGTGGTGTGCCAACCACTGATAGCCTGGAATTTGTTTAATTTACCATTGGGTATTTTACCTGCCGTTCCTGTGATTCATTATATGGAGATTCACAATCCGTAAGATCCATCTGCATAGAGATCCACCTGCTGCGCTGTGTAGATCTACTGCAGCTACCACCGCTCCTATGATCCATTGACTGGTGTTGCTTACATCTGACTGACGTCAGACGCCACTAACAGGAGGATCTGCCATTGTGTGACATTCACCGGGTCCAGAGCAGTCTGGACCAGCCGCACTAAGCACCTGCCAGCGCTCATCTACCAACCAGAGCCGTGTATGGACATTACCATCACCACGCAGAAGTCAGTACCAGGAACGGGTAATGAACGTCATTATATCAAATCACTATTTCAATAGTTTATATGGACATTTATTAACATTCTACATATTCAAACCTATCATCGCCCAGACTACCAGAGGCTACATTAGCAATACAATCCACTGCCACTTATGGTTTGAAATTTTATGAATTTTTAAAAAATGTCTATTTGATGTTTTATGATTTAGTTTTATTTTGTATGTTATATGCATAATAATACTATTTGCCAATTTATTTATTCCTCCCGCAAGGGCCCTGTGTGGGGAATTTGTGCATACATATTTTTTTTATAAAAACATGTTTATTTGAAACACGGTCTTAGAGTTATACAATTTTAAAATCATTTTAGTCCATCCTACTCTCCTTGAGGTCTGGGCTCCTTTCTTATACAAATCCAAAGATTTTATGTAATGCTTAAAAAAATCTATTGCGTCTTCTGATACCTCTGTGTGCATCTGCCAACAAAAAGGGACTCTTCATGCAGCTTTATTTTAGTTTTACAAAGCATACAAAATCCACTGGCACAGTGTTTTCATGTTGCCCATAGCAACCAATCACAGCACAACTTTTATTTTTCAAAACTGCTAGAGGAAATTAAAGCTGCACTGTCACTGATTGACAAAGATAGTTTTTTTTGCCATTTAAAAGGTGGTTTTGTCTTTCTCTAATTTTGAAAGTATGAAAAAGTAAAACTTAATGAATGTACCATATTTTTCGCCCTATAGGACGCGCCGGCATATAAGACGCACCCAATTTTAAAGGTGCAAAATCTAGAAAAAAAACAGTGATCTTCAACCTGCGGACCTCCAGATGTTGCAAAACGACAACTCCCAGCATGCCCGGACAACCGTCGGCTGGAGGACCACAGGTTGAAGACCACTGGCATAGGAGGTAATACTCACATCTCCCCGCCGCTCTGGACCCGTCACCGCTGCCCTGGATGTCGCCCTCCATCACTGTCGCCACGTAACCGTGGTGTCCCCGACGCTCTGGATGTCTTCTTCCCCAGGATCCACGCTCTCCGTTGCCATCATCATGTCGCCGTCATCACGTCACTACGCACGCCGCTCCTATTGGATGACGGGACGGCGTGTGCAACGACGTGATGGCGTCGAAGGAGAGCGCCGGCCATGCAGGGGATCCCGGCACGGAGCATACACCGAGGAGGTAGGTAAGGTCCCTCCCGGTGTCCTGTAAGCTGTTCGGGATGCAGCGATTTCACCACAGCGGTCCCAAACAGCCAGACTGAGCAGCCGGGTTAGTGTCACTTTCCCTTCAGACGCGGCGGTCAGCTTTGATCGCCGTCTCTGAAGGGTTAATACAGGGCATCATCTCGATCGGTGATGTCCTGTATTAGCCGCGGGTCCCGGCCGTTGATGGCCGCAGGGACCACCGCGATAGGTGTGTGTATTCGCCGTATAAGACGCACCAACTTTTCCCCCCCAGTTTTGGGGAAGAAAAAGTGCGTCTTATACGGCGAAAAATATGGTAGATCTTATGTGAACCCAATATCTATATAACTATCTAACTATGAGGTGGCAAAGAGAAGAAAAATGAATCTAACATGAACTAGAAGGTTTTGCCAAAAGTATTATGCCACATGCATCACAAGGCTAAAATTGGTTCAAGATGCATCATCTTGAGTTTATCAATATTGCAACAGTGTGATAAATCTTCCATTTAAATTTTAACTTCTCACCTATGCCAGGAAATCGGTTTCTTTTGAAAGAAAGAGAAAAAAAAAAAAAAAAACACTAGTCGATGGCATTCTCATAAGATCAGACACAAGAATATATTAATTACATTTGTTACATTTCTGCAATTATAATAAGTTTTGAGAATGTAATTGTAAAGTATAATCAGCTGCGTCTGATCTGAATATGTATGTGAGATACAGTCTGTATAAACTCTGTTTTTTATGTGCCTTGCAGCACTGGGGTCCTGGGTTCAAATCTAACTAAGGGCAATGTCTGTTTAGGCAGGTGTCCTCTGGGTTTCTTAACACATAAAAAAAGTTAATTGATTTCTTATGAAATTGGCTCTAATGTGTGTTTGTGTATGTGTGTGTGTGTGTTTAGGGGGGAGGCATCTGAAATAGAAAGACCAGACCATGAGCCCCATTGGGGATAAGAACTGATAAGAATCCCTGTACAGTGCTGTGGAATAAGTTGGCATCATAAAGGTAATGGGAAATAAATGAAAATATTAAAAAAAATTGTTTTCATTGGCTTATTATGCTTGTACTAAACATAGATGCAATGGACGCATTGAGCAAATCATTAGAGGGATTTTCCTTATTCAGGAAACCCTTTTCTAAATTTAGTTGATCCATAGGTTTCCCCTATGAGACACATATGTTCTAAATATTATGTCTTTTCTTAGCCCTTTAGGGAAAACAAGGCATAACATGTAGTGTAAGAGCTCCACCTTTATTTCGGCTCAACTAATGATAAAGGTTTGTTATATATAAAGAATGTGAAAAAGTTCACCTATCTGTGGTTTGCCGTGTTCTTGTGTGAAGACACAATTAAATGTAAAGGCTTAAAACTTAAAGCTATTATAGTTTGCTATTTTCAAATAAACATTCTGAGGATCCAAAATGCCAACAATGGTCAACATTGCCAACATTGTCCAAGGCCACTGACCTATCAGAGCCCAGGTCAGGAAGTATTCTCATGAGAACCCTGGAGTAAAGACTTGTAAACTCAATTAATGTTATTTTCTAATAATAATAATAATAATAATAATAATAATAATATTTTCATTTCATAGGTGTTGATATCCCAAAAATCTAAAATTGTAATAAAGTTGTAATTTAAAGATCCTGTGACTTAAAGAGGTACTCCAATGTAAAACAAATGTTCTTAATCTTAATCCTTCCAGTACTTATCAGCTGCTGTATATTACAGGGTGGGCCATTTATATGGATACACCTTAAAAAAATGGGAAAGGTTGGTGATATTAACTTCCTGTTTGTGGCACATTAGTATATGTGAGGGGGGAAACTTTTCAAGATGGGTGGTGACCATGGTGGCCATTTTGAAGTTGGCCGTTTTGATTTCAACTTTAGTTTTTTCAATAGGAAGAGGGTCATGTGACACATCAAACTTATTGGGAATTTCACAAGAAAACCAATGATGTGCTTGGTTTTAACGAAACTTTATTCTTTCATGAGTTATTTACAGGTTTCTGACCACTTATAAAATGTGTTCAATGTGCTGCCCATTGTGTTGGATTGTCAATGCCTCTTCTTCCACTCTTCACACACTGATAGCAACACTGCAGGAGAATTGATAGCACAGGCTTCCAGTATCCATCACCGCATGATCCTGCATTATATCGTGGGAGCCGGCATCCTGCGTCATTACGGAGTTAATACTTGTACACAGTCTATGTGATTTCCCTTGCAGACTGCCTTGCATCTGATTTCCTCTAACTTTCTAGCCCGTGGGAGGTCTGTAACCTTCCCCTCCTGTTTTCTGTAACACTGAGAAAGCAGAAACTCTATCAGACTCTGATGGATTTATCTAATCTTTGTCTTATCAGCATCTAAATGGTAGCAAATTTCTAATAAAGACTATTTAGAAAGTTGCTTTATTTTGCATTTATAAAACAAATCAACAATAAAACATTGTAATAGGGTTTTTGTGATGTCCCCTTGTGAAGGTGTCTTCATGGCATTTCTAATGTGGTCACCAGACCAATGTCCAGCTATCTTGCTTCCAAGACAAGAGTGGAACTCATTGCTGGAAATAATGGACCTTCATGCCAGCCTCCATTGCTGTTTTGCTCTTCTCTATGATAGCCTTTGAGGGCAGTGGCCTGAAGTCAATGGAAAAGCTGTAGCTGGATGTCTGTCTTATAGTCCAATGTCATGAAAGTGCCTTCTGCTAGTTTGTGTAGAAACTGTTCGATGCCCTAAAGGGGTACTCGGCCCCTAGACATCTTATGCCCTATCCAAAGGGACCCCCGGAATTTCAGCTGCAGCACTCACCTGTTGCGGCTACCGGAAGCGCTGGAGGCTTCGGCTCCCGACCACGGTGATGTGATATCATGACTCCGCCCCCGTGTGACGTCACACCCCACCCCGCCCCTCAATGCAAGTCTATGGGAGGGGGCATGACAGCTCTCATGTCCCCTCCCATAGACTTGCATTGAGGGGGCGGGACGTGACGTCACACAGGGCGGAGTCGTGACGTCACGATCTCCCGTCACCATGGTCATGAGGCGTTAGGATGAGAGCCTCCAGCGCTGCCAGAAGCTGCCACAGGTGGGTGCTGCAGCCGAGATCCCGGAGGTCCCCAGCGGCGGGACCCCCGCGATTTGACATCTTATCCCCTATGCTTTCGATAGGGGATAAGATGTCTAAGGGCGGAGAACCCCTTTAAACATTGCTGAAATCTAGTCCTGTGTGTGTAATGATCTGTAGAAGTGACATTTCCAGGATTCTGTCCCTTTTATACCATTTAAGCCCCTCTTATATGCCACAGATTGGAGTCGGGTGCTTAAAAATTCGATCATTTGCATATCGAAATAACACCTGCAACTTTACATTACCTTATCCTTCTTGATGTTGCTATTTCAATGTTATTCAAAGCTCCTTTTCTTGAAATGTAAAAGTATTTGTGTTCTGATTCTTGCTAGTAGCAGAAGTACTTGTGAATCAGAACACTAAAATGTATAATGTGAACTATGTACAAAAACCTATGAATCTGAGGAATTGGCTAAAGTAAATGTGAAGCAAATGAGTATATCACATGTCCTTCTATAGTCACAGAGTTCAGTGATGTTGCCTAAAGCTGTCTGTGGCTTAAGGAGATCAGATAGTCATGGCTGGCTCTGGTTCATATGGTAATCGGATGCATGTGTTTGTGGGAATATTTTTGGTCTTGGTTAGCTAGCCGTGCCTGGCAGGAAGACTCTGGAGCTCGTGATTAGATATGTTGGGCAGTGTGGTGACTGCAATTTCCCAAGGTCACTGTAGGACATGCAGGAAGTTGTCCACCCACAGCATTCTGGGACTTGTAGTATTCTAGGGTAGCATTGCTGAAAAGAAATACTGAACATAAAGTTGAGTTAGACAGAATACATATGCGGAAAGGTACAAAAAGTGGACATCAACATATTTATCAATTTTCTGTTATTTACTGGGTAGATCTCATGTTTTACAGATGTGTCACTGTTTCCTAAATGCTGAGGTAATAGACAAAATTCCTTCATTTGCCATATACTTAATAAATATCATGTCATCAGTTAATTTATATAAAATGCAAAAGCTGTGTTTAATCCATTATTTTGTTAACCCCTTAAGGACAGTTTTTTTTTTTCATTTTTGCACTTTCGCTTTTTCCTCCTTACCTTTAAAAAGTAATTACCCTTTCAATTTTGCACCTAAAAATCCATATGATGGCTTATTTTTTGCGCCACAAATTCTACTTTGTAATGGCATCAGTCATTTTACCCAAAAATCTACGAGGAAACGGAAAAAAAAATCATTGTGCGACAAAATTGAAGAAAAAATGCAATTTTGTAACTTTTGGGGGCTTCTGTTTCTATGCAGTAAATTTTTCGGTAAAAATGACACCTTATCTTTATTCTGTAGGTCCATACGGTTAAAATGATACCCTACTTATATAGGTTTGATTTTGTTGTACGTCTGGAAAAAATCATAGCTACATGCAGGAAAATTTATACGTTTAAAATTGTCATCTTCTGACCCCTATAACTTTTTTTTTTTCCGTGTATGGAGCAGTATGAGGGCTAATTTTTTTTGCGCTGTTATCTGAAGTTTTTAGCGGTACCATTTTTAGTATTTATCAGACTTTTTATAGTTTTAGATTTTTTATGATTTTTTTTGCGCGTACGCCATTGACCGTGCGGTTTAATCACCGCAGACATTTCTGCACGCGGTGATATCACATATGTTTATTTTTATTAACGCTGTTTTTTTTAAATGGGAAAAGGGGGGTGATTCAAACTTTTATTAGGGAAGGAGTTAAATGATCTTTATTCACTTTATTTATTTTTACTTCTTTTTTTTTTGCAGTGTTATAGCTTCCATAGGGGGCTATAACACTGCACACACTGATCTTTTACATTGATCAATGGTTTCTCAAAGGAAACCATTAATCAACGATTCTGCCGCTTGAGTGCTCATGCCTAGATCTCAAGCATTGAGCAGTCATTCGGCGATCGGACACCAGGAGGCAAGGTAAGGGACCCTTCTGCTGTCCTACAGCTGTCCGGGATGTCACGATTTAACCGTGGCGATCCCTGACCTAGCCGGGGATAGTTTACTTTCACTTTAGACAAGGCGATCAACTTTGTCTAAAGGGTTAATAGCGCGCGGCACGCAATCAGTGCCGCACGCTATTAGCCACGGGTCCCGTTGTTATAGAATGGGAGCGGACTCAGGACGTACTGGTATGCCCTGAGTCCTTAAGGAGTTAAACCTTATGAAAGTCTTAGCTCTGCTAAGAGTAATGACAGCAAAAACTCTCCAAAAATCAGGAGCCCCTTTTCTCCTGACTTCTTAGTGGTCATGTACACACAAGAGTTCTATGTCTATGTTCAGTGCACTCATATTGTATGGCTCCTACACACAGAACTATAGAGCCTCCCAGCAGTGCCATACAGGTTCAGACTCCATACATAAGGAGATATTCTCATTGTGAACCAATGTCAGATTGGAATTGACAGAAAACATTCTGTATGTCTTCATATGTAATGGCTCGGTAGTGAGATTATGTCTTTCTGTGGCAGCCATATTCTATGCAAAGGAAACTCACAATGTAAATCCTTATACTGGTATACATAAACTAATGATTTCAAGAAAAATATGGAACTGCAAGTATGTTAAGGGGTGAACAGTGGGTACCGGGGATCTGCCCCCTCAGAATGATATTGTCATATGTGAATAAAAAAATTGTGTGTGATGATGATGATGATGCACTGTTTAATACACTGCTCACAAAAATTAAGGGGATACTTAAATGTAACTCCAAGTCAATCACACTTTTGTGAAATCACACTGTCCACTCAGGAAGCAACACTGATTGACAATCAAATTCACATGCTGTTGTGCAAATGGACAAGAGAACAGGTGGAAATTGTTCATGTGTCCACTCAAACAGAAACCATGAGGTTGGTATGAATGCCCGACGTCCGCAGGTGGTGGTTGTGCTTACAGCCCGACACCATGCAGGATGTTTGGCATTTGCCACAGAACACCAAGATTGGCAAATTTGCCACTGGCTCCCTGTGCTCTTCTCAGATAAAAGCAGGTTCACACTGAGCACATGTGACAGACGTGACAGAGTCTGGAAATGCCGAGGAGAACGTTCTGCTGACTGCAACATCCTCCAACATGGCCGGTTTGGCCGTGGGTCAGTAATGGTGTGGGGTGGCATTTCTTTGGGGGCTGCACAGCCCCCCATGTCCTTGCCAGAGGTAGCCTGACTGCCATTAGGTACCGAGATGAAATCCTCAGACCCCTTGTGAGACCATATTCTGGTGCGGTTGGCCCTGGGTTCCTCCTAATGCAAGACAATGCTAGACCTCATGTGACTGGAGTGTGTCAGCAGTTCCTGCAAGAGGAAGGCATTGATGCTATGGACCGTCCCACACGTTCCCCAGACCTGAATCCGATTGAGCACATTTGGGACATCATGAAACTTTAGTCCAGGTCTGGGAGGACATCCCCCAGGAGACCATCCGCCACCTCATCAGGAGCATGCCCAGGTGTTGTAGGGAGGTCATAGGGGCACATGGAGGCCACACACACTACTGAGCCTCATTTTGACTTGTTTTAAGGACATTATATCAAAGTTGGATCAGCTTGTAGTGTGGTTTTCCATTTTGAGACTCCATATCCAGACCTCCATGGGTTGATACATTTGATTTCCATTGATAATTTTTGTGTGATTTTGTTGTCAGCGCAGTCAACTATCTAAAGATGAAAGTATTTCATACGATTAGTTCATTCAATTATATCTAGAATGTGTTATCTTAATGCTCCCATTATATTTTTGAGCAGTGTATTAAGTTGTACTATGCTCTGTATTATTTGTTTGTGATTTTCTGCATTAAACGTTTATAATGTAACCTGGTGCAAAAATACTGCTGTTTGTTATTGACTAAAGACAGAATGGGGGGGAGGAGGTAAAAAGGCAATGCAGGGTGACTGTGTGCACTGGGGCCTGAGTTGAGTTCTGCAGCTAAAGTTTGGCCTGGCATAGAATGTAGAGCTGAAGATTGGAATAAGTCACAGGCCTGTGTTACAAGAATTGTGAGGTCTTTAGGCCTGGTGCAGGAGACAAGTGGACTGTGAGTAACTCTGTAGCAAAACCAGTGTTGGTGGACTAGGAGCCGTGATCCTAATGGTTAAAGGGACTATGTACTGTATATAGGTACCTGGACCAGGGACAGAGACTAGGTGTGCATTGTGCAGAGGGAGGCATACTCAGATGAAAGACTTAAAGAGGTTATCCAACAAACTTAATAAAAAAAAATAAAATAAAAATCAGATCAGTATAGTACATTAAAGGGGCACTCTGGTGGAAAACTTTTTTATGTTAAATCAACTGGTGCCAAAAAGTTAAACAGATTTGTAAATTGCTTCCATTAAAAATCTTAATCCTTCCAGTACTTATAATCTGCTGAATACTACAGAAGAAATTATTTTCTTTTTGGAACACAGTGCTCTCTGCTGACATCACGAGCACAGTGTTCTCTGCTGACATCTCTGTACATTTTAAGAACTGTCCAGAGTAGGAAAAATTCCCCATAGTAAACACATTCTGCTCTGGACAGTTCTTAAATGGAGAGCAGAGCAGAGAGCACTATGCTCGTGATACAGCAGAGAGCACTGTGTTCCATAAAGAAAATAATTTCCTCTGTAGTTTTCAGCAGCTAATAAGTACTGGAAGGATTAAGATTTTTTTAATAGAAGTAATTTACAAATCTTTTCAACTTTCAGGCACCAGTTGATTTAAAAAAAAAAAATACAGTTTTCCACTGGAATACCCCTTTAACCCCTACAGGACCCATGACGTACCTGTACGTCATGAGCCCACTCCCGTTCTATAACGCAGGCATGGCCCTGCATCATAGCGGGTCGGGCCTGTCCTCTAACAACGTCCGGGACCCGTGGCTAATAGCGTACGGCACTGATTGCGGTGCCGCACACTATTAACCCTTTAGACGCGGCGTTCAAAGTAAATCATTGCCGGGTAGCTCAGGGGGCTGTTCGGGATCTCCGTGGCAAAATCGCGGCATCCCGAACAGCTGTAACACAGAAGGAGGGTCCCTTACCTTGCCTCCTGGTGTCCGATCGCCGAATGACTGCTCAGTGCCTGAGATGCAGACATGAGCAGTCAAGCTGCAGAATCATTGATCAATGGTTTCCTATGAGAAACCACTGATCAAATTAAAAGATGAGTGTGTGCAGTGTTATAGCCCCCTATGTGAGCTATAACATTCCCTAATAAAAGTTTGAAAACCCCCTTTTCCCATTTAAAAAAAAAAAAAAAAACTGTGTAAATAAAAATAAACATATGTGTGGAAATGTCCGAATTATAAAAATATATTGCGCAAAAAAATCCAATAGTGCATTTTTGGTCACTTTTTTTATATAATGAAAAAATGATTCTGCTCTGATCTGCCGTCCCGCAGACCAGAGCAGAAGATGACCGATATCCCTGATCAGTGCTATGTCCTATACATAGCACTGAACAGGATTAGCAATCGAGTGATTGCTATAAATGGTCCCCTATGGGGACTATTAAAGTGTAAAAATAAAAGTAAAAAAAGTAAAAAAATTAATGTGAAAAACCCCTTCCCCCAATAAAAACGTAAATAGCCCCATTTTCCCTATTTCACCCCCAAAAAGTGTTAAAAAAATATTGTATATACATATCTGGTATCGCCGCGTGCGTAAATATCTGAACTATTAAAATAAAATGGTAATGATACCGTACGGTGAAAAAAAAAAGTTCAAAATAGCTGCTTTTTTATAACATTTTATTCCAAAAAAATTTAATAAAAAATGTATTAAAAGTTTTATATACCATATTTTTCGCCGTATAAGACGCACTTTTTCTTCCCCAAAACTGGGGGGAAAAAGTCGGTGCGTCTTATACGGCGAATACACCCCTATCGCGGCGGTCCCTGCGGCCATCAACGGCCGGGACCCGCGGCTAATACAGGACATCACCGATCGCGGTGATGCCCTGTATTAACCCTTCAGACGCAGCGATCAAAGCTGACCGCCGCGTCTGAAGGGAAAGTGACACTAACCCGGCTGTTCAGTCGGGCTGTTCGGGACCGCCCTGATTTCACCACGGCGGTCCCGAACAGCCCGACTGAATAGCCGGGTTAGTGCTTACAGGACACCGGGAGGGACCTTACCTGCCTCCTTGGTGTCTGCTCCGTGCCGGGATCCCCTGTATGGCCGGCGCTCTCCTTCCTCGTCATCACGTCGTCGCGTACGTACGTCGGCGTGCGTAACGACGTGATGGCGGCGACGGAGAGCGAGGATACCCGGCCAGCAGCAGAGACGTTCCGGAACGACGGGGACACGGTGACAGCGATGGAGCGACATCCAGGGCAGCGGTGACGGGTCCGGAGCGGCAGGGACACGTGAGTATTACCTCCTCCTGCAGTGGTCTTCAATCTGCGGACCTCCAGATGTTGTAAAACTACAACTCCCAGCATGCCCGGATAGCCAACGGCTGTCCGGGCATGCTGGGAGTTGAAGTTTTGCAACATCTGGAGGACCGCAGGTTGAAGACCACTATTGGGTTCAAAATCTTTATTTTTTAAGATTTTGCCCCTAAAAATTGGGTGCGTCTTATACGCCGGTGCGTCCTATAGGACGAAAAATACGGTAAGCAAATATGGTATCAATAAAAAGTACAGATCACGGCACAAAAAATTAGCCCTCATACCGCTGCTTATATGTAAAAATGAAAAAGTTATAGGTCTTCAAAATAGGGGGATCTTAATCGTACTTATTTGGTTAAAAAGTTTGTGATTTTTTTTAAGCGCAACAGTAATAGAAAAGTATGTTATCAGAGGTATCATTTTAATCGTATTGACCCAAAGAATAAAGAACACATGTCACTTTTAAAGTAAATTGTACGGCGTGAAAACGAAACCTTCTAAAATTCGCTAAATTGCGGTTTTCTTTTTAATTTCCCCACACAAATAATATTTTTTTGGTTGCCCCATACCTTTTATGGTAAAGTGAGGGATGGCACTACAACGGACAACTGGTCGCGCAAAAAAAAAAGCCCTCATACTAGTCTGCGGAGGAGGAAAAAATGAAAATGTAAAAATAACATTTTCTGCGTCCTTAAGGCCAAAATGGTCTGAGTCCTTAAGTTTAAACAACCATAGTCAGATAATATTTATGACATTGAAGCTTTCCATGCATGAATATGGTCTGTTGTTGGGGCTCTTTGTCCTTTGATTCCCTACAGATTGCACAGTTGAGGCATGGACACTCTCTTAAAGGGTACTCCACTGAAAAAAAAAACATTTTTTTAAATCAACTGGTGCCAGAAAGTTAAACAGATTTGTAAATTACTTCTATTAAAAAATCTTAATCCTTCCAGTATTTATCAGCTATTGTTATGATTCACAAGAAGTTATTTTCTTTTTTTTAATTTCCTTTCTGCCTGACCACAGTGCTCTCTGCTGACACCTCTGTCCATTTTAGGAACGGTCCATAGTAGGAGCAAATCCCCATAAAATACCTATCCTGGACAGTTCCTAATATGGACAGAGATGTCAGCAGAGAGCACGGTGGTCAGAAAGAAAGGAAATTCAAAAAAGAAAAGAACTTCCTATGGAGCATACAGCAGCTGATAAGTACTGGAAGGATTGGGATTTTTTATAGAAGTAATTTACAAATCTGTTTAACTTTCTGGCATTAGTTGATTTAAATAATAAAAAAAAATATATATATATATATATATATATATATATATATATCTACACAAATTCAGTCTGTACATTTTCTGTACATCACTTTATAGACAAAAATAAAAATAAAAATGGGTTGTGGAGCTCATAAGCGAGCTGTACAATTGAAGGGAACCTACTACTACTACTACTATTACTACTATTACATACTTTTCATATTTCTGAAGGGGAGCTACATCCCCAAAAGGCATTATACTGAAATAAATAAAGAAGTTAGTAAATTTAACCAGATGTTTGGTGGCTAACTGGCTATCTTTGGTGAGAGCACAGTTTCCAGAGTTTTCTTCCTTGTGTTATGTTATAGAGCAGGAGAAACAGAGCAGACTGATATATAATTTTGGTTGGACATTATATAGTGTAACTGATAACCTATTAAAGGGGTATTCCAGGATTTTTTTTATTTGACTATGCTACAGGGGCTGTAAAGTTAGTGTAGTTCATCATACAGTGTCTGTACCTGTGTGTGACGGTTTTCTCACAATTCTTATGTGATTTTCACCCCAATATTTATTTTAACAGCATACAAAATGACTGTTGTCTCAGATTTTTCCAGGTTGCAATGCGGCCGAGACCTGACTCACTAGTCAGCTGATGACAGGGAGCCTGTCTGCTTCAATGGGTGGAGCGATCGCTTGGTGGGAGAGAGATCAATCTGCAACTAATGCAACAGCTGAAGGCACCCTGATTGAAAACCACAGGTCTTTTGAATGGATGCAGCTCATTTATGTTTCAATGGGTGGGGTGGCTGATGTGTGGGAGGGAGAAAAATGGAATTATGGGATTTGTAGGCAAAGAAGAAAACTCAAACAGGAGATACCAGTTCACAAAAAGCTAGCCGCAATGTTATGGTAATCTCACAACATAGCCATTTAGCGCCAAGACAGGCACAGATCCTTCCTAAGCATGTCCATTACTGTCTGCCAGGTACATATTAAAATCACCTTATGGGGGATAATCCCTTTCATTTCAAATTCCTGCTCACTGTTGGAATAAGGAGGCCAGTGGGCAGTCCTATTCAGCCATTGACAGCTATATATATATATATATATATATATATATATATATATATATATATATGCAAAGTTGTACAGGGTAAGATGAAAATCAGTGAGTAGGACCACCCATTGGACTCCATAGCCCAGAATAAACAAATATTAAAATAAATAGATTCTGAGTCTTTTTCCATAAAACTATATTACGGTCTGTACAGCTTATTTATTTCTCTATAACATGATGTCAGTAGACTAGTCTAAATTGTCATGATGACAGGTCTCCTTTAAGAAACCTGTAAATGTTGAATTCAGGTTATTCAATACCATTTTTGCATGTGATCCTTTGATTCTGTTGTTTGGGTCATTTTCATTTGGGTTGATAGTCCATCTCATATTAGCTGATAAACTTGGTGTTGATGTCAGTCGGTGAGTGGCCAACTTGCAAGAACTGTTAGCTAGAATTGCTGTAGGACCATCTAAACTGATTTGTGTGTCCATCATATTTCAGAAAGTAATGTGCTAAATGCATACAGATACATGTACCAATATATATCTCTCTTATTATCTCTATTATTTTAATATTTTAAACCATAAGATGGTACATACTGGGTCTGTTTGCCAAACAAGTCTTTGGAAGACTCAGTTCTACATAGAACATATCGGGTTTTTTATGTGCTTGTCACATTACATCAAGAATTCTAAAAATGTCCTACATGTGATCCAAAGGAATAGATTTCACAGTGCGGTACTACATGTTTCCAGAATATGCCACTATCCCTTCTCAGGACAGATAACTGGTAATTTTAGGAACTTATGCAAGCTTTGAAGTTTAGAGGACAAAATGTCCTAACACTGAGAAGCATTTCATCCTAAGTTCCTGACCATGGATACTAGTGCACCACAAGTATTGTACTTTCTCTTTAAAGTGAGTCCAGATGAAAATAACTCTACTGCTAACAATTTAAAGCTGTCCAGAGAATGGGAATCCAAAAGGCATCTTCATGTAACTTCACACAAGTAAACATCTGCTTCTGAACAGGATAAAGGAGATTTGAGAAAGAATGAAGGCCAAACCACATTTCTTCATTTTGTTAATATGACCTTATTTAGATGGTTTCATTGGGGATGCATACTATAAAGGGTACAATAGGATAAATGGATGGTAAAATGCTTAAAAAAGGGTAGTGATAAGTTGTGCATGAGAAAAATAAATGTGTAACAGGTGCTTGATTTGTGTTCACATCAATTCATTGGATGGAAGGATAGGAGAATGAGAAACATGGAAAGGAAGTAATATGAATCTAAAATGCACAAAGCATACAAATATAAAAATAACCTATGGAAACAACATTTTATACAAAAATAATCAATCTTTATTTGACCAAAAAATTATAATATTTATAAGACATAAGTAAAAATACACATTGGGACCAGGAAAAAAAAAAAGTGTTACGTGTTCAGTTTAATCATCCTTGAAGGGGTTGTCTGGCAATAGAAAAATTGTCTGGCTGGCTTCTCCTCTGCCTGATCCCCGTCAGTTTTGTACTGACTGTTCACAGGTCCGAATGACAGGAACAGGTGATCAGGCAGGTGAGTATACTTTTTCTTCAGAGCCAGAATTACCCCTATTTGAAAATATTTTTATGGCCAGACAATCCATTTAACCTTTTCTTACACAAGGACATTCAGTAAAATAATTTTATGATTTTCACATAGTTACAAATCTTCAAATTAATAGCAAGAAAATGCAATTTGTAAGCAAATATTTAATTAATTGAGTCCTAATTCCTCCATACGGATGTGTCCATCTTTGCCTATCCTTTAGTTTAGTTGAGGACTCCAAGTTCTTATATAACTTATTCAACACAATATCATGACATGCTATTAGAATACTTAAAAGATTTTGTTTATTTAATAGTCACTGGGTTAATAGAAAAGAGAGTGGATTGTATGTGAGATAACCCCCAGCAGCAAAGAAAAATGGTTCCCTTTTCTGGTGCTGCTTAAAAAGTACCTGTCACCAAATAAACTGTTCTAAACTAACTCAGGCTATGTTCCCTAACTACTCCTAACACCCCCTCCAGCCCTTGAAAAAAGATTCAGAGCTTTAAAAAGCTGTGTATAATACCTTTCTTCTTGCTCACATAGTGCAATTTCCCAGCAGGCATGACATCACTGAAGCCAGCTGGGGGACCACTTCCGCCCTCACATGTTAGCAGTGATGTGATGAATAGAAGACCTCAAGTGCTCTGTGCATGTTTTAGTCTGTGTTTCTATCAGTGAGGCTCTCCTGCAGCTTTCAGTCTGTGCAGCTTTCTGTGAGAATCTGTGGAGCTTTCACTTTCTGTGCAGCTGTCAATCAAGCTCAGTGAAAAGAAGCACTTAAATGTGGGCTCCTGCAAGGGCAGGAGGAGACCGAACACACTGTATTAATTTTGGCAGGGCACAGAACATTACATTTTAAACATATTTATGTTGATCATTTTAAAAGCAAGTGAATGGTTAAGTGTCTGCTAATTACACAGGGAACGTTATATTAAAAGTTTTATTTGGTGACAGTTACTCTTTAACAATACCATGCCCTTAACCATCTTAAAAACTAAAAACTTGGGTCTCTATTATATGGGGGAGAATGTAGGCAGAACAAGATGATATAATTCTGTGTAATAGGCCCAGCCGTCACAATACGAAAGAGCAAACAATCATTCATCGGCTGATCCCAAAGTTTTGGCAGGTAACAAACTCCTTGATGTGCGGCCAGCAAATGACGGAAGTAAAGGACTGAACAAATCATACAGTGCTCCTTCATGTGACATGTGCCTGCATGATAGTGAGGCCATTTATAGTGTTGAGTGTAGTGTTGAGCGGCATAGGCCATATTCGAATTCGCGAATATTCGCGAATATATGTAGGAATATTCGTCATATTCGCGAATATTCGCATATTCGTAATATTCTCGTTTTATTTTCGCATATGCGAATATTCGCGTGTACGAAAATTAACATATGCAACAATTCGCATATGCGAAAATTAGCATATGCAAATTTTCGTATATGCGAAAATTCGCACGCCAGTCTCACACAGTAGTATTAGAGCCTTCTTACACCACATAAGCTGGAAGCAGAGAGGGATGATCACTGTGATGTGTACTGTGAAAAAAAAATAAAAAAAAAAAACGAATATTCGTAATTACGAATATATAGCGCCATATTCGCGAATATTCGCGAATTCGCGAATATGCTATATTCGCGAATAAAATTCGAATTGCGAATATTCGCGAGCAACACTAGTTGAGTGTGAATATTTGAAATGCAAATTTTTACTGCGAATTTCAGCACTTCGTGATTTCACGAATATTTAGAATATTAATTATTTTTTGGTTTTTTTATGTGATGTGTACTGTGTAAAAAAAAGTGATCATCCCTTCCTGCTTCCAGCTTGTGGTCCAAAGAAGGCTCCAATATTATTTATTGTGTGAGTCAGTGTGGAGCGCAAATATTGCGTATATGCAAATATGCCCGAATATTGGCACTTCCAGAGGACAATGATCCTCCCTTCTTTTAGGTGAAAGATATAATTGTGCATGCGCACTATGCGAAATTTCATTAAGAATTTTTGCATGAAAAAAGGGGAACGAACATAGCGAACATGCAAATTTCATGAACAAAGGATGAATATTCATTCATATATTCACAAAATATCATGAATTTGAATATGGCCCCTGTCGCTCGTCACTAGCCATTTTAACCCTTAAGGACACAGGACGTCCCCGATGACCTAGAAATAAATGGTGATCGGCAGTGTACAGTACACCGCCAATCACCTGCCGTTGCTGGGGAGTGGTGACAATAATGTCACCGCCCCAGCAATGCTACTATTGGCCGGCGATCGTCCGGCCAATAGCAGAGCAGCAGAGGAGAGGTTAACGGTCCCTTCCCGCTGCTGCATCCGCTCTCTTCGTTCAGTCAGCAGGTGCAGCAGTGAGAAGAAGCCGTGGATCCCCCCTCAGAGCTCCGGAGCCCCCTCAGGAGCCTTAGAATAGGGACAGCGGATTACAGGGACAGGTAGGAGTTTAATAGGTTAAAAAAGTTAAATAAAAGTAAAAAAAAATTTTTTAAAAAAAATCCCCCCCCCAACCCCCTAATGGGTCCCCAGGGTCCTATTAGGGTCTGATCCCTGACCCCCGGTCCTATTAGGGGTTCAGGGAGCTGCGTTTGCCACCACTTTTTTTTTTGTCCGCAGCTTTTTTTTAATAAAAAATAAATCCCCCCCTGACCCCCTAATAGGTCCCCCAGGGTCCTATTAGGGTCTGATCCCTTACCCCGGGTCCTATTAGGGGTTCAGGGAGCTGTGTTTGCCACCCCTTTTTTGGGGGGGCTGCAGCTTTTTTTTTTTCCATTACTGTTCTACACTTTTTACACCAAGCACCACACAGTACATTCTTCCCCGCCCCCATTTTATACCGGCATCCCTCTGTTCAAATCCCTTTCCGCCAGATCCACGTCCGCTTGTGGGACCGTGCGGAAGAACCAGAGAGGCCTCCCTCTAAATTTTGTTAAGACGCCTATCCCCAAGGGTGAGTCCCGTGCCCTGACCCATGATAACCTGTTGTTGGTGAAGTATAAGGATAAGAGGGATGTCCTTATGCTCACCACTATTCATGGGAACGGCAGCACCCCTGTCCCTGTGCGAGTTACCGTGGGACCGGTCCTCAAGCCCGATTGTATTCTGGACTACAATCGGTATATGGGGGGAGTTGATCTCTCAGATCAAGTCCTCAAGCCATATAACGCCATGTGGAAAACACGGGCATGGTACAAAAAAGTTGCGGTCTACATGGTACAGGTTGCCATGTACAACGCTTTTGTACTATCCCAGTACGCTGGTAACACAGGGACATTCCTCCAGTACCAAGAAGAAGTCCTAAGGTTCCTGATCTCTGCTGACCGGGAAAGATCAGGCCGGACTTCCCAAGGGTCTGGAGTTAAAGGCGCCAGGATCGTCCCAGGCCAACACTTTCCAGTTGACATCCCCCCCACTGGAAGGAAGGGGTGATCCCAGAAAAAATGCAGAGTGTGTTACAGGAAGGGGATGCGGAAGGACACCAGGTATCAGTGTGACACTGGCCCAGATAATCCGTGCCTCTGCATAGGCTGCTTCAGGGAGTATCACACTTCCATGGAGCACTAAATTTTCCCTTTTCATTAGAATTTTCCATAATTTGACCAATGTACCAAATCCAGAGTAAATTCCAAAACATAACCCCCTTAAATCACTAAATAGCCCCAAAAAAACTGAAAAAAAAAAACAAAAAAACCTGATAAGACCTCTGGGGGTGTTTTTTCAAAAATGGGTCATAGGTCACTGAGTCACTATCATCGGGGACTTTTTTATGTTGCCTCAAATGCGCAGCGCTCTCTCCACCTGAGCGGGTGCGCATTTGAGGCAACAGGTTAAGGACGGCCACACACATCACATTCCCAGAATGATGATTCAGAGCATAGGATTTGGGGTGGGCATATTTTTTTTAGTTTTGGCTATGCTCTGGGTCATTTATTATTTTATGATTTATAGTTTTCTGGCCCACTGTACCCCATATTACGGGCCTCTGTACCCCACCTGTCTACCCCAGTTACGGCCCGTTGTCCCCCATAGTGTTCCCCTATTTTAGGGCTCAGTGCTCCCCCCATTAATGCTCCTTGAGGGGGGGTCCCACATCCTGGCTGCCATAATAAGCTCAAGGCCCCTGACTTACCTCCCACTCCAAGACCTGGTGTGCACCCACGGAGCCAAAATCATCAAAAATTAAGGTATGTTCTTATTCCAAAGAAATGTATTTACAAATTTTGGGGGGGGGTCTTTTCTGCTATTAACCCTTGTAAAAATGTAAAGTTTTGGGGAAAACCCACATTTTAGTGAAATTTTTTTTTTTTCACATATGCAAAAGTCGTAAAACCCCTGTGGGGTATTAAGGCTTACTTTACCCCTTGTTACGTTCCTCAAGGGGTCTAGTTTCCAAAATGGTATGCCATGTGTTTTTTTTTTTTTTGCTGTCCTGGCACCATAGGGGCTTCCTAAATGCGACATGTCCCCCCCCCCCCATTTAAGCAAAGTTTGCAAATGTGACTCCTTCTCTTCTGAGCATTGTAGTTCGCCCGTAGTGCACTTGACGTCCACCTATGGGGTACCTCCATACTCAGAAGAGATGGGGTTACAAATTTTGGGGGGTCTTTTCTGCTATTAACCGTTGCAAATTTGTGGGGAAACACACTTTTTTTTTGTGGGGTATTAAGGCTCACTTAATTCCTTGTTACGTGCCTCAAGGTGTCTAGTTTCCAAAATGGTATGGCATGTGTTTTTATTTTTTTTATTTTTTTGCTGTTCTGGCATCATAGGGGCTTCCTAAATGTGACATGCCCCCCAAAAACCATTTCAGAAAAACGTACTCTCCAAAATCCCCTTGTCGCTCTTTCGCTTCTGAGACCTCTACTGCGCCCGCCGAACAATTTACATAGACATATGAGGTATGTGCTTACTGGAGAGAAATTGGGCTATAAATATAAGTATAAATTTTCTCCTTTTATCCATTGTAAACATTAAAAAAAATGGGTCTAAACGAACATGCGAGTGTAAAAAAATTAAGATTGTGAATTTTCTCCTTCACTTTGCTGCTATTCCTGTGAAACATCTAAAGAGTTAAAACGCTGACTGAATGTCATTTTGAATATTTTTGGGGGTGCAGTTTTTATAATGGGGTCATTTGTGGGGTATTTCTAAGATGAAGACCCTTCAAATCCACTTCAAACCTGAACTGGTCCCTGAAAAATAGTGAGTTTGAAAATTTCGTGAAAAATTGGAAAATTGCTGCTGAACTTTGAAGCCCTCTGGTGTCTTCCAAAAGTAAAAACACATCAATTTTATGATGCAAACATAAAGTAGACATATTGTATATGTGAATCAAAGATTTTTTTGGGGGGAATATCCATTTTCCTTACAAGCAGAGAGCTTCAAAGTTAGAAAAATGCAAAATGTTCAAATTTTTCATCAAATTTTGGGATTTTTCACCAAGAAAGGATGCAAGTTACCCCAAAATTTTACAACTATGTTAAAGTAGAATATGTCACAAAAAAATAATCTCGGAATCAGAATGATAACTAAAAGCATTCCAGAGTTATTAATGTTTAAAGTGACAGTGGTCAGATGTGCAAAAAATGTTCTAGTCCTAAGGTGTAAAATGGCCTGGTCCTTAAGGGGTTAATAAGCTTAATAAATAAGTGCCAATGTCCTTGATTGAATCGGCTAGAAGTCTTCCCATGTTATGTCTCCCTTAGTTCATTGTTTACACCATCTTCTTTCCATGATTACTGTTATCTAAGGCAGGGATGAGTGCAGCCTTTACCCTGTCTATTGGGGTGCCCACCTCCTTAACAATATTTCCCCAAACCATGGTGTATGTCCCTACCATAATTAACTGCTGGGTGTAGCAAAGTCAAATACCATAAAAAAACACTGTACAGATGCAAGGGTCAGGACACAATGGGTTAAACAGGCACAGAACAATGATCAATATGGACAAACAGAAAGAGAGAAGTGAATAAAGCCAAGTCAGAAACTAAAATAGCGGCACAGTACAGAATCAGAAAGCAAAGGAAGGTCAGGTCACAAACCAAGAATTCACAGGGTTAAATATAGCAAAGCACTAGACAGAAGCAAGTGTAAGGCTAAGTCTCCACTTGTTTTTTTTTTTTTTTGCAAAATGCAAAGAAAAACGCCAATTCTGCTGCATGGCATTTTTTGGGTCAAAAAACGCTGTGGCCAGATGTTAGCTGTAAATCAATGAGAAATCGCAAATTTGGAATTCCACTTTGCGTTTTTTCATTTTGGCGTTTTTTTAAAATCCTTTTGGAGTTTTTTCACTTTTTCTGCGTTTTTTTCCGCTCTGTGGCGTTTTGAAAAAAAACGCTGTAGTTCCCTCAAGAAGGCATTTTTTGTCAAAATCGTGGCGTTTTGCTCCAATAGAAGTCTATGGGAGTGAGAAAACGCCAAGAAAAATGCAATGTGGATTTTAACTTTGGCGTTTTTGCAGGCAGTTTTTAATCTTTTTTGGACTTCAGCGATCCAAAAAAGTGATGTAGATAGCTGTTTTTAATAACATTTCGTAGGGTACCATTAAAAATTATTTTTCAAAAATATACAGTAGTGAAGGAAAAAATTGTATCTAACGAAATGTATACTATTGGAAAAAAAATATTACTTTTTAAACAGGGATCAATTTATGTTTGCGGGGAATTAAAAATGTAGCCGACAATTATAAAAATGTATTGTGTGTGTGTTTTTCACTTTTTTGCTTTATTTTTTACATTTTTTTTAGTTAGTACTACTACTCCCAGCCCATGATGGGAGTAGTACTACCTGTACTAATAGACAGATCGCCCGATGCGATCTTTCTGTATAATATGTAGATGCGGCGGCCGCTCTTCTATGGTCCCCTGCCCTGACGTATATTTACACTTATTCATATTTCCCGCAGGGCTGTGATTGGCCAGATGGTTCCAGCCAATCACAGCTCTCTGTGAGAAATAGGAACATGTGTATATATATGGCCGTGCAGGGGACCATAGGAGAGCGGCCGCTGCATCTATACATTATACAGGAGCATCACAGCGGGTGTCAGGAGTGATACCCGCAGTGATCTTTCCATAACTGCAGGTAATACTACTCCCAACATGGAGCACACTCTGCCTCATGCTGGGAGCTGTAGTTCCTGCATTAATAGACAGTTCAAAGCGGGTGTCAGAAGTTACACTCTCTGCGATCTGTTTATTAATACAGGTACTACAGCTCCCAGCATGGAACAGAGTGTGCTCCGTGTTGGGAGTAGTAGTGCCTGCTTAAGGACACATCACAGTGGATGTCACTACTGACACCCTCTGTGATCGTCCTGTCTATAGCAGAGATGGAGCGGTTGTATTCATCGCTCGCATCCCTGCTCTGCACTACACTCCGGGCCGGCCACTCATTCATTCATCTTTTCCTCAGAGCTGTGATTGTCTGCAACCATCCGGCCAATCACAGCTCTGGGTGGGAAATATGAATTTCTGTTGACATCAGTGGCCGGAGTATAGTGCAGAGAGGCGAGCGATGTATAGACCCGCTCGCTTCTCTGCTATATTATGGACGATATATGTCTATAGTACAGGTACTATCACTCCCAGCATGGAACAGTCTGTTCCATGCTGGGAGTAGTAGTACTACATAAAAAATGTTAAAAATGTATTTAAAAAAAAAGTGAAACACACACTTTATTAAAAAAATAATAAAATTTTTTTTTTTTTTAAACTTGAAATAAAAATTGGGTTATAAAATATATACATTGCGTTTAATAAAAAAAATTTCCATCACTGCTGCATCCTTTTTTTTTTTGGTACCCACCAAATTTTGGGTACCAAAAAAAAAAAAAACGCCAAGGTGCAATTTCCACACAAATCAAAAAAAACACAAGAAAAAACGCAAGAAAAAACGCATGATGACGTCACTTGCACTGGCGATTTTTCAGGCGTTTTTTTAATCCCTAAAAATGCAGTGCAAAAAAAACAAGTGGAGACTTAGCCTAATAAAGAAAAATCGAACACAGGAATTAAGTAATGGACAAACTGAGGTTTTATAGCTACCTGAGGAAGGTGTGGCTGCCACAGCCAGATATCATTGGCTCAATGTTCACTCCCCCTGATTGTCCTAGGTGTTGTCACGACAACAAATGATGTATTTGCCGAACACAGAAGGAATTAACCCTTCTGCCAGAAAGAGAGGCTGATGCACCCACTATAATTGCTAGGTAAATTCCCTATACCTCGTTTGATAACATTGTAGGACTTGTAGCATCATTGCTTTTCACATCTATGAACATAGACTGCAGAAAACCTGAGCAGAACCCTATTGTAGCCATCTGATCTACCCCTATAGATATTGAGATGTTATTTTATTTAAGATCAACCTCTACTATTTAACATGCTTTAAAAGCATAATAAAAATGTCTAAAAACAAGTAGTCTGAATTTTTTTATATTGAAAAATAACATTTTAAATGAAAACATTTGCAGTATACGAGGCATTAAGTAATATTATTATGCAACCTCTTACACACTGAGCAGAGCTGTGCAAGGCTGTAAAGCAAATATACATTAAGATGAATCATGAAAAAAGGTTTGGGCGGAAGACACAGAAGGAAAACCATAGGAGCGGTGAATGAATGGCATATGATAACCAACCACATGAAGAATTTAGTCTGCAGTGCTGCACAGAAAAATAAATAGCTGAAGATATTGTGAATTTATATTCTCCTCTCATCCCGGCACATCATGGGCCGTTCAAGGATTACATTTCTAAAAGGTCCCGTTCACATCTGGATATCTATGATGAAATACAATCTAAGAGGTTTTAGAACCTCTGTCTCTATGCCGAAATTGTCCATAATTATTATTTTCTACTTGTTCTTTAATGAAAGTGGCCTGTGCACCAGATGCCTGGAGTCCGGCTTGTGAATAGATATTTACTTTATTCTTGGAAAAGTTATTCCTAATAAACCCCAAAGGTAAATAGTGCACTTATGTGTCTTCTATGTGCAGAGCAGTCATTATCTGAAGGTTGTAGAGGGATAGTTTGTCCTATTTACTCCATATTAATCAGTGGGGAAAAAAACAGAGCGACAAAGGCAAGGAGTGTTTAAACTAGGGACTAGGGGGGAAGGAACCTACAACATAGAGGGGGAAGATGGTCAAGATAGAGAGGGGGGACTTATTAATGTATCTGGGGGTGGAGCGGAGGGAGGGGTTAGAATAGTTAATAGGGATAGGCTTCAAAGGAAGAAAAAACATACACCATTGAATTGCATGTTGACTAATGCCAGAAGTCTGACCAATAAAATAGATTAACTGGAGTGGTTGATGTCTGAGGAGAATTATGACATAGTGGGTATAACAGAGACTTGGTTGGACGATAGCTGTGACTGGGCGGTCAATATACAGGGTTATAGTCTATTCAGGAAGGATCGGACAAAACGGAAAGGGGGAGGAGTTTGTGTTTATGTAATGTCCAGTCTGAAGGCTGCACTGTGGGAGGATGTATAGGAGGGAAACGATAATGTGGAGTCAATATGGGTAGAAATACATGGAGATAAAAATAAAAAAAAATTCTGATAACATAATGGAAGAGGCAGATTATCAATTAATGAGGCAAATAAACATGGCAGCAAATCAGAATGATGTGATAATAATAGGGGACTTTAACTATCCTGATATAAACTGGGAAACCGAGTCCTGTGAATCTCATAAAGGAAACAGGTTTCTTACTATAGCTAAAGACAATTATCTGTCCCAAATGGTGCAGGGCCCAACCAGAGGCAGTGCCCTACTAGACTTAATATTAACCAACACACCTTACAGACTAACTAATGTGCAAGTAGAAGGACACCTAGGAAATAGTGATCATAATATAATACATTATAACTTGTTCTTCAACAAGGGAATCTCTCGAGGGGCCACAAAAACAATGAACTTTAGGAAGGCAAAGTTTGACCAACTCAGAGAAGCCCTTAACAATATAAAATGGGATAATGTCCTCAAAAACAAGAATACTGACATTAAATGGGAGACTTTTAAAAATATCTTAAACTCTCACTGCAAGATGTACAGTATATACCTTATGGGAATAAAAGGGTCAGAAATAAAAGAAAACCAATATGGATAAATAAAAACGTTAAGGGGCAATAAATGACAAAAATAAAGCATTTAAACTACTAAAACAGGACAGCAGTGAAGAAGCATTAAAAAGCTATAGAGAAAAAAGTAAAATGTATAAAAAAAAAACAAATAAAAGCCGCAAAAATAGAGATAGAAAGACTCATTGCCAAAAAGAGTAAAACTAACCCTAAAATTTTCTTTAACTACATAAATAGCCAAAAGTACAAAAATGAAAGTGTAGGCCCTTTAAAAAACGATAAAGAAGAAATTATAAATGGGGATCAGGAAAAAGCAAATATATTAAACAAATTCTTCTCCACTGTATTCACCGAGGAATATGAAATGCCAGGTGAAATACAGCGAGATAAGGTAAACGCCCCAGTACAGGTCACCTGTCTAACCCAGGAAGAAGTACAGTTCCTCCTTCAAAAAATCAAAATAGACAATACGCCATGTCCATATGGCATTCACCCCCGTGTTCTAAAGGAATTAAGTAATGTTATAGACAGACCCCTATTTTTTTATATTCAGGGACTCTATAGTAACAGGGACTGTTCCCCAGGACTGGCGCATGGCAAATGTAGTGCAAATATTTAAAAAGGGGACAAAAGGTGACCCAGGGAATTATATACCTGTTAGTTTAACCTCTGTTGTATGTAAATTGTTTGAGGGTTTTCTAAGAGATGCTATCTTGATACAAATAAATGTATGCCTCCATATCAGAATGGCTTTATGAGGGATCGGTCCTGTCAGACTAACCTGATCAGCTTTTAAGTGGGTAAGTAACTGGCTCAGTGATAGGAAACAGAGGGTGGTTATTAATGGTGCTTATTCTGATTGGGTGACTGTTACTAGTGGGGTACCACAGGAGTCAGTGTTGAGTCCTGTCCTATTTAATATATTCATTAATGACCTTGTAGAGGGGTTGAATAGTAAAGTAGCAACCTTTGCAGATGATACTAAACTCTGTAAAGCGGTAAACACAATAGAGGAAAGTGCACTGTTACAAATGGATCATGATAGGTTGGAGGTTTGGGCTGGGAAGTAGCAGATGAAGCTCAACACTGATAAATGTAAGGTAATGCACATGGGGAAGAATAATCCGGGCTGGAATTATGTATTAAATGGGAGCACACTTGGGACGACTGATGTGGAAAAGGACTTGGGAGTCTTAGTTAATTTAGCTGTAGTGTCCAGATCTGGGCAACTGCGGCCAAGGCAAATAAAATCATGGAGTGCATCAATAGGGGCATAGATGCCCACAACAAGGAAATTTCTACACCAGCACAGACGGGATTCTTTACTGTAAGAGCAGTGAGACTGTGGAATTCTCTCCCTGAGGAGGTGGTCATGGTGAATTCTGTAAAAGAATTTAAAAGGGGTCTGGATGCATTTTTGGAGAATAATAACATCGCTGGTTATGTATATTAGATTTATAGGGACAGAACGTTGATCCAGGGATTTATTCTGATGCCATTTTTGGAGTCAGGAAGGAATTTTTACCTCTAGTATGAGGGTTTTTTGCCTTCCTCTGGATCAACTGAGTAGGGACTCATAGGGTTATAGGTTAAACTTGATGGACTCTGGTCTTTTTTCAACATTATGAACTATGTTACTATGTTACTAAGTCCAATAAGCCATCCAGTTGTAGGACAGTTGCCGATCATTGTAAGTGTCACACAATCCTTACTTCTGTACAGAATTGAGCTGTGTTCTCACATTGCAAACAAAAGCAGCTGAGGTGTCGCCATGACTTCAGCTTCAAATATTGTTATTGTTAAACAATACTCAAACTCATTTCTCCACAATGTTTGGAAGCCTTTAAGAGAGTGATTGGATCACTGATTGTACACATGCAATATGCTCCATTTCATTGGGGACAGTTTTCCTCCATTTTTATGACCATTAAGCAGTTACAAACCGCAATGCAACTGAAATACAACTGATTGTATGTTTTCCCCCTTAGTGGAGCAGCAACTTACTGCACTGCCCTTACCAAACTACTTGTATCTGAAGCCAATTTGAAAGCCACAGTGACTTACTTGCTGATGCAGTTTTGATTGTACCTGTGATGCATTGTGCCTCCAAAGTAAGAACACAGCTTTAAAGGGGTACTCCACCCCTAGACATCTTATCCACAATCCAAAGGATAAGGGATAAGATGTCTGATCACGGGGGTTCACTGGGAACCCCCATGATCTCTCCTGCAGCACCCTCTGTCATCTTGTGCATGGAGCGAGCTTCATGTCTGATGACTGCCCCTCACACCCTGCCCCTCAATGCAAGTTTATGGAAGGGGGTCACCACGCCCCTCCCATAGACTTGCATTAAGGGGGCACAGTGTGACATCACAAGGGGGCAGGGCCATGATTTCACAATACCCCAGGCCCTGCATCGCCAGTCATCAGGCTAAGAGCGAAGTTCACTCCATGCACAAGATGACAGGGGGTGCTGCAGGAGAGATTGTGGTGTTCCCCCACAATCAGCCATCTTTTCCCCTATCCTTTGGAGTACCCCTTTAAAGAGTACCTGTCATCAAACCATATTTTCTAAACTAAGTCAGATTTTATTCCCTAACTACTCTTAACACCCCTCCTGCCCTTAATTTTTTTTTCTGAGCTTTAAAAAGCTCTGTCTAATACCTTTCCCCTTGCTCACATTGTGTGAGCTCCTGGCAGGAGAAAGTGAATATTCCCAAGTAGGCATGACGTCACTGAAGCCTGCGAGAGCTGTGCCTCGCCATGCCTCACCATGCCTCGCACGCACTTCCTAAGTTTGGTCTCCTGCCAGGCTGGGAGCAGACCAAACTAACTGTTTGACTTGTGGCAGGGAGCAGAACAGAGCCACCTAGTGAACGTTTTTTCAATCACATTAACCCCTTAAAGAGGTACTCGCCCCTAGCCAGGATAGGGGATAAGATGTCAGATCGCCCGAGTCCCACTGCTGGGGAGCCTTGGCATCCCGGCTGCAGCACCCCGCTATCATTACAGCACAGAGCGAGTTTGCTCTGTGCATAATAACGGGCGATACAGGGGATGGAGCAGCGTAACGTCATGGCTCCGCCCCTCATGACATCGCGGCCCGTCCCCTTAATGCAAGTCTATGGGAGGGGGCGTGACGACCGCCACGCCCCCTCCCATAGACTTGTATTGAAAGGGGTGGGCCGTGACATCACGAGGGGCGGAGCTGTGACGTAACAATGCTCTGGGCCCTGTATTCCCCGTCATTACGTGCAGAGCGAACTCGTTCTGTGCTGTAATGATAGTGCAGTGCCGCAGCGGGGATCCCGGGGCTCCCCAGCAGCGGGACCGCGGCGATCTGACATCTTATCCCCTATCCTTTGGATAGGGGATAAGATGTCTAAGGGCAGAGTACCCCTTTAAGGACTCAGCGTTTTTCAGTTTTTGCATTTTCGTTTTTTCCTCTTTACCTTTTAAAAATCATAGCCCTTTCAATTTTCCACCTAAAAATCCATATTATGGCTTATCTTGTGCACCACCAATTCTACTTTGCAGTGACATTAGTCATTTTACCCAAAAATCCATGGCGAAATGGAAAAGAAAATCATTGTGCGACAAAATTTAAGAAACACCACTATTTTGTAACTTTTGGGGGCTTCCGTTTCAACGCAGTGCATTTTTTAGTGAAAATTACACATTATCTTTATTCTGTAGGTCCATATAGTTAAAATGATACTACATGCAGGAAATTTATACGTTTAAAAATGTCCTCTTCTAACCCCTAAAACCTATTTATTTTTTCGGTTTGAGAGATAATTTTTTGTGCCGTGATCTGAAGTTTTTTATCGGTACCATTTTTGTTTTGATCAGACTTTTTGATCTGTTTTAATTCCGGATCCCAGCCGTTCATGGCCGCCTGAACCGACCCAATATAACGAGGGGTCACTGCATGACCACGCGTTATATCACGGGAGCCGGCGCAGGACGTAAATATACGTCCTGCATTGCTAAGGAGTTAAAAACATATAAACGCTCAGCATTTTAACAGCAAGTAAATAGCAAAGTGTCCTATAATTACATAAGGACCATTATATTAAAAGCCTAGTATGACATGTACTCTTTAATGTATTGTTGGCAGCAGCACACATCTCTCCTAGCATTGTGCTTCTAGGTAGACTAGTCAAGAAAATACATATACCTATTTTAGCGTATCTCCCAGGTTGAGTTCAGACCTATCCTGTATCCTGTTCAAGTCAAAGCATGCTAACCTTGGAAAGGTCTGGGTTATTTACATAGTGATAACAGCTCTGTGCAGGGTTTGGAGGATTTCATCCAAAAGATTGTGTCCAGTCCATGCTGTGAGGGCATCGTGCTTACAATTCCAGCTTCAAGAAGGAGTATGTACTATCCAGAGGAAACGATTCACTGTACAAGGGCCCCTCTATGTACACTAATCTCTTCATGGACTTATGGTAACAGCAGTTTCTTCAGCGTGTGCCCTGCACATAGTGTATTGTGCCGCAAACCAGTGAGTAAAGTACAAGAAAACCCACCACAATAGCCAACCTGTGTAAGCCCCTCACAGTAGAGAGAAACTAACTGGACTGTTGCTACAGTGTATATCCTATCTGCAACTGCATTTTCCACATTCAAGACTTTCCAGTCAGTATATCTGCTATTAGAGCGGCCCTGATTTAATAAGAGTGGAGTGTAGTTTTCTTTGTGGATTTTTTCCCCAACAAGTATTTTTTCATTGTATCTACTAATGTTTTGCCCTTTTGCCTATTTTTTTCAATTTTTTTTTTTTTACAACTGCTCTCAGCTGCCCAGAGCTTAAAAATGAAAATGTTGGGGACACCCCCTTTTTCCAGGAAGCCATGCCCCTTTTTCAGGTTTCCTAAGTAAAATGGAGAGTTGGTTGGGTTTTTTATTTCTTTGGCGCAAATTCTGACACGGACACAATTTGTGGTGCAGCTAAATTATGGCACATAACTTGACAAAACAGGTTGGGTTTACTATAGTAAATCAGGGCCATCAACTCTTAAATGGACAGGCACTAACTCTTTACTTATGGCTTAAAACCTGTAACCTACAATTCTAAACCAAGGTGCAAAAATTTAAAAAACTCGACTAACTCTCCATTTTACTTAGAAAACCCGAAAGGGGGTGTGGCTGCTGGAAAAAGGGGGTTTAACCACCAAAAAGGGGGCGAGTTCCTGACATTTAAAAAAAATCACAACAAATTTACTAATGTTTGCACAGAAAATGTGGTGGCTTTGAGCTCTAGAAAACCTCCCAGCTGTGAGCATGTGTAAAAAAAAGCAAAATGTAGGGAAACATTAGTAAATACCGTAGAAAAATTCCTGTCGGGAAACAAAACCCACAAAGAAATGGGTTGCAGAGAAGATTGAGAAAATCTCTACTTTGTGACTTCCACAGGTGTCCATATTTCTTATTCTTGCACGTGAGACTATGGTTACAATTAGGGATGAGCAAATTGAATCTGACAAATCCGAATTCATTGTGAATTTCAGAAAAAAATTGCTTCGAAATGAATGCGAATATCGCCGCAATTCGATTGCACAAATCGCTTCATTAAACTCCATTTAGTGCGATCCAGGCTCCAGGGCATCTAAGATAGTGGCTTCACATGTCAGGACATGGGGCAAGGAACGCTGGGAAGGTGGCAAGGCGGGATGACCCTGAATCACATGCAGCATGCAGCCTATCAGCAGTCAGCCACCCCTGTGATGTCACAGCCCTATATAATTGACAGCCATCTTGCAGCCAGTCACATCAGAGTTCTATTGCAAAGAGAGAAGGACAGAGATCAGTGTGTTGCACAGAAAAGCATTTTTACAGCAGCGATTCACCTCAAGCCCAATTCCAGCCTAGAAGCAATGGTAGGGAAGGGAGAGAGATTGAGATAAAGTGCAATTTTGGGTGTAGTACATTGCTACTGTGTGCTGCAGCACTGGTGTGAACTACAACTGAAAAGCTAATAGTAGCAAGCCAGTTAGGGTGAGCAGAGCACTAAAAGCCATAATCACCTGTTATTGATGCCTAATACTGGTTGAGTAGCGGAGAGTATTGTCCTCTATTAAGTGTAACCTGTGTGTACATAGGTGGTGTACCATTTTGTTCATGTTAAAGTCTTAAGGGCCTAGTTACTGTGAAAGGCCAGCCAAAAGTACACAAATGCTGGTGTTGCAGACAAATATGGTTTTAAGGGTAGTAGAGAGCATTGTGCAGCCTTCATAAGTGCATACCATGTACGTACATCTATGTGGTGTACCATTTTGTTCCTGTTATAGTCCTAAGGGCCTAGTTACTGGGAAAGGCCAACCAAAAGTACACATCTGTTGTGGTTGTAACTTGCGGGGCACTGGCGGGGTTTTCAGGAGCCTAGTGGCACTGTGACGTCAGCGCCGCCCACTTATGAATATTTATCCCCCTCCCTCCGGCTCTCCCTGCTGTGGTTGTAGACAAATAATGTTTTAAGCGTAGTGGAGTGCATTGTACTCACTCCCCTCATAAGTGCATACCACGTACGTACATCTATGTGGTGTACCATTTTGTTCCTGTTATAGTCCTAAGGGCCTAGTTACTGTGAAAGGACAGCCAAAAGTACACACCTGTTGCAGTTCTAGACAAATACGCTTTTAAGTGTAGTACTCCCCTCATGTACACATTAAGTATGTCAGGACGTGCACAGAGGAGTGGCAAAGGCCTATATTCCTCGGGGGCGGGCAGAGGTCGCAGCAGAATAGGGGTGAGTGGCAGCAGGAGTTGCAGCGAGAGGCCTGAGCTCCTAATATCAGCTTGCGGCCGTGTCTCGACCAGAAACTGCTGTCATTGACTGGTTAGCATGGACATCCATTTCATCACAAGTGACATCTGACACCCCCAGTCAACAATTGGCGGGTTCCTCAGACACAACTCTTATTTGGCATGGCCCAGGAGCAGTCCCTGTACTCAAATTGCCTCTGTCCTATGCTGTTCTCTCCCCTATAGAAGTATCCTATGCTGTGAATTCAGCTCCACTTTTTAGTCAGGATGATCTACTAGAGGACAGTCAGCAGCTACTGCCCAGCCAAGAGGTGGAGGAGACATCTCCCGCTTCTTTCGCTAGGTGGGCAAGTAGTGATGAGGAGAGTGACGTGGGAGGTGGTGTTGCCAGCGTTTAGGGTCCTGAAGAAGACACTGTTGAGGAACCTGAGGAGGACATCAGTGACGTGCAGATACAACTCGATGATGATGATGAAGCCGATTTCACTTGGGAGTCGGGTGCAGAAGGGGCTTCATCCTCATCAGGAGAAGATGGTGGCAGGTGGCCCGTGAGGCAGCAGTTGAGCCAGCAAGGTGGTAGCATGGTTGGAAATCAGCATGGTGGCAGCAGTGGGAAGTCTGGAGCCAAACGTGCCCAATGTAGACCACCTGCTTTGCAGCAGCCTACCTGCCCGGGAGGTAGTGGAACCGGGTCCCTGGAGTCAGTGGCAGTAGCTACTCTGCGGTGTGGCAGTTTTTCATCAAGTATCCGGAGGATGTTAACATGGCCATATGCAAATTTTAAAAATAACTTAAATCTTTTCAATAGTTAGGCCCTTTGGTCTCGTCAGGCTGCTGCCCCCTCCAGGCTGTGTCATTCTGTCACCATATGATCTCCTCTTGCTGCTGACACCTCCAGGCTTGGTCTTTCTGCCACATTTTGGTCTCTTCATGCTGGTGCCACCTCCAGGCTGTGTCATTGTGCCGCCATATTGTCTCCTCATGCTGCTGGCACATTACATAACATTTTTTATGTTAATCTATTTAAAATCTTCAATTAAAATTTTTAAATATATCTTTAATCTTTTCAATAGTGAGGTCCTATGGTCTCCTCATGTTAATGGCACATTACATAAAAAATGTTATGTTAATCTATTTAAAATCTTCAATTTAAATTATTAAATATATAATCTTTTCAATTGTGAGGTCCTATGGTCTCCTCTTGCTTCTGCCACCTCCAGGCTTGGTCATTCTGCCACTATATGGTCTCATTATGCTCCTACCACCTCCAGGTTGTGTCATTGTGCCACCATGTGCTCTCCTCATGCTGCTGGCACATTACATAAAATGTTTAAAAAAAATAATTTTTATAAATTTGAACAATTTAATTTTAATTAATAATTTTTATAAAAATGCCCCTTCAGCATTCCATGTGTGCAGGGCACGCCGGTGTTGCGCAGTTCTTCACATGATTTGCCTTGGCGAACAGAGTCACATGGGAAGAACTGCTAAAAGTCATTCATCAAGAAATTGAATCATGGATTACTCCACGAAAACTGGAAATTGGAACCATGGTGACCGACAACGGGAAGAACATCTTGTCTACACTGCTTCAAGGAAGCCTGAGCCGTGCGCCCTGCATGGCACATGTGTTCAGTCTGGTTGTCAAGCGGTTCCTGAAGTGTTACCCCCATCTGACATCATAACAATGGAAAGAAAACTTTGCATGAACTTCAGCCACTCGTACACTGCAAAGCGCACCGTGAGCTGCAGCATCAGAACTGTATTCCCCAACATAGTCTGATTTGTGACGTTGCCACATGTTGGAATTCCACCCTCCATACATTGGATCAACTGTACGAACAGAGAAAATCCATCACAGATTTCTTGTTGTCAACCAGTGGCAGCTCATACGTGATACCTGCCGTTTGCTCAGGCCCTTTGAGAAAGCCACATTATTAGTCAGTCTCCAGGATTACGGGATGAACAATGTCATTCCACTGCTTCATATCCTACAACACGTGTTGGAAACGATGGCTTGTCAGGGCACTGGAGACATGGTGCCTACATCTTGAGGCCACATGAGCCCTGTGGGGGCTTAACTGGAGGAGGAAGGGGAGGGGGACAGTGGAGCACAGGCAAGGTTTTGTGAAATGGGTGGTTTTTATAGTCATCTGACAGCAAAGGAGGAGCAGGCTGTGGAGATACAGGGTGATGAGGAAGACGACACAGACATACCATGGCCATGAGGTCTCTTCATGCTGCTGGCACATTAATTAAACATTTTTATGTTAATATATTTGATTATAAGGCCCTATGGTTTTGTCATGCTCTTGCCCCCTCCAGGCAGGGTCATTCTGCCACTATATGGCCTCCTCTTGCTGATGCCAATTCCAAGCTGTGTCATTCTGCCACATTATGGTCTCTTCATGCTGCTGCCACCTCCAGGCTGTGTCATTGTGCCACCATATGGTCTCCTCATGCTGTTGGCACCCTAAATTAAACTTTTAAAATTGTAATCTATCTAAAATCTTCAATTTAAATTTTACAAAATATCTTTAATCTTTTCTAATGTGAGGCCCTATGGTCTCCACCTCTAGTCTCTGTCATTGTGCCGCCATGTGACTCCTTGTTGCATTGGGTTTTGTGGTCATACAGTATTAGTTTAAAGTAAACGCTTCAAGGACCCGGGACATTAAACTTGTGAATCTAATCAAAATCTAATTTAAAAAAAATTGATGTCATCTTTTTAAGACTGAGGCCCTCTGGTCATCCATGTCATATATTACCTATAGAATTACCACAAGAATCCAATGAAAAAGGTTGGAGTGATAACAATGAACCGTAACTGATTAAATGAAACATTCGCAGTTCCACACAGAGTAAGACAGCTGGGAGCGCTGAGAGGCAGGGTCTGGAACAGGTGGTAGCTCGATGCTCACCAGATTGGGTCCTCAAAAAAGGATTTAAAAAAATTAAAATAAATTCAAATTGAATTACATAAAAATGTATCTTCAATCTCTTCAATTGTGATGCCATATGGTCTCCCGACCCTGCTGCCACATCCAGATGCTCTGCATCAGTGATTCTAATAGTGATGCCTGTAATCTGCATGTCATACTGAATAACAGTATTATTTCACAAACAAGCACACTCCCTATGCATGTTACTACAAGGCAAAGTGTTCTACACCCATATTGAGGCTTTCTGTAAGCCAGAAAAAGCCGTTTTTAATAGAGATTCGCTGTGAATAAATTTAGGGCAAACATTTTTTGGGGAAAATTCAGCGAATCGGCCAAATCTAATTTTTCAAAAATTCACTCATCTCTAGTTAGCAAAAGTGTTGTTCCGCTCACAGATGAAAATCAGGTTAGACTACGCTGCCATGTGATATTCCCAAGGGACTACTACCCCAGGTATCCTTCAATACAACTCGTACCATTTTTAGGGATGAATGTGGCCCATATGTTGCACCCCCACCAAGGGATCGTGAAAATCAATACCAAGATCCACACAGTAAATCCCATGTGGATTTTGATGTGTTCTTTTCCATGTAAAGATACCCTTACAAGTAAATTAGTAATATATAGACAGGTTTTACATTCATGAATGCAAACACTAGTGTGCAGTCTAAGTTATCCTGTAAATATGGCATGTTATTGGCACATCACAGCTGTAATTTCCTGGAGTAAAGCAATACATATGCTTGTCAGATTGTTTCAGAGTGTTTTTCTTGAAGATATAAATGGAAGTCTACCTTGGAACACATTGTTATCTGTTTCATTGGTTTCTTTAAAATGTACATCTGGTTCCTTAACAAAGAATGTACAAGACAACATGATTCATCACAAACTCACACAAATCACAGATTTCCCTACGGCTAATCAGACAATGATATAGTCAGCTGCATGCTACCAACCCGCCAGATGTGTAAGGGTTAAAACAAAAAAAAAAATTAAGCAGCTTTTTTTTTTTTTTGCAGGAACAGCAGGGTAATTAATTGTCCTTTGTGCGGTTGTGAATAGCGTCTGATAGAGAATGCTGCAAAATATCTGAGCTCACCCCGGTAATTACAGCCTGACGTTTCCAGAGACGCCAATCACAGGGGAAGTCTGTTAATTCCCCTAAAGTAGGGGGTGGCAGGGGGTGCCACGCCTGATCTTTTGTCCTGTTCTTTTAATCACTTGGCTGCAAAAAATAGAGGAGCAATCACATGATACCTATACAAAGCAATGCACTGCTCCTGCCAAGGTCTATGTAACCCTCTTCTTTTGACATACCAATGAAAATGAGATCTTCTCCACACAAAGGTCCCTGTGTAGAAAGTCCTAGATTGTATAGAAGGACCATGCTTCAAAATGACATTTTTTTGCACAGTGCATTGATAAATAATACTTCAGCATTTAGCGAAGATATATAAAAAAAATATAAGCAGGGTCAAGAAAAACCTCTTGTAAACTTACAATACTCAAACTTTCTCCTATTGTCCTTCTAGGTCAATATATTGATTGTTACACATTGTTAAGACTATACAGAAAATTCTTCTACAATGCTATTATATTTTACAATAAATCATCCTGGTTAGACCCTTTTCTAGGTCATACTGCTGTCCGATGGCCCTATTTACTTGTATCCACACTGTGCCCAATTCTGCATATGAAAAAGGCATGAGAAATTATTGCTCTGTGGTAACATCGGTACCAGTGATTGGGCACAATACAGACTGCAGATGACACTGGCCCTTACCAGCCCCAGGAAAGCAGTGCACATGGTAATAGTCACAAAGCACATTGGTCCTTGCAGTATGCTTGCTTCTCTCCCTCACACCTCCAGGTGCTAACTGCATTCTTCTTCTGCTTTCCTCTGATGACCTCAAGTATCACCCACACTTGCCACCTCCTTGTTGTCCTTCTGGAAGCAACACTGATTTAATAGCCCAAGCTGAATGATAACAGGCATAGCTGGGTGGGAGAGGTAGGGTGAGCCACAACACAACCCTCTTTCCACTTTGTAGCCCATTCTCCTACCACCTCGTCTTGATCCTTATTTTAGCACCACCTCTACATGTGAGGCTACCATCAGTTTCATGATCCTAATTACAAAAAAGGAAAAATTATGCAAAACTGCATGAAGGTAAGTTTTTAGCTGCATGCTCCTGACCACTTGTGTATTTTCATCTTAAGTAGTGTTGCTGGCGAATATTTGCAATGCAAATTTTATTCGCAAATATCGTATATTCGTGAATTTACGAATATTCGCGAATATAGCACTATATATTCGCAATTACGAATATTCCGTTTTTTTTTAAATCACAATACACATCACAGTGATCATCCCTCTCTGCTTTCAGCTTATGTGGTGTAAAGAAGGCTCTAATATTACTGTGTGAGACTGGCGTGCAAATTTTTGCATATGCTAATTTTTGTTTATGCTAATTTTTGCATATGGGAGCCTTCGTATATATATATGCGAATTTTCACATATGCGAAAATAAAACGAGAATATTACGAATATGCGAATTTAGCAAATTTATGACGAATATTCGTCCATATATTCGCGAAATATCGCAAATTCGAATATGGCCTATGCCACTCAACACTAATCTTAAGTAGAGATAGGCGAATCGAAGCTGACAAAATCGAATTTGTTCCAAATTTCATGAAATATTAGATTCTGAATTAATCCAAATTTCCTTGTGCTTCATGGTAACGAATTGCTTCATTCACTACATTTTGTGCGGGCTGGCAGCTACACGTGTGAGGACATGGGGCAAGGAAATCTGGGAAGGCGGGTAGGTGGGATGACCCGGAATCACATGGCGGAGTGCAGCTTATCAGCAGCCAGCCAGCCCTGTGATGTCACAGCCCTATATATTCAGCAGCCATTGCCGAAGACGGGAATTTCTGAGAGCAGAGACTGTGTGTGCGCACTAATCACTGTTACTGACAATACAGATCTTTACAGCAGCGAATCCATTCACCTCAATCCCGCATTCGTTCTGGCTAGAGAGAGCAGACACTGTGTGGTCACTAATCAGCGTTACTGACAATATGGATCAGCACAGGGGAAATCCATTGACCTCAAGCCTGCACCACTGTAGAGAGGCAGGGAGAGCTTGGAAGTCATTTCATAGTCTGCCAATTGAGATCATCACAAGGAGCATTCCCCATTCAAAGACTGCAAGCAATCATAGTGTGCTCTGCAGCAGTGATTCTAATAGCGATGCCTGTGATCTGCATGTCATACTGAATAACAGTATTATTTCAGTACCCCAGCACACTCCATATGCATGTTTCGGCAAGGCAAAGTGTTCTACACCCCTATTGAGCCTCTCTGTAGCCCAGAAATAGCAGTTTTTAATAGCGATTCACCGTGAATATATTTGGATTGAACCAAATTTTTTTAGAAATTCAGTTCGGCTGAATCGAATTTTTGAAAAATTCGCCCATCTCTAATCTTAAGAATGCAAAATTAAAATAGCTAAACATTGTAATTGTAGTATATTTGAAGAAATGGAATATGCACAGGGGTGTCTTTAACCCCTTAAGGACTCAGCCCATTTTGGCCTTAAGGACTCAGACAATTAAATTTTTATGTTTTAATTTTTTCCTCCTCGCCTTCTAAAAATCATAACTCTTTTATATTTTCATCCACAGACAAGTATGAGGGCTTGTTTTTTGCGCGACCAGTTGTCCTTTGTAATGACATCACTCATTATATCATAAAATGTATGGCGCAACCAAAAAACACTATTTTTGTGGGGAAATTAAAACGAAAAACGCAATTTTGCTAATTTTGGAAGGTTTTGTTTTCACGCCGTCCAATTTATTGTAAAAATGACATGTGTTCTTTATTCTGAGGGTCAATACGATTAAAATGATACCCATTATTATATACTTTTATATTATTGTTGCGCTTAAAAAAAATCACAAACTTTTTAACCAAATTAGTACGTTTATAATCCCTTTATTTTGATGACCTCTAACTTTTTATTTTTCCGTATAAGTGGCGGTATGGGGGCTCATTTTTTTGCGCCATGATCTGTACTTTTTTTTTGATACCACATTTGCATATAAAAAACTTTTAATACATTTTTTATAATTTTTTTTTAAATAAAATGTATTAAAAAAGTAGGAATTTTGGACTTTTTTTATTTTTTTTTCGTTCACGCCGTTCACCGTACGGGATCATTAACATTTTATTTTAATAGTTCGGACATTTACGCACGCGGCGATACCAAATATGTCTATAAAAAATGTTTTTTACGCTTTTTGGGGGTAAAATAGGAAAAAACGGACGTTTTACTTTTTTATTGGGGGAGGGGATTTATCCCTTTTTTTTTTACTTTTACTTTTACATTTTTTTACATTTTTTTTACACTTGAATAGTCCCCATAGGGGACTATTCATAGCAATACCATGATTGCTAATACTGATCTGTTCTATGTATAGGACATAGAACAGATCAGTATTATCGGTCATCTCCTGCTCTGGTCTGCTCGATCACAGACCAGAGCAGGAGACGCCGGGAGCCGCACGGAGGAAGGAGAGGGGACCTCCGTGCGGCGTTATGAATGATCGGATCCCTGCAGCAGCGCTGCGGGCGATCCGATCGTTCATTTAAATCGCGAACTGCCGCAGATGCCGGGATCTGTATTGATCCCGGCACCTGAGGGGTTAATGGCGGACGCCCGCGAGATCGCGGGCGTCGGCCATTGCCGGCGGGTCCCTGGCTGCGATCAGCAGCCGGGATCAGCCGCGCATGACACGGGCATCGCTCCGATGCCCGCGGTTATGCTTAGGACGTAAATGTACGTCCTGGTGCGTTAAGTACCACCTCACCAGGACGTACATTTACGTCCTGCGTCCTTAAGGGGTTAAAACATAGCATATATTTTAGTGTATGAAAAACCACCAAATAAACAAGGTGCCAAATACCCAAAACAAATGTGGAGACAAATATTATATTTCCTCATGGCTCCAATGCCAGGAGTACAAGAGATATATAAAATTAACAATCATATTTCACTGTAGACATCATATGCATTCCTTATGGATATGCAGTACGCATGATATCTGGAGGACAATAGATAATAATTGCACGTGTTCCCAACACGTTTCTGTCCACATGGGTGGATGTTACTAGCATGGGGACGTCTTCATGGGAACCTAGTGTCACTAGATACAGTATAAGTGACAATACTAGGGTGCATCTGTATGTATCATAAGACACAATCCTGTATACACTCCTATATACGGTTAAGCTCAAAAGCATCAATGGCTGTCGAATCATACAATTTGGGGGCATCCCGGTGTGTAGGTATTAATCCCAGTAAGTTGCATAGTAATTTGTAAATCCGGTTTGCAGTGCTGAGAAGTGCACTGGTGAAGTCCTGCAGTGATAGGATGGCGGGAATATGTCACGACGTGCTGATGCAGCTCATGGTGATTACCTAATTACCTAATAATAATTTTTTATGTATTGCATATAATTTAAATACTTTTAACTGTAATGACCCATCCCGGTTTGGTCCGAAGGGTTAAACTTTTTTAGGATCTGGCTTAGCTTGCATTAGGTTGCTGTGGTTATACCCTGACCTATTGTGGATCTGTCTCAGTTGTAGAGACCTTCTGTGACCATACCTTTTCAGCTGCCTATTTAAAGGGGTACTCCAGTGGAAAACTTTTTTTTGTATTCCTGACTGTTTCCTGACCTGTCACTGAGTTTCCTGTAGTTTGTTGTTTTGACAGGAAGCTCCCAGCACTTAGTTAGGCAGGGACCGTCTTCATAGTTGGGGATCCTTGGCATAGGGCAGATACACAATAAGAAGGGACAGGGGCTGTGGGTGAGATTAGGGCCTCCCTACTTCCTTGTTCATATGTGACATTAACTTTGAAATACAGGTACACAAGCTCATGTATTAGGATACTGCTTTCAAAGGCTTGACTCCCATCCTAGCAGGGAGGTGGAATTTCCAAAAAATCCAGTGAAAGGTTTTTTATTCACCCATCAGTGGAATAAACTGCTATTTTTGTTAAGCAGAGGAATAGTAGTTTCCCATAGCAACCCACAGGATTGTTTATATTATTATTATTATTATTTATTTTTATATATTTTTTTAAATTAAAGAAACAATCTGATAGGTTGCTATGGGAAACTTATCCACTTTTTGTTACAATTTGTTACAGTTTCTCTGTAAGTGATAAGCCTATTTGGCTGTATTTGTGGTAGGGGCGTGGAATAATTTGCACGCCCCCCGGCACACAGGTGCAGGCATATTTGGGGGAGGGGTGTTGGATATTGAACGCACGCCCCCTGTTCACAGGTGCGTGCGTTGAGTTCGGCAGTGTCACAGTTTACTGTGCACCGCAGGTAACATAGTAACATAGTTCATAAGGTTGAAAATAGACCAGAGTCCATCAAGTTCAGCCTATAACCTTATGAGTCCCTACTGCGTTGATCCAGAGGAAGGCAAAAAACCCTCATACTAGAGGTAAAAATTCCTTCCCGACTCCAATATGGCAGTCAGAATAAATCCCTGGATCAACGTTCTGTCCCTATAAATCTAGTATACATAAGCAGCGATGTTATTATTCTCCAAAAATGCATCCAGACCCCTTTTGAACTCTTACAGAGTTCACCATGACCACCTCCTCAGGTAGAGAATTCCACAGTCTCACTGCTCTTACAGTAAAGAACCCCGTCTGTGCTGGTGTAGAAACCTGCTTTCCTCTAAACGTAGAGGATGCCCCCTTGTTATAGATACAGTCCTGGGTATAAATAGATCATGGGAGAGATCTCTGAACTGTCTCCTGATATATTTATACATAGTTATTAGGTCTCCCCTAAGCCTTATTTTTTCTAAACGAAATAACCTAAATGTAGTCCGTACATGCCCTCTAGCGGTATGGAAATGTGAGTAGTAGAGATTTGCTGGTGAGATCCTGACTCAAGTGCCGATATGCGGCATTGCGTTCCGGAGTTTATAAATTCAACATGTTTGCTATTCCTTATCATGGTGGGCCGGCAGCAGTGGGTCTGCAGTACTGCCGAGTGAGGCAGCATTGGTGATGGGGTGATTGGACATTAGCAAATGTTGTGCCCATTCACAAGAAAGGTAGTAAGGAGGAATCAAGCAACTATAGGCCAGTAAGTCTGACATCAATAGTGGGGAAATTAATGGAAACCCTACTAAAGTGTAGGATTGTGGAACATCTAAAATCCCATGGATTGCAAGATGAAAAACAACATGGGTTTACTTCAGGGAGATCATGTCAAACAAACCTTATTGATTTTTTTGACTGGGTGACTAAAATAATAGATGGCGGAGAAGCAGTAGACATCGCATATCTAGATTTTAGTAAGGCTTTTGACACTGTCCCACATAGAAGACTTATCAATAAACTACAGTCATTGAGCTTGGACTCCAATATTGTTGAGTGGATTAGGCAGTGGCTGAGTAACAGACAACAGAGGATTGTAGTCAATGGAGAATATTCAGAGCAAGGTCTTGTCACCAGTGGGATACCTCAGGGATCTGTACTGGGACCAATATTGTTTAATATCTTCTTTTTTTTTTGTCAATTAAGTTTTTATTGGTTTTTGAATAAGGACACTTACAAAGAATCACATTAGTAAAGATATGATGACATAACAGTGACTGCCCAAAGGCAAAAACAGACAAATATGAACTAGAAAAAAACAACTTTGATTGTGTATCCAAATAAGAAGACCTCCATATTAGGAGGGCTAGTATGGTAGTACTAGGGAGATAGGGGAGGAAGGAAGAAAGAGAATAGGGGGAAAGGGGTAGAGAGAGGCAAGGTAGGAGAAAGGAATGGTAGGGGAAGGGGGGGGGGGGGTTAAATTTAGGGCCCAAGGGCGGCCGTTTTCTGGGCCGGCCTGGGCACCGAGAGTAGAAACATCAAACATCATAGAAGCGTATGCCAGCAAGGTAACAGTTAATAACAACAGGTACATATGGTCATTAAAACAGAAAAATAAGAGGAAATATCCAGGACAATGTAGTGAGACCTAGGGTCCAGCGGTCTAATAATATATAACATAATCAAATCAAATCAAATCAGGCGTCTCCAGGTTTAGAGACAAAGGACAGCCAAGGACCCCAGATCTCACGGTAGGAACCATAGGTTCTCTCAGATCTACTCGCCAGCTCCTCAAAACGGCACACCTGGTGGACCTTGGACTCCCATTCAGAAACAGAGGGTGGGCTGGAGTTAAGCCACTTTAGCGGAATTAAGGTTTTGGCGGCCGACAAGAGGTGCGCTAATAATTTGTGTTTATGAGGCTGGAAGGTTAATGTCGGCTTACCAATAAGTACCATATCAGGCTGTATTTTGAAGGAGATGGAAAACAGACTACTGATTTTGGATTCTATCCCCCTCCAGTAAGGCAAAATAGCCGGGCAGGTCCACCAGATATGTGTATGGGTCCCCGTATGGGCATTGCACCTCCAACACAACTTGGAAGGAGCTAAGCCATGAGCGTAGAGAAACTCCGGGGTTTTATACCATCTGGATAGGAGTTTAAAATGCATTTCTTTCAATCTGACACATCTAGAGTACCCGTGGGAATATTTCAATATGTAGTTCCTCTCGTCCGTGGATAGCACTAAATTCAGTTCTTTTTCCCAGGAGATCAAGTAACCGGGAATAGAGGAGCTGTCTATGGAGGAACAGAATTTTTTGGCATAGGAGAGTTTATGTATACCTCTCGGGGGGGACGTCAAGTCTACCTCAAAGTCCGTCAAGGGTCTCAGAGGCCCCACCTTACTCCAAAATTCCCTGCAACAGATATGAAGGTGGGACAGTTGTAGAAAGGACAACTTTTGCATGGGGAACATGGAGGATAACTCCTCCGTGGTTGGGACCCTTCTGTCCGTGAATACTTGTGCAATAGTATAGTTCTTCAATTTGGCCCATAAAGAGCTATACGTGGGGGATGTGCGGTCTAGAACAGCAGGGATGAGGACAGCAGGAAGTAAAGGTGAAGCCGGGGGAGAAAGAGTAGGAGCGAGAGAAGACCACACGGAGAAGAGACCCAAGAAAAGGAATGAGGGGTGAGAGTGAGAGAAATTTTGTTTCCCTGGAATCCAAAGGTGGCGCAAGAAGTTAGCACCATACGCCCAACGGGACCATAGGTCCTCTCTGAACTCCGAAGGTGAAGGGGGGGGACCTGAGGGTGAACGGCAAAAAATCCACCTTCTCAATTGAATAGCCTTGTATATCACCTGCACATCCAGCATACCTATTCCTCCTCTGGTGGGGGATCTAGCCAACAATGACCTAGCCAGTCGGGGTTTTTTAGCTTTCCAGAGAAAGTGGGAAAAGAGTCTCCTTATGGTTAAAAAGAACAAGGGCGGGAGTGCTATTGGAGCATTGACAATTGATAAACTATCTTAGGAACCACATATGTTTAAATAACGTTGCGCCTACCGATCCACGATATAAGGGGATTGTCATAGTCCGTCATTAGTTGTTGGGTGTCTGTAAGGAGGGACTTAAAGTTAGCATCGTAAAGGTGTGTAATTGTGGGGGTTATATGCACTCCAAGGTATTTTAAGGTGGACTTGGCCCAGGGAAAGGGGGAGATATTTAGCAGGGTAGCCTGTGTGGCGGGAGGGAGCGTGACGTTAAGTAACTCTGATTTGTTCACATTAACTTTAAAGTTGGAGAGGGTGCCAAATTTCTTGAATAAGGAGACCAGGCAGGGGAGCCCCCCCTCGGGATCAGACAATAAGAAGAGCAAATCGTCAGCGAAAGCCAACGTCTTAAGTTCCCCTCCTGGCGTCTCGAATCCCTTAACTTCAGGCATCTGCCTAATTTTCTGGAGCAGGGTCTCCATCACCAGAATGAAAAGAGAGAGTGATAGGGGGCACCCCTGTCTGGTGCTATTCGTTATGCAAAAGGGCGGGGAGAGGGAGTCGTTAATTCGCAGAGAAGTGTAGGGGCTAGCATAAAGAGTGAATATCGCTGACACAAATGCTGGGGGAAAACCAAATCTAAGAAGGACCGCTCTCATGTAGGACCAGCTGACCCTGTCAAATGCCTTCTCTGCGTCTATGCCAAGAAGGACCAGTGGGAGTTTGTTAGAGTGAGCAAAGTGTATACAAGAGAGGAGTTTAATAGTGTTAGTCTTCCCTTCCCTGCCGGGGACAAAACCCGACTGTTCTGGGGCTATCAAGTGGGGCAGTAGTTTCTTGACACGCAAGGATAGAAGTTTGGCCCATATTTTGAGATCTAGGTTCAGCAAGGATATGGGTCTGTAGCTACCACACTCCTCTATATCTTTTCCCTCCTTTGCTATAAGAGTAATGTGCGCCTCTTGCGCCTGTCGAGGAAGAGCGCCACCCTCGAATAAAGTGTTAAAAGAGACAGTGAGATGGGGTACAAGGAGATCCAAGAATTTAGTATAGTAGCACAGGGGGAGTCCATCGGGACCTGGGCTTTTTCCAGGGGGGAAGGATTTGATAACCTTACGGACCTCTAGTTCGGTCACCGGGGAGAGCAGTCCTTCCGCCATGGAACCATCTAGTTTGGGGAGAGTTAACTCATCAAGGAAAGAATTCTGAGCCGAGGGTACAGTTGAGGCCAAGTCTACCCCAGCGGGTGAGGGGAGGTTATATAGGTCCGAGTAGAACTGTTGAAAAGTACGAACTATGAGGGGAGTATCACCGTGTACCACCCCGTGAAAAAGAGAAGTCACGGACGGAAGGGTTATGCATCCTCCACGGATCTATGAGGGATAAATCAGAAAGTTTAGAGTGCAACCTAGACAGCAGTTTCTGAGATAAACCACAGGTCGTAGACGAAGAGTCCAAATAAGGATTTAAAACAACATTTAAGTCCGACCCAATGATGATGGGACCCTCCGAAAAGGCTTTAAGAGCGGACAGCGTGTTAATGAGCCATGGCACCTGGGCGCGATTCGGGGCATAAAGGTTCGCAAGTGTATAAATGGAGTTGAATAATCGAATTCGAAGAAATAACGCCCTGCCTTCAGAATCTGTATGCTGGTGGAGTACCTCTACTGGCAGGGATGAGCTAAAGGCTTAAGATACCCCTTTCAACGCCGAGGAGCCATGGCACGAGTGAAACCATTGTGAGAAGTAACGGGTTGGGAGCCCGGGTATCCTGTCTCTTTTAAAATGTGTTTCCTGAATGAACGCAATGGAGGTGTGAAGACGCCTGAGGTGGTCCACAACATGGTGGCGCTTCTCAGGGGTGTTCAGCCCCCGCACATTGAATGACACTAAGTTTATGTCTGACATTTTGATACTTATCTAACACAACCGGCGGTGGAGGATGGAGAGTACACGAAGAGAGGGGAAGAGAAGAGGGGGGGAAGGGAAAAGGGGAGCGTAAGTGGGGAGAAGTAAGGATGGGAGAAAGTGAAGAAATATGCAAGTGTGGAGGAGGGGGGGACGAGAGAGAGGGAGGGGGGGGAAGAGGGGGGGGAATAGGTTAGGTAGATATATCAGGTAGGATTTCACTCAGAAGAACCTCCAGGAGGACAGATCCAAGTGAAAAAGGAGGGGGGGGTACAACAAGAGAGAAAGAGAGAAAAGAGGGGAGGGAGGGAGGAGAAAGGGAGGAAGGATGGGGGGGGGGTGGGAGGGGGATGCATCCCAAAGTACAAATACAGTGTAACGTTAAGGTACTGAAATAAGGAGTAGATAGGCCAGGCAAATAAAATAAAATAAAGCAGTGAATGGGATTGAGGGAAAACACCAATGTAGAGAGGAATGGAGCCGACCACTTCCAGAGGTGAAGTCCAGATCTGGGAAAGTTCAGGGAAAGTTCCGGAGGGAGTCCAGCGATGAGAATCAGTTCAAAGTCCTCCTGTAGGATGAAGCGTCTGCGAAGAGAGTGTTATAAAATAAAGGTGGTGGGGGGGGGGGGGGGAGTTCAGGTCCCATGTATGGTGTAGCAGAAACATCACAAGCAGTGAGTGAGGTAAACAAGCATCCGTAGAGTGGGAAACCCTAGGGTTAAGTGTTCCAAAGCAGTTCCATATTGTTGCAGGATTCAGAATGGGATCATACAGGGCTGCTACATCCTAGCATAGGAGGAGTGGGGAGAGGGAGGGTGGGGGATGTCGGGGAGTAACGGACTCAGGAATTACAGTACCTTGTCACAGGTGCCACCAGGGGTAAAACGTTAAGAACACAACGCACTGGCGAACATGTCCAGAAAATGGAAGGTAACTGTGGGGTCAATCAATAGCAGATGATCCTCATCAGGAGGAGAGGACATATCAAAGCCCTCACTTAGACGGGGCGAATAAAAGACTCACTGTGCTCCCTCAGCAGGTCAGCGTGGCGGGGGACCATCCTTAACAGGCATCTTCTTGTGTTTATTGCCTTTGGTGCGGGAGACGATCTTCCATTCCTCCGGTTTCGGCAGGGGAGGCAGCTGGGTTAGATTTGACACTGGGAGCCAGGAGAGTATGTCCAGCGGTTCCATCTCTAGGGTAGGCCAAACTCGGTCTAGGTCAGATGGCGCCCGGATAGTGAGTCTCCTGCCCTTGAAGTTAATGGATAGGCCGAATGGGAATAGCCATGCATACTGGATATCCTTCTCTCTCAGCTTTTCCAGAAGCGGTCGTAGAAGGCACCTTTTTGCCAGCGTAAATGGGGCTATATCTTGGTATAGAGCGATTTCAGCATCCCCATAGCAAATCGGCCGTTTTTCCCTGGCGGCCCGGAGAATGTCCTCAGTGTCTCCATAGGACAGTAGCCCACATATCACATCACGGGGGGGATCAGTCGGCTTCGGTTTCGGCTTGAGGGCTCTGTGAATCCTCTCAATGACCACTCTCTTTGCTCAATCAGGGCCTAACAGGCCGGCGAAACTCTCACCCACAACGTTCCGGAGCGCCTCTGCCGCCCAGGACTCCGGTAAGCCTTTTAGCCTTATATTCTTCCGGCGGCTGCGATTTTCCTGGTCTTCTATGAGAGTGTAGGTGGAATTCAAGTGGGTCTCCAGGAGGGACGTGCGATCCGCCATAGCAGCTGAGTGCACAGAAAGGGTTGCGCATGCAGACTCCAAGGCCTCGGTCCTGTGACCGATCTCCAAGACTTCAGACTTTATCTCGGCTAGTTCATTCAGGACCGGCTTCAATGCCTGAGGTAAAGCTTTTTTCATGAAGGACTTCAGGAATTGCTGGGTAAGAACTGCCGATGTGTCCTCCTCGACTTCACTCTCGGCCTCACAGTCGTCTCCTGGGTCTCTGAGTGGGGTAGTCTCATGCGCCATCTTGGCCTGCCGAGCGGGAGACACACCGCCCTTTTTCTTGAAGAATTTCGACATATCTGCCTGATTCCTACCCGGTTTGTGTGACTCTCCAGGGTCTCCAGGTACAAGCTTGCCGTATTTGACCATTTGTAGGGGAAAATCAGGTAGTTAGAAGGCTTGATTCTCCGGTCAGACGAGAGAGCAGCAGGCTCACGCGTCCATTCCTATCCGCGGCTAGGCTCCGTCCCCCAATATTGTTTAATATCTTCCTTAGCGATATTACAGAAGGTCTCGATGGTAAGGTATGTCTTTTTGCTGATGACACAAAGATATGTAACAGGGTTGATGTTCCTGGAGGGATCCGCCAAATGGAAAAGGATTCAGGCAAACTAGAAGAATGGTCAGAACTCTGGCAACTGAAATTTAATGTGGATAAGTGCAAGATAATGCACCTTGGGCGTAAAAACCCTCAGGCAGAATATAGATTATTTGACACAGCCCTGACCTCTGTATCTGAGGAGAGGGATTTAGGAGTAATTATTTCAGAAGACTTAAAGGTAGGAAGACAATGTAATAGAGCAGCAGGAAACGCTAGCAGAATGCTTTGATGCATAGGGAGAGGTATAAGCAGTAGAAAGAGAGAAGTGCTCATGCCGCTGTACAGAACACTGGTGAGACCTCACTTGGAGTATTGTGCGCAGTACTGGAGGCCGTATCTCCAGAAGGATATAGATACTCTAGAGAGAGTTCAAAGAAGAGCTACTAAACTAGTACATGGATTGCAGGATAAAACTTACCAAGAAAGCTTAAAGGACCTTAACATGTATAGCTTGGAAGAAAGAAGAGACAGAGGGGATATGATAGAGACTTTTAAATACATAAGGGGAATCAACATGGTAAAGGAGGAGAGCATATTTAAAAGAAGAAAAACTACCACAAGAGGACATAGTTTTAAATTAGAGTGGCAAAGGTTTAAAAGTAATATCAGGAAGTATTACTTTACTGAGAGAGTAGTGGATGCATTGAATAGCCTTCCTGCAGAAGTGGTTGCTGCAAATACAGTGAAGGAGTTTAAACATGCATGGGATAAGCATAAGGCTATCCCTCATATAAGATAGGGCCAGGGACTATTCATAGTATTCAGATTATTGGGCAGACTAGATGGGCCAAATGGTTCTTATCTGCTGACACATTCTATGTTTCTATGGGTGCTGACAGCTGCTGCGGCTCATGGGCAATAAGTTGTCCCCCCGGTAGCTCCTTGTCAAGGCTATCTTGTCACGGTGGGCTGGGGTCTGCAGCGCTGGGGTCTGCAGCGCTGTCAAGTTGATTATGGGGTGTTGGCGGCTGATGGGTCTCATGGTGGCACTACGTAGGCTAACCGGAAATTGGCGATTCCTCCCTTGGCGGCATTGCTGGGGTCGGGGGGGGGGTGACTGGCCCCTGCGAAGCTTCAGTGTGGCTGCGCAGCTGGTTTCAGTGCATGGATGGCGGCGCTAGGTGGCGCTGTGTGTGCACGTGTAATGCTAATCATTCTAGTGCATATAGGGGGAGATTTATCAATACCAGTGCAGAGGAAAAGTTGCTGAGTTGCCCATAGCAACCAATCATATTGCTTCTTTCATTTTGCAGAGGCCATTTCAAAAATGAAAGAAGTAATCTGATTGGTTGCCATGGGCAACTGGGAAACTTTTCCTTTGCACAGGCTTTGATAAATCTCCCACATAAAGTTTAAATAAAAAAAATTAAAAAGGAGAGAAAATAGCTTTGTGAATTACAATTAGTTATGTAGAGTCATCATAGGAATATTAGGACTGTACTATGATCTTGTTTAAAAAAAAATATACAAATAAAAAATAACAAAAAAAAAAAAAAAAAAATTATTTTATTTATACGGTTCATTCACTCGCAATGTCATATACAGTGCATAGTGTATTCTTTTCTGTATTATACGCAAGATATACAGTCGTGGCTCGGTATGACACATATACTCGTTATGGCTTGTGCAGCGGGTACGGTGGCAGCATGGTATACAGTCCAAGCTATCACGATGTTACAGGTGTAGTGTTGTAGACGGTACAAGTGCACAATGTGATATACAGAGGGTACAGGCATAGGCACTCATTCAGTACATACGTCTCGTAGCAACACATGTGGTCCACACGGTTTTGTTAGTTATAGTACGTTGGTGTTTATGAGTACTTATCTACACATGGCATAATTATTATAGCAGTCTTAAAGGGTCACTTTCATTAAAACTAATTTTTGCTATTGCACTCCTTATGGTAAATGAAAAATATTTCTAATATACTTTGTTTAAAAAAAAAATGAAGTTTTCTATGTTTTATTTGTGCTTAAAAAAGCTCAAGAGTACATTTTCCCCCAACTCATACACAGACTTAGGACCAAAGTCCGAACGCAGGAAGCACTCCAGGCGGCACTTCCTGTGTTCGGACTTTGGTCCAAAGTCTGTGTATGAGTTGGGGGAAAATGTGCTCTTGAGCTTTTTTAAGCACAAATAAAACATAGAAAACTTCATTTTTTTTAATTTTTTCATTTTGTTTTAATGCGAGTGACCCTTTAAGGCGTATTTCTTGGTAGCATCCACAAGACGTTAGTTTCATTTTAAGCTTCATACGTTACAATGTTTTCAGTGCGTTACCTTGGTACATATGTCATAGCATTGCAGTACATACGTTTGTAGCATTAGGGCACACGTTTCATCCCATTAACAACACACGCCTGTCACGTTCATTGCGTATGCGTTTGCATATCTTTGGTTGCGTATAGTCTTGTCAGCGTTTTTCTGTGGGTATACGTATTGAGTCTACAATCGAGCTGTCAAACGCAGAGGTGATAATGTTGTTGTTTAGCAGCTGCACGGTATTATGTCATAGCCATTATACCAATGCCTTATGGCATTCCATACTCGGCACACATGAGGGTGGCAGCAATGCTGACCGCACCAATGACGTCTAGGTATGGCATCATACGGTTCATGGACGCCTGTGATATACGGTCAGTACTCTCATGGTGTCTATTTGATATGACAGGGGCTTCGTTGTGCATACACTCATGACATTCATACTGGTCACACGCTCAGAGTTACACTGTTCATACGCGCTGGGTGTTCGTACTGTTCACACGCTTGTTCATATTATTCACACATTCAGGGCAGGTATACGGTCATACTCTTATAGCAATCATACTGTCCATACACTATTAATATCTATACTGTGCACACGTTTCATGGCATACATACTGTTCATACAGTCATGGCTGCATACTACTCATTCGCTAGGGGCCGCATACTGGTTACACTGTTGATGGTCACACCGTCTTAGGCTCACTGCATACTTTCATACTTTTCATATGCTCAGGACATGAATACGTTGATGGCATTCATACTGTTCATTAGCCCACAGTATTTACATTGTTCACCTGCTCATAGTACTGGTTATTCCACGTTCGGGCCATTGATAATGTTCATACACTGATGGGAGTCATGTTGTTCAGGCACGTTTAGTGTTCACATGATTCTCATGCTCATGATATGCGTTTCATAGCCTCATAGTAACTGACACTGTTTCATACATCCATGGTATTTTCACTGTCTATACACTCGTGCCTTTTATAATACCCATATTCTCTTGACTATCATACAGATCGTATGCTCACTTCACTCATTTGTTATACGATATTGTTCACACACTCGTGGCATACATACTGTTCATACGTTCCCAGCAGTTACTGGTCACGTCCCTGTGGCATTCGTGCTGTTCATATTCATGGCGGTTATACGGTCTTGAAATCAGGGTATTTTCACTGTTGCATATGCTCCCGTTCTTCATATACTAACAGGTTTCAGGTGGCTCGGATACTTGTGGTATGGTATGCAGCACATGTACCTGTTCAGTTACGCAGGGCATTTTGTTGTGCATGGCATCATACAGTTATACGCTCATAGTATTACAGTTGTTTCCCATCATACCTGCCACGTCGGCAGGTGGTCAGTCGACATGGTTTTTTATTTCTGACACATATTCAGAACATCAGCATCAAGACACATAGGTGATGTATACCCCTTACATCTGCCTCGACTGCAGAGGGATACATTGCATAGTCATTGCTATTGACATGTTTTCAGAGTGATAGCATCACGAGACATAGGCGGTTGTATATCCAGTATACCTGCCACGTCTGCAGGGGGATACATTGCATAGTTGCTTGTTACTGACACATTTTCAGAGCAACAACATTACGTCACATAGGCGGTTGTATACCCTTTGTACCTGCCACGTATGCAGGGGGAGACACCACTCTGTTGTGGTTACTGACATGTCTTCAGAGTGACAACATTTCGACACATAAGTGGTGTATCCTTTGTACCTGCCGCATTGGCAGGGGGATTCATTGCATACTCGTTGGTACTGACGCATATTCAGAGCAACATCATCAGGACATAGGTGGTAGTTTATCTGTCGTACTTGTCACCTCTGCAGGGGGATGCGCCGCGCAGTTGTTGTTACTGACACGTTTCCAGAGCGAAAACATCACGACACATAGGCAGTGGTATACCCATTATACCACCCATGTCTGCAGGGGGATCCATTGTGCAGTTGTTGTTACTGACACGTTTTTCAGAGCAACAACATCGTCACACATAGGCCCCGTATATCAATCATACGTGACAGGGCTGAACGGGAGTTCACTGAGCAGTTGTTGTTATGGGCACTTTTCTGTACAATATCATCATGACACGTAGGCGGTGGAATACCTACCATACCTGCCACCTGCAGGGGGATACGTTGCATAGTTGCTGCTACTGACACGTTTTTTTTTAATGCTACTGACATGTCAACACACATAGGCGGTTGTATACCAATCATGCGTGTCTCGGCTGCAGGGGAATTAATTGTGCAGTTGTTATGGTCATGTCTCAGAACAAACCGTCGCGACACATAGGCGGTAGTGTTCAGATCTTACATGCCACGTCTGCAGGGGATACACTGCATAGTTGGTGTTACCGATATGTTTCAGAGCAACAATATCCAGACTCATAGAGGAATACATGGCACAGTTGTTTTTCATGGACTCGTCTTCAGGGCGACAATGATTTTTATCTGATTGTATACTCTTACGAAAAGACATGTCACGTCTACAGGCATGACGATTATGGAGAGACATGGTAAAGGTGCAGGCATGGGGGTTCTTGAATAAAACAACAGGTTTGAAGGTTACGCAAGGCGCTGTCATGGTGGCAGGCACGTTGGATATGAAGTTATCTGTCACACGTCACATGGAAGCCAGGCTGCATGCTACCTATGTCCCACTTGGTATTGTAATGCCAACAAATTATTTATTACTACACGGGTTTTGTGTTTTGCCCACTTAAGACTAACCCTTGGTCGCGGTTTTTGGGCACAGTTCAAGCGCTTTACTATACAGTGTTATATACATGTGTTAATTAGTTTTGTTACAGGGACCACCGAAGAAGCATTATCTACTGGTGTAAGTGTCACGTATGGAGCCCTGACCACAAGTGATAAGCCTATTTGGCTGTATTTGTGGGAGGGGCATGGAATAATTTGCACGTCCCCCGGCACACAGGTGCAGGAGTATTTGGGGCAGGGGCATTGGAAATTTAACGCACACCCCCTGTCCACAGGTGCGTGCGTTGCATTTGGCAAAAAAATACCTCCCCCCCCTCCTTCTTTATCAATTAATAGGGTATGCCCACTTAAGGCTAAACCTCGGTCGTGGTTTTTGGGCACAGTTCAACCGCTTTATTAAACGTGTTTTATATATATATATATATATATATATATATATATATATATATATATATATTAGTTTAGTAACAGGGACCACCAAAGAAGTATTATCTGCTGGTATAGGTAAGTCTCGCCGGTCACGTAAGGAGCCCTGACCACAATTATAACTTAGTGTTTCTCAATCAATCAGGGTATCTCCAGATGTTGCAAAACTACAACTCCCAGCATACACGGTCATACTTGGCTTTCCAGGCAGGCTGAGAGTTGTAGTTTTGCTACAGCTGAAGGCACCCTGGTATAACTGTACTGTTTTTGTATGCACTCAGTTATTTAGGCCTTTTTATTTATTTATTCATTTTTTTAAATTTAATTCTAATGAATCCAATGGTTCAACATCATGTAGTTCTCATTTAGTTAAATTCCATAATTATTATGGACACAAAATAAAGTGCGCAAACTCCTTTTTTAAGATGTTTTATCAGACATAAACATCTTCTTTGCAATTAGCCTCAATGCTGTAGCCTAAAAAACACCCAGAAAGCATCTAAAAAAGTTTTACAAAAGTTAAACTATGGCCTGATTTCTTAACAGCTATAAATATTTTGTATACGTTTTATGGGATATTAAAGTCTGCGCTGCAAATAGCCTCATTGCTGTAGCTCAAAAACATCTAAAAAGCATCTAAAAAAGTTTTTTTTAATGTTTTTGATGACCCAGTTCTAAGCAGCCATAAACATTTTTCAAAGGGCAAAAAAGGTCTAAATATCTTACATGGTGTTTGCCTGTAAAATTAAAAGCATCCCAAGAACTCTGTGTGTACATGGCCTATATCTATGATTCCAGTTAGCGGTGATCAGACCCTAAAGGTGATGTAACCCCTTCACCCTCATTTTTTATTTTTTTTTGCTATCTTCATAGGCTGCATAGCTCAAAACTTGTAAATCTACTAAACAGCATTCAGAGTACATAGAAGGCAAGGAAAAACATAACCAAGCATCTTAAAAATCTGATTTTACACTTTTTTACAGATCCGGGAAATTGTAAAATAGGCTGCAATTCCTAATAAAGAAAGCTTTGCCATAAAAGCCAATGAAAGGATTCATTATTTTTCATTTACCACTCAGCTAATGATTATTTGCCATCTAAGACAAAAACATCAATTATCACTGATACGAATAAAGTAACACATGTGGAAAATACCTCATTCTATCCAGATAAGTGCACTCCTTGCATCATTACTATCACTACGCATTCATTTTTTCGCAAACACCCATCACACCCTCATATTGACCTATTGTGTAGGATTTAGTGACACCCATGAATGTTCTTAGCAATTTTCTCGTTCTCTCAGGAAATGACATTATTTATAGTGATTATAATTAAATAGAACTTGATGTGAAAATTGTCCTAAGTGCGTTAAATGCATATTTTATGTGAACATTTAACCAAGTATGAGGATCATTTCAATATGGTGAAGGAAGTATGGGATGATGCTTTGTGTTATCATGTACAACTTAAAAAAATATATATACCACAAATGCAAACTAACATAATGTCTAAACAGAAAAATAAAAACTGTAAGTGGGGGTAGAAAAAAAAATGATTTTACAAAGTTTGTAATAGTTTTTGTTTACTGTAAAGTGTAGTGAACAGTGCATTTAGGCATGTCAACATGGTCAGGACAACTTGCTAAAGTATAAACCAAGCCTCAGAATGAGCAGGAAAAGGGATTTAAGTGATATAACTTGACATGGCATTGTTGTTGGTGCCAGACATGCTGGTCTAAGTATTGCAGAAACTGCTGGATTTTCACACACAACCATCCATAAGGTTTACAGAGAATGGTCAAAAAAGAGAAAATATTCAGTGAGCAGAAGTTATGTGGATAAAAATGTCTTGTTGATGACAGAGGAGAATGGGCAGACTAGTTCAAGATAACATAAAGGCAACAGTAGCTCAAATAGCTACTTGTTAAATCAAGTATGCAGAATACGAACTCTGAATGCACAACACGTCCAACCTTGAAGCAGATGGGCTACAGCAACTGAAGCCCCAACGGGTGCCACTCCTCTAAGCTAAGAACAGGAAACTGAGGCTACAATTCACACAGGCTAAACAAAATTGGACAATGGAAGACTGGAAGAATGTTTCGTGTTCTGATGAGTCTAGATTCCAGCTGCGACATTCAGATGGCAGGGTTAGAATTTGGTGGGCAGAACATGAAAGTATGGCTCCATCCTTCCTTGTATCAATAGTTTAAGCTACTTGTGGTGGAATGGTGTGGGGGACATTTTCTTGGCACACTTTGTACCAATGTACCAACTGAACATCTTTTAAATATTACAGTCTACTTGTATATTGTTTCTGATCATATCCACTCCTTTATGATCACAGTTTCACAAAACTCACATAATCTCCAACAGTTTTCTTGATCTTTACAATGAGGTCATGGTACTCCAATGACCTTCACATTCACCAGATCTCAATCCAATAGAGCAACTTTGTAATGGAATGTGAAATTTACATCATGGACGTGCAGCTGACGAATCTACAGCAACTGTGGGATGCAACATGTCCATATGGACCAAAAACTCTGAGGAATGTCTCCAGCACCTTGTAGAAAGTAAGCCAAGAAGAATGAAGGAAGTTCGAAAGGGAAAAAGGGACAAGTACTAGCATGGAGATGACTACAAGTTCTTACATCAATAATAGACCTTTGTTGGCTTTCAAAATCATGTAAAGCAGCCTTTTATATTGCTCTCATTCATAAGAGTATTTTTAAGCTAAACAAATGGTCAATGATTTAGAATTTGATAAAAAAAATAACACCTATTACTGGCCTCCTATGCGGATATTTTCTTCTGCTTATTAGACACCGATAAAGCAAACGATATTATAAATATATACAAGGGATATCCATTTTTATGTTTTCTCAAGCCATTCAATACTCCTTCTTTTTCAAATAAATGCACACATTTTGCCTTCTACAGTACCTGACTTGTACCTAGCTTAGCTGTCTGGAAATGCAGTAAGTCAAATGGCAGCCAGCCCAATAGGAAAGCTGCCATAAGGTGTTTAAGCATTTTGCTGGTATTTCAGCTAATGATAAAATAATAATAAAACTAGTTTTACTTGAGTAGGAAAATTTAATAAACTGAGTTCATGGTGGCTTTACGCACTACAGACTGAGCAGGTAAAAACATGAAATACACATTTGTGAAGTGATGTTCTGGCAAAATTTAAGAAATTGTGATTTATGTATAGATAGAGCCATAAGTATCTGAAAGTTGAAGGGGTAATCTCATCTGAAGAAGGACAGGATAGAGGATAACAAGCTGATCAGTGAGGGTTTGACCACTGGAACCCCCACCAATCCCAGAATGAATGCTGAGCACCACCATGTTGGCATGGCCAGAGCTCCATTCATTCTCTAGGGGGCTGCTTAACATTAAGGGGCGATAAATCTAGTAATAATTGGTGGTGCCAAAGAGAGTTAACTGAGTATTTATTTGGGAGACAATTGACCTCCAGTCTTAGATTTAGAAGGGGTCTGACTGCTGAGACTTGTACCCATCCCTAGAACGATTGTGTGGATCCTGTGATCTTAGGATAATCCATTTAAGAGTGACAGCAATAGGACCCCTTATTGTATCTACCTGAACAAGTCATGTCTCCCAAGTGATGGCAGAGCATTTATTGTCAAACAGGGCTATCCAGATCTAGTTTGGTTTCTTCAGCATCTCCTATCAACTCGCAGAAGGTACAGTCCACACGTAAAAAGTCTCATGTACCACTTGTGGTATGTGTACCATGGTTTCTCCCATTATTTATGTCAAAGTATCTAAATTGAATATAATGTTAATTTGTTATTGTCCAAATCTGTTTGGTTGAAATTGCCATTGATAGACATGATAAATCCTCTGTATTACATGAAATTTGAGGAGTTGCGTGCAACTTTTTGACACCACAGTGCATGTTCCTTTACAGCTACACAATCTATTACGACTGTGAACATATTCTACCAAGTAGTCTACAAACTTTCAAATATACCAATTGCACTGCGAAAAAAAGAGCGTCCAGATGTTTAATGTTAGTGGCTAGGAATTTATGAAATATCCATTCACATATTGCAGTGTTTTCCATTTGAGACAGATATAGATCATGCAAATTAAAATCCCAACAAAGTACATGAAAATCCCACTTTAAGCATAAGCACCTAGTAAATTAAAGTCTTCACATGACAAAAAAAAAAAAAACAGTCCGGCAACCCAAAATTATCCACCAAGAGTGTGTAGGAAAAACTCACAGAGGTTTCAATGATATGGGCAGCATGTCAGCAGTTCCAAGCTAACAAGTTTTATGTTGCCTCCTAAGAATCTGCAGCTCTGCCAAACCTGGTGTAAAAAAGCAGAAATAAATAAACGTTTTTAAAATGTCGGAGAGACAGAGGCTGCAGTAAAGATGTCAGCCTGTTTACACAGGCAGGCTTTACACAGGAGTTATTAGGCCTTGTAAATCCTGCCATTTATCCTCAGCAGCCAGCCTCTGCCTGGGATGTTCATGAAGAGAACTATTACTCTATTGGAACACAACAGCTGTCTTTAATTGGATGCAACTGTGCCTTCCTAGACTTCCTATTGGCTAAGTTCCTGTGATCTACTGTTCCTCAATGGACAGAGGATTTTAGGATAAGTATCCTACGTATCAAATAACCAGTGTACAGCTATACAGTATTAAATGTAAGAGAAACCAGCTCCCCTGTATTCACTGCAAACACCTTCAAATCGCATGGATCCCACTTCCAAGAGTATAATGAAAATGAATGAACCAGCGAGGAAGTTGCAGATAAAATATTGTTACTTTCTTGGAAATTCCATAAAATCTACAGCTTCAACTGGATAAATGACCAGACCCCTAAAACCAACATGTTTCAGATGCAACCGCACCCTTAGTCATGGTCATGTTGGTTTTAGGGATTTGGTAATTAGCCAAGTTGAAGCTCTGTTGGTTTTATGGAGTTTCCAATAAAGTAGCAATATTTTATCTGAAACTTCCTTGCTGTATCATACTCCTTTTGGATCTTCCATTTAAGTGTCACTGTTACTTAAAAAAAACTTTTGACATGTTAAATAGCCATGTCAACAGTTTTGAACAGTTGGGGTCTGGGAGCTCATACGCAGCGCGTGGCTAAGGGTTTATTTCCTCCTCTTGCTCATCACTGTATAAAACAGGCTCCATCCTGCAGCGTTCAAAGAGATGTTCTAGCAATCGGTGGGAGTCTGGACACTCAGACCCTGACATATCTCATTTAGAGATGAGCGAATTGAAGCTGACAAACCCAAATTATTTACGAATTTCATGAAATATTCAATTCGCAACGAATGCAAGTATCGCGCAAATCGCTTCATTAAACTCCATTTACTGCGGTCCAGGCTCCAGGGCATCTAAAATGGCAGCTCCACATGTCAGTGCATGGGGCAAGGAACGTTGGGAAGGCAGGAAAGCAAGGCGGGAAGGGAAGTAGGCGGGATGACCCTGAATCACATGCAGGATGCAGCCTATCAGCAGCCAGTCACCCCAGTGATGTCACAGCCCTATATATTCGGCAGCCATTTTGCAGCTCGTCATATCATCCATTACACTGCATAGGACGGACATCACTGTGTGTGTGTGTTACACAGAAAAGCTCATTCCAGCAGCTTTTCACAACCTAGTCACATCAGCGTTCTGGTGGACTGAAAGCAGTGTGAGTACTGTAGTGCATTTTCCTTCCCTCATAAGTGCATACCACATACCTACATCTAAGTAGTGTACTATTTTGTACCTGTTAATCTGTCAAGGGCCTAGACACAGTGAAAGTCCAGGCAAAAGTACTCACTGGCTGGTGTTTTTATTTAGATACTTTTTTAAGTATACTGTAGCACATTTTTCTGCCCTCATAAGTGCATACCACATACTTACATCTAAGTAGTGAACTATTTTGTACCTATTAATCTGTTAAGGGCTTAGATACTGTGAAAGGACAGGCAATAGTACACACCGTGCAGCTGCGCTAGACAAATACTGTTTTAAGCATATTGTACTCCCCTCATATAGGTAATAAATATGTCAGGCAGATTAGTGCCAGGATGTGCACAGGGGAGTGGCAGAGGCCTAAATTCATTAGGCGAAGGCAGAGGTCGCAGCACAGTAGGGGTGTGTAGCAGCCGGAGTTGCGGCGAGAGGTCTGAGCTCTCGGTGTCAATTAGCAGTCGTGTCACGACCAGCAACCCAGCAGCTGTAATTGATCGGTTCACTCGGTCATACACTTCATCCCAAGTGAGGTTCACTCGGTCATCCACTTCATCCCAAGTGATATCCGACACCCCCAGTCAACAGTTGGTGGGTTACTGAGACTCAACCCTCAGTTGGCATGCCCCTCATGCTGCTGCCACCTCCAGGCTCTGTCATTATGCTGCTCTATGGTCTCCTCATGCTAATGCTATTACCTCCAGGCTCTGTCATTGTGCTGCTCTATGGTCTCATCATTCTAATGCTACCACCTCCACGCTCTGACATTGTGCCACCATATGGTCTCCTCATACTGATGCTACCACCTTCAGGCACTGTCATTGTGCCGCCATATTGTCTCCTTATGCTGATGCTACCACCTCCAGGCTCTCTCATTGTGCTGCCATGGATACTGCAAAACATAATTAAGGTGCTGGTCCCCAGTTTCAGAAATTCTGTGCATTCCTTGCACTTTCAGGACTCCTGATGCCACCTCCAGGCTGTCTCATTCAGCCACTATATGGTCTCCTCATGCTTCAGCCAACACCAGGCTGTGCCATTCAGCCACTATATGTTCTACTCATGCTGCAGCCAACTCCAGGCTGTGCCATTCAGACACTATATGGTCTCCCTATGCTGCCACAAACTCCAGGCAGTCATTCAGACATATATGGTCTCCTCATACTGATACCACCTCCAGGCTCTGCCATTGAGCTGCCATGTGACATGTGACTCGTTGTTAGATTTGGTCCTTTGTACCCACACGCCGGGGACTGGGAAACTAAAACTTGGGAGTTAAAATTAAAATTTCAAAATCCTTAATTTAAATTTCAAAATCTTAAATTAAAATTTCAAAATCTTATATTTCAATGGTCTCCTCATGCTTCTGCCAACTCCAGGCTGTGCCATTCAGACACTATATGGTCTCCTCATGCCTCATCCAACTCCAGGCTGTGTCTGTTACGCCGAGCGCTCCGGGTCCCCGCTCCTCCCCGGAGCGCTCGCTACACTTCCCTCACTGCAGCGCCCCGGTCGGTTCCACGGACCCGGGGCGCTGCGTTACTACCTCCGGCCGGGATGCGATTCGCGATGCGGGTAGCGCCCGCTCGCGATGCGCACCCCGGCTCCCGTACCTTACTCGCTCCCCGTCAGTTCTGTCCCGGCGCGCGCGGCCCCGCTCCCTAGGGCGCGCGCGCGCCGGGTCTTTGCGATTTAAAGGGCCACTGCACCGCTGATTGGTGCAGTGGTTCCAATTAGTGTTTACACCTGTGCACTTCCCTATATCACCTCACTTCCCCTTCACTCCCTCGCCGGATCTTGTTGCCCTAGTGCCAGTGAAAGCGTTCCTTGTGTGTTCCTTGCCTGTGATTCCAGACCTTCTGCCGTTGCCCCTGACTACGATCCTTGCTGCCTGCCCCGACCTTCTGCTACGTCCGACCTTGCTTCTGTCTACTCCCTTGTACCGCGCCTATCTTCAGCAGCCAGAGAGGTTGAGCCGTTGCTAGGGGATACGACCTGGTCACTACCGCCGCAGCAAGACCATCCCGCTTTGCGGCGGGCTCTGGTGAAAACCAGTAGTGACTTAGAACCGATCCTCTAGCACGGTCCACGCCAATCCCTCTCTGGCACAGAGGATCCACTACCTGCCAGCCGGCATCGTGACAGTAGATCCGGCCATGGATCCCGCTGAAGTTCCTCTGCCAGTTGTCGCTGACCTCACCACGGTGGTCGCCCAGCAGTCACAACAGATTGCGCAACAAGGCCAACAGCTGTCTCAACTGACTGTTATGCTACAACAGTTACTACCACAGCTCCAGCAATCATCTCCTCCGCCAGCTCCTGTACCTCCTCCGCAGCGAGTGGCCGCTTCTGGAATACGACTATCCTTGCCGGATAAATTTGATGGGGACTCTAAGTTTTGCCGTGGCTTTCTTTCCCAATGTTCATTACACTTGGAGATGATGTCGGACCAGTTCCCCACTGAAAGGTCTAAGGTGGCTTTCGTAGTCAGCCTGCTGTCTGGAAAAGCCCTGGCTTGGGCCACACCGCTCTGGGACCGCAATGACCCCGTCACTGCCTCTGTACACTCCTTCTTCTCGGAAATTCGAAGTGTCTTTGAGGAACCTGCCCGAGCCTCTTCTGCTGAGACTGCCCTGTTGAACCTGGTCCAGGGTAATTCTTCCGTTGGCGAGTATGCCGTACAGTTCCGTACCCTTGCTTCAGAATTATCCTGGAATAATGAGGCACTCTGCGCGACCTTTAAAAAAGGCCTATCCAGCAACATTAAAGATGTTCTGGCCGCACGAGAAATCCCTGCTAACCTACATGAACTCATCCATCTTGCCACTCGCATTGACATGCGTTTTTCCGAACGGCGTCAGGAGCTCCGCCAGGATATGGACTCTGTTCGCACGAGGCGTTTCTTCTCCCCGGCTCCTCTCTCCTCTGGTCCCCTGCAATCTGTTCCTGTGCCTCCCGCCGTGGAGGCTATGCAGGTCGACCGGTCTCGCCTGACACCCCAAGAGAGGACACGACGCCGCATGGAGAATCTCTGCCTGTACTGTGCTAGTACCGAACACTTCCTGAAGGATTGTCCTATCCGTCCTCCCCGCCTGGAAAGACGTCCGCTGACTCCGCACAAAGGTGAGACAGTCCTTGATGTCTACTCTGCTTCTCCACGTCTTACTGTGCCTGTGCGGATGTCTGCCTCTGCCTTCTCCTTCTCTGCTGTGGCCTTCCTGGACTCTGGATCTGCAGGAAATTTCATCTTAGCCTCTCTCGTCAACAGGTTCAACATCCCGGTGACCAGTCTCGCCAGACCCCTCTACATCAATTGTGTAAACAATGAAAGATTGGACTGTACTATACGTTTCCGCACGGAGCCCCTTCTAATGTGCATCGGATCTCATCACGAGAGGATTGAACTGTTGGTCCTCCCCAATTGCACTTCTGAAATCCTTCTTGGACTTCCCTGGCTTCAACTCCATTCCCCAATCCTGGATTGGTCCACTGGGGAGATCAAGAGTTGGGGGCCCTCTTGTTCCAAGGACTGCTTAAAACCGGTTCCCAGTAAACCTTGCCGTGTCCCTGTGCTTCCTCATGTAACCGGTCTCCCTAAGGCCTATATGGACTTTGCGGACGTTTTTTGCAAAAAACAAGCTGAGACTCTACCTCCTCACAGGCCTTATGATTGTCCCATTGACCTCCTCCCGGGCACTACTCCACCCCGGGGCAGAATCTATCCTCTGTCCGTCCCAGAGACTCTTGCCATGTCTGAATACGTCCAAGAAAATTTAAAAAAGGGCTTTATCCGTAAATCCTCCTCTCCTGCCGGAGCCGGATTTTTCTTTGTGTCCAAAAAAGATGGCTCTCTACGTCCTTGCATTGACTACCGCGGTCTTAATAAAATCACGGTTAAGAACCGCTACCCCCTACCCCTCATCTCTGAACTCTTTGATCGTCTCCAAGGTGCCCATATTTTTACCAAACTGGACTTAAGAGGTGCTTATAATCTCATCCGCATCAGAGAGGGGGATGAATGGAAAACGGCATTTAACACCAGAGATGGACACTTTGAGTATCTGGTCATGCCCTTTGGTCTATGCAACGCCCCTGCCGTCTTCCAAGACTTTGTTAATGAAATTTTTCGTGATCTACTATACTCCTGTGTTGTTGTATATCTGGACGATATCCTGATTTTTTCTGCCAATCTTGAAGAACACCGCCAGCATGTCCGTATGGTTCTTCAGAGACTTCGTGATAATCAACTCTATGCCAAAATAGAGAAATGTCTGTTTGAATGCCAATCTCTTCCTTTTCTAGGATACTTGGTCTCTGGCCAGGGACTACAAATGGACCCAGATAAACTCTCTGCCGTCTTAGATTGGCCACGCCCCTCCGGACTCCGTGCCATCCAACGTTTTTTGGGGTTCGCCAATTATTACAGGCAATTTATTCCACATTTTTCTACCATTGTGGCTCCTATTGTGGCTTTAACAAAAAAAAATGCCGATCCCAAGTCTTGGCCTCCTCAAGCGGAAGACGCCTTTAAACGACTCAAGTCTGCCTTTTCTTCGGCTCCCGTGCTCTCCAGACCTGACCCATCTAAACCCTTCCTATTGGAGGTTGATGCCTCCTCAGTGGGAGCTGGAGCTGTCCTTCTACAAAAAAACTCTTCCGGGCATGCTGTTACTTGTGGTTTTTTTTCCAGGACCTTCTCCCCGGCGGAGAGGAACTACTCCATCGGGGATCGAGAGCTTCTAGCCATTAAATTAGCACTTGAGGAATGGAGGCATCTGCTGGAGGGATCAAGATTTCCAGTTATTATTTACACCGATCACAAGAACCTCTCCTACCTCCAGTCTGCCCAACGGCTGAATCCTCGTCAGGCCAGGTGGTCTCTGTTCTTTGCCCGATTTAATTTTGAAATTCACTTTCGGCCTGCTGATAAAAACATTAGGGCCGATGCTCTCTCTCGTTCCTCAGATGCCTCTGAAATTGAACTCTCTCCTCAACACATCATTCCTCCTGACTGCCTGATTTCCACTTCTCCAGCCTCCATCAGGCAAACTCCTCCAGGAAAGACCTTTGTTTCTCCACGCCAACGCCTTGGGATCCTCAAATGGGGTCACTCCTCCCATCTCGCAGGTCATGCGGGCATCAAGAAATCTGTGCAACTCATCTCTCGCTTCTATTGGTGGCCGACTCTAGAGACTGATGTGGTGGACTTTGTGCGAGCCTGCACTATCTGTGCCCGGGATAAGACTCCTCGCCAGAAGCCCGCTGGTTTTCTTCATCCTCTACCTGTCCCCGAACAACCTTGGTCTCTGATTGGTATGGATTTTATTACTGACTTACCCCCATCCCATGGCAACACTGTTATTTGGGTGGTCGTTGATCGATTCTCCAAAATGGCACATTTCATCCCTCTTCCTGGTCTTCCTTCAGCGCCTCAGTTGGCTAAACAATTTTTTGTACACATTTTTCGTCTTCACGGGTTGCCTACACAGATCGTCTCGGATAGAGGCGTCCAATTTGTGTCTAAATTCTGGAGGGCTCTCTGTAAACAACTCAAGATTAAATTAAATTTTTCTTCTGCATACCATCCTCAATCCAATGGACAAGTAGAGAGAATTAACCAGATCTTGGGTGACTATTTACGACATTTTGTTTCCTCCCGCCAGGATGACTGGGCAGATCTTCTACCTTGGGCCGAATTCTCGTATAATTTCAGAATCTCTGAATCTTCCTCCAAATCTCCGTTTTTCGTGGTGTACGGCCGTCACCCTCTTCCCCCCCTCCCTACCCCCTTGCCCTCTGGTCTGCCCGCTGTGGATGAAATTTCTCGTGATCTTTCCACCATATGGAAAGAGACCCAAAATTCTCTCTTACAGGCTTCTTCTCGCATGAAGAGATTCGCAGATAAGAAAAGAAGAGCTCCTCCCATTTTTTCCCCTGGAGACAAGGTATGGCTCTCCGCTAAATATGTCCGTTTCCGTGTCCCGAGCTATAAGTTGGGACCACGCTATCTTGGTCCTTTTAAAGTTTTGTGTCAAATTAATCCTGTCTCTTACAAACTTCTTCTTCCTCCTTCTCTTCGTATCCCTAATGCCTTTCACGTCTCTCTTCTTAAACCTCTCATCCTCAACCGTTTTTCTCCTAAATCTGTTCCTCCCACTCCTGTTTCCGGCTCCTCGGACATCTTCTCTGTCAAAGAGATTTTGGCCTCTAAAAAGGTCAGGGGAAGAACTTTTTTTTTAGTGGATTGGGAGGGTTGTGGTCCAGAAGAGAGGTCCTGGGAACCTGAGGACAATATCCTGGACAAAAGTCTGATCCTCAGGTTCTCAGGCCCCAAGAAGAGGGGGAGACCCAAGGGGGGGGGTACTGTTACGCCGAGCGCTCCGGGTCCCCGCTCCTCCCCGGAGCGCTCGCTACACTTCCCTCACTGCAGCGCCCCGGTCGGTTCCACGGACCCGGGGCGCTGCGTTACTACCTCCGGCCGGGATGCGATTCGCGATGCGGGTAGCGCCCGCTCGCGATGCGCACCCCGGCTCCCGTACCTTACTCGCTCCCCGTCAGTTCTGTCCCGGCGCGCGCGGCCCCGCTCCCTAGGGCGCGCGCGCGCCGGGTCTTTGCGATTTAAAGGGCCACTGCACCGCTGATTGGTGCAGTGGTTCCAATTAGTGTTTACACCTGTGCACTTCCCTATATCACCTCACTTCCCCTTCACTCCCTCGCCGGATCTTGTTGCCCTAGTGCCAGTGAAAGCGTTCCTTGTGTGTTCCTTGCCTGTGATTCCAGACCTTCTGCCGTTGCCCCTGACTACGATCCTTGCTGCCTGCCCCGACCTTCTGCTACGTCCGACCTTGCTTCTGTCTACTCCCTTGTACCGCGCCTATCTTCAGCAGCCAGAGAGGTTGAGCCGTTGCTAGGGGATACGACCTGGTCACTACCGCCGCAGCAAGACCATCCCGCTTTGCGGCGGGCTCTGGTGAAAACCAGTAGTGACTTAGAACCGATCCTCTAGCACGGTCCACGCCAATCCCTCTCTGGCACAGAGGATCCACTACCTGCCAGCCGGCATCGTGACAGTGTCATTCAGCCAATATAAGGTTTACTGATGCTGCTGGGCCTGGGTCTGGGCCTAAAATTTTTTTATGGTAGTACTAGCTACCCTAAATTTTCAATTTACATTTCAAAATTAATCTTTTAATCCTAGGGATTGTGAAGCCCTAGTGTCTACTCATGCTGCGGCCAACTCCAGGCTGTGCCATCCAGAAACTATCTGGTCTCCTCATGCTTCATCCAATTCCAGGCTGTGTCATTCAGCCAACTTATGGTTTACTGATGCTGCTGGGCCTGGGTCTGGGCCTAAAAACATTTTATGGTAGCACTAGCTACCCTAAATCTTCAATTTAAATTTAAAAAATCATTTTTTAATCTTAGGGATTGTGAAGCCCTAGTGTCTACTCATGCTGCTGTCAACTCCAGGCTGTGCCATTCAGACACTATATGGTCTCCTCATGCTTCATCCATCTCCAGGCTTTGTCATTCAGCCAATATATGGTTTAATGATGCAGCTGGGCCGGGGTCTGGGCCAAAAAAATTTCTATGGTACCACTAGCTACCCTAAATCTTCAATTTAAATTTGAAAATTAATCTTTTAATCTTTTCGATTGAGAAACCCTAGTGTCTACTCATGCTGTCGGCAGCTCCAGGTTGTGTCATTCAGCAACTATATGGTCTCCTCATGCTGCCAACACCTCCACGCTGTGTCATTCAGCCACTATATGGTCTCCTAATGCTGCCAACATCTCCACGCTATTATCATTGTTGTGTATGAGGCTACACAACCACCCAGGGTGAGCAGTAAATCAATATATTCTTCTCACCACTGGGTTTTAAACGTTACTACTCTATGGAGCGCTTGTTTTTTTACTTTTACATCCAAGTTGTGTCATTCAGCCACTATATGGTCTCACCATGCTGCCAACACCTCCATGCTGTATCATTCAACCACTATATGGTCTCCTCATGCTTCAGCCACATCCAAGCTGTGTCATTCAGCCACTTTATGGTCTCTTCATGCTGCCAACACCTCCACGCTGTGTCATTTAGCCACTGTATGGTCTCCTCATGCTGCTAACACCTCCATGCTGTGTCATTCAGCCACTATATGGTCTCCTCATACTGATGCCACCTTGAGGCTCAGTCATTGTGCTGCTCTGCGGCAGTGATTCTGAAAGCGATGCCAGTAATCTGCATGTTATTCTGAATAACAGTATTATTTCACTACCCCAGCACAGTCCATGTGCATGTTAGAACAAAGCACAGTGTTCTACACCCTTATTGAGGCTCTCTGTAATCCAGAAATAGCCGTTTTTAAATATAGATTCGCCGCAAATAAATTCGGATCAAAACAAATTTTTTTGAAGAATTTGGCGAATCGGCCGAATCGATTTTTTTCAAAAGTTCGCTCAATTCTAATCTCATTGACTTTTTAAAAGTTTTTTTTGTTTTTTTTAAGTGGCAGTGACACTGTAATTCCATACTTCAATAGTATCACGTCACATAATTATAAAACACTTTTTTTTTTTGCTGGTTTTCCAATGTACTGTATATTGGCAACGTACCCCAAAAACATGATGCAAACTAGATCTACTTTATATTATTTTTCATTACAATTTACCTTAAAAATCTTTTTATTTTCTGCAGACACAATTATTTTATTATTAAGTCTATTTAAATTTATTCTATATCATGTCTACAAGCTTCTTTATTTTTTATACTAATTTCAAAATTCAAAGTGGTCTTCCAACAACCATTTGTACCGTATATCCACTTGACATGTTCTAACAATTTGATTTCTGGGATTACAAATTAGCTCTCCTCCAGAATTAAGAAGAAGCATTAACAGAAGAGAAGCTATGAAAGGTGGCACTAGTGAGACAACTTTTTTCCTTCTGATGGAGAACTTATTTGCTAATTTACTTATTTCCCAAGGAGCGTTGCCTGGCCAATAAATCCCCCTATGCCTGATCCTCAATTATTAAAAAAATTAAAACACAACCCCCTTAGACCCACATAAAAGGCCTCTTACTAGGCCTCTAAGCAGCCACTCTTTACTAACAAAGAGACAGAAACTGCTTTTGGAGGAGTCCGTGGTGTTTCACTGATGATTTTTAGGTGCAATTCAAAGCTTTTTTGTGAATCACACATTGACTTACATGGAAGTTTCCTACAGTAGATAGTACTAGATATCCCACTTTCTTCCAACTGAAAGATAGCTATTTTGCATAACTTTTTCCCAGGAAGAAATACCTGTCCTATAAGACTCCCTACTGTAGGATGGTGGCTTCTACAAGAAGACCCACAATATTCTCACACTATTTCGGGTATGATGCCACAAGGTTTGCACACCTGGATTTGGGGATCTACTGCCATTCTTTTCTGCAGATTCTCTCAAGCTCTGTCAGGTTGGGGTCCATTGGTGGAAGCCATTTTCAGGTCTCCACAGACTTATTTGATTGGGCTCAAGTTAGGGCTCTGGCTGGGCCACTCAAGGAAATTTACAGAGTTGCCCCTAGGCCACTTTTATGTGGTCTTGGCTAAGTGCTTAGGGTCATTGTCTTAGAAGGTGAATTGTCAGCCCATTCTAAGGTCCAGAGTGCTCTGGATCAGATTTTTACTAAAGGGAAACTGACAGCTAGTTAACCTGCACTACACCCAATACGGATTAAGTGGATTAAAACCATGTATAAATTACCCAGATCACTACCAGGCACCACCGTTCTATAGATACAGGGTGTGTTAGCCTGTGTTGCTAATTTGTAAATGTCATGCTTAGAGCAATGGGGCTGGGAGTCACCATACCCAGCATCCCTGTCTTCGTCCTCACTGCTCCTATATGTTCACCACCTCGGGCTCATATTGGCGAAGGGGTCCATGAATATTCACTTGCATTATAACTCTGTGTATTGGATTTAGTGCGGGTGAACCAGCAGTAAGTTTCTCTTGAACAATATCTCTGTACTTTGCTGTACTATTCAGCTTTTTGTTAACCATGAGCAGCCTCTCTGTCCCAGCTAGTCCTTAGAATTAAGGCCAGAATTCAATTTTGGTCTCATCAAACCTGAAAAACTTGTTTCTCACAGTCTGAGAATCCTTTAGATGCTTTCTTGGAAACTTCAGGCTGTTTTCATGTGTCTATTACTGAAGAGAGGCTTCTTTCTGGCTACTCTACTATACAGCCCAGATTGGTGGAGGCTGCAGTGATGGTTGACACTTCTGGAAGTCTCTCCTATTTGCACACAGGATCTACAGGTGAAAAATTAGAATTTTGTGCAAAAGTTCGTTTATTTCAGTAATTCAAATTAAAAGGAGTAACTAATATATATGAGATTTGTGATTTGTCATAATTGTGATGGCTTACAGCTCATGAAAACCCCAAATCCCCAATATATTATATGATTTGGGGAGCCATGTCATCTGCTGATGTTGGTCCACTGTGCATCATTAAGTCCAGGGTCAACACATCCATCTACAAGGAGATTTTGGAGCACTTCATGCTTCTTTCCGCAGACGAGTTGCATTACGGAAATTAATGAACTTTTGCACGATATTCTAATTTTCATGTTTCACCTGTATAGAGCTTAGTAGTTTCATGCAGTACATCCAGAATTTTGCCATTCAGCAACTACCTAGGAAGCCATAGCATTGTCTCATCTGTTTTTTCCATAAACCAAGTCATTTCTGAGGTGTTGAAAGTTAACATGACAGGCATGGCAGCAGAATATACATACTTGCTGACCCTGTGGCCAACATCATGCCACCCTGGAAGCATTTGGATAATTGATCCTGTGATAAATTCACACTATAACCGGAGCATAAATATGATTTATATCTCCCTGGGTTTATGGATCACTAATGCAGCTTTTTATGGAGTGTCTGGTAAATAAAATCAGTGTAAAGTGGAAAATAATAATGACTCAAAGAGGGTGGAAGATTAGGTTTCCTTAATATAGGTAGGAGTTTCACTCTATTTAGCTATATACTGTAGATATTATGCTACATATTATAGTCTTTCTGCAGGTGACATCTATTTCCCTTGGCTATTATGATGTGTCTTATGATAACTATAGAATTGAGCGAGACAGTTGTACAAGATACTGGGGAGGACCGTTCAGGATAACATAGGTAGCCAAATACTACACTGCTCAAAAAAAAAAAAAAAAAAATAAAGGGAACACTTAAATAACACAATGTAACTCCAAGTCAATCACACTTCTGGGAAATCACTGTCCACTTAGGAAGCAACACTGATTGAGAATCAATTTCACATGCTGTTGTGCAAATGGAACAGACAGCAGGTGGAAATTATAGGCAGTTAGCAAGATACCCCCCCAATAAAGGAGTGGTTCTGCAGATGGTGACCACAGACCACTTCTCAGTTGCCATGCTTCCTGGCTGATGTTTTGGTCCCTTTTGAATGCTGGCGGTGCTTTCACTCTAGTGGTAGCATGAGACAGAGTCTACAACCCACACAAGTGGCTTAGTTAGTGCAGCTCATCCAGGATGGCACATCAATGTGAGCTGTCGCAAGAAGGTTTGCTGTGTCTGTCAGCATAGTGTCTAGAGCATAAAGGTGCTAGCAGGAGACAAACCAGTACATCAGGAGACATGGAGGAGGCCGTAGGAGGGCAACAATCCAGCAGCAGGATCGCTACCTCTGCCTTTGTGCAAGGAGGAGCAAGTGGATAACTGCCAGAGCCCTGCAAAATGACCTCCAGCAGCAGAGCCCTGCAAAATGACCTCCAGCAGGCCACAAATGTGCATGTGTCCACTCAAATGATCAGAAACAGACTTCATGAGTGTGGTATGAGGGCTCGACATCCATAGGTGGGGGTTGTGCTTACAGCCCAACACCATGCAGGACGTTTGGCATTTGCCAGAGAAGACCAAGATTGCCACATTTGCCACTAGCACTGTGCTCTTCACAGATGAAAGCAGGTTCACACTGAGCACATGTGACAGACGTGACAGAGTCTGGAGACGCCGTGGAGAACGTTCTGCTGCCTGCAATATCCTCCAGCATGACTGTTTTGGCAGTGGGTCAGTAATGGTGTGGGGTAGCATTTCTTTGGGGGGGCCGCACGGCCCTCCATGTGCTTGCCAGAGGTAGCCTGACTGCCATTAGGTACTGAGAAGAGATTCTCAGACCCCTTGTGAGATCATATGCTGGTGTGGTTGGCCCTGGGTTGCTCCTAATGCAAGACAATGCTAGACCTCACGTGGCTGGAGTGTGTCAGCAGTTCCTGCAAGAGGAAGGCATTGATGCTATGAACTGGCCCGCCCGTTCCCCAGACCTAAATTCGATTGAGCACATCTGGGACATGATGTCTTGCTCCATCCACCAACACCGAGTTCCACTACAGACTGTCCAGGAGTTGGCAGATGCTTTAGTTCAAGTCTGGGAGGACATCCCTCAGGAGACCACGCGCCACCTCATAAGGAGCATACCAAGGCATTGTACGGAGGTCATATGGGCACGTGGAGGCCACACACACTACTGAGCCTCATTTTGACTTGTTTTAAGGACATTACATGAAAGTTGGATCAACCTGTAGTGTGGTTTTCCATTTTGATTTTGAGTGTGACTCCATATCCAGACCTCCATGGGTTGACAAATTTGATTTCCATTGATAATTTTTGTGTGATTTTGTTGTCAGCACATTCAACTATGTAAAGACCAAAGTATTTCATACAATTAGTTCATTCCAATCTAGGATGTTTTATCTTAGTGTTCCCTTTATTTTTTTTGAGCAGTGTACTTGACTGAACAAAGATTTAAATGATGTTAAAGTAAAATAAAAAAATTTAGTATTAATCTTAGACAGAGAAAAACTATAATTGTGTCATGTCATATCTTGCTTGTTGATGTACTACATATCAAGCTTAAAACAATTGTATCATATTCCATTATTACACCTTTTTGAAAGAAGACTTTTAAATCTTTACAAATATTAAGAAGGACACAATTAGAGTACCCTAAGGGTACGTTCACACGCGCGGATTTATTAGCGGGTTTTCTGCTGCGTATTTGAAAGTGGATGGGCTCTTCTCGGCTGTTCGCAGTAGATTTTCCGCGGCGGAATGTACACTGCGGAAAATCCGCCGCAAGCCCCATTGAAGTCAGTAGGGACTGTGGCAGGTTTTCCGCTGCGTAAATTCCGCCGTGGAAAATACGCCCACTTTCAAATACGCAGCAGAAAACCCGCTAAAAAATCCGCGTGTGTGAATGTACCCTTAGAGTAGAATTCTAGTAAACTCACATTTGTCAACATTAGAGATACATTAGATTAAATGAACCTATTTTATAATTTGTTTTGTAGATAAACTGATCAATAAGATTGAGAAGACTTTGTAAGATATTTCTGCATGGATGTACAAGATCAATATCTTGAACAGTGCCAAAATCTCCATACTCCGCTGCATACATTTTGTATGTAAAAAGCCAAGAAATCAACACAATACAATAAATAATAGTCATAGGGGCTATTTATCCCATCTGTATTTGTCAAAAAGTAAAAAAAATAATAATAATTAACAATAAAACTCCTTGCTCAGAAATGTTGTGACTTTGACACTTATTTGTGACGCTGTGTGAAGGGGGTTTTGGTGTCATGGATGCATCAGATTTATTACAGTTTACTCCTGCAAACAGGTGAAAAATGTGACTAAAATGCAGAATTGTGCACCTCTACATAAATAAGTATGCCCGTTCGCTGGCAGGGGATTTTTTTTAAGACTGGTGTGAGAGAAACTGGTCTTGATAAATCCACAATAGTCTGCATGGTCTCATCCCAAATACTGAATTTTCCACTAAAATATATTACAGATCTTAGCAATATTTATACTCAATTTTTCTGTGAAATGATTGCTTAAGCCCCTTTTTGACTTTGGGTAAAGTCAACTCCTTAAAGGAAAACTGTAATCAGTGTTACCCGCACTAAACTGTTAATACAGGTGTGTGGGTAATGCTGATGACAGTTGTCCTTTACAGGGAAAATGCCTTTTTTTTCTGATTAGAGCCATGCACTGTGTAATAGAGTAGACCAGATAATGTCACATAGAGGAAAAACAGCTAATAAACTAAAACTTTAATACTGAGGTGCCGTTAGTATTTACGTTTTGGTTTATTAGATCTATGTGCTGAAATATGTTCTTTTTTTATGTTTCTATTTTCTGAGTGTTCTAGGTATACACTATGACCTGTGCCGAAGTCATTGTGCAGACAGGGTAAGAAGCTGTGCTCTGACCATCACCTCTTGTGAATGCCCCAATTCTTCTATCTACTACTTGTGTTCCTGTGGAGGAGACCACTGAAACGTTAAGGAAGTATCATCTTATTGTTAGGCCTAGTGGCTAGAATGAAAATGGCAAAATTCAAGTATTATCTTACAATATGTAAATTACAGTAAAATTGAGAAGTAGAAAGAAAAGCACCAAAAATTCTTACAAAAAAATAGGTTAATTATAAAAACTCACTTTAAATGACAGGTTATTTTCTGTACGGACTGTATCTAAGGGCTATGGTGACTTACTGAGTTAACCAAACAAATGTTCTTTTCACGCAGAAGGCTCATTGATTTACCCTGTCCATTTCCACACTTGTGCAGGCCCCGGTATCATGAATGAGAATCTTATAAATCAAAGATGAAACACAAAACACATGTTGCAGCTGGGCCGAGCTGACTGACACTAATAGTTCTGTATAGAGATGTCTCCTGAGCGTATATGGCTGACATGATGTGCTCTGATTGGCTGGGACATGCAATATTGGACTTACCTTCCCATTCCCCTGTCACAGAAATCTGTGTTCATCCCAGAAACACTATCCGCTTTCCCGTTTGTATTGTGAGACCTCAAAAGCAATGTCACTTCATAATAGGTCTGGGAAAAGGGTCTCAGCTGAGTTTAATAAGTATCCACACGTGCTCATATCTTCTTGAGACATAGTAGAGCTCTGACACGTTTGTGCGCTTTCCAGCAATGATTGATCATTTCATTTTTACCCCTATTTTCAATGCAGACAGGATAAGCCAGAAAACCTTTCCAGTGTCTCCAAACAATAAAAAAATTTTTAGCAATGATATTGCATCTTGATAAGACCATTTTACTAAAATAAAGGGCCCACCAAGAGTATTTAAGAGATCAACCTTTCAGAACCTGCTTGTAAAGAATATTTGTTTTATGTATTTTATCTATTTTTCCTTTGTGAACAAGAATGGGTCTCATTAGGAGAATACAATATTTTCCTCGTGACATGGGGCCTACGTCGCTGATGTGAATCCTCTAGGTTCCAATAGATTTGACTTGAGGCTTCACTGAGGAGCATAGTCTATGGCAAAACCATGTTTTCACCTTTAAACTTTGATCTCAGCTTTGCTGGAGGGAAATCCCAAGTCACCAGCCTGAGAGTTGTCTTCATTAGCAACAGCTGACGAAGTGAAGTTCAGTACCAAGACAGAAGACAAATAATATGGTCAGGATTCAGGAGACATTACGATTGGCAGGAGAATTTTTGCATGTTATCCTCTTCTGCCTTTAATGTTTGTTCACTTTCTGGCAGCAGTTTATTGTTTGCCTGAGTAATGGGTCCAAGTTGAATTTTTGTTGTGTTTGGCTTGAGGTTATCCCTCAAGCTATATAAAAGGGTGTATTTACTGTTTTTTATGTTTGTTTTATTGCTTGTTTTTGGTTTCCACTGGTTCCTTGTCCTTTTCTGTTTGTCTGTTCAGTCTACATTCATTTGTACAGTTTAACTCTTGATCTTTGGTCGATTTTCTAGTTTCTCCTGCCATGTGCTGTCTGTGTATGTGTTTTTTTTTTATTTTAGGCTATGTTCACAAAAAATTTGCAGAATGTCCACACATTTGACTAACCGGCAGGATGAGGAATAAGGAAATGCGCTGTCTCATAGATCATGCATTTTCTTGCAGTATCTGCAGAAAGAATAGATGAGTCTATCCTTCCTGCGGGAGCCGGAATCAGGATTTCTGCAGAAGAAATATCTGGAGTAGAAATTCTGCCGTGTGAACAGTGCAGTCAAATGCCATAAAAAATCAATGAGAAGCTCTGCAGCAGCAGAATGTCCATTCAGAAAATTCCGGACAATATCCATCCTTGTGAACCCAGCTTTACAGTGTATTACATAGTTCTACCTATTTCGTTTTTTGGTCCTGTTATTGTCAGATACTTTTGCATAGTTACATAGTTAGTATGGTTGACACATGTCCATCAAGTTCAGCCAAGGAGGTGAAGGGCAGGGGTATGGGTGGATGAAGGGGAGAGGATGTGATTCTATATTTCTATATAAGCATTAATTTTATTTTGTTCTAAGGATTTGTCTTACACTGTTTTAAAACCTACAACTGTTTTTGCTATGACTTGTTTCTGAGTTAGACTCTTTTCCCATAAAATAGATAAATAAAATTAAAAAAACATATTATTATGATCCTGCAGAGAGTTAAACATCTCTTCTCATAAAAATTATTTTTATTATTTTAATCTCTCCTCATAGATAAGATGTTCTATGCCCCTTATTAGTTTAGTTGTGCACCTCTGTACCCTTTCTGTCTCCATAATGTTCCTTTTATAAACGATGCCCAAAACTGAACAGCATATGCCACCTATTTGGTCCAAACCATGATCAGGACTTCTGGCTAAGACTTGTCTCCACAGGGCCTGCCAGAGCAGCCAGGCAATCATTTTATGCTCCTTTCTATAGCACAATGCCACCTCTTTACAAACTTTCCATTAATGCCCCACACAGTAATAGTGCCTGTTTTGCACCCTCATATAGTTGTAGGCTCCCATATATAGCACTAGGCTCCTATAGTTGTAGGTCTTCTCTAACATTGTGCCCCTAGATAGTTGAAGGCACTAGGCTCCTATAGTTGTGGGTCTCCTCTACAGATAGATGAAGGCCTCCCTGTGACCCTATATGGTTGTAGGATCCTCTGTGTCCCCATTTAGTTGTAGGACCCTCTATACCTCCAAATATAGTTGTAGACTCCCTCTGTGCCCATGTGATTCCTCTGTGCCACCAACATATAGTTGTAGGCCCCTATTTTCTCTCTTTGTCAGTCTCCCCTGCACTGTACCTGAAATGAAATAAAGGAGCTGCTTTTCATAAATCCACATATGTTGAGTCCTCCATTTTTTCTATTCTTTGTTTATTTTGCTTATAGAAATAAAAATATTGATGCATCCTTATTTGATCCATATTGCATCCATATTTCATCAGTAAATTAGTTTATTTTGAGTAACTCAATTTCCTGTCTAAAAGATGCCCATCAATGCAGAACTATGAATGCAATTCTGATGTGATTTCCTCCATAGTACATATGTATTTTGGATCCACATTATGGACCTATCCCCATAAGCTTGTGTGAACCAGGCCAAGTCTTCCAGTTTTCTAGCATTCATGGTAAAGATCCATTCAAAGGAATGAAGAGATAACTAAAACTGTTAATTTCTTAATATACTTAATACAATCTTATTTAACGAATAATATAAAAGCAACTATTGATTATATTGTAGTGGATTTTTTATTATAACGCCCCATCTCCATCTGTTTGTTTTAACCCTGAAATTGTTCATTGTAACCTACAGTCAGACGTACATTGCTGAAATGCCCTGATATTTCATGTCCTTTGTTAGCGTTTGCACAGAGTATTCCTTAAGTGGTTTCATTTGTAGGTTCAGCCTGCAGAAAGCGGTCATGTTCATAATGTACCCAGACAGTATTACAATATACCTAGTCTGTGTTACCATGTCAGAGAGTAGCTAGAACAGCCCTGCAGGTGATTAAAACAACATAACTGGGTCTAGTGGAGAGGCAGAACAGGAGACTGTGTGTCTTAATGGAGCATCGCAGGAGATCCGGCTATTTAATGTTCTATTTTCTTTTATTGCGCCTGCAAGATGTATTTATGCTGTGTGAGCTGTATATGCAGCCTCTGCATGGAGCTGTGACAGCCTGCTGAGAGGCTCCTGCATTAGGTAACCCACTTCCCTGGAATACAGGAGGGATTGAGAGATTAACACATGTTTGGGAGCAGCTGTGAAGAATGTAAATTGCCAATTTAGGATGGAGGGGGGGTTCTGTGGGAGCAGAGGCCATGGGAGGAAATGTTGACTTTGGACCAAGGCAAAAGAATCCACGAGCGACAAAGCGCCTCATTCACTTCCTAATATTTATGAGGTTTGCCCTGCCCCATACTCTGGCCCTGAAGCCCGTTGCTCCCTACGTGTTCCCTGTAATTACTGTCACACTGCCCTCCAATTTGTTCAGGCTGTAAACTAAGGAGACATCGGTCTTAACCATTCGCTTTTTCCGCTAAAGCAGTGTTCAGAGTGGATGCCTGGTGTTCTCGGCTGCTTAAGAAATGTGACAGATGTCAGCTTTGCAGGCCGATTCTTCATATCATTGTTCAGAGATGTGACATAAACCTGAGAACCTTTCAGCATTGTTTGTGTCCAGACAATTCTTCCTCCATATTTTTCATGTGTGGCCTTCTAAATGGCATAGCATGTTTTAGAACAATGTGGTGTCCCTGTACTGTATTTTATACGTTACCTATGTGGAGGTCCCCATAGTCAGAGTCCCTAGGACGTCGGGGTCCCTCTTTTCTAGTCTTACCCTTGTCACCTCTCACTTAGCCACTAAATGTATAGTAGTTCTATCTGATATTTATACAGTTATAAGTATAAAAAGTGTATATATTGAATTGTCTACCTGTTTGTAGCGTAGCAGGACCTGCGGGTCATGTAATCAGGTGGAAAACTCTATGGTTTTGCTTTAGGACCTTAGGAGGTCCCAGTGATGTGTTCACCCACCATGTCTTGTAACGGTGAGTGACAGCTGACACGGACCAATCCAAAGCGGCCCTGCCCATATAAGGGAGCGGCGGCCATTAATCGCTCTCTTGTTCCTGCGCTGCTGATGAGGACGGATCTGCACAGCTATCTTCCGCAGTGACTAGGCCCAAGCCTTGCGGCAACGGTCATCCATGCAAAACTGTGAGTTATCTCAATCCCTGTTTACTTCGGAAGATCAACGGACCTAAACAAACCCCTAAATCCAGAAGGATCTCTGCACAAATCCTATTTCTATTAATCCTTGGATAAGTCAATGGTCCGCAACATCAGTAAAGTTTATGCAAGTTCAATTTCATCCCTATTGTGGACCTTCATTCATTTAAGCACGCACCTATCGTTTCTGGGAAGGGTGGCGATAGGCTGAAGATTTACCTCAGCGTATTAACCCTCACCCTGGCATCACAGATGACAGGGGTTAAATTAACCTATCAAATACCGAAGCAACACTCCCACTGTATTATATCCCCCCAAGGGCTACCACAAAGCCTTTTTAGCGTTGCACGAACAGGATTCAGGTGTGTGCCTACTACAGTTGCCACTAGTGAAAGTGTACTTCCCCAAGTAACAAACTTTATTCATGTGCTGTGAACCGTGTTGTTGTGTACAGGAGTGGTGTCCGTGGTGCGCCATACAAGGGGGCCACGAGAAAAGTAAGGGGGAGGCGAAAATTTTTCTGCAACTAGGATGTGAAAACTATGCAATGAATCCATGCTGCAATTCTCTAGTCCAGTCAGCACAGGCGGAGCTGAACTGCTGCCGGAAAAGTGCGCGTGGGCCTGGCTGCCAAGTTGCTGTATTACAGCCGAAAGGGAACTTGGAGATACAGGAGTCATCTCTGGAAGGACCGGAAGTCGGGGCTGCACCGATGACGTCCTTCCTGCCGGCCGCCATTTTGGGGAAGACCACTATAAAAGACACCACGCACAGCAACCTCTTCAGTCTGCACAGGGAGCCGGAGAGTACAGACATGGCGGAGAGCAGCGTTCCACGTGGTGAAGATGGCAAAATGGCGCCGGAACATCGGAAAGTTGTGGCAGTCGCTGCCCGACTTTTCCAAGAACTTGCTGACCGTCTGCAGCGGTTGTCATTAGACGAAGAGGGGGCCTGCAATCTTCCTCCACTGCCTGATGGTGATGACGATTGGCCAGAGACACCTCCAGAGGAGAGCGCAGGAACACCTGGAGGTGCATCGCCGGTGAGACTGTCCCCTCACCACAGAACTTGGGGCTCGTGGGCCGAGATCCCATCGGAGGAATCTGCAGTGAATACCCCACCAGAGGCAGACTTTTCTTCCTCCTCCAGCCCTGAAGCTATACCTCGATCAAATTTGCCAAGTGCATGACCGTGCTCAACAGATTTACCCCAGTGGATCTTTGGGGATGAGCCGGGACTCATCGAATATATGCACACGGTTCTACAACCTATACCTGGGAAGCCACTCCCACCAATTACAGCCGCACAAAGGGAAAGGGCCCATCAAGAAGCCGAGCTGGCTGAACAGATGGAAAGATTAAAGGTCCGACACAGAGAACTGTATGCCCCTAAGCATGTGCATTTGCCTCCTGAAGAAAGAATCCGCTACCAGGAGAATACTAAAGAAATGGAAGCTTTATTCAAGTGGGACCATCCCCGAGAAGGGGAGCAGCCTCTAGAATGACGAAGAGCAACTGTGGCCAAGTTCGACAAGGTCAGAGGTTAGGGGACACTGCTTGATTGCCACACTGGGCAAACCATCCTCATAAACCGGCGAGCAGTACAGAGGCCATATCTTCATAAAAAGTTCTACTCCTTGGAGGTGGGTGAAATTGTGAGTACACCCCCGTCCAGAGCATGCGTGGAGAATGGGCTGCAGCGGTCACAAGACCAAAAGCCCCAACACAGCTTCCCTTCAAATACTTTCCGTCTACAAATTGGGAATCAGATCCCTTCAACCTGAGGCCAAAATGGTCTGCTCCTGATGCCTCCACCAACGTACTCAAGGAGGAGGAGCCTCTACAACATCAATCATCTTCTGTGTACAGTAAAGTGCCAAGTCCTGCTCAAGTTCAAGAAAGTAAGCCTAAATTGCGGGCACCAAAGACCGTACCTAGACCCTCTCGGAGCAATGAGAGTTTGCCTCCTGCACAGGTACCAACCTATATACCAAGGCCCTCTTCTTACATGGAGAGTTTGCCTGCTTCCGGGGTACCGACGAAAGTGTTTTGCCCCATTCCTAATTTGGAGATGGTGCTCAAGCCCTATTGCCCCACTTACATTCTGGCCAGTAAGCCTTTGGCTACTCTAAATCCTACTGTTAACCATTCGACTCTCACCAATGTGGTGTGGAAGAGTTACATTAACTTCTCGCCTGCTCCAGATGTTAGCAGATATAGAGGATCTACAAGAGACACAAGAAGATTCAGAAGAAATGTCTTTTGAAGGACTGTAAAGTAATGTTTATTGCTTTTCTGTGCTAGCTACTTTTGTTTTAGAGTAACAAAGTTCAAGACTTGTGCCTAGCAGGACTGTGCTAAGATTGTTCCAGTTTTAAGTTCAGCAACGTAACCATCAAGCTTTGTGCCTGACCATCAGGTCAAGAGACTCCTAGCCAGTAGTAGATTTGTAAGTTTTGTGAACGGCTAATTGTGATAAAGCTGTGTTTCCCATAGACTCCTAGTGTAGGTGGACGGCAGATACTTACACGACCGTTTTATGTACATAACCCTATATTTATAGGACTTTCTCGCCAAAATGTTGCACTTATCAGGTGTATGCGCCTGACTCTTGTTGGAGTATTGATAAATGTATAGTAAAAATGTATATGGTTCTTGTACACAAGAAGAATAGCTTCATGTCTGTGTACATTAAAGTAAGTCAAGGTTGTACCCAGAAAATTGTCCGCTATATGCACGTGTACACCAAACACAAAAATGTAAATAACTCTTGTACATATGTACATACAAAGACATAAAAATGCTAAAAGATATTTTAGTAGTTACTTAATAGCTGACACCCTGGCTCCTCCGAGGGTAATATTGCTGCTGTCGCCAATCGCTAGCACCTTTCTCAACAAAAACAGTAGGGTAACTTACCCTTAAGATAGTACTTGCACACATAGTACTCTAGACTACTCACTTAAATGTACTACCTCAATCTATTTCAGTACATACACAAAAATAAAATATATCTCACATTCAAGAAACACTTAGGAATTGTAGCCTATTGATGTCCAATTCCTGCCACTGTTAGGTACACTCATATGTCTTTTCTTTGTATTACATGTGTGAGATGTTCTACCTGGCCAGTAGGTGCTCTTGCGAGTATAGAATTGAACACGTATTTCTAAAGGTAACCTAGGTAGGTTATTTGGAAGTTCTCTAGGGGTAAGTAGCGTGTAGCCGATAGACCCTAGCAGCCATCTTACTGTGACCTAGCTTCCGGTTAGCCAGTATACCGCTCGTGTACTAACAGGTAACTTATTGTTGGCAAAAAGAAAAAAATGTGCGAGATTTCAAAATATATAGTCAGCTTGAAGCTAAATGTATAGAGAGCTGTACTAATGTCTAGTTAGCCTCATAAATGTTGTAGAGAGCTATAATAAATGTTTAAGGAGCTAGAAACTAAAGGTTAGATAGCATCATCACTGTCTAGGTAGCATCAAAATGTCTAGATAGATTCCTATTGTTTAGTCAAGATACTAGTAAGAGTATCCAGAGAATGTGTTTAATGTTTACTTAGGTTTTGTCAGGATGTATAGAATAAATATATATATATATATATATATATATATATATATATATATATATATAATCCTGTTTTAGTCCTAGTTCCTCTGCCTTAGGGGACAGGCGTCAAGGTTGACTTATTTTAACTAAGGGGGTTTGTGGTGTCCCAGTACCGTATTTTATGCGTTACCTATGTTGAGGTCCCCATAGTCCGAGTCCCTAGGACATCGGGGTCCCTCTTTTCTAGTCTTCCCCTTGTCACCTCTCACTTAGCCACTAAATGTATAGTTGTTCTATCTGATATTTATACAGTTATAAGTATAAAAAGTGTATATATTGAATTGTCTACCTGTTTGTAGCGTAGCAGGACCTGCGGGTCATGTGATCAGGTAGAAAACTTTATGGTTTTGCTTTAGGACCTTAGAAGGTCCCAGTGGCGTGTTCACCCACCATGCCTTGTAACGGTGAGTGACAGCTGACACGGACCAATCCAAAATGGCCCTGCCCCTGCCCATATAAGGGAGCGGCCATTAATCGCTCTCTTGTTCCTGCGCTGCTGATGAGGACGGATCTGCGCAGCTATCTTCCGCAGTGACTAGGCCCAAGCCATGCGGCAACTGCCATTCATACATAACTGTGAGTTATCTCAATCCCTGTTAACTTCGCAAGATCACTGGACCTAAACAGACCCTTACATCCGGACAGATCTCTGCACAAATCCTAATTCTATTAATCCTTGGATAAGTCAATGGTCCGCAGCATCTGTCAATCATTGCTGAGCTGTATAGAGACTGTGTTACTAAGACTGTTGCTGTTAATTGGATCTACCGCAAGTACTTCAGTAACGTTTATGCAAGTTCAAGTTCATCCCTATTGTGGACCTTCATTCATTTAAGCAAGCACCTATCGTTTCTGGTAAGGGTGGCAATAGGCCGACGTTTTACCTCAGCATATTAACCCTCAAACTGGCGTCACGAGTGACAGAGGTTAAATTAACCCCTCAAATACCGAAGCAACACCCCACTGTATTATTTCCCCCAAGGGCTACCACATAGAGATGAGCGAACTTTAGAACATTTTGACTCAGCCAATTCGCCGAATTTTCCGGAAAAAATTGGTTTGATCCAAATTTATTTGCGGCGAATCTGTTTTAAATATGGCTATTTCTGGCCCACAGAGAGCCTCAATAGGGGTGTAGAACATGCATATGGAGTGTGCTGGGGTAGTGAAATAATACTGTTATTCGGTATGACATGCATATTACAGGCATCACTATTAGAATCACTGCCACAAAGCGTCTGAATGTGTCAGATTTTTTATGTAATTTTCATTTAATTGAATTTGAATTTATTTACATTTTTTGATTACCCATTCTAATGAGCAGTGAGCTGGCGGTCTGCCGCGAGGCAAGCTACCACCTGTTCCAGGCCCTGCCTGTCAGCGCACCCCCATATTCTGAGTGTCCACTTGAAAAGGGAGGGACTGCATTAACAGCAACTTGAACAGGAGCACATTTAGCTTCTGTGCCACTGGATAAGTGGGTGCATAAAGCTAGAAGTGGCTGCAGTGAAAAAGCTTGCACTTGTATCTTAAAATCGAGCTGGCGGTTCTCCGCCAGGCGAGATATCACCTATTCCAGCCCCTGCCTCTCAGCGCCCCCCTGACAAAGTGCAAATGTTTCATTTAATCAGTTATGGTTCATTGTTATCTCTCCAAGCTGTTCATTTGATTCTTGTGATAATTCCACAGGTAATATGACGGAGACGACCATAGGGCCTCAGTCTTGAAAAGATTACATAGATTTTTTTAACTTTAAATTTAAGATTTATATTAGATTCCCAAGTTTAATGTATCGGTGTTTAATTTGAACTAATACTGTATTACCACAAAACCCAAACTAACAACGAGTCACATGGCGGCACAATGACAGAGCCTAGAGGTTGCAGCAGCATGAGGAGACTAGAGATGAGCGAATCGAAGCAGATGAACTCGAATTAGTTATGAATTTCAGGATTTATTCGATTCATAACCAATGCGAATATCGCCGAGATTCTATTACGCAAATCGCTTAATTAAACTCCATTTTACAGCGTTCCAGACTCCAGGACACCTAAAATGGCGGATCACAATGTCATTACATGGGGCAGGGGATGCTGGGAAGGTGGAAATACGAGGCAGAAAGTAAGGTAGGCATGATGACCCTGAATCCCATTCGGGATGCAGCCTATCAGCATTCATTGACCCCTGTGATGTTACAGCCCTATATAATCAACAGCCATCTTGCAGCTGCTCATTTCATGCCATATATACTGCAGAGATAGGATGGACAGGTGTCTGTGTGTGTTACACAGAGACGCAGAATTGATTATACTGCAGCGTTCCACTGCCAACTGCTAGTTACATCAGCGTTGTGGGCAGAGAGAAGTGCAGTGCTTGTTGTCACTGCAAAGGATTTTGACGCCAGCCATGAAGCTCACACTCACTTCATTCAGCATTTTATTAGAGAGGGGCAGATAGCTTTTTGTTGCCTCATACATATCAACAAGCTGCCTGAACTTCATGAACCTTATCACAGGAGGCAGGAATGATTTTGCTGCGCAATTCTATGTATTTTTTTCCACAAGAAATCATCTGCTGCTTATACTAGTCTGTAGACGGTATAAAAAACAGTTCACACCATTCTTAACACTCTGTGACAGAGTGCAATTTAGGGTTTAATGCCCTTTATTTTTGTGGTGCTGCACTGTTGTGTCCTGCTGCTGTGAAAAAATAAGTTTTTTCAGCGGACTGTAGTGCATTTGTCGGCCCTCATACGTGCATACCACATACCTACATCCAAGCAGTCTACTATTTTGTATCTGTAAATCTGTAACAAGTCTAGATACTGGGACAGTCCAGGCAAAAGTAATCACCGGCTGTTTTACGAAAATATGTTTTCCAAGTGTAATGTAGTGCATTTTTCTGCCCTCATACGTGCAAACCATGTACCTACATCTAAGTAGTGCACTTTTTAATACCTGTTAATCTGTAACAAGCCTACATACAGTGAAAGGCCAGGGAAAACTAATCACTGACTGTTGATTCATGAAATTACATTTTCCAAGTGTACTGTAGTGCATTTTTCTGCCCTCATTAGTGCATACCGCATACGTACATCTAAGTAGTGTACCATTTTGTACCTGTTAATCTGTCAAGGGCCTACATACTGTGAAAGTCCAAGCAATAGTACTCACCGGCTGGTGTTTTACAAAAATACAGAGTCTTTAAAGCGTATTGCAGCGCATTTTTCTGCCCTCATCAGTGCATACCGCATATGTACATCTAAGTAGAGTACCATTTTGTACCTGTTGATCTGTCAAGGGCCTACATACTGTGAAAGTCCAAGCACTAGTACTATATGGTCTCCTCATGCTGCCAAAACCTCCTGATTCCACCCCCAGGCTCTGTCATTGTGCCGCTCTGCGGCAGTGATTCTAAAAGTGATGGCCGTAATCTGCATGTCATTCTGAATAACAGTATTATTTCACTACCCCAGCACGCTCCATATGCGTGTTAGAACACAGCTAAGTGTTCTATACCCCTATTGAGGCTCTCTGTAGGCCAGAAATAGCCATTTTTAATATAGTTTTGCCATGAATAAATTTGGATCAAAACTATTTTTTTCGACAAAAAACGGTGAATCGGCCAAATCGAATTTTTGAAAAGTTCGCTCATCTCTAGAGGAGACCATAATCTGGCAGAATGACGCAGCCTGGAATTGGGGGAAGCAAGAGGAGATCATATAGTGGCTGAATGATGCAGCCTGCAGCTCACGGCAGCAAGAGGAAACCATAGAGCCTCACAATCCCTAAGATTGAAAGATGAATTTTGAAATTGAAATTGAAGATTTATTGTAGCAAGTGCTACCAAGAAAATTTGTAGGTAATGTCCCAGGCCCAGCAGCATCAGTAAACCATATAGTGGCGGAATGACACAGACTGCAGCTTGCCGCAACATAAGGAGACCATAGGGCCTCACAATCTCTAAGATTAAGTTGAATTTTAAAATTTAAATTGAAGATTTATGGTAGCTAGTGCTTCTATGAAAATTTGTAGGTAATGTCCCAGGCCCAACAGCATCAGTAAACCATATAGTGACTTAATAAAACAGCCTGCAGCTCGCGGCAGCATGAGGAGACCATAGAAGTAGAAGGAATCGGCACTTGCAGCTGTGGTGTGGTGCACGTGGACCAGTCGTCATGAAATAGGTAGAAGAAATCCCGGCAAACACGGATGGATGCAAAATCACCTTAATTGTTTATTCACGAATATGCATAGCAGTATAGCGACACACAGGACGCATTTCAGCCACCTCGTGGCCTTCATCAACTGATCAACCTGTACACTGAAGTCAGCAGGTACTGTAGGTCCGGTCACAAAACTGGATACAGATCAAAAATGAGCCGACTGAAGTCACCGTTTGACTCCGGTCGGCTCATAAAGTAAATGGAGTTCAGCGCTGGTCCGGCTGGGGTACGGGAAAGCTTGGTTGGCCCCTCCCTCAGCCGGATCCGGCACCCATAATGTAAAAACGAAGTGTGAATGCAGCCTTATAGTGCAGGTGAACAGGAGACTGATGTGGGGTCTCTAACTAACATATGTACCTGTCACCAGGAACGGTGTCCATTGATATGCCTAATGAAGAGCCCGGCAGATGAGCTCAAAACTTTTATGTTGCAAATAAAATCTAAGAATCTTCATGTAACGGGATTGTCATCATCATTCACCTGGAGGGGAAGCGCCTGGATAAGTCCATCTTTTGCGTAGTCATACGCCATACCCATATCCTATACACCGCTGAGCGACCAGATCGTTCAGGAGGGACCCCCGAGCAGCTGACCTCGGACCGCCAAGTGATTCTACGTGCCAGCGCAGGTGTTGTGCTCTTAGCACAACACCCTTTGGTAAGCCTGCATTTGTTTTTTGGGGGCATACCTTTTGTTGAGATCCCTACACAAGGAGCGCACCTCTCTTTTTCTCTTCCTCTCACACCTCTGAAAGTACACTTCTTTCTTAGGTTAATTGCACACTGGAGGTAAGCCTGCCGGGTGAATTTGAATATTCATGGATGCTGGTCACGTGCGTGCTTGCGCTTACTGAGCGCTCATGTGACCAGTTACCATAAATATTTAAATTCACCCAGCAGGCCCGCCTCAAGTGCGCAAATCCCCAAAGAAAGAAGCGAACCTTCAGAGGGACACTGCTCCGGGCTGCAGGTATGTATGTTAGTCAGAGACCCCATATTGGTTTCCTGTTCACCTGCACTATAACCCAGTGTATTGGGTTTTGTGTGGGTGAACGGCATGACAGTTATCCTTTAAGGAAAGGCATTAAAAGAGCAACTGAATTTTGGAACACGTTATAGACAAAACTTAGTTCTGAGAAAATGGTCTATGGACAGACAAAACAGAAATTGAGCTATTTTGCAAAACAAACCAGTGTTCTGTTTATAGATGACTAAATGAAACCTATAAGAAAAAGTGATCCATACCTACAGTGAACCATGATAGAGGATTTATAATGTGGCAGGCTGTTTTGCTGCAGCAATCGAATAAGAGTGGTTTAGAGCAAAATGTTCTCTCACCTGTAAGAAAACTAAATTTGAGTCAAATAAAATTAATTCTACAGCAGAATTATGACCCAAACCACATATTCCAAAAGAATACAAGGATGGCTAACAAGTAAAAAAAAATTATGTTTTAAAGTGTTCAGCAATGATATTTAATCACAATCTGAATTTTTTTGGGAGAGAGCTGAAATCTGCCACGTTGAAAATAAATCCTGCAAATATTCTACTGCTTAAGAGAACTGTAGTCTAAGAAACTACCAGCAGACAGGTTCCGGAAGCTCACAGATGGTTATGAAAACAGGGTCCGGGATAGAGGTCAGTGCACAATAAAACACTGTTTCTCCCTACTTGGACAATCTGCCCAAAACGTCAGCTCCCAACTAGGCGTCAGTCCCAATGCTATACTTAGTGCTGGGGCATAAAGGATAGTCAGAAGGAACAGGTCTGATTATTGGCTAAACAGTACAAAATCAGAATCAAAGACACAGTCAGAACAAGAAATGGGCCAAAACACAGTACAATAATAGTAGACAAAAAGGCAATCTGATGAAACAAACAAATGGTCGAACAAGGAGAGTAGGCCAAGTCAGAAAGTAAGGGATGGTCAGGTCACAAGTAGAGGTCAGAAATCACAGGTCAGGTCACATGACTTCCAAGAACACAAGTGTAGGGATTAACCAATAACATGGGTTACTTGTTTTTATCTCCCACTTTTGGGAGGTGTGAGCACTGGCGCTGCAACTGATTAGCCCAATCTGCATATTTAAATCTAGCTATAAAGTTAGTACAATCCATTGATTTCTGAAGGTATTTTTATATTTAAAGTGTCCTTGTCATTTAAAAAGAACTTTTGATCTGTCAGAGAGACATGTTAAAAGTTTTGATTGGTTGTGGTCTCAGTGCTGGGGTCCCCAACGATTTTCTCTTAAAAATCTAGTGTAAAGCATAATACCACATGTGAATTCCCACTCATTCTTCTGATCAGAACTGAGACCCTGACAAGAGTGCCAATAAAGTTGAACACATTGCTGCATTTGGTGAATTCTATGGTTAATTCTAGGGTGACTTGCTATCTGGTGCTAATTTGATCTACTATAAATCCAGCTGCCTATTTTCCTTGGTTATGACAATTTATATGTGAAAAATAGTTTGAAGATTGTAAATTTATGTTCATATATATTTTTTTTAATTTGCAGTTTTATATTTTATAAACGATATCAGTGGAAGGGGTTTAATTGTTAAGCGTATATCAACTATCTGAAGATGTTTTAAGCAGGAAAGTAGATATATATTATTATATTTAACAGGCATTGTACATCATACATTTTTGTTATCTTAATTAAGTATTAAGTATTGCTAAACTTTGGGTTTGAATCTTGCCTTTTTTATCTACCAATGTAACACGTCAATTAAAAGTCATCTTTTAGGTTATATTAGTAATATTGCATTTCAGCCTCATTACGAAGTATTTATTATACTTGTACTATGCAGCTTGGTATAGTACAATAGCAATTAGTAGAGTCCCAGACGCCCAAGTTACTTCACTGATGAAATCTCAAGGCCAAGTCTATGTTTTATTAGAAAAGGAAAAGATTCCATTGGAATATTACTGTTGTGATAAATATGACTAATCACTATGCCTGACAACTGCTCCTGTTCTCCTTTGATATACAGGCAGTATTGAACCTCCTTTGAGAATTCAGCTTTGGGTTAGGAAAAATAACCCCATAATAGTACATACTCCAACATTCCTAGGTGACCAATTAGCCTCACAGCAAACAAGCTAAAATATGAGTACTACAGGGTTTTACAGGGAACAATGTCTGTGTTTTTCTGCAAAAACCTTCCAGTGAGTCGACTGTGGGCACATTTTAGCGCATAATTTTAAAGGACACTCCACTACAGGTTTGATAACAAACATGAGGGCAAATAAAACAGGTAAAAACAAATAAGTGGAGAAATAGCAGCAAAGGGTATAAAATTCAATACAAAAACAAAAGCTGCACCATAATAGGTCACCACTGGTCTTTTTGGCACTAAAGGGGTTACTGATTTCTCTGACTCTATAGGGGGAACACAAAAAGCCCTCGAGAAAACAGAATACGATTATTTGAGGTTGCTTAATTGGGAGGGAGATAATTGGGGTAGAACTCGCAACCAAAGAACACAAAGCGTTTAGCTCTGAACGGAAAGTGAAGCTAATAATTACTCAGACAAAAGACCAGCTCAGGAGGGCACAATATGATTGAAAAAAAATTAAAAAGAAGAAAAAGAGGGGATTTTAAAAGGATAAGAGAAAAGGATTGTGGGAAGTGGTTTAACCCTTTCTGAACAGATTTGTTAGGGAAATCCCTTTATTCTAAAACACCAAACAATCCCAGTTTCTAATAGTAATGGGATTATTGTGATGTAGTTCCTAATGATTTTTTTGTCTGTTGACTGTATAATATTTTCAGATTACAAAAATATAGCTAGATTTACTTCTTTTGACATAGTAATATAATTTTTTTGGTTAGCACATAAATGTGCTGCTTTTCACCATAATCATATAAGAAGAATCAATCCTGTAAACAGTACATATAACTTGATTATATAGACCAGTGCTTACAGGGGAAATGTTAGGGTTTTGACCCCTTAATGCTCTGAGTCATACATTATACATTATACTTTATGGCATAGTATCATTAAGGATTTGAGTTAGAGTTGGCTCGGGAGCCAAGCTTTTTCCAAACCTGGCAGCTGTCAATCATCATTGGTGACTGTGGCATCTATGTGGTTAACAACCACACTGGTCACTTCCAGGGATCCAGTGATTCTGTCGCAAGAGCTTTCTGAGGGTCTCTGTTGCTGCCATGATTAAATTTATATTGTAACAACCCCTTTTCCTTTTACATGTCTTTTATAGCACTGAACTGTAAACCATCTCCTACCACAGTACCAGACTGTTTAACCCAGTATAATTTTGCCAGCACTATGTCACAACATGGAACAGAGACGTAAGTGCTGTGCTGTTGTTTTATGATGGCCAGACAACTATGGGAAGAAGTAACTGTGCAAGTACTATTGCCAAACATAAATAATCACATAAATTAAAATAAGACACACAAGGATATCACATTAAAAAAGTATCTTCTAAAACTTAGCTTTTATTAAAATACAATAGTTTTTTTTCTTTTTTGCTGTTAGGTAGACCTAATATAATATGGTGGTATAGAATACAGAAAAATACACTTATTAAAAATCAAAATCCCCCTACTCTCGGTAAGGGGTCAGATTAGCCCAGTCCAAAAGAATGAGTGCATTTGGACTGGCCAATGTCACCATTAGAGTTGAGCGGCATAGGCCATATTCGAATTCGCGAATATTCGCGAATATATGGACGAATATTCGTCATATATTCGCGAAGATTCGCATATTCGTAATATTCTCATTTAATTTTCGCATATGCGAAAAATACGCATATGCGAAAATTTTCATATGCGGAAATTAGCATATACGGAAATTAGCATAAACGGAAATTCGCATATGCAAAAATTAGCATATGCAAAGTTTCGCATATGCGAAAATTCGCACACCAGTCTCATACAGTAGTATTAGAGCCTTCTTTACACCACACAAGCTGGAAGCAGAGAGGGGTGATCACTGTGATGTGCACTGTGAAAAAAAAAAACTTAAAAAAACAAAACGAATATTTGTAATTACGAATATACAGCGCTATATTCGCGAATATTCGCGAATTCGCGAATATGCGATATTCGCGAATAAAATTCGTATTGCGAATATTCGCGAGCAACACTAGTCACCATGGGTACAAATTAAACATGGTTGTAAACGGGGGGATAAATAAAAACATACAAAGTCCCTGTGAAAAATATATACTTCTATAAAATCAGTACTCCTATAGAGCAATAGATCTATTTTATGGGACATAGCAGAAAAAAGTCTCTGAATTGAGTGAAAGCATACAAATGGACAATAGGACCTTCTAGTATTGTACAATTTGGAGCTGGTACCGAACTGTAATAGGCTTGAGTGCACGAGTGCAAAATGAGCGTTGTTGGTTTTGGGATAACTTTAGTATTTTCAAAGTTAAATAAAACAATTTGTAGCATGCAACATACCAACCACTGAACTGTATCGGAAGCTCTTGGCTGTACAATAGTGGATACCCAAGAATGAACCAAACCTTCCCTGAAGAATTTTTTTATTGAGTTTGGCATTGATTTCTGTCACAATGATCCTATTTGGAGGCCTACTGGTGGGAGCAGGAGGTATAATAAATTCATCCAATATATATTTTCTGCAGCTACACAACACAGAAGTTACTCAGGTTACTTAGTCTTTGTTCTGTAGGAACATACAGCAGCTGCATGGAATAGGGATGTAGCTGTATTGGCAGCAAAAATAGCAGTCGTGTCCAGGCACCGATGCCGCTAAGGAAATCACCAGCTATATCAATGGTACATGGCACTATTACAAATTTTGGATTTGACCATAAGCTTCATGTTATGGCTATGATATGGGATGCTGTGGCTTAAAATTGACATAGGAAGCTAGAATGCTTGCATTATGTAGATAACGCTGTAGTACTTTTAGCTAAGGATCTAATAATAGAGTCTAAACAATAAATGTAATTATTATGAGAGCATTGCAGATAACGCTGTCTTCAGTGAATTGACTTGATTAGATTTTATTGCAATATGGGATCCATATTTGACTCATTTCCTACTCCTAAGAGATAATAAGGTATTAGCACATTTCATGCTAACAGGCTGAAGATTGGCAAGAACGTCACAATAACTCTGATTTAAGGAAAATGGAAATGAGTTCAATGAATAATATGATGCACTATACATATGTAGGACTTATTTCTAAGGACAAACTGGTTCTTTGTTTAAAGGCAATGGATTTAAGCAGCTGCAGCTATTGATGTATACAAGTAGTACTACACTCCTCAAAAAAATTAAGGGAACATTAAGACAACACATCCTAGATCTGAATGAATGAACTAATCGTATAAAATACTTTCGTCTTCACATTGTTGAATGTGCTGACAACAAAATCACACAAAAATTATTAATAGAAATAAAATGTATTAACCCATGGAGGTCTAGATATGGAGTCACACTCAAAATCAAAGTGGAAAAACCACACTACAGGCTGATCCAACTTTGATGTAATGTCTCTAAAACAAGTCAAAATGAGGCTCAATAGTGTGTGTGGCCTCCACATGCCCGTATGACCTCCCTACAACGCCTGGGCTTGCTCCTGATGATGTGGCAGATGGTCTCCTGAGGGATGTCCTCCCAGACCTGGACTAAAGCATCTGCCAACTCCTGGACAGTCTGTGGTGCAACGTGGTGTTGGTGGATGGAGCAAGACATGATGTCCCAGATGTGCTCAATCGGATTAAGGTCTGGGGAACGGGCGAGCCAGTTCTTAGCATCAATGCATTTCTCTTGCAGGAACTGCTGACACACTCCAGCCACATGAGGTCTAGCATTGTCTTGCATTAGGAGGAACCCAGGGCACACTGCACGAGCATATGGTCTCACAATGGGTCTGAGGATCTCATCTTAGTCAGGCTACCTCTGGCAAGCACATGGAAGCCTGTGAGGCCCCCCAAAGAAATGCCACCCCACACCATCACTGACCCACTGCCAAACCGGTCGTGCTGGAGGATGTTGCAGCCAGCAGAACGTTCTCAATGACGTCTCCACACTCTGTCACATGTGCTCAGTGTGAACCTGCTTTCATCTGTGAAGAGCACAGGGTGCCAGTGGAGAAATTTACCAATCTTGGTATTCTCTGGCAAATGCCAAACATCCTGCTGTAAGCACAACCCCCATCTGTGGTCTTCAGGCCCCCCTTTGGACACATGCACATTTGTGGCCTGCTGAAGGTCATTTTGCAGGGCTCTGGCAGTGTTCCTCCTGCTCCTCCTTGCACAAAGGCGGAGGTAGCAGTCCTGCTGCTGGGTTGTTGCCCTCCTACAGCCTCCTCCATGTCTCCTGATGTACTGGCCTGTCTCCTGGTAGCGCCTCCATGCTCTGGACACTACGCCAACAGACACAGCAAACCTTCTTGCCACAGCTCACATTGGTGTGCCATCCTGAATGAGCTACACTACCTGGGCCACTTGTTTGGGTTGTAGACTCATGCTACCACTAGAGTGAAAGCACTGCCAGCATTCAAAAGTAACCAAGACATCAGCCAGCAAGCATAGGAACTGAGAAGGGGTCTGTGGTCACCACCTGCAGAACTACTCCTTTATTGGGGTGTCTTGCTAATTGCCTATTATTTCCACCTGTTATCTGTTCCATTTGCACAACAGCATGTGAAATTGATTGTCAATCAGTGTTGCTTCCTGAGTGGACAGTGTGATTTCACAGAAGTGTGATTGACTTGGAGTTACATTGTGTTGTTTAAGTGTTCCTTTTATTTTTTTGAGCAGTGTATTACTAATAGCAACTCATTTTTGTGCTGTCATATTATGTTTTAATAATTTTTTTATGCAAAAGCACGTCCCTAAAGACTCAGTCTGTATAGAGTGGGCCACAGCATCACAGCAGATCTATTGATGGGTGCTGAGTAGGTTGCAGGTGGTTCAGTTAGGGCTTGTCCACATATATCTTTTCCCTGTGTTGCTTGCTAAAAACCACCAGAGGGAAACTGGTGCTAGAACTAAATCCATTCATTTAAATGGGACAGTTCACATTCCTTGGGTATTTCAAGTTGGTCATCGGATTGTTATATACGGCAGACTGTGGAACACATCTTGCTGCATTCCCCAGTCTGGCATTCAAAAATAATGGATGCCGGATGCTAAAAAACTGATGCCAACTGATGCACTTTTGTTATCAGTTGTGGCATCAGTTGCGTTGACTTTAAGGGTACGTTCACACGGGTAGATTACCTGCGGAATTTCCTGCGGAAAATCTGCAACAGATTTTGCTACCATTGACTTCAATGGGTCAGCAGAAAATCCGCAATAGAGGCAGATTTGCAGATTTTCCTTCGGACCTATTAATGTCAATGGTAGCCAAATCCTCTGCAGAAATTCTGCAGGTAATCCGACTGTGTTAACGTACCCTTAGGACACGTTCACATTGGCAGATTATCTGTGGAATTTCTGCAGTTTATTTGAAGTCAATGGTGGCAAAATCTGCTGTGGATTTTCCACAGCAAATATGCTGCGAAAATTTCGCAAGTGGTCCGCCCATGTGAACGTACTCTAAGGCTGGATTTACTGAACCAGACACCGGACATTTGTGAACGCAGCCTTAGTACTTGAGAATTAAACTTTACTCTCGAGTGCCAACTAAACATTGTTGATATATTAGGCTAGTGCAAAAAAACACTACCATTGACTACCACTTCATGAGTCTTTTGTGTGGAGTTCAAGTTTAACAGTAACAAATTATTTCTATGATTTCCCCCCCCCCCCCAACACACACACACACCCCAATTGAGAAGAGTTGAACTTTCATTCATAGCCTTGGCTGTTTGAGAAACTGTTAATGAGTTTGGAGTAAAGCTGTTACTTACCAGCAATGAAGTTGTTTCCATCATTAGCATTTTTGATCATCTTTAGAGGGAAAAGAACCTACAGAAGAGCTGCAGATGTGTAGATGTGTCCAAGGTTTCAAGCAAGTTTAAAAATCAATAAAATATTATGAAAGGAACAACCCATCAACCCTGTCTTTTTCTAGTGAACATGTCATCATATAGTTGCCAAATGTGCCTCTGTGTAAATACAAGGGTAGCAGCTACCCAAGGGGATCATTGATGGGATGATAGAAGGGGGGAATTATAAAACTATTATACGGGGTGGGCCATTTATATGGATACATCTTAATTAAATGGGAATGGTTGGTGATATTAACTTCCTGTTTGTGGCACATAAGTATATGTGAGGGGGGAAACTTTTCAAGATGGGTGGTGACCATGGTGACCATTTTGAAGTCGGCCATTTTAAATCCAACTTTTGTTTTTCAATAGGAAGAGGGTCATGTGACACATCAAACTTATTGGGAATTTCACAAGAAAAACAATGATGTGCTTAGTTTTAACGTAACTTTATTCACATGACCCTCTTCCTATTGAAAAAACAAAAGTTGGATTCAAAATGGCCGACTTCAAAATGGCTGCCATGGTCACCACCCATCTTGAAAAGTTTCCCCCCTCACATATACTAATGTGCCACAAACAGGAAGTTAATATCACCAACCATGCCCATTTTATTAAGGTGTATGCACATAAATGGCCCACCCTGTATATTTCATTGCCCTAAGCTTGAAGGTAATTGTGGTGGATTTCAGTCCCTCTTCAAGCTCTACTTTGTTTTTTTTCTGAAACTCCAGTTAAAATCAACCACTTCTACTATGACATCCTAGGAAGAAATAAACAGTATGAAATTATTTAAGAAATGTCAGTGGATTAAAGACAAAAGAAGTTGAGACAACACTGCATGGTTTATTGGTTGTCATTTGTAATTGCACTCTATGAGGCACTTTGTGTAATGCACTTGATTTTTGCACTTTAAATTTCTCTATATACTTGTTATAAACTGTGGGCAGGTGAACCCCAACACACTTACACTGTCTGTAGACTTGCAATGAGCAAAGCCCGTAAAAGTGGGTGGTCATTGCTCAAGCCCATCACTTCACAGCCTAAGAAAAGGAATCTTGTGTGACCTAGAGTACAGTAGACGACCGCATATAAATAATTCCAGGTTATTATAAAATTATAGAGTAAGGTGGAAGGAAGTGCCTAAAATTTACTATTTATTGGTATACATTAAAATTCACCCAAAATGAAAAAAAAAAGTGTATTCCCCGTCCAGTGAATAAATATTACATACTAAATAGCATATCACTGCCTTGTATAGAGTCATGCTAGACATAAAAGTAGCAGAATGCTAAAAAACATGGTTGGATAGTTTATTTTATCTCAACAATTGTATAGAGTACTTATCGTTCATCCAAAAGATGGTATCCGTATACCCTACAGTATTATGATTATGACTGTACTGAAAACAGAGAATGTTCCCAACGTACGTTTCTATCTATATGCAATCAAATGCATATAGGGGACATCCTCAGGGGAACTTGTAATGATATAATTTCACATACAATGATCCTGGGTACACATTTTAGAATCTTAAAGGCACACTGCTTCCAGCGATATCACACATTACATGCGGGGTGCCCCATTCTGGGGTAATTCACTGAAGCAGTGAACAGAAACAGTGATTTAAATTTAAATATCCACATGCAGGTACTGGCTCTGTCCAAGATAGCTCCAATATAGACAAAGCTCTCAGCCCAATATTGCACGTGGAAGGTAATTCATGCCGCCAGGATATCTGTAGTGATCCATAGTGGTCCTGCAGTGGCAGGATGCCGGGTGTATTCTCACCATGTGGTGCCTAGAGTACAGTAATGTAGCCTAGGGAAGAGTAAGGTGGTGAGAGGAGCAGCCTAGCTTCCAACTTCCTTAGGTCTTAGAACCTGTGGGTATGCTTTTAGCTAAAAGCCCCTGCAATTGCTAACTTGAATCTGGTTATTGTCTGTTTGCTAAAGAAACCTTGGCGTTGGTGTGCGGGCTCTGGTGTGTCCTTAATATAAGGATACACTGGCGAATGTCTCAATTTTAACATCAGTGTTGAGGGATTAGCCAATGTCATTGTATACATCTACCACAGTAGTGCACCCACATTTCTGTATTGTATTCTAATTGTTACACTTCCACACCGTTTATCTGGTGTAGGATTCTATTGTGGCACTTGTAGTCCACTGCAGGCATCCTCCATTGTATGCATTTTTATGCTGGGGATCGCCCCTAGCAACGGACTACAAGGGCAGGATCTGCTCCCCCAGTATATATGCACAACTGCATTTGGGGTTGAGCACCTCCAGCCATTTGAGACCACGTTTTTTGTTGTTGTTTGTAAATTTATACGTGGAGGTGTGTAAACTCCATATGTTAATGTGCCTTGAACATTTTCCAGGCAGCATTAGGGTTGCACCTGTGAGGCCATGCACCTATATCAGCCAACTTGGGTGGGGCTTGTAGCCTCTCTCCCCCCTTCCATTGTATGTGTGCTTAGTCACGCTGGAGGGAACTGGGAGCAGGCTACATGTCGACCTAGTGCTGCTGTAATTGCCCACTGGCCCCTGGTTTTTGCTTATTACGCACAGGTAGGTTAGTGTTAGGTCCCGTGCCATCTGAGAAACCTTGGCGTTGGTGTGCGGGCTCTGGTGTGTCCTTAATATAAGGATACACTGGCGAATGTCTCAATTTTAACATCAGTGTTGAGGGATTAGCCAATGTCATTGTATACATCTACCACAGTAGTGCACCCACATTTCTGTATTGTATTCTAATTGTTACACATCCACACCGTTTATCTGGTGTAGGATTCTATTGTGGCACTTGTAGTCCACTGCAGGCATCCTCCATTGTATGTATTTTTATGCTGGGGATCGCCCCTAGCAACGGACTACAAGGGCAGGATCTGCTCCCCCAGTATATATGCACAACTGCATTTGGGGTTGAGCACCTCCAGCCATTTGAGACCACGTTTTTTGTTGTTGTTTGTAAATTTATACGTGGAGGTGTGTAAACTCCATATGTTAATGTGCCTTGAACATTTTCCAGGCAGCATTAGGGTTGCACCTGTGAGGCCATGCACCTATATCAGCCAACTTGGGTGGGGCTTGTAGCCTCTCTCCCCCCTTCCATTGTATGTGTGCTTAGTCACGCTGGAGGGAACTGGGAGCAGGCTACATGTCGACCTAGTGCTGCTGTAATTGCCCACTGGCCCCTGGTTTTTGCTTATTACGCACAGGTAGGTTAGTGTTAGGTCCCGTGCCATCTGAGAAACCTTGGCGTTGGTGTGCGGGCTCTGGTGTGTCCTTAATATAAGGATACACTGGCGAATGTCTCAATTTTAACATCAGTGTTGAGGGATTAGCCAATGTCATTGTATACATCTACCACAGTAGTGCACCCACATTTCTGTATTGTATTCTAATTGTTACACATCCACACCGTTTATCTGGTGTAGGATTCTATTGTGGCACTTGTAGTCCACTGCAGGCATCCTCCATTGTATGCATTTTTATGCTGGGGATCGCCCCTAGCAACGGACTACAAGGGCAGGATCTGCTCCCCCAGTATATATGCACAACTGCATTTGGGGTTGAGCACCTCCAGCCATTTGAGACCACGTTTTTTGTTGTTGTTTGTAAATTTATACGTGGAGGTGTGTAAACTCCATATGTTAATGTGCCTTGAACATTTTCCAGGCAGCATTAGGGTTGCACCTGTGAGGCCATGCACCTATATCAGCCAACTTGGGTGGGGCTTGTAGCCTCTCTCCCCCCTTCCATTGTATGTGTGCTTAGTCACGCTGGAGGGAACTGGGAGCAGGCTACATGTCGACCTAGTGCTGCTGTAATTGCCCACTGGCCCCTGGTTTTTGCTTATTACGCACAGGTAGGTTAGTGTTAGGTCCCGTGCCATCTGAGAAACCTTGGCGTTGGTGTGCGGGCTCTGGTGTGTCCTTAATATAAGGATACACTGGCGAATGTCTCAATTTTAACATCAGTGTTGAGGGATTAGCCAATGTCATTGTATACATCTACCACAGTAGTGCACCCACATTTCTGTATTGTATTCTAATTGTTACACATCCACACCGTTTATCTGGTGTAGGATTCTATTGTGGCACTTGTAGTCCACTGCAGGCATCCTCCATTGTATGCATTTTTATGCTGGGGATCGCCCCTAGCAACGGACTACAAGGGCAGGATCTGCTCCCCCAGTATATATGCACAACTGCATTTGGGGTTGAGCACCTCCAGCCATTTGAGACCACGTTTTTTGTTGTTGTTTGTAAATTTATACGTGGAGGTGTGTAAACTCCATATGTTAATGTGCCTTGAACATTTTCCAGGCAGCATTAGGGTTGCACCTGTGAGGCCATGCACCTATATCAGCCAACTTGGGTGGGGCTTGTAGCCTCTCTCCCCCCTTCCATTGTATGTGTGCTCAGTCACGCTGGAGGGAACTGGGAGCAGGCTACATGTCGACCTAGTGCTGCTGTAATTGCCCACTGGCCCCTGGTTTTTGCTTATTACGCACAGGTAGGTTAGTGTTAGGTCCCGTGCCATCTGAGAAACCTTGGCGTTGGTGTGCGGGCTCTGGTGTGTCCTTAATATAAGGATACACTGGCGAATGTCTCAATTTTAACATCAGTGTTGAGGGATTAGCCAATGTCATTGTATACACCTACCACAGTAGTGCACCCACATTTCTGTATTGTATTCTAATTGTTACACATCCACACCGTTTATCTGGTGTAGGATTCTATTGTGGCACTTGTAGTCCACTGCAGGCATCCTCCATTGTATGCATTTTTATGCTGGGGATCGCCCCTAGCAACGGACTACAAGGGCAGGATCTGCTCCCCCAGTATATATGCACAACTGCATTTGGGGTTGAGCACCTCCAGCCATTTGAGACCACGTTTTTTGTTGTTGTTTGTAAATTTATACGTGGAGGTGTGTAAACTCCATATGTTAATGTGCCTTGAACATTTTCCAGGCAGCATTAGGGTTGCACCTGTGAGGCCATGCACCTATATCAGCCAACTTGGGTGGGGCTTGTAGCCTCTCTCCCCCCTTCCATTGTATGTGTGCTTAGTCACGCTGGAGGGAACTGGGAGCAGGCTACATGTCGACCTAGTGCTGCTGTAATTGCCCACTGGCCCCTGGTTTTTGCTTATTACGCACAGGTAGGTTAGTGTTAGGTCCCGTGCCATCTGAGAAACCTTGGCGTTGGTGTGCGGGCTCTGGTGTGTCCTTAATATAAGGATACACTGGCGAATGTCTCAATTTTAACATCAGTGTTGAGGGATTAGCCAATGTCATTGTATACATCTACCACAGTAGTGCACCCACATTTCTGTATTGTATTCTAATTGTTACACATCCACACCGTTTATCTGGTGTAGGATTCTATTGTGGCACTTGTAGTCCACTGCAGGCATCCTCCATTGTATGCATTTTTATGCTGGGGATCGCCCCTAGCAACGGACTACAAGGGCAGGATCTGCTCCCCCAGTATATATGCACAACTGCATTTGGGGTTGAGCACCTCCAGCCATTTGAGACCACGTTTTTTGTTGTTGTCTGTTTGCTAAAGGGGAATACTAAAGGTACAATAGAAAAAGGAGGATTCTTCCAGGTGTATTGAAAAAGCTGTTCAAGTGCTGAATTGCAATTCTAGGAGCCCTACACTCCAAGTCCTCGGCACCTCACGGAGGTCATTTAAAATACAGGAAAGGGTGAGTACTATGTATAACTGAACCCCAGTGGACATTTCCTATTATCACTCACAGAAGCCTGAGAAAAGAAATAAAGGCAAAGAGGAACCTCATATTTACACTTCAGTATACCCCAAGGACAGGGCTGGACTGGGATAGAAAATATGCCTGGGCGTTTTAAACTAAGCAGCCCATTTCAGTCATGTGCGTGCCTATATGAAGGCGGTGCCACAAAGGGGAGCGACCAAATGTCAATCATAGTTAACCCCTTAAGGACCCTTGAAGTACGCGTACGTCATGACACCCTGGGCGGGGATCGGACCGGGATGCCTGCTGAAATCGTTCGGCAGGCATCCTGTGTAAACGCCCAGGGGGGTCATCAGACCCCCCCACGTCGTCGATTGCGGCAAATCGCAAGTGAATTCACACTTGCGATTTGTGCGATTCCGGGTCATTACGGGTCTATAGTGACCCAAAATATAAGGGGAATCGCGGTTGTCTAAGACACCCAGGAACCCCCTGAAGCGAAAGGAGTGAGGTGGCAAGGGTGCCACCCCTCCTATCCCTGCTATTGGTGGTCTAGACGCAACCACCAATAGCAGATCGGGGGCGGGGGGGTTAACTTTAGTTTTCCCCATCCTTCCTACCCACAACAGGCGGGGCAGGACCGGGAAACAACGGGGAACGGCGCCGAAGATCCACTTACCGATCCGGGCAGGCGTCTGAGACTGCGGGCGACCAAGATTAGCGGGCGGCGATGACGTGCGGCTGGATCCGATGGAAGCCGGTGAGTTGTCTAGCAACATCTGGAGGGTACAGTTTGAGACCATTATACAGTGGTCTCTAACTGTAGCCCTCCAGATCTTGCAAAACTACAACTCCTAGCATGCCCAAACAGCTGTTTGCTGTCTGGGCATGCTGGGATTTGTAGTTTTGAAACAGCTGGAGGACCACAGTTTGGAGATCACTTTGCAGTGTTCTCTAAAACTGTAGCCCTCCAGATGTTGCAAAACTGCAAATCCCAGCATGCCCAAACAGCTGTCTCGGCATGCTGGGAGTTGTAGTTGCGTACCTCCAGCTATTGCATAACTACATCTCCCAGCATGCCCTTCGGTGATCAGTACATGCTGGGAGTTGTAGTTTTGCAACAGCTGGAGGCAGACTGGTTGGAAAATACTGAGTTAGGTAACAGAACCTAACTGAAGGTTTTCCAACCAGTGCGTCTCCAGCTGTTGCAAAAGTGCAACTCCCAGCATGCACGGTCTGCATGCATGCTGGGAGTTTTAGTTTTGAAACAGCTGGAGGTTTGCCCACCCATGTGAACATACAGGGCACATTCACACGGGTAGGTTTACAGTAAGTTTCCTGCTTCAAGTTTGGGCTGCGGTAAATTTTTCACCGCAGCGCAAACTCCTAGCGGGAAACTCCCCGTAACACGCCAGTGCGAATGTACCCTAAAAACACTACACTACACTAACACATAATAAAGAGTAAAACACTACATATACACCCCCTTACACTCCCCCCCCCCCCCCCCAATAAAAATGAAAAACTTATTGTATTGCAGTGTTTCCAAAACCGAGCCTCCAGCTGTTGCAAAACAACAACTCCCAGCATTTCCAGACAGCCACTGACTGTCCAGGCATGCTGGGAATTTAGCAACAGCTGGAGGCACCCTGTTTGGGAATCACTGGTGTAGAATACCCCTATGTCCACCCCTATGCAATCCTTAATTTAGTCCTCAAATGCGCATGGCGCTCTCACTTCAGGGCCCTGTCGTATTTCAAAGAAACAGTTTAGGGCCACATATGGGGTATCTCCATACTCGGGAGAAATTGCACTACATATTTTGGGAGGCTTTTTCTCCTTTTACCCATTATGAAAAGGAAATGTTGGGGGCTACACCAGCTTGTTAGTGTAAAAAAAAAAAAATTTACACTAACATGCTGGTGTTGCCCCATACTTTTTATTTTCTCAAGCGTTAAAAGGAAAAAAAAGACCCCCAAAATTTGTACCACAATTTCTCCTGAGTACAGAAATACCCCATATGTGGGCGTTAAATGCTCGGCGGGCGCACAACAAGGCTCAGGAGTGAGAGCGCACCATGTACATTGGAGGCCTAAATTGGTGATTTGCACAGGGGTGGCCGATTTTACAGCAGTTCTGACATAAACGCAAAAAAATAAATACGCACATGTGATCCCATTTTGGAAACTACACCCCTCACGTAATGTAGTAAGGGGTACAGTGAGCATTTACGCCCCACAGGTGTCTGGCGGATTTTTGGAACAGAGGTCCGTGAAAATGAAAAATGCAATTTTAAATTTGCACAGCCCACTGTTTCAAAGATCTGTCAAACGCCAGTGGGGTGCAAATACTCACTGAACCCCTTATTAAATTCTGTGAGGGGTGTAGTTTCCAAAATAGGGTCACATGTGGGGGGGCCACTGTTCTGGCACCACGGGGGGCTTTGTAAACGCACATGGCCCCTGACTTCTATTCCAAACAATTTTTTCCCAAAAGCTCAATGGCGCTCCTTCTCTTCTGAGCATTGTAGTGCGCCAGCAGAGCACTTGATGTCCACACATGGGGTATTTCCATACTCAGAAGAGATGGGGTTTCAAATTTTGAAGGGCATTTTGTCCTATTACCCCTTGTAAAAAAATTTAATTTGAGGGAAAACTAGCATTTTAGTGAAAAAAAAATCATTAACACATCCAACTTTCACGAAAAGTCGTCAAACACCTGTGGGGTGTTAAGGCTCCCTGGACCCCTTGTTACGTGCCTTGAGGGGTGTAGTTTCCAAAATAGTATGCCATGTGTTTTTTTTTTTTTGCTGTCCTGGAACCATAGTGGCTTCCTAAATGGGACAAGCCCCCCGAAAACCATTTCAGCAAATTTTGCTTTTCAAAAGCTAAATGTGACTCCTTCTCTTCTGAGCATTGTAGTTTGCCCGCAATGCATTTTACGTCCTAACATGGGGTATTTCCATACTCAGAAGAGATGGGGTTACAAATTTTGGGGGTCATTTTGTCCTATTATCCCTTGTAAAAATTTAACATTTGAGGGAAAACTAGCATTTTAGTGAAAAAAATATATCATTTTCACATCCAACTTTAACGAAAAGTCGTCAAACACCTGTGGGGTGTTAAGGCTCACTGGACTACTTGTTACGTGCCTTGAGGGGTGTAATTTCCAAAATAGTATGCCATGTTGCGTTTTTTTTTTTTTGCTGTTCTGGCACCATAGGGGCTTCCGAAATGTGACATGCCCCCCAAAAACCATTTCAGAAAAACTCACTCTCCAAAATCCCACTGTCGCTTCTTCCCTTTTGATCCCTCTACTGTGCCCGCCGAACACTTGACATACACATATGAGGTATTTTCTTACTCGAGAGAAATTGGGTTACACATTTTAGGAAGATTTCTCTCCTTTTACCCCTTGTAAAAATTCAATAACTGGGTCTACAAGAACATGCCAATGTAAAAAATGAAGTTTTTGAATTTTCTCCTTTGAGACACCTAAAGGGTTAACAAACCTTTTGAATGTCATTTTGAATACTTTGAGGGGTGCAGTTTTTATAATGGGGTCATTTGTGGGGTATTTCTAATAAGAAGGCCCTTCAAATCCACTTCAAAACAGAACTGGTCCCTGAAAAATTTAGATTTCGATAATTTTGAGAAAAATTGGAAAATTGCTTCTCTACTTTGAAGCCCTTCCAAAAGTAAAAACATGTCAACTTTATGATGGAAACATAAAGTAGACATATTGTATATGTGAATCAATATATAATTTATTTGGAATATTCATTTTCCTTATAAGCAGAGAGCTTCAAAGTAAAAAAAAAATGCAAAATTTTTTCAACAAATTTTTGAATTTTTCACCATGAAATGATGCAAGTATCGACATAATTTTACCACTGACATAAAGTAGAATATGTCTTGAAAAAACAATCTCAGAATCAGAATGAAAGGTAAAAGCATCTCAGAGTTATTAATGTTTAACCCCTTAAGGACTGAGCCCTTTTTCACCTTAAGGACTCAGGTATTTTTTTCAATTCTGACCACTGTCACTTTAAACATTAATAACTCTGGAATGCTTTTAGTTATCATTATGATTCTGAGATTGTTTTTTTCGTGACATATTCTACTTTAACATAGTGGTAAAATTTTGTGGTAACTTGCATCCTTTCTTGGTGAAAAATCCCAAAATTTGATGAAAAATTTGAAAATGTAGCATTTTTCTAACTTTGAAGCTCTCTGCTTGTAAGGAAAATGGATATTCCAAATATTTTTTTTTAATTCACATATACAATATGTCTACTTTATGTTTGCATCATAAAATTGACATGTTTTTACTTTTGGAAGACATCAGAGGGCTTCAAAGTTCAGCAGCAATTTTCCAATTTTTCACAAAATTTTGAAACTCGCTTTTTTTTTAGGGACCAGTTCAGGTTTGAAGTGGATTTGAAGGGTCTTCATATTAGAAATACCCCATAAAAGACCCCATTATAAAAACTGCACCCCCAAAAGTATTCAAAATGACATTCAGTCAGCGTTTTAACCCTTTAGGTGTTTCACAGGAATAGCAGCAAAGTGAAGAAGAAAATTCACAATCTTCATTTTTTACACTCGCATGCTTTTGTAGACCCAATTTTTGAATTTTTGCAAGGGGTAAAAAGGAGAACATTTTTACTTGTATTTGAAACCCAATTTTTCTCGAGTAAGGACATACCTCATATGTCTATGTTAATTGTTCGACGGGCGCAGTAGAGGGCTCAGAAGGGAAGGAGCGACAAATGGTTTTTGGGGGGCATGTCACATTTAGGAAGCCCCTATGGTGCCAGAACAGTAAAAAACCCCACATGGCATACCATTTTGGAAACTAGACCCCTCGGGAAACATAACAAGTGGTAAAGTAAACCTTAATACCCCACAGGTGATTCACGACTTTTGCATATGTAAAAAAAAAAAAAAAAAATTTCCCTAATATGCTTGGTTTCCCAAAAGTTTTACATTTTTAAAAAGGGTAATAGCAGAAAATACCCCCCAAAATTTGAAGCCCAATTTCTCCCAATTCAGAAAACACCCCATATGGGGGTGAAAAGTGCTCTGCTGGCGCACTACAGGTCTCAGAAGAGAAGGAGTCACATTTGGCTTTTTTGAAGGAAATTTTGCTCTGGGGGCATGCCGCATTTAGGAAGCCCCTATGGTGCCAGGATAGCAAAAAAAAACCACATGGCATACCATTTTGGAAACTAGACCCCCTTGGGGAACATAACAAGGGGTAAAGTGAACCTTAATACCCCACAGGGGTTTCCCAACTTTTGCATATGTAAAAAAAAAAAAAATGTACCTAAAATGATTGGTTTCCCAAAAAATTTACATTTTCAAAAAGGGTTAAAGCAGAAAATACCCCCCAAAATTTGAAGCCCAATTTCTCCCGATTCAGAAAACACCCCATATGGGGGTGAAAAGTGCTCTTCTGGCGCACTACAGGTCTCAGAAGAGAAGGAGTCACATTTGGCTTTTTGAAAGCAAATTTTGCTCTGGTGGCATGCCGCATTTAGGAAGCGCCTATGATGCCAGAACAGCAAAAAAAAAAAAAAAAACATGGCATACCATTTTGGAAACTAGACCCCTCGGGGAACGTAACAAGGGGTTAAGTGAACCTTAATACCCCACAGGTGTTTCACGACTTTTGCATATGTTTGTTTTTACCTAAAATGCCTCTTTTCCCAAAAATTTTACATTTTTAAAAAGGGTAAAAGCAGAAAATACCCCTCAAAATTTGTAACACAATTTCTCCCGAGTACGGCGATACCCCATATGTGGCCCTAAACTGTTGCCTTGAAATACGACAGGGCTCCAAAGTGAGAGCACCATGCGCATTTGAGGCCTAAATTAGGGACTTGCATTGGGGTGGACATAGGGGTATTCTACACCAGTAATTCCCAAACAGGGTGCCTCCAGCTGTTGTAAAACTCCCAGCATGCCTAGACAGTCAGTGGCTATCTGGCAATACTGGGAGTAGTTGTTTTGCAATAGCTGGAGGCTCCGTTTTGGAAACAGTGGCGTACCAGACATTTTTCATTTTTATTGGGGAGGGGATGGGGGCTGTGTAGGGGTATGTGTATATGTAGTGTTTTTTACTTTTTATTTTATTGTGTGTTAGTGTAGTGTAGTGTTTTTAGGGTACAGTCGCACGGGCGGGGGTTCACAGTAGTTTCTCGCTGGCAGTTTGAGCTGCAGCAGAAAATTTGCCGCAGCTCAAACTTGTAGCCGGATACTTACTGTATTCCTCCGCCCATGTGAGTGTACCCTGTACGTTCACATTGGGGGGGGGGGGAGAAACATCCAGCTGTTGCAAAACTACAACTCCCAGCATGTACGGTCTATCAGTGCATGCTGGGAGTTGTAGTTTTGCAACCGCTGGAGGCTCCGTTTTGGAAACAGTGGCGTACCAGACGTTTTTCATTTTTATTGGGGAGGGGAGGGGGGTTGTATAGGGGTATGTGTATATGTATGGTTTTTTACTTTTTATTTTATTTTGTGTTAGTGTAGTGTTTTTAGGGTACATTCGCACGGGCGGGGGTTCACAGTAGTTTCTTGCTGGCAGTTTGAGCTGCAGCAGAAAATTTGCCGCAGCTCAAACTTGTAGCCGGATACTTACTGTATTCCTCCGCCCATGTGAGTGTACCCTGTACGTTCACATTGGGGGGGGGGGGGGGGGAGAAACATCCAGCTGTTGCAAAACTACAACTCCCAGCATGTACGGTCTATCAGTGCATGCTGGGAGTTGTAGTTTTGCAACAGCTGGAGGCACACTGGTTGTGAAACACTGAGTTTGGTAACAAACTCAGTGTTTTGCAACCAGTGTGCCTTCAACCCCCAGCATGTACGGACAGCGGAAGGGCATGCTGGGTCTTGTAGTTATGCAACAGCTGGAGGCATACTACTTTGGCTGGGGATGCTGGGGATTGCAGTTATGCAACAGCTGGAGACACACTGGTTTGCTACATAACTCTGTGTGCCTTCAGCTGTTGCAAAACTACAACTCCCAGCAGTCACCGACAGCCAACGGGCATGCTGGGAGTTGTAGTTATGCAACCAGCAGATGCACTACTACAACTCCCAGCATGCACTTTAGCTGTTTGTGCAAGCTGGGAGTTGTAGTTACACAACAGCTGAAGGTACACTTTTCCATAGAAAAAATGTGCCTCCAGCTGTTGCAAAACTATAAGTCCCAGCATGCCCTTTTTGCATGCTGGGAGCTTTTGCTAAGCAACAGCAGGAGGCTGTCACTCACCTCCAACGATCCAGCCGCATCACATCAGTCCCTCGTCGTCGCCGCCGCTGCTCCTGGGGCCCCGTTCCCAACATTGACGCCGGGGATCGGGACCCGGGGTGCACGTCCCGCACCCGCTCACGTACTCCTGAAGAGGGGCGGAGCGGGTTGCGGGAGTGACACCCGCAGCAGGCGCCCTGATCGGCCGACGAATCAGGGCGATCGTGACCTCACCTCTGCAGGCTCTGCAGGCTCTGGCTGTTCGGGGCTGTCGGAGACGGCCCCGAACAGCCTGTAATTCCGGGTCACCGGGTCACTGAAGACCCAATTGACCCAGAATCTGCCGCAGATCGCTGGACTGAATTGTCCAGCGATCTGCGGCCATTGCCGACATGGGGGGGCATAATGACCCCCCTGGGCGATATGCTCCGATGCCTGCTGAACGATTTCAGCAGGCATCGGGCACGGCTCCCCTCCAGCTAGTGGCGGGGGGCCGGCATTTGACAGGACGTACTCAAACGTCCTGAGTCCTTAAGGACTCGGAAAAGGGGCCGTTTGAGTACGTCCTGCGTCCTTAAGGGGTTTAAGTGACAGTGGTCAGATGTGCAAAAAATGGCCGTGTCCTACAGTGAAAATTGGCTGGGTCCTTAAGGGGTTAAAGGGGTACTCCTGTGAAATTTTTTTTTTTTTAAATCAAATAGTGCCACAAAGTTAAACAGATTTGTAAATTACTTCTATTTAAAAATCTTAATCCTTCCAGTAGTTATCAGCTGCTGCCTGCTCCACATGAAGTTGTATTTCTTTTTGGGGTTCTTTTCAGTTTGACCACAGTACTCTCTGCTGACACCTCTGTCCATATCAGGAACTGTCCAGAGCAGGGTAGGTTTGCTATGGGGATTTGCTTGTACTCCTGACATGGACAGATGTGTCAGCAGAAAGCACCCATGGTCAGATGACAGAAATTAAATTAAAAAAGTAAAGAACTCTGTAGTATACAGCACCTGATAAGTAAATAGCTGCAGCCCCTCCAAGACCTTCAAAATCAACCTGAAAACCCATCTCTTTAGCACAGCCTCCAACCTACAATAACCCTGCTGCTACTGTATTGCACTATGAACGGCTGCTTTTCCACCAGCTCACAATGACCTGTTGCCTCCTTTACCTACTGTAGCCCTCCCCTTTCTTTGTAGATTGGAAGCCCTCTCGGCGGGGCCCTTTTCTCCTCTGGAACCAAAGGGGCTGTAAAAATAGTAATGCTGATAATAATAATAATAATAATAATAATAATCATAAAATAATGCAGGTTTGAAGTTAATCCTCATTTCAAAATCACAGCACCCCAACTAGGATGTGCCCTGGATGAATCTCTACTACAGCAACAGTGTACCCCTCTACACTCTTCCTAAAGATCATAGGATAGCCTATGGGATCACTCGAGCCCGCCTGACTGTGACCGACTATTGTACCTCAAGGCCCAGCCAGCCCAGGCACCGTTTTCAATCAGGCATTCCCTTTAGGTGTGCACAGCACAACAAGCAATATATTTTTCAGTTCATATATTTGTCTTCCTCCTCTAACATCAGGCAGAAACACTTACTCCCATAAGTGTCAGATATGTTTAGTTGGTAAATAAATAGTGGCTTTCTGCATCTAAGTGAGTGTGGAGGACAAATGGCTGATAAAACAAAAGGGAATTAAAAATGCATTAAAACATATGTCCTATTTCAGGTCAATTAAACTTAAGATCATGTCTGATGAGTCGGCCTGCCTATTGACAGAGCATATGAAACATCTTTTCAAAGAAGAATTTCTCTCTTGTTTCCTTTCCAGCACTTTACAGCTCCCATTGCCTGCAGGGCACATGACACAAACACTTTGCTTAGAGTGATACGTGCATCTTTGAAATAGGGAAACATCAGATCTTTTCTATAGAATGTCTTACCTTACAGCTCACGTAGATTTTTTCTGGTAAGGTGGTAATGGATATGTCCTTTGACACTCAAGTTGCATTAGAAGGCAGCTTCAGCAGTAGCTATGTGGTTGCTTCAGCTCGTATATACAAAAGCACGGTATTCTGTAGATCTACAAGGGATTGAAGCATGTGGTATAAGTACAGGTGCAAGCTATCATTACGCAGTATATTGTTCCTTTTCTGTTATTATTGCTGCACAGAGGGCTAGCTTGCTTTCTTACATTTATTTTCAAACATTTCAATTTCTAGATGTGCAAAGCTGGTAGAGATATAGCCGCAAAAGACTTTCAGCTGTAATTGCAGCAAAAGGTGGTTCTACCAAGTATTGACAAAGGGAAGGCAGGGGGTAAATACTTCTGCAGCCAACAGATGTCAGCTTTTTGGCTCTCATTATTGTGTGCGTCACAATAAAAGGTATTTTGCATTTCCAAGTACTATATATTTTGTGTTGATCAAAGGATAAAATTCTAGTTAAGTCTATTTGAATTCCACTTTGTAACGGTACAGAATGGAAAAAAGGTCCCTACTAAATACTGCATTCCTTGTCCTGACTGCCTTGTATTCCACATTTGTGTCCAGCCATCATTTCTAGATTGTGCGGTGAATGGAACCAACAGTACAGAACAAGAGAGATAAGTTGTGTAGCAGAAGATTCTAGACAGCATCATTATGGCCACTCCATGGAACATGTTGCCTGGGGGAACTCTTCAATCTGTTGTCTGTGGTGAGTTACTTATCTTATCTGATGACTGATAAAGGCCTGCACTGTGTCGTACTTATTGTAGGCCTCAAAAATGAGTCACTATGTTTAATAGAAAAATAGCATGATGTGTTCGCAATGTTGTATGTTCTAAATAGACCACAGTGTATTCTAAAGTTCCTCTCTACAAGTGCCAGTCTGGGAGAAGAATTCTTAGTTACACTCTCTAGACGACACTACTACAATTCACCCAAGGTAAAGGGGAGGGGGGGGGTGAATGGAGAGAAGGCGGGTTGAGAAAATAAACTGTGAAGTAATTATGTCTTACCCGAATGAACATTAGTTCTTTATATATGGACATTAGTTCATATATATATATATATATATATATATATATATATATATATATGTATATATATGTATATATATGTATTTATATATATATATATATATATATATATATATATATATATATATATATATATATATGATTCTCACTATGAGTATTGCGTTCCTAAGACATGGTGGGAACGTTATAGTGTCTCAAGTAAAGACTTTGATAATGAGTTTTTGTGAAAAGCTGTGCCAGTCTTGTGTATATTATTCTGACTAACAATTAATTACCCATTTGACTGGACAGATAAACATTCACACATCTGTATTGGAGACATCAATGGTAGTCTAGGTCTATATCTCTTTTTAATAAACTTATTGCTTGGAATATATTCAACTAGGCCCCAAGATGTCTGGAGATTCACCATAGTTAATTACTTATATATGTAAAAAATAATCCCTGAATTTCCAATATGTACATGCCCATCCTACATCTATTAGGGAGTTCCAATTTAGGAGGGTGTCTCTAACTAATTAAAAAGTCTGTTAAACCAGATGATAGGGAGAAAGAAACAAAGAAAGAGACACATTTAGAGAAATTTTTTAGACAGACAGACAAAGAAGTCTGCCACTGAAAGAGGTCCACAAGATGGAAGCCATGAAAGCCATGATATTGTAAATCCCTGCAAGCTGGATTGATCACACGGTAAAGACCATGGCTATCCCTGACTATGCGATGATGGACCATCCAACTTTCCTAAGAACTAAAGCGAGGTTCTTACATAGACTTGGTAAGAGACACAAAAATGGTATTCCATTTAATTAAGACTAATTTGGATAATGTGGATGGAATTGTACCATTTAGATTGGCGAATAAATTAATAAAATAAAATTATCAATTTTCTCCATATTGAGATTATAGTCTTAGGTTGTTCTGTATTATAGATTCTAACTGCAGAAGAGTCTATTTTTCAGATCTATAATAAAGCATTGAATGTTTGTTTATATATTGATAGAACTCCTATACTCAAGCTAAGTGTTATAAGTATATTTCCCAATACATGAAACTTGCTTCAAGTTCTTCCTCCTAAAATATAGTCTAGCAAGATCATATATCATTGCTATTTGTCTTAATAATCTTACCAAAATCATGTATAAAATAGTCCAGAATAGGGTGGAAGTATATGAGATTTCTTCCACGTTTATATCCTTAGATGGATTTGCCCATTCATGTGATTTGTAGTTGGATAGAAGGGGGCAGGGAGTGTATTTAGCATTTCATATTGATATGTCTATGATTAGATATTGCCCTTCTTGATATCATAAGGTTTCCTCTGGACACAGTGAAATGTAGCCTATTTCTAACCTGTTTTATTGTAACAAGTTACTTACTACTCACATGTATTGTTCTACTGTTAAGTAGTCAATTAACAAGCTTGTAATGTTTACCAACATATCTAATTGAAATTCATTTGCATATATCATTACCTTTATTACTCATTTATGTTTATAACCTTATAACCAATAAATATGCATACTTTTATAATACCTGTGTATTATTTTATCTTGCAAAATTACATCCTTAAGAGTCAATGTCATCCTGTCATAAAAAGAACTTGTTGATTTCTGAGGAAATAGTCAGACTCAGATGTGAATTGTATTGATTAGCTTTGTCTACAATTCACCAGGTCATAATTTTGATATTTTTGATAACTTTCAAAAAATTTAATTTTTCATAATTAAGATTTTTATGACCATAATTAATAATTGAGTTATTACCGCACGGCAACTGGATACACTATAGGAAGAAGATTAGTTTATGTAGTCACTGTGATTGCTTTAAGCAATGTTTTCCTGGTAAACCTTGTTACTTTTGCATGTACCACTGTCCTAGACATTGCTGAAGACTTGAAGTGGTCCATCAGCTAGAACAGGTGAGGCATATTAAAACTGCAAATATTTCTGCAATTTGCAGTAAAAAAAAAATAAAAAAAAATTTGAATACAGATATCCAACCACAATTAACTTTCATTAATCCACAGGATAGGGGATAAGTAGATGATTGAGGGGGATATGACCACTGGGACCCCTGCAATTTCTGAGGAGCGCGTGCTGCAGATGACACACACTCCATTCATTTCAACTGGAGCACCGAGTACAGCACTCAAGCATCATTGGCACTCCCATGAAATGAACTCACTCACTCCTTATTAAGAGAGCCAGGGTCCCATTACAGAGATCATGGGGGTCCCACCAGTTGGACCCCCCCTCCCCCCCCTCCCCCCCCCCCCCCCCCCCCCACAGAATCAGCTACTTATCCCCTATTCTGTGGATAGGGGACAAGTTCATTGTGACTGGAGTTTTCCTATAAATTTATACTAAAGCTCTTTAAACTAAAATGGTTTTATATTTCACTCTGACAAAGGAAACAATACTGTCTATATAAATAGTTCATAAGGTTGAAAAGAAGACAAGGTGCAAGCTTCCGTGTTCCAGACGCCACCGCTGCCGACCCAGAGATCAGACCTCCCCCCCTGTGATCTAACATCTTATCCCCTATCCTCTCATGCAAAGATTCTGATTATGTTAAAGAGTTCCTGTAACCAAACTAAACTTTTAATCTATTGTTCCTTATTTTGTTATAAGATACAATGCTATTTGCTTGCGGTTAAAATTCTCCACCCGAACTTGCAGAAGTCCAAACTCAGGAAGTGCTTGCCGGGCATGGCAAGTCACAGCTCTTGCAGGCTTCAGTGACGTTGCCCCTGCTGGGGAATGAGTTAGTTTAGAAAATATGGTTTGACAGTTACTCTTTAAGCCCAATCATTATACCCTGTGATTGCTTTGTGGCTGTTACTGGAGTCTAGAATGGATCAGCCCCTGTTGTCTGACTTCCTAAATTAGTGGTCTCAAACTGTGGCCCTCCAGATGTTGCAAAACTTCAAACCCCAGCATGCTGAGACAGCCAATAGCTGTACGGTGTAGTGCCATAGTTTGTGTATTGCCGTGGAATGTGTTATATGACTCAGCACTTTCCAGTGATGGACTAAGACAGCTCCATTGGCTGACACACACACACACACGCACACACGCCCCCTACCATAAAATATGGCACTACACTGGACATGCTGGGAGTTGAAGTTTTGCAACATTTGGAGGGCCACAGTTTGCGACCACGCCCTAGAGGCCGTGAATATTTTGACCGTAGCATCTAGATGCTTGATGCCAGTCACAGATGGCGGGTGTTAGCCGTCAACAGCAGCTGGGGTCCAGCGGGTGTAAATCAAATTCAGCATCTGAGCTTGCACCATACTTCCCCACCCAACTTATGGCGTACCTATATGTCAAATGTAAGGAAGAGTTTAGTCACAACATGGTGGTTTGATCAAATATTAGTTACTGTTACATCCATAGAAAAAGTAGCTTAGAAATCTCTTGCAGATCACTTTTTGGATTACTGTATTGAAAGAAGACTTACTGCAAAAAGTCTTAGCTTTGAAATGTAATAATACTACTAGAAATAGTATTATTAGATTGTTTAACTATTTGTGGTTTCAAATCCTAAATCCAGATCAAAGTGCTGAGCTTCTTGCAGGTAATATATTGCTACATTTTAGAACATTTACATCATATTTTTTCAGAAAATATTAAAAGTGCAGATATCCCGGTAGCTGCAGCTACTTTCTCTTTGGCAGTGCGGTCTGTTTTCTCTCAAAGACACCTTCTTATATCCCACGTGTTGCCTTTTATCAGCTGCCCTCTGATAAAGGATATTGATTGAAATCATATGCTGGAGATTGACTGGAGATTCGCAAAGTGTGCATATTGAGGCAAAACTTCTCAATAAAATGTACTATTCCATATGACTCTTTAAATCTAATATATTTCTGCACTGTGCCCTAGTCTTTTCTGGAAAAGCACTCTCAACCAGGAATCTGTACAATGAAGAGTATGGAAATTATATATTTTTTATTTAAAACAACACAGTATATTTCAGGGATACAGTTTTAGTCTACAATAACACAAATACAACACAAATACCTTTATTAAAATAATACAGTAGTAATGCAACCCTTAGAGTGCTATGAAAAAAAAATATATATATATATAAACCATACTCACCCACCGGTCCTGATTCCCCACTGCCGTCATTCTGACAGTTCCTGATTCTTACGGTTCCTGTCCCCCCAAGAACTGCCCACTGGCCAAGGTGGGTCACCGCTGGGGTCAGTGATTGGTTGAGAAGGCAGTTCCTCAGGGGTTGATGCATTATAGGAACCAAAAATCCCTGTAATGGCAGCAGTGGTTAATCAAGACAGGTGAGTATGCTTTCATTTTTATCTTCATATGACCCTGACTCTTTTTTTTAAATACATTTTCTGGGGATGGAATACTTCTTTATTTTTTTTATTTTTTTAAGTAAAGGTAATTCTAATTAAATTTTTTTCCCTGATATATACTGTATTGTATAAAATGGAAAACAAAAATATACTTCATACTCTCCATCAAACATATGCCTGGTAGAGAGATTATCCTGCAAAGATGGGAACAGTGTAGAAATACATTAGCTTTCAAGAGTGAGGAGGAAGTGTACATTTAAGACTAAGTTCATATCACGATTTGTACCTCCAAGGCACAGATACGTGGGAGAACTGTCAAAATGCCTACGTATATATATATGCTTGGACAGGCCCCATTCATTTCAATGGCCCAAGAATATACAGCTAGTTACTACATTTTCCGAATGTATCTGAGTTTTGTCTTTGACTGAAAAGTGCTGCAAGCCACACTTCTCATGCCAAGCCAAAACCTGTAAATGCTCGGAAAATCCCCCAAACATAATCAATAGTGGACTATTCTGGGGCCATTGAAATTAATAGGGCATGTGCCTGTCCGAGCATGGAACGTAGGTGTTGCGCCGAGCACTCCGGGTCCCTGCTCCTCCCCGGAGCGCTCGCGGCGTTCTCCTCTCTGCAGCGCCCCATCAGACCCGCTGACCGGGAGCGCTGCAGTGAAACTGCCGACGGGGATGCGATTCGCATAGCGGGACGCGCGCGCTCGCGAATCGCATCCCAAGCTACTTGCCTGTCCCGGTCCCCGGCTGTCACGTTCTGGCACGCGCGGCTCTGCTCTCTAGGGCGCGCGTGCGCCAGCTCTCTAAGATTTAAAGAGCCAGTGCACTACTGATTGGTGCCTGGCCCAATCACTGTAATTAGCTCCGACCTGCTCCACGCCTATTTAACCTCACTTCCCCTTCCCAGTATTGCCGGATCTTGTTGCCTTGTGCCAGAGAAAGCGTTTTGTGTATGTCCCAAGCCTGTGTTCCAGACCTTCTGCTGTTGCTCCTGACTACGACCCTTGCTGCCTGCCCTGACCTTCTGCTACGTCCGACCCTGCTCTTGCCTTGTCCTTCTGTACCGCGCCTGTCTCAGCAGTCAGAGAGGTTGAGCCGTTACCGGTGGATACGACCTGGTTGCTACTGCAGCAGCAAGACCATCCCGCTTTGCGGCAGGCTCTGGTGAATACCAGTAGCGACTTGCAACCGGTCCACCGGTCCGGTCCACGCCAATCCCTCTCTGACACAGAGGATCCACCTCCAGCCTGCCGAATCATAACAGTAGGCATGTCTTTTTGACAGTTTCCCTACGTATCTGGGCCTCAGAGACACAAACCATGAATGAAGCCTCCATATGTGCACTAAGTTTAGTGGTGCTAGGCAGGCTTTCTATCATGACTCTCTTTTTTTTAGAGATTAGAGATGAGCGAAGTTACAGTAATTCGATTCGTCATTAAAGTCGCAGCTCAGAGGTTGCTGACTTTAGCCTGCATAAATTAGTTCAGCTTTCAGGTGCACCGGTGGGCTGGAAAAGGTGGATACAGTCCTAGAAGACTCTCTCCTAGGACTGTATCCACCTTTTCCAGCCCACAAGCGCACCTGAAAGCTGAGCACACCTGAAAGCACCAGCAACTGCAGAGCCGAGAGGTTTGTGACAAATCGAATTGCTGTAACTTCGCTCATCTCTAATATATATATATATATATATATATATATATATTAAATATTTTTTTATGGTATTCATGTACAATGTACAACATATGGACATTTTAAAGATATGGAATACTCCTTTAACCTCTTAAGGACGCAGGGCACACCTGTATGCACTGCACCCGGTCCTGGTACATAACGTGGGGTCAAGGGACCCTGGACTAATAGCGTGCGGCACCGATCGCTAAAAGTTGATCGCCGCGTCTAAAATGAAAGTGAAAGCTTCGCGCAGCTCAGTCGGGCTGATCGGGACCATCGCAATAAAATCGTCATGTCCCGATCAGCTAGCATGCGAGTGGAGATCCCCTCACCGGTCTCCGTCACATCAGATCGGCGATTGATTGCTCCTGAGATACCAGCTTGAGCAATCGACCGCCTATAACACTGATCAATGCAAAGCTACAGCTTTGCAGGGATTAGTGTAAAAGATCAGTGTGTGCAGTGTTATAGCCCCCTATGGGAGCTATAACACTGCAAAAAAAAGTGAAAAAAAAGTTAATAAAGGTCATTTAACCCCTTCCCTAAGAAAAGTTTAAATCACCCTCCTTTTCCCATAAAAAAACTGTGCATATAAAAATAAGCATATATGGTATCACCACATGCAGAAATGTCTGAATTATAAAAATATATCATTAATTAAACCACATGGTCAGTGGTGTACGCACAAAAAAATTCCAAAGTCCAAAATAGCATATTTTTGGTCACTTTTTATATCATGAAAAAATGAATAAAAAGTCAAATCAAAAAGTCAGATCAATACAAACATGGTACCGAAAAAACTTCAGATCATGGCGCAAAAAATGTGCTCTCATACTGACCCATAAGTAGAAAAATAAAAAAGTTATAGGGGTCAGAAGATGAGAATTTTTAACGTATACATTTTCCTGCATGAAGTTATGGTTTTTTTCAGAAGTACGACAAAATCAAACCTATATAAGTAGGATATCATTTTAACCGCATGGACCTACAGAATAAAGATAAGGTGTCATTTTTACCGAAAAATGCACTGCGTAGGAACGGAAGCCCACAAAATTTTTAAAAATTGCATTTTTTCTTCAATTTTGTTGCATAATGATTTTTGTTTACATTTTGTCGTGGATTTTTTGGTAAAATGACTAATGTCACTGCAAAGTAGAATTGGTGGCACAAAAGATAAGCCATCATATGGAATTTTATGTGCAAAATTGAAAGTGCTATCATTTTTAGAAGGTGATGAGGAAAAAATGAAAATGCAAAAACGGAAAAACCCAGCGTCCTTAAAGGGGTACTCCGCCCCTGGCATCTTATCCCCTATCCAAAGGATAGGGGATAAGATGTTAGATCGCCGCGGTCCCGCTGCTGGGGCCCCTGGGGATCGCCGCTGCGGCACCCCGCCATCATTACTGCACAGAGCGATTTCGCTCTGTGGGTAATGACGGGCGATATAGGGGCAGGAGCAGCATGAAGTCATGGCTCCGCCCCTCATGACATCACAGCCCGTCCCCTTAATGCAAGTCTATGGCAGGGGACGTGATGACCACCATGCCCCCTTCCCATAGACTTGTATTGACGGGGGCTGGCCGTGACGTCACGAGGGGCGGAGCCGTGACGTAACGATGCTCCGGCCCCTGTATTGCCTGTCATTACGTGCAGAGCGATCTCGCTCTGCGCAGTAATGATAGCGGGGTGCTGCAGCAGCGATCCCCGGGGTCCCCAGCAGCGGGACCGCGGCAATCTAATGTCTAGGGGCGGAGTACCCCTTTAAGGGGTTAAAATCCAGATTTAGGATATTTTTCAGTTCTAATCTTCAATGAAGTGAAGGTGACAGAAAATAATTCCATCATATTTGCAGCCAAAGCCAGAAGTGGATCAAGCAGGAAGAAGTAAAAAAAAACACTATGACCACATATTATCTCTCTACTCGTACTAAAAAATGAAAGACTATACACAGACCAATATTCCTCCGAACAATGGTAGATACTAACTCTACACAGTTTCTGAAGACCGTACAGGTGATTACAGTCAGTGACTTTTCTTTTTGTGCACCCATCTGGCCCAGCCTACCAGGACAATTTCTTTCCGTCACAACTCATCTCAGCAGGACTTGTCAAATAAACATATCAGGCTTTGCACTTTTCCAGTATCCACCTTACCATTCTACATCTATAGTGCCTCAAACAGTAATAATGGCCCACATTGACCCACAAAGTGGGTAGGTAAGTGGGCAGGAGAGGAAAGGGTAGACTGGCCTCCTCAATAGATAGGTAGGTCACTCCAATCAATAGACATGTTCCCCCAGTATGCAGTTTCCCCTATTAGGTTGTTGCCACCAGTATGCCATTTTCCCAGTGTATAGGTTCCCCCAGGAGATATATTGCCCAATGTATTGGCCTTCAATACATAGTTTCCTTCTCACATATTGGCCCAAATAGGTAGTTTGATAAGTAGGTTGCATCTGTGGATAAGCCCCAGTACTTAGGTTCCCCTTGGAAAATAGGTATCAGGTAGGTAGTTGCCCTCTGTATTTAGATTTCATTGGGTTTTTCCCCATACTCACCTCAGTTTCTGGCTACCCCTGTAGTCACGAGCGCTCTTTTATTTTTATGCAGGCAGCTTAAGCCACTAGAGATCTTGCAGCGTCCCTTTCTTTAGGATGCATGCACATAAGATGATCAGTAGGATGTGCTTACAATTAAAACAGGCACTCACAAAGGTAATCAACCATAGTGTTCAACTGTATGGATGTCCTGAGGATGTTCATACAGTTAAAGGGGGCTCAAGGGGGTTAAAACTGCAAGGGCGTGTACCCATGATTATTTCCTTTATATTTCCCATTTCCTCTGAATTCACTTGTGTCTTTGCTTATAAAAAACAATTGAAAACGCACTATAAATTAACATCACTCCGGGAAGAGGAACACAGACAAGGATCGGTGCAGGACTACAGAGGCAGAGCAGGAGCGTTGGAAGTAAGTAGAGGTAAACATTTTTTTTATATCCTGTAAAATGGCCATTGTCCTATTCCCCCCTTCCCCCTCCCACCACCACCTGATAACCCTTTTAATACTGTTTTTACTATTCTGTAATATAACTGTAATACATTAAAATATTTCTGCACTGGAATGTATTATGCCTGTTAATCTAATGTTTGGTTTTCTGAGCCATTATGTTCCTTACAGAGGAATTGCAATTACAGGTCTTGCAACATTATAACATAGTTGACACCCACTGCTGATGACATGTGCACTGTGCACTGGACAGGTTTGGTGATCTACCAATGTTGTACTATCATGAATCGCTGCAGGAAGGGGTTAAGCTGCTTACCGCTATAGTATATGCTACTTTTATTGCACTGTTTGATTACTGTAGATGGTCCTAGAATAAAACAGGATACTGTTGATATGTGTGACTGCATGGTCACATTTTTGAGAACACAGAACTTCCATGCATCTTACATGAGATAAAAGGGGCAATAACCTATTATACCACACAGTAATATAAAAACTGATATATAATCGCAGTCAGTATTAATACCATGGAGCCAGGGCCTATTGGTGTAAGCATTTGAGCTTCCATTTTTGTCACATACGTTTCTACCACAAAGTGACAAGATTCTGCAGCCATCCAACACGTCCAACAATTCTCTTTAAAACCAAGTGCATTTTCTGCTGTATTCTCAACTGGATGGCAAAAATTGGCTACGTCTCAATACACCCTTAGGGTACGTTCACACGAGTGAATCCCCCCCACGGATCCGCTGCTGAAGGACCGCAGTATGCTGCCTTTACAGGTGCCTGCTTGGAGCAGCAATCCGGCGCTACAAGCAGACACACTGCGATGTACGAGTCGCCGCGCGCATGCGCAGTATACTCGCATGTTGTGGCTGCTCTCATCCTAGCTCAGGGAGCAGGGGGAGCAGCCGCGATGTGTGCGAGCACACCGCAAATGCGCGTCAACTTGCACATCGCAGCATTGTGTCGTAGTGGCACACTGCCGCTCCGAGCAGGCACATCTAAAGGCGCCCTTTAGGGGTCCTTTAGCGGTGGATCTACAGTGTAAAATACACTGTGGATCCGCTCGTCTGAACGTACCCTTATGGAGTTAAAGGGGTACTCCACCCATATACATCTTATCCCCTATCCAAAAGATAGGGGATAAGATGTCTGATTGCGGGAGTTCCATCTCTGGGACCCCCGCAATCTCTGTGCAGCACCCAGTGTTCATTTAGAATGCTTGGTGCTGGCGGTGGAGGTCAAGAAGTCACAGCCATGCCCCTCGTGACGTCACACCATGCCCCCTCAATGCAAGTCTATGGGAGGGGGTGTCACGCCCCCTCCCATAGACTTGCATTGAGGGGGCATGGCATGATGTCACAAGGGGCGTGACTGTGAAATCACGACCCCCGCCACCCGCACCCAGCGTTCTGAACAAAATGTTCCGAACGCTGGGGCAGCGGAGCACGCCTTTAACTAACACTATAGAGATTTTGCAGATTTTAAAACCAGGTTGTGTGATCTTCTCATTGTCATCTCCGATCCACCCTCCTAGTCGCATCAGACTTTTGTCACTGTTGAAATCAGAAAACAGGATTATGTAACTTCTGTGCATGCCATTGTTAGCATCTGTGAGGCAGATGTACTTCATTTAACTCTTTGACTCTTCTCTTTCTACAGAAAAGCTCAACAGAAAGCAAGTCTGTATCAGCCGTCAAGATAGGATTATGTTAGACAAAGCCCAAACACTTGAACTGTTTAACATATTGCACGTAAATTTATTCTCAGCAATTATACTCGTGATTATAAAGCAGCCAGAGGACTGTAACCATGTGACAGACAAGCGAAGCCATTTTATGCACTCCCTACAGTCATTGTATCTCACTGTGTAACAAATGAGACCGTAATCTCTTCCTGCCAGTAATTCATTATTCATTCCTTGCAAGTTTTATACACAGATCACAAACACCCTGGAAGGTGTCTTTAGTTACATTTCCCACTCCACTTACCCTAAGCACTGGATGTGGCACCCTTTAAATACAATACCCTGCTCAAAGATTTCTGGAATATTTTCATGAATAAGCAATGGACTTTGAGGGAAGTAACTGAATAGGAAACGACTATTTTTTTTATTTTTTATTACTGAAATCTCTTAAAGTGTACGGACCTTGGATATGTCAAAAAAGACTCTCTTGGTCCCTTATTATAAGTCTTAGCTGTAGATTACAATGAGGTGTCATTTGCTGAATGCTTGCTTTATATGAGACGGTAAAAAATCACTATTTAAGAAAAAAATATTATTACTATTTAATTTTTACAGTAATTTACACCTTTGTGCCAGAGTTTTAGCTACAATAGCATTCCATGAAGCAGCAGAGGTTAGGGAAGTGAAGTGACAACAGGAGGATCAGCGCTCAGTAATGCTGCTAATTGTAGGTGGGAGTGAGCCTATGGTGTCAGGAAACTCAATTGCAAGTCTTCAAAGACTCTTGTTACTCACCTGCCAGCGGCACGTCTGGCCTAGCACCAGCTTTTGTAATGCTGCCACAGCAACTGGCATTGACGGATGATGTTATCAAGACAGCATTTTACTCACATGTCACTCGCAGTCCTGTCAAGTTGCCAAGGCAATCTGCGCCGCTTGATGACATCATGAGGCGATGAGTTGTTGACATTAGCATTTCTCAAGGATTCACAGTTTGAGTTTCAGCGATGGAATAGTATCTGTATAAAGTCCTGGTTATTGGAACATAATTGCTGTTATGAAGCTTGGTTCTGATCTTCACTTCTGGTGCTGAGTTGTGGCTTTATCTTCCCATTATCAAATCCTAGTCTACTCCCTCATTCCCAGATTGTAAACTAATTCTTAGAATCCGCACCCAAGTTTATCCAGTGCAAACCCAATTCTGGCATATGTGCTGAGCAGTGGCATACCTATGCTTGGCAAACCCAGCACCGGGCTCCAAAGTATAGGTCTGCCACTGCTGGAGGGCCCAGTGCAGAGATGGGGCCCAACCAGCACAGGCCACCAGTGTTTGCGCACTTGCTACCTAGGGTATCGCCGTCGGGTGTGCGATAGTGGGTGGTTGTGGGGACAAAGATGTCATGGGGTGTCACTAATTTAGAACCTTCAAGTGAAAGAGGAACTAGGTACGCCTCTGGTGCTGAAATTCTACTTGACAGTTTTTGAGTCAGAGCCAGCAGTGGACCCAGCAGGAAAGAAAAGTAGAAGTCCTTCCTTTATATGTTTCATATCTTTTCAATCTACTTCTGGCTTTGGTTTTTAAAAACTGCAGTGGTAGTTGTCTAAAACTTGGTAAGAAAATGCCCAAAAACACTGTACAGGTCGGAGGAAGCGGCTGTTTGACCGCAAAACTGTTGCCCTATCAATTCGGCTCGCATCGGCTGATGCGGTTCCCAGACCTTTATTTCCCGATGTTTTTAATATGAAGCAATGAAGTGAATTTTTTTTACGGATGAGTGCCATTGACAAATTCCTCTTTTTGTCTTACTGTACAGATTTCACTGCACACTGATTCTACACATACTGATTTTTAAACCTATTCATTTTGTCATTATTATTATATTTATTTACATAATTTGCACTAAACTTTGCAGTGGAAAGCCAACACCCAAATCCTTAATGTGGCTTTTCTGCTTCAAATTGTGAAACATCCACAGCATTCATGATACATGCTGCTGTAACCCAAGCCATGCGGGTGCATTCATTTTTTTTTTATGTGTTTGATGTTTTATCAAAACCCATTAGATGAAGGTCATTTAAAAGCCTAATTTTGAATAGATTGAATAAGTATTCATTTAATATTTTATGTAATCATTTGTCATGGCTAAAGTCTGCTGGGTGATTGTATGAGCTTTAACTATGTGTGCAAGCTGTGATTGGTCAATTGCATTTAATGGTCCCTGATCTACTAGGTCACTCAGACATGTTTTGCTATGGCCATATATGGTAAAAATGCTGTGGATTCTTTTTGAGCAGAGATTTTACCAGTGACAAATCTGCACTAAAATCCTTGGATATTGGTGCAGATTTGGATCTTTGAATAAGAGCTGGGGCTTTTGTTTATCCCTGGACTCCCTGCTCATGTACAATACTGAGCTGTCATGCACACAGTATTGAAAGCATCATCGCTTACTTTGGGAAATGTACAGCAGTAAGCGGTGATGCATACAGTACTGTAAACATCACAGCTCACTCATTTGCAGGGATGGGTGTCCTTGCGCTCGGCTTGTCAGATGTTAAAGGGGTTGTCTAGTGAAAAATAACGTTTGCTCTATCTGTCTAAAGTATGCACTTTCTCTGAGAGCCAGGCCACTTTCTGGAGATCACAAGGGGCCCCAGCGGTCAGACCTCCCGGTGATTAGATACCTACCCCTTTTCCTGTGGATAAGGGATAAGTTATTTTTCACTGGAAAACCCCTTTAAGTGAGAGGTGATGCAAACAATACTGTATGCATTGTCGCTCAGTCCTGTTCAAGAGAGTCGCAGGATAAAAATGAGTCCCTGCTTTTGTACAGTTAAATAAGTGAATACATTTCCAATCTGCAGAAGCTGTGTATAGATGTTCAGCTCACCTCCGTATCCCGTAGTGCGCGGACTGGTGCCGACTGCACCAATGCACAAGCTAAGAACAAAAAACAATGTCCAGCGCTACTCCAGTTAAAACATTGCTGTTTATTCCATAATACACCATAGGTACAAAATACATAGTAAAAACAAGAGACACGTTTTGGCCTGTCAAAGAGCCTTCCAATCTACAGTTGCAGATTTTGCTGCGGATCTGTAGCATTTCTGAAGCAAAATCAGCAACATGTACCGACATGTAGGCTTTGACTACCCCATTGGGGGAAATCCCCATTAAATCTGCCGCTGATCTAACACAACTGACATGCTGAAGATTTTAAATCTGCACTATGTGTCTTTTTCTACTTTGGATTTTTTTCTGCAGTGTATGGTTGAGATTTACAGAATCTTATTCACTTTGCTGGTACTGTGATCTGAAATACTCGTAGTTTCAAACATTTTCCTTATTAGTCACAAAGAATTTCTGCCTTATATATGACTGTTCTATACAATACTGTAACAAACTGCACAAATTCCTCTTTAATGGATGTCTTTTATAATGCATCAAAATAAAAAATAAAACAGTAGAAAACAATGGCAGTAATCCCAACATAACCTACAGAAAAAGTAACAAATAACTACAGCGACAACAGCTGCTTTATATAACAGGTTGCATTTTCATCCTTTAAAAGCAGGAATATGGTCTTAAAATGATATTATGATCCAGCTTTGTTCCCCCGACATTACAATGTTATTTCTTTCTCAGAAATCCCCAAAGTTGAATGAGCTGTTGATGACTTCCTCTCTCTGGCTTCAGTAGTTTCGGTTACAGACCATTTGACTTTATCCCAGGATTCTGTTTTCTCTTATGTTTTCAGTAAATACTGACTGTTTGTCTTCTACAACACCAGCATCGCACACAACGCAACAACCAGCGCCTCTGCCATAAACTGCTGATCATCTAATTTCACCACTTGAGACACTATAATACGAGCGGCTGGGATTTCAAATGTGTTTACTTTGCATACTAAAAGCAAAGTCTTTTTCCAAGATCGCTTATTTTTCCCTTTAGCCCCAATTTAATTCACTTTGATGAACCCTCTCCAGTGACTTGTCCAAGGTCACCATTCTTGGATTCAAACCAGATTCGCCCAGTTCAAACACATCTTTCTTACATCTTTTAAGTTAAGCAAAGCTGTGCAGTGTTCTGTACTGGTGTAACCCTTATCATGGGGCTTGTAAATCAGCACAAAGCAGAACGCTTTTCAAACACGATCTATGTATATAAAGATGTAGCAGACCTTGGTGTCAATGTAGAAAAAACGACTTTGTCATAACTCAATAACTATCACAACGTGTTACCTGTGATTTTCTGCAGGTATTTCTATAAAGTCTTATAAATCTTAAAAAGTCGAGTTTTTAGTGAATCACTTTTGTAACATATGAATCAGGTATCTCATCTCATGTGTGACGTGTGCAGGCTTTCTACTAATAGCAACCTGTTGTTTCCTGCTTCAATGGACAGGTGACTGCAACTATAGAGTTGTTCATGCAGAAAGGGAATAATAAAGGAAACATGACCAAATCTAGCTGCATTGTTTGTGATTGCGAAATTCCATTCCCTACCAGTCACACATTTATGACATTTTATACTGTAAGATTGTAAGACTGTAAGATGCTTTTAGCTCCAGTTATGGAGTATCAGTCCACAGGGCGGGCGGCAACCACAGGGCAGGTGGCATGTGACGTCACGCTTCGGCCCCGTGTGACGTCATGCTCCGCCCCTCAATGCAAGCCTATGGGAGGGGGCGTGATAGCTGTCACGCCCCCTCCGATAGGCTTGCATTGAGGAGCAGAGCGTGACGTCAAACGGGGGCGGAGGCGTGACGTCACAAGCTGCCCGCCCTGTGGTCGCTGGTAATCAGACTCGGAGCAAACACGCTCCGGGGACTGATTATAAACGGGGTGCAAGATCACGTGGGTCCCCAGCGGCGGGACTCCCGCGATCAGGCATCTTATCCCCTATCCTTTGGATAGGGGATAAGATGTCTAAGCACTGGAGTACCCCTTTAATGCCAATCTGGCCCATCTGCTGACAGTGCTGTTTCTTGGCTTGCAAGCCACACCCCCGCATACTTGGAAGGTGTTGGGACTCCTGTCTTTGTTATTTTCCATGGCAACATATGCTATTAGCTTTGGAAATTTTGGAAATTAGCTTGGGATGTTCCAAAGGAAGTCCTGTCAGATTCCACCTTGCTGTGCCATGTGGCTGGGATGCAGATGGTGAGCTGACCATGAGGTATTTTTAAAAGACTAGTTACTATTTTAATCTGACGTGTGGCCTGGATGGGGCTGTCCTGTGTAGGGTGCGTGTTCAGAATTGATCATTATGATCTTCATTTGGGGTGCAGGAGAAATTTTTACCCTTTAGGGTGGATTGGTTTATGCCTTTTTAAATTTTCCTCTGGATCAAAAGCTGGGAATTTAAATGGGCACTGTCATAAAATAAAAAAAATTGATATGTTTTAGTACTTAAGTACAGAAGGAGCGCGCATTGGCTCCCCTGCTCCCTGGCCTTGCACGCCGGCCCCGCCTCCCGGCATCCCGTCGCTGCCCATCGCTGCACTGTCCTGGTATGTCTGGGGGGGGGGGTGTTCGGGTAGCGGGTGTTGGGGTAACGGGGTTCAGGGAAGGGGTAGCGGGGTTCAGGGGAGGGGTAGCGGGGTTCGTGTTGCACCGCGGCCATGTATTGTTTTTAACACAGGGTGCCTCCAATTTTTCCCCACTACAACTCCCAGCATGCCCTGACAGCCAATAGATGTCTGGGCAAGCTGGGAGTTGTAGTCGGGAAACAACTGGAGGCACCCTGTGTAGATTAACTAAGCCGTCACGCCTGCTGGGGAAGTCTGAAAAAAAAGGGATGCTGGGAGCTACCCTTTAAAAGTTTATCCGTTTACCCATACAACTTTTCTTCATCCCTATCCTCTTCCATTTGTTCAACATATATCTAATTCAACCCTACTATGTAACTATGTATGCTTTTAGGGTAGAACAAGCCACTATTTCCTACAAAGGTACATAACACGAGGAATGTGTCTTTCTAGAAATCAGTACAACTGTTATACCCTTACTATACCCTATACCCTTATTGCTATTCACCAATTTTTTTAAGCACTATAGTTAATGTAGAGAGCTAAAGGATTGTGGCATCGAATTGAGGATACAATGACTTTGATAATGGGACATTTTACACTATTATAATCCAAATAATTTCTTTTTTTTTTCTGATAAAGTTAGAGTATTGGCTGCCCTCCTGCAATGAATTCAGGACATTCCTTTACATTTGTTATCACTGATATGATGGTCATTGCACATTTGTAAAAGGTTTTATTTCCCTTGCCTGTTTGATATCAAAATGGAAGAGGACTGGTTCCAAAAGTATCAATCACCTGCAGCAGAATCTTCTTCTCCCAATGTCTTCATTGCCGCCTTTGATCTTGTTTTGTTGAAATTCTGCATTCTTCCATGCTCCAGCTCCTTACTGTGACACCATCAAAGGGTACAGGGGTCGCTGAGAGGCTGTGTGGATTTGGCCTGTCACAATGTATTGTATCAATAGACTTGAAGAATGTGACAGCCTAAGGATGGGAATCAGCAGCAGGTCGGCATTAAGGAAGACATGTACCATATGCGGTCAGAAGACCTGCCACACCATTGGTTCTAAATAGGAAAATATGGATAACACCATTTGCTCATTAATCATTCTATAAGCCTTCCTTTAATTTATGGAGTCTTCTTACTACTAGTATTACTAGTATTATAGTTGGAAGAATCATTTGTGTTATATTCGAGTTATGTTTCTATTGTATGTTGAAGGTTAATGGATGTGCTTTATATGCTATGTGAGTTCACACATCTTCAGCTCACACGTTTCTTATCTCAGATGTACAAGATAAACACAGAAAGATAAAGAATGTCACGACCCAGAGCAACGTTCTAATACCCAGATGCACAAAGGAAGAGTGCTGTATATGGAAACCTATGGCATATAACACAAACTGTTTACAATGACACATGTGGGTGATTTGTGGCTCTATCCTTACGTGAGAATGATGCGCCTCACCTGGTGGCAACATATCACTCTATGTGTATGAAAACTACATACACTTCTACATTCAAAACTGTAAGTATATCAGCTCTTCCATTATGAAGGGACGATAGTTGTACTTCTTTATTTGCTTTATTCCTTATTCTATTTACCTTGTTTATTTACTGTATTGTATACTGTATTAACTTTGTTCATTTACTGTAATGCATAAAAATACAAGAGTTTTTGTACATCTTACAATTAACACCCCCCCCCTCTAAAAATGTAAATAATATATTTTACTTCATTTTTTTATTTTTTTTGGGATGTGATTTTTCCAAAGGATAATGTGGAAAATGTTTGTCCCTTTATCACTTGTCGTTAAAGGTTGTGCAGAATGCATGCATGTAGTCTTTAGTGGGCACCAGAAATCATGGAGTTGGCTCACATATAGCTAGTGCACTGTGCAGCCAATTATTCTTCATGTTTTACTATAAATTACTGTGGTTTTTGGCTGCACAAGTGAAACACATTTTTTATAACATGCTCGCTCCACCTGTGAAATCCATGCAGCCAATAATAGCATCGCAAAACTGCTGCAATTTGCCATAAAACACATGCAGTGTTGTCCTGCAGTGACTGGCTGTACACAGGACTACCACTGTGTGTAAATCCTGTCGTATTATCTTGTTTTCGGACAAACTGGATATGTTCATACAATGAAGATTTTCTGCAGTAAATTAATTTGGGAAATAATTTCTTTGCACATCCATACATGATCATACAACATAACACGAAGACACAATTGGTTCCAAGAGCAATGGTGACAATCATGGAATTCCACAATAAACATATAGACAGAAGTATAGCTGCAGCATTTCAAATACAAATACATCATAAATAATATATTATGTTTTTTTTTTTTGGTAATGTCATGTTGTCACTATTGCTTTTGGAATTAATTGTGTCTAAATATTATGTTGTGTAATGTAATTACTGTGTATGGGGCGGAGCAATGTAATTGTGGGATGACTGTCCCTTTAATTATGCAGCAAGGTTTGATGGTAGCATAGCTATGATTAGGATCATCATAAGCAGTTCCAATACAATACTGGAAGAGAAATAAAAAAAAAATTGTATACCATATTTGCAAACCATGAATTCTTCTTTGTTTGAAGATACTAGTCCTTGTAGGGGACAGGTTTGCTGCAGTTGAGCTAAATTGTGTAAGCTGGATTTGTGCAAATGCTTTTGACACAAACCTGGCACTGTGATTAGTTACACTATTACACTGGTGGCCAAGTATGGGAGGTGTTACCCCGTGCTCCTGCTGTCCTGTCAGGCAGCCTCCTTCAGTGTCCCCAAGGCCCCCTGCACTTGTTTCTCCATTTTAAATATGTTTTACCAAGTAAAGTGTCATAAAATGTATTGTTGCTTTAAGAGCTATACCATGTGATATGTCATGTGATTATTACCCAGGAGGTATCAGTGACCAGGTGACCCCAAGAGTGACCTATGGGCTCCCTGCTGGTCTCCCCATATAAGCCCTGGGTGGAGTTAGCTTTGCTCTCTTTGAGCTCTGCTCTTCTGCTAAGCTGAGGTCCAGTGCAGTCGTGCCTAGTGTGTGTGTCCAGAGTGTTGGAGACCTTAAAGTCCAGTCCTGCAGCCACCATCAATTCAAGTAAAGTAAAGTCACAGCTTTCTGAGTCAAGTCAAGTCAGTCCCTGTCATATGTCAAGTCAGTGTGGCCTTCACCAAACTGTCCAGTCCTACTACAAGTCCCAGCAAGCCCTTAAGGTCCCTGCATCACTGGTCACCTCCTTGGGCCCTGGCTGAACTGTATAGACTTTACCAACTTTCCACCCTAAGTAAAAATACTGTTGTCCATAACTTGGCGTCGGAGTCTTTATTTCCCCCGTGCCTAGCCCAGGATCCAGCGATATACCTTCTGGTCGTTATAGGCTAAACCATGCCCTGGCGTCATGAATACAAGGGGTTAATGCCATCTGCCTGTAGGGTAACAACATCTGCCTTACACCACACGCCCTGCCATCACAAAACCATCTTATATATCCCCTTTGATCCCATCTTTTAGATTCCCTTTCAAAAACAGCACCATATCTATCCTCAGGTTGTGAGTGATATTTCACTTCAATGGAACTAAGCTGCAATATTACACACAAACTTAGGACAAGAGTATCACTAATTCTAGAAGAACGCAGTTATGCTTTTCTTATCCTGAATAACACTTTAAGGGAAGTCAGTGGCAGGCACATGTGACTGTATAGGCCTATAACCACATTCATCTGGGGCATAGGCTCAGCAGACTGTTACAAGCAACCTTACCAAACACCATGCCAGGAGGAGATATCACCCTAATCAAGGATGTATATCAGGGGGCGTAGCTATAGAAGCAGTGATTTGCTGCAAGGCTCCTAACATATTTTCATATCTTGAAGGAAAATTGGAGTCCAATCTACAGAGATCATGTAAAAGAACAGGATAATCTATGCAGATTGTTATATGGTACAGTGGAACAAGTTTTAGAATAAATTGTCCTTTATTCATGTAAATCACTGCTCATTCTGGGCTAAGTAGTCATGTGGGTGGTACTACTAACTGACTGACAGCTATCTCAGTATATGTCAATCATAGGACCACCCACATCACTGAGTAGGGCCGCCCATAAAGTATACTGTCAATCTGCTCAGCTCCTCCTGCTCTATAACATGATGTCTGCAGATTGGACTGTATTTACAATATGATGGGTTCCCTTTAACTGAAATAGGCCAAAGAGAACATTCACAGGACCATATTTTAGGTCTGGGACAGTACATGATCTTATCAGATGCAATATTAGCAGTTTTGTCAGTAAATATATAGTCTGTACTGACACCACAGATATGATCTTTAGCCTTTAACTATGAAATATGTTAAATACAGTGTTTCAGTGCAACCAGAGCAGTAAATTCTGCACAGTGGAACAATAGCCAGTTCAATCTGTGTATTAAATCTATGTCACCCTCTCCTGTAATGTATATACTGTATGTATAATCATATATTTCTTAGCAGAAGGTGCAGTTATATAAGCTATATCTTTATTATAAGGATGCTTTTTTTTCATATTTAATTTCTACACTAAAACAAGGCAAGTTTCTACACAACGGATAAATATGTAGATGTGTGTTATCAAGTCAGTAACCATCCCCAGGTGGCAGGTCTTAGGCCTGCATTGTGTTCCTGGAGACTCCTGTTTGTTACCCTGGCCGTCCCACGCTGTGTTTAGCCATAAGTCTGACTGCAAGACCCTGTGGTGTTGAGTGACAAATTGCTCTGAGTCTCAGACTAAACATGTTTAAAAAATGGAAGTCCTGTGAATACCAAGAGCAGATCCATCACTCAACTCTCCTCTGAACGTTATCCTAGAGCTATCTATTCATCAGGATAATACCCAAGCACGCCGTACCTGACAGCAAGCTGCCTGCACACTGGAAGGAAAGAGTGAGGAGCAGCAGAGCATCACTTCGTACTGCGCAGTCACACAACGGACTCTAGTATAAAAAGTGTTAAATGGGAGTGCCCAAAATAGTGGATAATATACCCTTACCATATGCATGACGGACATTTGTTTCACAAAATCCAAAAACATGTGTTGGTCAGTGCATGACTTAAGCACTTAGTAGGAATATTTATTAATGTATGTCAAAAGTGGCATAACATTGTCACCGTTTTTTGTGCAAATCCCATTTGAACAAAAAAATATTACATTTTAGCATGGTTATTCTGCAGGGCATGTATTTACTATAATTTACATCAGTAATTGGTATAAGTTATAGCTAACTCACAATCTGCAGCATGGGCAGTCACAGATGTGGCACATTTATCGATTGGCCTGTTACACATAACAAATGCGCACCTTCGCCAAATAAACGGGGAAGAGCGCAACAATTCTGTAACACAAATTCTGTAAAAGCATGCTGTTTAAATTTTTTCAGTTTTTTAAATATTATTGTCAATATAATACACAACCAGCACATATTGTTGTCAAACATCACATTTTTGTGGCACTGTTTTTGAAAAATCATAGCAAAAAAAAAAAAAACATTAAAAAAAAACCAACATAATTTGAACACACTGCACTCTTCTCTTTTTGTCACAAATTTCATAATCACAATACAAATGGTTTGTTTTTTGCTGCAATTTTTGTACAACTGCAAAAAAATTTTTGCCCCTTTGAACCTGCAGAAATCTGTGTTTACCAGGATCAGCAAGCTACTGAAAACAAAAAAATCTCCTAAATAGTAGAGAGCGTTGACTGTACTTGCGGTCTGGGTGCTCCTGGGTTCAAACACTGGTGGCATAGAGGAAAGGGCTGTAATAATGCTTGCTCTTCTGCTTTAGAGGAGAGATAATTATTTTGTCCACTAGTTGGCAGCATTACATGGTAATTTGCCTCTGTCTGTTATTGAAACTACCCAGGAGCTGGGTCCAAACAGTATAGCTGATCCATGTTGCAAGCAGATAAATGCAGAATGGAGAAGATGGAGGAATGTCCTATCTAGATTTGAGAGAACTTTTCAAAAGTTCCATTTAGCTGGATCGCCAGACTTTCTGAAAACATTCGGTTTGCAGCAAACATGTTCTATGTGAACTGGCAATGTAATAAGCCCAAAACAAATGTATAACACACGCAAGTTCTAAAACCCTATTTAAAAGTGATACTGTATGTTTCAGTAAACTCCGAAAATACATGTAACTTGTCCTTAGATGGATATGCCATGTTTAATCTCAACACTTTTAAATGCATATTTATTTTAAACCCAGGTGATATTTGAATAAAAGCAGAAACTACACTTAACATGACCTTAAATGCTTAATCTATGTTCACAACGCTTTAACTGCATATTTATGTTTGAATACAGGTCATCCCACTCCTTATCTTGCTAGATATTGTAATGGGATAGCTTTTATGGGCTCGTTCACTACTGACTGGGATTTGTAGTGCACCAACTGGACACAGTACTGCAGATGACAGGAGGTCACTCCACTGATCAGTGCTTTGCTCTGCTTTTAATGTGATTGCTTTCATAGGGTCATTCACTCTTGGATAGAATTTGTAGTGCACCAACTATACACAGTACTGTAGGTGACAGGAGGTCATTGTCTGAGGTCAGTTCACTGATCAGTGCTTTGCTCTTCTGAAATTCTATTGGATTTGTGAAGGCTGAGATCAGTTGTTCTTTCGCTCTCAGCTTTCTCTCTCCAACTTGTGGCCCCAAATGCAGTGCATATGGCTTTACCAGTCTCTTAAACCTACCCCTATGATGTGTCCTCATTGGCCTAGGAGCTGTATTGCACAGAATGAAAAGCAACGATTGGATAACCTGGGGTCATGTGATCTTGCTGATAGCTGATGGGTGAATTTTTCAAAAATTCGATTTGGCTGATTTGCCGAATTTTCCGAAAAAATTTGGTTCAATATGAATTTATTTGCATCAAATCAGGCTATTTTCAGGCTACAGAGAGCCTCAATAGGGGTGTAGAACACTTTGCCTTGCAGTAACATGCATAGGGAGTTTGCTGGGGTAGTGAAATAATTCTGTAATACATTATGACATGCCTAGAAGCACGCACAGTCTCTGCTCTCTAAGGAAATGACCATCTTCGGCAATGGCTGTGACATTACAGGGCTGGCTGGCTGCTGATAGGCTGCATGCCGCCAGGTGATTCAGGGTGATCCCGCCTACCCGCCTTCCCACCTTACCAGTCTTCCTCGCCCCATGTCCTCATTCATGTAGCCGTCAAAATATAGTGAATGAAGCGAATTGTTACCACGAAGCACTAGGAAATTCAGATTTGTTCAGAATCAAATTTTTATGAAATTCAGAACAAATTCGAATTTGTCAGCTTTGATTTGCCCATTCCAGTACCAAATTGCCATGTGCTCCTCCTCCTGTCTGCCTGGCAATGTCCAAGAGTTATGAGAGCAGCTGTCACCCCAAAATTCTGAGGAAGACCGGATTCGCCAAACTCGGCTCGCTCATCTCTAGCTAACCATCCCTCCATGCAGTTAGTAGATTATGCTACTAATGGCTCCTCTGTGATGAAGAGCAGACAGGGCTGTGGCAATGTAGTTGGGGAGTGACTAAAAGGGAGATCAGTGAGCTCCTCAAGTTGCTATTTCTTTTTGTCGTGTATAGGTTGCAGCTTTAGCGAAATTATTTTTTTCTGTGCCACCTACCCCCCACAGGGCACCTGATACCCACTGTCTTCCCTCTTCCGACACGATAGTCCCAGCCCACACTTGACATCCATTGCTGCAGGTTGTATCTACAATTGTTCCTTTTTGTCTCACCCCTCAGGCAATGCACCATAGGGGAAAAAGGGGAAAAATTTACATTATTCCAAAAGGTAGAAAACTATAGACTAGCATGAGGCCACTTGCACACATTTGAAATATGGCTACCTTTAACATCCATAATCCAGGTGCACAAACTAGTCTGACCTGAAAACTTTGATGCCTTCAGCTCTGGTATCTAGACCCGCAATCGGACCAGGACTTGCTACCACATTGCACATATGTGACAGCCTTCTGAGATTGTTCCCTCTGGGAGAGAGCTCATTTCCATATTGAAAGGAATAAAATTGATGTAATATACTCAATAAGAATAGAAATAGTCTTTGAACAAGTTGTCCTACTTTATGGATTTAATTCTGAAGAATGCACACTATTTAATATTAATAGAAGCAAATAAGGTTAAAAAAAAAGACACAGAGAAGCACTTTGTAGATATTGTTATTGTGTTACTCTTCTGTTGTTTAAAGCATCTAACTTTGTGCAGTAATTCAATTACACGAGGGAGAGATGCAGAAACTATTATAAAAGCTAAATCCTAATGTTGCCCTAAGCAAGCAGTCAGGTATAAGGCAGCACTTTGTAGCATTGCTTAGAAAATCAGATCAGCTATCTGGATGGCAGGGGCACCTTCTTCTGTGCCGTACTGTGCCCATAATCCTGAAATGACATCTGTAACTTTATACATTGTGAAATTCAGCCGAGCATAAGGTAGGACTTGTTAATTAGAATACAGCTAAATATATCGCAACGTGATGATGATGCTAAAGGGAGTGAACATTGTTGTAAAGGCGTTCTTAGGTTTTACTCTTTCTTTGCTGGCACAATTTTTATATTTGACCTACACAAGTAAAAATTATACACAACAATTCTTATTATATTTATTTTATCAATATAAATGAAGACATGGCCGATTGTGAAACTGGCATTCAGCACTTCATAGCCTTTCATCGCACCTTCATGCAATTTGGCATCATAGCATTAAACACATTGTTAAAGATACATGACCAGTGTCCATATAGGAGCCACCTCCTAGTCACTAATATTTTTGATCATGCAGGTTGCCCAACTATTAAAGGGGTATTCCAGGCATTCCGGAAAGTTAAACAAATTTGTAAATTACTTCTATTAAAAAATCTTAAAGGGGTACTCCGGTGAAAAACTTTTTTCTTTTAAATCAACTGGTGGCAGAAAGTTAAACATATTTGTAAATTACTTCTATTAAAAAATCTTAATCCTTCCTGTACTTATTAGCTGCTGAACACTACAGAGGAAGTTCTTTTCTTTTTGGAATGCTCTCTGATGACATCACGAGCACAGTTCTCTCTGCTGATGTTATTATAATAATAATAACGCTTTATTTATTGTTGCCCTTAGTGGGATTTGAACCCAAGTCAACAGCACTGAAAGGCAGCAGTGCTAACCACTGAGCCACCATGCTGCCTTTAGCATACATCTCCTATGCATGGTTGCTAAAATGGACAGAGATGTCAGCAGAGAGCACTGTGCTCGTGATGTCATCAGTGTTCCAAAAAGAAAGGAATTTCCTCTGTAGCATTCAGCAGCTAATAAATAGTGGAAGGATTAATATTTTTTAATATAAGTAATTCACAAATATGTTTAACTTTCTGCCACCAGTTGATTTAAAAGAAAAAGGGTTTTCACCGGAGTACCCCTTTAATCCTTCCAATAGTTATTAGCTTCTGAATTTTTCTCTTTAACTGCTCAATGATGATGTCACGTCCCGGGAGCTGTGCATGATGGGAGAATATCCCCATAGGAACTGCACAGCTCCCGGGACGTGAGTCATCATAGAGCAGTTAGACAGAAAACAACAACTCAACTTCAGAAGCTAATAACTATTGGAAGGATTAAGATTTTTTAATATAAGTAATTTACAAATCTATTTAACTTTCCGGAGCCAGTTGATATATAAAAAAAAGTTTTGGCCTGGAATACCCCTTTAACCCACACACAAATTTTTGTTATCCACTGTATGCTGTCATTATGTAAATATTAGGCCCTGTTCACACAGGTTCTGCTTTCAGTAGCTTCCCATTTAATCTCAATGGGAATTCCAATGTTAAGGCCCCACGTCATAAGTTAAATCAGAATTGGAATCTGCCAGAGAAGAATTTGTGAATCAGCTAATCTGCTGTGGACATAAGCACTGATTCCGAACCATTTTGAATGGCGTGGACCCACTGAGGAAATTCTTCAGTGTGATTGTACCCTTAAGTAATGATCCTTAATACCCCCCCCCCCCTTAACATTATAATACAAAGAAAAGCATTCTAATACTATATATATATATATATATATATATATATAATTTTTTTTTCATGAATATCAAGTAGAGTCCATCGGGATAGTTTAATCCAGCAAGCATATGACTAGTTAACATGAGCTCACCCTAGTCTGTCCCCTACTTGACAGCGGATTGGCCACCCTGACAATGAGGGCCCCATTTCTACCACCAGCCCTAATTTCCCTTCAAAATCCATACAGTGTAGGACCAGTAATACAAAAATTTACTATAGAAGCAATCATCTTTTCTGGGATCTTTTTTCTTTTACTTTTTCTCAAAGCAGGAAGGGTTAAAGGAAATGGACAGAGGGGGTGGGGCATCAATAAAAGACAAGTCACCTAATCCCATTTAACTTCATGGGGCTTGAATTTCCCTGCAATTCCACTGCAAATCTGCCACAGTTCCAGTGGAAGCTTTAACAATTGTAATTTGTTTGGAATTGCAGAAATTCTGCTGTGTGGACATAGCCCAAGGATTGCTCTAAGTACTGAGAAGTGAGGCCAAAACACTCTTGCAACTTAAAAATACACATGTATTAAATCTGTAGACTGGGTATTTCTTATATTCTTTAAAGAGAACCTGTGTCACCTGCACTAACCTGTTTGCACAGGCTAGTAGCCTGGGTGACACATAGTCTCAGTGCGAGACATTACATCACTAGTCAGATAATGAGAGGGAGTTGGTCTTTGCTTTAATGGGTAGAGCAACCACTGGGTGGGAGAAAGATAATTCTGTTTTTGCACCAGCTGGAGGCACACTGGCCAGAAAACACTGGTCTATTGCATTGAAGGGATCACATATGTTTCAATGGTTGGGGTGGCTGATGTGTGGAAGGGAGAAAAGTGTTCTTACACTTACAAATAAGGGATTTGTAGTTTAAGGGAACAAACTCCATCAAGAAATAACCAGTTTACAAAAAGAGAGCCTCAGCTTTATGGTAATCTCACAACACAGACATTTAGCCCCAAGTGCAGATCCTTCCTAAGCATGGCTATTACTGTCTAGCAGGTACATACTACAATCACCTTATGGGGGATAACCGCTTTAGAACAGAAAGTAGACAGATCCCTGGAGGTTTTGGGGTTCCAGATTAGTGGAACCTGTAATATGTTCATGCACATGTTCTTTCAATTTACGTTCACTATACCCCACATTGAACTATATTGAACAACATGCAGGACATGGAATACAGTAAAGCTACAGATGTTACTGTTCCTGTTGATAAATAGTTTGAGGTTATAATTTTGCATACATTTTTTATATTGATCTTTAGAACTGATAAAGCGGAACAAATCCCAAAAACATCCAGAATCAGTAAGAGAACTTTTCTTAATATATCTGTGTAATATCCTAGAAGAATTATCAGCCCCACATAGTTTTTTTTTATTTAATTTCTATTTGTGATCATCTGATTTTACTGAGGTCTGGATTAAAGACTTTATTACGCCTTACGGTTTATATCCATAAGTCACCCTGACCTGTTTGACTCTACACAAATTCATTCTATTTCTTCTCTTCTTCTAGACTCAGGGATCTTTGTCAGCTTCAAATGGAATCAGAAAATGGTGTTAATGTCATTACAAGATACTTGATGATTTCAACTCATAGCCCATATTTCTACCCTGTTCAGTTACATCCACCTGCTTTGGACAGATTTCAAGAATTAATACAGCAGGACTTGACTTGATGCAATTACATAGTGATATTAATAGGAGATCAAGTAACAACCTTTTTTCTTCAGGAATGCTGAGCCATATATTCCTTAACCCAGTACTTACCAGGCCTGTTTGGGTCCATGCTTTTACTTTTTAGCCTTTAGCATTTTTTTTATATAGGAGTTACATATATTTTATCTGTGTAATTTGTATAATTAGTTTTTGTAGCACAACTATACAGACAAAGCTAATGTCTGTACTTTTTTATTGTTAACCCCTCTAGGACAAAGGGTGTACCAAACCATTTCGGCAAAATTCGCTCTCCAAAAGCCCAATGCTGCTATTTCCCTTGTGAGCCTTGTAGTGCACCTGCAGAGCACTTTACAGTCACATATGAGGTATTTCGTTACTCAAGAGAAAATGGGTTGCACATTTTTCGGGGCTCTTTTTCCTTTTACCCCTTCTCCTCCATTTTGCTACTATTCCTGTAAAACACCTAAAGGGTTAACACACTTACTGAATGTCATTTTGAATACTTTGTGGGCTGCAGTTTTCATAATGCGATCAATTACGGGGGATTTCTAACATAAAGACCCTTAAATTAACTTCAAAACTGAACTGGTCCCTGAAAAATTCTGATTTTGAAATTTTCGTGAAAAATTGCTGCTAAACTTTTAAGCTTTATAATGTCTTCAAAAAGTAAAAACATGCAAACTTTAGGATGCAAACATAAAGTAGACATATTGTATATGTGAATCGAGATATCATTTATTTGGCATGTCCATTTACCTTACAAGCAGAGAGTTTCAAAGATAGAAAAATTCAAAATTTGAAAATTTTGGAATTTTTCTTTAAAAAAAAAATTCAAGTATCGATGAAAATGTACCTCTAACTTTATGTTAGAGGTACATTTTCGTCGATACTTGCATAATTTTTTTGTGAAAAATTCAAAAATTTGAAAATGTAGAATATGTCACTAAAAACTATCTCAGAATCAGATTGATAAGTAAAAGCATCTCAGAGTTCTTAATGCATCAAGTGATACAGGTCAGATTTGCCTTGAGGTAAAAATGGGATTAAGGGGTTAACCCCTTAAGGACCCATGACGTACCATTACGTCATGAGTCCGCTCCCGTTCTATAACGCGGGGCCACGCCACGTCTAAAGTGAAAGTAAATCATTGCCGGTTAGCTCAGGAGGCTGTTCGGGATGTTCCCGGCAAAATCGCTGCATCCCGAACAGCTGGGACACAGCAGGAGGGTCCCTTACCTGCCTCCTGGTGTCCGATCGCCGAATGACTGCTCAGTGCCTGAGATCCAGGCATGAGCAGTCAAGTGGCAAAATCATTGATCAGTGTTTTTTTTTATGAGAAACCATTGATCAATGTAAAAGATCAGTGTGTGCAGTGTTATAGGTCCCTATGGGAGCTATAACATTGCAAACATAAGGAGAAAAAAAAGGGAATAAAGATCATTTGACCCCTCCCCTAATAAAAGTTTGATTCACCCCCCTTTTCCCATAAAAAAAAAACTGTGTAAATAAAAACATAAATAAAAATATGTGGTATCGCCACATGTGGAAATGTCCAAATTATAAAAAAAGATATTGTTAATTAAACCGCATGGTCAATGGCGTACGCACAAAAAAATTCTTAAGTCCAAAATAGTGTATTTTTGGTCATTTCATAGATCAATAAGTCCTATCAATGCAAAAATGGTACCGCTAAAAACTTCAGATCATGGTGCAAAACATGAGTTCTCATACCACCCCATATGCGGAAAAATAAAAAAGTTATAAGGGTCAGAAGATGACAATTTTAAACGTATACATTTTCCTGCATGTAGTTATGATTTTTTCCAGAAGCACAACAAAATCAAACCTAGATAAGTAGGGTATCATTTTAATAAAATAGACCTGCAAAATAAAGATAAGGTGTCATTTTTACCTACAAATGTACTGTGTAGAAACAGAAGCCCCCAAAAATTACAAAATGGTGGGTTTTTTTTTTCAATTTTTTCTTACAATGATTTCTTTTTCTGTTTTGCCGTAGAATTTTGGGTAAAATTACTGATGTCATTACAAAGTAGAATTGATGGTGCAAAAAATAAGCCATCGTATGGACTTTTAGGTGCAAAATTGAAAGAGTTACGATTTTTTAAAAGTAAGGAGGAAAAAACGAAAATGCAGAAAAGGAAAAACCCCGGGTCCTTAATTAAGGGGTGAAAACTGTTTACATTTCACACTTGATAAGTTATAATCGAAAGGTTCCCTAATAACTGAAGTTCTTGGTCTTATGTTATCTATGCACAATAAAATGCTTTTTTCCCTCCTTATTTTTAATTTACAAGGGGGCATTTATCAACACCTATGGCACTGTTCTAAAATGTCACAAAATGTTGTGCAAGCCTCCAGTTTATGCAATAATTTCTAACCAACAGTCCCCACTCACAATCAATGACTGAAATCAGAGTGATCTACCCGATCAGTAGCCATTGGTCGTATAACTTCGAACAGTGATTAGAGCATTTTAAATGCTAAATAACAGGTGAGGCTGCTGTCTGGTGACTAAATGCCACCTCTGAAACACGATCACAGGATGCCAATCAGACACTATGGAAGCTGGAGGCCTTTTTTTAGGTCTCTGTGCCATAGTATTTTTGCTGATAAAGCATGCCAACAATGTAACTGATCAATGCTATGCAATAGCATGGCATAGATTAGTACAAGCAATCTAATGTTTGCTTATAAAAGTCCCAAAGGGAGACTTAAAAAGTGCAAAAAAATAAAATAAAAGTTTGCCATTTTTAAAATAAAAAATGTAAACATAAGAAAAAATAAACATATTCGGTATCACCATGTGCTGAAATGTCCGAACTATTAAAATATAATGTTATTGAACTTTTTAATTTAGTTGAAATATTAAACTCAGAATTGCTGATTCTTGGTCACATTAGAAGAGATTTGTCAAAACTTGTGTAGAGGAAGAATGGTGCACTTTCAAACAGCAACCAATCAGATTGCTTCTTTCGTTTTTAAAAAGGCCTCTGAAAACTGAAAGAAGCAACTTTATCAATTCCTCTTCCTCTTAACAGGTTTTGATAAATCTCCCCCAAATATGTCTACAAAAATATAATTAAAAAAAAAGGAAAAAGCCCCATCTATGCCAAAATGGTACTGATAAAAGCTACAAAACTTTGATAAAATCTTGGAGCTGGCATAAATTTGAAACTGGGACACAGCACATGGCTGCTGAAAAGTTGGCAAAATATATGCTAGCACAATTTTACTTTAGAATGGTGTGTGATACACTAGTCTAAGTAAATACTCCCATGATGTATTAGCAATGCATACTCCTATATCCCAGTGAATTATAATTTGTGTCACTGTGACTCAGGCCACTGTTATGACAATACTTAGTTACCCTAACAGCAGAAATACTAAGCAGACAGTCCTTTCTAGGTCCCAGGGCTGATGGCAGCTCCCCCCCCCCCCAAACTCTGATCAGGTACCCAGGAAACCTGCAAACCAAAAGAGGAGAAATTGTATTAGCTAAATTTTAGAGCAGAAACACACTGTGAACTCCAAACCTCACTTCTGTCTACCACAGGTATTCCAAGAAATGTTGCTGTAAACTGAGGAGCTGTCAAAGGACAGTAAGTTAAGGGATAACATAATAATAATAATAATAATAATAATAATAATAATAATAATAATAATGAAACACAGTTTTAGGTTCAGTGGGAAAACCGTATATGGAGCAAAAATTAGCCAACTGGAGTCAGCGTTTGACTCCGGTCGGCTCATTGAAATGAGAGGAGTTCCAGATGGATCCAGCTGGGGTACGGGAGCAGCCGGTTTTTGCTCCTCCCAACCGGATCCGGCACCCGTACACTACAAACGTAGTGTGAACCCAGCCTTAGTCTGTCAGCAAAGATTACAAGTCCCATAGTGCCCTGAAACAACTCCCATAGTGCCCTGGCGTCACAAACTTTATTCACCCCAGTTAGCCACAACGGGTCCTGTCAAACTAGTCTGATCACCTTCTATGAGGAGTTCAGTTATAGAGTGGACCTGAAAAGCTGTGGATGTTGTATATCTGGACTTTTCTATGGCATTTGATACTGTGCCACACAAAAGGTTAGTACATAATATGAGGATGTTGGGACTAGGGGAGTATATATGTAACTGTTTTAGCAACTGGCTCAGTTATAGAAAGCAGAGGGTGGGTATCAATGAAACTTACTCTGGTTGGGTGACAGTTTCAAGTGGGTTATCACAGGGGGCATTACTGGGTCCACTTATTTTCTATATGCTCATTAACCCCTTAAGGACCAAGCCCTTTTTCACCTTAAATGGGCACTGTCAGATACAAAAACTTTTCATATGTTGTAAAGCATGCAAAATCAATAGGTTTAGCAAGTGCTTTCAATGGAACATTTTCAGTATTTCATACTGAAAAAGCCAGTCAAACAACTGTCCCCCCTGCCTGCTTGGACACATACTAGTCCTGCTGTGTCCATGCATCATCACCTATGTCATGGACCCACTTCTTTGATTGACAGCTGTGAGCGCAGGGCTCACAGCTGGAGGAAAAATCCTCCCACTGTCAGCTTGTGTCCCTCTACTATCAGTGAGAACAAGCGGGGAGTTGTAGTTTTACTAATGCTAGGGAGGGGGCGGAGACCTGCACAGTGAGGCCACGCCCCTCCCTTTGAGAGGAATTCAGACTAGTGAACTAAATTAAATGTGTAATAAAAAAAAAAGGTGTTAGACACATAAAAATTTGATGTACATGGTCAGGATAAGGTACTGAGTGATATATATAAAAAAAAAAAAATTGTTGGATCTGACAGCTACACTTTAAGAACCCGAGCATTTTATGCACATCTGACCACTGTCACTTTAAGCATTAATAACTCTGGGATGCTTTTACTTTTCATTCTGATTCCGAGATAGTTTTTTTGTGACATATTCTACTTTATGTCAGTGGTAAATTTTTGTCGATACTTGCATAATTTCTTGGAGAAAAATTCCCAAATTTGATGAAAAATTTGAAAATGTTTAATTTTTTTTAACCTTGAAACTCTCTGCTTATAAGGAAAATGGACATCCCAAATAAATTATACATTGATTCACATATAAAATATGTCTACTTTATGTTTGCATCATAAAGTTGACATGTTTTTACTTTTGGAAGACATCAGAGGACTTCAAAGTTCAGCAGCAATTTTCCAATTTTTCACAAAATTTTCTAAATCTGAATATTTCAGGGACCAGTTCAGTTTTGAAGTGGATTTGAAGGGCCTTCATATTAGAAATTAACCATTAATTACTCATTATAAAAACTGCACCCCTCAAAGTATTCAAAATGACATTCAGAAAGTGTGTTAATCCTTTAGGTGTTTACCAGGAATAGCAGCAAAGTAAAGGAGAAAATTCTAAATCTTCATTTTTTACACTCGCATGTTCAGTTTTTGAATTTTTGGGGGGTAAAAGTAGAGAAATCAACATAAAATCTTTAAGGAAATACCTAATATGTGGATGTTAAATGCTCTGTGGGTGCACTAGAGGGCTCAGAAGGGAAGGAGTGACAATGGGATTTTGAAGAGTGAGTTTTTCTGAAATGGTTTTTGGGGGGCATGTTAAATTTAGGAAGCCGCTATGGTGCCAGAACAGCAAAAAAAAAAAAAATGGCATACTATTTTGGAAACTACACCCCTCAAAGAATGTATCAAGGGATACAGTGAGCTTTAACATCCCACAGGAGTTTGATAACTTTTCATTAAAGTCGGATGTGTAAATTAATTATACATTTGTTTTTCACTAAAATGCTGGTTTTCCTCCAAATTTTACATTCAGGGGTAAAAGGAGAAAATGCGCCCCCCTCCCCCCCCCCAAATTGGTAACCCCATCTCTTCTGAGTATGGAAATACCCTATGTGTTGACGTCAAGTGCACTGCGGGCGCACTAGAATGCTCAGAAGAGAAGGAGTAACATTTGGCTTTTGGAAAGCAACAGATTTTGCTGAAATGTTTATTTATTTATTTGGGGGGGGGGCATTTAGGAAGCCCCTATGGTGCTAGAACAGCAAAAAATCCCCAAATGGCATACTAATTGGCAAACAACACCCCTCAAGGAATGTAACAAGGGGTACAGTACGTCTTAACACCCCACAGGTGTTTGACGACTTTTCGTTGGATGTGTAAATAATTTTTTTCACTAAAATGCTGGTTTTCCCCAAATTTTTAAATTTTACAAGGGGTAATAGGAGAATATGCCCCCCAAAGTTTGTAACCCCATTTCTTCTCAGTATGGAAATACCCCATGTGTGGACATCAAGTGCACTGCAGATGCACTACAATGCTTAGAAGAGAAGGAGTCACATTTGGCTTTTGGAAAACAAATTTTGCTGAAATGGTTTTTGGGGGCATGTCACATTTAGGAAGCCCCTGTGGTGCCAGAACAGCAAAAAAAGCCCCACATGGCAAACTATTTTGGAAACAACACCCCTCATGGAACATAAGAAGGGGTACAGTGAGCCTTTATACCCCACAGTTGTTTGACAAAGTTCCGCTAAAGTTGGACGTTAAAATGAAAAATTAGATTTTTTTCACTAAAATGCTGGTGTTACCCCAAATATCTCATTTTCACAAGGGGTAATAGGTGAAAATGCCTCCCAAAATTTTTAACCCCATTTCCTTTGAGTATGGAAATACCCCATATGTGGATGTAAAGTGCTCTGCGGGCGAATTACAATGCTCAGAAGGGAAGGAGCGCCATTGAGCTTTTGGAGAGAGAATTTGTTTGGAATGGAAGTCGGGGACCATGTGCATTTACAAAGCCCCCGTGGTGCCAGCACAGTGCCCCCTCCACATGTGACCCCATTTTGGAAACTACACCCCTCACAGAATGTAATAAGGGGTGCAGTGAGCATTTACACCCCACTGGCTTTTTACAGATCTTTGAAACAGTGGGCTGTGCAAATGAAAAGTTACATTAAATACTCACTGAACCCCTTATTACATTACATGAGGGGTGTAGTTTCCAAAATGGGGTCACATGTGGGAGGGGGGGCTTTGTAAACACTCATAGCCTTCAATTCCAGACACAGTCTCTCTCCAAAAGCCCAATGGCGCTCCTTCTCTTCTGAGCATTGTAGTGGGCCAGCAGAGCAACACATTTTTCACTTTCACGTTCAACTTAACGAAAATTCTGTGGGATGTTAAGGCTCACTTTACCCCTTGTTATGTACTGTGAGGGATGTAGTTTCCAAAATGAGGTCATGTGTGGGTGTTTTTTTTTTGCATTTATGTCTGAACCGCTGTAACGATCAGCCACCCCTGTGCAAATCACCTCAAATGTGCATGGTCCTCTCAATCCTGAGTCTTGTGCGCCCGCAGAGCATTTTATATCCACACATGGGGTATTTCCCTACTCAGGAGAAATTGCGTTGCAAATTTTGGTGGTCTTTTTTTCCTTTTACCTCTTGTGAAAATGAAAAGTATGGGGCAACACCAGCATGTTAGTGTAAAAAAATTTTTTTTTTACAATAACATGCTGGAGCAGTCCCCAACTTTACCTTTTCATAAAGGGTATAAGGAGAAAAAGCCCACCAAAATGTGTTAGGCAATTTCTCCTGGGTACGGAGATATGTGACCCTAAACTGTTGCCTTGAAATACATCAGGGCTCCAAAGTGAGAGAGCGCCATGCGAAATTGAGGCCTAAATTAGGGACTTGCGTGGGACGTACCCGGATGCAATAATGACCCTTGCCTCCGATATCAAAATTACCCTACAGCAGTGTTTCCCAAACAGGGTGCATCCAGCTGTTGCAAAACTCCCAGCATGCTGGACAGTCAATGGCTATGCTGGAGGCTCCGTTTTGGAAACACTGCTGTATGAGACGTTTTTCCATTTTATTTAGGGGGGTGGGGGATTCTAGGGGTATATGTATATGTAGTGTTTTACCCTTTATTCTGTGTAGGTGTAGTGATGTGTTTTTTGGGTTCATTCACACGGGTGGGGGTTTACAGCGAGTTTCCCACTGGGAGTTTGAGCTACAGAGGAAAATTTACTGCATCTCAAACTTGAAGCGAAAAACTAACTGTAAACCCTGCCCGTGTGAATGTAACCTCCAGCTGTTGCAAAACTACAACTTCCAGCATGCCCTTTGGCTGTTCGTACATGCTGGGGATTGTAGTTATGCAACAGTTGGAGGAACACTGGTTGCGAAAAAGTGTTAGGTAACTAATTCTGTGTTTTGCAACCAGAGTGCCTCCAGCTGTTGCAAAAGCTACAAGTTTCAGCATGCAGTGGGAATGCTGTGACTTGTAGTTATGCAAAAGCTGGAGGCATACTACTACAACTTCCAGCATGAACTTTGGCTGTCCATGAATGCTAGTTATGCAACAGCTGGAGGCACACTGGTTGCAAAACACTAAAAGTGTGTTACTTAACTCAGTGTTTCCCAACCCGTGTGCCTCCAGCTGTTGCAAAACTACAACTCCCAGCATGCATGGTCTGTCAGTGCATGCTGGGAGTTATAGTTTTGTAACAGCTGGAGGAAGACAGGTTGGGAAACACTGAGTTAGGAAACAGACAATGTTTCCCAACCAGTGTTCTACCATTTGTTGCAAAACTACAACTCCCAGCATGCCCACACAGTTGAAGGGCATGATGGGAGTTGTAGTTATGCAACATCTAGAGGAGAAAAGTTTGGAGGCCACTGTGTAGTGGTGTCCAAACTGTAGCCCTCCAGATATTGCAAAACTTCAACTCCAAGCATGCCCAGACTGTCCAGGCATGCTGGGAGTTGTAGTTTGTCAACATCTGAAGGGTGAGATGTTGCCAAACTACAACTCTCAGCATGCCTGGACAGTCTCGGCATGCTTGGAGTTCAAGTTTTGCAACATCTGGAGGGCTACAGTTTCAACACCACTGTATAGTAGTCTCCAAACTGTGTCCTTCCAGATGTTGCAAAACTATAACTCCCAGCATGCCGTGACTGTCCAGCCATGCTGGGAGTTGTAGTTCTGCAACATCTGAAGGACACAGATTGGAGACCTCTGCACAGGGGGTGGCCAAACTGTGGCCCTCCAGATGTTGCAAAAGTACAACTCCCAGCATGCCCAGACAGCCAAAGGCTTTCTTGGCATGCGAGGGAGTTGTAGTTTTGAAACTCCTAGAAGCAGCAGTGAAGATCATTTTACAGCAATCTTCACTGCTGCCTCTGACTTCAACGCCGCTGTATCTACTTGCCTGCGCCTCCTTTCTGCCGCCGGTCCCTGGTCCCCACGTGTCCTCCAGGTATCTGTCGCCAGACCCCCACCCCTCCGCATCAACGGCCACTGCAGCCGCCGCCATCTTCCCCCACTCTGCCTGGACTTCTAGGGGCGGGTAAAATAACTTTCACCCCCCGCACCTGACCTGCAATTCGCCGGTCAGTCCTGACCGGCCAATCACAGGGGATAGGAGGAGTTGGCACCCCTGCCACCTCACTCCTATCCTTTAGGATGATCGGGGCTGTCTCTGACAGCTCTAATATTCCCTATTTTTCGGGCGATCGGGTCACCAGAGGTTTGCACGGGTGCCTGCTGAACAATTTCTTCAGGCATCCCGGTCCGGTCCCCGCCCCACGAGCGGCTGGGACCGGAATTCTTGTACGCCCTGGGTCCTCAAGGGGTTAATGACCTTGTAGAGGGATTACAGAGTAGAATTTCAACTGGGCAGGGTGATCACCACAGAGGAGTATAACATAATATTACAGAGGGATCTGGGGAAGCTGGAGGCTGGGGCCCAGACATGGCAAATACAATTTTATGTGAATAATTGAAAGGTTATGTACTGGGGCCATAAAAACAAATCACAGAAGCATCAACTCCTTAAATGAGATTTTATGCATCAGAGTAGACTCAATACCCCTAGTAACCCAATGCCCAGGATATCCCACTGATACAAAAATGTGTCTTGTTAATTGTTAGGAAATTGCAGTAATATGGGGAAATCACTTTGCCTTGCTTACGTGTGACATCAAGTCATTATAAACAGGAATGTCTCCCAGTTTAAGTTAAGCTGCTATTTCACCACATATACAAAAAGAAAGATTTACAAACTATTTATATGACCATAAAATATTCCATTTACATTTAACACATGAAACAGATTTGGAAAATGTTCCCTTTCTTGATCATGCATTGATAATAGCCGATTGTGTGAATGAAAACATTGTTACTAACACTTCTTGTAAACTGACAGCAAGAAAGTCCTGGCATTCCATTCCAAGCATACAAGTATGGTTAAAAATATACCAGGGAAACTTTCTGTATAAGAAAAAAATAAAAAACATCTCGAGGAAGAGGAATGTGTATGAAACAGAACATGTAGGTAGGGTTATGCAAAATTGTCCCCTGACAATGAAAAAAATGAATAAAACCAAGGACACATCAAGTAGTATTATTATGCTTGTATGAATTTCTATTGCATTACAATTTTGTTCTGGCTTTATGTATGTTTTTAATGTGTCTAGCCTGAATTTCAAGTGTATATGCATAAGTATTTGCAGTCCAGTATACACATTTTTTCCATGGGTTTCATATATTTTTGTTTCCCATTAAACCTTCATTTGGTAGGGAAATTGTTTATTGGTGCAAATATCATTATACCTAAACTTTTATAGTTACTTTACCAGGGTAAAGTGTTGGGGCATGTATGTATACATATGAAGAGATTTATCCAACTGTGTATGAGAAAAACTGGAGTCAGGGGCGGACATAATGCCTGTGCAACCGGTTCAGCTCCACAAGGGCCCAGTGTGTTAGGGGGCCCACCACCCTGGCGGGCCCCCTCACACGACACACACGTGAGCAGCGGCGCTCACTGTTGTAAAGCAGCATAATAGTGCCACGGGTACTTTAGACAGTGAGCCTGCCGCCCGATCTAAGTCTGACGAGGGACGTTACGCAGTCCTGCGCAGGAGGACGTCAGTGAGATCAGTCTTCAGGCCACCAGCAGAAAGGAGAAACGCTGTGCAGGCCAGGTAAGTGTGTTTCTGTGTGTGTCTGTGTGTGTGGGGAAACTATATTTCCTAATGTGGGGAAACTGCTACTTAATGTAGGGAAACTGCTACCTAATATGGGGAAACTGCGCTACCTAATGTGGGGAAACTATGCTACCTTATGTTGCGAAACTGCTACTTAATGTTGGGAAACGGCTACCTAAAATGGGGAACTGCTCTCTTTGCATGATACAGGTACCTCGCTCATTGTTTTTTTCCCTTTTGCAGAACTAGCCTCACTGTTCTGTCCATCAGCAGCCTTCCTCTCTTATAGGTAGTTATTGTACTCATATTAATGAACTGTTCTATGTATGTTCCCTAACCTACTGAGAAATGCAAAGAATGATACAGCTGTTATTTGAAACTCCCTGCGTGGAGCCCATTTTTATGCTCTACCTTGTGCTTAAGTGTTTTGAGCCCTCCGGGCTTTGTTTGTTTTCTTGTGTTAAAACCTTAATAAAATTTACTTTAAAAAAAAAAAAAAATGGGGAACTGCTACCTAATGTGGGGAAACTGCTACTTAATGTGGGGAAACTGCTACCTAATGTGGGTAAACTGTTACTTAATGTGGGTAAACTGCTACCTAATGTGGGGAAACTGCTACCTAATGTGGGGAAACTGTGCTACCTAATGTGGGGAAACTATGCTACCTAGTGTGGGGAAACAACATAATAACTTAACAATCGCTAATAAAATGATAATGTAAACAATTTAGCAATTGCAACAGCAAATGTGCTATTTACAATGGCCAGTAAATTATACAGTATATTGGGCATCATAGCTCATGTTGGGGTGCATAGTATTGTAGAACGAGTGCATGAACACATTGGAGATTCTATTAATCCAGCAGCCCACAATCCATCTCATGTGTCAAGCATTACTTTTCTGAACACTCCGGGAATCTGTCTAGTTTCTGTTTTAAAGGAATAGAGAAATTTAATAGACCTGTTAAATGTAGAGACATGAGAGACACTTTCCTAGAGGCCTATTCTTTATTTATGTTAAATACTTCTTAATGTTATGGTGCTTACTGTAACATTCTGACTTAATATAATAGTAATAGTATTTGATTTTTCTATGATTTACATGTAGTTCTTGTATTCTGGGTATGCTGGGAGTTGTAGTTTTGAAACAGCTAGTACACTGGTTGGGAAACATTGGTATAGCCTATACTATTCTGAAACTTTTCTGAAATGTTTGTACCGATTGCATTGTTTTTAGTTGGACTTAAATATAGAACAAAACATTTTAACATTTGAGTCAAGCTATGTAACTGCATTTCTGATAAGCAAAAGGTGTTTTAGTGATATCTGTTTCGTATTTGTTATTACAGTGTATCATACGGGAACTCTGCAGGTGTAATTTATTTGATTTTTGGTTGGTATTCAAACTAAAAGTGTTAGGGTGGGTTCACATGGGAAAATGTGCGAAATGTCTGCATGGAAAAAAGTGGAGACATTCCGCACATTTGACTAACTGGTGGGCGCTAGGACCGCAGAAAGAATAGACTCCAGATTCCTTCTGCAGGTGCCAAAATTTTAATTTCTGCCGTAGAAACATCTGACAAAGACATTTGACTGTGTGTACAGTGCAGCAAAATCCAATTGAAATCAATGGGACTATGCTGCGGAATTTTAGCGGTGAATATTCCTGCTGATTTCTGCATTGACATTCTGCCATGTGAACATAACCTTAGTGTCATTTGAGGAAAACAAATTACCAATTGCCAGAACAATTTGGGAGAAGCATTCAGCCTTTGGCTGTCCAGGCATGCTGGGAGTTTTAGTTTTGCATCAGCTGGAGGCACACTGGTTGGGAAACACTGTTATAACATGTCAACGTTGTATTGTAATGACAGTAACACTGTAAGAATGAAGTCTAGTTATAGTTACCTAGATTGATAAAAAAACAGACATATTTCCATCAAGATTAACCTTACTTAAACCAAACTGTTTGATCCAGTGGGCAACAAAACAAACCCCCATGGACATTTGTGTCCAGTTCTGCCTGAAGGGACTTATTCTTTCCTGATCCCACAAAGGTAGTTAGACAACTTTCCTGGATCAAGTCCCTCCAAAATGTATCTTTCATGAAGTATAACTCTCAAGAGTATGACACATACAGCTACACGCTTCCTCTTGTAGCCACCTTTATTCTCTCATCTGTTACATAGTTGTTGCAATAAATAGTAAATATTTCAATTATTTTATATTGCTAGATTCTAAGAAATTTTTACCACATCATTTTCAAAGTGTTTACTGTGACATATTGATTCTACCATCATTAATATTAGCTAACACCAGTGTTTTCATTCACTTTTGTTTTAGTAAATTTTTTAGAAACCATGTGTGATCATAGGTACTGACATTTGGTTTATAGAGCATAAACATCCATATTTTCTCCTGAATACATGACAATGTTGTTTTTAGATGACTGTGGTGTTATTAAGTAAAAATAAAAGTAGCCACCCAAGATTTATAGCAGACTTGTGGTAACCAAGTGGACTGCATTGCTGTAAAGAGAGCCTTTCATTAGGAAGAAACAAGTTGCCAAAGTTAATACACTTTATGTTAAAGGGGTTCTCCGGTGCTTAGACATCTTATCCCCTATCCAAAGGATAGGGTATAAGATGCCTGATCGAGGGAGTCCCGCCACTGGGGACCCCCGGGATCTTGCACACGGCACCCTGTTTGTAATCAGTCCCCGAAGTGTCTTGGCTCCGGGACTGATTGCCGGCGACTACAGGGCGGGCGGCGTGTGATGTCACGCCCCCGTGTGATATCACGCTCCGCCCCTCAATGCAAGCCTATGGGAGAGGGCGTGACAGCTATCACGCCCCCTCCCGTAGGCTTGCATTGAGGGGCGGAGCGTGACATCACACGGGGGGGGGGGGCGTGAAGTCACACGCCGCCCGCCCTGTAGTTGCTGGTAATCAGTCCCGGAGCGAACATGCTCCGGGGACTGATTACAAATGGGGTGCCGCGTGCAAGATCCCGGGGGTCCCCAGCGGCGGGACTCCCTCGATCAGGCATCTTATCCCCTATCCTTTGGATAGGGGATAAGATGTCTAAGCACCGGAGTACCCCTTTAACATAAAGTGTATTAACTTTGGCAACTTGTTTCTTCCTAATGAAAGGATCTCTTTACAGCAATGCAGTCCACTTGGTTACCACGAGTCTGCTATAAATCTTGGGTGGCTACTTTTATTTTTACTTTATAACACCACAGTCATCTAAAAACAACATTGTCATGTATTCAGGAGAAAATATGGACGTTTATGCAGGGGGGGGGGTCAGGGGGGATGGATCCCCACATGTGGACACACTGCCTGTTTATTTATCATTAACCCCTTAAGGAAGTGTTTCCCAACCAGGGTGCCTCCAATCAGAGTCCCAATCAGCTGAGAGGAAGGCTGGTGTCAGATTGGCGCTCCAAGAATATAGGCAGCCTGTATAAATAGAACACCAATAACACTGATCAATGCTGTGCTGTAGTACAGCATTGCTCAGTGTTTGCAAACAAAAGGGGACTTGTGACAGTTCCCTATAGTGACTAAAAATGGTGAGAAAACTATAATATAGGACTCAGGGCTTTTTCATTTTTGCACTTTGTTTTTTTTTTTTGCTCCTCATCTTCTAAAAATCATAACGCTTTCAATTTTCCACCTACAGAACTATGAGGGCTTGCTTTTTCACTTCATATACCTTCATACAGTGCATAGTGAAAGTATTCGGCCCCCTTGAACTTTTCGACCTTTTGCCACATTTCAGGCTTTAAACATAAAGATATAAAACTGTAATTTTTTGTGAAGAATCAACAACAAGTGGAACGCAATCATGAAGTGGAACAAAATTTATTGGATATTTCAAACTTTTTTGACAAATAAAAAACTGAAAATTGGGAGTGCAAAATTATTCAGCCCCTTTACTTTCAGTGCAGCAAACTCTCTCCAGAAGTTCAGTGAGGATCTCTGAATGATCCAACGTTGACCTAAATGGCTAATGATGATAAATAGAATCCACCTGTGTGTAATCAAGTCTCCGTATGAATGCACCTGCACTGTGATAGTCTCAGAGGTCCATTTAAAGCGCAGAGAGCATCATGAAGAACAAGGAACACACCAGGGAGGTCCGAGATACTGTTGTGGAGAAGTTTACAGCTGGATTTGGATACAAAAAGATTTCACAAGCTTTAAACATCCCAAGGAGCACTCTGCAAGCGATAATATTGAAATGGAAGGAGTATCAGACCACTGCAAATCTACGAAGACCTGGCCGTCCCTCTAAACTTTCAGCTCATACAAGATGAAGACTGATCAGAGATGCAGCCAAGAGGCCCATGATCACTCTGGATGAACTGCAGAGATCTACAGCTGAGGTGGGAGACTCTGTCCATAGGACAACAATCAGTCGTATACTGCACAAATCTGGCCTTTATGGAAGAGTGGCAAGAAGAAAGACATTTCTTGAAGATATCCATAAAAAGTGTTGTTTAAAGTTTGCCACAAGCCACCTGGGAGGCATAACAAACATGTGGAAGAAGGTGCTCTGGTCAGATGAAACCAAAATCGAACTTTTTGGCAACAGCTCATCACCCTGAACACACCATCCCCACTGTTAAACATGGTGGTGGCAGCATCATGGTTTGGGCCTACTTTTCTTCAGCATGGACAGGGAAGATGGTTAAAATTGATGGGTAGATGGATGGAGCCAAATACAGGACCATTCTGGAAGAAAACCTGATGGAGTCTGCAAAAGACCTGAGACTAGGACGGAGATTTGTCTTCAAACAAGATAATGATCCAAAACATAAAGCAAAATCTACAATGGAATGGTTCACAAATAAACATATCCAGGTGTTAGAATGGCCAAGTCAAAGTCCAGACCTGAATCCAATCGAGAATCTGTGGAAAGAACTGAAAACTGCTGTTCACAAACGCTCTCCATCCAACCTCACTGAGCTCGAGCTGTTTTGCAATGAGGAATGGGCAAAAATTTCAGTCTCTCGATGTGCAAAACTGATAGAGACATACACCAAGCGACTTACAGTTGTAATCGCAGCAAAAGGTGGCGCTACAAAGTATTAACTTAAGGGGGCTGAATAATTTTGCAAGCCCAATTTTTTTGTTTTTTATTTGTTAAAAAAGTTTGAAATATCCAATAAATTGTGTTCCACTTCATGATTTTGTCCCACTTGTTGTTGATTGTTCACATTTTTTTTTATATATAAAAAAGTTTCTTATCTTTATGTTTGAAGCCTGAAATGTGGCAAAAGGTCAAAAGTTCAAGGGGGCCGAATACTTTCACTGTGTACTGTATATAAAAAAAAGATCAAAAACTCCAATCTAAACAAAATCACAGCTCAGTTAACGAGCTCTGGCCAATGTGTCATCTTTGTGTAGTAACAAACCCCTCCAAAATTTGCAGACTGCGCTGTTTTTAAAATACATTTTGACCCACAAATATTGTTATTTGATTTCGCCATAGATGTTATGGTAAAATCAGTGATGTAATGACAATGTACCTAGCTAGTTACCTGAATACTTATATACCTGCCTACCTAATTACTCACCTACCTACATGCCAGGCTACCTACCTACATACCTAGCTGGCTACCTACCTATCTGGCTAGTTACCTACCTACATACCTGACTACCTAACTATCTAGTTAGCTACCTACCTTGTTACCTACTTACCTGTCCTTTTACTGTGCAGGAGGGCATTATAACAGTTCTGGGCCTATAGATGGGGAGGTTGTGTAGAGGAGGGGAGGGCACTGTAAAAATGCAGAGGGTAACATGTATTACATATATTTTGGCTTGAAGAAGTCGACATGGCGGTCTGATGCAGACAGAGAAGAAAACAAAAAAGGACAACACTGATCAGAAAAATTTTTGATTGTGAGTGCTCAAATGTAACTGTAATCATTTATATGGTATACACATCCTGTGTACAGCTGGTGTCTACCACTATATGGGAACTGTATGGGGGAAAACTGTTGTGTGTGTATAGTGGTTTAATTCAGTACAGTATGTTGGTATTATCTAGTTATTGTGTGGTGGTATTTCCTCATTGTATACAGGTATTATTGGTCATGGAAAATTACCTTACCTACATTATATATTTCATTTTATTTTGTATATAGAAGTGGTGCATGAGGAGGGATTTGGGTAGAATAGGGCCGGGGCAGAGGTGTGGCCAGGGGCTAACTGGGGGCCCTTGCTTTATTATGTCCGGGGGCCCTGAGTGTTAGTCCTCCCCTCTAAGAAATACCTCCTTCTTGGCAGGCCCCGCCGATGCCTGCGGTCTGCCCCTAGGAATTCATTTCTGCCACTTTAAGAGAGTGAGGATTTCTGGGGGATGAGCCGACGTGCCTGTGCACAGCTACGTTACTGCAGCGTAGCTCTACTTGCCTGCCAAGGAGGAGCTGTGAATCAGTTGCAAGTCTGTGCTGCAGGGTGAAGAGACAGTCTCCTAAAAGGCATTGCTCCAGCAATGGATACATCTTAGAAATATGGCTGCAATTATATTTCTCACAGTAATCATCATTCAGCTTTCGATGATTCCTGTGAGAAATATAATTGCAGCCATATTCTTTTCACCCAGCTTTCCTAGACTTCGGAACAGCAAAGTTTGCCTAAATATGTGGTAACACATCCAACACTTCATATGTGATTCTGAGTGAATCAGAGTGTATACTGTTTCTATGTACAGCTGGTATCTACTTCTTTATGGTGACTGTACAGGGAGATACAGGTCTGTTTACAGTGGTTTTATTCAGTAACAGTATGATGCATTTGTCAGTCACTATGTGAGGTAAAGTGTGATCCTGATGAAGCAGTATTTTTTGGTCCTGGTATTGTTTATATTCTGGTATTATTGGTATTGTTAGTCTGTTTATAGTGGGTTTTACTCAGTATGGTGGTATTATCCAGTTTTTGTGTGTGCTGATATAATTTGTTTCATGTACACTGATGTTATTGTTAATATTCGTCTCAGTATTCAGGATTTGGTCAGTAATGGTATGCTGGTAATCTGTATGGTGATTTGATTCCTCCTTGTATACTGGTTTTAATGCTTAAAATTGTCCTCTTCTATAAGACTTTTACTTATGGGACTTATTTTTCGCTCCGTGGTCTGTAGTTTTTATCGGTATCATTTTTGTTTTGATGGTACTTTTTGATCACATTTAATAAACTTATTTTTTTCTGGTACATAAAATGACCAGAAATCAGCAATTCTGGACTTGGGTGTTCTTTTTTTTTTTTACGTTTACACCATTCACCATACAGTTTCATTAATGTCATATTTTAATAGTTCGGACATTTTCACATTCGGCAATGCCAAATATGTTTATTTTTGTTTACACTTTTATTAGGGAAGGGACATAATCACTGATGTGCGGCATCAGTAGAAAATGAAGAGTGTTCAGCTAGTAAGCATACTTCATACACCCAGACTGCTAACACGGCATACATTTACACCATGTTCCGTCAAGGTATTAATGGTGACTACATTAACCCCTCGTCCTGACCTTTACACACACAGCCTACCTCCCACAATCCTGACGGATCCCTATCTCTTGAAATCACTGCTCCCTGAAGTTATCTGTGATGAGGAGCCTGTATTGTCATTCAAAATTAAGTGGTTACACCCCTTTAGCCCCTCCCCTTTTATGGATCTGCCTTTTGAAAAGTCACACCCAATTACAATGCTATCCCCCCAGATTTGTGGGTGTTTCTACGCTCCTGCCCCAATGATTCATGGTTCGGTCGGCATGAAAGTAAAAGTGATCATTTAGAATATATGCATCTACTTCTTCCTGTACATCTTTCACTGAGTTCTCAATTATAAGGCAAGGATTCCACTGAGGTTTTTTCCCACCAGCAAAAACACCAGGAAAAACTGCCAGGAAAATTGCCACTGATTTTCCCTGCGTTTTTTGGCAGTTTTTCTGGCGTTTTCTCTGATGTTTTTCCTGGTGTGGGGAAACAGCCAGTTTTTTCCCCTGTGGCAGTTTTCTCATTGTCTTCAGGTACCACTCTGTGTGTCGGATGCTGAGCGCCCAGTCCACAGAGTGTAAGGAGATAACGAGTGATGTATAGCATCACTACTCACCTCCCCTGGCCATGGTCTGGTTGTTAAGCAGTTCCTGAAGTGTTCCCCCCATTTGAAAGACATCCCAACAATGGGAAGGAAACTTTGCATGCACTTCAGCCACCCTCCTTGAGCTGCAGCGTCAGAATGGTATACCACAACATAGTCTGATTTGCGACATTGCCACACGTTGGAATTCCACTCTCCATATGTTGGACCGTCTATACAAACAGAGAAAAGCCATCACTGATTTCTTGATGATCCAAGCGGATAGGGGGACTCCCCTGTGCAACTTCAATATCAACCAGTGGCAGCTCATACGTGACACCTTTGCTCAGGCCCTTTGAGGAAGCCACATTATTTGTCAGTAGCCAGGATTACGGGATAAACAACGTCATTCCACTGCTCCATTTCCTACAACATGTGTTGGAAATGATAGTTGGTCAGGGCACTTGAGACGTGGAGCCTACATCTCACGGCCACATGAGCCCTGTGGGGGCTGAACTGGAGGAGGGGGAGGGGCGCAGTGAAGCGCAGTTTAGGTTTCGCAAAATGGGAGGTTTTTCTAGTAATCTGACAGGAGAGGAGGAGCAGGAGCAGCCAGAGGAGCTAGAGGGTTATGAGGAAGGCGAGACATAGGACCAAGACACACAGTGGCAGTATGCAGTGGAGATGGAGGCAGGGAGTCACTCCGAGTCACTAGCACAAATGGCACGATGCATACTCGCTTGCGAAGTGACCGCCGAATTGTCACCATTCGGCAGCGGGATGACTTCTGGCTCTCCACCTTATTGGACCCTCGCTACCGCCACAGAATAGGGGCCTTTTTTACACCCACTGAGAGAGAGGACAAACTGACCTACTACAGAGACATCCTACGTAGTCAGTTGGCCGATACCTATTGGCGCCATCGTCCATCCTCTTGCAGGTCTGACTCAGGAGGCCCTCTGCGCTCCCCTTCCACTGCCATGGCTGCTGGGGAGGGGTGGGGTGGCAGGAGCAGTACCATCTCTATCAGCCGCAGCCTTAGTCTACAGTCACTGATGAGTACTTTTCTTCACCCGCATAGTGAAGCAACTCATCAGCAGCAGGTCAACCTGGAGCAGGTGGGGGCATATCTTGACATGCCCATGCCAACACACCTTGAAGATCTGCTGAACTTCTGGGCAGCCAAACTTGATTTGTGTCCGCAACTAACAGAGTTTTCCCTGGAAAAGCTGTCCTGCCTGGCCAGTAGTGTGCCATCAGAGCGCGTGTTTAGTGTGGTGCGGGCCATAGTCACCCCAAGGAGAACTCATCTGTCCACGAAAATTGTGGAGAGACTGACCTTTGTGAAAATGAATCAGGCATGGATCAGCCAGGATTTCCAACCACCAATGCCTGATGCATCAGAGTAGATTGACCATGGTGCCACACCAACACTTCAGAAATATGTATAGTGCCAAACAGATTTAAGGCGCTGCTACCCAGTTACAAACATTCCACCACATCAAATCTTTTTTCACCCACCTTCATCACCGGGTACTGGTATTGCCATTCACCGCACCACTCAGTTATCGGGTCACTTTCAGGACTCCTGATGCTGCGGCTGCCACCTCCAGGCTGTCTCATTCTGCCACCATGTGGTCTGTGCATGCTTGCGCCAAGTCCAAGCTGTGCCATTCAGCCACTTTTTGGTCTCCTCATCTGCCGCCAACTCCAGACTGTGCCATTCAGCCACTATATATTCTACTCATGCTGCTGTCAACTCCAGGCTGTGCCATTCAGCCATTATATGATCTCCTCATCTGCCACCAACTCCAGACTGTGCCATTGAGCCACTATATGTTATCCTCATGCTGCCTCCAACTCCAGGCTGTGCCATTCAGCCACTAAATGTTCTCCTCATGCTTGTGCCAACTCCAGGCTGTGCCATTCAGCCACTATATGGTCTCCTCATGCTTCTGCCAACTCCAGGCTGTGCCATTCAGCCATTATATGTTCTACTCATGCTGCCGCCAACTCCAGACTGTGCCATTCAGCCACCATATGGTCTCCTCATCTGCCGCCAACTCCAGGCTGTGCCATTCAGCCACTATATGGTCTCCTCATCTGCCGCCAACTCCATGCTGCGCCATTCAGCCACTATATGTTCTACTCATGCTGCTGCCAACTCCAGGTGTGCCATTCAGCCACTATTTGTTTTACTGATGCTGCTGGGCCTGGGATATTACCTTAAAATTTTTATGATAGCACTAGCTACCATAAATCTTCAATTTTAATTTGAAAATTCATTTATTAATCTCAGGGAGTCAGGGGGCGCTGAGAGGCAGGGGCTCTTTCACAGTCAGGGGGGCACTGAGAGGCAGGTGCTGGAACAGGTGGTATCTTGCCTGGTGGAGGACCGCCAGCTCGATTTTAAGAAACAAATACAAGCTTTTTCACTGCAGCCACTTCTAGCTTTATGCGCCCACTTATCCAATGGCACAGAAGCTGAATGTGCTCCTGTCCAAGTTGCTGGTACTGCAGTCCCTCACTTTTCAAGTGGACACTCAGAGTATGGGGGTGCTCTGAGAGGCAGGGGCTGGAACAGGTGGTATCTCGCAGCGGACCACCAGCTCGATGCTCACCAGAATGGCTAATCATTCTTATAAAAAATCTGCCACATCCAGATGCTCTGCGGCAGTGATTCTAATAGCGATGCCTGTAATCTGCATGTCATACTGAATAACAGTATTATTTTACTAACACAGCACACTCCCTATGTGTGTTAGGGCAAAGCAAGTGTGTTTTACACCCCTATTGAGCCTCTCTGTAGGCCAGAAAGAGCCATTTTTTAATAGCAATTCACCACAAATAAATTTGGACCGAAACAAATTTTTTCGGAAAATTTGGTGAATTGGCCTAATTAAATTTTTCAAAAATATGCTCATCTCTAGTGATGACCACATAGAAGGATAACATAATATTACAAAGGGATCTGGGGAAGCTGGAGGCTTTGGCACAGGCATGGTAAATTAAGTTTTATGTGGATAAATGTAAGGTTAAGGCAACAAGATGTATAACTATGTGCTAAATAGTAAAATACTGGGGCTACTACTGAAAAGGACTTGTGTGTGTATGTGTGTATGTGGGTGGGGGGGGTATTGATAGACAGTAACTCATCTTTAGTTTGACCAGCACCAGACAGCTGCCTAGGAAAATAAAGTCATGGGATGTATCATGTAAGGCATAGACACTCAAGACAAATACATCGTGTTGCCTTATGCACTAATAAGACAAACGGTAGGTCTGCAGAAGCTCAGATCAGTGTAAAACAGCTATCCCCACCAGTTACCATACTGGCATCCATGCCGGCTTGCTTGCATTGTGTTTGTCCAATGAATAAATAAAGTATGAAGATCAGCTTTGGTGAGTGCCTCTCTTTTTTACTTATGTACTAGTAAGACCACACTCTGAATATTTTGCTTAATATTTGGCACCTGTATAACATAAGGACGTGGCTTAAATGGAGCTGTAGTAGAGGAGAACGACTAAGGTAAATATGGGAATGGGTTGACTGCAGAATCAAGACAGGTTATCAAGCTTGAGGTTATCATAGACAGTTCAGGGGCAATCTGATCACAATGTACAGATATATGAATGGACGGTATGGACATCTTTGTTGTTATACCTTTATACTAAGGGAAGAGAAGGTTTCACCATCACCATAGACAAGGATTCTTTACTGTAAGAGCAGTGAGACCATGAAACTGTCTACCACATGATGTTGTACTTAGAGATGAGCGAATTTTAGAAAAATGTGATTTGGCCGATTCTCCAAATCCTCCGAAAAAATTAATTTTGGTCCGGATTTATTTGCAACAAATCTGTATTAAAACCGTCTTTTTAAGGCCTGCAGAGAGCCTCAATAGGGGTGTAGAACACTTTGCCTTGCTGTAACACGCATAGGGTGTATGCTGGATTAGTGAAATAATACTGTTATTCAGTGTGAATTTGGGTAGAAAACAGACATGGTGCACATCTACAATCTTGTATAATGATCTGATTGCTTCTCAGCATAATATCAAAAACTAACAGGTTGTTAGTATACATTTTTGATCAAAAAGTACAAGCCCACTCGCCACGTCAAGGCCACCTATTTAGAGTGGGTCCCTAATGTCCCTAGCATAAAATGGCGTAGAACTGGGCGGCGACCACCAGCGCCGCGAAACCAGTGCCCACGGGGAGGAAACGACCCACTGGCAGAGCGGCCCCAATGCCACTCAAACCAGTCTATGGGTCGCACCTCCCCGCAGACACGGCGCCACGGCAGCAACGGACGCCGCACAGCACCACACCAGTGTGAACAAGGTGTAATAGCTCACTTACCATGCTCTCCCAGTCAGACTGGGAGGCTGCTAGGAAAGAAATGATCCTTGTGTAGCTAACTACTACTACTGTTATTCAGTATGACATGCAGATTAGAGGTGTCGCTATTAGAATCATTATCCCAGAGCGGCACAATCACAGAGCCTGTAGGTGGCATCAGTAAGAGGAGACCATATAGTGGCTGAATGACACAGCATGGAGGTGGCAGCAGCATGAGGAGACATATAGTGCCTGAATGACACAACGTGGAGGTGGCGGCAGCAAGAGCAGACCATGTAGTGGCTGAATGACACAGACTGGAGTTGGCGGCAGCAAGAGCAGACTATATAGTTGCTGAATGACAACCTGGAGTTAGCGGCAGCAAGAGAAGAACATATAGTGGCTGAATGACACAGCCTGGAGTTGGCGGCAGCATGAGGAGAACATATAGTGCCTGAATTACACAGCCTGGAGTTGGCGCCAGAGAGAGCAGACCATATATTGGCTAAATGACACAGCCTGGAGTTGGCGGCAGCATGAGGAGACCATATAGTGGCTGAATAACACAGCCTGGAGGTGGCGGAAGCATGAGGAGACCATATAGTTGTAGAATGAGAAAGCCTGGAGGTGGCAGCAGCATGAGGATAACATATGGTGGCTTAATGACACATCCTGGAGCTGTATGAGACAGCCTGGAGGTGGCATCAGCAGATACAGGAGTCCTGAGTGTGGGGCGGTGGGTAGCAATACCAGTACCCGGTGATGAAGGTGGGTGAAAAAAGGAGAACTTTGCATCAGATGTGTGGCATCGGGCAGGTGGCAGGATCAGAATAGTAGCTGAGGCAAGTAGGCAGAAGAAAATGTTTGATTTTCTAAAAGTGGTAGTGTGCACAAGTAAGCATTGAGGATATGCACTACGTAAAACTTAACTTTAAATAATGTTCTTAGGATAAAATATATGTAGCCTATTTTTTTTTTTAAATCAAACAAAAGGAAAGGTGTGCAAAAAACACCATATGCCATCTACACCACCAAGTATTTATGTAATTCAAAGACCACTAAAAGGTGGAAGGGAACAACATATGGTTCATTGTAACTGGTAGGGGTTAAAACTTCCCCTGTAAGGCCCTACTCTCGCATTATTAATTCCCTTCTTGGCAAGTGTTACTTGCCCTAAAAACGGCGGCCCCACACAGGAACCTCTCCCTATTTCCACCTACAAACACTGCCATTTCCCAGGGGTTTTAGGTGGAAATATGGAGAGGTTTCTCTGTGGGGCTGCCCTTTTTTAAGACGAGTAACACTTTCCTCGAAAAGGTGGAAGAGAACAAGGTATTGTCCATTGTAGCAGGTGGGGGTAAAAAATTCCCCTGTAAGGCCCTACTCTCGCCCTATTAATTCCCTTCTTGGCAGGTGTTACTCTCCCTAAAAAGGGTGGCCCACATAGGAAACTCTCCCTATTTCCACCTAAAAACAGAGTTCACCATGACCACCTCCTCTGGCAGAGAGTTCCATAGAATCACTGCCCTTACAGTAAAGAACCCTTGTCTTTGCTGGCGTAGAAACCTTCTTTTCTAAAGACGTAGAGGATGCCCCCTTGTTATGAATACAGTACTAGGTATAAATAGATCATGGGAGAGATCTCTGTAAGGTCCCCCGATTTATTTATACATAACATAGCTATTAGGTCACCCCTAAGCCTTCTTTTTTCAAAACTAAATAACCCAATTCTGATAATCTTTCTGGTTACTGTAGTCCTCCTATTCCATGTATTACCCTCATTGCCTGTCTTTGAATTCTCTCCAGCTCCTCTATATCTTTCCTGTATACTGGTGCCCAGTACTGTACACAGTATTCTATGTGTGGTCTGACTAGTGATTTGTACAGTGGTAGAATTATTTCCTTGTCGTGGGCATCTATGCCCCTATTGATGCACCCCATGATTTTATTTGCCTTGGCAGCAGCTGCCCTGACACTGCCCTTAGCTGCTGACACTGGTCACTACAGCTAAATTTACTGTTGACTGTTGACTACATCCTTTTCTACATCAGTAGTCCCAAGTGTGCTCCCATTTAATACATAATCCCAGCCCGGATTTTTCTTCCCCATGTGCATAACTTTACATTTATCAGTGTTGAACTCCAACCTATCCAGATCCATTTGTAACAGTGCACTGTCCTCTATTGTGTTGACCACTTAAAAGAGTTTACTATCATCTGCAAAGATTGCTACTTTACTATTCAACAGGCAGTAGCTGCTGACTGTTTTCTAGTATAATGTCCTCACTAAATAGTGGAGCTGAACCCACAGCATAAGATACCTCTGTGGGGGAGGGAACAGCATTGGACAGAGGCAATGGGAGGACAGGTACTGCTCCTGGTCCATGCCAACTGAGGGTTGTGTCTGAGGAACCCACTGACTGTTGACTGGGGGTGTCAGATGTGTCACGATGCCGGCTGGCAGGAGGTGGATCCTCTGTGCCAGAGAGGGATTGGCGTGGACCGTGCTAGTGGACCGGTTCTAAGAGGCTACTGGTTTTCACCAGAGCCCGCCGCAAAGCGGGATGGTCTTGCTGCGGCAGTAGCAACCAGGTCGTATCCACTAGCAACGGCTCAACCTCACTGACTGCTGAGAAGGCGTGGGACAGAAGGACTAGGCAGAGGCAAGGTCAGACGTAGCAGAAGGTCGGGGGCAGGCGGCAAGGTTCGTAGTCAGGATGGATAGCAGAAGTTCAGGTACACAGGCTTTGGACACACTAAACGCTTTCACTGGCACAAGGCAACAAGATCCGGCAAGGGAGTGCATGGGAGGAGATCAGATATAGCCAGGGAGCAGGTGGAAGCCAATTAAGCTAATTGGGCCAGGCACCAATCATTGGTGCACTGGCCCTTTAAGTCTCAGAGAGCTGGCGCGCGCGCGCCCTAGAGAGCGGAGCCGCGCGCGCCAGCACATGACAGCAGGGGACTGGGACGAGTAAGTGACCTGGGATGCGATTCGCGAGCGGGCGCGTCCCGCTGTGCGAATCGCATCCCCGACGGCCATGACAGTGCAGCGCTCCCGGTCAGCGGGACTGACCGGGGAGCTGCATTGAGAAAGATGCCGTGAGCGCTCCGGGGAGGAGCGGGGACCCGGAGCGCTAGGCGTAACAAGATGTCACTTGTGATGAAGTGGATGACCGTGTTAACCAATTGATGAGGGCAGATGGGTTGCTGATTGAGACATGACTGCACGCTGATGCCAGGAGCTCAGGCATCTCGCTATGACTCCTGCTGCCATTTGCCCCTACTCTGCTGCAACCTCTGCCTGATGAATTTAGGCCTCTGCCACTCCTATGTGCTCGTCCTGGCACTTCTCTGCCTGAAATACTTAGTGCATATATGAGGGGAGGACAATGCACTCCACTACCCTTAAAACAGTATTTGTCTACAGCACTAGCTGGTGTGTACTTTTGCCTGACCTTTCACAGTATCTAGGCCCTTAAGACTTTAACAGGAATAAAAAGGTATAACATTTAGATGTACGTATGTGGTATGCACTTATGAGAGGAGGAAAATATGCTCCAGTATGCTTAAAAACAGTATTTCTCTACAACACAAGCAGGTGTGTACTTTTGGCTGGCCTTTCACAGTATTTAGGCCCTTAAGACTTTAACAGGAACAAAATGGTGCACCACTTAGATGTACGTATGTGGTATGCACTTATGAGGGGAGGACAATGCGCTCCATTACGCTTAAAACAGTATTTGTCTACAACACCAGCAGGTGTGTACTTCTGCCTTGCCTTTCACAGTATCTAGGCCCTTGAGACTTTAACAGGAACAAAATGGTACACCACTTTGATGTATGCACAGGTTACACTTAATAGAGGACAATATGCTTTTAGTGCTCTGCTCTTCCTAACTGTCTGGCTACTTTTTGCTTTTCAGTTGTTGCACACACAAGTGCTGCAGCACAGTCGCTGTGTACTACACCCAAAATTGCACTTTCTCTCTTAATCTCACTCCTTTCCCTATTAGTGCTTCTAGGCTGAATTTGGGCTTGAGGTGAATTGCTGCTGTAAAAAAGCTTTTCTGTGCAACACACTGGTCCATGGCCCTCTCTGCAATAAAACGCAGATGTGACTGGGAGGAAAATCACTGCTGTAAAAATGCTTTTCTGTGCAATACACACTGCTCTCTGTTCCCCTCTTTCTGTAATAGAACGCTGATGTGACTGGCCGAAAGATGGCTGCCGATTAAATAGGGCTGTGACATCACAGGGGTGGCTGGCTGCTGATAGGCTGCATTCTGCATGTGATTCAGGGTCATTCCGCCGACCCTTGTTCCCGCCTTCTGAGGATTCCATGCCCCATGTCCTCAAATGTGGATTTGCCATTTTAGATGCCCTGGAGCGCACTAAAGGGAGTTTAATGAAGCGATTTGCGCTATTGAATTGCGGCAATATTCGCATTTGTTACAAATCAAACTTTTCCTGAAATTCATAATAAATTCAGATTCGTCAGATTTGATTCCCTCATCCCTTGTTGTACTGATCAATTCATTGAAAAAGTTAGTGTTAGACTCACTGCAGTCGACTGGAACTCGGGAGGTAGTAGATCCGCTGGACCGCAGTAGTCTGGAACACGAGAGGTAGTAAATCTGCCAGACCTGTGTGGCATATGACGTAGGCCATGCCAGGGATTGGAATCTAAGGTGCCGCTGGTTTTCACCAGAGCCTGCCGCAAAGCGGGACGGTCTTGCTGCGGCAGGCTGCACTCAGGTCGCTACCCCTGGCATGACTCGACCACACAGGCGGCTGCGGTGAAGATAGGCACAGAAGGGATGAGACAGGACATAGTCAGGATAGCAGAAGGTCAGGGCAGGCGGCACAGGAGCGTAGTCAGGAACGTAACAGTAGGTCAATAGGCAGGCGGCAAGAACACGGTAAGGTCACGGAATGCAAAGGTCAGGAACACGACAAAACAACACAGGAAACACTTTCTCTTAGGCACAGTGGCAAACAAAGATCCGGCAGAGGTATGTGGGAGGTGCAGAAACTTATAACAATGGGACAGTTGAAACCCATGATTTTGGGCTTACAGGCCCTTTAAATCTCAGAGCTCCTGCTCACGGCCAGCGTGTCTAGCCGAAGCGCAGTGTATAACAGTTAGGGGGTCTGGATGCCTTTTATTTATTTTTAATTTTTTTCAGAAATAATAATATTACAAGCCATGTTAAATAGAATTGTAGAGGTAGGACATTGATCCAGGGATTTATTCTAATTGCAATATTTGGAATCGGAACAGTGTTTTCCCCTAGTATGGAGCAATTGGCTTTTTTTTTTTTTTTTTTGCCTTAACTTAATAAAGGGATATAGGGTGAACAATGAACATGATAAAACTTTTTTCAATCTTATGAACTATTTTAGTAGGTACAACTAACTAACTATTTTTTTCCCTTCTTACACCAAGTCAGACTTATTTTTAAAAAAAATACACATTAATCATGACATTCCCATAAGTGAATGGAGAAAACAGTGCTTACCAAACATTCAGAATGAAACCACTGGATGAAGAACTGCTAAAGCCCAGCAGTAAGAGTTTTATTTTGTTTTAATAAAACTGGACATTAATGTTGCCATTTGCCAGGAAGTCTGTCTGCATGTCCCTAAGCCCTAGTTGGCCCTGTGAAACAAGGAAAATAATGAAACTTACTTCATTTCCTTCCAACAACTCCAAGAAATATTACCAGAGCCACACATCTACTCAGTTTAGGTATCCTCTTATTCGCTATACTACAAACAGGCTAATACTATAACATTTTATCTCCTTTATTTATTAATGTAAACATATCAAGATGACCAAAGATGTAGCTATATATGGTGCAGGGTAACAATTGCACCTGGATCCTGGTGCCAGAGGGAACCCAAAGGCCTTCTTCCCCATTGGCATACACCAATGCTATTATAACAGGTGGTAGGTGAGGTCTCTAAGACAGATTTTGCATTAAGACCCAGAGGCTTCACTTTATGGCTGTGAAACTGGCAACGGATCGAGTTTTGGTAAAGCCATCAGACAAGTAGAGAATCAATCATCTTACAATAATTTCAGACAAAGGCAAAGCAACTTTTAGAGGATTATGAACTATCAAAGATCCACAGGTGTACAAGTGAAACACCAATATGGGTGCTGTTTTATCAGTCCATGTGCTATACCCTTTTACTCAAAGTAACCTATATAATCTTTATTAGTACAAACTCTATAAGCGCCAACAAAAGGTTACAGTATGTAGATGTAATATTAAACATTTTTTTACTTGTTTTTTAAATACCAAGGAAAAAGTGAGGGATGTGAGTGAATAAGTGTGGAATATAAGTTGACAGCGACAGAAAGAAGGTATGGATGGTAGTAGAACCCATTCTGGAGACATTTGGAGAAGTACTAGTTGTAATATAAGAAGGAGCAGTTAAGTGTAATGGATTGAAGGTGAAGACAATGTAAGAGCATAGTGCAACAGAGTGGTGGGCTAAAAGATAATACTGACAGCAGATGTTAAGACAGATTGTAAAATAGAAAGGTAATAAACAGGTGCTTTGAGCCGTGAAGCAGAAGGTTTTCCTAACCTTTTTTTTATTGTGGAGTAAAAGATTGCTTAAGCTTGGTCTCAGAGGATCTCTATAACTGACCAATCTTCCACCCATGGTAAATGTCCTTCACATAGTAATACACTGGGCCAAAGATGTTAGAGGGATATTCCGAAATCAGGTAAGAAAACATAAAAATGTTCCATAAGTATAAAGCATTACTTCTTGTCATCCACAGTTCTGAAACTACCACAAATTTGTTTGGACATAGTTAGGGCTGGTCCTACTTCCTGATTGAGTACTACAATTCCCAGAATACATTGCTTTTCCTTAGCTTTTCATCATAGTCCTCCCACCCTGCCTACACCTCTTCCACGGCAATCCTCAGATCCCCACCAACAGCTGTTGCAGAATATCTTCGAAGACTATTGTATCAGTGGGGTTGCAGCACCTGCTGCACTCACGCCATTTTATTTATTTTTTGTCTTGGAAGTGAGGGAGGAGCCAAGGAGCTATGGAGACAAAACCATATTGAAAAAGAAAAGAAAAAAAAACACACAACTTCCTCTCAGGGGTGAATCACGTAAAAATCATGTAGGAGCCACAACAATTTCTGCTAACACTATATTAGCAAGTTATATCTCTTCAGATAATAGTTGTATTTACATATAATAAAAAAAAAAATAGAAGACCCATTTTAAATATTGAGATTCTGTGCAATCCTGCTAAAAATGTATTCATTTAACTGGACACTAATGTTTCTGGATAAGCTATTTTGTGTAGCATTTTCAGTTGTCCTTGAGCTAGTCAATGGAGACAAACTGCTATGATGTCTTTCATCCACTACACACTAAAGAGGACATCCTGCTCCCTTGTATCTCTGTACCACATATGCAGAAAGGGCAATAGCATAGGGGATATACTAAAGCTTCACTGAACACTGGAGGTGGAATAGAACACTCAGTACATGCTGTCGAAGCATTTCCCTTTGTGTGTCTCTCTGCCTAGGCATCTAGCAGAACATATAGCATATAACTATATAACTATAGTTTTTCCCTGAGTTATCAGGGGTGAGGCTGAAGAGGATGATAGCTGTTACGCCGAGCGCTCCGGGTCCCTGCTCCTCCCCGGAGCGCTTGCGGCGTTCCTCTTTCTGCAGCGCCCCGGTCAGACCCGCTGACCGGGAGCGCTGCACTGACATTGCTGGCGGGGATGCGATTTGCATAGCAGGAAGCGCCCGCTCGCGAATCACATCCCAAGTCACTCACCTGTCCCGGTCCCCGGCTGTCACGTCCTGGCGCGCGCGGCTCCGCTCCTTAGGGCGCGTGCGCGCTAGCTCTCTAAGATTTAAAGGGCCAGTGCACCAGTGATTGGTGCCTGGCCCAATCAGCCTAATTAGCTTCCACCTGCTCCCTGTCCATATTACCTCACTTCCCCTGCACTCCCTTGCCGGATCTTGTTGCCTTGTGCCAGTGAAAGCGTTTAGTGTTGTCCAAAGCCTGTGTTCCAGATCTCCTGCTATCCTTATTGACTACGAACCTTGCCGCCTACCCCGACCTTCTGCTACGTCTGACCTTGCCTCTGCCTAGTCCTTCTGTCCCACGCCTTCTCAGCAGTCAGCGAGGTTGAGCCGTTGCCGGTGGATACGACCTGGTTGCTACCGCCGCAGCAAGACCATCCCGCTTTGCGGCAGGCTCTGGTGAAAACCAGTAGCAACCCTAGAACCGGTCCACCGACACGGTCCACGCCAATCCCTAGTTGACACAGAGGATCCACATCCAGCTAGCCGAATCCTAACAGTAGATCCGGCCATGGATCCCGCTGAGGTGCCGCTGCCAAGTCTCGCTGACCTACCCACGGTGGTCGCCCAGCAATCGCAGCAAATTGCCCAACAAGGACAGCAGCTGTCGCAGTTGACCGCCACATTACAGCAACTTCTGCCACTGCTACAGCAGCAACCATCTCCTCTGCCAGCTCCTGCACCTCCTCCGCAGCGAGTGGTCACTCCTAGCCTCCGCTTGTCCCTGCCGGACAAATTTGATGGGGACTCCCGACTCTGCCGTGGCTTCTTGTCTCAATGTTCCCTACATATGGAGATGTTGTCGGACCAATTTCCTACAGAACGGTCTAAGGTGGCGTTCGTAGTGAGTCTTCTATCTGGAAAGGCTTTGTCTTAGGCCACACCGCTCTGGGACCGCAATGATCCTGCCACAGCCACTGTCCAGTCCTTCTTCGCTGAAGTCCGTAGTGTCCTCGAGGAACCAGCCCGAGCTTCTTCTGCCGAGACTGCCCTGCTGAACCTGGTCCAGGGTAATTCTTCAGTAGGCGAGTACGCCATCCAATTTCGTACTCTCGCTTCCGAATTATCTTGGAATAACGAGGCTCTCTGCACGACCTTTAAAAAAGGCCTATCCAGTAACATCAAGGATGTGCTGGCCGCACGAGAGATTCCTGCCAACCTGCAAAAACTTATCCATTTGGCCACCCGCATTGACATGCGTTTTTCTGAGAGACACCAGGAGCTCCGCCAGGAAAAAGACCTTGATCTCTGGGCACCTCTCTCACAGTATCCTTTGCAATCTCCCGCCGAGGAGGCTAGGCAAGTGGATCGGTCTCGCCTGACCCATGAAGAGAGGACTCGCCGTAGGGATAACAATTTATGTCTGTACTGCGCTAGTACCGAACACTTTTTGGTGGATTGCCCTATTCGCCCTCCACGTCTGGGAAACGCACGCACCCAGCTCACGTGGGTGTGGCGTCTCTTGGTACGAAGTCTGCTTCTCCACGTCTCACTGTGCCCGTGCGGATTTCTCCTTCTTCCAACTCCTCCTTCTCAGCCACGGCCTTCTTGGACTCTGGTTCTTCTGGAAATTTTATTCTGGCCTCTTTGGTGAATAAGTTCTGCATCCCGGTGACCCCGTCTCGCCAAGCCGCTTTACATTTCCTCGGTCAACGGAGTTAAATTGGACTGCACCGTGCGTTACCGCACAGAACCCCTGCTCATGAGTATTGGACGGCATCACGAAAAAATGTAACTTTTTGTTTTGCCCAACTGCACCTCTGAAGTCCTCCTTGGTCTGCCATGGCTCCAACACCACTCTCCTACCCTTGATTGGACCACCGGGGAGATCAAGAGCTGGGGGGCTTCTTGCCATAAAAAATGCCTCACGTCTGCTTCCAGTCCCGTCAGTCAAACCTCAGTGTCTCCTCCTTTACCTGGTCTCCCCAAGGCCTATCAGGACTATGCTGTGTCTCCTCCTCATAACCCCCGTCCTGGTAACACTTTGCCCCGTGCCCAGCTTCACCCTCTTCCCCCCCTCCCCACTCCCACGCCTTCTGGTTTGCCCGCTGTTGATGAGGTTTCCCGGGACTTCTCCACCATCTGGAAAGAGACTCAAAAATACCTCATACAGGCCTCATCCCGGATGAAGAAACATCCCGACAAAAAGAGGGGGAGACCTAAGGGGGGGGGGGTACTGTTACGCCGAGCGCTCCGGGTCGCTGCTCCTCCCCGGAGCGCTTGCGGCGTTCCTCTCTCTGCAGCGCCCCGGTCAGACCCGCTGACCGGGAGCGCTGCACTGACATTGCCGGCGGGGATGCGATTCGCATAGCTGGACGCGCCCGCTCGCGAATCGCATCCCAAGTCACTCACCTGTCCCGGTCCCCGGCTGTCACGTCCTGGCGCGCGCGGCTCCGCTCCTTAGGGCGTGCGCATGCCAGCTCTTTAAGATTTAAAGGGCCAGTGCACCAGTGATTGGTGCCTGGCCCAATCAGCCTAATTAGCTTCCACCTGCTCCCTGTCCATATTACCTCACTTCCCCTGCACTCCCTTGCCGGATCTTGTTGCCTTGTGCCAGTGAAAGCGTTTAGTGTTGTCCAAAGCCTGTGTTCCAGATCTCCTGCTATCCTTATTGACTACGAACCTTGCCGCCGGCCCCGACCTTCTGCTACGTCTGACCTTGCCTCTGCCTAGTCCTTCTGTCCCACGCCTTCTCAGCAGTCAGCGAGGTTGAGCCGTTGCCGGTGGATACGACCTGGTTGCTACCGCCGCAGCAAGACCATCCCGCTTTGCGGCAGGCTCTGGTGAAAACCAGTAGCAACCCTAGAACCGGTCCACCGACACGGTCCACGCCAATCCCTTGTTGACACAGAGGATCCACATCCAGTCTGCCGAATCGTAACAATATTTGTGTAGCTTTGTATGTGGTGGTTTAACTGACAGCAGACAGTAACTCATGTAAAGTTGGGAAGTTACATTTCTATATAGGAAATAAATACATACATAAACTGTTGTTAGAGACACATAGCTCAATAGTATGGGAAAGTTATTTACTGTCCTTAGATGTTATTGAGACACTGGTTTAACATCGGTACAGTAGTGAGAATTATAGTAAATTGCAAAATTACCTTAGAATTGTGTTTGCTTCTCTCTGTCTTTGTCACTTGTAAGCAACTTCCTCTCCTACCTCCTCTACATTCCATAGACTTTTCTAGGGAGCTGTAACCAGATCTATTTTAAGACAAATTTTAGCAGTATTTGCAGAATGAAAGATGAGTTGTGGGGAGAGGGAGAGTGAGAAGAAAGAAGCCTGTTCACTGGAGAAAGGCATTGTTCTGTAATAAAAGATCCAATAGGTGCAACAGGTGCGGCACAGCTCACTCGATCGCCCCTCCCGCTCACGGACCGGACCGGACCTCAGTCCATATAATAGTGGAAAGAAATGGAGTTGTCCAGAGCAGGATGTCAAGCAATACGATTTTTATTCAGCGGTAACTGTGGGTGATGACAAGGTGACGCGTTTCAGCCGCACTCAGCAGCCTTAGTCATACTAAGGTATGACTAAGGCTGCTGAGTGCGGCTGAAACGCGTCACCTTGTCATCACTCACAGTTACCGCTGAATAAAAATCGTATTGCTTGACATCCTGCTCTGGACAACTCCATTTCTTTCCACCTGTAATAAAAGATGTTACAAAGTTTCTTATGTATGCTAGTAGTAGTATTGTAAGAAGAAAAAAGTGGGAGAAATAGTGGTGTGCACCTGGTGAAGATGTGTAGGCAACAATATGTGTATAGCACCTTACCAAATGTACTGTGTCCATTTTAGGACATTCTCAGTCATCAGCCATAACTCCGTTTCTCATCAGGCGAAACAGCGTCCCGCCTCCTCCCTCAGACCAATCTCAGTCAATCATCAGCCACAACTCCCGCCTCCATAATCCGAAACTCCCTCATCTGAAACTCGGTCATTCATCAGACAAAAACTTCCTGCCGTATAGCAAAGCCGAATCAGTGTCAGCTCTCTGCTATACGGGTTCTGCTATACATGCTATTCAGTGTTGGCTCTGCTATACAAACTCTGTAGAAAATGTAGTGTCTGTAGTACACGTGCAAGTTTCACATCGTCGGCTCTGCTATGCGGCAGGAAGTTTGATCTGAGGCAGAATCATCTGAGGGATGACAGAGTTTTGGATGAGGGAGTTTCGGATAAGGGAGGAGGGAGTTGTGGCTGATGGATGATGGTGATTGGTGTGAGGGAGGAGCCGGGATGATGTTCTGCCTTTTGAGGGATGGAGTTGCAGCTGACGACTGACGTACATTGGTCCGAGGGAGGAGGCCGGACACTGTTACGCCTGACGCAGGACAGAGTTACGGCTGACGACTGAGAATGTCCTAAAATGGTGTTATGCTGAGGACACACCTATAAGCATGGGTAAACTATGGTCCGCAGGCTCCAAGTCCCTTCAGTATCAGAGCTATCTTCACTGGAAACATATCCACAGGTCAGGTCTGCACCGTTGGCTGAATAACTGGGGCATCACACTGGGTGCTTGACCGTTAAATAAATCATAGAAGAGGATCCAAAGTTGAATCAATTTATTGATAAAAAATTATAAAAATAATACAGTGGTCCCTCAAGTTACAATATTAATCGGTTCCAGGACGACCATTGTATGTTGAAACCATTGTATGTTGAGACCATAATTCTATGGAAACCTGGTAATTGGTTCTGGACCCCCCCAAAATGTCATCCGAAATAGGAAAAAGTGAGGATTAAAGAAAAATAAGTAGATTTATATAGATAAAGTAAGTCATAACATAAAAAGGTAAGAAAGTTCTGCTGGAAGCTTTAAATCACTGTCTATATATGGAGGACTGGAGCTTCTTCAGGGTCCTGTACAGTACACACAGTGCCCCAAAAAAAGCACAATGGAGCTGCCCCCACCTGGTGCAGCCATTCCTGGCACAGGTAAAGAGTAGTACAGAACATGTAGTACCTCCCTGTGCTGTAGGGGGCGCTACCAGACAGCCAGTTAGTACATGCACTTCAGTAATACAGGTGTTTTACCAGTGAATGCCAATTCTGATTGGTCTGTTCTTCCAGCCACTGACACGTTTTGCAGATCTGGACGGTCCGGAGCATTGTATGTTGAATCTGGTTTCAAGTTACAATGGTCTAGAAAAGACCATTGTATGTTGAAACTATTGTATGTTGAGGCCATTGAAAGTTGAGGGATCACTGTAATAAACTTTGGATTCTCTTCTATGATTTCTTTGATGGTCAAGTGCCCCGTATGATTTCCCAGTTATTCGGCCTACGGTGCCAACCTGATCTATGGATACGTATTCGGTAAAGTTAGTTCTGATACCGGAGGGACTTGATCTAGTAGTAGTAGTAGCCACTATGGGGGACATTTATCAATGTTTGCTCATGTATTCCTTTTTTAGTTATTTTTTTCTTACAATTTTTTTTGCTTATGTGCGACTTATTTATCAACTGCTTTCAGCCTGTTGATAAATTTCTTGCACTTAAGTAATTTTTTATTTTTTTGCTTTGGTTGTGACTTTCGCACTTGATAAATCTCTGACCACTGCAAGTCAAAAATCACTTTTTGCTTTGGTAAGCAAGATTTTTATTTTTTTGCTTAGGACACTGAACATGCAAAAAGTCGCAGAAAAAAAGAATGTAGTCGCACGTGCGACTTTTTTGCGACAATTTTCAGCAAAAAAACCCTACTAAATGCTTTGATAAATGTCCCCCTATAAGTCTGCTGCATTCTGTGTAAGGCTTTGTTAACCAAACAAGATGCTATTTTCTGTAATAGTACAGGTCCACTTTAATACATATACTTATTTTCTTGATTTGATTGTATATGCTGTTAGTTACTTCTGTCATTTTTTATCTAGGACAAAGCAGAAAGACTTCCCAAGATGTATTATGTAGTCATCCATAACTGTCACTGCGGCATGCTCTTTATCCCCCTTAACACACAGACTGTAGTATTTGCTAATGTTTTTCTTTGGTTTTTGTGGTCTACACTGTAAAATGTTAAAATCCTGTTTTCAATGGCTCATTCTAGTTGTTGTTTTTAATGCAGATTTTGTTCATATCACGTTACTGCTAACCAAATAGGCTATAGCATGGCAGGTCTATGATGGTATAGAGCAGTGGTCTTCAACCTGCGGACCTCCAGATGTTGCAAAACTACAACTCCCAGCATGCTGGGAGTTGTAGTTTTGCAACATCTGGAGGTCCGCAGGTTGAAGACCACTGGTATAGAGCATGGCACCTTCACAGGGTAAATCTACACTGCATTGCTCATATATGGAAAGTGAATTGTATTCATAAATATAAAGTCAATTTATTACCTATCTGGGACTAAAGGGATCTCTAGAGAAGTAGAAAGGGTTAAAGGGGGGGGGGGGGTTGCATAGAAATAAAAAGCATATGAGGAGAAGAGTCTGAAGTACTAAGTCAGAGAGACACATTCTTCCAGGTTCATTTTTCTTCAATTTTCCAAATGTTTTTTGTTATATAAAGACATTTCATTACCTCCCTCACTTCTAACAAACTTTGACAAACTTTTTATATTCATTTTAACCCACACTGGAGGAAAGGTAGACGGTCAAAGAAAAGCTGAAAAGGCTTTGAAGGACCTTTGTATCATAGGCCGACATCAAAGGCCTCTGCAATATACCTAAATTAATAATTCTGCAGCACTAGTTGGGGGGGGGGGTGTACGTGTGTATGTAGGGGGGGTTTCATTACTTTTTTCATTACTTTTAGAGCATTTTTTTTGCGCAGTTCAGGCGCAAGCAGCATATTTATTGACTTTTATGCGTCTTTTGATATAGACAGTTTCACTCTTTTTGCCTATCCATAGAACTTTTTCTTTTTAACCATGCAGTGTTCATGTATTTATCATTTGCGACTTTTGTCAAAAGTCGCTATTTTGAGAGCAAAGGTACTTTTTAGGCGCAAAGCTACACCACCTACCAGTAGGCGTGAGAATCACTTCTACCTTTTGTAATTCAACATTTAACTCCTTGTGGACGACAATATCCCACTCCCCTTCTATGACATACGCTGAGCGGGGGTCATAGCTGGGTGGTCCTGGCGGCTATCTGCCACCAGGACCCATCTCTAATGCCAGACATCACCGATCACGGTGATGCCCGGCTTTAACCCCTTAGACACCACAATCAAATTTGATTGTAGCGTCTATAATGCAAGTAAAAATGTCCTGGCAGCTCTGGGAAATTAAGTAAAAACACCAAATCTGCCAAAATCAGGACCCGGGAAAGTGTCTACTTCCCTCCACCACAAGCGTCTAGAAAAAGTGTATGTGGTAGAGCTTTTCCCACCACAGCAGAGCTGCGAAAAATTCATCATCCTGCGGCACCTTCTTGATAAATAAGATGAACACTAGTCAAACCCACCACCCAAATAAATGTGGGAAAATAGCTCTACTGTAGACATTCTTTGATAAATCTGGGCCTATGTTTGTTATGACATTACCCCCTTAAGGACCAAGCCCATTTTAACCTTAAGGACCAGGCCAATTTTATTTTAGCATTTTCGTTTTTTCCTCCTCGCCTTCTTTTTTTTTAGGGAGGAAATTTTAATGAAAACCACAATTTTGCACATTTTGGAGGGTTTTGTTTTCACACTGTACTCTTTATGGTAAAAATGACATGTGTTCTTTATTCTGTGGGTCAATACGATTAAAATGATACCCATGGCTAGATACTTTTATATTTTTGCACCGCTTTAAAAAAATCTAAAACTTTTTGTACAAAATCAGTGATCTAAAATCACCCTTTTTTGACCACCTATAACTTTTTCATTTTTCCGTATATAGGGCGGTATTGGGCTCATTCTTTGTGCCCTCATCTGTGCTTTTTATTGATACCACATTTGCATATATAAAACTTTTAGATCATTTTTTATAATTTTTTTTAATAAAATGTGACAAAAAAGCAGCATTTTTGGACTTTTCTTATTTTTTACGTTTACGTCAATCACCGTATGGGATCATTAACATTATATTTTGATAGTTCTGACATTTATGCACGCGGAAATACCAAATATGTTTATTTAAAAAAATACGCTTTTTGGGGGTAAAATGGGAAAAACTGACAATTTTCATTTTTATTGGGGGAGGGGATTTTTCACTTTTTATTTTTACATTTTTCAACTTTTATTTTACACTTTTTATGTCCCCATAGGGGACTATACATAGCAATCATTTGATTGCTTATACTGTTCAGTGCTATGCATAGGACATAGCACTGATCAGTATTATCGGTCATCTTCTGCTCTGGTCTGCTCGATCTCAGACCAGAGCAGAAGACCCCGGGATATGGCCAGAGCCAGGTGAGGGGACCTCAGGCCCACATGCTGGATGACCGGATCGCTGCGGCAGCACTGCAGGCGATCCGATCATCCATTCAAAGTACCCCACTGCCGCAGATGCCGTGATCTGTATTGATCATGGCATCTGAGGAGTTAATGGCGGACATCCACGCGATCACGGATGTCGGCCATTAATGGCGGTTCCCCGACTGCTGCTAGCAACCGGAACCTACCGTGTATGACGGGAGCACCGTTCTGATGCGCGCGGTCATACACAGGACGTAAATGTACGTCCTGGTGCGCGAAGTACCGCCAAACCAGGATGTACATTTATGTCCGTGGTCATTAAGGGGTTAAAGTATACCTTAAACAAGAAAACAAAGGGGTTATCCTATATAAAGTTGTTGTTATTTCTGCTTCCACCCACCATATTGCAATGGATATTGGCCATCATTTACTATTGTAAACCCGACATGTTTTGTTGGATTATGCGCCAGATTCTAGTGCATTACGCCAGAAATTCTGTCTGTGCCAGAATTTGCACCAGAATTTGTGCCAGAATTGAAAAAAAAAATCCTATTAACTCTCCATTTTAAAAACCTGGAAAAGGGGCGTGGCCACCGGGAAAAGGGGGCATGGTCACCAAAAGCCCCTTTACCGATATTTTCCCAAAAAAACAACATATTTACTAAGGTTTCCACAGAAAATGTGGTTGATTTCAGCTGAGGAAAACCAGACAGATCAGAGCAGGTGTAAAAAGCAAAATGTAGGAAAAGTGGAAAATGTAGGGAAGCCTTAGTAAATACCATGGAAAAAAAATTGAATGGAATTAAAACCCACAAAAGAAACCTACTCTCCACTCTTAGTAAATCAGGGCCGTTATGTGTTAAAGGTATGTCATAAATGCTTAACATGGGAATACCTCTTTTAATATTAATGTTCTATCCCCCCAAAAAAAATCTATATTTTATTCACTCCATCGGAGATAAATCTTAGATAGCTCCTTCTGGTCTACTTTCACCCAATTCACAAGATCCACAATCCCCAGTGCTTGGACCCCCAGCATTCAGGAAAGGGAATAAATGCTGATGAAGCATATCCCGAGCATATTTGATGCGCAGGATTTAAATCTGTGTTCAGTCAATTGGTTTATATTGAAATCTGCAGCATAAAATCTGCAGCTTAAAATCCTGTGCATTAAATATGCACAAGATACTATACGTGTGAATAAACCCTTAAAAGGAACCTGCCACATTAAAAATGAGATCCAATCTGTAGTCATGTTATAGAGCAGCAGGTTGATATATAGTCTTGTTGGAAAAGGTTCATCACAATTTTATTATTATTTATTATGCAAACTTGCTCATTCTGGGCTAAGTAGTCAGGTGGGCTGTCATTCTCAGTTATTGACAGCTACAGGTGTATAAATGGGATGTCAATTATTGGGAAGGACCACCCATTTGACTCCTTAGCCCATAACGGGCATAGATTTACATGTATAAATACCAAGATATCCTGAAACTTTTCCTACAGAACTAAATATCAATCTGCTCAGCTCCTCCTGGTCTATAACATGATGCCCGCAGATAGGACTGCATTTTTATTGGGAAAGGTTCCCTTTTAACCCTTAACCCCTTAAGGACCCTTGACGTACTCCTACGTCATGACACCCTGGTACTTAAGGACCCATGACGTAGGCGTACGTCATGGAGAATTCCGGCCCCCGCCACGCGCCGGGCGGGGATCGGACCGGGATGCCTGCTGAAATCATTCAGCAGGCATCCCGTGCAAACGCCCAGGGGGGGTAATCAGACCCCCCTATTTCGGCGATCGCGGCAAATCGCAAGTGAATTCACACTTGCGATTTGCGCAATTCCGGGTCATTTCGGGTCTATGGTGACCCGGTGACCCGGAATATAAGGGGGATTGCAGTTGTCTAAGACACCCACGATCCCCCTGAAGGGATAGGAGTGAGTTGGCAGGGGTGCCACCCTTTCTATCCCTGCTATTGGTGGTCTAGACACGACCACCAATAGCAGATTGGGGGTGGGGGGGTTAACTTTCGTTTTCCCCGTCCTGCCCACCCATAATAGGCGGGGCAGGACAGGGAAACGACGGGGACCAGCGCCGAAGATCCACTTACCCATCCGTGCGGGCGTCCCAGGCAGCGGGCGACGGAGATCGGCAGGCGGCTATGTCGTGCGGCTGGATCGTACGGAAGCCGGTGAGTTGCTTAATAACATCTGGAGGGTATAGTTTGAGACCACTATACAGTGGTCTCTAACTGTAGCCCTTTAGATGTTGCAAAACTACAACTCCCAGCATGCCCAGACAGCTGTTTGGGCATGCTAGAATATGTAGTTTTGCCACAGCTGGAGGGCTACAGTTAGAGACCACTATACAGTGGTTTCTAACTGTAGCCCTCCAGATGTTGCAAAACTACAACCCCTAGCATGCCCAAACAGCTGTTTGCTGTCTGGGCATGCTGGGATTTGTAGTTTTGCAACAGCTGGAGCACCACAATTTGGAGATCACTTTGCAGTGTTCTCTAAAACTGTAGCCCTCCAGATGTTGCAAAACTGCAAATCCCAACATGCCCAAACAGCAAACAGTTGTCTCGGCATGCTGGGAGTTGTAGTTGTGTTCCTCCAGCTATTGCATAACTGCATCTCCAAGCATGCCCATTGGCGATCAGTACATGCTGGGAGTTGTAGTTTTGCAACAGCTGGAGGCACACTGGTTGGAAAATACTGAGTTAGGTAACAGAACCTAACTGAAGGTTTTCCAACCAGTGTGCCTCCAGCTGTTGCAAAAGTACAACTCCCAGCATGCACGGTCTGTCAGTACATGCTGGGAGTACAGGGTACATTCACACGGGCCAGTAAGTTTCCTGCTTCAAGTTTGGGCTGCGGCAAATTTTTCGCCGCAGCGCAAACTCCTAGCGGGAAACTCACCGTATCATGCCAGTGCGAATGTACCCTAAAAACACTACACTACACTAACACATAATAAAGGGTAAAACACTACATATACACCCCCTTACACTGTCCCCCCAATTAAAATTAGAAACCTATTGTACGGCATTGTTTCCAAAACGGAGCCTCCATCGTCACGGGCGATTAAGAGAAGGCGGAGCTACTGAATGGGTTCTTTAGTTCTGTATACACTATGGAAAAAGGAGCTGACATTGGCCAGGTCAGTGCTGGTAACACATCATGTAATGTACTGAACTGGCTTAATGTAGAGATGGTACAAGTTAAGTAAAGTAAATGTAAGCAAATCTCCAGGGCCGAATGGACTACACCCAAGAGTTCTTAGAGAGGTAAGTTCAGCAATATCTGTACCCTTGTTCATGATATTTAGAGATTCTCTGGTGTCTGGTATTGTGCCAAGGGATTGGCGCAAGGCTAATGTGGTGCCAATCTTTAAGAAGGGCTCAAGGTCTTCGCCAGGCAATTATAGACCGGTAAGTCTAACGTGCATTGTGGGTAAATTGTTTGAAGGACTTATAAGGGATTACATACAGGAATACATAGGGGATAATAGTATTATAAGTGATAGCCAGCATGGGTTTACTAAGGATAGAAGTTGTCAAACCAATCTAATTTGCTTTTATGAAGAGGTGAGTAGAAGCCTTGACAGAGGAATGGCTGTGGATATAATGTTTCTGGATTTTGCCAAAGCGTTTGATACTGTCCCTCACAGACGTCTGACAGGTAAGTTAAGGTCCTTGGGCTTGGAAACTTTAGTTTGTAACTGGATTGAACACTGGCTCATGGATCGTACCCAGAGAGTGGTGGTCAATGATTCGTACTCTGATTGGTCCCCGGTTATTAGTGGTGTACCCCAAGGTTCAGTACTGGGCCCGCTGTTGTTTAATTTATTTATCAATGATATAGAGGATGGTATTAACAGCTCTGTTTCTATCTTTGCAGATGACACCAAGCTTCGTAGCACGGTACAGCCTATAGAGGATGTGCATAAGTTACAAGATGACTTGGATAGACTAAGTGTCTGGGCATCCACTTGGCAAATGAGGTTCAATGTGGATAAATGTAAAGTTATGCATCTGGTTACTAAGAACATGCATGCATCGTATGTCTTAGGGGGGATTAAACTGGCAGAGTCACTGGTAGAAAAGAATCTGGGTGTACTTGTAGATCACAGACTACAGAATAGCATGCAATGTCAGGCTGCTGCTTCCAAAGCCGGCAGGATATTGTCATGTATAAAAAGAGGCATGGACTCGAGGGACAGGGACATAATACTCCCCCTTTATAAAGCATTGGTACGGCCTCACCTGGAATATGCTGTTCAGTTTTGGTCGCCTGTTCATAAAAGGGACACTGTGGAGTTGAAAAGGGTGCAGAGACGCGCGACTAAACTAATATGGAGCATGGAACATCTTAGCTATGAGGAGCGATTAAAGGAGTTACAATTGTTTAGTCTTGAGAAGAGACGTTTAAGGGGGGATATGATAAACGTATATAAGTATATAAATGGCCCATACAAAAAATATGGAGAAAAACTGTTCCAGGTTAAACCCCCCCAAAGGACGAGGGGGCACTCCCTCCGTCTGGAGAAGAAAAGGTTTAGTCTAAAGGCGCAACACGCCTTCTTTACCGTGAGGACTGTGAATTTATGGAACGGTCTACCTCAGGAACTGGTCACAGCAGGAACAATTAACAGCTTTAAAACAGGGTTAGATACATTCCTGGAACAAAATAACATTAATGCTTATGCAGAATTATAAAACTACATCCCTTTCCCTTATCCCCTTACACCCTTCACTTCAATTCCCTGGTTGGACTTGTTGGACGTATTTCTTTTTTCAACCATACTAACTATGTAACTATGTAACAACTCCCAGCATTTCCGGACAGCCACTGACTGGGAATTTAGCAACAGCTGGAGGCACCCTGTTTGGGAATCACTGCCATAGAATACCCCTATGTCCACCCCTATACAATCCCTAATTTAGTTCTCAAATGCACATGGTGCTCTCTCACTTCGGAGCCCTGTCGTATTTCAATGAAACAGTTTAGGGCCACATATGGGGTATTTCCGTACTCAGGAGTTTTGGGGGGCTTTTTCTCCTTTTACCCCTTATGAAAAGGAAAAGTTGGGGGCTACACCAGCTTGTTAGAGTAAAAAAATAAAAAAAATTATACTATCATGCTGGTGTTGCCCCATACTTTTTATTTTCACAAGCGTTAAAAGGAAAAAAAGACCCCCAAAATTTGTAACGCAATTTCTCCTGAATACGGAAATACCCCATATGTGGGCGTAAAATGCTCTGCGGACGCACAACAAGGCTCAGGAGTGAGAGTGCACTATGTACATTTGAGGCCTAAATTGGTGAGTTGCACAGGGTTGGCTGATTTTACAGCGGTTCTGACATAAACGCAAAAAAAGAAATACCCAAATATGACCCCATTTTGGAAACTACACCCCTCATGTAATGTAATAAGTGGTACAGTGACTTTTACGCCCCACAGGTGTCTGACAGATTTTTTGAACAGTGGTTCGTGAAAATGAAAAATGTAATTTTTCATTTGCACAGCCCAATGTTCCAAAGATCTGTCAAACACCAGTGAGGTGTAAATACTCATGGCACCCCTTATTAATTTCTGTGAGGAGTGTAGTTTCCAAAATGGGATCACATGTGGGGGCGTCCACTGTTCTGGCACCACGGGGGCTTTGTAAACACACATGGCCCCTGACTTCCATTCCAAAATTTTATTTTCCCAAAAGCCCCAAGGCGCTCCTTCTCTTCTGAGCATTGTAGTGCGCCAGCAGAGCACTTGACGTCCATACTCAGAAGAGATGGTGTTACAAATTTTGGTGGGCATTTTGTCCTATTATCCCTTGTAAAAAAAAAATTATTTGAGGGAAAACTAGCATTTTAGTGAAAAAAAAAAAAATCATTTACACATCCAACTTTAATGAAAAGTTGTCAAACACCTGTGGGGTGTTAAGGCTCACTGGACCCCTTCTTACTTGCCTTGAGGGGTGTAGTTTCCAAAATAGTATGCCATGTGTTTTTTTTGTTTTTTTTTGTTTTGCTGTTCTGGCACCATAGGGGCTTCCTAAATGTGACATGCCCCCCAAAAACCATTTCAGAAAAACTCACTCTCCAAAATCCCACTGTCGCTCCTTCCCTTCTGAGCCCTCTACTACGCCCGCCAAACACTTTACATACACATATGAGGTATTTTCTTACTCGAGAAAAATTGTGTTACACCTTTTAGGAAGATTTCTTTCCTTTTACCCCTTTCTCACACCGAACCAAAGAAAATGCACCACCACAAAGGATTTATCTTTATTTAATTTCATATAAAAAATATTGCATATATAAAAAATACATAGAGAGTAGGAAAAAGCAGCGATGGGGATGCGATTCGCATAGCGGGACGCGCCCGCTTCCGAATCGCATCCCAAGCCACTTACCCGTCCCGGTCTCCGTCTGTAATGTTCTGGCGCGTGCGGCTCCGCTCTCTAGGGTGCGCGCACGCCAGCTCTCTAAGATTTAAAGGGCCAGTGCACCAGTGATTGGTGCCTGGCCCAATCAGTCTAATTAGCTTCCACCTGCTCCCTGTGTATATTACCTCACTTCCCCTGCACTTCCTGGCCGGATCTTGTTGCCTTGTGCCAGAGAAAGCATTTAGTGTTGTCCAAAGCCTGTGTTCCAGATCTCCTGCTATCCTCATTGACTACGAACCTTGCCGCCTGCCCCGACCTTCTGCTACATCTGACCTTGCCTCTGCCTAATCCTTCTGTCCCACGCCTTCTCAGCAGTCAGCGAGGTTGAGCCATTGCCGGTGGATACGACCTGGTTGCTACCGCCGCAGCAAGACCATCCCGCTTTGCGGCGGGCTCTGGTGAAAACCAGTAGCAACCCTAGAACCGGTCCACCGACACGGTAAACGCCAATCCCTCGCTGACACAGAGGATCCACATCCAGCTAGCCGAATCCTAACAGCACCAGATACATACACGTACAGGACGGAGGGCTATCCCACAAAGCATACATGAAATGTGACACAGGTCAGAGATAGATTAAATTAAGGTACTAGCCAAAATGGACAATGTAAAGTGCAAGCATGGTAGCTATATGAGACCTGAACACAGAAAGAGGGATACAATATAATGGGGGGATGCCAACCGTACCTATACAAACCCCAATGATCGTTTCGCTGTAAGAACGCTTCCTCTGGGGGCGTGGCTAACCTATGAACCGGTAATTGTTTTTATACTGCCCCCGGCCTATCACCCTTAACATGACAGTGATTGACACTCCTATGCTCCAGTGTCCACATACTTCATTAAGCAGACTGTGCCCACCTGTAGTATAACCTGCCCGGAATTCAACGTGCATCCGTACTTCCTGGAGTGAATCACAAATGCGCAAGCGTGCCGGAGGTTTCCGGCACCCGCGAACATGTGATGCGTCCCATGATCGCTCAATGCGATCACGTAACCCGTCACAGGACAGACTCACTACGGTACCATAGAAACATAATAAACATGTTGCTGCACGTGCGCTATACAGAAAGAAGTAGTAATCATAAGTGAAGCAACACAGCAAATGTGAGACACAGCAAACAGTGAAAGTGATGAGTGAAAAAGTGATGAAAGTGAATGAGTGAATCAGTGAGAAATAGATAATAATGGTAGTGAAAAGGAAAATACGAATTACCTAAAAAAAAGTTTTTACCCCTTGTAAAAATTCAATAACTGGGTCTACAAGAACATGCGAGTGTAAAAAATGAAGATTTTGAATTTTCTCCTTCAATTTGCTGCTATTCCTGTGAAACACCTAAAGGGTTAGCAAACCTTTTAAATGTCATTTTGAATACTTTGAGGGGTGCAGTTTTTATAATGGGGTCATTTGTGGGATATTTCTAATATGAAGGCCCTTCAAATCCACTTCAAAACCGAACTGGTCCCTTTTCGATTTTGAAAATTTTGTGAAAAATTGGAAAATTGCTGCTATACTTTGAAGCCCTCTGGTGTCTTCCAAAAGTAAAAACTTGTCAATTTTATGATGCCAACATAAAGTAGACATATTGTATATGTGAATCAATATATAATTTATTTGGAATATTCATTTTCCTTATAAGCAGAGAGCTTCAAAGTTACATTTTCAAATTTTTCACCAAGAAATGATGCAAGTATCGATAAAATGTTACCACTAACATAAAGTAGAATATGTCACGAAGAAACAATCTCGGAATCAGAATGAAAGGTAAAAGCATCCCAGAGTTATTAATGCTTAAAGTGACAGTGGTCAGATGTGCAAAAAATGGCCGGGTCCTACAGTGAAAATTGGCTAGGACCAAGCCCATTTTGGTCTTAAGGACCAGGTCAATTTTTGTTTTTGCACTTTGTTTTTTCCTCCTCCCCTTCTTGTTTTTTGCATTACTAATTGTACTTTGCAATGATATCAATCATTTCATAACAAAATCTATGAGGAAACCAAAGGAAAATATTTGTGGGGTGAAATTGGGTAAAAATTACACCTTGGCCCTCATTTGCTAACATCATTCCGACTCTTTTTGTCGGGTTTTGCACCTAAATTCTGTCACACAGAGCGCAGAAAAAAAACGACAGAATCTGAATCACTCTGAGTGAAAAGAAAACTACAAAATGGGTGTTGTTTTCTGGAAAAGGGGCGTGTCCCCTACATTTCATCCAAAATCACTCATCTTTTCTTAAAACTGGGAAGAAAACCCCATACTTCAAAGCATGTATAAAGTTTTAGAAAGCGAAGTAAATTCTCTGGCTGTTTGCTCCTTTGCCTGCCTCGTCTTTTTCAAGCGATACTTTTTTTTCTATTGTATTCTATCTATCTACATGTGTGTATATATACATATATATATATATATATATATATATATATATATTTATATGTGTATATATATATATATATATATATATATATATATATATATATCTGCTTTGTATATGTCTATCTATACCTATGTATATATATATATATATATATATATATATATATATATATACAGCAGATAGATAATCCAGGAAAAAGAATTTCAGCAGCACACCCGTTGGTTCATGTGCAAATAGTGGGATTTTATTGACCCATGTCGAATGCGACGTTTCAAGGGCATCATGCCCTCTTTTTCAAGCATAGTGCAAAGGTTACAATGTCCACAATATATCAGGTGTATTCTCATACAATTCACATACAATTAAATACAAACATCACCATAAAAATTATCAAATATGCAGTATAAAAATACACACGTGTGAGATATATAAAACAGGTATCAGACAACACCATCTATAATCATAATCACTGTGAGACATAGCAAACATCATAATAATCTGTGCAATACATTTCCCCAATTATTAAGATAGCAGGTGTGAAGTGTCTTGTGCTAATGAAGAACAGATGAAAAACAAAGTTGTACCTTAGGACAGATCCGCATGCTCCTGTATGCCCATGATCACCATAACGGCATTCCTTACTTCTGCATTGGCATCCAGAGGTCACATGACCATCATGTGACTGAGTTACGTCACATGAACTCCGTTACCCCGGCCAGCTAACCCAGCGCCTGCGCATATGACTGCTGGATGCCGAGCTATTCGTCAGATCTCACACATATACAAATAAAACTTAGAATTTAATCCTATAGCCACACATAAAACTTTCATATGGCTATATACACAATAAGATGATCATTAAGACAATATTAAGTATGTACATGGAACTTCCAATGACTTATGGTAAAATCGCACAAAAAACGCGCCAGTGTGAATGGTGTGCTAAAATATCTAGCTAAAATTATGTATTGAGTATATACAAAACATATGTGTCAGATAAATATAAAAGTGAATTGTGTCTGTAGTGTATACATAATCAATATAATGGGGGAGATTTATCAAAACCTGTGCAGAGGAAAACTTGCCAAGTTGCCCATAGCAACCAATCAGATCGCTTCTTTCATTTTTCAGAGGCCTTCATAAAAATGAAAGAAGCAAGCTGATTGGTTGCTATGGGCAACTGGGCAAGTTTTCCTCTGCACAGGTTTTGATAAATCTCCCCCAATGTGTATGTGTCAAAAAGAGATACATCTTAATAAAGAAAAAAAAAAGAAAAAACAATATATATATATATATATATATATATATATATATATATTTTTTTTTTTTTTTTTTTTGTAAATATACAGATTCTGACCAAAATTATTTTATTGTAAATCTCGTAACACATATCAATGTAGTAATAGTATTTTTTGGTGCCAGGTAAATGTAGTGGATCTATCTCTTCGGTATCACAAATGCTTTGAAATCACTTATTTTTCGAATACCTTAAAGGGGTACTCTGGTGAAAACCTTTTTTCTTTTAAATCAACTGGTGGCAGAAAGTTAAACATATTTGTAAATTACTTCTATTAAAAAATCTTAATCCTTCTTGTACTTATTAGCTGCTGAATACTACAGAGGAAATTATTTTCTTTTTGGAATGCTCTCTGATGACATCACAAGCACAGTGCTCTCTGCTGACGTTATTATAATAATAACACTTAATTTTTTGTTGTCCTTAGTGGGATTTGAACCCAAGTCCCCAACACTGCAAGGCAGCTGTGCTAACCACTGAGCCACCTTGCTGCCCTTAGCATACATCAGCTATGCATCAGCTATGCATGGTTGCTAAAATGGACAGAGATGTCAGCAGAGAGCACTGTGCTCGTGATGTCATCAGTACCCCTTTAATTGTGTCTTGCACTTTCCATATTTGTGAAGTGTTGGTGTGGCACCATGGTCAAACTACTCTGATGCATCAGGCATTGGTGGGTGGAAATCCTGGCTGATCCATGCCTGATTCATCTTCATAAAGGTCAGTCTCTCCACATTTTTTGTGGACAGATGAGTTCTCCTCTGGGTTACTATGGCCACCACTGCACTAAACACCCGTTTTGATGGCACACTACTGGCCGGGCAGGACAGCTTTTCCAGAGCAAACTCTACTAGTTGTGGCTACAGAGCAAGTTTGGCTTCTCAGAAGTCCAGCGGATCTTCAAGGTGTGTTGGCATTAGCGTTCCTCGCGAATATTCCCAATTCAAATTTTATTTGCGAATAACGCATATTTGCGAATTCGCGAAAATAGCACTATATATTCGAAATTACGAATATTCACTTTTTTTTTCACAGTACACATCACAGTGATCATCTCTCACTGCTTCCAGCTTGGGTGGTCTAAAGAAGGCTCTAATAATACTGTGTGAGACCGCCAGGCAAATATTCGCATATGCGAATATTAGCGAATATTGATCCCTCCCTTCTGCTGCTTCCATCAAGTTACACTGGTATACTTGCTATAAAGTTGATGAATTTTCACATATGCGAATTTTCACATATGCGAATTTTCGCATATGCAAAAAGAAGACCGAATATTACGAATATGCGAATTTAGCGAATATATGACGAATATTCGTCCATATATTTGCGAAATATAGCAAATTTGAATATGGCCTATGCCGCTCAACACTAGTTGGCATGGTCATGTCAAGATATGCCACCACCTGCTTGTTCAGGTCCTGCTCCAGGGCTTCCTGCTGCTGATGAGTTGCTTCACTCAGCGACTGTAGACTGAGGATGCTGCTGATGGATCTGGTACTGCTCCTGCCAATCCACCCCTCCCCAGTATCCATGGCAGTGGATGGTGAGCGCAGAGGGCCCCATCAAGTCAGACCTGAAAGAGGATGGACGATGGCACAGATAGGCATCTGCCAACTGACTATGTATGATGTCTCTGTAGTAGGTCAGTTTGTCCTCCATCTCAGTGGGTGTAAAAAAGGCCACCATTTTGTGTCGGTAGCGATGGTCAAATAAGGTGGAGAGCCAGAAATCATCTCGCTGCCAAATGGTGACAATTCAGCGGTCATTACGCAAGCAAGTGAGCATGCATCATGCCATTTGTACAAGTGGCTCAGAGGGACTCCCTGCCTCCATCTCCACTGCATACTGTCACGGTGTGTCTTGGTCCTCTGTCTCGCCTTCCTCATAACTCTTCCTTTCCTGTCAGATGACTAGAAAAACCGCCCAATTGGTGAAACCTAAACTGTGCTTAATTGTGCCCCTCCCCCTCCTCCTCCAGTTCAGCCCCCACAGGCCCTATATGGCCGTGAGATGTAAGTGCCATGTCTCCAGTGCCCTGACCAGCCATCGTTTCCAACATGTGTTGTAGTAGATGAAGCAGTGGAATGATGTTGTTTATCCCATAATCCTGGCATCTGACTAATAATGTGGCTTCCTCAAAGGGCCTGAGCAAACGACAGGTGTCATGTATGAGTTGCCACTGGTTGACATTGAAATTAAACAGGGGAGTCCCCCTACCTGCTTGGATCATCAAGAAATTGGTGATGGCTTTTCTCTGTTCGTATAGTCGGTCCAATATATGGAGGGTGGAATTCCAACGTGTAGGAAACGTTGCAAATCGGACTATGTTGGGGGAAGCCGTTCTGACGCTGCAGCTCAAGGAGGGTGTGCTTTGCGATGTACGAGTGGCTGAAGTGCCTTCCTTCCTATTGTTAGGATGTCTTGCAGATGGGGGAAAACTTCAGGAACCGCATAACAACGAAATTGAACATGTGTGCCATGCAGGGCGCATGTCTCAGGCTTCCTTGTCGCAGCGTAAACAAGATGTTCTTCCCATTGTTGGTCACCATGGTTCCCATTTCCAGTTTTCGTGGAGTATGCCATGCTCCGATTTCTTTATGAATTATTTTTAGCAGTTCCTCGAATGTGTGACATGCCAAGGCAAACCCTGTGAAGAACAGCGTTACACCCCCGTGCCCTGCACACATGGTATGCTGGGGGGGGGGTACTAAGACTTGTCCATGCAGTGGAGACTGAGGATGCAGTGGAGGATGAAGAGTTGCACACTGTCCCAGGACCAACAGCCTGAGAGCGTGGAGGCAGAAGCGGCGTGACCTGCCAAAGTTACAGCTCCACATCTCGGTGCTGTTGTGCAGTTTTGTACACACCGACAGGCTCAAGGACTGGCCCACCTTCTGTTCCACAAAATTGTGCAGGCCTGGCACTGCCTTTTTTGCAAAGAAATGATGGCTTGGGACTCTCCACCTCGGCTCGGCACAAGCCATCAGTTCTCATTTGGATAGAAGAACATTCAGCTTCTGCGCCGTTGGCGCATACTGTTGTCTCTTGGACATGGCTTCGCCGATGGATTGCTGGCGGAATAACTGACTCGAAGTTGGAGGAGCAGGAGCATCTGGAGCAACAGAAAATGGGTTTGACACACAGCTCCCTTCGGCTGAGGTGGCGGAGCCTTGGCTGGCTGAAACAGGGAGCGGCATGCCACTGGGTGATGCAGCAGGCTGGACCACCACATCGGAGCCACAGTTCTCTCAGGCCGCTTTATGGTGATGCTGCATATGTCCACGCTTTACCTTCTGCCGGCACATCTTGATGTGGCCAGGTTAACATCCTCCAGATGCTTGGTGAAAAAGTGCCACACAGCCGAGTAGCTGATTTTCCCACTAACAGTCCGCACTGATTGACTGTTACTGCTGTCAACTCCAGGAACCCATCTTACACTTTCTCCCAGGAAGGTATGCTGCCGCAAAGCAGGTTGTCTACTTCAGGAATGTTTGGCTCCAGAATTTCCAATTCTGCCACCATGCTTACTGCCAACATGCTACCAGCTGGCTCAGCTGCTGCCTCATGGGCAACCTGCAACCCTCTTCTCCTGATGATGATGAAGCCCATTCTGCACCCAGCTGCCAAGCGCGATCAGCTTCATCATCATCATCATCATCGAGTTTTGTCTGCACGTCACTCCTCAGGTTCCTTAACAGTGTCTGTTTCAGGAGCCTAAACGCTCGCAGCACCATCTCCCACGCCACTCTCCTCATTACTATTTACCTGCTTAGTGGAGGATGCGGCGGATGTCTCCTCCACTTCTTGGCTTGACAGTAGCTACTTACTGTCCTCTAGTAGATCATCCTTACTAAATAGTGGAGCTGAACCCACAGCATAAGATACTTCTATGGGGGAGGGAACAGCAGAGGACAGAGGCAGTGGGAGATCAGGGACTGCTCTCAGGGCCATGCCAACTGAGGGTTGTGCCTGAGGACCCCACCCGAATGTTGACTGGGGGTGTCAGATGTCACTTGTGATGAAGTGGATGACCGTGTTAACCAATCAATGAGGGCAGATGGGTTGCTGGTCGAGACATGACCACTGGCTGATACCAAGAGCTCAAGCCTCTTTCTGCAACTCCTGCTGCCACTTGCCCCTAGTCTGTTGCAACCTCTGCCTGATGAATATAGGCCTCTGCCACTCATCTGTACTGATCCTGGCACGTCCCTGCCTGACATACTTAGTGCGTATATGAGGGGAGGACAATGCGCTCCACTACGCTTAAAACAGTATTTGTCTACAACACCAGTAGTTTTGGTTGGCCTTTCACAGTATCTAGGCCCTTAAGACTTTAACAGGAACAAATCAGTACACCACTTAGAAGTACATATGTGGTATGCACTTATGAGGGTGAGGACAATGCACTCACGTATGCTTAAAATAGTATTTGTGTACAACACCAGCCTGCATGTACTTTTGCCTGACCTTTCACAATATATAGGCCCTTAAGACTTTAACAGGAACAAAATAGTACTCCACTGAGATGCTCTTATGTGGTATGCACTTATAAGGGGAGGACAATGCGCTCCAGTACGCTTAAAACATTATTTGTCTACAACACCAGCAGTACACACCAGTGCTGCAGCACACAGTCACTGTGTACTACACCTAAAATTGCACTTTCTCTCTCAATCTCACTCCCTTCCCTATCAGTGCTTCTAGGCTGGATTTGGGCTTGAGGTGAATCGCTGCTGTAAAAAGCTTTTCTGTGCAACACACACTGCTCTCTGTCCCTCTCTGTGCAACAGAATGCTGATGTGACTGGGAGGTGAATCGCTGCTGGGAAAAGGCTTTTCTGTGCAACACACTGCGCTGTCTGTCCCTCTCTCTCTCTCTGCAATAAAAGGCTGACTGGCTGCAAGATGGCTGCCCATAATATAGGGCTGTGACATCACAGGGGTGGCTGGCTGCTGATAGGCTGCATGCTGCATGTGATTCAGGGTCATCCCATCAACCCTTGTTCCCGCCTTCCCAGGATTCCTTGCCCCATGTCCTCATATGTAGATCTACCATTTTAGATGCCCTGGAGCTTGGACCGAACTAAATGGAGTTTAATGAAGCGATTTATGCGATTAATTCGCAGCAATATTCACATTTGCTGCAAATTGAATTCGTCCTGAAATTTGTAACGAATTCGGATTTGTCAGATTTGATTCGCTCATCCCTAGTCATCATTATAGGTTCCTTTTATGCAGTGTTTAATGAGGGATTATAATACACATCATAAAAGGCAAGGAATGGTTTATTAAATACCCTAACAATCTAAAATATTACTGTGATGAAAAAATTAAGAAAAGAACAATGACAAGTGATATAGAAAATATTAGTAAAAATATTTCTGCTATGATAAAATCTAAGTGGATGGCCAGCTTTATATTGATCAGGTGAAAAAATATGAAGTAACTATAATTCTTCTTGGATTCTCTTTCAGTTTAAAGGGGTATTCCAGGCAAAACCTTTTTTTTTTATACATATATATATATATATATATATATATATATATATATATATATATATATATCAACTGGCTCCGGAAAGTTAAACAGATTTGTAAATTACTTCTATTAAAAAAAACTGAATCCTTCCAATAGTTATTAGCTTCTGAAGTTTTCTGTCTAACTGCTCAATGATGATGTCACGTCCCGGGAGCTGTGCATGATGGGAGAATATCCCCATAGAAACTGCACAGCTCCCGGGACGTGAGTCATCAGCGAGCAGTTAGACAGAAAACAACAACTCAACTTCAGAAGCTAATAACTATTGGAAGGATTAAGATTTTTTAAAAGATGTAATTTACAAATCTGTTTAATTTTCCGGAGCCAGTTAATGTATAACAAAAAGTTTTGGCCTGGAATACCTCTTTAAAGCTGATAAGCTTATATTTAGTAAAACAGGACAAAAGAAGAACATTAACTTATACATTCAATTCATATCTGTTACCAAGTTAGCACAATGTTTTCATTTCTAGAAGGCCAGTGACAGCAAGGTGACCCTAAGCATTCGCCTTCTGCTCATTAGAAAATATCAGTGGTCACTCACTAAAGTGAGAACAACTTCTAAAGTGTGAACACCTTCCATAGTGAGAACACCTTCTACAGTAGTATCTATTTCTTTTCTGCTGCCAATTTACTTTAATTGAAATTTGGGCTGAGGCCAGAAGCTAGTCAGTGTAACGTTGCTCCAAACTAGTTCACCAGCCATGCTCTTAACAATGATCCTCATTTTGCATCCTTCATATTTTGGCATTTCACACTTCTGACTCAATGCATTCAAACTGTCAAAAGCAAAACCCATTAACTTACAATAAGGTTAACCCCTTCAGGTGGCTGAAAGAACAGCCCTAGTTAAGATGATAATGTTGCCACAAGTTTTATTTGTACTAGCGAATAGGCACATTTGATGGGAATAAGGATTTTTAAGCAAATTAAGCCGTAATGAGATATTTGGTGTGTAAAAGACATGCAACGAGAATACAAAAAATCTAAGTAAGATTGGACTAGATTTTAGGATCTATTTTTTGGCAGCATAATTGCATTTTTAAAGAAAAGGAAACAAATAGGTTAGAGGAAAATAAATATTGGGATAGACATATTTGCGAATTGTTATAATAAGGTCACATAGTTATGATGAAAAGGAAGGGTTTTCCTCTGATTGATATGACAGATAGGGTGTTGCTTATATAACTGGCTCAGCTCCAGCATTGCATCCATCTTCTTTATGGCATGGCCAGTGACTTCCCTCATCTTCAAGAAAGTGGTGACTGGCCTATCAGGAAGTGGGAGCATGAGGCCAATCAGCTGCAGTGACAATTCTTAAACCTCCCAGTGACCGGAGATTTAAACCTAGTTGTCTCTGTAGACTGTACTCGTGATCGAGGTTTACCTCATTACTAGGGTTCCTTGTGCCTGTTGTTCCTGTGACCTATCCTGTGTATTATGACCTCTGCTTGTGACCTGACGAACTTTGCTTGTAATTTTTTGTACTGGGCTGCCATCTAGGTTTGACCAGTTGCCTGTCCTGACGTTGCCTTGGTTTGCGATTTTGTACTTCTCTGCCCTCTTGGTTACTGACTTCTGGTGTCTTCCTGTTTAATTCCACATCTGATGATTTTGTACTGTATTTGGCTGTATGTTGCTGACCTGGTTAGCCTGACATTTATGACTACTCTGATTCCACTGCACGTAGGTCAATGTAGGGATCATGTAGGTAGGGACAATGGTTGAGGCAAAATTTAGTTTGCATTACTCCCTACCCGGACACGAGAAAAACGAAATAAATATCACAAGTCATGGGGGTATATAAATTCCTGCCAATAGTTAATAATTTGTAATTCAAGGAAATAAAAAAGAGTCAAGACTGGTATTTTGTGGAAAAGTACAGGTTAAGATTTTTTAAAAAGTTATTGTGGGGGGAAGGTTTGGGCCTTTTATGTAATTTTGTGTAGACCAGTGATTCCCAACCGGGGTGCAGTTCGGCACTGCCCGGGGTGCCGCGGGATTTTGCTGTCAAAATCACATTTTTTTTTTTAATTTCCCACGCCGGCCTGCGCGCCTGTGACTCACGGCACCGCAGGGGGGAAGGGAAGTACGTGTGCGCTTTGCTGTGCGTGCACACGCAGTGTCCCCCAGCGTCCCCTGCGGCCCAGTGAGTGAGTGCCCTGGTGGTGCTCTGCTGGATTACCATGCTGGTGTAGTGACCCGTGCCCCAGCATCTCCCTTCCCCCTGCGGCGCAGTGAATGAGTGCCCTGCTGGATTCCCATGCCGTTGTAGTGACCCATACCCCAGCGTCCCCCTCCCCCCAGCGATGCAGTGAATGAGTGCCCTGCCGGAGCCCTGCCAGAGAGGGGGGGGAAGGTGGAAGCTGCGCTGAATTCCCGTGCTAGTGTAGTGAAGAAAAATGGCTTGCTAAAGGTACTGTACCCTTTCTCCCCTTCTGCTACCCCATCTTAACCCTGTCCACCCCCCTCCTGTCACCCATGTCAAACCCCCCTCTCACCCATTTCATCCATGTCCACTCCTGTCATCCATGTCCACCCCTCTGTCCATCCCTGTCACCCAAGTCCACCCCCCTATTCACCCCTTTGTCACCCCTGCCACCCCTCTTTTATCCCTCTTGTCATCCTTGTCCACCCTCCTGTCATCCCTGTTCACCCCCATATCTCCTGTGTCCACCCTCCTGTCATCCATGTCCACCTTGGCCACCCCTTTGACACCCATGTCCACCCCATTCACCCATCTGTCCCTTTGTCACTCCTGTCCACCCCTCTTTTAACTGCTTGTCCACCCTGCTGTCATCCCTGTCCATCCCCCTGTCACCCATGTTCACCCCTCATTGTCCACCCCTTTGACCACATCCTTGTCATCCATGTTCACTCCTCTTTCCCTTTGTCACCCCTGTCCACCCATGTTACCACCTTGTCACTCCTGTCCATCCCTGTCACCCCAATGCCCCATGTCACCCATGTACACTCTTCTACACCCCTCTGTCACTCACGTACACCCCTGTCACCCATGTACACCCCCCTACGCCCCCTGCCACTAATGTACACTTCTCTACATCCCTATGCCACCCATGTACACTCCTCTACACGCATCTGTCACCCATGTACACCCCCCTGACACCCATGTACACTCCTCTACACACTTCTGCCACCCATGTACACTCTAAATACCTGTCACCCATGTACACTCCTCTACATACCTTTCACCCATGTACACCTTTCTACACCCCTCGGTTACCCCTTTACACCCCTGTATTCCTCTTCACTTGTAAAAGGGGAATCTGGAGGCTGATGCTGGTAAAGTGCGGAGCCTAATAGGTTTGTTTTGCAGTTGAAGGGTTGTGGCTGGAAGAAATGGTCATGATGGTCCAGACCAGATGGAGAAGAGAGAAGAGAAGGGAACAACACTGATAAGAGAATATGTCATTTTGCTGTCTAAAGCATCACTGTAAACTACATATCCACGGATAAATAGATACTGTGCATTGCATAATTTTTTTTTTTTTTTTTTTTTTGCTTGTCATTTGCTCGTATTTTTCCAAGGGGTGCCCCAAGCCGTAAAAAGGTTGGGAAACACTGGTGTATGAAATTCCTGTCAATGCCTACTTTATATACATGCAGATCAACCATGCAGTTAGGGCAACAACTTATGAGAACATATTTCTTCATAGAGGAATCACAAGTGGTAAGGTATATAGAATCAAAAGAAAAAGGTGATATTAAGACTGGACAAGAAAATTTTGGTTATAAAAGGTAAAAGATTGAATCCCGATAGTGAAGAATGGAAAAAAGGATTTGAGTAATCTGAGAGAGAAAATTAAAGGGACATTTGGAAATGGGGAAAATATATTTCCAGTAATGAATCGCTCAGGACACCATTTAAAAAAAATAAAAATAAATATAGATTCTATTACACACCTATATTGCTGTACAATATAGTTCGTAAATAAGACATCAGATGCCTGAGATGTGAGAGATCAGGGATAGATTTTTTTCACATGTACTTTGAATGTCCATCAATCAAAAAGGTCTGATATGATATTCTTCAAAGTATAAAAAATTGTCTCAAGCTAGAAGAAATGAGTAATCTCATAATGTGTCTGCTGGGTAGGATGAAGGTTGGAGAGTTTATGGAGATATCACTGTGCAAATTGTTTTACTGAGATTAGATTGTTAACAAATAAGAAGTATATACCGAAGCAAGAGACTCTAAAAGATTTTCATTGTGCAATCTGTAAAGTTATAAACTTTAAAGAGTACCTGTCATATGTAACAAAAAAGTTAAATGTTACTCAGTACCTAATCCTGATCATGTGCAAATAAATTGTGTCTAGGGCCTAATTTTTTCTCACAAATGGCTTCTATCTCTTGCTCACTTGGTTTCTCATTCTCTAATTTGGAAGGGGGGGGGGTGTCTCTTACTCATCTTCCTCCCTGGTTGCAGGGTCTCTTCATCCAATCACTACAGGCTGCTCTGTTACCCCCTCCTCCCTGCTGCGGTCTGATAGGACAGGAGTGAGCACAGACAAGTGCTGGTCCCACCCTCACTTACTGGACTTTGTCCATGCCTGTAGACAAATATGATGCTGCAGCCAGACAGGATTGTGCTCTGGATGATATGGGCCATAAGTTCTATACAAAGGAAATACAATTTTCCCATGAAGTATATTAGAAAGGTTAATGTTATGCAAACATGTTTAACATATAAAAGTTTTTGAATCTGACATGTCCATTCAAATATGGATACAATATAAAAACAGGAGGTGTAATGCAAAATGGGACAAATAGTCAGACAGAATGTCGGCTCAAGAAAGATAATGATATTTGTTTTAATTTTCTCCAAGGATGAGTGGCAATGTATAATATAGTGATAATGGTCTCTATCCAGTCTGGATGCAGGTTAAAGAAAGTTGGTTGGAAGAATTAAGCATTAATTGAGATTGGAAAAATAGGATTTTAGAATGGAGAGGGGGGGGGGAGCGGGACAAATAAACCTCTGTTTTCTTCAGTGATTTCAGTGTCTAAAGTGGATCTAAACCAGAGAACTATATTTGGTGGCCTGAGTTTGTCAACAAGGATGATTAGTTCTGACGGAAAGGAAAAAGCTGGGACCAGGTATCAAACGCTTCTTCGTTTTATTGTGGCAATAAAAACACAAGTACAGTGCATATCAGCCTACGTGTTTCAGGTATTTCTACCCTTAATCATGGCTCTAGTTCTGAGGGTTATAGATGACCAGCTGCAAGTCTGGGCTAAACCATGGTATTTCCCTTGGATCACCTCGCAATCACTTGCCCTGGGGATAGGTAATATATACATTTGTGTATGGCAGATGGTCATGCTGTCTGAAGAAGGTACAGAAACAATTGGGGGGAATGGAACAAGAGAAAAAATATGATACCGAAAAGAGGCTAGCCAGTACACGAGTTGTATCTAAAATGGGTTTAGAAGAAATACATTTTAATAGTTATTGTAGATTCATTGTGTTGTTTTATTTCTCTTCTCTTCTCCTTTTCTCTCTTTGCTTATCGGGTTAAAAAAAAAATATAAAAAATATGAGGGGATCATTTTTGCACAATGTTTTTTTAATTTTTTTTATTTTACCATTATGTACCAACCTGAGTTTTTGATCATATTTTATTCCATTTTTTCTGTGGTTGTTATGTGACAAACAAATCAGCATTTCTGCCATTTGGTACTTTTTTTTGTTTATGCTTGCTGAAATAACAATATATTTTAATAGTTCAGATATTTTCATTCAATGCTATACCAAACATGTTTACCTTTTTTTGTTTACACTTTTATATTTGACAAATGGGGGCGACATGAATTTTAATTTTAGTTTTTTAAACACTTTTTTAATCCTCCAAGGGACTAAAAAACTTAAGATTGCTTACATTATTAATGCAATCCCAGTAAAATTGGTGTTCAAGCAGACTGTATTAGTAGAGTCTACATAAAAAGCACAATAGCCTTCATTAGGCCTCCGACTGCCATGGTTTCCCATCGGTACCTCACTGTTGTGCAGCACCTGTCAGATCAACCTCTATATGCCACGATCGCTGAAGTCTGATACCAGCAGTTGCAGGCAGGTGTCAGCGGTAAGATACAGCCAGCACCTGCTGCATATAGAGCGGGCTCAACTACTGAACCTGCTATATATCTAATGACCACTGAGAGCTGTATAAAGGCATATGTGTGGTTATTAGCAGGTTAAGGTAAAAAGTGTCAAAAGTAACATAAATCTCAATAGAAAAGGTTGTTCTGAACACTAGCGCAAACAGAGCATAAGAGAGGATATGAATAGATATAAACACTTATGCAGAAAACAACATATTTTGTGCAGCATTTACCAGATTCCTCAATGAAACTATGTTCAATCATGTGACATTCTGAAAAGTCAACAGTAATACGGCATTAGGATGTGAAAAGGAAACCTTTTAGCTTCATTCACAACACTGTTTAGTCCCGACGGACACCATTAAAGTCAATGAGGTCAGTTAGTATATGTTTGGATTCATCAGAAAACATATCCATCATGGAGTTTTGTCTTCCATTAGGAACAGAATCCATGATGGCAGTGAGAAAAAATTGTTACATTTCTTTTATCTGAATAGGGTTTTTTCTGTACTTAAAATATATTTAACAAAAAAAAGTAAAATTTTTAGCAAATACAAATACACATTCATATGAAACTTTATATATGAAATTGCAGGCAGAAATTCCGCTTGCTTAAATGTATAGTGCAGTGAATGGGTTTCCCTTCACAAATTCGGAATTTGTGAAGCAGAATTTGTGAACGGAAAATCCGCTTGAAAATTTCCACCTGAAGAATGGCGTTGTTCATTCTTCAGGCGGAAATACTCGCGGAACACATTGCAGTCTATTGGAGACAGCAGTGTCCGCGCGGTCCTAGTGCAGACTGATTCAGTCGGCGCTGGCTGCACTCGGAATCTCAGTGTGAACATAGCCTAATAGTTTTTTTACAAGCTGGTCTCTCAGGTGATTCCATACAGTAATATAGTTTTGAAGAAGCAAAGTGCTGGCACTTGTAGTTCTACCATTGGGTGCTTAGCTTACATAGACTCCAACCAGGGCTCAAAGTAATCCAAAATCAAAGGAAGACAAAGTGGCACAACCAAGTATTCCGATGTGATAAATGTGAAGTTTATTAAAAAAGGTATTTTTCAAGTATGGAGGTTCCATAAATACTATATTAATCTGCATAAATTATAGAAAAACAGCCTGCATGGGGCTATACTATCCCAGCATAGATATGTACAAATTTCCACAAAAAGGGGTATTTTTGTGTTGAGGAGGGGAAAGTGCCATAAAATAAAAAATTTTATTAAATAACCATAAAAAACCACACCATATATCGTGATTGTGCTCTAATCTCACCAGCACCAAATCATAATAATAAATCAGAAAGGGTACAAGCATTTTGCAATTAACAAATTTCCATGTGGATGAAATTTTCTCTGCGAATACTACTTTTTATTCTGAAGCAAACAGAAAGCAGATATCCCGGCTCAATCCCTGGTCTGGATGCTGGGCACGGAGTGGGTGTGGACCTCACCCGGATAAATCACGAAGAAAGAGAGGGACTCCAGCTCAGCTCAGGAAAATACGGCTTTATTCACATCAACGAGGCAACAGGAGGAAGTGACGCGTTTCGGCCAGGTGCTGGCCTTAGTCGTACGACTAATGCCAGCACCTGGCCGAAACGCGTCACTTCCTCCTGTTACCTGTTGCCTCGTTGATGTGAATAAAGCCGTATTTTTCTGAGCTGAGCTGGAGTCCCTCTCTTTCTTCGTACTTTTTATTCTCTCTCAATATTAAAATTCACCATAGCATTAAGCTATTTAGACAATTAACCTCCCAACATGTTTCTACCACTGTGTTGTGGCATCATCAGGGGAAGGAAAACTACTTGTTAGAGGACAACCTCTATTTAGCCAATCTATGATCAAAGATCACACTGTGTTAATAATATATAATTTATAATAGGGTGGCACCCGATACACAGTGCTCCCCTGCATTGGTGTGCATAAATGTTACAACGGACAGGACCCCAGGATGTTCACTTGTAGTTTTCATTCCCCACTTATCATACAGGATTACAGTCCCGCTGTTTACTTCAAAATTCAGACCTCGGACACAATGGCGGGGAGCCGTCTGTCACTGATGGCTACTCAGCGCCCTATGGTTCCATAAATACCAATAACTCTTGATACCGGGCAGGTCAAGAATGGGTTGATATCTGGCACAGACATTCATGAGAAACCCTTGCTCTTTTTGGGCAAGCATTATCCTGTATTGTCATTATTCCGCTAATGACAATACATTTCCAGTCTGTAGCAGTCCAGGTTTGTCATTCATGATACCACTGCAAACAAAGGGGAATGTGGCTATCCGTCTGTGGGAAGACATGTAAAGGACACTGCGACACACCTGAAAATTGTCCTGACAGAGACAGGGGTGTGCAATGAAGGTGGCACCTGACAAGCAGACTGTGGGAGCTGCTTGTGACTATAGGGTGGATCAAACAATTCTCTGTACTTGTAGTCTGTCATGACCCTCTGGAACCTGTTCGCCATGAATGTGCCACTCAGGGGCGGACACAGACAGCAGAGGGCCCCTGTGCAAAGAATGTGCCTGGGCCCCCCCTGCCACAGCACTTTGCCCCCTCATGTACCTAGACCCCACCGGAGGGCCTCCACTTACCCCGTGCGTGTAGTGTCGCCACTTGCCTTGTTCACCACAGGTGGATGGAACGGCTCCTGAGGTGGGCTCCGGGTGGCCCCTGTCCCTCTCAGTGTGCGGGCCCAGTGAGTACTCCCCTGGGTCAGCCTGACCTGTATCTAGCTGGGAGGCAGAGGACAGTGCTCCCCTTTACATTCGCACCCCTGGACTTAGCACGACACCCCTTGGCACCCCCTGGTTCCTTGGCTTCTTATCCTTAGTGATAGAAGTGACTTACAGGCAGGGCCAGACTGGGACCAAAAATAGGCCCAGGCATTTTAAAATAAACAGCCCATTTTTATGGTGGGGGTCTGACTCATGGGACCCCCACCAATCACCTTGGTTCAAGTGGCTCCCGAGATGTTGGAAAGCTGCAACTCCCATCATGTCTGAAGTGACTACAGCTGATGGGACAGTCAGGAGATTACACAATGATATCAGTGACTACAGCTCTGATGGGACAGTTAGGAAAATACACAATGATATCACTGACCTGAGTGACGTCTTCTCTGTTGTCTTTACTTTTCTTCTTCCTCTGGTCCAGACACCAGGACTTCTTCCATCTTCTCTGCAGAGTCTGACACCTGGACATCATTGGCTCCTTAATTTGTCAGTAGATCCTCATCCTCTGTATGATGACAATAATCATTATAACCTTGCCAAATACTGTACCCCCTGAATATAAAACTGCCAACCACTGTACCCCCGAATATAATACTGCCAAATACTGTTCCCCTGAATATAATACTGCCAACCACTGTACTCTATTAATATAATACTGCCAATCACTGTACCCCTGAATATAATACTGCCAACCCCTGTACCCCCTGAATACTGCCAACCACTGTACTCTATTAATATAATACTGCCAACCACTGTACCCCTGAAAATAATACTGCCAACCACTGTACCCCCGAATATAATACTGCCAAATACTGTACCCCTGAATATAACACTGCCAACCACTGTACTCTATTAATATAATACTGCCAACCACGATGCACCACTGAATCACCCCATACACCCCACGCACTCCATCCTCAGTCTCCTCATCAACCCATACACCCCATGCAACCCATCCTCAGTCTCCTCATCTCCCCCATACACCCCACACAACCCATTCTCAGTCTAATCATCACCCCACGCACCCCATCTTCAGTCTCATCACCCCATACACCCCACACAACCCATCCTCGGTCTCCTCATCACCCCACACACCACATCTTCAGTCTCCTCATCACCCCATGCACTCCATCTTCAGTCTCCTCATCACCCTATGCACTCCATCCTCAGTCTCCTCATCACCCTATGCACTCCATCTTCAGTCTCCTCATCAACCCATGCACTCCATCCTCAGTCTCCTCATCACCCCATGCACTCCATCTTCAGTCTCCTCATCACCCCATGCACTCCATCTTCAGTCTCCTCATCACCCCATGCACTCCATCCTCAGTCTCCTCATCACCCCATGCACTCCATCCTCAGTCTCCTCATCACCCCATGCACTCCATCTTCAGTCTCCTCATCACCCTATGCACTCCATCCTCAGTCTCCTCATCACCCCATGCACTCCATCTTCAGTCTCCTCATCACCCCATGCACTCCATCCTCAGTCTCCTCATCAGCCCATACACCCCATGCACTCCATCCTCATCACCCCATACAACTCATGCACTCCATCCTCATTCTCCTCTTCACCCCCATACACCCCACACACCCCATCCTCAGTCTCCTCATCACCCCATACACCCCACGCACTCCATCCTCAGTCTCCTCATCACCCCATGCATTCCATCCTCAGTCTCCTCATCACCCCCATACACCGCATGCACTCCATCCTCAGTCTCCTCATCACCCCATGCACTCCATCCTCAGTCTCCTCATCACCCCCATACACCGCATGCACTCCATCCTCAGTCTCCTCATCACCCCATACACCCCATGCACTCAATCCTCAGTCTCCTCATCACCCCATGCACTCAATCCTCAGTCTCCTCATCACCCCATGCACTCCATCCTCAGTCTCCTCATCACCCCCATACACCCCATGAACTCCATCCTCAGTCTCCTCATCACCCCATGCACTCCATCCTCAGTCTCCTCATCACCCCCATACACCCCATGAACTCCATCCTCAGTCTCCTCATCACCCCATGCACTCCATCCTCAGTCTCCTCATCACCCCATACACCCCACGCACTCCATCCTCAGTCTCCTCATCACCCCATGCACTCCATCTTCAGTCTCCTCATTACCCCATACACCCCACGCACTCCATCCTCAGTCTCCTCATCACCCCATACACCCCATTCACTCCATCCTCAGTCTCTTCATCACCCCATACACCCCACGCACTCCATCCTCAGTCTCCTCATCACCCCATACACCCCACACACTCCATCCTCAGTCTCCTCATCACCCCATACACCCCATGCACTCCATCCTCAGTCTCCTCATCACCCCATACACCCCACACACTCCATCCTCAGTCTCCTCATCACCCCATACACCCCATGCACTCCATCCTCAGTCTCCTCATCACCCCATACACCCCATGCACTCCATCCTCAGTCTCCTCATCACCCCATATACCTTAAGGACCTCATCATTATTACACAGCTGACACCCCCCCCAGTCCTTCTCATCAACATTAAACCCCCTAATCACTACACCCCTGACCTCCCTTCTGGTCCTCCTTATCAACACTACGCTCTCCCAGACCCCCAATCCTCCTTATCATTACACCACCAACCTCTTAAACACCCCTCCTGTCCTCTTCATCATCACTACAATCTCCTCCCCCACCGCCCTGCACCCGACCGTCGCTCTCCTCACCTTATCTGCTCAGCGATGCGGCTGTGAGGCGGGAGGGTTTGCTGCTCCTGTCGCTTCTGCCGGGGTCAGAGGCCATGACACGTGACGTCAGGGGCTTGGAACAGACGTGCGTGCCTGCGCGGGGCACGTCTGTTCCCATCAGCCCCTGGCCCGTCCGTCTCGCCCGGCCGGTTTAAAGGTAAATTACTGCTGTCACCGGCAGGTCCGGGACCTGTTGCTGCAGCATTTAGTATGAAGTACTGGCAGGGGACCCTGCAGGGGCCCAGACTGTGAGGCCCAGGCTGTGACCTGGGCAGGGGGGGCCCCTAACACGCTGGGCCCCTGTGCAGCCGAACCGGCTGAACAAGTGATATGTCCGCCCCTGGTGCCACTACCCCCAACACCTCCTAACAGCTTGGTCAGAACAGCCTATTTGTCAAATGACCATCCTGCTTCTCTCAGTCCAGAGATGTGCTCTCTCAAAGTCTGTCAACTGGGCAAAATTCCCAACAGGTATGCTAACCAAAAGTAGCCTTGATAGGCCTTTTTATAGGGATTGCGGGGGGTAGCTCTTTTATGCCCTCTTGTGGCTAGACCCAAAATCTAATTATACCACAACTGTAATCATTTACATATCTGATCAAAAGATAACTGCATGCTTGCATGCTGAGCTATGTAGCAATCTGGAATTTCTATCAGGGAGTGCTATTTTTTTTTCTTGTATAAGGATTTATAATAGAAATAAAAAAATTATATATATTTATATATATATATATATATATATATATATATATATATATATATATACACATAATTTTTATTGCTTGAATCATTATTTATTTATTTGTCTCCAGACAGTCACAAAGTCTGTAATATACTATTACCAGGCAGGTTATTATATTGGCATTTGTGCTTTGGTTAAATGCTCTAAATATCACATCATACACAGCAATGCTGCTGGTGGCAGCTGTTCTCCATGTTAACGCTCCTGTAAACTGTTCCTTTTATATGCATTTTGTAGGACTTGTAAAGCAGCATCCAATTTACCTCCTCATCTGACATGGTAATGCTTCTGTTTTTCAATCATTAAATATTGAAAGACTCACATCAGCCTTTTAACATCTGCCAGTAACTCACTCTCCGGCTTGTAATGCTTGTCTGTGCACCTTCTGTCTGTGTTTTTGTCTTCCTTCCACCAATTCTGGGCATTGTTTATTTGTATTGCAGGTATTGGGGATCAATATCCCTCTGGTCATATTGGTATGTAATGACCATTTAGCTTAAGTGACTAGTGCCCTTGAAGCTATTTCTCAGTGATGTCCCTTCTGTTATATCAGCAAATGAACTTAAAGGGGTACTTCACTGGTCAGGGTTCAGAAGTAAATGCTCCAAATGCTGTTTTCGCGCTGCGGGGGTCGGCTACTCCCCTCGTGATGTCATGATCACACCCCCTCGTGATATCATGATTATGCCCCCTCAATTCAAGTCAATAGGAGGGGGCGTGAAGGCCATCACGCCCCCTTCCATTGACTTGCATTGAGGGGGCGCGGCCATGACATCATGAAGGGTGTGGCCGACCCCCGCAGCACGAAAACAGCATTTGGAGCATTTACTTCTGAACACTAGCCAGCGGAGTACCTCTTTCACCCCAGCTTGATGTGTACGAATGGCCTCTTTAGCTTTGTTTGATCATATGCAACATGCTCCTTCAGGCACACTGTATACACCTTACTGTCCCTTCATTCCTGTCTAGGGAAATGTTTTATGCTTATTAGGAATTTTATTGAGCTGTGTCATTTAGTAGGATATTTTGGGTATCCTTAAGGCTTGAAACCCTGCTGAGTTAGCTTCCTTAATATCCATGCCCTGCATACAATTAACCCCTTAAGGACCGGAGGTTTTTCCGTTTTTGCATTTTCGTTTTTTGCTCCTTGCCTTTAAAAAATCATAACTCTTTCAAATTTACACCTAAAAATCCATATGATGGCTTATTTTTTGTGCCACCAATTCTACTTTGTAATGACGTCAGTCATTTTGCCCAAAAATCTATGGTGAAGCGGGAAAAAAAATCATTGTGCGACAAAATTGAAAAAAAAACGCTGTTTTGTAACTTTTGGGGGCTTCCGTTTCTACGTAGTACATTTTTCGGTAAAAATGACACCTGATATGTATTCTGTATGTCCATACGATTAAAATGATACCCTACTTATATAGGTTTGATTTTGTCGGACTTCTGGAAAAAATCATAACTACATGCAGGAAAATTAATACGTTTAAAATTGTCATCTTCTGACCGCTATAACTTTTTTATTTTTCCGTGTATGGGGCGGTATGAGCGCTCATTTTTTGCTGAAGTTTTTAACGGTACCATTTTTGCATTGATAGGACTTATTGATCACTTTTTATTCATTTTTAAATGATATAAAAAGTGACCAAAAATGCACTATTTTGGACTTTGGAATTTTTTTGCGCGCACGCCATTGACCGAGCGGTTTAATTAATGATATATTTTTATAATTCGGACATTTCCGCACGCGGTGATACCACATATGTTTATTTTTATTTTTATTTACACTGTGTTTTTTTTTTTTTATTGGAAAAGGGGGGTGATTCAAACTTTTAATAGGGGAGGAGTTAAATGATCTTTATTCACTTTTTTTTTCACTTTTTTTTTTGCAGTGTTATAGGTCCCATAGGGACCTATAACACTGCACACACTGATCTTCTATGTTGATCACTGGTTTCTCATAAGAAACCAGTGATCAACGATTCTGCCGGATGACTGCTCATGCCTGGATCTCAGGCACTGAGCAGTCATTCGGCGATCGGACAGCGAGGAGGCAGGAAGGGGCCCTCCCGCTGTCCTGTCAGCTGTTCGGGATGCCGCGATTAGCCGCGGCTATCCCGAACAGCCCGACTGAGCTAGCCGGGAACTTTCACTTTCACTTTTAGCCGCGCGGCTCAGCTTTGAGCGCGCGGCTAAAGGGTTAATAGCGCGTGGCGCCTCGATCGGCGCTGCGCGCTATTAGAGGCGGGTCCCGGCTTCACTATGACGCCGGGCCCGCCATGATATGACGCGGGGTTACTGTGTAACCCCGCGTTATATCAGAAGAGCAGGACCAAGGACGTACCGGTACGTCCTTGGTCCTTAAGGGGTTAAAGGGGTATTCCAGGCAAAACCTTTTTTTATATATATCAACTGGCTCTGGAAAGTTAAACAGATTTGTAAATTACTTCTATTCAAAAAATCTTAATCCTTCCAATAGTTTTTCAAACTTTTATTAGGGAAGGGGTTAAATGACCTTTATTAACACTTTTTTTAAAAATTTTTTTGCAGTGTTATAGGTCCCATAGAGACCTATAACACTGTACACACTGATCTTTTACACAGATCACTGGCGTGAATTAACACGCCTGTGATCAGTGTTATCGGCGCTTGACTGCGCCTGCCTGGATCTCAGGCACGGAGCAGTCATTCGCCGATCGGACACCGAGGAGGCAGGTAAGGGCCCTCCTGGTGTCCGGTCAGCTGTTCGGAACAGCCCGACTGAGCAGCCAGGTCACTTTCACTTTCACTTTAGAAGCGACGGTCACTTTAGAAGCGGCGGCGCTTCTAAAGGGTTAATACCGCACATCGCCGTGATCGGTATACAGTAATGATGGAAAAAATTGTATTTAACGAAATGTATATTTTTTATAATGACATTTTTATTCATTTTTAAACAGGGGTCAATTTATGTGGGCGGGCAGGGCACTAAAAATTTAGCCGACAATAATACAAGTGTACTGTGTGTGTGTTTTTCACTTTTTTATCTTAATTTTTTTAATTTTTTAGGTAGTACTACTACTCCCAGCATGGAGCACACTGGTCCATGATGGCAGTAGCAATACCTGTACTAATTGACAGATCGCCCCAGGCCATTGCGATCCTTCTGTATAATTTATGGATGTGGCCAGCTGCTCTTCTGTGGTTCCCTGCACTGCCGTATATATACACCTATTCATATTTCCCGCAGAGAGCTGTGATTGGCCAGATGGTTCCAGCCAATCACAATTCTCTGTGGGAAATTTGAATATGTGTATATATATACGTTGGTGCAGGGGACCATAAAAGAGTTGCTGGCCGCATCTATACATTATACAGGAGGATCACAGCAGGTGTCAGGAGTGACATCCGCTGCAATCTTTCCTTAGCTGCAGGTACTACTGCTCCCAACATGGAGCACACTCTGCTCCATGCTGGGAGCTGTAGTACCTGCATTAATAGACAGATCGCAACAGGTGTCAGAAGTTACACTGGCTGCTATCTGTCTATTAATGTAGGTACTACAGCTCCCAGCATGGAGCAGAGTTTGCTCCATGTTGGGAGTAGTAGTACCTGCAGTTAAGGACAGATCACAGCAGGTGTCACTCCTGACACCCGATGCGATCATCCTATCTATTGCAGAGATGCGGAGCGGTTTTCTCCTTCGCTGGCATCTCTGCACTATACTCCGGCCGGCCAGTGATGTGAATAGAACATCACTCATTCATATTTCCCTCTGAGAGCCGGGATTGGCTGCAACCATTCGGCCAATCCCCACTCTGGGTGGAAAATATGAATGAGTGCTATTCTATTCATATCACTGGCCGGCCGGAGTAGAGACCAGAGATGCGAGCGCTGTATAGAGCCGCTCTGCATCTCTGCAATACATAGGATGATCGCATCGGGTTATCAGGATATGTCTATTAGTACAGGTAATACTACTCCCATCATGGACCAGTCTGTGAAACACACACACACTTTATTAAAAAAAAATTAAATTTTGTTATAAAAATGAACATTTTGTTAAATACATTTTTTCATATTGTCGGAAGCTATATATATATATATATATATATATATATATATATATATATATATTTTTTTTTTTTTTTTTTTTTTGGGTACCCAACAAATTTGGAAAAAAACACCAAGGGGCTAGCAATTTCCACTCAAATGCAAAAACGCCAGAAAAAAAATGCCAGAAAAAAACATCAGACGCAAGAAATTGCACTGGCGTTTTTTCAGTCACTTTTTTCAATGAAAAAAACAAAGGAAAAAAAAAAAAACAAGTTGAATCCTATGCCTAATAAAACACAACTTTCTTACAATAACCTCTGACATGCACTCCCATTTTAAAGGGTGAATATTGGCACACCACAGCAATAAATTATTTTCTTTATGATCCATGAACTTCCACAATTAGTGGTAAGCACAAAGTTCTTGGGGGACAAAAGTCTTAAGTCAGTCAGCCCAAAAAGGGAGATTTATCAATACCTGTGTGGAGGTAAAGTGGTGCAGTTGCCCATAGCAACCATGCAGATTTCTTCTTTAATTTTTAAAAAGACCTGTGAAAAATGAAAGAAGCTTCTCTTCCTCTACGCAGGTTTTGATAAATCTTCCCCAAAGTCTCTAAATTCAGTGTGGGCTGTCATTAATCTCAAATCTGCATTCTTATATCTGTAGTCCCAGCAAGGCGACAGGCTTTCCGGGTTCATTCTGCACATCCCTCTGCACTAAAGTCTGTACAGTGATGGATTCCTGCCTCAGTAAAGATAGTTATCTGTAACCTTGCATCATTGTGATCACTGTCCCCACGCTTGGTCCAGGAGAAGCTATCTCAACCTCTGACTGTGAAGGTTGACGGTGCCCCGGCGTCACAAACTGATCCATACATCCTGCACACAGTTAGCAGTCACCGCACATAAGTTTATGTGCATCTATATGCACTATATAGATTTAAAATGGTCCTGCAAAATCTAACTCTCTCCAACTTTCTATTTCTCTCATAGATTCCTGTTAGGTTTCTCTCTTTTTCTTATATGTCGGTCTTCTATTAAATGTACTGTAAATAGCTTGTACATACTCTAGTAGAGATCACACCTGATTTCATAGTTAGAATGTGATAAGCCTGGTGATATCTTCTGCGTTACTAGAAGGGTGAATCATATTGGACCAACATGAAAAATATGTTCTGTTGCCCTTTACTTTTCCCGTTTTCTTGCCCACATTAAAGAACTAATGTTTTCTGCAAATATATTTAGTTATGATCCTAATAATGTCCCAGACTACCCTGAACTCCAGCTCACGACCCCCATAGTCAATCAAAACCTTACCAGACTTAACAGCTGGGTATCCCCTCCATCCAGGTCTATACAATGTACTGTAGAAAGCTAAAACTATAGAGGAATAAATAAAGACATTGATTGTTTAGACTCTGTTCAATGATGACATTGCTAAACAAATATGGCTTCACCCTCATAGCTTCCGACATAACAGACAAGAAGCCATTGTATACCTCATAAAGTTCATGTCTGTTTTTTGAGCCACTAGGAATGTGGTGTAGTTTGTACTTGACAAAAAAAAAGGGGGGGAAAAATTGAAACTTACATATTTGTTTTCAAATGGACTTTTGGAATCTTGGAGCCATCTGGACTGACTTATTCAGGTCTCTCCCAATCTAGTGAAAGAGGCTATACAGCTGCCAACCTCCTGCAGGAGTACTGCTGCTTTGGCCTATATACGTATATCATATGTATATGCTGAGAAATACTGAAATGAAAGATGGATTTTTCCATCAGAGAAAAAAAATAAAGGAAACAGGTGTTTGGGAGTAAGAAGTCTTATTCTCCTCTGGAGTCGAGGTCTGTTTAATAAAGTTTTCACATTCAGACATGAGAATGAATGTATCTCAGAGCAGAAATCTGCAGAATGACTCTAGGGCAGATAGGAGGGGCCGAGCATATCTTTATTAGAATTTAATAGTAAATGCAGAAAGATCTTGCAGTCCATATGACACAACAGGTCAGTCTATCTATCTATCTAAAATAATTTGTATTGTAAATACAAATTACACATTTTTTGCTTTAGTTTTGCTTATGTGCTATATATTTGTCATACTATCACAGGGGGTAGATCAATTTGGAGCACATAATCAAAACAAAAAAGTTGCAGCTGAGACTTTTGTGAGACTTTTTGGCGACTCTTTTAATTTGCTCGCTTACATGAATTTTTACTCCAGATAAGACCTGGAGCAGACTTGTGAATTTTGTAAGGGGTTTGTGACTTTCTTTTGTCTACGTGCGACTTTTGCACATCATACATTCGTGACCACTATAAAGTGAAAACTAAAATCCGCTTAGATAAGGCTGTTTGTAACTTTTTGCTTACCCATAAAAGTCTCACAAAAAGTGCTTCGGTTCAAGTGCCACATTTTTGTTCGCCCGGAGTAAGCAAAAACAAGGCTCTAGATACCTCAATAAATGCCACCCATGGTGTGCCCTCTTTGTTATTTCATTGACCCTGGGGCTGATTCCCACTTGTTTGCTAACTCTGTATTTCAATGCAGGAGAAGGGAGTCCTCCATAGGTCCAGAACAAGTGCCCCTTCTCAGTCTGGTGGTCTGCCTCTTTGGTGCTTGGGACATTGCTCTTATTGGTTTTGTGCATAAATACTGAAAATATAATTTTAGTCACAAGGTAATGATAACCACATGATGCTTATTTTTTTTATTAGTCACTCAAAATATTCCTTATATTTACTACAGTGTATAAAGTGCAATGTAAACTTAAGTACACTTACACATCTTCATGGTTCCAGCTGCAGGAGCTAATATTCCTTTAGTTAGGACATCCTCTTGACCCTTGCCACAAAAGTTTTTTTCTTGTTCTGTTTCAGCAAATATGGTTTTCGTTTTAAGGTTTATCCATGGAAATGACTGTCTCCTCCATAAGGCCCTTCACCAGCTTTGCAAGATACTGTGTAAACATCCCATAAAATTAAATCATTTTATTTCCCCTGCTTCTCCCGGCTTTATCCCAAATTTCCTTTTCTGCCAACTTTTTTCTGCTTTGTAAGAACAGTAGGCTCACCTAGGAGGATTTGGCTGAAGAGTGTTACTGAGGAGCATGTGCATTGTCAATGGTTTTTTTATGTGTAGATTTTACAGTGAGTTGCAGATTGTTCGTCCATAAGTTGTTTTTAGTGATAGGCCTGCTTGGCATAAGAAGAACACTAAGAGACAAGAAAAAAGACATACAAAAGAAAAAAGATAAGCGAAAACTGAGAGAAATATAGCAAAACATCGAAAAATCCTTGGAATTTTTTTTTTCATGGGTGGGTTTCTTCGGGGGGGAGGGGGGGAGTTGTATAAGAAAATGAAGAAACAGAAGAAATTGCTTTTTGGGTTTCTCTGGCTATAGCTTCTTACTCTAGGGCAGTGTTTTCCAAGTGCAGTCCTGAAGTACCCCCAACGGGTCATGCTTTCAGGCTTTTCTTAGTCTTTCACAAGTGATATCATTATGGTCAGTGCATCAGGCATCACCACAAGTGTTCTATGTATGGGATATCCTCAAACCATGACCTGTTGGGGTACTTCAGGACTGCACTTGGGAAACACTGATCTAGGGGACAATTAAAAGAAATACTTCAAATCGAGTAGACATGCAGTTTGGGACAGTAAAATGATGGGAATGGCAATTGCTTTGTGTGTTCATTGGGGCAAGTTATTTCACTCAGGGCCCTAACAACCCGCTAAAAAGAGAACAGCTATCTACTTAGTGACTGGTAACCAATAGAAATTAACAACTTGTGGACGTACAGGTAAGTCCTTGGTTCTGCTCCCGTGATATAATGTTACACGGTAACCCCGCATCATATCACGGCGGGCCCGGCGTCATAGTGAAGTCGGGACCCGCCGCTAATAGCACGCGCTCAGAGCTGAGCCACGCGGCTAAAAGTGAAAGTAAAAAGTGCCGGTTAACTCAGTGGGCTGTTCGGGATAGCCGCGGCGAAATCGCGGCATCCCAAACCGCTTACAGGACAGCGGGAGGGCCCCTACCTGTCTCCTCGCTGTCCGATCGCCGAATGACTGCTCAGTGCCTGAGATCCAGGCATGAGCAGTCAAGCGGCAGAATCATCGATCACTGGTTTCCTATGAGAAACCAGTGATCAATGATAAAGATCAGTGTGTGCAGTGTTATAGGTCCCTATGGGAAGTGAATGAATATCATTTAACCCCTCCCCTATTAAAAGTTTGAATCACCCCCCCTTTTCCCATAAAAAAAAAAAAACACAGTGTAAATAAAAATAAACATATATGGAATCACCGCGTGCGGAAATGTCCGAATTATAAAAATATATAATTAATTAAACCGCTCGGTCAATGGCGTACGCGCAAAAAAATTCCAAAGTCCAAAATAGTGCATTTTTGGTCACTTTTTATATCATTTAAAAATGAATAAAAAGCGATCAATAAGTCCTATCAATGTAAAAATGGTACCGTTAAAAACTTCAGATCACGGCGCAAAAAATGAGCCCTCATACCACCCCATAGACGGAAAAATAAAAAAGTTATAGGTGTCAGAAGATGACAATTTTAAACGTATTCATTTTCCTGCATGTAGTTATGATTTTTTCCAGAAGTACGACAAAATCAAACCTATATAAGTAGGGTATCATTTTAATCGTAGAGACCTACAGAATAAAAATAAGGTGTCATTTCTACCGAAAAATTTACTACGTAGAAACGGAAGCCCCCAAAAGTTACAAAACAGCGTTTTTTTTTTTCAATTTTGTCGCACAATGATTTTTTTTCCCGTTTCACTGTAGATTTTTGGGCAAAATGACTGACATCATTACAAATTAGAATTGGTGGTGCAAAAAATAAGCAATCATATGGATTTTTAGGTGCAAAATTGAAAGGCAAGGAGCAAAAAACGAAAATGCAAAAACGGAAAAAACCCCGGTCCTTAAGGGGTTAAAATATACTGTATCAGAGTAGCAGCTTTGTTTGCATCTGGCAAATAAAGAAGTAAAGGCTTTATCAAATACTTTTCATGTGTTGCTGCTGTGGCATGAATTGATGTTAACATTTGAAATAGCAACAATTTTACAGTGTTTATAAACTCAAATTGCCTATAGTCCAGCCAACCAATCCATTCAACTATAATCCTATAAATGACTGGTCAATTAACGTAAACTACAAAAATCTTTAATAGAATTATGACAATACATCCCTTGCCACGTCGACACGTGTTTCGGGAACAGTCCCTTTCGGACTCCTGAAACAAGTTGGAAAGGGTGCAGAGACGCGCGACTAAACTAATATGGGGCATGGATCATCTTAGCTATGAGGAGCGATTAAAGGAGTTACAATTGTTTAGTCTTGAGAAGAGACGTTCAAGGGGGGATATGATAAACGTATATAAGTATATTAATGGCCCATACAAAAAATATGGAGAAAAACTGTTCCAGGTTAAACCCCCCCAAAGGACGAGGGGGCACTCCCTCCATCTGGAGAAGAAAAAGTTTAGTCTCAAGGGGCGACACGCCTTCTTTACCGTGAGGACTGTGAATTTATGGAACGGTCTACCTCAGGAACTGGTCACAGCAGGAACAATTAACAGCTTTAAAACAGGATTAGATACATTCCTGGAACAAAATAACATTAATGCTTATGAAGAAATAAAAAATCCCATCCCTTCCCCAATATCGCGCCACACCCCTACCCCTTAATTCCCTGGTTGAACTTGATGGACATATGTCTTTTTTCGACCATACTAACTATGTAACTATGTGTTGAGGTGGCAGGGGGATTCCCCCAGGGCCTCAGCATATCACAACTAGGTATGGTATTGACCTTCTGAATAATTTTTTATTTATATCATTGCTGATGTTATAGTCTGTGATTGGATTATTATAGCTTGCACTCTTTGTACTATTTCATACATGTGAGGTTCCCCCTGTTGTTTTGCTTGTTTGGGGTGTATGCATTTTAAGGGTGGGTTGTTTTATGGGAGGGCTATCTGATTTTATATTGTCATAATTTTAATAAAGATTTTTGTAGTTTACATGAATTGACCAGTCATTTATAGGATTACATATGTTTATAAACTCACAATGAAAAAAAAAATTGGGGATGATTTTTCACTAACTAATATTCAATATACGTGTGTATACACTGTGGTGGCAGTGGTGATTGTTACATAATGCATTTTCTTAGATTCCAAAAAATATTTTTGGCAGTTTTTCCCCACATATATGTGAGTGCCACTTGCAAATACTAGCATTTGAATCTTCACTTACACAACTGTGCACAAATATGACACATAACACTTGGTTGCACACCTTTTTTCCCTTTAGGCTGGGTTCACACTACGTTTTTCAACTACCGTTCCCTCATACATTTTCATTAGTGAAAACGTATGGAACGGTACTGAAAACCGTATACATAGGCAAAGCATCGCCAACCGTATGCACCCTGATTCATACGGTTGCGTACGGTTTGCTTGCCATACAGTTTTTAACAGTACTCCAAACCGTGTTCAACCACGGTTTTGACTCCAGTTTTAAAACCGTATTGCAACCGCATACCTTTTTTCTAACATGGACGTCAATGGGAAACGCACAGATATATGGTTCCATACGGCAAAACCGTGTGCATTTTTTCTTTGCACATGCGCATTTGCATCCTAAAGTCCCCACCAAAGACCCCTCCCATTAAAAATGGACAGAATTTTCAAAAACAAATGTTTTTTTAAATAAAAACGGACGGAACAGTATGCACTTTTAAAAAGAGTATACTGTTTAAAAACGCATACGGTTTACTTTTTCCCATACTGTTCAATCCGTTTTTTTCCCCATACGGTTTTTGATAGAAAACGTATGCGGGAACCGTAGTTGAAAAACGTAGTGTGAACCCAGCCTTACACAGATGCAGTAGTGGTTCTGTGATCTCTGAACACACTATTACTGAGTTTCATTGTCCCTCAGAGATCATCTTCTTTTCACCCTGACCTGACAAGGGAAATGTAGCCCATGAGCCTGTAGATGCTGTAATGCTTTCTTTTATAATATACAAGGAGTGCAGCATTGTTTTTTCCGTGGCTGGGCACTGAAAACACACTGAAATGACCCTGACAGATCTACTTCTCACCCTAAGTCTGACCTGCCAAGCAAATAGCCCACACACTGCGGCAATGCCAAACTGTACCTTCTATTTTTGTTTGGTAGTGTAAAAATTTAATCCAGCACTGCTTTTCTGGCCTCTGATCACACACCCTGTTCCTAAAAGACATGTTCTCTTGTCAGATCCTATACTAAACATGACCGCCTTATCTGGGGCCTTTGTCCCATCCCTATACTGCCTACTTGGCTGGAAGCTGTATGCAAGCCATTATTGGACAACCTGAGGTCATATGATCTTGCTAGTTGCAAAGTATTCTGGGCTACCCTGAGGTCATATCTGTGTCCCTACTTCCTGCTGCTATTCTAAAATGGTGCCAATGCCATGTGTTCCTCATCCCTTCTGCTATTCTCACATGGTGTTGGTTCCATGTTACCAGCTTCGGCCAGAGCAAATTTGGCAGTATTCACCTCTTTATTGAAACACATATTTTCCAAACTTTAGACTGAACCCAGCTTCTGTGAGTTCAGTTTGCACAATACTATTCAAGAGGCCCTGCTAAGACTGTGTTATACATGCATTGTCCATTGATTTCAGCGAGAATTGTATAATGCCTTTCTTATGGTGACATTAAAGGGATATTAAAATAACTTTAAATAACTTTTGAGATGTCCTAGAGATATGTAACAAAGTTTTGATCGGTCAGAGTTTAAGTGCAGAAAGAGAGGGAGAGAAGTGAGTGCGCCTAGGAGTGATATGGTCACATGGACACAGAACTAGGAGAGAATGTGCTAAGCACGCAATTCTCCCGCCTTGTTCTGCTAAACACTCAATCAAAACTTTTTGGACGTACCAACACTTTTTTGTCGTAATAGTGGCCATTTAGGTCCTTATCTTTCTTTTTGTTTCTTTTGACTTGGTGCCTCAGTCATAGCATGTCTACAGAGGAATGAGATATGAGATCAGTGCAGGGTTAATTTTTCCTGAAATGCATACATATTCCCCTTCTCATATTCAAAGCTACTGTAAAATCTGCTCTCAGGTCCTGCCTGCTTTCTTCCAAGATAACATTATCTTATCTCCTATTAGGAATTCCCAGGACCACTTCTATTACCCAGGGCTGATCCTGATTGCATTTAGTCTCTGAAAGAGACACATTGTATCCTGGGTAAAACAGGCTCCACAAAGTGCTTTGTAACATATTTATCAGAAGAAAAGGCACTTCCCTTCCCTTTAAATCAATTGCAATATTTCTTTTCCTCTCTCACTAGGCCTGTCTGCTTTAATGCTGACAAAATAAAGAGAGAGAATTCCATGCATATCTGAGCAAAGCTGGGCTGCTTCTTATTCTTGTCAACTGCTAATCTCCCTTAAAATGGACTGGTCCAGGGGGATTGGCCCACTTGCCTTTTTTGCTGTCATTCCATCCCTTCTCACTAAGGGAGGTTTTGATCCCTCTTTGATACAGGGTGCCAGCCCGGAGGTGATTGATTGACTTCTGGCTGGATATTAATAAGTTGCACTTTTCCACGTTCCGCCCAGCTGGAAGCCCCCGCGCATCTGAAACTGAGGGGGGATTAGAGAAAGTGTTGGATTTGTGTCTGGGAAAGGAGGGATGATGTTCAAATCCACACAGCTTCAGAGACCCTGAAAGTGTTAGGCATCTGCTTAAGCCTCATATTGATGGGGTGACATATTGATAAGAGATCTCCTATAATATCTTTAGGATACTTTGTACGCTCTCACTGTGCTGGACCTGTTAGATATATTCCATATTCCCGGTATCGTAATCCACTCAAGTCACAAAACAATGAAATTGTGAAATCATTTAAAGAGTTTAAAAGGTTTAAAGAGTTTAACTTCAGCCTAAAAGAAATGTATTTTTGTAGACTGTGGTATCTTTTAATGGAATAAGCTTATCCCCCAAAGTATTTTTCTCAGCATATGCTGTCCAGACGGAGGTCTCCTTACTAGAATACTATTTGAAAATAAAAAACAAAAGGTATAAAAGGGCAGAAAAGTACACGTATGAGTGCTAAACTCATACCAACTGAATTGCAGCATAGTTTGGTGATGTTGAATCCCCCTTGCTGGATACGCATTGTTGCAGATACAGTTCATAAAAATATATCATTGGGGAACATTTATGTCTCTGCATTCTGTAAAAAACCTAGTACGTCTGGATTGGGAAAATTGGATAAAGGTTTTACTCTTGACAGTAACCAAGTTAAAGATTAGCCCTTATGTATTTTATTATAGATTATATTATAAAAATAAATTGTTGGGCGCTCATATTTCTTCACTAATGTGGTATCATGCTGCAGCGTTGTTGATCTGTCCAACAACAAATGGTTCACAATTGTGTACACAGCAATATGTACAAGTGATATGAGAAGTAAACCTCCTCTTTTAGAGGAACTGTATAAAGACATAACACATTATGGCTCAGAGCCTGGGAGCTGCTGGAGCCAAGCATGAATTAGCAGCCGAGACTGGAATGAAGCACTACACTCCAGCATGTGCTGTGCACAGATCCCCGGCCTCCTGAGCACTGCAGATCTTTCAGTGCCGGCACTTGGGGCTTTTGTCCCTGTTACAGCCCTCAGCTCTTTGGCACTGGTTGAGGGTCTAATGCGTTCCCCTGTGAATGGGACGGATTCTTCCTCTCCGCAGCTTTCCATTACAGCATGACAAAGCCACCTCCTGCTTTTCGTTTTCTTACACGGCTATGGATCTAAATGCTGTTACGTTTCTGCCTTATTATTTTTTATTTGTCTTCCAGACTTTGTGTTCCAAAAAAATAATGGAAGCAGATGGGAAAGTCTGGGGGAAATATAGTTATTTCGGATCCGATTCAACACTTTTTGTTTATGATCGGAGGAATTTGTATTTAAACCATAGTTTAATTAATGTAAGGGATATATTATTCTCCAAGCAAAACAAATAAAAGGCATAAAAGTTACAAATATTTACTGGTTGTTCTTGTGCATTGCATGCAGTGATAAAGGCCTTGGACTTGATACTAACTAGCTCAAAATACTGCTATAGTCTCCATGAATCAGAAAGGGATGTTGGCTGGATTTGAAGTTGGGTGTTATTTTAATTTACAATGGCGCCTGACAAGCAACAAATATATTAGGCATCAAGTAGTCAGTTCTCATAGGCAAGTGAATGACATAAGCCAAATTGTAATTCTAAATGAGTGGGTTATCTCTAAAACAGCTGGTCTTATGAGGTGTTCCTAGTATTCAGTGGTTAGTACCTACCATAAGTAGGTCAACCTGTGAACTAGAAGCAGGCTTGAAGGGGTACTGCAGTGGAATTATTATTATTATTTTTTTATCAACTGGTGCAAGAAAGTTAAACAAATTTGTAAATTACTTCTATTTAAAAATCTTAATCCTTCCAGTACTTGTCAGCTACTGTATGCTAAGAGGAAGTTCCTTTCTTTGGGAATTTATTTTCTGTCTGACCACAGTGCTCTCTGCTGACACCTCTGTCTTTTTTAGGAACTGTCCAAAGCAGGAACAAATTCCCATAGCAAACTTATCCTGCTCCAGACAGTTCCTCACATGGACAGAGGTGTCATAAGAAAGCACTGTGGTCAGACAGAAAATAAATTTAAAAAGATAAGAACTTCTGGTGGAGAATACGGCAGCTTATAAGTACTAGAAGAATTAAGATTTTTATATAGAAGTCATTTACAAATCTGTTTAACTTTCTGGTGCCAGTTTATTTGAATAAAATTGTTTCCCCCAGGAGTACCCCTTTAAGTGAGTTAGCCCATATAGTTTGATCCCAAAGAGCTACTGTAACACAAATTACAGAAAGAGTTAATAGGGTTGTCCAGTAAAAATAATCTTGTCTTCAAACCACAGCAAAGGCCATAAGTATCTGATCGCAGGGTGGTCTCACCACTAGGACCCCCATGATCTCCTGTGCAGAGCCCTGTTTTTCAGAAAGATTGTGCGCTGTAGACAGCACCATTTAATTAATTTGTACAGGAGTGCTAGAGAGTGCTGTACTTGGGCATCTTGTACGCTCCCATAGAAGTGAGTGGAGTGCGTGCTATCTACAGCACATGCTCTTCTCTCTAAGGGTTTGGGGCACCAATCAAATAACATGGGAAGTCCAAGCGGTTTGACACCCCGCAATCAGATACTTATCCCCTATTCTGTGGATATGATAATAATTTTCACTTCACCACCTCTTTAATGCTGGCTGTTCAAAAGGTGCCTGAATGCTTAAAGCATCACAGCTTGCTGGGTAGGGAGTTGTGTATCTGTAGATGGTTCAGATTGTCCATAATGACAGCTGTCCACCACCGATGGTGTCTACAATTTACATATGGGTACATTGCATTTGAAGAATTTTCAAACCCAACATTTTTCACATTTTCTTATGTTACAGCCTTCTGCTAAAATGGAAGAAAGAATATTTTTTTTCCAATCATTCTGAATGCAATACTTTATAATGAGAATTTGAAAATGAAAGTTCCGATGAAACCAAAATTGAACTTTCTAGCCTTAATTCATGTATTTATTTAGGTGTCATGTATGGAGGAAACCAGACACTTGAATTTGAACTAAAGTGATCTGGACCTCAGACTTGGTGAAAGGTTTGCCATTCAACAAGACAATGACCCTAGACACACAGCTGAGACATCAGAGGAGCAGCTTAGGGACAACTCTCTCAATGTCCTTAAGTGGCCCAGCCAGAGACCTGACTTGGCCTGAAAATGTCTTCCTCCTACGGTGCCAATCTAACATAACAGCGTTTGAGAGGATCTGCAGAGAAGAATGTCAGAAAGATTAGGGGAAACTTTTTATTTTTTTAATTGTAGCATAAGACTGCAACATAACAATTAAAGTGAAGGTCTAAAAACTGTCTGAATGCACTGTATTTTAATTGGACCATGAAGCAATGAATTAGGCCTGGGTTTTTTTTTTTTTTTTTTTGCATCATGTAGGCAGATAAGTGTGCATGTGCAAGGCAACAGTATTGATTGAAGTTGAGTGGACAAGCAATGAGATCAGTGGAAGGAATTTAGCTTGGAAAACATTCTTTCTTGTCTTCTATACTCTGCGGTTGGGTCTATCCCAGACCTTCCCTTGGTCCCTCTTGTAGAGTATAGCTTGACTTGGTCCTTGACTCTTTTGATACAACTTTGACTTGTGGGATTCTCTAGTGCAACTCCAAAATTGTACTCACTTTACCAGGGTGTAACAGAGGTAGTTTTCTTGCAACTATGGCACAGGATCCCACACCGACCTTACCCTTGTTGAGACACGTTACTGCTGGCGTATCCAGGTGGGTATCCATCAACTTAATTATCAGTCTGCTCAACAGGACAGAAAAATGGTGATGTGTTCAATACATATTCCCCCTGCTGTATATTAAAAATACATATATAATGTTATCTACTTTATATGAAAAGTTTTTTAAATTGACAATGCTGATTTGAAGGGGTACTCAACCCCTTGAAATCTTTTCCCCTATCCAATGGATAGGGGATAAGAAGTCTGATCACGGGGGTCCTGCTGCTGGGGATCCCACAATCTCGGTTGCGAGAAATCCATTGCGCGGAGCTAACTTCGCTCCGTGCGGGATGGCTGGTTAGGCGGGGCGGAGGCTCGTGCCGCCATGGCCACGCCCCGCTTGTGATGTCACAGCCATGCCCCCTAAATGCAAGTCTGTGGGAGCCAGCCATCACGCCCCCCCTTGCATTGAGGGGAAGCGGTAGTTACGTCACGAACCCCTGGCGCTCCGGTGCTGCACCCGACGCTCTAGGCGATCTGCAGCAGGGGAGATCGCGGGGGTCCCCACTGGCAGGATCCCTATGATCAGACATCTTATCCCCTTTCATGGGATAAGATGTCTAGGGGTGGAGTACCCCTTTAAGTATTTGTCTCAGCACTTTGCCTGTGACATGTAAAAAGTTTTTTTTTTTAAGTCAGACACATTTCAAAGATATGCACAGCACTATATCTTTGTATCTTTATCTCTAGTAAATGTTATATTTTTTTTTCAACCAGTTCTTAGAGATGGTAGTCAGTTTTAAGATTACAGCAAGCAATTTCTTAACACAATGTTTTAGCAGAATCACTTCCCTTATAAGCGGGAGAATAGAGATAAAAAGAGCTAAAGGGAATGTTAAATTTTCTATGGCAGTCTTGCAGTAGCTGTCAGTACAATCAGAATTATTTTTACTGCAGCAATGCTGACACAAACTGTTGCTGCTTTGAAAAATAAAAATGTCAGATTCCCTGCAGCTTCGCATGTTATTATCAAATCACATCCATTTATAAATAGAGTAATTTTGATAAATACATTAGTTATAAACTATTAATACAATTGCTTAAAGCTTAGCTCCACTAAAGGGCAGGGAAAGAAAAAGATTTATAACTTATGTAAGTTCTGAAGGTGTACAGAGCCTAGACATCAAGGGCCCATATATACATAATTTAGCAGCATAAATAACAATATTTAGACCCCAATGGGGATCCAAATTTTTTAATCACACCTACATTAATGGGGTACTCTGGTGCTAAGACATCTTATCCCCTATCCAAAGGATAGGGGATAAGATGCCTGATCGCGGGGGTCCCGCCTCTGGGGACCCCCATGATCTTCCACGCCGCACCCCTTTAGAATCAGTCCCCGGAGCGTGTCCTCTCCGGGTCTGATTACTGGTGATCACGGGGATGGAGCATAGTGACGTAACGGCTCCACCTCTGTGTGACATCACGCTCCGCCCCCTCAATGCAAGCCTATGGGAGGGGGCGTGCCAGCTGCCACGCACCTCCAATAGACTTACATTGATGGGGCGGAGCCATGATGTAATTATCCTCTGTCCTCGTGGTCGAGATGGCCTTAGCCTGAGGACCTCCAGTGGTTCCTGAAGCCGCTAAAGGTGGGTGCTGCATGGTAGATCCCGGGGGTCCCTTTGGATAGGGGATAGGATGTCTAGGTGCGGAGTACCCCTTTAAGATATTCAAAGAGTAGCCAGCTGCCACTATCTGAATCTTATAATACTCTGTAAAGTCAGACTGATATGTCACAAAATATGGCAACAAATCTTGAATTTATTAAAGAAGTGATCTACTGTAATCCTTGTATACTTTTTACGGCAAACATTTCCCAGTTTTATAAAAGAAACCAGCGATGTTCTTGCTGATGTGTGTCCTTCTGGCATTCTAGGTATGTTGTGCAGGGTAACAAAGAAATATAAAAAAATACAATAAACCTCACCCTGCCCTTCATGGAACACTAACAACTGTTACGCCGAGCGCTCCGGGTTCCCGCTCCTCCCCGGAGCGCTCGCTTCACCTCCTCCGCTGCAGCGCCCCGGTCACGTCCTCTGACCCGGGGCGCTGCGATCCTGCTGCTAGCCGGGATGCGATTCGCGATGCGGGTAGCGCCCGCTCGCGATGCGCACCCCGGCTCTCCTACCTGACTCGCTCCCCGTCTGTTCTGTCCCGGCGCGCGCGGCCCCGCTCCCTAGGGCGCGCGCGCGCCGGGTCTCTGCGATTTAAAGGGCCACTGCGCCGCTGATTGGCGCAGTGGTTCCAATTAGAGTTATCACCTGTGCACTCCCTATATTACCTCACTTCCCTTGCACTCCCTTGCCGGATCTTGTTGCCTTAGTGCCAGTGAAAGCGTTCCTTGTGTGTCCCTTGCCAGTGTTTCCAGACCTTCTGCCGTTGCCCCTGACTACGATCCTTGCTGCCTGCCCCGACCTTCTGCTACGTCCGACCTTGCTTCTGCCTACTCCCTTGTACCGCGCCTATCTTCAGCAGCCAGAGAGGTGAGCCGTTGCTAGTGGATACGACCTGGTCACTACCGCCGCAGCAAGACCATCCCGCTTTGCGGCGGGCTCTGGTGAAAACCAGTAGTGGCTTAGAACCGGTCCACTAGCACGGTCCACGCCAATCCCTCTCTGGCACAGAGGGTCCACTACCTGCCAGCCGGCATCGTGACAGTAGATCCGGCCATGGATCCCGCTGAAGTTCCTCTGCCAGTTGTCGCTGACCTCACCACGGTGGTCTCCCAGCAGTCACAACAGATTGCGCAACAAGGCCAACAGCTGTCTCAACTGACCGTTATGCTACAACAGTTGCTACCACAGCTTCAGCAGTCATCTCCTCCGCCAGCTCCTGCACCTCCTCCGCAGCGAGTGGCCGCTCCTGGGATACGCTTATCCTTGCCGGATAAGTTTGATGGGGACTCTAAGTTTTGCCGTGGCTTCCTTTCCCAATGTTCCCTGCATCTGGAGATGATGTCGGACCTGTTTCCCACTGAAAGGTCTAAGGTGGCTTTCGTAGTCAGTCTTCTGTCCGGAAAAGCCCTGTCATGGGCCACACCGCTCTGGGACCGCAATGACCCCGTCACTGCCTCAGTACACTCCTTCTTCTCGGAAATCCGAAGTGTCTTTGAGGAACCTGCCCGAGCCTCTTCTGCTGAGACTGCCCTGTTGAACCTGGTCCAGGGTAATTCTTCCGTTGGCGAGTATGCCGTACAATTCCGTACACTTGCTTCAGAATTGTCCTGGAATAATGAGGCCCTCTGCGCGACCTTCAAAAAAGGCCTATCCAGCAACATTAAAGATGTTCTGGCCGCACGAGAAATTCCTGCTAATCTACATGAACTTATTCACCTAGCCACTCGCATTGACATGCGTTTTTCTGAAAGGCGTCAGGAACTCCGCCAAGATATGGACTCTGTTCGCACGAGGCGTTTCGTCTCCTCGGCTCCTCTCTCCTCTGGTCCCCTGCAATCTGTTCCTGTGCCTCCCGCCGTGGAGGCTATGCAGGTCGACCGGTCTCGCCTGACACCTCAAGAGAGGACACGACGCCGTATGGAGAACCTCTGCCTGTACTGTGCTAGTACCGAACACTTCCTGAGGGATTGTCCTATCCGTCCTCCCCGCCTGGAAAGACGTACGCTGACTCCGCACATAGGTGAGACAGTCCTTGATGTCTACTCTGCTTCTCCACGTCTTACTGTGCCTGTGCGGATGTCTGCTTCTGCCTTCTCCTTCTCTACAGTGGCCTTCTTGGACTCTGGTTCTGCAGGAAATTTTATTTTGGCCTCTCTCGTCAACAGGTTCAACATCCCAGTGACCAGTCTCGCCAGACCCCTCTACATCAATTGTGTAAATAATGAAAGATTGGACTGTACCATACGTTTCCGCACGGAGCCCCTTCTTATGAGCATCGGATCTCATCATGAGAGGATTGAACTTTTGGTCCTCCCCAATTGCACCTCGGAGATTCTCCTTGGACTTCCCTGGCTTCAACTTCATTCCCCAACCCTGGATTGGTCCACTGGGGAGATCAAGAGTTGGGGGTCCTCTTGTTCCAAGAACTGTCTAAAACCGGTTCCCAGTAACCCTTGCCGTAACTCTGTGGTTCCTCCAGTAACCGGTCTCCCCAAGGCCTATATGGACTTCGCGGATGTTTTCTGCAAAAAACAAGCTGAGACTCTACCTCCTCACAGGCCTTATGATTGCCCTATCGACCTCCTCCCGGGTACTACTCCACCCCGGGGCAGAATTTATCCTCTCTCTGCCCCAGAGACTCTTGCCATGTCCGAATACGTCCAGGAGAATCTAAAAAGGGGCTTTATCCGTAAATCCTCCTCTCCTGCCGGAGCCGGATTTTTCTTTGTCTCCAAAAAAGATGGCTCCCTACGTCCTTGCATTGACTACCGCGGTCTTAATAAAATCACGGTTAAGAACCGCTACCCCTTACCCCTCATCTCTGAACTCTTTGATCGCCTCCAAGGTGCCCACATCTTCACTAAATTGGACTTAAGAGGCGCCTATAACCTCATCCGCATCAGAGAGGGGGACGAGTGGAAAACGGCATTTAACACCAGAGATGGACACTTTGAGTATCTGGTCATGCCCTTTGGACTGTGCAATGCCCCTGCCGTCTTCCAAGACTTTGTCAATGAAATTTTTCGTGATCTATTATACTCCTGTGTTGTGGTATATCTGGACGATATCCTAATTTTTTCTGCCAATCTAGAGGAACACCGCCGGCATGTCCGTATGGTTCTTCAGAGACTTCGTGACAACCAACTCTATGCCAAAATTGAGAAATGTCTGTTTGAATGCCAATCTCTTCCTTTTCTAGGATATTTGGTCTCTGGCCAGGGACTACAGATGGATCCAGACAAACTCTCTGCCGTCTTAAATTGGCCACGCCCCTCCGGACTCCGTGCTATCCAACGCTTTTTGGGGTTCGCCAATTATTACAGGCAATTTATTCCACATTTTTCTACCATTGTGGCTCCTATCGTGGCTTTAACCAAGAAAAATGCTGATCCCAAGTCCTGGCCTCCTCAAGCAGAAGACTCCTTTAAACAACTCAAGTCTGCCTTTTCTTCGGCTCCCGTGCTCTCCAGACCTGACCCTTCCAAACCCTTCCTATTGGAGGTTGATGCCTCCTCAGTAGGAGCTGGAGCTGTTCTTCTACAAAAAAATCCTTCCGGGCATGCTGTCACTTGTGGTTTTTTCTCTAGGACCTTCTCTCCAGCGGAGAGGAACTACTCCATCGGGGATCGAGAACTTCTAGCCATTAAATTAGCACTTGAGGAATGGAGGCATCTGCTGGAGGGATCAAGATTTCCTGTTATTATCTACACCGACCACAAGAACCTCTCCTACCTCCAGTCGGCCCAACGGCTGAATCCTCGCCAGGCCCGGTGGTCTCTGTTCTTTGCCCGATTTAATTTTGAGATTCACTTTCGTCCTGCCGATAAGAACATTAGAGCCGATGCTCTCTCTCGTTCCTCGGATGCCTCAGAAGTTGATCTCCCTCCGCAACACATCATTCCACCTGACTGCCTGATCTCCACTTCTCCTGCCTCCATCAGACAGACTCCTCCAGGAAAGACCTTTGTTTCTCCACGCCAACGCCTCGGAATCCTCAAATGGGGTCACTCCTCCCATCTCGCAGGTCATGCGGGCATCAAGAAATCTGTGCAACTCATCTCCCGCTTCTATTGGTGGCCAACTCTGGAGACGGATGTTGGGGACTTTGTGCGAGCCTGCACTATCTGTGCCCGGGATAAGACTCCTCGCCAGAAGCCCGCTGGTTTTCTTCATCCTCTGCCTGTCCCCGAACAGCCTTGGTCTCTGATTGGTATGGATTTTATTACTGATTTACCCCCTTCCCGTGGCAACACCGTTATTTGGGTGGTCGTTGATCGATTCTCCAAAATGGCACATTTCATTCCTCTTCCTGGTCTTCCTTCTGCGCCTCAGTTGGCTAAACAATTTTTTGTACACATTTTTCGTCTTCACGGGTTGCCTACGCAGATTGTCTCGGATAGAGGGGTCCAATTCGTGTCTAAATTCTGGAGAGCTCTCTGTAAACAACTCAAGATTAAATTAAATTTTTCCTCTGCATATCATCCCCAGTCCAATGGACAAGTAGAAAGAATTAACCAGATCCTGGGTGATTATTTGCGACATTTTGTTTCCTCCCGCCAGGATGACTGGGCAGATCTCCTTCCATGGGCCGAATTCTCGTATAACTTCAGGGTCTCTGAATCTTCCTCCAAATCCCCATTTTTCGTGGTGTACGGCCGTCACCCTCTTCCCCCCCTCCCTACCCCCTTGCCCTCTGGTCTGCCCGCTGTGGATGAAATTTCTCGTGACCTTTCCATTATATGGAGAGAGACCCAAAATTCTCTCTTACAGGCTTCTTCACGCATGAAGAGGTTCGCGGATAAGAAAAGAAGAGCTCCCCCCGTTTTTTCCCCTGGAGACAAGGTATGGCTCTCCGCTAAATATGTCCGCTTCCGTGTCCCTAGCTACAAGTTGGGACCACGCTATCTTGGTCCTTTCAAAATTCTGTGTCAAATTAATCCTGTCTCTTATAAACTTCTTCTTCCTCCTTCTCTTCGTATCCCTAATGCCTTTCACGTCTCTCTTCTCAAACCACTCATCCTCAACCGTTTTTCTCCCAAATCTGTTCCTCCCACTCCTGTTTCCGGCTCCTCGGACGTCTTCTCGGTCAAGGAGATTTTGGCTGCCAAAAAGGTCAGAGGAAAAAATTTTTTTTTAGTAGACTGGGAGGGTTGTGGTCCTGAAGAGAGATCCTGGGAACCTGAGGACAACATCCTTGACAAAAGTCTGCTCCTCAGGTTCTCAGGCTCCAAGAAGAGGGGGAGACCCAAGGGGGGGGGTACTGTTACGCCGAGCGCTCCGGGTTCCCGCTCCTCCCCGGAGCGCTCGCTTCACCTCCTCCGCTGCAGCGCCCCGGTCACGTCCTCTGACCCGGGGCGCTGCGATCCTGCTGCTAGCCGGGATGCGATTCGCGATGCGGGTAGCGCCCGCTCGCGATGCGCACCCCGGCTCTCCTACCTGACTCGCTCCCCGTCTGTTCTGTCCCGGCGCGCGCGGCCCCGCTCCCTAGGGCGCGCGCGCGCCGGGTCTCTGCGATTTAAAGGGCCACTGCGCCGCTGATTGGCGCAGTGGTTCCAATTAGAGTTATCACCTGTGCACTCCCTATATTACCTCACTTCCCTTGCACTCCCTTGCCGGATCTTGTTGCCTTAGTGCCAGTGAAAGCGTTCCTTGTGTGTCCCTTGCCAGTGTTTCCAGACCTTCTGCCGTTGCCCCTGACTACGATCCTTGCTGCCTGCCCCGACCTTCTGCTACGTCCGACCTTGCTTCTGCCTACTCCCTTGTACCGCGCCTATCTTCAGCAGCCAGAGAGGTGAGCCGTTGCTAGTGGATACGACCTGGTCACTACCGCCGCAGCAAGACCATCCCGCTTTGCGGCGGGCTCTGGTGAAAACCAGTAGTGGCTTAGAACCGGTCCACTAGCACGGTCCACGCCAATCCCTCTCTGGCACAGAGGGTCCACTACCTGCCAGCCGGCATCGTGACAACAACATATGCATAGTATTTCTTACCCAGATAGAAGTATTTGTTCTAGTACAGTACTAACTTTTAGAAGTAACTTTCTTGTACATCATTGACTAAAGAGCTTGGAACACAACTAGGGGCTATCAGCCTTATCAGCATTTTCTCTAAATAGAACAATATAGAACAATCCAATTCTATGTTCCCCAACTGTTTGTATTCCTCACACATACAAAACAGGGCACATGCTGGAAGAGAGGCCTTTGATGTGGGTCTGAGAGGGTAATGTGTCTCTTTGAGGAGACTGCCAAGCTGGCATAGAGAGTATAGGCCATTCAATACTCCTTGAAAAAAAGATGAGAAATTGCACTTCTCAAGATGTAATAGAGATTGTTTACTATTGCCACATTGGAAGGCATTTCCTTACAGATCAATAGCTCACTTTTTTTCTTTTGCTAGTTAACTACTTTAATTTCTATATAATGTGGTGTTCTTGCCTGGACTGTATATTATGCTCTTGTGCTTGTACATGTGTGATTTTTATTGTACTGTGTTCTAGTTTAAACAACATACTTTATGCTTTGTCTTTGACAACTGATTGTAATTTAAGCTATGTTAAAATTTTCAATCAACAGATGGGACCTATTCATTTTAGAAGAGATTTTGGTTCTCTTGAGCATTGACCCACAGGAAATCTGCCTTCATAAGGTGGCAGTAAAGAGCACACTCTTTTACTACAATAAAGAAGAGCTACTTTGCATCTTTTTAACCAGAGACCATTAAATGGCCAGTAATGAGACCCATACACCTTAGACTAAAGTCAACCAAACCTGCTAACTTCAGTGGGTTAGGCTGGCTGTCTAAAGTTTATGGCAGCCTCCTGATTTCCCCTGACAGATTGTCCCTTGACAGATGATATCTGTAATGTCTGTTTTTCTGTGTTTTGGTATTTTCTTCTTTGGGGTCTGTTCAGACATGTTGCTTATGTCTGAACAGTTTCTGTGTTAACTTTTCTCTGGTAAAGTTAGAGTTAAAGGGGTACCCCTTTAATGCTTCCAGCCCTTCAGCACTGGGAGGGTACATAGGGCCTCTTCAGGTGCTGCTCTGGGCTGGTAATTTCACCTGTTACTCTGACGAAATTTCTTTATGCACCTTTGTCTGTCTGAGCACATTTCCTGAGTTTTACCATGACTATCTATCTTGTCTGCTATGAATTTGGTAACTAGATTTTAGCCTGCTATGTTTGAAGTTATTGTCGGTTTTAATCTTGCATTGCATATATTTAGTGTTCCTAGTTTAGACCTGTGTTCAGATTGTATTCTGTTTTACTTGAGTATTGTGAATCTTAGTCTGTGTTTGCATTATGCCTTTGTATCAGTCCTGTTTGACCTTGTTCGATCCTGGATCTCCTAGGATAGAATCCTGTTCTGAGCTTTGTGCTAATCCATCTATCTAGGAGTATGTTTTCTCCTTGGCAGGTATCCGTCCACATTGTTGTTTGTGCCATTTACAAGGAGTCAATTTGGAGTTATTATTGCTGTCCACTCCATTTTGGATTGTGGTGTCTTTTTGTCTAGTGTGAATTGTGCTCTTGTTGTCCTGTCCTATTTTAGTTTGCTATGTCCTGCCTTGTATTATCTGTTTGTTGCTTTGTATAATTTCTGTTATATTCCTGACTTGTTCCCCAACATGTACTGTTCCGTTTGCTTTGTTTGACCTGACTCCCATGCACTTTAGCACAGTGTAGGGACTGTCCTCGTTTTTGTTGATCCGTCGCATAGGGTGGATGGGCAATAGGAAGGGTCAGAGGTTTTAGGAACAGTTAGGGCTCACTAACTCCCTGCCATCCCCTTTCGTGACAATATTTTTATAGCCTGACTCTATTGCTCTCAGAGAGAAAAGGCGGTGCCAAAGCTGTATGATGCTGGCTTATCTCTCATGCTAAATATTCATGTGTATGGGAAAATCAGGAGAGATAGCTATCGGCCAAACAAACGTACAGTTTTTGAAAGTTTATGGCCACCATAAGACTTCCTACCCCAGCTTGGTGGTCTACAATTACTCCCTCAGACCATCAACATTAAGAACACAGATAGTGTAAGTGTTTAGAGAGTTTCACCTTTGAGATCAGCAAAGAGTGTAAAGATCATATTCTAATAAATAAGTCCAGCGTACTGAACTTTTTTGGTCACACATATTGTGATAATTGAAACAATATTAACAAATGGAATGATCTGGAAACTTAAGTAACCTGAAAACAAGCTTATTATTCATAGGAAAATATGTAGTCAGTTAATTGGTGCTGAAAATCTTTTAACTTCTACATGTCCAGTTTGCAATGAAGTCATTGTAACATAATAATGTAAGTGAATCAGGCAGGGAGCTGCATGGCCTAGGTGCCTAAAATATAGATGAATTAGAAGATTGTCCTTCAATTTAACATCATTCAATGGATGACCTTCTCTAATCACAGTGGGACTATTTGAGAAATGACATACCTTATTTGTAGGTAACAACCATTTACATTATTTATTCCCTTACTTATTTATTCCCTTATTCCCTTACTTATTTATTCCCTTATTATTCCCTTATTTATTACCTTATTCTTTAACCACAACCATCACCACCTAGCAAATGCTTAAACTGTTATCTAAGGTGCAATATGTCTATGCTGATCCCAACGATTTGGCAGGATTTGCCAATAGTCGAACATGAATGAGGGCAGTCTATATGTCCCTTGTTGTGGCTGTTTAGCCCTAGAAAGTCTTTGGCACAATACAAGACTTGTGACTCACAAAAGACTTGGAAGATATATCACATCATGATGATAATGTCCACTTAGCAGTAATTTGAAGGCTGTGACAATATTTATCTGACCATGTGGTCTCTAGAGACAGTTGAGCCGAACCAACATGGAATAAAGAACTATAGCAATTTTCTTGTGCACCCGCTTCTTGCTTAGAGATCCCCTGGAAGTATTCAGGTACAGCTTTCTTTACTTTTTTTTACTTATTGTCACAAAAGGCCCCTTTCAGCCAATGTGATATGGGTGCCACATAAAGGGTAAATGCCACTCTACAGCTCAATCTCACACTCACCTCTCTTTCAGGCTACAAATTGAGCACAACACATATCCCAAAACAGTCCACACACCTAGGAACAACTCTTAAACACCACACATACACAGTATACCAGTATACCCACAGTTGCCAAAGGAGCTTTAGCAGACTAACTGGATGGGATTAGAGATGAGCGAATCGAATATGTCGAATCCGAATTCATTACGACTTTCCTAAACAATTTGATTAGAGAGAGAGAACACTTTTGGGTGTACTACACAGCGACTCTGTAACAACTCTAAAGCTAATAGGGGCCAGTTAGGGTGAGCACTAAAAGCCATAGTCACCAGCTTTTAGTGCCTAATAATACTGTACTGGGCTGTACTACACAGCGACTCTATACTGGTGCACTGGGGTGGACTACAACTCTAAAGCTAATAGAGGCCAGACTGCTGAGACCCAATTAGCTCCTAGCAGGCTATAACTACCCCTCCCCCTTACTACAATAATTAATTAAATAATAACTGACACAACAACAATTCAACTTTTCCGTGGGTGGGAATCGGCCACAGCTTTATTTATCAAATTACTTATATAAATAACAATTTAACTGTAACAAAGACACCGATTGGCTTCTTACCAACCTGAGAGGTGCTGCCACACCGTCCTGTGTGGAGGTCTACACCGGGTTGACCCCGCTTTCACCGTCTTCTTACCGCCAAGCTGTGACTTACAATAAACAGAGATACAAAAAGGGAGGGGGGGAGGGCAAAACTCCGGGTCCTGGGCAGATTGAGGGGGGAAGGGAGGCACCACAGCTATAAATACCCAGGGGAGGGCCCCTGAAAGCCCAGGAAACTATTAAACCCCTGATTGGTGCACTCCTTCCCCCCTACCCATGGGACATACCACTGTAGCCACTGGCAAGTTTTACAGGCGGGGGAGGGGGCTAAAAAACCTTGCCTGTACATTTCTTCACCCCTTAACTGCTCACCAGTCAGGGGGCAAGCTAGTTATGCACAGCTTGCCCCTCCAGTTAGGGTGAGCACTAAAATCCAGTCACTAGCTTTTTGTGCCTTATACAGATTGTAAGCATAGTGGAGAGTATTGTCCTCCTCTCATAAGTGTCACCTGTACATACATAGGTGGTGTATGATTTTTTTTTACCTGTTAAACTCATTTGGGCCAGTTACTCTGAAAGGCCAGCAAAAACTACACACCTGCTTTTATAGCCTAATACAGTTGTAAGCGTAGTGGAGCATATTGTCCTCCACTCTTAAATGCAACCTGTATGTAGATAGGTGGTGTACGATTTTTTTCCTGGTAAACTCTTTTGGGCAAGTTACTCTGAAAGGCCAGCCAAATCTACACACCTGGTTTTGTACCCTAATAAAGTTGTAAGCGTAGTGGAGCGTATTGTCTTCCTCTCATATGTGTAACCTGTACGTACATAGATGGTGTACGATTTTGAATGTGCTCCTATCTAAGTTGCTCGTGTTGCAGTCCATCCCCTTTCAAATGGACACTCAGTCATGAGCATGGGGGTACGCTATGAATCAGGGGCTGGAATAAGTGGTAGCTGGCCTCACGGCAGACCGTTAGCTCAATTTTAAGATACAAGTATGAGCTTTTTCACTGCAGCAACTTATACACTGCAGCAATTAGACACTATTGAAGCAGGAATTACCTTGGTTGCTGGCACCAGACTTGCTCTCCAATGGTTCCTCAAAAAAGGATTTAAAGTTTGCTCATTCCAATTACAAGGCTCTGTCATTGTACTGCTGTGCGGCAGTGATTCTAATAGCGACACCTGTAATCTGCATGTCATACTGAATAACAGTATTTTTTCATTTACACAGCACACTCCATATACGTGTTACAACAATGCAAAGTGTTCTACACCCCTATTGCGGCTCTCTGTAGACCGGAAATAGCCATTTTTAATAGCGATTTGCTGCAAATAAATATTGATCGAACCAATCGAATCTCTAGATGGGATGAAAGAACAATCTCCTTCTCCAAAGGTTAGCCTACAAGGAGGCCATGTCATACCCTTTTTGAGCAGTGATTATGAAATATTATAAAACATATTTTTAATCCAATATGAAAGAAGTTACACTGATAAGCATCCTTTCATATTACATCCTGACAATCAGATAGATACAAAATAGACCCACATAAAATCACAAAAAAAAACGTGTATGAACCAATATAAAAAAAATTGGGAGTGGATGTGTTTGTATTTGACTAAAGCTTGAGATGCATATACTATCGTTCTGGTTATTATGCAGAGAATTATCTGCAAAATCTTAAAGAATAAGTTCTCCAAACATATTATTGGATGTATTTAACAACCAGACTTTATGATATAACAGGTTCCCTTATATAACTAGCACACACATAAGGTCATCTCATTGCACGCTGTCGAGGGTCAATAGTATTACCAAAGGAGAGGGAATGTTAATGAATAGATAGATTGGAAATTAGATCAGATATAAGAAAGGCAATAAGAAAAATGTATGCCAATTTTTTATTACACTTATTATATTGTATGTCATTGAAGCTGGGAAAGGGAAATTCAGTTTTTTGCTTTTTTTTACAGGCTATAACTAAACAGGTATTCTGGTATCTCCTCCTGACTGCACCACAAGCCGGTTCTTTACTGCTCCATCTGGAAATAGCCATGTGGTTTGAATGAGAGTAGCCTGTGAAACGGGGTTAGATGTTTCAGTTGTTGGGGAGTAGAGGCGGGAGAGTCCGGAGGGAGGACGGGGTGACAAATCCTGGAACAAAGAGTGAGGCATTTTATTTATGAGCATCTTATTACAGGCCCTGTTTTGAATTTCTTTTTAAGACAGTCGTGTCTGGAAGAGTAAAATATGAGGGGAACATTGCCAGAGCAGTGATGCGGGATTTCACATCCTCTGACACAGAATAAAAGGGGCCTTGTGCTCAGCTGATACTCTGTATGTTTTAACCTCCTCTTTGTAACAGAAATAGACGTATCCTGAAAAAGCATGCATAATTTTTACCCCTAAGCTGAAGTGACAGATACAATTATTGCAGGGCAGGAGACAGAGCTGAATTTTCTAGATATCCAGATAGTTTTTTATTTCTAGAACTCTTTTGTTCATGATTCCAAGTCAGAGGTTTCCTGATGCTCATTTGAAAGGAATAACAGTTTATATGCGTTAACTTGCAACCCGGATTTCTCTATTAGTATCTCTATTATAGGATTTCTTCTAAAAGTTGAAATGTTTTAGAATAGTTGATATTTCAGCCAATTTTAACATTGGCTCTTTTTCCCCCCAAATCAGCCGTATGTAAATGAAAATTATGAAAATGTTTTTCCTACTGCACACACATATAAAACTTAAGTGGTTATATGAGAGTAGAAAAACATTGCTGCTTTCTACCATTAATAACACAATTTTTTGGTCCACAGACTATGGCTGTTATGGCAGTTCATGCCACTTTTTTATGTACTGTAGGTGAAATGCAATGACTGCTATGCTAGACACAGCTCATAGAATAGACTACATAGTCTGAATAGTCAAGATGGGGGGAAACTTTATTGCAAAATAGGGTGGGAAAGCAAAGCTCAGGGGGTTGGATAAGGAGGTTGAGGGGTGTGAATCATGTTCGAGTGGGGGAAGAGGACAAAAATCAGCAATAAGTCCCATCTCCCCACATTCAATGCACCCACTGGTACCAATTGCAAACTAATAGGTTAATAATGGTATATCCAGTAGTAGATTTAGATCTCACCAATATTTAGGCAACAGATGTTTGATACTGCAGACTCCATTATTCAAATAGGCCATGAATTTTCTTGTAATGCTAATCTATACTGTTTCTACATCCTCATATAAAGTATATGTCAATATATTTATCAACTGATTTACCTGAGTTTTTTCGCATACAATTGTCGCAAAAAATTCGTTATTGTGCCACGGTCTTTTTTCATGCGACAATCTGCCACGAGAGTGAGAAAGGCATTTTTTTTTAAATCAAATCGACATACATAAGTGTTTTTACAATTTTGACTTGCCATAGTCAGAAATTTATCAACCGTGACATTCGCAAAAAAAGTCGCTAAGGCTTTAAAAAACTACTAAATATACTCCAGCCGAACCTTGGCTTAACTAACAGAAACTGACTATTGTTTTCACTTAGGGGAGAAAAAACTCCAGCTTTTGCTTACCTGCGAAAAATGTATTAACGCCGTGCAACAATATAGTAAATTTGTTGCATATTAAGCAGAATGGAAGTGAAAAAACAAACTAAAAAATAGCATACCTAAGCAAACTTTCATAAATGCCCCTCATTGTACCAATGTTCTGTCTTCCCGTATCCATGAGTCACCTTCCACCATTTCGATGTATTTTGGACAATACAGTAGCTCAGTGATCAGCACTGTTGTCTTGCAGCACAGGGGCCCTGGGTTTAAGAATGTTTAAAGTATGTTTATTCTCCATATTGGTATGGGCTTCCTACATGTGCTATATATTCCTCCTATAGTACAAAAGCACAGTGGTTATTTTGGAATTTAAATAGGAGCCAAAAGATGGATTTTGACCATCTTTATATACTGTTGTGGAGTATGTTTTCACTACTGAAATGCATATTATATAAAAAAAAAAAATAATAATTATACCACTCAAGAATCCACATAGAGCAGTTGGAGGCTCATAGGCATCAACATACGGTACCCCACTGGTGCAGATTTACACATTAGCACATTTCTTCATACTGGAACATCATGATATAATGGAGTCTGTATTCTCTATTCTGTTAACTTAAAGGGGTACTCCGGTGGGGAAATTTTTTTTTAAACCAACTGGTGCCAAAAAGTTTTTTAAATTACTTCTATGTAAAAATCTTAACCCTTCCAGTACTTATCAGCTGCTATATGCTCCACAGGAAGTTGTGTAGTTATTTTCTGTCTGACTACAGTGCTCTCTGCTGACACCTCTGTACATGCCAGGAACTGTCCAGAGCAGGAGTTCCTGAC